>NW_027526295.1:133084234-134291734 GCF_048455015.1 Haemaphysalis longicornis
TGTGTCTGATGAATTCAGTCTGCCTGGTGCCCTTCAGTTTGCAGATTGTTATTCGCCGATGCTTTTTCCCAGCATACATTTAAAAAGGTGCCTTAAAAGCCGCTCTGCTAGTTTTAAGTACTAATCTATGGCAATCAATTAGAGTACGCAGCTGAGCAACGTACTCCAAACCTGCATACGAACTCGAAACGTTGAAACTATCCAAGACGAATCAAGCACTCGCCGAGAGCAAAATTAGCAAGCTGCAAATGTGTTGCGGCCACAACAGCGAAGTACGCAGGATTTCAATTAGGGAGAGGGGGGTATAACGCGAAATCCCAGAAAAGTAAATTAAAACGACAGAACAATACAACTGAGAAAACCAAAACAAGTAATTTATTCAAATAATAATAAAAACTTTGGGGTGATTCTCTGCTTTGTGTAATCTTCGAAATATTTCGGTGATTCTTTAGGGACATTGAAAATGGCTTATCGTCGTGCATATATCGATGCCGCCAACTGGGGTAGTCTCCGGCGTAAAAATAATTATCCGACAATCGAAAGTTATTAGTGTCTGATGGGCATGGACGAGTTGGCGGCATCGCCCTTGTTCACCCCTCTTCAGCTTACACCAGTAGCCGGGACAGTAGCGAAAAATGGCTGCGGCTTGGCTCCGCTAACCTTGGATGCGCAAAGCAAAAGCTTGACTTAGTTTGGTTGAGTCTTGATTTCGCTTGGTTAACCTTTGATTTCGCTGTATTGCCGACCACGTCTCAAAGCCGTTCGGTTCCGTGCAACTCTAATGGAAGGAGGCCGGGCGAACACAGCGTTCATTCATGGCGAACGTACCGTTCCTCTTCACCGTGCGCGAGACGAGTCACGTTTCCCGAAACGACCCAGCGCCGCATGTATGGGAGGCTACGGGGGTGGTGGGCTGCCTCGGCCGCAGCGGCGGTGGCGAGCGCTGTCGGCGCAAGCAGGCACCAACAGCGGGCCCGGCGAATCACGCGATGCACTTTGAGGGGTGTGTCGCCGGAGCTGTGTCTCCGCGGAGACACAGCTCCGGCGACACACCCCTCACTCTTAGGCAAAAAGGACTAAAAGTTCATCCTTTCGGGGACTAACGGCCTCTGCCACCATCATTAGTCCCTTTGTGGACTAACGGCGAGGGGACGAACGGTTAGTCCCCCACCCGGATGGTCCGTTCCGATACTCCCCAAGGACACGAAAAGAAAAGTGCAGAAAAAAGAAAAAAACTCCAGCACGGGCAGGGATCGAACCCCTGACGCCGGGATATATACACAAGGAACCCGACGCGCTATCCGCTGGACCGCGCCGGCAGGTGGTAGGTGCGGTTGATACTATTCAAGTGCACAGCGTGTAGTTCTGTGCATAACGCGACAGATCCATTGCAACTGGTGCCCGAATTTCTATCTGTGCAAGCGAACGTGACCGCGTTTTGCGCCTTGCGCTTAGCGCTTTGCTAGGTTTAGGGACTATTGCTCAGTTCGATTCGAAGTAGAGCCTCACAACCATGGTTTTTCTCGTAAATAACAATCAACTCGTCGTCGCCTAGTTGAGATAGGTAGCTGGGAGATCGGACGACTCATTTGTTTCCGCACAAATTAGCTCAAGCTAAGTGCTTTCTTAGCGTTCGATACATATGTTAAGTGCTCTATGTAACGTATGTGAAATGTGTCGTCTGTGTGAGTGTCAGAATAAGGAAACAAGCCATATTTTCCTGCATCGGCGAAAGCGAATTTCGTGTTGCTTAGCCTGAATCCTTCAAATTCGCGTCGCTAGACGATTGCGACTGGGAAATGCAAGCGGGTTTTACAGCAGTTGCAGTATTGTCATAGCTTTGGTGCCCAAGGCAATTATGTACCTAGTGTAAAAGACAACTTCGAGACGCGTACCTGTAGCGAGCATTTTTGTTTTGCAGTTGTCATCAGCAACATGCGTTTTTTCTCGTCTGTTAAACATATACATATTCATTTCGCTCAGGAATCCACTTTTGCTAGTGTCAGTAATTGTTGCGTTACTGTTAAGGCGCTTGAAAGCTTTCATCGGCCGTTATTACCTCGCACGTATCGTATGCAACACAGCGTATCAACATAACCTCGCCGAGAAGCGTATGACAATCGCGCTTCGCCGCTCCTTGCCATTACCCGCCGCTCTACTAACCCTAGGCGATTTTCTTATAACTAACATCAATATTTTCTCCCGTAGCACCATCTAAAGCACCCAGTGACTGCAATGGCTTGTGTTTTGGAAATATAAAACTGTTCGCAGACATATGCGCGAAAGGGCAACGACGACGCCATTAGGGGATTAACGACGTAGCAAAGAGACTAACTGCATGCGTTTCGTCTTCCCGTTACTCCTTATAGATCGGCGGGGACGAACAGTTCGTCCGAATTTATGCACACGGCACGTACTCTGCCGCAGATACTCCCCTTTAAGATGAACGGTCGCCCACGAAGACTAACGACTGTATTTTAGTCCCTATTTTAGTCTTTTTTGCCTAAGAGTGCGGTCAAAAGGTCATTTGCGCGTCCACCAAATCGCGGACGAAAGTAGTGAAGCTTTGGTTTAAAATAAAAATCATGGCCATCTCCAGTAACATGAAACCTGGGTAGGGTCGAAGCATGGGTAGGGTCGAAAACCGTTGGGGGGTAGAGGTATACAGCTTTTCTGTAAGTCTTGTGTCTTTGAAGCGCAAAACTTTCTAACGCGAGGCTTCTGAAAACGATTGCCCCGGTGTGTTTTTTTAGTGTGCGTTTTTCCCACGGAGACGAAAAGTTCTAGCGCCGTACGCTTGAAAACGAGTGTCCCGGTGTTTAGTACCGTTACTGGCATGATACTACGTCGATATGAGACGACGACTACATCAGACGCCGACAGCCCGTGCCCCTAAGGGGCTTCGCCGAGACAATTGAGGTATAGTTAATGTGGGGTGATTAATGTCCCAATTGGTGAACTTTTTGTATTTTATATTGCTGCGTACTTATTTAGGGCCTAGCGATGGCAGCATCCGCGACAACGGCGCAGCGAAAAGACTACCTCAAAGAATGTGCACAAGATTAACGTGCGCCTGCATGGTGCAATGGGACTGACATCGGATTCGTAACGCGAGGGACCCAGGATCGACGCTGATCTTTTCGAAGCTTGTGTTTGGGTGCGTGCCGCCGCGTGAATGCGATGGCTACGTAACGTGATTCCGGACCAGCTACGACGACAAGCCGGCCTTGTCCGAAAAGGTCTCCGCACTTTAAAAAGTCCCGTGCCGTCTCTACTAACGTGAAACCTGGGGAGGAGCGAAGCATCCAGTGTATAAGTGCATTCAAAGATTGTAAGTCTCTTGCCACACGCACGCGCTAATCGGGCGCCGCTAAAATGCCGGTTGAAGGGAGCAACTGCGCGTCTGCTGAGGTGATGGCTTCCTCTCTGTTTTTAAGGTTCAGGTTCTGTTTATTCATCTCGTACTTATAGAAATATTCAATACAGTGTTTGAAGCCATAGACGACTGGCTAGTAGCGGGTCCACTACAAAATATGCTATATTTGCAGCGACAGCAACAAATGCATGTCGCAAAATAGAAGGCAAGTGAATACGTAACGTATCATAACGTATATTAACACAACATAACATATCATGTGACAAACCATATCACCAAATTACATTATACAGTCATAATAATCATTACATTAAGATAATAAAACGCAATGATCCTGATTTATACAAACTTTGCAAATAGTGTTTTAACGCCACAAAAAAGTTCATCTTATTCTTCACGTTATCAAGTATGCTATTCCAAATATTGACGCAATTATGGTGATTTATCTTTGTCTGTAGGTGTTACGCCAAACCGGCAAATTAAACTGGATATTAGTTGCAGCTTTGGTATTTTCTATAGGGCTAACAAATATACTCAATGGCAACGGAGCGCTCTTGTGCACTCTGGTATCAATTGTCCGCGTAATGTTGTGCTTGTGCACCCAGGAGACAAATAGTATTCGTGTGAAATGGAAACGAGGCCCGTTGAGTTCTGTACAATTTGAAAACTTGATCATTGTTAGAGCGCGCTTCTGCAGCGATGTAACCGGTTCCAGATATGTCGTGTACGTACTTGGCCGGGAGTCCAGGCAATAACGGAAGTGGCTATGAACGAAAGCGACGTATAATATCCGTCTTATGCCCATATCAAAACATTGGCGCTCTTTTAGTAAGGATATAGCAACCATAGGCCAGCTGGAACAGACGGGTTGAATTTGCGACTTTCAGTGCATTGAAATGGATTGCGTTGAACCGGATTTAAACAATTAAAATAAAACACAGACTGGCCATAAGCTGCCTTCATGTTACACGTCGAAGCATGCGTTTTAGCGCGAGGAGTTGGAAGGCGAGTGTCCCGGTGTGTTATTTTAGTAGTCATTTTTTGGCCATCGAGATGAAACGTTCTAGCGCGAGGAGTTTGAAAACGAGTGTCCCGGTGTGTTCTTTTAGAAGTTACGTTCTAGCGCGAGGCGTAGGAACACGAGGGTCCTGGTGTTTTAGTACAGTGACTAAGTGAAACGACAGCAGATGCCGACATCCCGACCGCCTAAGGTGGTTGGCTCCTAAAACAGCTGACAAAATGTGGCAAGCCAACCAGCAGTTCAGTGAAAGCCGTAGGCCCACACAAACTTCCATGTTACTGCCCCGCGCTGACGGCGTACTTCGGCGTAACTCTTCAACGATGACGATTCGCTTCCTCTACGGCGTGTGCACGTATTTATCGGTTGTGCCCCGAAAAGTGCGGTCCGGAAATGCGCCATAGGTAGAATTGACATGCGCGATCTAATGCAGGATTCGGTGTTCTCCAGGTGCCCTGAAACGCTCGTGTTCAACATCGAGGTCCAACAATGAAGTCCAACCTCATATACCTTGCCCCAGACAAACATCGCAAGCGTGTTCTGAACAATGCGTCCGGAAAATCCACGAGTAGTTAAGAGAAAATAAGACCCCCCTTGTATGTGCACTACGGTGGCCGTCAGGCGATAGAGCAATGTGTGGTCGCTCTACTTTCGACCACCGGCGGAACCCTGGTCAGTCGCATATCTGACTCCCCAGAGTAACTGTGAGGCCGGTCTCGCGTGCAGTGCGCTCGATTTCGTATCGATGTAGGGACACCACTGCTTCTGAAGTGGTCAACAGTCTCTGCCAGGGCGAACGCTTTGCACAGGGTGATAGGCCGAGTAGAACGTCGCCTTTGGTACCTGTCACCCGTTTCCTTAAATTAGGGTGCACTGTCAGAAGGTATGGGGAGTCGACTCAAGAGAGCCAACAAACCCCACCGAATCCACAGGGCACAGGTGACAAAGGGGGTGGCCGCCTGATGTGCGGCTTTCGCCGACCAGAGCGGCAAGAATGAGCAAGAGCCTTGAACGAAAAAAACAGCACAAAAACTTATATTTAGACAAGTTAGGCAAGTTACAAACACAAGCGCGAGGTAACGGATCGATAATGACAGACAACTTAGATGGAATTCAAATACAAGAAACAGTCCAAAATTAGACAAAACGATACAAACAGGAGCGTTAACAAATGAATATTACGAAGCGGAGCAGTTAACTAAAAAGAAAACGAACAGTTCGATGCATATGAGAGACGGAGTCCCACAAAATTCACCGACCGGGCCGGACGATGCACCGCTGTCGGAGGCGATTCGGCTACCTGGGAAGCGTGGCTTCGTTGTAGGCCAGGCCGTCCGAGACGATCACGGTGATTCGAGGCCCGGGAGTACGTTCGAGTTCTCCGGGGCGCGGGTCGCCGATGGTGTGATGCACAAACTGGCAGGTGCCGTTGTCACATCACGACGACGTCCAAGTCCAAACGTAGCTGGTTTGCTTAGGCGCGGCTTCTGTTTTTATAACCGTGCCGGCGCGGAGAGAGAGAGCACAACACACAACGCGCCCTCCGCCGTCAGCGAATAACTTCCCTCTTCTCCCTTCTAGAATCGTCGTCGCGCTTTAGCACTGGCAAGGCCACGCGCACCTCCTCGAAAGTACTGGAAGCTTCGACGAAACCGGAGCGGCGGAGGTTTTAGTTTTGTTGTTTTCTTGCCGGCGAGCCGGCGAGTGATCGTGTTACCGCCTCTACGTTCGAGAAAGCTCCACATTGTCTCGGGGCGAATCGAACCGAACTGAATGAATCGAACGACTGCAAGAAGAATTAGGCGCTGTAAAATAAAATGAAAAATTTATAAGGTCCTTTCAGACATCGTACGCTCGAGTTTGTGACAGTACCCAACGGAGCAAACCAGGCGGACATCACTATCTTGAAATCGTTAAAAACGGACATGAAAACTGTTGCGTGGTTGTGGTCGTGGTTGCCGTTTTTTAAAAATGCGTAAGCGTTTCCAAGTGGACTGTCGGTCTGCCTGTAACATTCTATGTGTCATAAATTCCCTGCGTAAGAAAATGGTGTATAATACAATTAACGCAATGTGTAGAAGAAAGATAGTTCACCCATAATGTTTGCTAAAAAGTAACAAAAACGGAACAAAGCATTTCGTTCTTGTGCAAAAATGTCTCGCAAATCAGTGTCTATCAAAATAGACTGCCTGTAGCTTGGTTAAGTAAATGCGGTTTGCCTATACCACCTTAGCAGAGATGACAAATGCAGAAACAAAGCGGAGAAAATAAATTACTCTCGGGCGATACGCCAAAGGAGATTTAAATCCTTAAGTACAAACATAAAATTCACGAAACTGCCCCTCTTGTCTTACCAAAGCAATAACCTGCACACAACCCTGCTGCAACCGAGCCTACCCCTACTGACCTGAAAACGTGCCCGTGCCTCCCTTAAAATCAGAGCACGTCCGTTACTCCCTCCTTCCCCCATTACCCATCGGCAGCGAAGCGGAGATTCTCCCTAAATCCATTGCCCCGCTTTCATCCCCTTCCAGCCTCTATTTCACCACCGCCCGGCTCCTGGAGCTGCGGGGGAGAATCAAACGGCGTGTCCGTCACCCCATTCTGTCCCGCTGTAGATAGCGGTCACGTAGCACCTTTGGCGGACTACCTACGCTCACTGAAGATAAAACGCTATGTTTACACCTCCTCGTTTTAAATGCAGAGCATTTAAGTAACTCACGATGTCACCCGCGTTGGCGTCCGTAGTCCGCACGCTCACTGCGCATGCGCGTCGAGTCGAGGCGAAAGCGAACACTCTCTCGCGAGGGGCATTGGATTGGATTCGAACACTCTCTCGCGAGGGGCATTGGATTGGATTCGATTGGATTGGCTTGGATTGTCTTGGCTTGGCTTGGCTTGGATTGGATTTGGATTGAATTGGATTGGATTGGATTAAAGTGGATTGCGTTGGATTGTGTTGCGTCATAGCCGCGGCAGACGCGCTTGGGCCGGCGCATGTGCAGTACTCTCTCTTCCGCGGTTTCCTCTCCTTCGGGCGCGCTGCGCATATAACCGGTGTGCCGTTCTCCGGCCAAGCAACATCCGCGGTTGGCTGAAACACCTAGAGTCCACGCCGCTTTACAAGTACGCCAACGTCGTCGACTGGGACCGGCTTACGCAGTCCCCTCAACGTATATAAGCGGCGGAGCGCGCGTTCGGAATTCAGTGAAGGGCGTCTTTGCTTGGCTTTCGCTTGACGTGACGCTTTGCTTGACTCGAGTAGATGCGACGCATTTACTCGAGTTCCCCCCGTGGGAAGATGCGGGCGGCTTTTTTGTTAGCTTCGGCAGGTCATTGGCTGGCCAGAACAGAACAATTATCGACGTCAGGGTTTTTTTCACTGTGTAACTGAAAGAGATCCAACAGAGTACTGGCACCTCTAATACGCACTCCAGCTGTGTAGCTTCAATTGAGGTATTTTCCGAGAGCTCTCATTCTGACAACCCCTCCTCGTTTATCACAAATTACGAGGCGTGGTTCCAGGAAAAAAATTGTGCGTCACGCATAAAGTCCTTGCAGTGAAATTTTGTGTTAAATACCTTCCGGGGTGATGTGACGGCTGAGGTCTATAAGTATCGCACACGTTTTGCGCCTATTTCACAGAGCTTCAAAAGTTTCTCAAAATGTCTCTTATGGTTTGCTTGTTCTTTGAGATTGAAAGATTATCTAAGTCATCACACTCTGTGTTCCAGCCTAGTCTTTGTAAGCCGGAATCAGCCACATTTTTCTTGTGATTAGATCAATTTCGCCGGGTCGTTCATTGAAACAGACCGTACGGGAGCCGTACTTGGGCAGCTATCCCACCGAGATACTTTTATTCATACGAACCTGGCCACTAAGCAGGCAGGAATCATAGGCCCAGACTTCCACAGTAAGCAGATTGCTACAGCCTTGTGTGACACAGGTGGCTAAGACCCGGGTCACGCTATGTGCTTTCTGCTGGTTCGTTTTGGAATTCGGGCGCTTTTGTCGTCGTTTGGTGGTTGTCGGCAACGGTGTTCACGTGACCCGGATCGGCCAACCTCGACGGTGAACCCCTGCTCAAAAATACCTTTTCCCGTTCGCCTGTGATCGCCGACAGGGACAGTTTTGCGGAATTACCCAACAGGGTCCAAGCTACCGACAATGAACCGGTCGACAGGATAAACTAAGGTTAGTAGCTTTGAGGTATAAAGGAGTCCGAAAGACCGTTCACTGCGGTTTCCCATGAACTCAAACGGGTCCCACTTCTTTGAATAACGTAGAGGGCGGCGAAAGTCGACGCTGTGTCGGTTATTAACGCCCTGTTATATACGTACGTATGCATTTAAACGCCAACCGGGAACCTCGGTGACGGGGAGAGAGTGATAAAGAGAAAAATTTTATTCAAGCCATGGTCACTGTGCGTTTGTGGCAGCTGGGCGACGGCCAGCAGCGACTTCGGTAGCTCTGCGTGCCAGCGCCTCATCAATCACCTGTTTAGAGCAACCCAACGCCTCCCTGCATGGCTGGATGCTGGAGATTTGATCGTAGGAATTGAAAGGGCAGGCCCACATTAAATGTAAAAGTGTGGCACGTTGGCAGCTTTGGGAGACGGGGAAATGGATAATAAAGGAAACAAGCTGTCACATTACCTACACATGGGCAAAAAGCCGATGGATAAACGACTTCCTTCACACCAAGAAAACTACGAAATGGGCGATGTAAAGCCCGATTGTGTGGAAAAACAGAGTTGCACAAAACACACATCGTGGACGCAAGCTTTCTTCTGAATGCTCTCCGCGCGGTCGTGACAAGACGCACAGCTAAACTACAACGGCCGTAAAGCTGCGTACGAGCATGGGCAAAACGGGAACAGCAGCACGTTTGGCGGCCTATCCAGTGTGGTACAAGATGTCAGGAACCCTTTTGTCCTCGACGTGAAGGCCGGAACCACTCAAGATACCGAGAACGCACACGCAATAAAGGCCGAAGCCATATCCGCAATACATCGGGACTCTTAAAAGAAGATGTCACTCTTCACACAAGTGCACTGCTAGGAAGTGGTTTGTTGAACCTCCCGAGGAGTCGAACGCCAAAGCAAAAAGGCCTTGGGGGATCTCTACAGTAGGTTCCGTAAGACCTGATGTACGCATGTATGAAGTGCCGTACACCGAGACCCTTAAAGGTAAGGTTTCCCAGTATACGCAAATGCATTGCTGAAAAGGTTCTTTTCCAAGGGCAATGTGGGCTGTCTGACGTACGGCGTGGATACCCCAACGCCCACCCTAATTGCCTCCGCAAGATATGTGCCTGCCCCAATGAACCGCAATGCGCCGAGCCTGCATAATATCGGCTTTGCTAATATATAAAAATGAAGCACAGCAATGACATTTATAGGGTGGTTATTTGTGGTGGGCCGTGAAAATTTCAAGGCCTGCGACATTTATAACAGCATAACAACAGGAGGATGGGTGAGGCATCGAGCGATGGAGATGGCCACAAGGGTCTCCTGGACGGGTCTACATTGAAATGCTTACACGCTAATAAAAAACACAGTGAAAGTTCGTTAATTCAAATGACAGTTAATCTAATCGGTAGACAGTTCGAACTGTACGATTTGGTTCGGCCAAGCTGCTCAGGAGCCTATGTAGAAAAAAACCCCGCTAATTCGAACATGGGTGGGCGGCCTCAAAGATAATTCGAACTACGCGTACCCGCGCCGGCAGTTGGTGCCTTGTGTACTTTCACACGAACGCGAAAGATATGCCTACACTCGAGAAGGCGTCGCCTACGAAACGAAGTAAGAAACGCACAGAGATGATGATGGTGAATAAATCTTTATTTGTCAAGCTGGTGCAGATGTTAGGGCACCCGCCTGGTGGGGGGCTTCCCTATTCCGGGATACCCTGAGCTCGGCTGGCGGTCCAGGCCCTCTCCACCAGTTCACGCTGGATCCCAAGGTCCGGACTCGTCAGGCGGTTCACCCACTGCTTGTAGAAGGGGGAGGTTATTGGGGCAAGGCCTGTGGTCTTCTGGCACTCCCAAATCTGGTGGTACAGTGTACCGGGAGTTGGACAGAAATTGCAGGTAGGCGGGTATTGGGTAGGGTAAATCGCATGGAGTAGGGTTCTATGGGGGTACGTACTTGTCTGTAGTCTTCGAAGGGTGGTGGCTTCTGCTCTTGTTAATTGGGAGTGCGGAGTCGGGGAGGTTCTTCGGCCTTGACGGTAATAAATGAGAATGTCAGCATACCTGACAAGCGGTTCTGTTTTGGGGGCCGCATGCGGTGTTTGTCCCTCTATGGTAATGGCCCGGTGTATAAGCGCGTGGGCAGCGGCTCAATAATAAACACGGCGACAGTCCAGGTATACGGACGCGTCTCCGTACATAAACAAGCCAGCCCACGTCGTGTGTGTCGCCAATGCAGCAGGGCGAGTAACAACCGCCCTCACCGTCCGCACAACATCAACGGAAGCTGCTGAAGAAGCCGCTATTGCCCAGGCCATCACGACGGGAAAAGATGCAATTACAATTTTTACGGATTCGCAGGTGGCGTGCCGCATTTACCAACGAGGCCGCATCAGCAAAACGGCACTTCAAATTCTTAAGAATACTGCCCACATACCTGAAACGCGGCTCATCTGGATACCTGGACACGAATCTCTCGAACGCACACAGAAGATAAAAAGAGGCAAAACCAATTATAATCCACATGGCGGACGTTTTCGAAGACGTCGTCACTGCGGACTACATCGTTGTCAACGCGAGTGCACTGCACTTTGTGGTGCGGCGACAGGTGGGGACACCATTGCTTTCTTCAGAAGCGCCAAACCTGCCGCTGTTTGTGACGACGAAGCTCCATTCCGGCCGTACGCTCGAATGTAGTGGTCGGATGAACTAGCGTCATTATTTTCTTTAGTTTTGAAACGGGCTATTAGGAGGCCGACAATTAAAAGAGAGTTTTAGCTGACCGTCTTTCACGGTCCGCTCCGCTCCGATAGCGAGCGGGAGCGCCATTGCGCATGCGTGGCGCGCTCGGCCGCGAACGGCATCTCCGGTTGCGCTGAGCAAGCCGCCGTTACCGGAGCGGACCGTCGAAAACGGTTAGCTAAAACTCTCTAAAGGCACATAGACCGGGCCTTGTCTCTGTGCCCTTTCTGTAGTCTCGTTTCCGGCGCTGTTTTGTAACTCCGTTATGTACCAGCTGGTGCGTCTTCAATCCGTGATGAAATAACTTCATTGGGTGACAGCCATTAATCCAAGACGTCGGCCAAGAGCCCTAGGGCTGTAGCAGCGTGTTGGAGAGACTGAATAGCCGAGACTTGATCCGCTGGGTCGGAACTAAGCAATACGGTCCCCCGTTGGTCTACACTAGCGATGTTGCGACCTAAACTCGTTGTCTATACACATGCCCACAGCACCAGAAAAAAGATAGGTACCTTAGCCATCAACATCTTCGCTGTAAAAGTGAAGATGGTAATTATGGTGGGAGAGAATATGTAAGGGTGATTCCACCGCATCAGTACGTTTTCAAGAAATGAAATTAAAAAAAATACTCTATCCAGACCTTTGCTCAAACCTATGCACTTTGTGCAACCACAAAGCCAACCTATACCACATGATACGATCCATCCATGAGCACCAAAAAAATACTTCCGCCGAAATTAGCAAATCCGATGTAAATACACTTAAAAGATACAAAATTAAGAGTGCAGAACAATTGGAGACTGTTCTGCTCAGCTCCACACCGGAGGCACAACTGACAGCAGTCCGGATGGACGAAGCCGCCCCGAGGATCCTAGGAATCCGGGCTGACGACGAGAGGGAGGGAGGCCGTCCAAGTCGTCTACCCTTCAGAACCATCAAATAAAGTCATGTCTCTTTCTTTCTCTCTCTCTATCTCTCTCTTTCTAGTCAGATTAGAACTGATTACGTTACTCAGGTTTACCTTACTTTTAGGGTGGGTTAATGCCAGGTTAACTTTGGTTTTAGATCAGGTTGAGCTAAGTTATGTTGGGTTACAATAGTGTTTGAGAACCTGCAAAACCACCTGTAAAAAATCAACTATTCCTCTGTCTCACGACAACGATGGCAACACGCGAAACTTTAGTCGTTCAGTTTGTCGTGTGATCGTCGAGTTTGATCGTTTGCTTGGCTCAGCTTTAGCGCTGGGTTGGCCGGTTCGCCGCTGGTAGACGTACTAAATCTTCGCGTTTTAAATGCGAATGCATTTCTTAGTTGAGCCATGTCAGGCGCCGTGCGGCGTCCACGCGCCCGCAGGTGTTATCTCTCCGCTCTCACCCCTCTGCCATAGCAACAGCTGCGAGCGCGCGCGCTCCTCCGCTCCCCTAGCAACCGGAGCAGGTGGTGCGGGCGGATCAGCGGCGAGTGAGTGGAGAGGAGGAGCGCACTCGGGCGTGTGAGGGCGCTCGCATCGCGGGAGGTCGCCGGAGCTCCCGCGTGTGTGGGAGAGTGTAGGCGAGGGTAGGCGCGGTGCTTCGGTGCTTCTCCTCTCGACGCTCGCCCCACTCTCCCTTTCGCTCGGTCGCAAGTATATATAAATTGAATGTCTGCTGGCAACGGTACCTCGAGCAAGAAGTGTAATACAATCCAGTTCGAGCATTACACCTCTCGCTGGAGGTGACGTCACTAGTGGCTTCAACGTCATCTTCAACCGGAGGAGAAGAAGAAGCGGAAGACAAGGCTCCGAAGCGAAGAGCGCGTGATGCATTCGCATTTCCTCACGATTCCCTTCGGGGAGGTGGGGTTAATTTTTTCCATCGTTGTCGTTATACAGAGGGGTACTTGATTTGTTTGAAGCAAGGTGACAGAAAAAAGACACGTTTCTTAAGTATAGTAGTCTGCTTTATTTGGATCACTAAGAACCAACGACTTTACATTTACGCAGTATAGCCTTGTGATCGCTCAGGTAGATACTCGGATGTTCTGCCATGGTGACTAGACGCAGTGTGTTTGAAAACGTAAGATCTGTGCAGGAATGGCTTTGTGTGGTGGGTCGAAGTGGGGTCGTTAGACGCAATGGGTATTTGTCTAGCATGAAGCTCTCACTCCTTTTACCCGATTGCGTGGTCACGTTCATGTTGAAGTATCTTCTATCGTACTTGTAGTGTCTGCATTACCTCGACCAGGAAACTGAACGTCGCTCTCGGCCGTGTTCGGTCTGATACATACGCTGACGGATCCTCCCGACGAGCACGGGTGCACACGCGTGCGCGCACGCGTGTGCACCCGTGCCTGTCGGGAGGATCCGCCACGCGTGCGCGCACGCGCTGATGTGGCTTATACAGCCAGCTGCTCCGCTGTACGAACCACACGCGAGGGCCCCGAACGTGGGACAGGTGGCGCTGCTGGCGCCATTCTACAGCGCCACCAGAGGAAGAAAATCGCAAAACTGAACTGGGTATTTCCTGGCGTGTGAATGTGGAGCATGCCTGTTTACGTGCAGTATAAAAGAGCAACCGCTCGTTACCGTGATGATGTTGGTCACGTGACACGCACATTTTTTGCCAGGAACTAGGTCCGAGCGACGCACGTTCATTTTAATTACGTAAAATTTAGGTTAATTAGTTAATTAGTGGTCATTGATTGGGTAAAGTCAAATTGATGTCATTAGGGTATGTGAGGTATCAAACTAAAGGTCTCGGTGAGGGGAATCGCGTAGGATATATTGAAGATCGCTTCCTGGTCATAGTCATGAGACAGTCATGTAAGTCATAGATTGGGTTAAAAGTCAGTGATGCCACCAGGGCTTGTGAGGTATCAACTTAAAGGTCTTAATGAGTGGAATCGCGTGGGACAAGTTAAAAATTGCTTCCTGGTAATAGTCATGAGATAGTCATGTGAGTCATGGTTCGGGTTAAAAGTCAAAGTGGTGCCACTAGGGCTTGTGAGGTATCCAATTAAAGGTTTTAATGAGTGGAATCGCGTGGGACAAGGTAAAAATTGCTTCCTGGTCATAGTCATGAGATAGTCATGTCAGTCATGGATTGGGTTAAAAGTCAAAGTGAGGCCACCAGGGCTTGTGAGGTATCAAATTAAAGGCCTCGATTAGGGGAGTCGTGGGGCACAAAGTAAAATTCTCTTCCTGGTCATAGTCATGAGACAATCATGTGATTCATTGATTGGGTTAACAGTCAATGTGAGGCCACTAAAGCTTGTGAGGTATCAAATTAAAGGTCTTAATGAGTGCAATCACGTGGGACAAGTTAAAAATTGATTCCTGGTTCTAGTCATGAGACAGTCATGTGAGTCATAGATTGGGTTAATAGCCAAAGTGGTGCCACTAAGGCTTGTGAGGTATCAAATTAAAGGTCTTAATGAGTGGAATCACGTGGGACAAGTTAAAAATTGCTTCCTGGTCATAGTCATGAGACAGTCATGTGAGTCATAGATTGGGTTAACAGTCAAAGTGGTTCCACTAGGGCTTGTGGGGTATCAAATTAGAGGTCTTAATGAGTGGAATCACGTGGGACAAGTTACAAATTGCGTCCTAGTCATAGTCATGAGACAGTCATGTGAGTCATAGATTGGGTTAACAGTCAAAGTGGTGCCACTAAGGCTTGTGAGGTATCAAATTAAAGGTCTTAATGAGTGGAATCACGTGAGACAAGTTAAAAATTGCTTCCTGGTCATAGTCATGAGACAGTCATGTGAGTCATAGATTGGGTTAACAGTCAAAGTGGTGCCACTAGGGCTTGTGGGGTATCAAATTAAAGGTCTCGATGAGTGGAATCGCGTGAGACAAGTTAAAAATTGCTTCTGGTCATAGTCACGAGACAGTCATGTGAGTCATGGATTAGGTTAAAAGTCAATGTGAGGCCACTAGGGCTTGTGAGGTATCAAATTGAAGGTCTTAATGAGTGGAATCACGTGGGACAAGTTAAAAATTGCTTCCTGGTCATAGTCATGAGAAAGTCGTATGAGTCATAGATTGGGTTAAAAGTCAAAGTGGTGCCGCTAGGGCTTGTGAGGTATCAAATTAAAGGTCTGGATGAGTGGAATCATGGGGCACAAAGTAAAATTCGCTTCCTGGTCATACATAGTCATGAGACAGTCATGTGAGTCATTGATTGGGTTAACAGTCAATGTGAGGCCACTAGGGCTTGTGAGGTATCAAATTAAAGGTCTTAATGTGTGGAATCACGTGAGACAAGTTAAAAATTGCTTCCTGGTCATAGTCATGTCATGTGAGTCATAGATTTGGTTAACAGTCAAAGTGGTGCCACTGCGGCTTTTGGGGTATCAAATAAAAGGTCTCGATGAGTGGAATCGCGTGGGACAAGTTAAAAATTGCTTCCTGGTCATAGTCATGAGACAGTCATGTGAGTCATATTTTGGGTTAAAAGTAAAAGTGGTGCCACTAGGGCTTGTGAGGTATCAAATTAAAGGTCTCGATGAGTGGAATCATGGGGCACAAGGTAAAATTCGCTTTCTGTTAATGAGACAGTCATGTGAGTCATGGTTAGGTTAAAATGCAATGTGAGGCCACTAGGGCTTGTGAGGTATCAAATTAAAGGTCTTAATGAGTGGAATCATGGGGCACAAAGTAAAATTCGCTTCCTGGTCATAGTCATGAGACAGTCATGTGAGTCATTGATTGGGTTAACAGTCAATGTGAGGCCACTAGGGCTTGTGAGGTATCAAATTAAAGGTCTTAATGGGTGGAATCACGTGGGACAAGTTAAAAATTGCTTCCTGATCATAGTCATGAGACAGTCATGTGTCATAGATTGGGTTAAAAGTCAATGTGAGGCCACTAGGGCTTGTGAGGAATCAAATTAAAGGTCTTAATGGGTGGAATCACGTGGGACAAGTTAAAAATTGCTTCCTGATCATAGTCACGAGACAGTCATGTGTCATAGATTGGGTTAAAAGTCAAAGGGGTGCCACTAGGGCCTGTGGGGTATCAAATTAAAGGTCTCGATGAGGGGAATCACGTGGGACAAAATAAAAATTGCATTCTTCTTATAGTCATGAGATAGTCACGTGAGTCACAAATTGGGTAAAAGTCAGTGTTGCCACTAGGGCTTGTGAGGTATCAGATTAAAGGTCTTAATGGGTGGAATCACGTGGGACAAGTTAAAAATTGCTTCCTGATCATAGTCATAAGACAGTCATGTGTCATAGATTGGGTTAAAAGTCAAAGTGGTGCCACTAGGGCCTTTGGGGTATCAAATTAAATGTCTCAATGAGGGGAATCACGTGGGACAAATTAATAATTGCTTTCTTGTTATAGTCATGAGATAGTCACGTGAGTCACAAATTGGGTAAAAGTCAGTGTTGCCACTAGGGCTCGTGAGGTATCAAAATAAAGGTCTCGATGAGGGGAATCATGGACAAATTAAAAGTCGCTTACTGGTTATAGTCAGGAGATGGTAACGTGAGTCACAAATTGGGTTAAAAGTCAAAGTGGTGCCTGTAGGGCTTGTGAGGTATCAAATTAAACGTCTCGATGAGGGAAATCACATGTGACAAATTAAAAATTGCTTCCTAGTTATACTCATGAGATAGTCACGTGAGTCATAGGTTGGGGTAAACGTGAGTGTGACGCTACTGGGGCTTGGGGGTCTCCATCTAGAATGTTTGGTCTCCATCTGAATGGTCTCCATCTGAATGTTTGGTCTCCAAATGAAAGGTCTCCATCTAGAATGTTTTCATACAATCTATGTTTTGAAAAGATAACGAAGGAATATCTTTAAATAAAGTTAGAAAGATCACCAGTTTAGGTGACATCAGTTGATATTACAAGCCGACACAAGTCCACGAAAAATTCGTATTAGGGTACAGCGCACATTGTGGGAGCGATTTTATCTTTACATAGTACTTGTTTGCCTTTTTTTATTTTAAACACAATATGAAGGGGAAATATGTTTGCTGACACTTTTTAGAAACCGTATTTTTTGGTGTATTAGTGAACTTTCTTCGCTGTTGATGCGGCACTGCTGTCGAGGCCACTCTATTCGCCGCTGAATGAGCTCCCGAACCACGGTTCGCCGCTAAATATCATTCATCTCAAACGTCCTTCGGTGTTGTCGTGTAGCACTGAAACATTGACATTTAAAGCAAATGTCATTCGCTCGAAAGAAAATTTGATCTGCCGTCTGGGAGTTGTATAACATATACTACACAGTTTCGAACGTAATCCATATTATTTCTCATAAAATAAAATAATATTCATGAGGTGCAGTATTTCTATGGCAGCCGCTTGTGCAACTAAGGTAATGCGGCCTTCGTAGAACACTCCGTGCCAATACACGGCTTGCACACCGTCCGCGCTGGCTGGTTGCATAATGTAGTTGGCCCAAGCGGGGCGCGATGGTGAAGTAACACAAGGGCGAAGAGGGAACGCAGTGGGAACTTCACATGTGTTGCTGTCTGCCCACCCCGGAAAATATTTGTACGGGGATCTTCCTAAATACGGGCTGATTTTTCTGACCCACTGCAAAAACGGTTACTCGGATTTGGGCATATATACTGTAACAGTCGAATGAAGTGAGCCTCAAAGCTAAGCTATGTGATGAGGTACAAGATGTCTAGCGGAGCTGCAGAAGGACGATCGTTACAATGATACTCATAGCCACTTCTTTGTCTGCGCCTCGAATTCATACGGTATTGGAATGAAAGTGGGCGGATGAGTATTCATGTTCTGGAACCACACTTGTGGCAAAAATGGATCTATTGCCCTAAGCGTAAATGCAAGTAGGGTGCCATAAGCCCGCTCTATATGGTGCGAATTGACAAACGAATTCGCAGCTGTGGCGTCGCTAGTGCGGCAATATGTCGTTTTGCTGGACAAGCTGAAACAATCGAAGTGGTCAATTTTCGTTGCTGCCGAAGCTACAAAATATCTTCCACAGGTTCAGAGACACAGTTGGAGAAGACGAAGCGAGAAGCGACTTAAGGAGAACCAAAGGGAGAATGGGCTTAAAATACAAGAACAAGTGAACACTCCTAAGATGGCGGGACCGGTTGCACGAAAGATGTGGTCACAGCCTCTCCTAAACTTTCCTTATTGTTATGGTGGAATAGTTTACAAATCATGGTGCCAGTGTTCCGATAGTTGTGAATAGTTGTACCGATACGACACAAACAGGTATCTGTATATTGGAATACATGCATGTCGATTTATTCATTGCACTTTTAAGGATCACAAAAGACAGTATAGTGCTGTCACGTTAAAAGAGTAACCCTGCGAAACATCTTGCAGGGCGCATCATGGCGCTGTTGCGCCGCGCATTCCCTAAGAAGAGGGTGACGTCGCCACGAGTATTCTTGGTGACAGTCATTCTGGACGGCGCATCACGTGACTGGCGTTACTCGTTCCGTCGGTGACTGGCCTTACTCGTTCCGTCGGTGGCTTGCAACATACTCTCTAGAGCATGAAGTCGTTTCTAACAAATTTCACTACATGAAAGTCTGGCACTGCAATAAGGTGCCGTCATGGGACTGCTGGAAAAGATTATATTTTTACTTCACCGGCCTTTCAAATTCTCAGCTTCGTAATTGACAACTCTTTTCCCGACGGTGGCTCTAGTTTCTTTTCCCACTAGCAGCACGACGCTCCCTATCCACTACTTTGGAGCAAGCACTGCTTGCTTTCTTGAGGCGCTGTGTGTTGCTTTTTTGGGGGGCTGTTAATTCGCGCCAAAGAGCCATAGAAAAAAGAGCTCTGAACAGATGCAGCGAACGCAGGAGAGTCGGATCAAATTGAGCAAACTTCGACTGCATCTATGGTGGTGGAGGGGGAGCGGAAGAGACCAGGGGGGGGGGGGGACACAAGGGGGTTTTACAAGCTCGGATGGCAGAAGACTACTGTCTTTCAATGGCATTTGCAGCAAAGGACGGAGATATAGGGCCTTTTTAAATTCAAGTTATGAGAGTTTACGCGCCGCGGCTGTGCACCTGGGCCACGAGGGCTCTGGATTACTTTTGAGAACCTTCGCACCTTTAACGCGCGACGAAATCTCGACATACGATCGTCTTTTTTTCTCCTCCATAAGAAAAGCAGAGATCGCGAACGGGATCAAACCCGCGTCCTTGGGCTCAGCAGCATAACTGAGCCACTGCAGCGGGTGCTATTTTCAGTTACAGCTGTAAGACAGCCAGGGGATGTAAAAGGCTTCCGAAGCGCGCTGGTTCCTGATGTGTATATTTGTTTACTACCATAAAAACGTAAAGCACCATAGATATGTTTACCATCCTGGTACATTATTGTGTTGGTGCTACGTACGTTGCTCCACATGGCATATCAGCCACAAGTAACAAAGTAGCAATAAACAAACAAAAGAAATTAATATATTTTTTTATATATATAAGACAAAAGCTTCATTTCGAATTGCGAAGATATGCCACCTCAGTAGAGTTGTAATTTCCATCAAATAGTGAAGGGCGTGAAAAAAATTTTCTTTTCATGTTTTTTTAGAAAAATATCGGAAATAGAAAAAACACGATTCCACACATATTAAAAGCTCGACATGCTTTTAAAGGGCTGCTGCAGAGCTTTTCAAAACATTTATTGGTAGCATTCCTTTATAGTTTTCTTGACGCTAAATCAGGAAAAGGTGTTTATTGCTTGTGAAAATACACCCAAACAGCCTTTTTTTTCGCGAAAGCAAACGACCCCTGCCCAATGTGCGGTAAGAGATGTGGCTTCCTTTCGCGATCGGGCCCCGGTAGATAACGTCCTATTCGGAAGCACCGGAGCTGCGTCGACCACTCAGCATGCAGAGCTCATTCTGTTCTCAGTCCGAAACGGGTCAGAAAGTCCCCAGTAATATTGAAGACGCACAAAGTCTTCCCTTAGAATAGGGAAGCTTGAAGGAAGCACAAACTGAGCAAGTCTGCTCGCGGCGAGCTTAAAAAATGAATTTTCCCCGAACGACTCATGGCCGACTTTGGATTTTGGGATGCCGGGATCTTGTGCAGATATGGTATTGTCGCTTTCACTACGAGCGCGAACACACATTCCTAGCACACTTATCAACACCCCATCTGTCCCCTTCTCGAATGTGCAACTTTCTTTTTACATTCGGGAGGGCGATAACAAGCTCTAGGGCATCACTTTGACTTTTACCTCAATCTATGACTCACGTCACTGTCTCATGAATATAAGCAGGAAGCAACATTTAATTTGTCCCACGTAATTCCCCTAATCGACACCTTTAATTTGATACCTTACAAGCCCTAGTGGCACCACTTTCACTTTCAACCCAATCTATAACTCACGTGACTATACTCGGATACAAGTCAAGAAAAAAGGGGCGTAGCCCAATCCCCCACTTCCACTACCCCGCTTCCAGCCAATGGTGTCGCTCTACCAACGTGACGTCGCGGCCGACCGCCTTGCACCTGCAGGCAGCGCTCGAGGCCAAGCTTTTCTGAGTGAGTCCGCGCCGAAAAGTAGTTCTTCAGGACGCCTTCATTTTGGGCCCAGATAAGAACCTCAGCTAAAAATTCTTTATTTGCCGATATAATGAAACGCGTGAAACTTATTCATCAGCCGGAGTAGTGAGTTTCAATTTTATTGCTGATGGTAAATTTCTGCTCTTCCGGGTTTTCCCTCAACCCCTTGCTTCTGGTTTTAGGCATTGCCTGTTTCCTTTTCTGGTTTGGAGCCCGAAGAAGTGGCGACCGAGTCAGCGTTATCGTTCCCTGTTCTGTGTTATCGTTCTTGTGGGCCGTTCCCATCCACGCTACGCCGGCTACGCAGATGGTACAAGAAAAACAAAAGCGTCGTGTCATCTTCAGCTGCGGGCGGGAGATGACCCGGAATGCGTACGTTCGCTTGTGGCATCTACACCCAGAATGCAACGTTGAAGACACGGTCGCGACAATGAGCGATCTTCTTGGAATCCGCGTGAGTTTGGTGATGGGCGTGAAGAAGGAGATGAAAAATAACGATGGCAATCTTGCGACGCCCCCCCGAAAGTGCCAGCGAAGCGGTGCGAAGAGACGACGCACAGAAGTGTACGACGACTTCACGAAGTGCGCATTGCGGTCGTCCGTGCATCGCCTTTTTTGCCGCAATGGGATCCCCACAGTGACGGCAATTGCTGCGGATGTCAACGCTAGCTGCGATGTTACTCCTCTCAAGTCATGGACTGTGCGCCGGCTGCTGAATGACATCGGGTTCAGGTATGAGAAGAGGAGCTGCAACTCGCTGCTGATCGACCGGCACGACATTGTCGCGTGGCAGCAGAAGTACCTCTACGACATCGCCAGGTACAGGATTGAAAATCGAAAAATATTCTACTTTGATGAAACCTGAGTGAATGCGGGACACACGATATCGACTGTTTGACGGACACGACGGTTGCTTCCCACCACGACGCCTTCATGCGTGGTCTGACGACAGGTTTGAAGCAGCCGTCAGGGAAAGGATAGCGCCTGATTGTAACGCTCATCGACAGCGAGGGTGGCTTCGTCGGTGGGTGCCTCGAGATCTTTCGGGGTACGAAGGCAGGCGACTATCACGAGGAGACGGACAACACCCGCTTCGAAAGGTGGTTTGGGGCCGTTTTGCCGCAACTGCCACTCGGTAGTGTAATTGTCGTGGACAATACCTCGTACCACTCGTGGCTGGAAGAACCAGTGCCTACGACAACTTCGCGCAAAAATGTGGTTCAGGACTGGGTGACGTCCGAAGGACTTGCTTGGGATGAAAAACGCTTAAAACGGAGCTCCTCGGCCTTGTGGCCTCTGTTAAGACACGGTAAATCAGGTATCGTATTGGCAGTGCATCTGAAAGGACAGGATGTATTCGGGAGCCCTGCCATTGTGAGCTCAGTCCTAATGAGCGCATATGGGCACAGATGAGGTGAGGCGTCGCAGCAAGAAATGACACATTTAAGCTGGCAGATGTAGAGGTGCTCCTGAGGGAAGAAGTTGCCAAGGTAACAGCTAAGCACAGGGAAAACACCCTTCAGCATGTGAGCAGCATTGAAACTAAGTTCAGAGGAGACGGTGAGCAAGTGCGCATGTTCAACCTATTATAATACCTTAATAAAATGGATTGTTGGGCGAGTTGGTTCATGGCTTCAAGAAAATTAAAAAGAGCGCAAAGGACGAGGACAAAGAAACACAGTAGACGGGACGCGCGCTCACTACCAACTAGTTTATTTCGAAAACCCTTCCCACATATAAATGTCAGTACATCAGGGGCGCGCCTGCGCACAGAAGACCTCAAAAGGCAAGCCACATGCGCGCTACCGATTACGATTACGGCACAAAAGGCGGAACTCACTCTCCCGCAAATACACCGATGTCTCGCTGACACAATCTGTGCCCCTTTTTTTAATATGGTATGCCTCCAAAAGTTCACGTGCCACCGTATCCCTGCTGCGGCCCAGTATCTTCAACTGATTAAACAGAGGCACGCATTTACATTCTGCGCAGTGCGCCGGAAGATTCGCACCGGAATCGTTTGTGAGGGACAGCTCATGTTCGCGGGCCCGGTCATTGACACATCGGCCGGTTTGTCCTATGTAGGACTTGCCGCAGTCCAGTGGCAACTCATATACTGCCGCCACTGCGCAATCCACATAACGCAGTGCGTGCTTTTTACCACGCACTGCGTTGCCTGTGGTAAAAAGCACGCACTGCGTTATGTGGATTGCGCAGTGGCGGCAGTATATGAGTTGCCACTGGACTGCGGCAAGTCCTACGTAGGACAAACCGGCCGATGTGTCAATGACCGCGCCCGCGAACATGAGCTGTCCCTCACAAAGGATTCCGGTGCGAATTTTCCGGCGCACTGCGCAGAATGTAAATGCGTGCCTCTGTTTAATCAGTTGAAGATACTGGGCCGCAGCAGGGATACGGTGGCACGTGAACTTTTGGAGGCATACCATATTAAAAAAGGGGCACAGATTGTGTCAGCCAGACATCGGTGTATTTGCGGGAGAGTGAGTTCCGCCTTTTGTGCCGTAATCGTAATCGGTAGCGCGCATGTGGCTTGCCTTTTTAGGTCTTCTGTGCGCAGGCGCGCCCCTGATGTATTGACATTTATATGTGGGAAGGGTTTTCGAAATAAACTAGTTGGTAGTGAGCGCGCGTCCCGTCTACTGTGTTTCTTTGTCCTCGTCCTTTGCGCTCTTTTTAATTTTCTTGAAGCTATTATAATACATCTGGGTGAAGACATGGACTCCGACAGTGACCTATCTGCTAGCGAGTCCTTTCAAGATGTGTAAGGCTGCGACCTATTTGCCAGTGCCGCCTTTGCCCCGTTCAATTAGTGTGGAGTGCGGCGTTTAGCTTAAATACCTGTGTTTCCATAGCTGCAGAAGCAAGAAACTCTTTCAGAGAGCAGAGAAGACCAGATATGCCGTTTGTGTGCTTTATTAAGACTTATTTCTGGAGCTAACTGAGAAGCCTGTGTATGGTGCGTAACTTGCTCAGGATTGATTGCTTTGACATGTAGCTATGCGAATCAGAAGAGACCATTGCAATGTTTGGTTTGTAATCTCATTTGCCATTACTCAATGTTGTCTGCTGTGTCGTAGACTCAAGAGTGATCGTCCAGTATAACAGTGAGGGCGGCAGAAGCTATTTCAACAATCGGATTATGATCTCATTTGCTGTAGTGAACGCAGCGGTGTGTTGTCTGGTGCTGGCTCATGGTTGACTGCCTTGATATGTATCTATGAAAATAAGAAAAGGCTGTTGCAGTGCTTGGTTTCTGATCTCATTTGTTGTAAGTGTGGGGCAGGAATTAAGCCGAATAAGTTCAGTCGTTACAGGACACTGCGCGGCAGATGTATTCATAAAAGGAAATCGTACATCTCGAGCTAGAGAAAACCCGCACTGTTCCAAACTATTTTCTGGACGTAAAGCCACGCTTACACTGCACGAGGAGGGTGACTATTCGCATATATAGCATGAGGTATGTGCAAGCTGAGTCAAGCGAGTTCACAAATTCACTTCAAGCAGAATCACTACTGCGGTGTGTGGCGTTGGGGCTCCTTGTGCGACACTGTAAATGCGATAAAGGCAAGTTTCACCTACAGAACAAGACACTGGTTTGAGTTTTCACTGCAAGTTTTTTACATTGTTTGGGCACTTACGCACGTATGGGATGCAGAAACAGTTCCAAATAAAAGGCCTACATGAAAGCTTAAAACTGTCTGCTTGTGTGGCTGGCTGAGCCAAGTTGTCTTCTGATGGAGCGTTAAGAACAAATAAATCTGCTTCGGTCTCTTATTGCTCATTTCATTTGCTCTGCATAATTCAGCAGTGTGTCTATTTAGCTCTCTGAGCCAAATCTAACTTATGATAGCAGTGAGGACCAGAAAAGTTGCTTCGGTGTTTTATTTCTACTTTGATTCTGTTTAGCTTCTTTCTGGCTGTCTGCAGTATTACGCAGGAATTAGGATAAATAGGTTTTATCTGTTTTCTAAGCCACTGGATAAAATGCAGAAGCACAACGTCAATAAAAACAATTCCCAAAGCTTTGGGAAGAGGAAACAATGTTGGCGTCAATCAATCCTTTCATGTATCGGAATAATTTCATGTAGTGCATTTTTGGCAAGATAATAAATTTCTTCCTTAGCATATGATCCGATTATCGCTCTTGCGTATCAAAAAAAGTACGATATGCATTGACCAGTTTCAGCGGAGCGATGTGTGCCATATGTGTGTTTCCATGCGTCCACTCAACCGACATGTCATACATCAACCAGTGCAGATAACTTTCTATGGTACAGATTACTAAGTAACCCTTCAGACATACTTCATTGCCCGTGTTATGAATTTGGCATCAATTGATGTGCTGTCATTGTGATTTACACTCCTAATATATGCGTAGACATTGCACGTGTTGCATTGTGAACAGCGCTGCAGCAAGTAGCAGCTTACTGTTCGACTTAGCATCCACGATGTTGAGCACTGCTGGATCAGTGAGCTTCTTGCTCCAGCAGCCACTTGTGATGCGACAGGGAAAATAGGTGAAATGCTCACATGTTTTCCACCCTGAAACCTCTTTCTCGAATTTACAGCACATGCATGCAAATTACCATTACAGCAGCAGCTTCTTACTTAAGTGATATTAACACAAGGCGAGCAGTGCCTATATAGCTTCAAAAATGCACATCCCTGATTCAAGAATTTGATTGGTGAAGGATATGCATGCGCATGTGTAGGAAAAGCTGAAAGTGGTTTATTTGATTTCAGTGCTGCGTTTCATGTCTTCACATGCACTAAAAATCAAAATAGAAAAGGTGGCATATTAAATCACACCACGCAGCTAAGCTACAGCTCGTACGCGTTCACGTTCAAAAAAACGCGATAATTCAGCTTCTTGTATTTGGCGACTTGATCACAATTTGGGCGACTACGCTTGCGCCCTGCATGGACTTGGGACACACGGCTCGACATATGCTCTAACGAAATGCAGCGCGCGACATCTCGCTGTTTGCGTTTCGCCCCGTGCATAGAGATAATATAGTGGCCCCGAGCATAACTCTCCATGGCGTTAACGTCGTGCGCTATGCACAACAGTAATATTTACGACTGGCGTAATCAACGAGAAATAAACAAGGAGTTATCGCTCCCTGTCGCAGTCACTGGGGTGATAACGCGGGGAGCACAGATACAGGAGGGACTAAACGGTAGAACGAGAAGCACTTCACGCTCAAGACGAAACGCCCGCACAGGATGACGACGACCGCTTTCTATCACGCAGCGTACGCAGAATCCAGTACCGGCAGCGGCGGCGGTTTCCCGGCAACGCCGATCGCTGTCAAAGCAGAAGAAAAAACCATAGCGGTTGTCGTTACTGAGCATGGTAAGAACACTGCACACAACACGCAAACAAGGAATACGACTGAACGGCACTAAAAATCATTCTCAGAGCCGGACGACGCCGACGGATTGACGCGAACAGCGGAGGTGGCTATTTTGGTAGAAGTCCGTAAGCGCGGAAGAACATGCTCTGTGATTTCTTCCGTGAACGCGGCGTAGAGGCGGTCTACCATGACGTCACGTTGATACGGTGACACCATTGGCTGGAGCGGGGTCCTTTGATGAGGAAAAGCCGCATTTTTCTTGAGTTGTATCCGAGTATAGCTCGTGACTATAACCAGGATGCAATTTGTAATTAGTCCCATGTGATTCTCCTCGTCAACACCTTTATTTGAAACCTCACAAGCCGAGTGACATCAATTTGACTTTCAACCCAATCTATGACTCATGTGACTATCTCATGCCTATAGCCAGGAAGCAGTATTTAATTTGTTCTACGTGACTCTCTAGTCGACACTCTTCATTTGATGTCTCACAAGCCCTAGTGGCACCATTTTGACTTTTAACCCAATCTATGACTCACGTAACTATCTCATGACTATAACGAGGACTCCACTTTTCATTCACCCCACGTGATTTCCCTCGTTGAGGCCTTTAATTTGATGCCTCAGAGCCCTAGTGGCATCAATTTGACTTTTAACCCAATCTATGACTCCGTGACTATAACCAGGAAGCGATTTTTAAATTGCCCCCCATGATTCCACTAATCGAGACCTTTAATTTGATACTTCAGAAGCCCTAGTGGCATCACTTTGACTTTTAACCCAATTCGTGACTCATGTGACTATCTCATGACTATAACCAGGAAGGGATTTCTAACTTGTCCCCATGATTCCCCTCATCGAGACCTTTAATTTGATGCCTCACAAGCCCTAGTGGCATCACTTTCACTGCTAACCCAATCTATGACTCACGTGATTATCTCATGACTATAACCAGGAAGCGATTTTTATTTTGTCCCCCATGATTCCACTCATCGAAACCTTTAATTTGATACCTCACAAGCCCTAGTCGCATCAATTAAATTTTAAACCCATTCTATGACCCATGTGCCTATTTCATGACTATAACCAAAAAGCTATTTCTAATTTGCCCCCATGATTCCCCTCATCGAGACCTTCAATTTGATACCTCACAAGCCCTAGTCTAATCACTTTGTTTTTTAACCCATTATATGACTCCGTGACTACTCAAGACTATAACCAGGAAGCGATTTCTAATTTGTCCCCCATGATCCCACTCATTGAGCCCTTTAATTTGATACCTCACAAGCCCTAGTCGCATCACATTGACTCTTAACCCATTCTATGACTCTGTGACTATCTCATAACTATAGCCAGGAAGCGATTTCTAATTTGTCCCCCATAATTCCTCTCATTGAGACCTCTAATTTGATGCGTCACAAGCCCTAGTGGCATGATTATGACTTTTAACCCATTCTATGACTCCATGACTATCTCATGACTATAGCCAGAAAGCAATTTTTAATTTGTCCCACGTGATTCCGCTCATCGAGACGTTTAGTTTGATACCTCACAAACATAGTGGCACCACTTTGACTTTTACCTCAATCTATGACTCACGTGACTATCTGATGACTATAACCAGGAAGCGATTTTTAATGTGTCCCCCATGATTCCTCTAATCGAGACCTTTAATTTGATACCTCACAAGCCCTACTGGCACCACTTTGACTTTTAACCCACTCTATGCCTCACGTGACTATCTCGTGACCATAACCAGTAAGTAATTTTTATTTCCCCCACGTGATTCCCCTCATCGAGACTTTTAATTTGATACCTCACAAGCCCTAGTCGCATCACTTTCACTTTTAACTCAATCTATGACTCACGTGACTATGTCATGACTATAAATAGGAAGCGATTTTTACTGTGTCCCCCATGATTCCCCTCATTAAAACTTTTAATTTGATACCTCACAAGCCCTAGTGGCAACACTTTGACTGTTAACCCAATCTATGACTCACACGAATGTCTCATGACTATGACCAGGAAACAATTTTTAACTTGTCCCACGTGATTCCACTCATTAAGACCTTTAATTTGATACCTCACAAGCCCTAGTGGCCTAATATTGACTGTTAACCCAATCAATGACTCACATGACTGTCTCATGACTATGTATGACCAGGAAGCGAATTTTACTTTGTGCCCCATGATTCCCCTAATCGAGACCTTTAATTTGATACCTCACAAGCCCTAGTCGCATCACATTGACTCTTAACCCATTCTATGACTCTGTGACTATCTCATGACTATAGCCAGGAAGCGATTTCTAATTTGTCCCCCATAATTCCCCTCATTGAGACGTTTAATTTGATACCTCAGAAGACCTGGTGGCATCACTTTGACTTTTAACCCAATCTATGACTCACGTGACTATCGCATGACTATAACCAGGAAGCAATTTTTAATTTGCCCCACGTGATTCCCCTCATCGAGACCTTTAATTTGATACCTCACAAGCCCTAGTCGCATCACTTTGACTTTTAACTCAATTATGACTCACGTGACTATCTCATGACTATAACTAGGAAGCGATTTTTAATGTGTCCCCCATGATTCCCCTATTCGAGACCTTTAAATTGATACCTCACAAGCCATACTGGCATGACTTTGACTTTTAACCCATTCTATGATCATGTGATTACCTCATGACTATTACCGGGAAGCAATTTTTAATTTATCCCACGTGATCCCCCTAATCGAAACCTTTAATTTGATACCTCACAAGCCCTAGTCGCCTCACTTTGACTTTTAACCCAATCTATGACTCACGTGATTATCTCATGACTATTACCACGTGATTCCACAAATCGAGACATTTAATTTGATACCTCACAACCCCTATTGACATCACTTTGACTTTTAACCCAATTTGACTAATCAATAATTAACTAAATGAGGTAATTAACGTTCGAGCCCTACTGCCTCGGGAAAAACTCGCGAAAAGGAAAAAAAGCGCTCGCGCTCATAAAAAAAAAAAAGAAAAAAAACGTGCCGCAGATATGGGCATCGCGCTCACAGCTGCGGCACGTTCTTTTTTTTTTTTTCGTCCATAACTTCCGTTTTCCGCCACTACGGGAAAAAATGGCGCTAATGTCGCGCGGCAAACTCCAGGTTCCGGTCCCTATAGGCACTCCCACACTGCGAGTATGTGCTGCTTTGGAGGTACACAACACTTTGGTTCGCACTGGCATACAAAAGAATTGATCATGTGAAAGATCCGCGTTAAACCACCGTCGGGATTCAATGTAAAGACCAAAAGGCAAACTCAACGAATAAAGCTTCGCGATTTTCCATCGTTGCCGTTACACAGAGGGGTAGGTGATTTTTTCTTTCACGTCACGGAACGATCATACATCGTCATTGTCAGAAAAGTTAGATTTACTGCAGGGTGTAATGGCGTATAACGGCATCAGTGAGTGCAATAAAGCCTCGCTTTAAAATACTTCTTATGGCGAGATGATGGCGGTGGACGATTTTGATGTAGACAAATATTGTGGTCATGATGATAATTATAATAGGGATGTTGGTGAAGAAGAAGAAGAGGTTCTCACTTGGTAAGAGGCGGGATCATCGTGCTCCTAACCAACCATATCCTTCAGGGTTCCACCGCTGTTTCTGGTGGACGGACTAGCCTAATCACCAACTCCGCCATCCAGAGTGTTCTAAGACAAGCCACCCCAGGCACTCTCTTCTGGCGCAGCGGTCAGCCACCTAGCCGCCCATGGGGCATCAGCAGCATGAAAGAAAGGAGGTTTCTCTTTGGGCAACCAGCACCGGCTCGGTGAGTGGAAACGCACGAACCATGAGGCGCAGCTCTTCCCCTGGAGTCTGCGTGGGTGAGAGAGTGTAGGCCACATGATTCAATTACACAGTAGCGCTCTTATCTATGTCGTAGATACGCTTGGCTGCTATCACAAGAGAAGCTGTAGCCTTATCCGATGCATGCTAAAATGGTTTGCTGAAGTGCTATAATGCGGGGGACAGATTAGGCTGAAGACGCCGAAGTCGCACCGCTGGTATCAATCACTGTTTTTTGCTCCGTGTCCAGTGATTGGCGTACTTAATAGGCGATATTTACTTATTGGCATTCTTGGCTGCTGGCGTTCCTTACAATGTTCATTTCAATGGCCTATTATTCCCAATTATCAAAACCTGTACGCACAGTTTAGGCCTCTATAATACCAGTCTTATGCAACAGGGAGCATAGAGGGTTGATGGTCAGCAGACTGCACCACGTACGGCACAGGCACTTGAGTCATTGCCACGGAAGGAAAAAAAATCCCCCCACCTCCCCGAAGGGGATCGTGCGGAAATGCGAATGCATTGGGTGCACCGAATTCTTCTTTGCGGTATCGTTGCCGCAAGGGATTCGACTTCACCGACTTCCATCGCTATCAAGGCACCAGTCGGCAAGCAGTCACGGAGAGAGGCGCGCGCTCCCTGCATTTATATGCGCAGCGAGCGGAGAGGGGTACGCGGAGAGGAGAGAGAGACCCGCGCCAGCCCGCTCGCGAGCTCTCTCTCCGCCCCGAGCTCCGCGATGCGAGCGCCCTCACACGCCGAGCGTGCTCCTCCTCTCCACTCACTCTCCGCTACTTCCCCCGAGCTCCGCGATGCGAGCGCCCTCACATGCCCAGCGCGCTCCTCCTCTCCCCTTGCCCTCCGCTACTCCGCACCTGCTCCGGTTGCTAGGAGCGCGCCACAGCTGTTGCTAGGCGCACGCCGCTCAACGACGCAAGACAACCCGCGGCTAAGAAATGCATTCGCATTTAAAAGAAAGCGCCGTTTATGCTCTCAAAACTACCACCACTAAAGACAGGAAATACTGGCATACTATCTCGATATGTAAGGAGAGGTTTCCGACAGACCGACAGATACACCGACTAATCGAAACTGCTAAACGTGGACGCATTACAATTCGGGAGTACATTTCTACCGTGGCGAGGGAGTCACGACACTGGTATGTTTTAAATTACACCGCAAAATCGTGTTTTCGCAAATTCTTCAGTACGTCGCCGCCCCTCATTCGTTGAGGTATCTAAATATAAATGAGGTATCCTACTCATGTGCGTTACTCGGATAAGCGACTGAAAAGTAGTTTCGGTACTTCCTGTATATCAAATTGGTTTTTGGTGAAAAATGCCACCCATTCAAATTACCCAAGAAAATCAGGGATTTCGCTCTAAAACGGAGTTAAAAGGATGAGCGGGATTTTTAAATTAACGCCCTAACACATATAAAAAGGGCGCATCTCCCCGCGAGGGGGACTCGAGGAAATGCGTCGCATAGGGGGTGGGTGTATTGCGTTAGTTTAGTGTTTGGGGAGTTGGTGGTAGTGAATGCGTTGTATCAGCAGCTTCTTGACGTAGTTTGAATGAGTCAAGGATATAATGCGCGTTCGTAGCCTTTCATTCTGTGTCGGTTTTGTGGCGCAGTGGGAAGAGCACCATGTACCTCGCGTTCCGCCCACAGGTAGTGAATGCGTTGTATCAGCAGCTTCTTGACGTAGTTTGAATGAGTCAAGGATATAAGGCGCGTTCGTAGCCTTCCATTCTGTGTCGGCTTTGTGGCTCAGTGGGTGGAGCACCATATACCTTGCGTTCCGCCCGCAGGGTGGTGGGATCGAAACCAGGCGCCGGTAAGTATTATTTTTTGTATAGTGTAGGGGGAGGGGTGTGGACCTGTTGTTGAGAGCGAGGAGGGTAGCGTGATGCGGGAGAAGAGGAGTGGGGGAGAGGGCGCACCTGGAACGGCTGTTGCGGACGCCGAGGCACGCCGACAACGCCGGGTGGCATCGTGAGTTAAAGAAATGCTCTGCATTTAAAATTAAACCCAGTTCCACACCGAAACAGCAACGCTCCGGTTCTCTGGTGTGTGGCAGCTCAAGCGTGATGGTGCGCTTCCGCGAGAACGGGAGCGCCGTAGCAGCGCAAGTTGTACGGTCCGCGCAAAGGAACCGGGAACTAAACGCCAGTGGCGGGAGGATCCACCTTCTCTCCCTCCTTTAGCGAAAGGGAGCCGAACCCGCACCTCCAGACCGGTGCGCCATTTATCTGTGGGTCTCGGAATCGGTGGCGGCGAGGCCACCGACTGGTCTGGAAGCCTGCTCCTTCCCTATCGTGAAGCATAGCCTACAGCAGCCTTACGAAAATGTTGGACCTACAACAGCGCCGCTGTCAAAAGGCCATCATCATCATCATCATCATACCAGCCTATCTACGCCCACTGCAGGGCAAAGGCCTCTCCCATTATTCGCCAATTACCTCGGTCCTGTGCCAACTGTGACCAATTTATCCCCGCAAACGTCTTGATCTCATCTGCCCATCTAACTTTCTGCCGCCCCCTGCAACGCTTGCCTTCTCTAGGGATCCACTCTGTTACCCTTAATGACCAGCGGTTATCTTGCCTTCGCATTACATGCCCTGCCCACGTCCATTTCTTCTTCTTAATTTCTACTAATATGTCTTTAACACCAGTTTGCTCTCTGACCCACTCCGCTCTCTTCTTATCCCTTAATGTTACACCTATCATTTTCCGCTCCATTGCCCGCTGAGTCGTTCTCAATTTAAGTTGAACCCTCTTAGTGAGCCTCCAAGTTTCTGCCCCGTAGGTGAGTACCGGTAATATGCAGCTGTCATACACTTTCTTCTTCAGCGACAATGGTAGGCTGCTATTCATTATCTGAGAATGTCTGCCATATGCACCCCACCCCATTCTGATCCTTCTAATTATCTCTGCCTCATGGTTGGGATCTGGGGTCACAACTGGCCCTAAGTAGATATATTCGCTTACCACTTCCACTGCCTCGCCACCTATCTCAAACTGCTGTGCTGTCCAGAGGTTATTGATCATTACTTTAGTTTTCTGCATATTAATTTTCAGGCCCACGGTTCTACTCTGTTCGCCCAGTGCGGAAAGCATGATTTGGAATTCGTCCCCCGAGTTACTTAGCAAGGCAACGTCATCAGCAAATCTGAGGTTACTGAGGTATTCTCCATTAACCCTTACTCCCACCTGTTCCCCATCCAACGTTCTGAATACTTCTTGTAAGCATGCTGTGAATAACATTGGAGAGATTGTGTCTCCTTGTCTGACACCCTTCCTTATAGGTATTTTACTGCTCTCCCTATCAAAAGGCCAAAAAAAATGTTAAACGTCCGAGTCAGACTGGTGATCGGAGAGGTTTGCAATGCTGGCCGTGCATCTATGCCATGGTACAACAGCCTTATCTGTGTAATTAAACGTAAAACTAAGGACGGGACAAGGAAAAGAAGAGAAAGGATGGAACAGACACCAGTTTCCCTAAACCGACATGCGACGCCATACGTGAAGTGTGCAACCAGGGTGGTGTACATGATCCCGCTCACATGCGGGCGGCTGTACATCGGTCAAACGGGCCGCTGTCTAAACGACCGTTTAAGGGAACACCGGCTGAATATGCGTGACAAAACGGGCTCCCACCTTCCGCACCACTGCGTGGCTTATGAAAGCAAGACACGCGAGCCGGTTTTGACTCAGACGAAGGTGCTGAGCAAAAGCCGAGAACAAGTGGCAAGGACATTAATCGAGGTATTTTTCATTCGGAAGCATGCTGAACAGTGTTTGAGTGAACCATCCATATCTTTGTATTGAAATGAATATGAATTTTTAAACCGTTATATCATGTGATAAGGATGGTGGCATGTGTGCGCATCGGCTGGTGCGGGTATATTAGCATGTTCAATTTTTCAATAAACTACTTGTGAGTTTTACGTATAAGTATGATGAACCAACTAGCCCAACAACATGCACTAATGAGCTTTATCTGGGTAGGTTTTATAAAAATCGTATCTAGAGGGAGCAAAAAGGGACAACATTTAGTATTTAGAAATTTATCATTATATCACAGGCCCGTTCTAATTTCGAGGAGGTCTCGTTTTTTATTAGCTATTTTAGAAGGTTACAAGCTAATCAGCCCCAAATAGAACGAAGCAAGGTTGGTCTCGTTTTTTATTAGCTATTTTACAACGTTACAAGCTAATCAGCCCCAAATAGAACGAAGCAAGGTTGGTCTCGTTTTTTATTAGCTATTTTACAAGGTTACAAGCTAATCAGCCCCAAATAGAACGAAGCAAGGTTCGGGTTAAATTCCGTAATTCGCGGATGCTTCAACATGTGTTCAGCCCGTTGATTGCTCATTTCGAATTCCTTTTCTCTACAAATGCTATCCATGCAAATTCCCCGAAAGTTGTAGGTATGTATGCTGGGAATCGTACGCCATCGCTGGTTTGATGCGCGCGCAGAAAACGGGGCCGCGGGTGGACTGTGTGTGCTGTGGGCTGCTGCCGCTGGTGCTGGTGCTGGTGCAGATCCTCATCTGGGCGACGCTGCTTTCCAAGCTCCGAAATGCTCCGGTTGGCACCGACTACGTCGACTTTCCGAAGACCGCAGGCTCCGCCGGCAGAAAGAGTAAGCAGGACATTCACCTTAGGGCAAGTGCCCTCCCGCGAGGAGTCGTCCGAACAGTGCCGAATTGCATTGAAGGGTCCATTCATAATACAGCTGTGCTTAGAAGCACTGACAGCGCTCTTGTTATCGTCGTCACAGAGACGAAGCGCTTGATCGGTGCTCCACAGAACATACCTGTTCCCGCCTGTGCTTTCATTTGTCGCGGATTGTTTGAAAGAAATGTTTGAATGCGTTTATTGCGCTCCCCGAAAGGGAACCTGCGAATAGGGCTCACATTTCTGGCGTGGCGACGCCAACGTGAATAGTAATTTAGAGAACTACAAATGTGCAAACCAGACAAATATGTTACCCAATTCACGGACTATTTGATATGTGCAGAGAACAGCAATATTTAGCATGCGTACTTCGTTGCAATTCACAGTGTAATCTGGTTAATTCGAACGCCAATAATTCGACTTTATGGATAACTCGAAGGGTAGGATCTGGCCCGGGCAAGTTCTGTAGAAGCCTGTGTAGCAGACAGCACGTTCATTCGAGCCCGAGTATGAGTCCGCACGGATAATTCGAACTATATGCGCCAACGCGTCGGCGGCTCGTCGCCTGGTACTCGACCGAGGAATGCATTCGGAGCCTGCGCACGAGGTGGTGTGGCCTCCGAACGGAGAGAAAAACAGAAAAGGCAAACAAGGGTAAAAACAATCTGAAGCACTCAATGGCGAACATTTGGAAGGCGCATTCTTTGCTGGCTACGCCGGTATGCACGCGAGTGGGCAGTGGTGTGTTGTGTGCTGCCAGATAAGAATGTAATATTCTAGGTCAGATGCGCCAGATCGGCTCCTACCAGTGACAACGACGGCGAGAAGGTGGAGGGCGAAGCACCACTGTGGTCGTCCACTCGGAGGAGTGAATGCCTCACGTCTCTTCTTCACTTTGAAGAAGGCGAAGGGGAGGCCTCGCGCTATATTTTCTTGTGAGAGGAAATGCGCTGGCGGTCGCCTTCAATGACAATAAACAGAGTGCAATCATGGACATTCCCAAGCATCAAACTTTTGATATGGATTACTGCTCCCCATCGAAGCGCATTGTTCTTTTCTTTCATTAGTTCGAACTTCAATTCGAACTGGGATAGCGTCCTCGGCGGTTCGAAATTAACGAACTTTAAAGTTATTATATTGTCGCGAAGACAAGGACGATGCAGTTGTGTTGAATGAGAAACACGTTTATTGGAGCGAACTTGTGCTCCCCTAACAACTCAAAAGAATACAGAGGCTGCGAAGCAGCGGTCAACAAAGTGACTTGCACAGGCGAGTGTCGTCGAATCGAATGCCCCGGCGTCCGCACTGCAGGCTTTTTATCTTTGGGCGCGCGTGGTTCTCGAAACGTCGATTAGCATCGAGAACATAGTAGATCCAAGAAGATTATTCTGGGCTGTTCACGTTAGATCGGAATGCTGTCCCTATCACAACCGATAACACAAGCGGCACAGAAAGAAAGAATGGAACACACGCTTCCCCTGGCGCAGAGATAACACAGACCGGCGCAGCGGGGCGGTAAAAGCAAAACACAAATAAACAAACCCAATCTATGGTTCGCGGCATTACCCCCCCCCCCTCTAAGAGTGCATCGACCCGATGCTAACATAAGCTACAGTCCGAACAAATGAAAATAAAAGTTCGTCATCGTCCGTAGAAAGGTTTTAAGCCAACCACGTGGACGACTTCAGGCCGCGTGCGTTGTCGTGATGTGCCGGAGTCACCATCGGGGATCACTTCGTAGGTAAGTTGGCCAACACGTCGAGGAATCTGGTAGGGTCCGAAATACCGTCGCAGGAGCTTCTCACTGAGTCCGCGTTGTCGGATGGGAGTCCAAACCCACACACGATCCCCTGGTTGGTACTCAGCGTCTCGGCGTCGGAGGTTGTAGCGGCCCGCATCCACCAGCTGCTGGTCCGTTATACGAACTCTAGCGAGCTGGCGGGCCTCCTCCGCACGCTGAAGATATCCGTGGACGTCGGCGTTGAGGTCGTCGTCTTCTACGGGCGGAAGCATGGCGTCGAGCATCGTAGTCGGCCTTCTACCGTAGACAAGCTCGAACGGCGTCAGCTGCGTCGTCTCCTGGATAGCCGTGTTGTACGCAAACGTGACATACGGGAGCACTTCGTCCGAAGTCTTATGTTCAACGTCAACGTACATTGACAGCATATCTGCGATTGTCTTGTTCAGACGTTCTGTTAGTCCGTTCGTTTGGGGGTAGTACGCCGTCGTTCTTCGGTGATCCGTGTTGCTGTAGCGTAATACTCCTTGCATCAGCTCCGCAGTAAATGCCGTTCCGCGGTCGGTGATTAGGACTTCCGGGGCTCCATGTCGCAGCACAACTTGGCTTATAAAGAACTTTGCCACTTCTTGTGCAGAACCCCTCGGAAGAGCGGCGGTCTCTGCGTAGCGCGTCATGTAGTCTGTCGCTACGACAATCCACTTGTTCTGTGATCGTGACGTAGGGAACGGGCCTAAAAGGTCCATTCCAATCTGTTGAAATGGTCTCGATGGGACGGCGATCGGTGGCAGAAGTCCGGCGGGTCTTGTCGGCGGCGTTTTTCGTCGCTGGCAGTCACGGCAGCTCCGGACGTAGTGGGTGACGTCAGAGGTAAGGCCGGGCCAGTAGTACCTCGCCTTGATTTTTCCAATAGTGCGGGCTGTGCCGAGATGTCCGGAAGACGGGTCGTCGTGGCACGCTTCCAAAATTTCGTCACGAAGGTCCGCGGGAATGACGAGAAGGTAATTCGCTCTTGTTCCGGGGCTGAAATTCTTCTTCACGAGGACGGCGTTTCTCAGGCTGAATGCTGGTAAGCTGCGTTTGAAGGTCATAGGAACGGCAACGTTGCATCCCTCGAGGTACTCGATTATCACGCGTAAGTCGGGGTCGGCACGCTGCTGGGCGGCTAGGTCGCTCTCCGTCACGATCCCGAAGAACGCGCTGTCTTCATCAGCGTCTTGTGGTGGTGGGTCGATGGGGGAGCGGGACAGGCAGTCGGCGTCGGAGTGTTTCCTGCCGGATTTATAAACGACTGTAACGTCGAACTCCTGCAGGCGCAAGCTCCACCGCCCAAGACGGCCAGAGGGGTCCTTCAAATTGGCGAGCCAACACAGCGCATGGTGGTCTGTTACAACCTTGAATGGCCTTCCATACACGTATGGACGAAATTTTGAAATCGCCCATATAATAGCCAGGCACTCTTTCTCAGAAGCAGAATAGTTTTTCTCCTCCTTCGACAGACCACGGCTGGCATAGGCGATTACCCTTTCGCAGCCGCTTTGCTTTTGGACAAGGACGGCACACAAGCCTATATCACTGGCGTCCGTGTGCATTTCCGTTTCGGCATTTTCGTCGAAATGAGCGAGCACGGGCGGGCTTTGCAGGCGTTTTTGCAGCTCGCAGAATGCTTTTTCTTGGTCGTTTTCCCAGCTGAAAGGGGTGCTATCTTCCGTCAAACGCGTGAGTGGCTCTGCAATGCGTGCGAAGTTTGCGACGAAGCGCCGGTAGTATGCGCACAGCCCGAGAAATCTTCGCACGCCCTTCTTGTCTTTTGGCCTTGGGAAGTTCGCAATGGCTGAAGTTTTTGCCGGGTCAGGTAGGACTCCCGCGGCGTTGACGACGTGGCCCAAGAACTTGAGTTCCCTGTATGCGAAACGGCACTTTTCAGGCTTCAGCGTCAGCCCCGACGTACGAATGGCCTCGAGTACAGACTCCAACCTTGCAAGGTGTTCGTCGAAAGTCCGGGCGAATACCACTACGTCGTCGAGGTATACGAGGCAAGTGTGCCACTTAAAGGAGCCATGAAGAGAAAATACTACTTCGTTTAATTTGAAAGAACTTGGATTGAATATTTCACTCAGCTCCATTACAGCCACAAAAGGTGTTTTTTTAACAAAAAAAAAGCAAGAAGTATTTAAAAACTTTCAAATTTTGCGCCACAGTGACGTGTTATGAGCAAAAATGACGTCATATGGGCCAACAATAAAACATAATTTTCAGTGCGTTAACTGCACGTTAGCATTGAAGTGATGCGGTCAAATGGAACTAGAGGCCCCATTACAGACGTCCAGTCATGTGTCATCGCGACAGGTCAGTGAGGCGGCCGCCAATCGTACAAACAAGGTTCCGTGACGTCATAGAAAAGTTGCGGGAAATTGGCTAGGGGGTCGCGACTGCTTCACACGTTTTCTTTCATATCTCCGTTATTTTTTCGAAGATTGCGATGGTATTGGTATCATTGTTATCGGGACTAAGCCATCTTTCTAATAAACCCAACTTGTATTTTGTCTTCATGGCTCCTTTAAGGCCAGCTAGCACAGTGTCCATGACTCTTTGAAACGTCGCTGGTGCTGTGCACAGCCTAAACGGCATCACCTTGAACTCGTATAGGCCGTCTGGGGTTATAAATGCAGTCTTCTCTCGTTCTCTCTCGTCTACTTCAATTTGCCAGTAGCCAGTTTTCAGGTCCATCGATGAGAAGTACTTCGCGTGGCAGAGGTGGTCGAGGGCGTCGTCGATTCGGGGGAGGGGGTACACGTCCTTTTTCGTGATTTTGTTCAGTCGCCGGTAGTCAACACAAAACCTTAATGTGCCGTCTTTTTTCTTTACGAGTACGACGGGCGCAGCCCAGGGGCTTTTCGATGGCTGTATAATGTTGTTGCTGAGCATGTTGTCGACTTGAGTCCGGATGGCTTCCCGTTCGTGTGAAGCATAGGTCGGCAAAACAGAAAGAACTCACTCAAACTCAATCACAATTTTTTTCGTTCACGCTGTACTCAATCAAGCTCAAACTCAAAAAGTTCGCCTGTTCACAAAATCACTCGTACTCACTCATCAAATACTAATTTGTAATCGTACTCACTTGTACTCAAACTCATTTGTCCTCACGAGTATTCGTACTCAATCTGTACTCATGATTACTGAATCTGTACTCATGAGTTCTCACTCTGTACTCATGACTACTCAATCTGTACTCATGAGTACTCAATGAGTACTGCTGCTCATGAGTACTACCCATGAGTACTACTCATTCTGCACTCATGAGTACTACTTATTCTGCACTCATGAGTACTCAATCTGTACTCATGAGTACTCAATTTGTATTACTCACGAATAATCAACTCATCTGCACTATTAGCTAGGTCGTAGCTCGAATGAAAAACTACATAGAAAAAATAAATTATTTAATTGATTAGAAAAACACAGGTTACATATAAATCAGGACAGAGGAAGAAAACGTCTGACGCGGTGCACTGTCGTTGCGCGACTTACTGCGCGAAGGCTAGTACATGTGAGAAAGCGAAACGGAACGTAAGCACTCGCGTTGCGTCTCACGTCTCCTCTTGTTCTCAGGCTGGGTCGGGCTCAGGGGAGCTCGGGGCTTAACGGTGCAGCCGTGGCCGTAAACTGCGTTTTTCTGCGTGTCTTCGGGTGGCAGCTTTTGTCGTCCGTTTTCTTGTTTGCACTACTGTTTGCACTACTGTACTCAGGTGTGCATATACTCAAGAGTGCAAGCACTCGCAAAAACCGTATTCATGAGTATTGTACTCATGAGTGCTGTGTACTCATGAGTACTGTGTACTCATGAGTACTCATACTCATGGGTACTCAAACTCGTGAGTACTCATACTAATGAATACTGTACTCATGAGTACTCATACTCATGAGTAGTGTACTCATGAGTACTGTACTCACGAGTAGTGGACTTACCCCTGTACTCACTCGTCATCGCACTCACTGTTTTTTTCTGGGTGTGTGATCACTCATCATCGTACTCACTCGTGAGTTTGAGTACAAATGAGTACAAATGAGTGTACGCTCGAGTGAGTACGCCGACCTATGGTGTGAAGAGACGCGGTACGGTGACTGTCGGGTAGGTCGGGCTCCATCTTCGGTTATTATTCGGTGCTTCGCTAGAGGGGTCTGACGTAGTTTTGCGCTCGACGAAAAACATTCGCTATAGCGACGCAGCAAAGCCAATAACTTGTTCCGTTGTTCTTGCGGTAGCGCCGGATTCACGTCGAAGGGCTGCGGGAGCTTGAAGGTTTCTACGGGTGTGCGTTCAAATTCGGCGACCGCGATCACGTCACTTGCTTCTTGCGCTTCTTCGAGGCATGCAATTGCCGCGCCCTTGTTTAAATGCTGGTACTCCTCGGTGAAATTCGTAACCAAAATGTGGGATTGGTGTTCCTTGAAGCGCGCAATGCCTCTTGCGACCGACACACCACGGTCGAGAAGCACCCTTTGATCAGTGTCTACGATAGCGTCGACGTCAGGAGGAGCATCTTCACAGTAGACTGCGACCATCAAGATTGCGCGGGGTGGCAGGGTGACATGATCATCGGCAATCCTTACAGCAGCACGTCGTTCGGGGTTCGGTTCCGGCGTCATGGAGTGATTCGGGGAAAAAGTTATTGACTTGGTCTGAAGATCGATTATTGCACCGTTGTCCATCAAAAAGGCCATTCCAAAAATTACGTCGCGGGAGCAGTTAGGCAGAATGACGAACGCCGCAGGGTACGTTGTGCCGTCTATGGTGACGCGCGATGTGCACGTTCCACTTGGCGTCATGAGGTGGCCTCCTGCTGTGCGTATGTGCGGACCGTCCCATCTGGTAATAACTTTCTTCAGTTTAGACGCAAATGGTCCGCTCATTACCGAATAGTCAGCTCCCGTGTCTACGAGGGCGACTACGTCAAAGCCGTCGATGGACACCTTGACGTCAGATGCAGTCTTCCTCGAGTTCCGGGTTCGTCGGGGCGTCGTATCTCTGCTTGTACGTGTTGATGGTCGGGCACTGTGCATCATCGTTGTCGTCGTCTTCTCAACGGACGTCTCGGTCAGGTCGGGTACGCGTCGCGCCGTGTAGCTGTCGTCGTGTTCAGGAGTCTCGTTAGGGCTAGGTCGGGTCGGCGGGTTGAGGGCATGTCGTGAATGATGGTCTTCAGCGAGTCGCTGCGTCGTTGGAGGGTTTTCATTTTTCCGCCGTTGTGCAACTTTACCTCCCGAAGTTGCTGCTTTTAGTTTCCCCCGCGTGGGCTGGGGGACCTTCCACGTGAGAAGCCAGCAGTGCTGTGGCGGTTCGGTGACTGATACGGGTAGGGCGACGGTGAACGGTTGAAGCGGGCTGGTCCTCGGGTGGTGTTGGAGAGGTATTCTTCGATCTCAGCAGGGCGCTGGCCGTATCGGGGGCGTGGGGCGTCGACGGAGAACCCTCGCAAACCGAGCCTCTTGTAGGGACAGCGACGGTAGATGTGGTCGATGCGGCGTCTCCGCAGTGGTAGCACAGCGGGCGATTATCGGGCGTTCGCCACACGTCGGTCTTCCTTGGCGTCTGGTATTGGTCTACAGGGCGTCGGGCGGGCGGCATTGGACGGCGGTATGGCTCGGCCTCTTGACGACGGGTTGGAGCAGGGCGGGGTTGACGAACAGCCGAGGAGTAGGTCATAGCTTGTGGTTCGCGGGGTGCTTCCGACGGCGTAGAAGTTCCCAGTGCGTTTTGGACTTCTTCTCGGATTACGTCGGTCAGGGAAGCCACTTGAGGTTGCGGCGTCGTTGGAAAAAGCTTCTGAAGCTCCTCCCTGACCACTGCTCGGATGGTCTCGCGCAATGTATCTGAGCTTCCGTTTGCGGCACCGATGGTCTCCAAGAACAGCGCGTTGACAGGGCGGTCGTACTGCCTCGTTCGAATTTCTAGCGCCTTCTCCATCGCGGCCGGCTCAGACGCGAATTCCGCCACTGTCTTCGGAGGGTTACGGACTAGACAAGCAAAAAGCTCTTGCTTCACTCCTGGCATTAGAAACCTGAGCTTCTTTTCCTTGGTCATTTCAGGGTCCGCACGACGAAAAAGTCGCTTCATGTCCTCAACGAAAATCACGACTCCTTCGTTGGGGTGCTGCGTTCGAGTTTCAAGCAAAAGCGCAGCTCGCTCTTTTCTCACCACGGTAGTGAAAGTCTTAAGGAACTCCCTTTTGAATTGAGTCCAGTCGGTCAAAGAGCTCTCATGGTTCTCGAACCAAGTTCGAGCAGCATCTTCTAAGTAAAAGAAGACATGCCGGAAAGTTTCTTCGTCGTCCCACCTGTTGAAGATGCGGACGCGCTCCAGCTTCTCGAACCATTCTTCGGGGTCTTCAGCGGGGGCTCCCCGGAAGGATGGCGGTTCTCGGGGCTGCTGCAGGATGATTGGTGACGTTGTTCCTTGCACCATGGTGTTGGTTGCAGCGTTCCTTCTCTTGGGCCCTTCTGGCAGCAGACCGAACTCGAGTAGCAATCCTTGCAGTCGGGGCTTTCTCTGGTTGGACTGGCTTGGCGGCTTCGAGATGTCGTAGAGAGCATAAAGGCTTAGTACCCAGCACCTCCACCAGATGTCGCGAAGACAAGGACGATGCAGTTGTCTTGAATGAGAAACACGTTTATTACCCGCCGCGGTGGCTCAGTGGCTAAGGCGTTGCGCTGCTGAGCACGAGGTCGCGGGTTCGATTCCCGGCCGCGGCGGCCGCTTTTCTGATGGAGGCGAAAAGCAAAAACGCCCGTGTGTTCGAGATTTCGGCGCACGTTAAAGATCCCCAGGTGGTCAAAATTAATCCGGAGCCCTCCACTACGGCGCGCCTCATCGCCTGCGTTGCGTCGGCGCGTTAAACCCTACAATCAATCAATCAGAAACACGTTTATTGGAGCGAACGTGTGCTCCCCTAACAACTCAAAAGAATACAGAGGCGGCGAAGCAGCGGTCAACAAAGTGACTTGCACAGGCGAGTGTCGTCGAATCGAATGCCCTGGCGTCCGCACTGCAGGCTTTTCATCTTTGGGCGCGCGTGGTTCTCGAAACGTCGATTCGCATCGAGAACATAGTAGATCCAAGAAGATTATTCTGGGCTGTTCACGTTAGATCGGAATGCTCTCCCTATCACAACAGATAACACAAGCGGCACAGAAAGAAAGAATGGAACACGCGCTTCCCCTGGCGCAGAGATAACACAGAGCGGCGCAGCCGGGCGGTAAAAGAAAAACACAAATAAACAAACCCAATCTATGGTTTCAGAATAGGAAATGAGGGGCTCGTAGAAATAACACAGCAATAAGGTTTGGCAGTCAAGAAAACCTCGGAAAGCAAAGGGGAGGTTGTGGTAGGTCATTGAAACAGATAATGAATTTGGAAAGAAAGAACGACAGAAAGCGGAGAAAAAATTCCCGCCAGGTGGGATCCGAACCCACGACCTGGGTTCGGGTCGTGGGTTCGGATCCCACCTGGCGGGAATTTTTTCTCCGCTTTCTGTCGTTCTTTCAAATTCTTTATCTGTTTCAATGACCTACCACAACCTCCCCTTTGCTTTCCGAGGTTTTCTTTACTGCCAAACCTTATTTCTGTGATATATATATATATATATATATACATTTCAATCTAGAGAAAGGTAAGGCTCACAAAGCGCGCAGAACTAGTATAAGTAAAGAGTCGGATACACAGCAAGAACAATAACAAAGTTTACTTACGTAGCGGCAATGGGACTTGCCTTCATCAGAGTACGGTTACATGATTTTGCTGTCACAAACATTTGGCGCACATTTCCTATATAGCTTTGCAGAAAACTGTGAGAAGGAGCGGAAGACGTTTCGGAAACGGAGGGTATGCATGCAATCGCGCTACGCCTAAATTACAACAACAACAAAAAAAAGCAGAGAGAGCGAGAAAGAGAAAGGGGCCGTGTTAACAAAGCAACGTTCAAGGTTGCACCATGGAAGGGCAATGTGCGTGGCGTGGGCTGCAATACAGACAATGCGTAAAACTGGACAATCGCGGTTTCAAAAGGAAGGGAAGAGTATACAGCAAGATATTCAGTGGTTGGAGATACTGGTTATGCCGGAAGCGAAGATGGGTGTGCCCCCCGCGGATGGAGAGAATAGATACAGGGCACAAAAGAGGATTGCACACAAACTAGCAACTGAACAGGAAATAGGTAGGCATCAGAGGCATATTGTGAAAGTCGTGCTTTGGGGTACCACGACGGAAGCATGCTTTTCTCCATGTGCTATTTTTCAAAACTTTCAAACAATAAATATAACACCCCTAAAAAATGAATAACTACTTCAAATGCCTGTTTTAGTGTTCATGGCTACTAGATTTTCTCGGTGTTGATGCAGCAAGACCCATCTTTCATATTCTGATTCGCTATATGTATGTGCATGTGTCTCAGCTTTGCACGTGTATCCGCACACCCAGTTCCTGTGTCCTATTATTCGGCGTGTACAGGGAGCCATTTCCCGCTTATTGGTAAGTGCAGTACGGCTGCGCAAGTAATCATTCCAAATAACGGTGTTCGCAGACCAAGCGGTCACACGAACGGTCCCTGGAGCCCCAACGGTCCTTGGAGCCGAGCTGATCAGCTGCGCGAATTGCTCGGTCGACAGCGTATCGGCGGCTTCAACGGGGAGCTTGGCTGGCCGCCTCGTGTGGCGTACAATCGAACGGCGGCCCCACTCGTTCACTCCGGAAGACGCCCTGTGGAACTACCTCGACCTTCTTGAAAATGTGCCAGACATCAGGATCCCCTGCTCGAGGCTCGCTGTGGTCGTCACGACAGCTCCCAAGCGCAGGGCCCAGCGAGATGCCGTACGCAAGACCTGGGGCCGTGCAAGCCAATACCCCAACTGTACCGTGCACGTGGTCTTCTTCATGAGCCTCTCGAGGCAGGAACGGCGAAAATTTGGTATTAAAGTGAGTACCACACCGAAACAACACTTCGACTACCACACATGCTAAGGTTAGGGCATCGTTGTGATGTATATCAATCAGGGTTTAAATAAGCCTCAGGTTATGCGCTTTGTCGAGCGACCAACAGGTGGCCCTCATGAGCAAGAGAACGAATAGAGATTAGTAAGCTGAGATCTCGAAAAGTGCAGAAGTCTAACTACACGCCTAACGAGCTCGTTGGTATTTTACCTTGCGAAAGATTATGAGCACTGCTAAGCACCGTTGTAATGTAGTGATTGATTGCAAATGCATTCGTTTCCATTTGCTGAGTGTGCACATGTCGACGGATCGTCGTCATACATTCTGTATATTTGTATTTTTTAAGATTATTGTTTTTCTTGTGCTAGTTAAACCAAGAAATTTAGGTATGTCTGTATGTCTGTCTCTTTGTCTCTGTGTTACTCGATTCAGCCACCCGGCCAAAGTAGAAAAATACCTGCACAATTAATTGTCTTATACAGTCATATCCAAATCTAAACGTCTAATTCCGGTGTCAGTGTTCATCCTTGTCGACATTGTTGACCAAGAACAAGACATTACGCAAACATAAGGTAGAACATGAACACATAAGTGATATTTGCAGTGTTCTTTTATACACAATTCATGGATGCTTGGTTTTTGCGATAGCAAACGATATACTACGCCTACTGATGAAATGATATACTACACCTACTGATGAAAACCGTCAACTGCTGTTGCCCGCGCTCGTGGTGGTGTTTGAGAAATCATACGGCAGCAGCAACGAAAGAGTCCACTAGAAAGGTTCCACGTTCTGCTTGGAATGCACGTGGAGTAGGGCAGCGTGGATCTAAAACGTTGAAGTAGGGCTCCTTGATTCACGCGCGTCTCCGCCGTACTGTAGCGCTGGTATCGAGAGAACCCGGCCTGTAGCAGTTAAATGCGGTAAATTTAACTTGACCTGAGCAAAACTTCAGTGTGCTTACCTTGGAAGAGAGAGCAAGAACAAACTTTTATTTAACGCAGGTCCTAAGTCCAAGTCCTAATTTCAGTATTCAGTACACCGGGTCCATGTAGTACTGCAGAATGCCAGTGATGATCCGGTGCACATGTTCATAGAGGGCTTCCTGGGCAGCCTGAATGTTTACTGTCGACGGGGGAGACTACCACAGTTCCATTAAGTGATGGAGGTGAGGGATGGGGCAAGAGATGGCGGGGTGCAGTCCCAATAGCAATGAAGGATTGATGGGTAGGAAGAACTGGTGGGACAGGAAGGATGGCCAGGGCGCCGATAGATGCGGTGAAGGATGTGATGGGAGGGGACTGAAGAGGTAAGAGCCTGCCGATTCAGCACGCAGCCTCACCGTTTAGATGGGAACTGGGGGGCGGGTACAGGGTGCAGGATAGGCGTTGTGCGTGTAATTGGTAACGGTGAGAAATGCGGTGCTGAGTGCGAACCGTCGGCGGGTGGTACAGGGTTGGGCAGGATATAAGCTGACCCGGAAAAGGTACTCGGGTAGGCGCGTTTGCCAGGGCGTTTCCGCACATGCCTGCGTGGTCAGGAACCCAAACCAGCGTGAAACGTGGCGGAGGATTTGAAGCAAGTATAGATGTAACGAAGTCAGTGGTATGTGGCGAAGGGCTGATTGACAATCGGAGAAGATATATACCGGCACGGTGGTAGGAACAGTCAGAGTAGCGTGCTCTATTGCAAGGGCAATGGCGTAGTCTTCGAGGGAGGTTGAGTCCAGTGGGGAAAGAAAGGAAACCGTGGCAGTGTCTAAAGAAGGTAGTTGGGAAATGATGCCGTGCCTGTTGAGTTTGAGGGGATGTCGCTGGCGTCAGTAAAGTAAACGATGGCGTCGTGGGAGAGTAAAAAATGAATTCGTTTGGAGAGGGCCTGAACACGCAGTGCACGGCGAGCAGGGTGTCGATCAAGATTCATGTTGCAGGGCAAAGAATCAACCAGTAAATTAGCGAAAGGGGCCCAAACAGGGAGTTCGAGTGGTGTGTGGGGTAGTTAAGTGTATTAAGAATAGCACGACCTTGGCCAGAAGTCTGCAGGCGTTCGAGTTGGGCCTGGCGATGGCACGCGGTGCGTTCTTCAAGCGTATTGTATATCCCGAGTTCCAGAAGCGTGGTGCTGGGGGCGTAGGAGGGTTCTCCCACAGCGATGCGGTGAAGTGTACGGAGGGAGGCCTCGATGAACGAGAGCAGAGATGGCGAGTGTTAAAAATATGGAATTGTCACAGTATACGGGACCCAACAAAAGCATCGATGATGCGGAGGAGGTGATGTTCGTGTAGTCCAGCCCTTCGGTTGGCGACCCGGCCGAGGACATGGGAAAGCTGAGTGATCTGATCGTGTATTGTCCGCAGACTCGGTACAGAGCTTCCCGCAAAATGTAAGGTGAGACCGAGGATCCTGAGGGTGTAAACGTGCGGTATACGGCTGCCAAAAATGTGTACCTGGTGAAGAAAGCGTACCGGTGGCACCTGGCGCGTGTTACTGACTACGATCGATGGATTTCGAAGGGGAAATAGAGAGGCCGGCAGATGTGACATAGCCTTGGGTGGCGCCACACGCTTGCTGAAGAGTGTCCTCCGGTTGGCCTGGGCAGCCCTTGGTTGACCAGAGCATGATGTCATCCGCGTATATAGAGTAGGAGAGAAGGGGGATGGCATCGTATAGTGGATGAAGTGAAGCTAAAGCGATTCAAAGAGGGTGAGTGACAAGATGGTGCCTTGAGGGGTAGCAGCTGATAGATAGAATGCGGGGAAGTAGAGCCCGGGATAGAGAAAAAAGCGGTACGGTTAGAGAGGAAGGAGCGGATGTAAGTATACATGCACAATCCGCAGTTAGTTTTGGCTAAGTTAGCGAGAATGGCAGTGTGCTGAACATTATCGAAGGCCTTATGAATGTCGCTAGAAAGGATGCCACAGAGCTGAGAGGAGCTACGAAAGCAGTAAACGTAGTGCGAAATAGGGAGGTAGGTATCTTGAGTATATATGTAAAGGCGGAATCCGGTTTGGGTAAAAGGGAGGGCAGAGGTGAGAGAAAGGCGGCATTGAAGGCGCGTCAATGCCATGCGCTCAAGCACTTTACCAACACAATACGTAAGCGAGATAGGGCGAATATTTGGAAGAGTGTGTGGTTTGGCTGGTTTTGGGATGAAAATAATTTTGGAATGTTTCCAAGACGCCGGCAGTTCGCCACTGAGCCAGATGTGGCTAAAGAGAGCCAGGAGCTCTGAAAGTGCGCTGTCGGGAAGGTTGCGGAGTAGTTTATAAGTTATTTGGTCTTTCCAGGGCGTCTTGTTGCGACGAAGGGTGTTGAGCGCTCGGTGCAGTTCTGTTACTGTAGAAGGCTTGTCGAGGGGTGACGGAGGGAAGCCTCGGGATGGAAGCGGAGAAGCAGGGATGTGTTTGCTAGTGGGGTCCTCGGCTGGTGTGGGTCCTCGGCTGGTGTGGGTCCTCGGCTGGGGCAGGTCCTCGGCTGGTGTGTTAGAATGTTGCTTGGTCCAGAGGAGGACCGGTGAGGAAGGTTGAAGAGAAGGTTGAGGAAGGTTCAGATGGTCACAGAAAGTCCACCAGCTCGAGTGACCTAACTGATCCGCGTAGGTCTGAGCTTCTTGTTTGAGGAGGTTTATTCGACGCCGCAATGAACGGTTGGCTTTGTTCCAGCACTGGAAGCGAATGAGTGAGTGGAGCGAGTCCCAAAGGTGCACTAGGTGGGGGTCGATGAAGGAGCATCGGCTGTCGGGGCGACATATTTTGTGTGCCGATCGTGATTACGGATGAGGGCACGAAGCCAGACGTCGGGATTAGTTTGGTCAATGGTGGGGAGATCAGCCATGCGGAAACGATGCCAGTCGGTGAGGGCCACGTGAGATCCTGGGCGAGGTTTGGCTCCCATAAACGGTACAGGGATTTCCATAATGGAATGGTCGCTTCCGAGGTTTTCGGTGAGGTGCGACCACGAAGACTTGCCTGTTCCCTGGAAGAACAACAAGTCTGGGGAGTTCAAGCTCGCCATTAATCTAACGGCCGCGTAAGCGGAAACAGGTGAACAGTGAACAGTGAACTTTATTGACATCATATACATAGTACACAATGCCGGAGGCCGGCAGAAAAAGCCATCTCAAGGATAGCTTGAAACTGGCAACAACTACGAAATTTACTCTGTCTATGGTACAAGGCACTTAACGTGACATTGAAACGCGAGTGTCCCATTTTCGTGAAGGTCTGACGTTTCGGTACTGTTTTACTTTGCCTGCATTGCAACAAGTGGCTCATAATACAAACTAATATAACTAAAAAACGTTCTCTACATTCATGTCAATCCAAGCTATGTTTAGTGAGACACCTGTCTTCTGCCTCGGTGTATATTGCATTCGGTTTTTCGTTTTAGTTTGCTTTTTTGCCGTCGGCGTTGTCCGCCGCTAAAAATATTCCGAAAGGAAACGCTTCATGGATTCCTTATTCTTCTTCTTCAGTACTATGGTTTTGTTTTTCAGCATTTGCATCAGTGTTCAAAGAAGACCATTAACGGGTGTTCACCGCTATTCGCCTAATTATAATTCGGTTATTACAGCGCTGAAATTCCTCATGTAGGCTTTAGTACATGTCTCCAGAACGTTTGTAAGTCAAAGGCCGCAACTCATCCACTAGGCCGACCTTTATTCTTTTCCCTTGTTAGTCTTGCTTCTCTTCTATTCCTTCCTTGGCACATATCCGCATTCGCATCACCGAGGGAAAATAAAACCTTCAGCGAGAACTTACCTCATTGCTCGCGTAATTGCTTCTTCTGTAATTAACTAGCTCAAATTACTCAAGTATGTCTCAAGACATGTCTCGAACTCGCGTTGTTAAGCTTAAAGGGACACTGAAGTGAATTTGTCAAGCTCCCGTTTTTGCTTGCACTGCGTAGACTGGCGCAAATTAGCACACTTTTCATCGTTTATCCGGTTGACAAATCGGTAATTATTTTACAAAGCGCGAAAGAAGAAAAACTACCATGCGCGGTTTGCGGCGGCCGCACTAACTAAGCTGTGACGTTGGGAGGAGGGGGCACCGTGATTGGACGATGCCCAAGGTTAGCAATCAAAGAAGTTTCGGTTTCGGTTCTGTAAAACAATATGTTTCACATCCGATGGCGTCGTTGGATGGGCATTCTCAATATCCCAGTAATAGTAGTACCGCGCTTCTGCCATGTTGTCGGCTGTAAACTGCATAACATAAGCCTCCCAGGACGGCTTGGAATCGTAGCATTCACTAGCCGAGGCCTACGATGTGCATGACCGCCCTTCGCGTCCCCGCAGACGCTCAAATACATGCGCTTTTCCCCCATATTTGGAGCTTGCCTCACTCATACCTGTATCGTAAAAAGCGTGTTCGCACCAGGCCAAGGGTCTGTTGATTCTGGCCTGTGCCCACTGCCCGCAAGCAGTCGGTGCTTATGGCAACAGCAAGCCAACGAGAACTCGCTAGCGCGCCAGTGCCAGCCTGCGCGAGTTCTGTGGACTAGTTCGTGGAGCAATGGACGTTGCGTACCAAAAAAAAGGTGAACTAAGTACAAAAAACATCGCGAAAAACGAAAAATATTCGAACTTGTGACTGGCAAAACATTTGCGATGACATACATAACGCTCCAGACCACTCGGCCACGGGGCGAGCCGTGCTGACCTCCCAAATATAAGGTATATAATGTATAACCAGTTTACACTTTTATTTAGTTTTAGTATTTCAAGCAGCTTAGGTGACTTTTTGTTGTATTGCGCTCGTGCAGTAAGCGTCCCCGAGTTTTCACAATAGCTCACGTCTAGCAATTGCATTTCTTAGACGGAAAAGCGTTCGCAAATGCGTAGTCGTGCTGCTGACCACTGTGCTTGTTCGCTCAGAGCGAAAACGTGCTTCCCGCACCTTTGCTTTACGCTGTACGGTAAAAATATCAATTGATTTTATTTTCTTAGCACATATATTGGCTTCGCTGACTCTTCTCCCCCTTCAAGAGACCTTATATTTTCCTACTGGCGTACCAGACAGCGAAGCGTCGCATGTGCGCTTGTGCAGCGCTTGTATGAAGCGACCTTGACTTGGAGCTAGATACAGTGTACAAACTAACCAAGTAAAGAAAGGCACATTCTTCCATTCACAAACGTGTCCTGGCTTCGTTTCAACTGAGCGAACGAACTGCGACGACCCGTCGGCGGCCGGCGGACGAAACGCTGGGCCGATGACTCGGTCGCGGAAGGTCGGCGAGCCGTGCAGTAGCGTAGCCAATTGCCAGCTCCTCTCCTGCTGACGTCACACGAAAACGCCACAGAAAATGGGCGAGAGTGCAGAGAGGAGGACAGCATTTTCGAATTGATTTTTCTACTAAATAAATTCGCGTAAACGCGCTCAGAGTGGTCGAAAGAGGGCCTAGGGACTCCGGACTACAATTTGCGCTCGTAATACCACATTGTTTACAAATCACTTCAGTGTCCCTTTAAGGGCACAGCCGATTCACTATCTCCGGCATTATTTTACGAGATTTTCGGCGCTGGTGGTGTCGGAGGCGCGTGCCACTGTCGCTTTCCAAAGGTATCTGGTTCGAATCCCATTCAGACTTAAACTCATCTAATTTCTCTTGAACGCAATCGCCTCGTTTTATGTTATTTAGCCGTCGGCCATTTTCTTGGCCACCCGCCGGCCTATTGATCTGCGCCAGGGATTTTGGTTTCTTCACTTACCACGGTAACTAACGGTTTCTGATTAAAACGTAGCCCTACGAAGACAGTGAAAAGATGAGTGTTAGAAGCGAGAAGTAGAGTTCAGAGTGGTAGCAACATTTTTTTTTACTAAAACACCTTGTATAAGACAGGGAAAGCATTGAGTCAGAGGCAACAACACCCCCCCCCCCCTCATCACCCCCTCCCCCACACACATCCAAACAAATCCTCTCCTTCTATGCCAATACCTTCCCACGTGGGCTATCAAAAACGTTGCCCAGTTGTTACCAAGTCGTCGCGATGAATTCTGCCGCACTTTTCGACAGCATTGCTTTCGGCACTCACACACCCACTGGGCACCATTTGCTCTTATTACGGCGTACACTTCTAAATTTCTCGTTCTCTAATGTTTCTCTGCATGCTCTTTATGTTTCCTTTTCTTTTTCAACAAACAGCGGTGTTTTCACGTTTTTAAGTAATGGGGCATGTTGCCAAGATATTGCAACAAATCGCGGTTTCAGCGTCCTTTAATTTCTCATTCACGGACCACTTGCTCTACGGACAGTGTTGTACAACAAGCGAACAGTGCAGGCAACTGTTGGCTGACGATGAACAAAACTCCTGACATGCATTATGCCGAACGTACCTTTCTTTACACAGTTATGCAAGCATTACTGAGTTGCACAACAAGCGAACAGTGCAGGCAACTGACGATGAACTGACGCAGGCTGACGATGAACAAAATTCCTCACATGCTATATGCCGAACGTACCTTCCTTTACACAATTATGCAAGCCTTACTTTTCTGCACAAGCTATCTGGAACGAGGCTAAAAAAACGGCCCTGGAACCTTGCCTTACCTCAGTTTTCTTTGACCTGTGTGAAACTGGAGTGAGTATGAGACCTAATGTCCTCGGTGTTTTTATTTTCCTTGGTGTCTTCACCCATTACCCGCTGGTATCTGCGACCGTCGGTGATAGCGTAGTAGAAACATAAACGAAAACTAGAACCATTCAAGACAATCTTCGTTTGTCGTTGACTGGAGAAAAAGTTCCCATGCAGTACGCAGCCTGCGTAGGATGACAGAGGCCGTGTTTTTCGCGCGTGCTGATTCAATGCGTTTACATTGTTGCGCTCTCCTCCGAAATTGTGGGTCCTGGAGTGCACGGTGCAACATTTCAAAAATTGTGCACACCGCACATAAACCCGCACACCCACACGATCGAAGGGACCTGTGGCGCCAACCTCCCATGCCGCCCGATGCACCAATCCTGCCATAACCGTGACCCTCGTTGGGCGTGAGGCTCGTCACAATAAAAAATTAGGAGTCCATTATGGACACCGAAGAGAAGGAAACCGTAAAAAATGCTAAGTAAGGTGTTTGCTTCTAAGAACGAAAATATTGTTGAGAAAGAAAGATTACGAAGAAAGCATGAGCAACAAGGAAATAGCACAATTTTTTAGCAACGCATGCGATCATCCACCAATAACCTACATTGGCCGATGTATTCTCCCTTTCTGATGGGCCAATTGGTCTGCAAAATTATCCTCAGCGTAGAGGGTAAACCAGTGCTAGTGCGACATCCGGAATCGCGATGAAACTTTTTTAACCCCCTGCCAGAAACCGATTGTTCGGGAAGTGCCAGAGGCTTTGGCGACTTTTTTCTCGTTTTTTTGTCACTTCAGGAAGTTCTCTTGCATCCGAGATGCACTCCAATTCACTACAACGCTAATGGCATTTGAGATTGTTTAACGCACTTTTTGGTAGCATGTCGAGCGATCGGCGTGATTTCTATTGCTGCACTAGTGTTGAAACATCAGGTTGATTCCCGCTACTGTTTGTAGTGTATGATGCAAATTGCGAATATGCTGCAGCCTCAGTGCACAATTATTCGCTTGACGTTACCGCAGAGCGAGGCCAAAAAGCACAAGGACATCGTGGCGCAGGAGGTGATTTCGGGTGTCCGCCAGCCGGCTTCTTTGATGGCCGCGTTAATCACAGAATGGGTGCCGTCGCACGCGCCTGCTACGGACCTTGTCCTGCGGGTAACCGACGACACGTACGTCCACGTGCGCTCCCTCGTCGCCATGATGGACCGCTGGACAGGCGTGACATCGAAGCTGGGTTTCTTCGGGCGCGTGTCCCGAAACGGTCGTTATCTGGAGAGCTGCGCCTACATGGCGAAGCCAGAAGCCTTCCGGCTCCTGCAGCCGGCTTTCGCCGATGAAAGCATCAGCGAGGGAGAGGGCCCACTTTTGACGGGGCGCCTAGCGAAGAAGGCCGGACTGACCGTAGTCCACACGGAAGAGATCGGACCCTGTGTCGAAGCCAGCACTTCTAGGAGTCCTGCACCGGTGCTCGCGGGCAACACATCTTCGATGCATCTTACTACCATCGGCCTATCCCCCGTGCAAATGAAGAATTTTCACAGCAGCATTGTGACTTCAAACGGCTGACACTCCGTAGTAAGATGTGAATCGTTAGGCTAAGAGTAGCTAAGGCCAGCGTCTAGTGTTACTTATAGTAATACAATTATAGCAGCAAAATAACTGAAATGAATTTTTTTCAGATAGGCCTGTTAAATATCAGGAGAACGTGTGAATGTAACCATTTTAACAATTTTGTAAAATAAAAATGTTTTTGAAATAATGCGCACAATATTTTTTTTCTGTTCACCTTTACTACGGTGTACCGTTTATCATACTGGAGCTTTTTCTTGTTTACCAAGGTTACATGTCCCGTATACCAGCTTTCTCGGAAATAAATCTGACTATACTGAGCCGGTATAAGTACTCGAAAACAATGCGGCCAGCCTGCCGAGCTCTTGTTCGTTTAAGGCACTTGGGGCAGCGAGCATATGGCACCGAGAAGGCGACGAATACATTCTCTCAATGTAAGCAGATGGCTACTCACACCTAACTTCTTATAATCAATGTTTTGCAAGATATGCCTGTTAAGTTTTTCGCGTATTGGTTGTGTTCATATATACACATTTTTAACAACGGATTTCCTATCAAACGTGTCTTCATTTTGTTTAAAATTCCTCTTCTTTAAATGGCAGCATACTCTTTTCACCTTTTATTGCGTGAGCAATAGATGAGAGTATGGCAAGGGTGTGTTACAGTTTCAGTTTCAGTTTATTTGTTTGCATCCTTTCGATGCGGTCGGCCCGGGCGAGAAGTGAACTGCTTCACTTGAAGAAAGCCCAGGCCCCCGTTCTGGCATGCAACGTCAGCAAACAGTGCTTTTTCAGTACAAAACAGTGAGGTATAAAAAAAACAACTAAACCTTTTCAGTACAGAGTTTCTGACGTAGTTTCTGCTCATACGTCAAATCAGGGTAAATATTTACCCTGTCTAGACTGGGGACCGACAGTATTGCGAGCAGTCTACTAAAATGAGGTTGAGATGCACTACTACTCTGTCCCTAACGTAACGTAACTTAACCAAGCCTAACGTACCGCTCCTGCTGTCCCTTGTGTATGCTTGATTCCCTCTATAGTTTTTTTGCCTTCTCTCTTTTTTTCAACCTCTGTATGGCCTCATTGCTGTTTTATAAATATATGCTACTACACATCGTTTCTCAATGCCTTGTTTTGAATGTACTCACTCTTTTGTATATCTTTTTGCACACCTGCGTGGTCTTACGAGTGCTGTATCTACTACATAAATAAATAAGCTGACGAACAGAAAGCAATCATTCAAAACGCCAAAAACCTAACCTAAGCCATAAAAATTATATTGAAATATAAAGACGAAAAAAAGACAAAGAAGGCAAGACCTGCTGGACTTGATCCACCGCTGTTGGCATCAAGAAGCTAAGCCAGAACATTATTACGCAACGACAAACGCACAGTCGTGTGCCAGCCGGGTTTTACCAGTTGGAATTCCGTTGGACGGCTCTCTGACCATGGTTGCTGCGCCGAACGAAACCATCGCTGTGCACAGTGCCGTCGGGCGGCACTGTGTGCATTTTCAACACTTTTTGCCATCAATCCGGTGAGGGCGTAACTAACAGAACGACACAAATGGTGGAGACAGGGCTGACGTAACTCAATCGGTGGTGGCACTGGGTGATTACGGCTGATTACGGCGTCCAAGCATCAGCAGGCTGCTGCTGCTTGGACGCCGTAATCAGCCGCTGTCGATCTCCTACCCATTTCTTTTTATGTTCGCATTTCGTCCTTCTGTCAGCTTGAGACAAACTCATGAAAGCGCACACGGCATTCCTTGTTCGGGAACACTTCAAAGCCCTAAAAAAAGTAAAGCAAACTTTCACTGCTCTATGGCCGTGCAGCGGCCAACGCATTCAAAATCGCCATTTTAATGTCGGTTAGCCATTTTAATGTCGCGCCACCGGACATGCTGCCAAGTTCGCGTACTGAGGCTGTCGCGAAAACATGCTACACACGGAGAAATGCGGTTGGACGTTTCTGACCCGACTGTCCGCCTAGTATTTGAGCCAGCATATCCTACACACTTTAGCATTCTTTGCAGAGATTGCGCACGAAGTTTCTTCACCAGGCAAAATCTCTCGCCGAGGTGAATACTTCACTTACCTCTATCAGATGCAGTTGCTATGTTGCCGCAGCTCCGTCTGGAAGCTTTCATTATCGCGGACGCTGTCCTCACGTAGAGCACGGCAAGAACACCGTAAAGTTGTCGCGAAACCGACCAGGGAGACCACGTAGTTACGAAACACCACTTTAGGGGCCGCAACACAAAGGGCACCTCGATGGCGGAGCCCGCAGCGAAGTAAAAAAATTCCACTCCCCTTGCACGTCGACGACACGACGCCTGCGCCCGGGGGACACGAAACGCCCGACGTCACACCGACGGCGGCCTATAAGAGCGGCATGTTTTTTTGTTTGTTTATCAGTGCCCCTCTTCCACAAAGTAGTGCCGCGAACTTAGTTGGAAAAAGAGTCGCCAAATCGCGATTCCCTTGTGTGACTCTCTACAAGAGTCACCAAGCGCAAAAGGGAGTCGTGGTTGCCAGGACTCTTTTCTGACCCCCTTTTTACTTAGAGTGCTAGCACAAAAGAAAATACCTTCATTTTTTAAAGTGCGGAGCACTTTAGGTTCCCGTCTCGTCATCGTAGCTCGTCTGGAGTCATGGTGTCTAGCCACCGTAGTCAAGGCGTCACGCATTAAAACAGACACTTTGAAAAAATAACCCCTTCCCCTGGTCGGCATCGAAAATGGGTCTCCCGCCTTACGAAGCTGATGCTGTCCCATTGCGCACACACCCACACGTAACTAATATGTAAAGTGTTGGAGGGGTGATCTTTGTTCGGCGTCGTTGGCATTGAGGCTGCAGTTGCTTGTCCGCAAATAAGTGCGGAATAATATAAAATATAAAAACATCACAAATTGATGCATACTTTACCCCGAATTATTGAATACTCAAACCAGTGTCTCTTTATAAGCCTTTTCAGGGGCTGCGGGGCCTTTTCTCGACTACTTTCGATATCAACTCCAGGATAATACTGAAACTAATCAAAAGAGGGCGCCCCAGACCCCCTGGCGAATCAGTGCTCCACACTTGTCTCTTTCACGCTGAGTGAAATTTGCTATAATTTTTCGTGAACCGTAATGCTTGTAAGTTGGATTTTTAATTTGTTGATGAAGTATTAAAATAATAATAGTAGTTCCTTTATTTTTTATCAAGAAGTGATGTTAGCATTCTTGGGTTGTAATTTTTTCGCATATCTATTACTTCTTCTTTCTGCTATCTTTTTATTTCCCCTACCCAGCCCCGTCCACCAAAGTTTATAAAGTGCAAATATCCACAAAATTTGTCGATAACAATGTAAAGGATTGCATTGTACTGGTATGATATGCACCAGCTGCTTTCGAAAGAATGCATCAGGTGATTTCGTGCGCCACCTTCTGATCCTAGTCGCTACTGGAATCATCAAATTGGTGTCCTCTGAACGGCGAGAGGAGAACTCTTCTCATACGACATCCCACCGTTCGTCCGCAGCGTCAGCTGACTCCCATTCCTGTTACAAAGTTTGGTGTCTTCTCCCTGTAACGCGTCTTACGCAGGAAAGAAAAGGCTCGGGTTGAGGCATTCGATGTCCACACAATATATTTACAAAGGAAACCTCAAACCAACGGGATCATAGCAACGGAACAGCATAGCCCATTAAACAAACAAACAAAAAAAAACAAGTCCAACTCACAGTATCAAAAATCTAGTCGAAAAGTCACAATAACACATTAACTATCTATGCCAAAGTCAAACAAGTCCTACCGCCTGTAGCACGACGAACCCGCTGCGATGCCGATGACGGGGCCCAGTGGGTCGGCTGGCTTACGCGTTGACGCACGTCTCAGCACGTCGCGATGGCCCGTGCTGGTCGTCAGTGGTCTGGATGACAAGTGGTGCGATGCCACAGGTTCCTTGAGGAGCACGGCTCAGCAGAAGGCCAGCAGGGCAAAGCCGCTGGTAATAGGTGGTCCCAAGCTGCCCGCTGCCAACGGTGTGAGACCTCTGGTACGTTGAGGGGCACAGCCTGACAGGTCGCCAGCGGTGCGATGCCGCCGGTGCGCTCTCAAGAAAGGGCGCTTTTAGGGCTCAGGGAGCAGAACACCAGTCCGCCAGCTATCGTCCTGAGGGTGGCACAACCACCTGGAAGCCCTGATGCGCGACCCGAACTTGCTGCCATTCCTCCCAAGACCTCGTTCCACACTCCCTACTTCAATCTCGCCGTCATCCTCTTCAGCTCGCATTGTACCGTGTGAGGCTCCCATTTGTTGATCCAGCTAACCTCTTTCTCCTCTTCGATCACCCTGTGTATCTTCTTCATCGCTCCCCTCAAAATCCTTCTAGCCATCCCGTTAGCTGATCTTTCTTACCCTTCGTCTTTTCTTCAATCATCATCTTCTCGGGCCAATCTCGCTCCGGGTATGCGCTCGCCTTCCTTTTCTCACCCCACACCTTCTTACCACATGGCAGTCCCTGTAGCTATCTATTCAGCTTCCTAAAATCTTTCCCCCTTGCGGAACTCGCTTGTTACAAAGCTCTTGAAGGCGTCGCAAGGCTCTGGTGCACAGAAATATTTTGACGTTTGCGTCTGCAACTCCGTGCTAAATTAGTAATACTCTGACGTCGCTGCTCATTTTCCCCCTCCCTTTCATATGTGAGGGATGCAGCGCCATTTTTTGCCATGGCCAACTGAATCATGATTTTGCTAAGTAGTCTTTATTTCAAATAAGTTGAGAAAGCGATGAAATTCCAGTGCCCTTACTTCGGGGGAAGTCCTCTTTCAGTCGAGATTTTGTATAGCTTTTGCCTTTTTCGGCAGTTACTTACCGTTGCGAACGGTGTAATAAAAAAACTTTTTCCCCGTTCGAAACCAAGTTTTCCGGCTTTGGTGGGAATACATTCGTCAGGAAAATAACACAGCTATCATAGAAATCGGTAAAGCTGGAGTAAACAGTCCACACTTCGACATTTCTCCTTAGAGCCCATCAATAATTTCTGCATTTCTATACCAGAAACCGTGATTTGAAATGCGCCAAGTAAACAAAGGCTCCGGAGTAGAGTCGCCGCGTCGTAGAGTCGCCGCGTCAACAAAGATGTGCGTATCGTGTGTTGGCATTCGCCCTTCAACGGACTTAAATAATGCATCGGGCGTTTCCTTACACGAAAATTGATCCTGGATGAAATCGAACGAGTATGCCTGGGAGCTTCCCCGTGAACCCTTTCTTGGCCCAGAGGAACTCGTTTCTGTAATGCCGTTGTTTAAGAATAGACGAATTGCACGCGGAGGGTCGCTTTGCGCGACTGCAGGACGGAACGCTGAAGCACGCTTTGTGTCTACGTTTGAAAAATCGATGGTTTCGAACAAAGCAATTCCTTCCCGAAGAAAGCGGATAAGCTAAAAAAAACAAGAAAAGCGTCTTTTAGCTCCGCAGCGGCAACGTAAATCGGCGAAGTACGTTATCTTCCGTTTTGTATTCCTTTATTTTGTTTTTTTGTTCCGTGCCCAGTACAGCAAACGCCTTGATGTGGGCTGTAGCAGACGCTACGGCAGATTGCTTTTCGTAATGTTCAATCTGAGCACACAGGGGAAACTGCCGCAGTTCACTGTCAGGGCTGGCGGTAGAAGAATGCTCCCTCAGAAAGCAGCTACGGGAGAAAATCGATTCGCTCCGGTGCCTTATGCCGGGGAAACTTGCGGGAAATCCTGGTGCCATTTGTTGCGAGCCCATTCAGCGCTCCAGTCAAGGTCTTCTGTGTTTGTTTACACAAGGAACATATATATGTTTGGTGCGGCTATCGCAAGCGTTTTATGGATACCTGGTACCATAAAGAGACACATAAAATAGTTCTTTTCGGTGAAACTTTCGCCATTATGGGGGCTTATTACATCTAGAAGCTAAGAGTAACTCAAGGTTAGTAACGCATAGTATGGAAACCCAGCCGCACTGCCCTCCCTGGGAACGATGTGGCACACGCCACCACCCGAGCTCTCCTTCACAGAGCATATGGAGAAGAGGCAAACAACGCAGTTAGTATTTCAAACTCCCTTACGCCCCTTTTCCAAACCTACTGTGACATCCACTACCACTACAGAGCAAGCCTACGTACGTATCCATCTTCCCACACTTCCCTTTTTACGGCTGACGCCCGCATTGACGCCGACTTCTAACGAACACGTATAACAATCACCTCCATCTCCACCACATCTCTCCTACTAAGTACCCACTTAACTGCCTCCAAAGCAAGGAGGCTAACAGCACAGTTAATCTCGTCTGGACGTGCCCCGCCAACCCTCCACCACCCAGATCCCCTACCCTTGAGCAGTGGGAGTGCGCGTTGCAGAGCTGCCAGCTCGAAGACCAGGAGGCCCTCATCTCTCGGGCGATGATGGCAGCCGCGGCACGAGGCCTACAGGACTGGGATTTCCACCAACAGCTCCAAATTCTTTCAGATGCGAAGAATCTCTTAGTCGACCCTCCGTCGTCCGGGGTCCGGCGTCCGCAGCTCTCCTCCTCTCCACACCACCTGTGATAACAGCACTCTCTCCCCTCCTTCTCTCCACACCACCTGTGCGCTACGCGTGCTGCTGCCCCTCTCCCCTCTCCCCACTTGCTGTCCAAACACGCGCATACGCACTGCTCCTCCTCTCCACTCCCTCTGCTCTGCAAATAAACCCGGTCAGCGCTCCGCTAAGTTGCTTCTTTGGTACTGCGCCGTCCGATGACTGGAAATGGACGCCAATGATTCCGTCAGCGAACTGGTTGGCACACCTTCAACTAGCGCCAGTCAGCACACTGTCAGAACCGCGAGCACCTCCGAAGACAAGGCTACACAGAGGTGAGTTCGTGACGCCGAAAGTAAACGGCAGCGTCGAGAAGCGGATTCCTCGCTTCGAGAACGAGAAGCCGCTTTGAAACGCCAGCGGCGAGTAGCTGATCCAGATTGCACGGCTTTGCATCCCCTCAGGGTTCCCACGTGTTAAGATGGTGTAATTTTTCTCCTCTACCCCGTCCCTGTTGTTTCAATAAACGTTTTTTTTCTATCGCTCTCTCTCTAAAGCCACTGTGCGTCCCGAGGCCGCTCGGCAGTCGCCGCAATGGATACGCTCACCAGCGCTCGTCATTTGCTTGGTATGTTTTCCTGCAACAGCGAACACACAGCTTGTGCAACAGCTCCGCTAGCTGTCAAAATAAGATGTAGCGGGGCAGCGTTGGGGTAGTACTAGACCAGAAAATATGAGGCAAAATGCGTGTGAAATAACCATTCACCGAGTCTAAAAATGAAGTCAAATACATAAAGTAAGCGAATTTCTCTACTCCACCATTTTGTATGCGCACGAACACATACGGAGCACGTAGGCGCGGGGACCCCCACGTCAGGAAAATTGTCTACGAAGGTAAGGGTGACTCAGCTCGTGGAACAGCAGATGTTGCATCGTCAAAGTGAAATTGATAATTATTTAAATAGTTGCCGCTTATTTGTTTATTCAGGGATCAACACGAGTAAAGTTGACAGGGGGCTTTTGCGTGAGTACACGAGCCCCTTGTTGTCATCCACTGTAACTCGTTCACTGTCAGTGTCAGAGGACATGCACCTGCTTAAGTGGACGCACATCTGGAATGATTTGGCCTAGCAAGGAATCGAAACCATGGCATTCCGTCACACTTTCTCAGGAATAAATACTGCGGTTGAAAAACGTTTCGTAAATGACTCCCAGTGTTCACGTACACATGGACCTGCGAATAAAATGGGAAAGATTTCTTTTTCGGTCCATTCGATGCGACTTATTGTACTATCAAGTTCCGGATATAATCAAGCTCCGGCGATGTTCACCATCTCGTAATCGCCGACCCGAGTTGGCCCTCGTTAAAGCTTCATCGGTTGGACGTTTTTCAGACATTGGCGTGCGTACCTGTCGAACGGGAACCAAATTCGTCGCGCCAATGATGCGAGCGCCGAGAGCTTCTCCTCGCTTCCTCTCGGATTCTCCGGTTTTGCAATGTGTGGAGCTCGTTGGAAATACCCTTCCCGTTCGTGGCGCCCCTGTTCAGGGACTGCACGCGACCTGGCATTCGTGTGTGCGCTTGTACGCGTGCTCCGTTGGCGGGCCCATTCGGCTACGATCAGTGCTACTGGCGTGTATACAATGCACATCATAGGTGACCTGCGCACCCCGTCCTCGTCTTTCGAAGTGTACCTCTCCCTTGCGTTGGCCTAACCGGGATACCACTAACGACACCCCTTCAGAGCCTGCCAGTATGTTTTCGCATTGCTGAGCGCTGAACTTCGACCGCTCATTAACTTCCCCCATCCCTTCTCTCCCTAACGCTTTCTACGTCGAGCATTAATTGAGTGATGGTTCCTCCTGCTCCGCCTGCACTGTCCGCTCGATGGGGATCGCGGTCTTCGTAATGACAACCGACTGTGGTTTGGGCCCGTCATCTCATTGTCTTGACAAAACAGTGATGATGTTTATCTAACGACATTGGAGGGGGAACCGGGCGGCTTTGTTTTTAGTCGATTAGACGCGCCCTTGCTTTACGGCTGGAGTCGCATCAGTTGTTAAGCATGTAAGCTAGACAAGAAATTCTTCGCCTGTTTCTTGCAAGGAATGTGTCCCTGCCAGCGTACGCACATTCCATACGGAGATCCCTCCCCTCCCTTCAACTTCCCGACAACGCTATCGTGCTCGATACATTCCTAGGGTTAGGCACAGCAGCGAATACCAGAACATACTGCAAAGTGAAATGTTGAAAACGTGTGCTGCTGCACAAGTTTTTAATGAATTTTTAACATTCTGGCAGCACATACCCGTAGAGTGAGGGTTTTATTGAGTCCAGGATAGTACTTGTACCACACTCGAGGGAAATACTTTTGCGGGCGCGGATCAGTGTGTTGGTTTATCTCTTTTTTATTGATATAAGCAGCACGCTCATCTTGTGCCTCAGGCTAACTTAAGAAAAGATAGCGGGTCGGTTACCTGGACTGGAGCATTATCCAGGTTATCACAATAGGGAACACCTTAAATTCAAACGACCACATTCTGTCGCCATCGCATCCAGGTTCTAAACACCGGACATTCACAATTCACGCTATGTGCTCCAACCCATTTCCATGAAACGAAGGCCCCCAAGGCTTTAGTGCGTATCATTATTGACGGAGTACCCACACAGCCTGGGATGTGTAAAATCCTGCGTTAGTACAAAACGCTTACGTGGCAGAGTTCGCCCGTTTAATCGCTATATTATAGACCGTCGAACAGAATTTTTTAAATACAATATATACAAGAAAAAGAAAATTAGAAATCAATTTAAAATGACGTAACAAAATTGAACATATGTATCTTGTATACCTCCCTCCCAAAATGAAGAACAGTAAAGCGGAGAAGGACACACACGGATACGAATAAAAACTTTACCGTCTCTTCATAAAAAGGATTTTGGAAGAAGCGGGAAGCCTTTTTGACATCAAAACTCTGTCAAAACTTTCGCTGAAAGTGCGTCCAATCGATCGTCAAACCTTTAGAGACCCAAATCACAAAGTACGAACCCCTGCGACGATTTTTCGGGTAGTAAGTGAACGCATCTAAGAACGATCTAAATGTGTGCGATCAAGTGTATGCGCATGATTTATGAGGTATAGGTATAATACTGTGCTCCTTCTTTATGATCGATGCGTGTGTTATCTTATCTAAAAAAATTAGCAGTGGCTTAGCTCGGCTATGCCAGGATATACGTAGCGTGAGCTAAGGTTCAGCTGATTATTCTTAGGTTTGCTGGTTGTCTAGGATTAGCTGATTATCATGCTTAGTGCTGCTAAAACGATTTCTAATCCAATCCAATACTTTCCAATCCAGTCCAGTCCGGTCCAGTACAGTCCAGTCACTCCTCCTCGCGCATGCGCAGCACGGCTCTCCAGGAGCCACGCGAAACGGCTATCAAGCGGTTCCGGCGCACCGTCAGAATTGCCTACTGCGCAACGGAGGCGCACAGCTGGGCACACGCCGGCGCCAGTGCGTGTGCCATGGCTATGAATTCACTCATCTGGAATGCAGATACCGGTGAATGTGCAGACCCAATTCTCTGCCCACCCGTACTCCAATTGGAATAGATTCATTCAAATCCAATCCAATCCAATCCAATGCTCCTCGCGCTTTTGCAGCACGGCCCTTCAAGTTTCACGCGAAACTGCTCAACCTCGGCCAGTGTAGCCTGCGCTATAAAAGGGTTGCTTATTACCGATTTTCAAGTAACCGTTTTGATACACGGGAAGCACTGTTTCACGTACGCTCCGTGTTTCCATCAGAGATTTTCAGTTGACCAACCGGTATAGCAAAATGCATTACTTTCTTTACCGGACGCAACCTGTATCACTAAGAAAAGTTTGGCTTAAAAATCATGAGCCATTCATCTCTGTGAAGCTGGATGGCCTGCGAAGCTGTACAATGAAGCACATGACGCCCACAGTGGACAGAATTAAAGTGAAAGGAACGAGGGAATTTTAGCTTCCTTGGAAAGTGACGACAGTTATCCCACAAAAAGACGCGTACGTACATGTCTTCTCTGCTAATGCTGAAAATGGGGCATATTTTAACTAATCTACTCAAAATGCTTATATGCAAGGGATCAGATGTATAGCTTGCGGTGTCAGTCGTCTTTACCTTGAAAATGGCGCCCATTGACAACCGACCTCCTTGTCGTGTAGCCGGCACGGCGACACGTAGAAGTAAACACACACCTCTGTACGATCCATAACAATAACCCCGTTTAATCAGCGAGTATCATTTACATACACACGAGCGCAGTGGTGCCACATTGTGTGTCCAATGACTCAGAAGGCCATCTGGTGTAAACGAACAACACTACATCTACCCCCTCCCTTAACAATAGAACACAGATTATGTGCATAGAACAGAAACAGTCACTACCCGTGACGGTAAAATTATAGTAAAGTCTCCACTGTAAACAAGTCACCGCACATAGTCCGTGAGTCTCTCTGGTGGTCTTCGCTCCCCTGTAGAGCGACGGAGAGGCACCGGCTACTCCTCTGGCTGATGGAAGGCCTCTGGTTCGTCGACACGATCAGCACCCAGTCCTGAGGTAGTGGACACCGTTGGTGGAGGCCGTGGTGGGCTTGGCGTATGAGGAGGCAGTGCTGACCCCCCCGGAGACTGTGCAGCTTCCTGTATTGTGATATTTTGGGACGTGTTGCTGTTTGCTTCGAGGACGGTGTCCATGCTGTGGTGTTTCTTGCCGACCCGCCTGTCTCCATGTCCTCCCGCAGCGGTTCTTGTCTTGCCCCTGTTTCTTCGTGAACAGCTTCAAGGGGTACAGCAGACAGTTGGAAGGCATTCCCCTTACGGCCATCCTCCAGGTGGAATGACCGTCGTCCTACCCGCTTCAGTATTTTGAGTGGAGCACCAAAACTAGGGGTGCCTTTCATTTCCGGTACCGGGCATTTAAGCCACACGTAGGCCCCCGCTTTAAATTTGGGCTCCCTGGCTGCTCTTCCCTTGTCTGCACACGCCTTATTTATTTGTTGTTACTCGCAGAAACGACGCCGAAGTCTACGCAGTTCCCGGGCGGGATGGGTGCCGAAATCCGCTGATGGCTGGCCATCTAATGATGTCCTCATGTGGCGGCCATGAAGCAACACTGCTGGGGAGATGCCAGTGGCACTGTGGGGTGTGGCTCGGTAAATACCCAGGTACTCTATAAAAGTGGTCTTGATTGGCCGCTGCTTTAGGCGAGCTAGTTGTATATACGATTTCAAGACCCTGTTGAATCTTTCCACTAAGCCATTGGCTTGAGGGTGGTAAAGTGCCGAGAAGAAATGCTTGATGCCCCTGTCCGCAAGGAAGAATTCGAATTCACTCGACGTAAACTGTCGGCCGTGATCTGAGACTAGTTCAGTAGGGTAACCCTCTAGCGAAAAGATAGCAAGCAGGTAGTTGATCACCGTGCGAGAAGTGATGCCACTGCAGAACACAATCTCTGGCCATCTGGAGTAGTAGTCCGCTACTACGATGACAAATCGACAGTCGGCCGGTGCACGTTCAAACGGGCCCATTATGTCTTTTGATATTTTGTCCCAGGGCCTGTCAGGAAACAGGCTGGAGTGGGGCTTGGCAGTTCTTGACACTCTCGTCCGAGGCTTGGCAGACGCTGCAGCTCCGGACGGCGGCCTCCCCATGCTTGTCAAGGCAAGGCTACCAGTACTTTTCCCTGATGCGCTGCTTACTCTTCACAATTCTCGGGTGAGACTCATGAGCTAACTGGATGAATGTAACCTTTAGCTTGGCAGGAACTACAACGCGTTCTGTGCGCAGAACAAACCCATCTACTACCGAGAGCTCGTCCCGTATTTCGTAGTACGGCGTCAGTTCTGCGGCAAGTTTTTTCCTTGTTGGCCATGATGACTGGACAAAGTGCACGACCTGCCGTAGTATGTCATCCTCAGCGGTAGCAACCTGAAGATTGCCCCAATGTACAGACGATGTAACCAACGACAGAACGTCTTCATCAACCTGGAATCCACCTTTTGTGTCTGGCACGGGCAGTCTGGACAAGGCAACTGCTACCTGGTTGTGGGCTCCGCTGCGGTACTGTATTTTGAAGTTGTAGCGCAGCAGTCGTGCGGTCCACCTTGCGATACAAAGTGGCCGCTGTCCTGTGCTACGGGATGAGAGCAATGCCATTAAAGCCTGGTGACCCGTCAGTAGAGTAAATAATCGGTCCCAGAGGTAAACATGTCACTTCTCGAAGGCACACAGACAGGCAAGGGCCTCACGCTCTCCGGCCGAGTATTTTCGTTCTGTCTCTGGTAATGTCCGCGATGCAAATGCAACAGTCCGCACATGGGACCCCTCCACTTGCTGCAGTACGGCACCGAGACCGTACGCAGAGGTATCTGTTGCGACAATGACAGGTAGCGTCGGGTCAAACATTCGGAGGACCTTATGGGATGCTAGAAGTTTTTTACTCCCGCGAAGCTCTCCTTCGTGGCGTCATCCTAGTCGAAGTGCACGTCTTTGCGAAGCAGACGGCGCATTGGCTCTACTTCCTCTGCCAGTCGCGGCACGAATTTAGAATAGTATTTAATTAGCCCCCCAAAAAGCGTAGCGTGGCTGCATCTTTAGGTGCAGGAGCATTGATGATTGCATCAACCTTGGCCTGGAGCGATGCTATACCCTCTGCGCTGACGCGATGTCCTAAGAACGACAGCTCCGACGTGATGAAGACGTATTTTTTGTTGAGCTTGAGCCCAGCTCCTGATATTCGTTCCAGCACTTGCTCCAGGTTTTGCCTGTGTTCGCTGTCCCTCTTGCCAAAAATGATTATGTCATCCAAGTAGCACAAGACCCCTTTGCAACCTCCAAGAATTTTCGTCATGATCTGCTGAAACGCAGCTGGTGCCGATGCCAACCCGAAGCAGCCCTCTTGAATCTAAAGAGGCCATAGTGCGTTATAAATGAAGTTAAGTCTCTGCTGTCTGTGGGGAGTACAACCTGGTAGTAGGCTGATGCCAGGTCCACCTTGGAAAACCAGCGTGCTCCATTGAGGGCATGAAGGAGCTCCTCCATATGAGGCAAAGCGAAGTTGTCTGCTACTATAGCTTTATTGGGTTCCCGGAGATCGACACACAGTGGAATGCTACAATCTGCTTTGCGGGCTGCTACAATAGGAAATACCCATTTGGAAGCATTGACTCTCTCAATGACATCAGCAGCAAGCAGCTTCTCAATCTCGTCAGAGACAGGCTGGCGGACAGAAAATGGTAGGGGCCTCAGCTTCTGTGCGACTGGTGCGATGGAGGTTTTCATCTTAACTTTGTGTTGCACACCTCTTACAAGTCCCAGGGCAGGCAAAAACAAGTGGCCAAACTTGGTCCACAGTGTTGGCGGCCTACCAAACTTGGGAGGCCCAAGGGGTTTTTTATGTATGGTGCTTTGGGGAAGGCCTGAACTCATAGATGGAAGCTCTCGGCATTCCTGCGTGGACATTTACAGGCAGCGCAATTACTCTCCCATGATGCGAAGGCCAAGGGCTTCAACAGCATCCAGGCCAAGGAGAGATGTACCACAGGGCGTAACATGAAAAGTTACAATGGCTTCTTTCCCCTTGTACGTTACTATGGCGTGAAATGACCCGAGAACGGGAATCTTCCTGCGCGAAAAATCCAGCAATGTAAGATGGGAACTTATCAGTTATATTGCTTTTGCGAACAAGCCATGGAATTGGTGCTCACCCATAATAGACACGGCCCAGCCTATGTCAACTAAGAAGTTCATGGTACCTGTGTCGGCGCGGTTACTGGCGCGACCTTGACATCCACGTAGACGCCTGTACTCTTATCAGTACGGACCGCCAATATGCTAATGACACTGGAAGCATCCTCTTCCGGAACGATTTCACGAACCTCTGCAGAATACCCTTCTCGGCCGCGACGGTAGCTGCGACATGCTCTCTTAAAGTGGCCGCGGCGTCCGCAGGCAAAACATGTGCGAGCGCGCGCGGGGCATTCCGAAGGCGAACACCATGCTGCGCCGCAGTTTCCGCAGGCATTTGCATTTCTAGGCCCGGGGACAACAGCGGCGGCGGCATTCACATCGTGTGAAGGTGCGATGTACGCGCGTGAGCAGCTGAAGCAAGGTAAATATAACTGGTAGCGAAGCTTCCATAGAAGCCCATACGTTCAGAAAATGGCTTAAGCTGCTCATGGGGCTTAGCGCCATCTCTGTGAGGAGGGAACACTTCCGGCGGAACAAAAAATAAACAGGATGTGACGCATGATCCGGTCAGAAAGTGACGTCATTCTGGTCGCATCAGCGGGAAAATTTGACTTCAAAATAGCCTTACCAGGCTTCTGATCGCTGAGGGCTCATGTCATTGCCATCTGACGCAAGTTGGCGAGCCCTTGGCGTGTGCGCTTCAAGTCAACGCCAGCTTATACTCGTGACTAGAGAAACGTACTTTAGTAAACTGTTGTATGATTCGCATCGGTGTTTATAAAAACATCTTGCATCTTCTCTGAACCTTTATTCTGTATTCATGTCTTCCACTGCTGTATAAAAGCAATCAGTTGTTAATTTTGATTGCAGTGGGTGGCAAACGTACCCCCCCCTTCCCCCCGACCGGAATTTTTTTTCTGCCTTGGGATACAGAGCATAAAATGACACTTGACCACCCTCCTTGGCCCCCCTTTCATGTAAAAAACGTGCCCACTCCTAACCCCGATACCAATTTCTACCAACGCCACTGCTGGGCTTAATTGGGTCGCACATACGCAGGTTGCGTGCGTGCCTTAAGTATAGATCAAGGTTATATAATGCTTGCTCAGTTTGTGTGCTTCTGTTCTAAGAGTAGAAATAACGCATAGTCATGCTATAATCAAGTCATTTGAATTTTATTCAGGATAAACATAAAACAAATATATCACAGTGCACAAAATCATCACGTATACAATAAGTACAAAATGTTCGTGGGCACTACATGCATTATGATTTTTTTTACGCGCCGAAAAATTGACTTTACCCGTAACACATACCATTATGAGCAATGAAAGCGTCAACAGCAGAACTACTTCGAAACAAGAGAAAAGAACTAGGCACTGCATCTTGACGCAGAAAACCGGGCCGCAAGAATGCCGATTCACAAAAGTGCAGCGAGCACACCGCAGCTGTCCCGGCGGTCTTATCAAGTAGACATGGGTTTCTACAGAAGTTCACTCAGCATTCACGCCTGCAATTTCCTGGTTGCATTATTAGGCAAGTGTCGCCACAGATAAGTAAAAAGAGAAAAAATGGATCAATTCAAACGAAAGCGACGGCAGTATGTAAAAGCACATAGCAGGAAAGATCTGGCAGCAGCGCAGAACGGAGCAGCACAACACAGTACTGCGATGGAAATAATGCTTGCACATACAAGTGCGGGAAGCAATGAGCACTACAAGCGTTGTAATGCAATAGAGAAGACACTGAGATAAACAATTAAAGCGACTGGTTCATATTGGAGTTGTACTACGCTGAGAAGTCCTAGAGTAATTGACATCGCTTGCTCCGAGCCAGCCTGAGGTGAAATCAAGAGATAACTGTGATATAACAAAGCTTTAGACCCATTTTTTTCGAAGCACCACCACGCCCCCTCACACAACCCCCATGCACGTATTAACAGTACTATACACTCTTAGCCAAAATGGGAGAAAATAAGACTAACTGCAGCAATTACGCCTCGCGAGGAACATTTAGTCCCCAAAAGACCAAACGCGCCAAGATTAGGGCCGTGTGCAAAATGAAGGGACCAAACGTTGGTCCCTCGACGCGAATGGGACCAACGGAAAGACTAACAGCGCCCTTTGCTCCGGCAACGTTGCTGTTGCTCCCCCTGGCGGGGGCCCTCCGACTTGTTTCTACTTGTTCGGCGGCCAGCGGGGACGGACGTGCGAAAGGTGAGCTGCGGCGGCGACGGCTTTTCCCCATTCGCCCTTTTTTTGAAGTTCGTGAGCTTGCATCTTAGCGTCAGAGTGCCAGCTATTTTTTAAAACCAACGGCAGTCGATTCGCTGTGCGTTACTGCCGACGGCGACGTAATTTTTATTTGTTTCGGTCAATATTTACCCAATTTTTTTTTGCTTAACCCTAAAACAGTAAAAAAGCAATTTCTCTTTAAACAAGTGGCCCAACCGCATAAATAACCGTCCCAGCAGGAGCAGCGTACAAAAAGGAAGCTAACCGCTAACTTCTTTTTATTTTAAATCGCAGTTTTAATACATTTATAGCCAGAAATGTCAAAGCGTGGTTAACACGTGGCCGAGAATCTTGAAGGGCTCTAACTTTTTAGGCAAACATATGAACACTAAAAGAACAACATGGTGCTGTTAGGACACAAGAATTACTCGCAGATATATTAAATTTTAAATGAAAACGTGATATTTTATGCAGGAAAATTACAAGAAGTCTGGCAGAACGCCGGAACTGCAACGGACGCGTACACTCTGAGGCTGAGTAGGGCAAAAATAGTTGCACCCTCGTAACCGCAACTACGTCCAGAATAAAACTAGACAAAAACGGTTAAAATCTGATGTAAATTGGCTGAGTAAGGCATTTTTTTCCATATTTTGCGGAACCCGAACTTTTAATCTGCCGGACCGGACGGCAAAATGAAGTCTTCCTCGAACAAAATCGTAGAATCTTTATGTATCTCACGGCAAGTTTATTTTTTTTTTTTTTTTGAGAATACAGTGTCATCTAATGGCCCCTTCTCCAGTACCGACCCTCCTTGTGACCGCCACGGCGAACCTAACTGGCAGTAACGCCCCCCCCCCCCCCCCCCATCAAATTGTTTGGCTTTCGGGGAACTCGTTCACGAAACATTCTCGTCCTGCAGTCCTTCCCGCACCCACCCGTCACCCGTGCCTTTCACATGAATTTCACAGTAGCAGGCGCACGCTCGCGTGACTCATCTAACGTGGCCGAAAGCTTCCTCCACTTTTTTTTCATTTTCGTTGCTCCCTCACTGGTAGCCAAGCGCTCGCAGCGTGGTCAGCCTCAAACATTTTTGCCCCTTTCCTTTGAAAGCCTTTTTTGTGTGCACGTACGAACTCACTGTGAACTGTCCGCAAAGAGGAAATAAAAACGTGCAGCCATAGCCACTCCCCATGCAGAAAGCTGAGAGGACGCCGTTTTGTTTGTTTCACCCGAGGCTATTTCTTAAACATTGTTAAATTTATTAAACATTGCGAAAATTTGGGTCTTAATACATTTTTGAAATAAAAACGCATTCTTCGACAGCGACATCACAGCCACAAATCAATAATGACCTTGTTCTATACAAACCCGCACAATCAGCGCAGCAAAGCAGGTTTTCTTCCAATAATTAAATATTTCTACTTGTTTTCTTTTTATTTTTGATTGCAGTCAAACCATTTTGATTTAGAGCTGGTGCTGACAGGAAGCGTCTCTTTCCCTACATGTCTTGTGAAAGAGAGGGAAGAGGCCCTTGTTTCGTGCTACGTAAGCCTCTGAGAATGATAGCGAACCTGCATGCCAGAAATGAGCAATCTTTCTATTTTCTGTTGCCCTTATACAGTGGTTCAATGCGTTGAGTGAGGGAGCATGAGTCCCCAGGTTCTATTGCTGGTTTGAGTGGCGTCTTTTCTGCTGGAGTCGGAAAAACAACAATGTCTGAGTTTCGCTTGTTAACTACCGTGGCCATGGTCTTAATTAATCCGTAGTCTTATACTCAGTGCAATTCACAGGGCACATTTGGCTGCACTACATAAAGCGTTGATTTTGCTTCTTTTTGCTTTTTGAGGTATTTTTTACGGATGCTTGTTAGGGCTACTGGAAACTGCGTTTTTCTCAATTTTGCGTCCTACCATGAATAACACTTGTTTTGTTGCCCTATTTATTTCCTGCAGGAGCGTGACGACATACGCCCATTGCGGACAGCGTCACGGAGGATGGCTGTCTCCTCTCAACAGACAAGTACCTCAAGACAAGTGGAGCACGCTTGCGCCAAGACAGCAGCCATGCATACCCGGAATAGCCCAATACTGGGCGCATCGCCTCAACAAGGTGTGCCGTACAGGCCTTCGAAATAGAGACTCCAACTTCAAGAGTAGAGTACGGTTTACTTTTGTTGTGTATGTTGCTCACACAGTGTTGCAATAAAAAGCTTGAAAGTAACATTTTCTTTGTCGTGAGTACTTTGTCGTGAACAAGTGGCCAAGAAATACTGCTTCTGGTCTCTTGTGTTTACTCCTGTCTTCTGAATTGTCGGTCTAATGGAACGACAGTCAATCATGGAGTACTTGCACGAGCCAGCACATCGTCTTTTAGTATGCACGGTTAATCCAGAGGGGAGCATTTGCAGGGATGAACATTTAGTCTTGAAAGCATCAATTGGTCTAGGGAGAGTAATGGGAAAGATTAACGATTGATACTCAGAGGACCAACGGTTGGTCTCCAGTCGACTAACAGGGGTGACTAACAGTTGATCTGCAAGGGACCAACAGTTAGTCTTTATGGCGGACCAACAGTTGAACCATCAAGGGACTAAGTGTAGAGGGACTAACAGTTGGTACCCTTGCCGTTAGTCCCAAAAAGGACTAATTCTAGTGGCAACGCAGTTAGTCCCCAAAAGGACTAACGCCGATGCCCCGTTCGTCCTTTTTGGCTAAGAGTGTAGTTTCGCGTTACCTGTGAAAGTAAGAGGAAAATGGTGCAGTAAAACGCCAGGCGTACGGGAGTTGCTGTTGCAACCTTGTACAGCACAACGTTTCCATTGGTACCGAGGAAAGCGCTCCGCTCCAACCGTTGGCAGCATCGTCCCGTAGTTCACCGTGCCCGCCGGGCACGGTACTAAACGTGTTTCCGACGATACAACGCACGTCGCAACTCCACGCACACCAAAAATTAAGTGCACACCAAATTAACGAGGAAAAACGAATGCAAATACGCACCACCAAAACACGCCAGGGGCGTTTCCAAGCAGACGAACTTTAGGAGCGCCTTTCCGAACACTACAAGGACTGCATCACAGAGCAATGACATGTGCCGTTCTTCAGAGGGCGCTACAAAAAAGGTTTGTGAGAATGAACAGCATTTTCATAAATTATTTACACATTTTGCCTAAATAAATGTGGTTCAGAAATAAATATTGTTCGCAAAATATAAATTTTGTTTTATTGTTGAACAAAATTTGGTTTTTTATTACTAGTGTTTGTTCCCTCCTCACCTAGTCGCGCTTCAATTAACTCTATGTAAGCCCCCATGCTGATGTCGCTGACAATAGGTTCTGAACAGCTTTTTTCCCGAAGCTTCGCTACCATTTATATTTACCTTGATACAGCTTCGCTGTAAAACTTAGTTTTCAGAAGGCTAAATATGGTGGAATAACAGCACTCCAAATGGCCAAACGCAGTCTTTCACTGAATTTACGTTTATTTTGCATGCTCGTTCACAGCAAGTGCTCGAAGAGATCACCTTCTGCAGCGATACAACACTGGGATCTTCTGAGAAGGCTTGCTGTCGCTGCCTTGAGCACCATCGGTGAAATGCTGCGGCAGACTTCGGCTATCTTCTCTTGTAAGGCTTTTGGAGTCATCGTTTCCGTCGTGTAAACGCGATCCTTAATATAGCCCCACAAGAAAAAGTCAAGAGGGCTGAAGTCGGGTGACCTCAGGCCTTGCCGGCCACAGAACAGGCCCGTTTCTCCCTATCCAGTGCCCTGGGAAAGCCACATCAAGCCATGCTCGCGCTTCACTGCTGCTGTGGGGTGGGGACCCATCGTGCTGATACCACGTTGCGTCTAGCCGGGCTAGTGGCATGTTGCAACAGAAGTCTTCAACCGGCCCTTTTAGGATTTCACTTACATACCTCTTGCCGGTCAGAGTGTTGTTAAAAAACACTGGACCAATGATGGTGCTGCCGTATATTCCGCACCAAATGTTAATTGACCACTGATATTGGGGGCGGGATCTTCCTAGCCGGTGGGGATTTTGCTCACTCCAATAGTGTGCGTTGTGAATATTCACTTGGCAATTTCGGGAAAAGTTCGCCTCGTCAGTCCAGAGTACCTTGGTGAGAAAGTCAGCATCCTGTTCCTCCTGAATCAAAATCCAGTTCGCAAAGTCGAGTCTATTTTGGAGGTCCCTTGGCTCCAGGCATTGGTGCAACTGCACATGATAGGGGTGCAGTCCAGCTGTTTTCAAAATCCTCCAGGCAGTTGAGCTGCACACACCCAGTTCTGCGCTCACGCTACGCGTGCTAGCGTGTGGATTCGCCGCCATAAAAGACAAAACATTGGAGCGAACCTCATCATTTATGACTGAAGCTCTCTGCCTCTTTCTTGTGAAGCTGCCGGTTTGCTTCAGCGTCTCGTAGGCGTTGACTATTGTCATCGCGCTCGGTCGCGTACCCGGGTACCAGCTTCGAAATATTCTTGCAGCCTGCCGTCTCTGTCCGCCTGCAGCTCCTAGGGCAAGGATCATGTCTGCTTTTTCCTCATTGGAAAAAGGCATGACGAAATTGCTCGCGCGTTCACAGCCGATGAACGATAGTCTGTTTATCGCTGTCTTGAACTGCCACCACCACCGTCCGTCCGTCACTTTACGCAGCGCAAGCGATAATGGTTGCTAGCTTAAATCGAACACCCACAGCTTGCGTAGCCGCCCTCTCGCAATTTAAGCGGCTGCGCACCTATGATCGTTGGTACGCGGAACGCTTGGGAGCACTGCAATCCTGACGCGCAAGCCGGCATGTCACGTGGTTTTTTTTTTTTTTTTTGTATTTCGCGGGCATCACCAGTAAGCTGAAAAACACTAATACTTAATAGATAGAAATACGGGAACTGTCTATTCGGACGTTTTGCAAACCAATCTGCAACTTTCTAATTGGAATTTTTTTCCTAGCTTCGTTGGTTCAAAAGTTAGCTAATTAATCTTGACTAATTATCTAATTAAACAAAATACAAAAAATAGCGTGACATACTACATACAAAAGTGAGAAACATGCATTTGGTCGCGTCGTCTTAGAGTGCATGGGCATATTTTTAAACTCTGGCTAAAGTTAGGTGAAACACCCTGTATAGTTTCTCCTGGCCAATCCCGTTGAGTGGGTATGAGTCATATCTCCTGGCACCACCACCACCATTTAGAGCGTTGAGACATAGACTCTGAATCATGCATTTTGTGTTCATAACGCCCTGCATTTTTTGAAATGCAGGGCGTTACACGGTCTCGGCTGTGGGGATACTAGATAAATAATGCTGCTCATTAAAATACATTTTTGGTTCCTGCGAAAGATTGCCTTGCCAGAATAATACTGATACCAGGCTTAACGCAAACGGTACTCAAAAAACAATACAATGAGGAAAACTCCTATGAACCTGCGGCTCACCAGTTACTTTATCGCAGCAGATTTATGAGTACAAGCCGCAACTTTAGGCACAAAATTTGTTTTAGGCGCCTAAAATAGGTACTTACAAATGCCATTTAGGCAAATATAGGCACCAAATACTGTTTTTATGCACTTACAGGCACAATTCGCGTTTACTTAAGCGGCGTATTTTACATTTTTTTTTTTGCTTGTGATAAAACAGCGGACAAATCGTGTGGTGTGGGAAAGTACTTCTTTTTATTTCCTTTCGCACGCATATGTACACCCGGCAGCAAAATAAGCCGGGGTACGCGAGCGCGTGGCAAAATGCATCGCCGCGACATCTGACGTTGCACATCTGGTGTCGAGGCACCGATGTGCGCGTGCGCGTCCAACCACGCCCGCTAGCCTGTCTTTTCATTCGCTTCAAACGGCAACGCTTGTCACATTCAACGCTTTGCGAGTAGGGCCACTTTCTTTGTGCAACCCCTTTTGCTCGCGCACGCTTCAGCGGCCGAGGGAGAGGGTGAAGATTCGTTGGTCGCTCTGCGCTGCTCTGACAAATGATACATGGAAACGTGACTGCTATGTTTTAAATATTGCATTCTTTTTTACAGGAAAGCTGTCTATGGCTAGGATCCAGCAGATCGTCTCCGGTAATAGAGCAATGTAGACAAGAATGTAGACAAGATGTAGACAAGAACTGCGTCTTAGGCCGGGTTCAGAGTGTTGTCGCAAATGTCGTAATATCTTTAAGTAATGGCGTCATTTGACGTCTCAGCCAACCGAACTGTGTAAAACGCCGTTTTTTTTTTTACGTCCATGGCGCATGATACGGCTGTTACGTATTTAGTCTGAACATAGCATTAAGCGAACGCGCATCATTGTCGCGTGAACACCCCCCTCACATCTTCTCCAAGCGTCGAGCACCTCGTGCCGGCACAGCATACTGCCCCTTCCCTTCCTCCACCGCACACTTTCGGAGAGCGCTGGCTCGCGCCACCACGGCGAACCTACTCCCCTTCCAATTTCGCGACATTCTCCTCCTTTGCTTTCCTTCACTCGTCGGTCTTCCCATCGTTCGCTCGGTCACGACGACGCCGACGCGGCTGAGCCCAGAGAAGGGCGCCAAAGGGCTGTTCCTTAAAATGTCTTCCCGGCAATTCATTTGTGTTAGGAGGTGAAGCAGACATTAAGGGGATCGTTGTAAGCTTGATCTTTGTAAGATGGCTTTCCCACATCGACTGTTGAACAGTTAATCAAGTCAATCTTCGGAGGGAATACCATCACATAAAGCGGTTCTAACGCTTGTTTCATTGAAACTATACCGAAACAAATTATATGACAATGAGCCGCTAAGACGAATATAACACAAAGCCGGGTTTTATATTTTTCAAAATTGCATGGTTCCCAGTGAAATTGGAAATATTGTGTAATTCTCGTCCGCTGTCACTACATATAGGATTTTGCGAGACGGAAACGGACAGCCCCATGTTTGTCCACCGGAAGAAAACTCTAGTTAATAAAAGGTTCATTCAGTCAATTAACCGGGAATCATGCTGAATCGCAAATCACAAACAAACGTGTTTTGCTTCGTGCAGCCCTTGGACCCAGTCAAAGCTCACGTTGAGGCTCGGCACCGCAGCTTTGATGGTCATCCTTCTTCACAGAGTGGAAGGGCACTGAATTTTTTGTAATTTTTGTCAAACTCAGCATCACGCCGAACTCTTCTCCCGTTTCCCCTTTTTTAATTGTTTCAGAACGTGTGCAAGGTGAATTCTCATCACACCTTCATAAAATAGATTATTTCTCGCTTCAGTTCGTATTCTGTTTGTGTGCTCATTCATAGTTAACAACCAATTGCATGTTTTCAGAAAAAAATATTAAAACTCGTTCCACCCATTGTGATTGATATCTACTGAAACAGCGCGGAGCCGCAGTTACGACCATTTTCTCGAATACACGGCAACCTCCCTCCGTAGATTGCGTTATAATGACAACAAACTAATTCTCCAACGTTTACAACTTCACTACCTAATTACGACAAGTAAACGACACTCGGCATAACGGTATAACCGTCCTATCAGCATAGTATCATAGAACTTGTTTTTGGATACACTTAATAAAACAGGAGTTAAATCTGTTTTTTTATAATCACACTCCCTATGTAGATTTCCATGCTTCGCTGCGCTACAGGCAGCGTCGGAAGGCCAGCTTACAAAGACCAAGCTTCCGCCGATCTTCATAAAGTCGGCTTTACCTGTAAACACAAACGCTTTGCTGGGAACTCCGGAGGGCGCGTAAAACGATACAAGGACAAACTGTAGTCAAGCCCAGCCCAAGAACCGCGTCGCTGTTAGATATACGAAAGTGGGAGAGCATATGTGGGACTCAATTTTTTCACCGCGAGATGGGCAAGATTAGTTATCTGTCATAGCAGGGCAGGGCGAGCAAGGCATCTTCACTCTCACCCTCGGCCGCTGAAGCGTGTACGAGCAAGACATGTTGTGCAAAGATAGTGACCTCTGGCGCCAAGCTCTGAATGTGCTCAGCGCTACCGTTTGAAGGGAAGTAAAAGACAGGCTAGCGAGCGTGGTTGGACGCCCACGCGCACATTGATGTCTCGACACCAGAAGTGCAACGTCAGATGTCGCGGCAATGCATTTTGCCACGCGCTCGCGTGTCCCGGCTTATTTTGACCCCGTGTGTACATTGGGAGTTTCCATCCAACACTCAAACGTCACTGTTGGAAGCGTGCCATTCTGTGCCTCAAAATATAAGATATCCTCGAACAATACTGCCTCAAACGCCGCATCTTACCCCCGCCTCACGACAAGCTGACTAAGGAAGACGCCACCACCTGGCGCTGCCTTCAAACGAACACATGCCCGCCCGGAACCCTCCTCCACGCCGTCCAGCCCTCCTTCACTCTGAAACCTGCCAGCACTGTCCCCAGCCCTGCACACTCTACCATATCATCTAAGCGTGCTCGCACACACCATCCTCACCCCCCCCACCCCCCCCCCCCCCCATCCCCTCCTCCAACCATGATCAGTAGGATGGCGTGCTAGATAGCCCGCACCCCGGCGATCAGCTTCGGCTGGTTGAAAGGGCCCGCCTGGCAGCGGCCGCCCAGGGACTTCTGGACTGAGAAGACCCCCAATTGCCATAACTCTAGAACTAATATAAAAGGAAAGTTTAGTCCTCCTCCTTCTTTGTGAAAATAAACCACACAAGAGTCTCTATTTTAACAGATTTGCGTGAAATGCAAGGTGATTCGACAACAAAAGCAAAGCTTAAAAGCCATGATAACCCGGACACAATTTAATGAAGTGTTGCTTGAACTTGTACTTCTTTTCGGTCGGTAGTTGTGTGCGAAAAAAAATGCTAAACGACCACTGAAGTTAGGAGAGTGTGCTTGTACTCCGGGACGCTCGATGACCTGATTGCATCTGGAATATCAGATTGTTTGTTGCTCAGGACCTTCGGAAGTTCTTTTAGCATAGAGAAAGAAGAAACTTTGTCAGACAGAATGGCAGAATGTCAGGCAGAAATGACTGTCAACAACCGGTCCTTCGGGAATTGTTGTGGAAGTGTCCTGGACCTCCGAAACGAGCTCAGCATTCTTAGTCAGAGCTTTCAAACCCAAGCTCTCATCTGCGGGAATGCTTTCTGCTAAGAGTGTGAAATAAGCTCACGAATATGCCAAGCACGCTCAAGTGTAGTGGGGCGTGAATAATTTAGGCTACGACACTTTTATAGACAGCAAATTTGTTAATATCATCGGTGAGTGGATTTGCAGTAGTCTTCCGCCCATAGCCGAGTTTTTGAAAGGGTAACAACCGGCTCTGGTGGAACAGGCACCATCGGTAACTGCGGGTTGAAGAAACAACTGCACCACGAAGAACGATCTTAACTGCAGGTATTTATTCGTTTACAGAGCAGAATGACCTCCTCCGCTGTTCACAGCACCGATGAAGCCTATGGATAGTCCAGAAAAGTGAAATAATTCCGTACAGATTAATCAGCTATTCTGTTCTGCCGGAGCAGATGACTAGCGAAGTGGCGGGAAAAACACCATTCCGTTACTATGCACTATATACAGATTATCAATATTAGACAGCACGCAACATTCTTTGCAAGTAATTTCGTTATTGCTAGGTATCCAAATGCCTTTGAAGGTTACCCGGCACGGAAAATGATATCTGTCACAACTAGAGTGCTTGGAAAGTGCCGAAATGCTCACTCTTATAAGCTCCGCTTCTCGTTCTTCTTCGCCCTACACGTGCTGCATTTTGCCGGCCGCTTGGTGTACCTGTGGCCGGGGACTAACAGTGCACGTGCTCCTGACGTTACTTTAAAGCTTTGGTATGTCAGATTTTCACATGGTTTCCCCTAGGAGGCGTCTTTGACCTTTAGTAATCAACATGAGGGAAACCTTGGGCTTCTAGAAGCCCTTGGATTTAAAGGTATGGCACACAGGTAGTTAACTTCACGGCTGGCGAGGGACTAAAAGAATATTAGTATGCTGGTGGACGAGAATCATAGAGGAGAATATGGCCTAGTACAGCTACCACCTCTGACAGAAAACAGCATTTTGAGCCTACCCAAAGGGCAGTACTATAATTAAACGGAGAGTGCAAAATACAGATATATTAGTTTCTTTGGTGGGATGACACGTCAGTAGCTTTTTACATAGGAAATACCATTGGCAGTCAAAGAAATAAAACAGGCAAGTCGGTTTCTGACAACCGGCGTCCCGGTTCTAGTGGGAGAGCAGCTAATCATCATCATTATCAACACCATCATCGTGCCTGTGCGCTATTGTGTCGCATTAATTTTCTTCTTTGCTTGTTTTTTTTGTTGCATTAGCAATGGAGAGGGCACATAGGCAAGAAGAAGAAGCAAATAACTTTATTTTCACGAGGATCCCCTGGTCCGCAGTTCCCGGGATGGCCGATAGGGCCTTCTCTGCACGTTTATTAAGTGTCCTTTGCACTTCCGCGCTAGATTCGGCCAGCCTCCTTTCCCATGAAGTGGGGGTAGGTTTGGGTATGGGGGGAAGGTTAGGGTTCTGTGTACATGTCCAGAGAGTGTAACTGCGGGGACTATCCTAGCATCTATCACACTCTCTGGACATAGGCAAGAGTTTCCGCCGTTGGTCCACGGACACAGCGCGTCAGAAGGGCATAGAACAAAGCCTCACGCGTGGACAGCGGTGACGTCGGTGAGGTTGGGTGCGTTGTGTGGCGCTGCGTACGGGCCTCTGGCGGCTTCACCAATGTGGCGACATCGATGTGGCGGCGGCTCGTGCGCAGTTTGCGTCCCTCGGCGTGTTTGGCATGGTGCGCTGATATTTCTCGCAAACAGCGTGCGATAAACACCCAGTTGAGGGATTCTGAAGCGAGAATAGTCTTCAAAAGCCAGCGAAGCCATATTATAACACACAAAAAGGTATTTTAGGCGCTACAAAGCCCATGTAAGACGATGTATCCAAAATAGACACTTATAGACACAATACAATATTGCCCAATGTTCTCTTTTTTCCTTAGCTCATGCTTGTATGTTACACATGCTTGATAAGGAATGGAGGAAAGAATAGGCATTTTTCCTAACGTTCTCGTCTGTAGTTATGGCGTATAATAGCCCGCTAAGGCGATCAGCTGGCCGACAATATGAAACGCAAATTAAACACGGGCTGCAATTTTGTGAAACGAGCTGCTGCTTGAAATTTACTGCATATTCCTTTTATAACAGTAAGACCAATGGAGTAAAGAACAACAGTTGTGACCGAAAACGTAAATATTTACAAGCTGAATTATTTGTTCAATTTCCCAGTGAATAAATGATTGTTTGCGACCGGAGAATTCAGTATTGAGGATACAACGTAACACTAAGTCCTTTGAATAATGCAAAGTGGTAGATTGTCTTCATGTACCGTTTTAAATCTACCATTTACAGCAACCCATGCGCTTACCGATGGCGCCAAGTTCACGCACCTTCATGGGGTCGTCGGTCATAAGACATTCGTCGGTCACCATCGCCGCCCTTACTGGGACACCTCGCTTCTGCTAAATGCAAGGCCCGCGCTCGCCATAAATGCTTGCGAAACTAGACATCATTGTGTACGACTACATTATGTATCTCATTCATGTGCAGCCTGTCCACTCGTCTGCCGATGTCCTTGGCGTGCGCCGTCCGCACAACCCGCTCCAGGCAAATTGGAAAGCATTAAAAGGCCCATTTATGAAAAAGCCGGAGTCGGCGGCGTCTGTGGATAAAAGCGGCTCCTAAACCCATGTGAATGCGAAGCGTTCCATACCGCTTGGTTCGCAGTAATAAAACAAAAAAGGACAGTGTTGGTAGCTAGCCCTTGGCAGACAGAACCACATAGAAAGGAGGCGCTTACCGTCAGCGGCGACACGTCATCAAGCACGTGCCGCGCTGTCTGGACGCGTGCACAACCGCCACCCAGCAATATCGTTCATATTATTCCGGTCTACAGCCAACATGCTAACATTCAACGTAGAAACAGTAAATTACCCACACAAATTTAGGCTCATAGTTCCAAAACACCGCCCGCAGAAAAAGTCGGAGCAGCTCTCAGCGGCGTTCAATTTACGTTAATACTTTCGCGTTCACAGCCTTCGTCTTCGGCTTTTGAAAGGTCTCAGGGCCCAGCTGCACGTCACGGCTTTCTTTCTCTTATTCTCCTCCTCTATCTCCTTCCTTTCTCTCTCGATCTCTCTCTATTTCCACACTCCTGTTCCCTTTGATCTTTCAGCATTTATCCGCAGACGTGATTGTGCAATTTATTCTGTGCGCTGAAGAATGCAACCCCTTCTACTCCCGCAGTCGAGCTCTTTCGTTTCCCCTATGCCGTGGTCGCCGGCTGAGGACGTATTCCCGACGAAAATTAACTACCCACTGCTTTTGAATGTAGGTGGGGAGTTGTCCATCAATGTGGCGGAGTTTACCGCTTGGTGTACGAAATTATGGAGTGCATCCTAGCTGTCCGTCGGTACTGTAATGATGTCCGTGTTGTGGGCCCGGTGTAGTGCGGCCTCGACGGTTGCGTGTCTTTCGTTCGCACCGGTGGCAGATACGCCGATATGCTGGTGGAGCGGTGTGTGTGGTGGTGCAGTGGCGACATTACAGCGCCTCGCGTTAAAAGTAGAAAGCTTCTTTTCTCCACCTCCGGGAAAACTACTCCGTGGGATCGCAGCAATTAACTTTCTGATCCTACAGTTCGTTGTTGGAGAAGAATCGTTTGAATGTGAAAGAAAGGTTAAGCTTTCAAGTGCACATTTTATTTAAGGGGGTATTGTTTGGTGCCCCAATGCTGGGATGCCTGTATACTCTCGACTGCAATCTTTCTCCTTTCTCTTCGTTCTATTTTTGCCCACATTTTCCATCCCACATGCCGGATATTAAACTAGGCGCTACCCAGCTTAGCTTTCCTGCCTTTGTTTTACCTCTTTCCTTCCTTTCTTAGTTATGTATTAGTTACGGGGCCGTAAGAAATTTTGCTGTGTGCGTGTGCGCGCACGTGTGTATGAAACGGCGTGGAATTACGATTAAAGGAAATTAACTACGTGAGCAATGATGGCGGCAGGAATTTCGCCTCTTCACGTAGTCGCCTGACAGTCTGCGTCGTGAGACGGAGCATAAAGGCTTCAGACAGAGGCGGGACAGAATTCCCGTCAGCGAGAAATATATGCGCATGTTAAAACGGCTCCCAGGCGCCGCCGACAGGAGGCGCCGCGGGTCTTAGCCGTGCTGTGATTTGGGTTCCCGCAAAAGCGATTTGCACCGTTTGAAATGCTAAGTAAGCGCTGTTCCTCGTTGCTGCGGCAATTTTCTTCCCGTTCCTTTTCCTCACACCGTATTTCCCTCTTCAAGAACTTCACGAAGTCAAAGCCAGTTTCGGTGACGCTTCATCTTTAGTGCTCTTCTGGCGAACTGCGCAGAAACGCTTGCAAGATTCCGTCGTGATTAGGCAGCCTGCGTGAATTTCTACCGCTGCACCGAGCTGCCTTCCGCTCCATTTACAAGGCGCCGCGTTTTTTAACAGAAATTTTCTTCCAACTCGTACTGCCAGAAAAAGGCCGACTCTGCTCCAGACCTTTCGCATAGGCAACCTGATTGTTTCCTTAAAAAGGGGAGGGCTGATTCCAAATATATTCCTTCCATATTCGGTTCAAAGTATAGTCATTAACTCAACCGTTGAAGTGGTCAGGGAGCGCAGAGAAGCATAAAAAGACGGGCAAAAAAACATTATTTCGAGTTTCTATCTGCGCATACATTAAAGTGCGAGTACTCATGTGGACAATTGAACAAACGCGGGGTTTTATAACGACCAACTTATTTGCTACAAAATGACGCTTTCAGAAAAGCCCGGTCGTTCGCCTAGAGTGTCACTCAAATGCCGCGTAGTGGCATGGGCAATAGTCATCTTCTAGAGGTCGCCTTACCTGGTAGAGCAACTAATCGCTCGGAATGTGTGCTAAAATGAAAAAAAAAAAAATATTCATGTAATTAAGAATGAACGCGAGCGGTCATTCCCTGCCTAATGTATGAACCAATCAAGGAATTTACTTAGTGTGTTGTTTCCTTAAGATGCAAGGTCCGGAATTATTACGTTTACGCGAAATAATATTCTCCTTTGCTTCTCACTTGTAGCCGAACATTTGTGCGCAATAGGAGCGTAGCCGCCTCGGGGGTTTGTCGTTAAAACACCCCCGAAATTATCTGTGTGCAGCATTCTGCCTCCTCGCGCAATTTTCGTTCGTCCAAATGCTATTTGCGCACCACTTTGCTATATTGGAGGCGGAATCTAAAGTAAGTAGAGTGTCGGTTTTGCGACAAAATAGGTTCCGCGGAGACTTTTGTGCACCCGTTTTGTAATCTAGAGATTAGAGTGAAGGAAACAATAAACCCATCGGCCCCATTAACAAAAAAATGGATATGATATTGTTCAGGCGCAGGCCTCTTGAGCAAATTTTTGCTGTCTAAAGTTTAGAAGAAAGGTGCTTCTCACAAATCTCATTTACATTTATTTAGTCTCAGTACACCAAACATGACTGTCTTCTACACTTAATGACATTGACTACGACGAATTCTTCACCTCTATATACAAGCTTGCATGAAAATGTGGGACCATTTACTGCATCTAACCTCAATTTTGGTTTAAATAGTGCGTATGTGATGTGTGGTTGCTTTTCCTTTAACTCGTTAATTGTGTTACTGTCCAAGACACGAAACGACGATTGCTGGGTCAGAGAAACTCCTGATAACTGGAAATGAACTCTGGCTATTAAGTGAAGAGAAGCCAATTTCTAAAACACTACTCATTCCTTTGAAAGGCAAGCATGCACACCCAACCAGCTGACAGGTTCCCTTTCGCGATCACGCTACTGCTGGATACACAGTGCGCTACACAGGAACGAAAACATGAAGGAAGCGCACCCATTAGCTTGAAAACGCTATTTATTTAAAAACACAAACTTCGCTGACGAGTCAAACCTAAAGAAAAACCGGCTACGGGATCTGTTCATGGCGCGCCGGATAACCCCGCCTTGCCTGCACATGAAAGAACAAAGAAATCCGCGCACAGCCGCTGCGCCCCTTTGCGCTTTCACAGCACCGCCAAAGTTGCGTACAAGGAAAGGCGCATCTACACGTGATCTACAAACGGCCCCGCTATCTTTTTGCCACCTCACGACAGGCGGCGCGCGGCGCGTTTGCTCGGGAGCGTCGCTGGTCGGTCGTCTGCAATTTTGGGCGTGATACCGCCTTGCTGTGCGCGAATCCGCGGTTCGAAGCCCCGTTTTCGAAAGTGAGCCGCGTTTCAACGTGTCTCGCAGTGATCCTACGACATGTTTCGTGTCTGGGCTGTGTTTGGGTCGGCCGTGATCGTCGCCGCCAGTGGTACGCTTCCTGCGTACGCTTACAAGAGAGGCTTCGACCCGACTGCGTGCGCTACGCTGTGCCCTGTGCCGGGTTGCCCGGAAAATGCGTCCGCCGACTCGGAGCTCAAACTTTCCGATCGTGGCTTCCCCCTTAGGAACAGCTTCTCCTTTCCGGAAAAAATACAGCGCTACACGCCGTTCAGAGGTGAGCGATTCCGGCGCGTCGAACAGCGCTGCCTCGTGTTTGTTGCGCGGCACTGTCGAAATTCGCCGCAACTACCTCGTATGGTATAAGCTCGTTGTGCGTACTGGTTGTGTATCTACTGCAACAACTTTTCTGACAACGATTGGGGTGGTTAATGTTTTGGGACGAAATAAATCTGATAGAGGATTCTCTTGCGTATTTGGCGTGCCCACGTGCGCTCAAAAGATGATTGGAATCAACAGACGCGCGCCGACCAACTCGGCTATTGCTGTTGGCGAGAGCGTCGGAAATCGTTTTGTAGACTTGTGGAGCCGTCCGACTATCTCGGCACTCTGCGGGGTCAAAGTTTTAAGCGTTATAGAGCTCAATTTCCGCCGTTGTTTACAAGTGCACGCGCGCGGCTGGAGTAAGTAGTAGGTGGGGTGTTAGACGCGTAAAGGCACATTCCCACAGGCGATTCGCCTCGTCGCGCGACGAAAAGTGACGTCGCAAAGCGACGAGCCAGCCGTCGCTTTTCGTCGCTTTGCGACAGCGGAGCAGATCGCTCTCGGTCCGAATTCCCTCGTCGCGCGACGGCCCCGCAAAACTGGTAAGCCAAACCAAACTGGTAGGCCGCGGAGTAGGCTGACGTAGCTGGAAACGAAACGTGTCTTTACATCCGGTATGTAAACGCTTCGGGCGGGCGGGCGAGGACGAGCCGCCGCCGCCACCACCGCTGGCTCGCTCGGCCAGGCGTTTGGCCCGCTATCGCTGTACCCGCCGGGTCGGGCCGGCAAGCAACTTCCCGAGTGCATCGGTTCTTTGGTCAGTGGCTTCAGCGTACGCGTGCACTAATCAACGAATAGCGTGGAACCCATCGGTGTGGAGAAGCGCGTATGGATTGTAAAAGCAAGTAATCATCGTACAGAGCTAGATGGACAGCGAGACGCTAGGTTGACTTGCAGCCTCTTCGTTCTATCGGCGACTGGTAAACACGCGTAGAGTTCGGAGGCGTCAGAACCTTGCGCCTGTGAAAAGAAGCGACATTTTTGTGGGCCGTGATGCGGGTGTTGTGGCGTGAAAGCAAGCGTGTGCATTTCTTCGTGCAATAATATGTTGAAAAGAGCCTCCTTGAGTTTGTTATTTTCTGCTCTTCCCGCAACCCGCAAATGCTTTCGGCATTGCTCCAGGTTAGTAGCATGTGTTTTAGTTTGATTTCTACCTGCTTTCGTCGCGTAACATCATTTTCTTTGACTGCGAATGGTTGACGCACCAACGAGGTCGTACAAGTCGGGAAGCAGCTGCGCTGAACGCAGCCGCATCATCGCTCATCGCAAGTGCGAACACCACCACAAGGCCTCATCGCGCGACGAGTGGGAATGGGCCTTAAGTGAGGGTCGTTGCTTACGGCATTGCAAGCTGGGAGAGGAAATCCGCCGGAACCGCTGCTCTGCTAGAGGAGGAAGTTCCTGCTGGTTTCTTATGTGCGTGACGCTCATGTGCGTGGTTTACGGGACGTGCTGTGTGTGCGACGCGTCAGCCGCTTCAGGCTCCGGCGGCCGCGAGAAGCGGCGGATTTTTGTGCAGGCGTTCTCGATTTGTCGTGCAATTACAAAAAAATTCCCCCGCATTTCCCCGAGGGGGAGAATGTGAAAGTGCGAATGCACGGTTGTCGGCCCGCTTGCGGCGCTTGCGCTCGGCCCCGGCAGCCCACCGCCTCGCCGCCTTCTCTTCCATCTCTTCCATCGGGTTTGTAGTATCACGTGTACACCACGCAGTTATCAAGCCGCTATAACGCCGCTGAGTCGCCAACGCACGCCGCTGACGACGTAGTTTGAATGCGTTAAAGATATAAGGCACGTTACTGACATTATCAGCGTCGCGTCCGTGGCTTATTCGGTAGAGCGTCGGGCTGCGGCCCGCAAAGTCCTCGGATAGAAACCTGGCGCCGGATGCTGTTTCTTCTTTAAAGAGCACTGCGGACGCCGCCGCCGCCGACGCCGGCGGTGGATGGTTTGGGGTCGCTTATAAAGAGCATTCGCTCTTAAAAAAGGAAAAAGGGCAGTGGCGGTCACGGTGAAGCGCATTGCGGTCCAGCTGTTCTCGCACAGATGCCAGACGGAACGCGCTGCTAGCGTCCGCCGTGTTCGCGCTTTTTCCAACGTTAACACAACGTATTGAGGAAGCAAGTAAGATATCTGCTGTCTGAGCTCCTGCATGGTCTATATAACATAGCTTACGGTAATTGGGACTGAGGGGCCCGTTGAATGAACATATGAAAGAAAACGTGCGTAAAAGGCAAATTAGAGACGTTTTCGCAGCGGCGATACTCCTCCGACTGAGGTCGACATGTTTGAACGCTCGGAGCACCCGTGAATCCTTTCACGTTTTACAACTGCGCTTGTAGCAAATTATATTTCCACAATACGTGCGATGTGGTGCAGTTCCTTTTCGAGGTGCAGTGAATCCTCGTTGTAACGAAATAACTTTTTTTTTTGAACTTTCGCTGTATTAGAAGTGCTTCGTTGGCCCAAATGCAGTGAATAGAGAGCAAATCATAACCGCTTATAATGAAGTATCGCTTATAAGTATCGCTTATCGCCAGTCCGACAACTACGTTGTAGAGTTTTTTTTTATTGTGTTGATTCCGACGCGAGTTATGGCTGTTATGCGCGCAGCACTTCCCTCCATCACGGAACTGTTGCGTTCCCGCACGCTGACTTTTTTCTGGTAGCTACTGGCGAAGATGTCGTCCCCACCCCCCCGCGTCTCCCCGACCTCCCACTTACTAACTATAAAGGTACCCGAGCCACACTCTGACTTCAAGGTCCGTTTTGAGTTTTAATCTGTTTTTTATAGCAATCTGTTTTTTTATAGCAAAATGAAAAGGTTGTTCTAGTAGATAAATAAAAAAAATAGTTAATAATTTTTTATAACTCTTAGCGCAGTTAACGCGCCTCCGATTGTAACCTGCAGGTGAAGTTTCTTATGGAAATTAAAAAAATAATAATTTGAAGTCGGTACTACCGCGCAGATGTGAAAGACACGACAACACGTACCTGGCTGGCAGTAAACATTTACTTCATTTGACGCACGCAACTGTGGCAGCAATATCCCTTGTGTTTCATAAACTTGCTTATCCAGCTGCTGCTGGGAGTAAAACTAAAGCGGGCAACGTTGACAGCCGATCTTGGTCACCCGACTATTACGCACACGCAAATTTCAAGGCTGCCTTTAGCGACAAAAGGTGCGCGTTAGAATCCCGAAAACACGGTGCTTCAACGTTCGGCCGCAGGAATTGGAGGCCAGAGGAATACATTTTTGTTCTTGTTTTTTTTTTTGAGACAGTTCTGTGCCTTGAAAACGTTCTGTTTCTTCGCAACCAACAGGGGAGCGTGCATCACACAATAGGGCACATTGTGTTTTCCCACAAGTGTAGCCCTCCTTACCAGCTGAATTATCACTCAAAGTTTCCCCCAGGGGTAAACGAAAGTCCATCTGCCCTTGCTGGCGACAATTAACCCAGCGATCCTCTCGGTAGAACGTACGATCACAAGCCGAGGGGCGAGCACCCAGTTTGAATATTTCGTAGGCTGCCAGGGTGACTCCTTTGGGTTCATCTACAGGGAGCGAGTGTACTGCCATAGAAGCTTCGTTGCGCCAACTGTCATGGTTTGAAAGGCAAAGAGTCGCAATATTCAGCGATTCAAAGTCAGCCCTTCACCTGTTGCAGTGTGGCATACCTGTTGAAAAGACCTGTCAGCGATCCCTAGTTCTACTAAAGCAGCTCAAGCATGAAGGCTTCACCGTGCAATTCCAGTGGATCCCGTCGCACGTCGGTGTAGCGGGAAACGAACATGCTGACAGCTTAGCCAAGGACGCTTTATCATCTACAAGGACGGTGCAAACGCGGTGCGATTTTCAACGGATACAGAAACAGACCATTCACGAGCACTTTAGGCAGCTGTGGCGACCAGTACATCAACCAGTCGCGAAGAAGGGCCTGAAGAGAGCCCAAGCCTGCCTGCTCCTTTGAGTAAGAACAGACTCAGCCCGTACACCAGCTTGGCTACATAAAATCAACATTGTTTCATCCCCTTTTTGCCCCTCGTGCAGTGTGACTGGTGACATTGATCACTTCATTATGAACTGCTCCAAAACCAACCCTTAGCGGACGAACTAGGGATTCGCCCCTGCTTTATATGTTTTCTTTAATATCTCGAATATTTGTATGAAAATTTCAATCAAATTGGTGGCACTGTTATCGGGACAAAGGTGATTTTTAATGAGCCAAACTCCAATTTAGTCTTCATGGCCTCTTTAAAGCGGACGCGGTGTTACGAAACGGCGCATACTGCGTTTGAGATATTCCCCTACGAGTGGAATATCTGGTGTAGGTCTCAAATAAAGCACGTATTTCTCTCTCTCTCCCCCTACGAGCATTGGGAAGAAGCATTGCAGGAGCAACGCTTAGGAAAAGGGCACGGGTATTCTATCAGACAACAAACTTAGTTGGGATCCATCATAGCTTAAATTAAGGGGTAAAAGTCGACTTGGGCTGGGCATGTGTTGTGAAGAGGAGAGAACCGGTGGACAATCAGAGTTATTGAGCGGTTATTGAGAGTCGGGACTACAATCAGACGAAGGTTATTAACCCCATGTAGGGTGCAGTCAGGAAAGTGGGAGGAAATGAATAGACTAAAGCGTCAAAACCGGGGGAACAGCAGGGGAGAGGCCTTCGTCCCGCAGTGGGCACAAAGCGGATGTCGATGATGATGACGATTCTGGTCCTGTGACAACGCCTTTCTTCTGGCCAAGCTGTCAGTGGACATAGTGTCAGTCACTGTTTATGTTGTTGCTTTTTTAATAGCCATTTATGCCACCAGCCTCGTGGCGATGTGCCCTACTGACCAGGGCGTTGCGGCCTGAATTCGCGGACATGGCGGACATTTTTTCGGATGAGGCGATGGGCAAACATCCTACATCCTACCGTATACCGAAATTTCGGTGAACTTTAAAGATGGCGTATTAAACTGATTCCGACGCCTGCACAACGATACGGCTCAGAAATAGTCTAGGTGTACATGCATTCACAACAACTAATGGGAACTTTAAGCACTACGTGCTTGAATTTTTGATATGTTGAATGTATTTGGTAACCAGAAAACGGGCGCAATGACAGTTAACACAGGCAAACAAGGAGACCACTGGCGCCTAGTGAGGCTGGAATCGTACTCTCTACGAAGCGGGACTCATCAGACTCCACTAGGCTCCAAATAACGCGGTAGGTGGGTCAATTGAACAGTGTGCAATTCCCAAGATATGTAGTTAATTTACCTGTGAGCATTTTTAGAGAAAAAAGAGTTAATGCCCACTTTTGCGTCGAGTTCTGTTTGGCGACTCTATGAACACAATATATTTTGCGGCAAAGCCAACCCGGCAAGGACAGGTGGCGGCGCCAGTAAACTGCGCATGTCGGCGGATTTCCCAGGGCCAGTGTTAGGTGGTGGCACCAAAATATTCGACGTCTCATTCCGCAGTTGTGTAAAGTCGGCTTTTCTGCAGTGCGTGTTTGCGTACAGACATAATCAGTGAGAGGCTAAAAGCTTCGCTTTCAAATGAAGGCAGGGGGAGTTTTAGGAAGGGGTTAGCGGACCCCCCAAATGCCGTCGCGGACCCCCATTCGAGAACCACTGCTCTACCGTATTCATTATGTGTTGCGTGTTAATGGTTTTTGGGAGTACTGAACCGTTTAGAACCATTTGGAGGCATTTTTCTAGCACGGAGAGAGAAAAAAAAACGTCCGAGTTCGGTTATTATGGACGCACGCGTTGACGGTCCTGTCACGCTCGGTGGCAGAGTTCATGAAATGATCTCCGTTGAATGGAGCTCATCGCTTAGGTAGAAACTGTATATGGTTTATTCAAACAAATCACACGCAAGAAAGCATCATCATCATCATCATCAGCCTATCTACTCCCACTGCAGGGCAAAGGCATCTCCCATTATTCTCCAATTACCTCGGTCCTGTGCCAACTGTGACCAATTTATCCCGGCAAACTTCTTGACCTCATCTGCCCATCTAACTTTCTGCCGCCCCCTGCAACGCTTGCCTTCTCTAGGGATCCCCTCTGTTACCCTTATTGACCAGCGGTTATCTTGCCTTCGCATTACATGCCCTGCCCACGTCCATTTCTTCTTCTTAATCTCTACTAATATGTCCTTAACACGTGTTTGTTCCCTGACCCACTCCGCACTCTTCCTGTCCCTTAATGTTACACCTATCATCTTCCGTTCCATTGCTCGCTGAATCGTCCTCACTTTAATTTGAACCCTCTTAGTGAGCCTTCATGTTTCTGCCCCGTAGGAGAGTACGGGTAAGATGCAGCTGTCATACACTTTCTTCTTCAGCGACAATGGTAAGCTGCTATTCATTATCTGAGAATGCCTGCCATATGCACCCCACCCCATTCTGATCCTCCTAATTATTTCTGCCTCATAGTTGGGATCTGGGGTCACAACTTGGTCTAAGTAGATATATTCGCTTACCACTTCCACTGCCTCGCCACCTATCTCAACCCGCTGTGCTGTACCGAGGTTATTGATCATTACTTTAGTTTTCTGCATATTAATTTTCGGGCCCACGGTTCTCTCTGTTCGTCCAGTGCGGAAAGCATGCTTTGCAATTCGTCCCCCGAGTTACTTAGCAAGGCAATGTCATCAGCAAATCTGAGGTTACTGAGGTATTCTTCAGTAACCCTTACTCTCACGTGTTCCCAATCCAACGTTCTGTATACTTCTTGTAAACATGCTGTGAATAACATTGGAGAGATTGTGTCTCCTTGTCTGACACCCTTCCTTATAGGTATTTTACTGGTCTCCTTATGGAGGATGATGGTAGCTGTGGACCCATTGTTGAAAGAAAGCAAACTAAAAAAGTGTCGTCTTTTCAGCGTTTGGACGGCAAAGAAGATTTGGGTGTTTATTAATATACGATTTTAATGTTGCACTCGACAGTAGAAAGTTTTTAAATATTCCTCCGTCCCAAGCTTGCTCGGTTTTCGAGGGGCGCATGCCGGTCCCGCCACTCAAAGCGCGCCTCGTCCTGAACAGGAGGCCATCGATTTCAACGCGCCGCAAGCACCGTCCTCTAAATCAAAAGAAGCTCCCGCGTGCGATCGCGGAAAGAAGAAAAATAAGCACGAGCAACGCTCGTCACACAAACAAGCCAAACGCTTACGGAAATATGCGCACGCGCTTGCCGTGGCTAAGCGTTCTTTTTTTGAAGTTACCCTCCCCTCTATGCTTAGAACTAATCCCCGCAGATTTTGGCTAACCATCAACGGAAAAAACCACGTAAGCTCCGGGCACAGCATATTAATTACGCGTTACGAAGCACTCGAGCGCGAAGCGTAAACGAGTGTCCGGGTGTTGTAGTACCGTGACATGAGAAGACGATTACGACGATGGGAGATGCCAACAGCCCCAGCCCCTAAGCCGCTTGGCCCCTAAACTGTACACAAAGCAGCCGCGTCGGCGGATTGCCTCGAAAGCACGTCATCCCTATTTCATATTTGCCGCGCTTTCGAGGGGCTTTTTCAAAGAAAGTACTACGAGTTGTGCCGCGCCTCCGCCAGATGGCGCCACGGGTCCCGCGACCGAGAGAAGACGCAGTAAAACATCCCCCTCTCGAGGGGCACGATCAAATGCAGAGCATTTCCGGGGGCGCACGACGTTAAGTAGTTTACGTTACGTTAATGTTGTTGCACTTGTGGCAACTGCTGACGAGAGAGCGCTCGTCAGCAGTAATTTGAATGAGTCAACAATATAAGGCGCGTTCGTAGCGTCCCTTTCTCTGTCGGCTTTGTGGCGCAGTGGGTAGAGCACCATGTACATTGCGTTCCGCCCGCAGGGTCGAGGGATCGAAACCGGGCGCCGGAGAGTATTTTTTTTATATAGTAGGGAGGGGTGCGGTGCGGACTACGGACGTCAACGCGGGTGACATCGTGAGTTACTGAAATGCTCTGCATTTAAAAATTTGGCTGATGACTACGGTACCCCCTAATGAGAAATTTGTGTTCAGAGCGAACTGCAGTCTTCCGGGTGACGGCGCATACCTGCTGGGTCTCACGAAGTGATGATCGCCGCATCAGCGAACGCACGAAGGCGAGCGATACACTCTGGCGCTGTCCTGTAGTCCGTCGCCCTTTTCCTTACTTTCATACTTCGCTTTCCTGCTTCCTCTATCTTCGGCGGGCTCCTCGTTCTCTAGGTTATCTTGTCGCGCTTCTCCGCATGTCGGGCGCCGTCTCGGCAAACCGCCTTCCTGCTCGCACTTTCGCTATACGCCTCGAGCGCTGCCTGTAGGGGCACCACTGAAATCCCCCTAGCGTTCCGTTTCGAAAGCAGCTGCGGGAGTCCGCGCCCCGCTCCCCACTGTCGCCGCTGCTTTTTCGGCACGTTCACGACCGAGATTTACCGTTTGCGGGCGCTTCAAATCCATGTTTACGTGGAGCAGTCACTGTTCGCAAATAAGGTGTGTTTAGGAGAGTGTAAATGTTTCTGACGCGATCTTAGTGTGGTATATTCGGTCTGTATAAGCGCCAGGAGTGTGTCACAGGCCAGCGTCGCGCAACCGGCGTATGATGGAGCAAATTGTAGTTACACTGCCCTGAAATTTACTAACACTGTCTTCCTAACCACCGGTTCCTCAGATGTTCGTGCTACAGCTATACACTAGATTGTAAATCAGTTTTGTGCGCTTACATAATCAGCGGAGCACTCATACCTGACAGCACACCAGTTACGTTTGCTAATATTATACCTCAGATAATGATCACCACCATTTACAAGCCAGGCTGTGTTAATTTCGGGAATATTCAACAAACGTACGATGGACAATGCATAATTATACTCGGGGATCAGCTCACGACAGAGTCGTCTTGCCATGACGTGAGCGCCCGCAAACATTCATCTGCTACATATATCCTCTGCGAGCAGCGCGGAGATGGGCTTAGAATATAATCCGCGTCCGCGACTAAATGCTTATTCGAAATATCGTCACATGGCTCAGCGAGCCTGCAGAATAAAGCAGAAACTGAGATCAGAGGGCCTTATCACATACCACACTCTTCCAACACCTTTCATCGCTTGTTGAACAGCCTACCCTGTATACTTCCAAAAATGCGTCCGCTGTACGATCAGCTGTTCGTGGAAGTCGAAAAACAAAAGGAAAGTGAGCGCGACATTTGTGTGTGTGATTACTAAAACGGTCATTGCTTGATTCCGCTCCGCATTTGTACACAGCGTCCCCCTGCCATTCCCCTCCACCGATGTCTCGCGAAATAGCAGAGCATTTCGCGTATAGTTGGTCCGATGAACCCTACCTGGATTATGTTTCGACGAACGTGTTTAGCATGTCAGAAGCTGCACTGTTTCTTTTTTTTCATTTCCGTTAGAGCTATTAAGTTTCTTCCGCACTTGCACAGCATTTATTTTTCCGTGGTTTCATTAGCTTGCCTTGGTTCTTGCTATAAGGCGTGTGTGGGCAAATATTTAACGACGCACAGGCTTGGAATATACTTAACATTTTCTCGTGGTTTATATTCTTCTAAAAGGCATAAGTAATCGCATTACTCCGGATTGGTAATCCGGGATAAGGTAATCACATTCCCGAAACATATTTTACTGCGACGTATGTATTCCAAACGAAGCCGCATTCGTTGTCCACGCTGAAAAATGAAGCCACCCTCTTCAGTGTCCCAGTATGAAGTCTAAATGAGTCGACAGTACAATTCATTTGTGCTTGGCGTATTTAGAGGTGACAGCCGTGATATGCATGCTGCAACCGTCGCCGACACCCGGAAGAGCGGCGACGAAGCGCGTGGAACTGCGTGCCCGGGTAGCTCTTGCAGGCGATCGCGTACTCTACGAAGACGCAGCTGCTTTTTAAGTGACCTAAACGAACTGTTTGCTTATAGACGTCACCATAACAAGGTTTTTTAGGGCGCGGAAAGGCGAAAAGAAGCAACACAGAACCAAAACACTGCACGAGCCCCCATCAGCCACGCAGCGCAAATCCCGTCAACGCCGCGGAGAAGCGGCGGCAGGCGGCGCAGCGATCGCGAAGCTCGAGGCGTATACCTCCCCCCTTCGCTTTCTTGTTCGTTCTGTCTCGTTCCTCTTCGGTGTCCCATTCTTTCGCTCGGTTACGAAGACGGACAACGGCGCCACGAAACAACAGGAACGGGCGCTTAAGTGCTGCGCCCTAAACGTGATGTAGAAATGGGGTCACGAGCTGTCGGAAAAAAAGAAGCGAAACAACTGAAGTGCTTCTGTGGATGAATCAGCGACACACGAAGAAATCGTGGGCGTCGCCTATTGCACTACCGAGCATTTCTCCCTGTGATTGACTCAGATTGAAGAGGGGAAAAAACGGTAAGCATACCCGGGTGGAACCAGCCAATTAGCTGCCAAAAGAGAGGGAGGCGAGCAGGTCCCACTGGTTGTTTTATATGCAGCCGGCGTTTTGTGGGAACCCAAATGGGCGCGACCGGACCAGTTTGAGCCGCAGGGGATAAAAGGGTGACGGACAGACTCGTACGTTCTCCGCCCCGGCAGAAACAGCAGCGGCAGCGTCGGGCTGCGATAAATCACATCGACGGGGCAATGGATTTAGGGAGTCATGGGTGGCCGCGGCATTGAATTCAGAATACCGGATTCGCTGTGGTGGAGTGAGTGAGTGAGTAAACATTTATTTCGGAAAATTAGGTGAGGGTAAAAAGGGTGTTAAAAGAAGACGGGCAAGGGCGGCCATTCTAGTCCGGTAGGCCACGTGCAACGGCCGCTGACCTAGCCCGTTCGACCAGTGCAGCCTGGTCCTTGAGCTGGCCGCTGCGCAGCACGCACTCCCACTGCTCGTAGGTTGGGTGGGTGGGGGGTGAAGGTATAGAAGGGCACTGCCATACCAAATGGAGTGTTGTCAATGGGGAGTTGCAGTGTGTGCAGTTTAGGGAGCAGGTGGTTGGGGATATGTGGTGTAGATATTGGTGGTTATAGAAAGTGTTGGTCTGTAGGCGCCGCCAGATCCGAGCGTCCGCGGTGGGAAGGGAGGGGTGAGGTGGAGGGTAATAGCGGCGGGACTGACGGTAGTGGGAGAGTATATCGGCGTAGGTGGGGGATAAAGGCTGGAGGGTAGGAGGGTCTGGGGGTGGTGGGTGGTTCATCCCCTCCGGCAATGCCCGGTAGGTTAAGGCGCGGGCAGTGGCGTGAGCCACCTCATTCCCGGGAAGAGACGAATGCACTGGGATCCATACGAGACGGATGTCCGGTAGTGTGGGTCGTTGGGTGAGGATGGAAAGGGAGAGGTTGGTGACGCGACCCATAGCGTAGCGACGGCAGGCGGATTAGGAATCAGTCAGGATGGTGATGTGCGTAGCAGGCGTGGGTGCAATGGTGAGTGCAATGGCCGCCTCCTCTGCAGTGTCAATAGATGTGGTGCGTATGGTGGCTGTAGTGGTGGTGTTGCCTGTTGAGTGTATGATTGCGACGGCGTGTGCAGGGTGTGTGCTGTATGGGGTGGCGTCTGTGTAGTAGGCGCTGGGCTCTGTGCTATAACGTTTAAGTAGTAGTCGTGTGCGGTGTGAGCGGCGCCCCTTGTTGTAGATGGGGTGCATGAGCTTTGGTATTGGGAGCACTTGGATGGCAGCGCGGGTTGTGGGGGGGAGGGTGCAGAAGGTTTCGGGAGTGGGGTTGGAGGGGTAGCCGAGGCGTGTTAGGAGGTGGCGGCCACTGTAGGTAGCTTGTAGCCGCTGGCGTTGACTTGTAAGGTGTGCTTAAATAAGCTCTGGAACGGTATTATAGATGCCCAGCCGAAGGAGGCGTTCCGTCTAAGTGAAGTTGGGAAGCCCAAGGGCTGCCTTATACGACCTTCGTATTAGTGTGTCGAGTTTGGCGATCTCTTGCGATTTTAGAGCGAGGTATGGGGCGCCATAGACAATGCGGCTCGTGATCATGGATTGCACGATCCGGCAGGTGTCTGCCTCTCGGAGTCCGTGTCGACGGGAGCATACTCGTTGGATAAGGTGATTCAGTTGGGATACTGTTGTGCGGATTTTGGGGAGAAAGGCTGCCCCCGAGCCAGTGTGATGGTATTGCACGTTGAGGATGCGTAGAGTTCTGACCGCTGGTATGGGCTGGGCGTCGATGGTAACTGTCGGGTGGGGGTGGGCTGTGGGCGGCGCCCGCTAGTTCTGTCACGTAGTATTAGAAGAGCGGATTTGCTGGGTGAGCAGCAGAGCCCACAGTTCCGTAAGTAGTGCGTGATAGTGTCTGTGGCCTCTTGCAGCCGGTCTTGCTGGTAGCCAGGAGAGCCTTTGCGAATCCAGAGAGTAATGTCATCTGCATAAAATGCATGAGAGACATCTGGTATGGAGGATAGCAGTGGTGGGAGACCTGCCAGGGCAATATTAAAGAGTAGAGGCGATATGACAGAGCCTTGTGGTGTGCCCTGCGCTGACGTGTGAAAGCAGTCACTTTTGTATAGGCCAATGCTCAGGGTAGCAGTGCGGTTCGAAAGGAACGCTCGGGCATAGTTGTATGTTGCGGCGCCGCATCCGGTGTGTTGGAGCTGAGTTAGAATCGCTGAGTGAGTTACTATATCAAAGGCCCCCTTTATGTCTAGTGCTAGAATGGAGCTTGGGTGGGTCTTGCTCAGTTTGTCGATGACTTCTTCTTTAATTTGGAGGTGTATATCCTGGGCGGAGAGGTTGGCCCGGAACCTGAACATTGTGTGGGGGAGCTGGGCAGTGCTTTCGAGGTGGGCTCTAAGCCGATGGGTGACCAGGAATTCCAGTAGCTTGCCAATACATGATGTCAGGGCGATGGGCCGAAGATTGTCTAAATTGATCGGCTTGTTGGGTTTTGGGAGAAGGCTGATATCTGCATGGCGCCATTGTGGTGGTAACGTGCCGCGGCTCCAATGGTCATTGTAGTATTTGAGGAGGGCCTCGAGATGTTCGTCGTTGAGATTTCGTAGAAGCTTGTAGGTGACTTGGTCATGTCCGGGTGTGGTATTGCGGGTGAGTTTAGCGAGGGCTTGAAGGAGTTCCGTGCTGGTAAAAAGTGCGTCGAGGTCTGGGTTTTGGGCCCCTTGGTAATCCGGGTGATGGGGTGGCATGACAGGTGTTGGGAAGAGTCGTTGGCGGAGCGTGGAGAGAAGCTGCGCTGGGGGTTTGCGTTGGTTGTGTATCAGACGTGCGATGTCTTGGTTGGTGGCCGTTTTGGAGGGGGGTGTGCCCATGAGTTTGCGGAGGATGTGCCAAGCCGTTTGGTCGTTAGAGCCCCCGCTAGTTGATCACAGAATGAGCGCCAGTTCTGTTGTTGAAGTTCTCTGGCATATTGCTGCGCCGATTCTGTTATTGAGCGATGCGGCGTTTTAGGTTGCGGTTGTGTCGATTGCGGCGCCAGCGATTCAGAAGGCTTCGTCGTGCTTCCAAGATGTGGTTGAGATGGTTGTCAGCTGCTGGGAGATCCTCTGTTAGGTGGATGGTTCTGGTGTGTCGAGCCTGGGTGTCGATTATGCTTCGTGCCCAACGGTCCTCCAGGTCTTCTGCTGGAGTGGTGTGGGGGAGTGAGTCCACGCGGAAGGCCTCCCAATCTGTTAGCTTGGCCACACCTATGCGGTGTTTGTGATGGGGAGAGGGGATGGAAATTTTTATGATTAGGTGGTCGCTACCCAGGGTGTCTAACTGCGTGGTCCAGGTTGGATTTGCGACGTTGCGAGAAAAAGTGAGGTCGGGAATTGTCTCGGGTGACGCTGGTGCCGATACGGGTGGGTTGAGTGAGGTCATTCTGTAATGTGAACTGGTGGTGCTGAATGGCGTTGAGCAGTGCCGTGCCTTTCCGTGTGTCTTGCGGGTATCCCCAGGTGATGTGGGGGGCGTTGAAATCACCTATTACGATGCAGGGGTCCGTTTTGGCGTGGCTGCTTGTGACGTTCAGGAGGGCTTCAATGTCGGTGAGGGGTTGCTTCGGGGGGCTATAGACGTTTAGTATATAGATGCTGGGGGTGGTGGGTTGCTGGGGAATGAGTTCGATGAGCACGTGATCGATAGGAAGCGTGGAGGGTATCACTTGGGCGGTAAGAGTTTGGGATACCAATATGGCCGTACGGGTGTTGGGGGGATTGGTATATGTATCGAATCCTCGAAGGGTGGGGTGGGGGGTGTCGGTTTCTTGCAGTGCAATGATGTCGGCTGGATGTGAGGCGAGATAAAGTTCGAGGGCGGCCTTTTTGTTTCTGAAGGAGCGGCAGTTCCACTGGTATACCGTTAAGGGTGGGTGGGCGGGGGGTCTATTGGCCATCTTGGGTTCGTTGTTTTTTATTAATGGTGGGTTATCTGATTGCATTATACTCTCTATATGTCCGATGCGTTCGTTGAGGGAACGGAGAAGGTCCATGGCGCCGGTTATGGAAGTGGTGAGGTTAGCCGTGAGTTGCTCTTGATGCTTTTCTACTTGCGGGATGAGAACTGTCTGGAAACGGCAGTCGATGATTGTGTTCACGCGTGCGGCGACAATTGCTTCAATTTGGGCGTTTGTAATCTCCTTCCGCAGTGGGGGTAGGAGGGGTGAGAGGGGTGGTTGGGTGCGTTCAAATTCAAGTGCTTCGACACGGGAGAGGAGCTTGGAAATCTGCTCCTGGAATGTGGACATCATTTCATTTAGGTCGGGGGGTTTGTGCGGTAGGGTTAGTTGGGGAGGTTGTAGAGGCGTGGTCGATGGTAATGGGGGGAAATGATCGGTAGGTTTGGTGGTGGTAATGTAGGGTTGAGCAGCGGGGGAGCGCGCGGCAACAGCTGACCAGCTTACCTGTCGGGATGTATGCGTGTTGGTCTTGCGGGTAGGTGGTTGGGGTAGATAGCGGCGCGGGCAGTCCTTGCTCGCCGTGGCATGTGGGAGAGAACACAGCTGACATTTGGGTGCACACGAGTAGTTTGGGGTGGGTCAGCGACACCACAGTCTACACACTTTGAATGTTCTGGGGTTGGGCAGACGTCCATCCGGTGTCCTACGTCACCACACGCACGTCACACTGGAACAGTTCGTCGGAATGAGCGGCAGCGGTGCATTACGCTGCCCACCTTCACGTAGAATGGCACGTACTTCGTTTGGAAGGTGAGCAGGGCGGAACTGGTGTGCCCCATGAAGCGAGCGTGCAGAAGAGTCGGGCCGTTTGATTGCAGGTACTCCATGAGGTTAGTGCTTGTTATGGCAGGGTCTAGTCCGTGTACAACTCCGCGACTGGTGCCGGGAGGCGGTTTCATGTAAGTACAGAATTCTAGCTGACGGTTGGCGTACTGAAGGTTTTCAATTTCGCTGAGAGTGATCGCGAGCTCCGGGTCAGCGGTGCTGGCCACCATAACATTGGGCGTAGGTTGCAGGAGTATGGTCACTTGCTTGAAAAAGTCTGGGAAAGAGACGCCACATTTCGTTGCGAGTGCCGACGTAAGGGTTTGGGTGGTGAGTGTGGCTACGTGGAGGCCTTCGCGCGGGCGGTAGACAATCGTGAAGTTGTTGGGAGGTAGGCGGACGGGTGGTTCTCGGACGGCGGGTTTGGTTGTCGGTCTTGCCGGCGGCGAGTTTGCGCGGACGCCGGCGGGCGGCTTGGTTCGGTTGTCGGCGGTTTCCTTGCAGCGCTTGCGAAGTACCGTAATCCAGGGGTTGGTGAATCCGCTCGAGCCCGTCTCGGCAGCGTCCGCGTCCATAGACGCAGCCGGGAGGCTGGGCGGTGAGCGTCGTCGTCGTCATCCATTGTGCGTCGGTGTCGCTAGGCCTGCACGAGGCCTAGCTTTGCCGGCGAGGTGTCGAAATTGGCGTGGTGAACTAATCGAGTTCCGATGGTCGCACCTGGCTGATGTAGGTATCGATCCGCTCCGAAGGTGGTTGGGCGCTCGATGATGAGTTCGGTTGAAAGCTGGGGCCGAAGATACACAAATTGTGAGACATTAAACGGGAGCCGAAGTGGAGTCTGAACTACCACGTCCGCCCCCTGGCGGTGAATCCTGCGGTGGCGTGACGCGCGTGCCTTGACTTTAATGGCGGCGCCAGTATGGCGCGCCAGGTGAGTGGGAAGGGGAACGTTTCATGGCCTGATTCCTGTCAATGAGTCAACTGGGAAAAAAGAAAATTCGTTTACGATGGAAAAAATTGGCCGCGTATAGATCTGCTCCTTTCGTTGCAAATGCCGTCAAAAGACGATAGTCTTTATCGACTTTTGCGATGTAAATGCCTCCCTTCGCTTTCCCGCTCACCTCTCATGTTGTTGCTCTTGCATCGCGCTCCTCCCAAGGTAAAGACGCCAAATCTTTGCTTAAATCATTTTAAATTTCCCGCGTTCCACTGCTCCAAACCGGGTGTCTCGATGCGAACGCTGCCGTACTGCGAAGACGAGCGTTAATCGAGGCGCCCTACTTCAACGTTTATAGAACCGCGTTTCCCTACTCCACGTGCGTTGCAAGCAGAACGTGAAACCTATCTAGTGGAACCTTGTGTAACTGTTGCCGGTTGATTGCTTAAAATGGCGCCAGATGCTATAGTGGCGCGGGCGACAGCAGGCGACGGAGGAGTGAATTCTTTTTCTGCAGTTGATGAAGTATTTAATTTCGCAAAAGTCCAGCATGCTTGATTTTTTATAAAGGAACACTGAAAATATCACTTCTGTATTGATTTGTTGTCTCATATTTGCGTAACGTCTTGTTCTTCTTCAACAATGCTGACAAGTATGAACATTACACCGGACATAGACGGGTATATTTAGCTGTGACTATATAAGACTATTGCGCACGCATTCTTTTGCTTTGTCCGGGTGGCTGAATCGAGTCACATACAGACAGACAGACGGACAGACAGACAGTCCAAAATTTCTGGGTTTGAGTAGCCCAAGGCAGACTATCGTCAGAGTCCGTCAATGCTTTTGACGGACTCTGCTATCGTCTTTAAAACAGAGTGCGACCTAGACAACGACACAAGGAAGAACGACGGGACAATCGCTTGTCCCCTCGTTCTTCCCTGTGGCCTTGTTTAAGTTGCGCTCTATTATTTAACTTAATGAACCAACTTGACCAACGGTTTGTTTAATCAAGTTCGTTTACTATGAAGCCCATCTACGGTCCCCTTACCCTCCGTTCTCTATATTGCAGATGACATACACACTAAAAAATTTTACGCCCAAAAGGGTGCTTCAGCTTGTCGCCGCAGGAGCACCCTAAAAACTGAATAGTTTACGCGCTTTAGGGTGCTTGGATTCTGTCGCCGCAGGAGCACCCTTGGTGAAGCACCCCAGAAGACAGGTGCCTTATAACACCCTTTTCCGCCTAAAAGTATCCTAGGGTGCTACTTAGCACCCCAATCTGCAGGAGCATCTTCTGCAAAAGTGCAAAAGCACCCACTTAAAGGGGTACAAAAAGGGTGTGTCATCCTCGGTTCACAAATGGTGCAGCAGGTGTGAGACCACATATTGCACAACATCACAAAGGAGTATGGTATGAAACATTCGTGCTTTCCAAGCTCGGTTCTGTGAGGCATTCCATTGAAGCTCAACGTCAGCTGATAATTTTCTTGAACTTGTGTCACCGATTGTTAAAACATCAATTTAAAGAGTCAGGAGCCACATCTCAGTACAGAGTTATAACTTTAGATGTAGTTGATTATCCAAAACTTCGTAAAAAACCGATTATATGTTCACTTTGCCGAACTGCAGTACACATCCTTCGAGCTTCACTGCGCAGCCTAACCATGCTGTGCAGTGAAAGCAATTAGGTGTGCAACACTTCAACCACACAAAACTTCCTTGAACCTTAAAACCCTTGGCTTCTCAGTATTGCATCAAACTTCCAATCAAGGTAGCTACCTGCAATGTTTAGTGCCTTATTCTTGAGCTGAGCAGGAAGGTTCAATATGAAGGAAGACCAAATGCAAAATGTATAGTTTCCTCCGTAATGCAGCTCATAATATACTTCCCTCCGTACTGCGACTCATAATCTACTTATAAAAGTTGGGTACCCAAGCCATTTATTTTCGTTTGCATTATTCTTTTTGCTTTACGAAAAAATATTCATATGGTACAGCACTTGCAAGGTTTGGTGGTATATGGAGTTTTATAAGCATACCTTTAGACTAAATGACCCCACATAGAAATAACAAGAACTGCAAACATCACAGAACAATGCATACAAGTTCCCTGGTGAAGCCCATGGTTGAAATGTAATGTCATTGTTCAGAAAACATTATTTTATCATGAGGCTAGCTTGTACATGGTGCCTTGCATTATGTCCCTGCCGGTGGATATGGGGTCATTTGTCACTGTTGCAAATGAAAAGCCAACAGCCAGGGCCCATTAGTTTTGGCTAGTATTACGAGGTTCCTCGCGGCAAGCATTCTACGTCGATAGACTTTTTTAGTGTTGACTAGAACTGAAATCAGCAAAAGATTCTCTACAAAACATTCTGTCTATCCGCAGCTTTAGGGTTTGCTAATTTCCCTACTTGGGTTTCTTCTGCCTTTCTTAACAGCATTTTTCTTTTGATAAGAAGGTACATAACCAAAAGCAAAAAGCTTTTCTGTAAACCTTTGGTAGCTATATAATTGTTACAAAATATTTTACTCTAAATATGGCAGCTTAAACTGAGAATATTTGCATTTAAAAACATTAAAATAGGTTTAAATTGATCATAAATTTTTAGCTGTTTTTACGCAAAACTGTACATGGGATATGAAGTGCACCACAAGGAGGGCTTTGGATTAGCTTTAGCAAATTTGGGACATTTAAGGTGCACTGAAATCTCTACACATGCGCTTTTTCACTTTCTGTATCCACCAGGAAAATGGCTGCCAATTTAGACAGTGATTCTTAATAGTAGTTGACGTGCATTTTAAAATAATCTCAAACATTATAGCCACAAAATTAATTTTTACAAGTTGTAGACATTGCGCGTTACACCAGACATTGGGCTACACTGCCAAGAGCTTTGACATCTACAATTACCCCTACAAAGCAAGCTTATGCTGGTAGAATGTTTCATACCATAATTACTGTGTGTTCAGAGCTCACGTGTGAAGTATGGATACTGCTGCTTCAGCAAGAACCGAGGATGAGCACCCTTCCTGGTTCTGAAAAAAATAACAGAGGAAATGCCTTAAGCAGGATTCTGAAACGGGGTTGAATGAAACAAGAATGAACAAGAAATTCTTTCAAAACATGTAAAGCAATGCAAACAAATATTTATTTCAACTTATTTCTACAAAAGACCACCTCATGAAGACTGGTGGTGGGGTATTGGCTCAAAAAAAAAAAAAGCAGAGAGCACTTATACAAATGCTACAGGGAGCCTTCGCAGCTAACAATTGTTTGAACACACCTAAACTAATCACTGTTCAACAAACTCATAAAAAATGTTTGAATGCTTAAAAAACCAGTGGTAAACACAGGAAACAGTTAAAACAGAATGACGGCACAAGTTTGTCCCGTCGTTCTCTTCTGTGTCCTGGGTTTTCCTATGGTTTTTCATCCATTCAAACATGTACCAGCTAGCCCAGTCCAACGCCTTGGTATCATAAAAATATGGATAGTCAATCCTTACACAAAGTTGAAAAAAAAAGAAAGTATAAAGTAGGTGACAAAATTAAAACGACAGCAAATTGGTTGGCTTTTAATTTTAAATGATAATATAAAAAATAATGGCATGAATGAAAGTGAGCAGCACGCGAAGTACCTTGTTGCTAGCCCGACATTCCACTTTGAAGCAAAATGTCCGCTTTCAACACTACATAGGCTAAACATGCAGTGAGGCATTCCTTTAGGCACACAAAATATACCATAATTGTTAAAAAAGCTACGAATTAGTTGAAAAAACCTGACCACGACAAATTGGAATTAGTGACTAGATACAGTTTCAGAAATACACAGCGACATCATATCATCCCATACAAAGATTGATCATAACAAAAATTCAGGAGGAAATTTATCAGACTGGCATCAATGTGCAAAGCAGCTTAATGAAGGAAGGCGGTTTCACTAAAAACATGTTAATATCGAGAGCTCATGTGCTTCCCTGCAAGTTGGGTGTGTAAACCCACTACTAACCCGCCTGAATCATCACTTTATAGACATTGAGGAATTTTACGAATTGATTTATTGTAGTGAGCTGTCTAGTTTATTTCCCTATTTTTCTTGGCATTTCGTGTGTAATTCTAAATTTGGTGAATAGATAGCTTTTACTATGGTCATTCACTGGTGACAACGAATATTTGATTATACTTTCAAAAAATTTCAGTTTTGTTTTATTGCTCACCAGCCAACGATCTGAAATATCAGAGGCGCTTAAAACGTATGTTGGCATTTTCTTCCTGCACTGTAGTACAACTAATCATGACTTTTACCATAATTTGTTCACAAATCGTAATATTCGGAAACTATTCAGCCGAATGAAAATGTCATTTCATAAGCATGCACAATCAACAAGTCCTCATTGACTCTCACGACGTGGTCCACTTGTTTCTGTCACAAATAACCTGAGTGCAGACACATTCCACCGAAGACGAATGTAACATGCCCTCTTGGTGATGAATATTTAAAAAGCCTTACGAGTAAATTTGCTGCTGAGCAGGTGAAATTGTGGCATTAAAACAAAAGATCCCTCTGCGGCATCTTTCACTTGGAGGAGCACTTGACCACAAACTTTGAGAAGCTGGAAAATGCTCCATGAGCCGCTCCAGCCAGCAGAAACGATGCAGGACACAAGTTGGTAGGCGGACCATTGGCATCCTGCGATTCCGAAGATATTTCTGTTTAGTTGATGCTCTTCTTTTTGTACCACTGTTTATTTCACCTTTAACAAGCAGCTGAACTCCTTAACGTTCGCATAATAAAATGCTGCAATGCGGAACAGTTAGCAGGGTTACCTCAATTTTGCTTTTCAACGAATTAATACAATGTAGGTAATCTGCACACAACTACAATCAAACTACAATTTTCACCTACTTCACTGCTAACATCAGCGTTTGACTGCTCAAGCGCAAATACAGGTTAGACATGTGAGCAATCTGCTAAACTTATCCCCACAAACCGAACAATCAGGCATCAGAAATCGGCAAGGAAGGAGGTGTCACCTTTAAATGGCACTTTTTTCGTTCAAAACATAAACAACACCTGGAAGCTTGAACCGTGAGAGGGGGTCTTTCATGCTGACAATGTCAGAACACAGCTTGCTAGTGGGCACGTGCACGATGTGCACAATGTGTTTCTTGAAAATACGTGCAAAAGCTTGATTGATGTGTAAGACGAGAATTGCAGCACGTTTTGACACAGGCCTTGTGGACGCTTCTGCCTGCTAATGTCAATGCGGATTCCTGCTAGTCGCCCTCTTCGCTTCTTTCTGAATATAATGCTTTAGGCAGCCACAAGGACTGCATCAAAACGTGTAGCAATTACCTACGTCCCACACATCGGTGAAGCTCTCGCACACATTTTCAAGAAACGCAGTGCATACATCGTGCATTTGCCTACTAGCAAGCTGCGTTCTGACATTGTCAGCGTGAAAGACCCCCTCTCACGCTCCACGCTTCCGGGTATTGTTTATTAGATTCCATGCGCTGAATGCAAATCAGTGTACATCGGCGAAACGGGCAATCTGCACAGAAGATTAACGCAGAACTGGAACGAAGTGAACAAGGGCCATGCAAAAACAAGTCCACTGGCAGAGCACCGTGAGAGCACGGGACACGTGGTCGACTGGAACAAGACAAAATTACTGACAACTGAGTGCAATCTATCTTCTCGATTACTGCTCGAGTCCCTCATCGTTCAGATGACGCGCAACATTATCAACATAATGGATGGCAATCTGCACCATATCTATGCAAACTCATTGCGCCGCGTAATGCCCAATATATAGCTTCGTTTTCCACGACACATGCTCACCATGAACAAGCACCAAACCGTTAGATGGCTTTCATGACTTGGTCAGTGACCTACGTTTCATCATTGCAATAATGCTTTTACCTGCCTACACGGCATTCCGTCAAACATTGGACTACACTACATGAGCCATTGCCGTTCTTAACCTGCAACAGAGTATATAACCTTTCACTACTTCTATGAGATAGACCCATAAACGCACTTCAATTTGGCCTTTATATTTAGCTCTTGGAAACATTATGTATAATTTCACCTTTATGTTGCACCTGCTACAGCAGCTGGTAATATACCAAAAACATGAAAAAAACTGGTTTAACACGCAAAAGCTACAGTTGGGATATGGGGAGCACTGTAGGGGAAGGCTTCGCATTAATTTTGACCAACAGGGTATTTTTGTGCGCACTGAAATCTCAAAACACGGGCGTCTTTACGTGTTGCCTCCATCTGAGAAGCGGCCACACCAAGCGGTGTCTAACCGACATTCGCCTCCACAGCACACCACCCTAGCCACTGCAGTGGGTTGAACATATGAAATAAAGCGAGGTTTGGAGTGCAAATGAAAATATTAATCACACGTCTTATTTTCCCAATCGATCCACCTTTTGAAATCCACCATGCAACCCCCCCTTCCCTACCGGCCTACCAAAACACCTTTGTCTGAAGAGGTAATCAGGCTGTTGTTAATGAAGTAAGTATTTACAATTCGATACTTGCCACCGTTAAAGTCATGCACTTTGTTTTAGAGATAAGCGACATTAGCCATTTGCAGCACCAGAAGTTAATTGTATTAAGATCAGAGTGAAGGCATTGACGGTAGTAGTTGAAAGAAATTGTGTGATAAATTACAACATCATCTGCAAATAGACCTACATGGGAGGATATACAACATGGAAGATAGACAGGACCAAGCAACCTGCCTCGGGGGACAACAAAGTGGCACGAGCAAAATAAGTATATAGTTATTAGAAGTAAACTGCATTTGAGAAGAATGGAAATCTTTCACTCAAGTGAGGACATTAGGGTTAAGTTTGAGAAGTAGTCTGTGGTGTGCAATACGATTGAATGCTTTACCAAAATCGAGAAAAACTACCGCAGTTTGTAAGCCTTCGTCAATGGATCAATGTAGATCGTGAACAAGTCCTGAAAGTTGTGTTTCTCAAGTAACCCTTGTGAAAGCTGTGTGATATTCGACTGTGATATTGCGATTTTATAAATAATTAGCGACCTTGGAGTGGATGAAATGTTTCCCGACCTTGCATATGGTGCTTGTTAGGGAAATTTAATGGTGAAGTACCGTCTCCTGACTTAAAGATTGGTGCTACCTCTACCATCTTCCAATCATTGAGAATAGTGCCTGTCATGAGAGACTGCGAAAAAAGCGCTGTCAGAATTCTACAGACTGCGGGATGTACTTTTCGGTATAGTATGATTAATACCAGTATGATCTGAAGTAGACCAGTTTGTATTGCAAGTTCAAAACCATATCGAAAGATCCTAAATGTTTGCTTGGCTTGATTACATAAGAATACTTGCTCCAAAGTCAGTCCAATTTCTCTTCTTGCCCTTTAGTCATCGGCCCCAGATTCTCTTCAATATCTCTGCTAAGCAATGACACGCTCCAAACGCACAGCACTGCTTCATGAAAATGTTTCAAATAATCAGAGGCCACAGCACTGCTAACAGGTATACATCATGGCAGGTTCCACAACACGCAATAACTAACCTGAAAGTACATAATCGGTGGGTGCACTGATATGGCAGCAGTGCCTGGACCGATGTGTCGAGAAAATGCGCTGACTTCTGAATGGGTGGTCCAAGGTCCAAGCGGCCAGATGATGGATGAATGACCATTCCTGGCGGCAAGGCGTACGGAGCACCAACGAAAGGCCAGGCAGTACTTGGGTACGGCAGGTGCAGTGTCGGTTGGCCAAGGGAGGCCCTGGCAAAGCCTTTGAAATTGGACTGGAAGGCAGCTGACCTAGGACAGCCAGCAGCAGCACCTGCAGGTGCATAATCTGTGAGTGTGCTGACACTTGTTGAAATACAAGAAGAGCACACACAAAAGAGGAATGCTTACATCAAGTAGATTTTTAATCGTTTAAAGACAGTAACCTCCAATGCCCTAATAAGAACATTTCCAGAACACCCCAAGTGAAATTTAGGTCACAGTAAGAACGTATTTATTAGACCCGCAGGTACTGTGAGTGGGGTATGCATGATATATGCAAAGCTCACTGCTGAGCTAATTTGCATGGAACGCATGCTAGCAGCTCATCTGTATCCCTTGCTTTCAATCGGAACTGGTGTGTGATAGTTGAGGTTCCTCCATTTCAATGTCCGACTTGTATCTGCACGTTCAATTCTCCAATATAAATCGAGTTGAGTGAGTGTCTACAGCTTTCTTGTTAGTCTCTGTATGGCCTGCGGTTTTGTGAAAATGAGAACTTGCGAATTCGCTCAATTTTCTGCACTAATTTAAACAATACATATGCCTCTGATATCAAGCCCCAGACTTCCCGAGAGCTACTCCGACGGAATCGGCAGGCGCCTCGTAGGCGTTGTGAAATCTCCCCCACTACCCCGAGGCTATGCTAACTCCCTGCGAGGCCACATGCGCGCATTTCACTTTCAATGCGCGCATTTCACCTTCACCTTCAATTTTTCGCGGCCCGAAGACCGCGAGGCGTACGGTCGCCGGTCTTGCGAGCGCAATAGCTGCGAAGCGCACTGCACGGAATTCGTGTAGGGAAGGGGGGGGGGGGGAGATTTCACAACACCTACGAGACGCCAGCCAGGGAATCAAGTGTACGCTTTTTCATATGCACTTCCAGGGAACTTCCTGTTCGTGTTATGTCTTGGTATACCGCCGGTATTCACGAGGGAGGACTAATCACAGCGTTGTGCTACTCACGCGAAATCGCGACTGCGATCTGCAACCGCAAAGGCACTGTTTGAGAGACAGATAAACAAACGCCCCGGTGTTAAAGAGGCTTGCGTGATGTGAAATTATTAGCAGCTGTGTACCACAGCGCGAGCATCGTAGCCAAGGTCTAGCTTCCGCGTAAATTGATGCTGACTTCTGCGGAAACGGTGGACTGGGCGCCACAAAAGTAAGTATACTAACTCACGTAGGCTCTCAGAGCAAACGAGATGGGGGTCTAGCGAATTACTGACCCATAAACACCAGAACTCGTTCCAACCAAATACAGAATAATAAAAAATGCGTACTTACCGGAGCAAAAACGATGTTTCCAACGTACAATTCTCCTTCACTGTCGTCTTCATCTCGCGGACACACGAACACGCTTTGTTCTGATGCAATGTCATCCACTTTTGACGCGCAGTATTTTACCCGGCGATGATCGTTCTTCCGGGGTCCCCATGTTCAACACACGCGTAGGTTGGAAGGATAGACATCACCCATAAAGCTTTTATAACTATGATTTAAGCTTGAAATAGATAAAACTTATCAAATCACGCCAGCACCCACTCGGCACAAAAAGCCATTAAAAACACACAAAAAGGGAGAGACAGTTGCCAGACTTCAAATGCAGCACCTCTACGTTTGACGAAAATTGTGTTAGAACTGTAATTTTGGTAATTATCCTTCTGCTTTCAAAGTCTGAAATGTGTTTATAACTTAAATTTAAGGTTTTTAAACACAAAAAGTGAATACACAGAAAGTAATTGACATATATACTGATATTGTAAAGAGGTTTCGACGTTTGTTTTGGTTTTGTTTTCACGGCGGGCTTCTCAAGAGAGAAGGTGCGAGAAAACGAACTACTTTGGGTTTAGGAAGAGGGCGGTAAATGTCGGCGTGATACAAAGCAATGAACAGGCGCTTACCCTGGTCGTAAAAAAAAAGAGCTAATAAAGCCCTAACCTAAAAAAAAACAGGTTCGACGAGGAACCGAACCATTGACCTACAAAACAGTAAACGGACACGTTAACACTCCGCTATATCGGTGGGCGGTGTTTGGAGCGCCTAAAACAACTCTATACTTACGTAAGTTGTCGACGAATATTGCCGCTTGTGTCTAGTTTATGCTGCATTTTTGAAATTCTGGCTGTCCTAACGCTTGTTTCTCACGCACCGGTCTTGCAGACGAGGCCGCATTGCTAGCGCTGCAAGCGATTGAGCCAAAGCTCCCTTATTTGACTCAAGAAAAGCTATCGCAGTCAACCCGTCCTTTCCTGCGCAAGCCACGGTAGCCACGAACGAAATGGAATGTGCCATTATTATTATGGCGTTGATAACGCTTGTTTGTCCGGCACCGTCTTGCAGACAAGCAACGTCGCGCTAATACTACAAGCGTTGTCACTCCTGGCATGTCAGGCGCATCAAACCCGTCGTGTAAAACGACTGCTAACAGTGCGAGAACCTCTGAGTTTGTAACAAGTGGGGATTATTAGAAAGCGACCGAAGCATGCGGTGGCGGCGACGTAATAGGTACAGCAAACAGGTAAGCATGCAGAACAGCAGCGACGAGCGAAAATGATTTTACTCGACCGCCACCGTCGGCCTGCACAAAAAAGGAAGATAGAACCCCTGCATACACGCCCTCGAAGAAAGCTGTATACAGCCGATTGAGTTTGTTGTGGACGAAGAGCAACCGAGGCTGCAGCCACAAACGATTGTGCTTGCAGTGGTATGAGCCAAAGCATATCTTCACATCGTTATGTTATTGTCCGTCTGACTGTTACTTATTGAAGGAAAAATTCAGAACACAAACGTTGACGTCTAACACCTATGCCCGACATAGACGCTGCTGTTTAGGCCCTAAAAACCACCTTCAGGGCGTCTGTCGGTTCTGTCTGATGGCGCGCTCGCGCCGCTGATAACGAACAAGGCGTCTGTTGGCGTTCACTGATCGTGTTGGCGAGCCGGTAAGCGCCATCACGGTTAAACTCCCTGTTGGAAGACTACGCTGTTGGGACGATAGAGTGCCGACAGAGCTTCTTATTGGCCCCACAAACGCCATCAAGGTTAAACTACCGGTTGGAAGACTAGGCTACTGGAACGATAGAGTGCCGACAGAACTTCGTATTGGCCCCACAGGCGTGCTGTGAGCCCAACAAGAAAGTCTTGTTGGACTTTTTTCCCGGGGCATAATGATACGGGAACAAATTCTTAGGTAAATTCGATTTCGTTGAGGGCACCGATGACTCGCGTAAAAGTTTTATTTATAGGACTACAAGAGGCATTTTGTAGCCTTCCCTTCCCGTGCACCCAGACATCGAAACGAACCTTGTGATACACTCGAAGAAGTAGATTAGTGCAGAGTGGAATTTAAACATTTAGCACGTTTTGTTCAATTTACGAACAGCAATTTTAGAGCATTTCCCCTGGTCTATGTGGAGAGTTCATATTTAAACCTCTCAACGGGAGGTGAAATACAGTCAAACCCGGTTATAGCGAACTGCAATATGCGGCACGATTAGTTCGATATATCCAATAGTTCGAAATAGCCGAACCCGCCTATAGCGAATTTTTTGTTATGAGTTCGCAATACGCGGAACCCCCCCACCTCCACCCCCCCTTCACGCCCCCTCGTTCTGCCATCCCCGCATGCAGAAACGAAGATAATAAAGTATGCCATTGCCTTACATAAAACTATCTATTCATTGCAAGCAATAAAGCCACTTTCCGCTGTAACTACCTACTTTCCCAAAAAGCGGTGATTCTTGTTTTCAATGTCATTTTGGCAGCGTCAACTAACACAGCATTCTCTCCATAAGACATCATTTTCATCAGTTGCAGTCCGCGTCCTTCAATATCGAAGCAATATTTGCGGAGTACATTGACTGCCGAAAGCGCTTCATTAAGCATCGGACGGCTTTCACTCGCGACATCCTCTGCCTCTTCGGTGCTTCCAGCAGCCCCAGTAGCTATGACATCGGCCACGGTGTCGGCGTCCGAGGGGCTCACAGTGAAGGCAACGTCGTCGTCGACACTCAGGCAATCCTCGAAGGGCACTCCTGTCAGCACAACAACGGCAACGTTGGCGAGCTCTTCTCACAGTTCATCGATGCTTCCATCTGCATCCGGACTGGCTGACTGGGATGGTTTAATCATGAGAGAGGCGCGTCGCAAACATTTACGGAAATGCCGGGAGAGTCACATCGCTCCATGGGAGGCTCAACATCTTCATCGCAGCCGTCAACATCTCAATCGCCGCTCCGTGACCATGCATTTTGGCGGCAATTCTAGGCGCGCAGAGTTCGCTATATAAGATGTGAACTTCGTTATAAGGAATATGTTTCGCATGTATTTTTGTAACTGAGTTTTTTTTGTTCGATATATAGCACAATTCGCTCTATCCGGGTTCGTTATAATCGGGTTTCACTTTAGTGCAATGTGCGGTTTAAACATTCAGCCTGTTTTTGTGCAATTTTGCATGCTTGCATTCACACACCGTTCTTTTAGGCACCCTAACGATAGGGTGCCGCGGTAACACCCAAATCGAGAAGAAATACTTTTTAGCACCCCTTTAACTGTCGTAGCACCCTTTGAAACTGTTGATTACACCCCTGAATTTTGGCACCCTTGATGTGGGGTGCCCGAGCAATATTATTTGGGCGCTTGAAAGGTACAAAAAGGGTGCAAAATGTTCAGTACACCCTTCTAGCACCTTAAAGGGTGTAAAGATGTTAAGATTTACGCCCCTTAATTTGTGGCGCCCTCATGATTGGGTGCCGGAGCAATGTTTTGGTCCCTAAAAGGTGCAAAAAGGGTGCAAAATGTTGAGTGCACCCTTTTAGCACCTTAAAGGGCGTTAAAAAGTTTAGTGTGTAGTGCAGAACTGCAATCCCATGTGTGGAGGAATTCTGCGTTGTGTCCGTTTCAACAATATTCATTTAGGGTCAGTTTAAATCGTGACGTAATGGCAGTTACGGGGCCTTTGACCAATGACGTACAGAGGAACCGACGCCTCGTCTTGATTGTGCTGCGTCACGTTCGGGTCGTCTGCTTTCAGCCAATCAGGGCTCTCTCTAAATGGACACTCTGAAACGGTCGTGAAATGGACAAAGCAGAATTCCGTCCCTAGTGCACGGTACGCAGGTAATGTGCTTGGTATGATTTATTCTACACTACATTACGGCGGGGGAAATGAACGGAAATTACCGAGACAAGAAAAGGGCGACCTTGTGATTTTCTCTTTGTATACCCGCCGGTAGGTCGTGCGTATTCACAGGAGACCGATTTTTCGATTTGTGCGTCACGTGCCGTAATGTTGGTTTGGACTGTTCGTCACTTAAAGGCTGGTGATTTCGACGGTCTCTGTTTTACAATTCTCCACGACGATTCCGCCGCAAGCTTTGATGCGATGTCGATTTTCGGGAATGACGAAGCTAGCCCGCTTTGTTCAGAGGTCGAAACGAAGGTGAAAGCGCGCTCGTTCTATTGATTTGACGACCTGCTTTGAAAACTGGATTGAGTTTAAGAGTCGCTTATATCGATTTCGGATGGCGTTTTGAGGCTGTCTGGTCAATGAGCACCGGTCATCTTACTTAGAAAGCAACTAGAGGTACTCTGAACACGTTATGTGCGCGCTTTGACTTTATGGGCTACGAAGTCGTAAATGACCATCACGGTTGGTACAATCAGTGCATCAAATGTTTGGAGACACAGTCAGATTATGAATGCAATAGTGCATGAGCCTCTATTATAATTAATTCCCCTGCCTTTATGCGTGGAAGTACATCATTAAAAATTAGGTTTTTATGCAAACGTCGTTTTTCTGTGCCGAGAAGAAATCTGGCCTTCGTGGAAACACGTTCGAGCAAATGAGCGGTACGGCGGCAAAGAAACGTTGGGTGATCACTTGGTAATGAAGAAACTGGTGGAATCACTACATAATACCGATCTTATTATACAGGATAACCTGATTTTAGGCAATTCTGATATTAATGCTTTGTTTACAGACACCATGCAGCGCAATAGCTCGCTCGGGTCCCCTTTGAGGCGCGCTTCACTGTTCGGGATGAAATTTCTTTCTTTTTTTTTTCAAGGAAAAGCTTTTATAGTGGGACCGATGGCATTCTGTCAAAAAACTAATGCGTTTCCCCTTAGACCGGTTGGTAGACTGAAAAGCTCTGATAATTTATCCCTGGACTCATGGCGCGCGCGTTAAAACAGGCTTGTATTGTGTGAAAATGGTTACTTGAAAATCGCGAAATACGAAGAGTTTTGGATTGGACAATACGCGCATCGATCGTAAAAAAGGCGTACAGTAGTATAAACCACGTACGGTGCACATTTACACCGTTCTTAGGGTCGTCTATCGAGTGCGTGAAAAGTCGTCTAATGGGTGGTTCTTCGTTTGCGATTAATGTCTTTGAAAGTTTGAAGATCGATTAGACGCACTTTTAGCGTAGGTTTCGACGCACGTTCGACGCAGTTTTGATCAGAGAAAGCTTTCTCGCTTCTCTCAACTTCGTTTGGGAAGGGGCGGTAATCACTTTATATAGTAGTTTATCTTGTTTTTTGCTCATTAACACCTTATGAAGACTGTGCTAATATACTACTTTCTGATTTTTGCTCATTATGATTTTATAAAGATTGTAGTGCTGTATACTCGCTGTCTTGTCGATGGTCTGAATTATGTTAATAAGCGGAAGAAGTGTAGGCAGAATGTGAGAACTGCAAAGTTACCTAGTTTCACGCTGAATTACATCACAAACAGTTTGTCGTCTATTTATGCTTTTCCTAGAAAAAGTGGACCCTGGTTCAACCACACTAAACTTTTTAACACCCTTTAAGGTGCTAAAAGGGTGCACTCAGCATTTTGCACCCTTTTTGCACCTTTTGCTCCGGCACCCAATCATGAGGGTGCCACAAATTAAGGGGTGTAAATCTTCACAGTTTTACACCTTTTAAGGTGTTAGAAGGGTGCACAGAACATTTTGCACCCTTTTTGCACCTTTCAAGCGCCCAAATATTGCTCGGGCACCCCACCTCGAGGGTGCCAAAATTCAGGGGTGTAATCAACAGTTTCAAAGGGTGCTACGACCGTTAAAGGGGTGCTAAAAAGTATTTCTTCTCGATTGGGGTGTTACCACGGCACCCTATCGTTAGGGTGCCTAAAAGAACGGTGTGTGAATGCAAGCATGCAAAATTGCACAAAAACAGGCTAAATGTTTACACCGCACATTGCACTATTTCACCTCCCGTTGAGAGGTTTAAATATGAACTCTCCACATAGACCAGGGGAAATGCTCTAATATTGCTGTTTGTAAATTGAACAAAACGTGCTGAATGTTTAAATTCCACTATGCACTAATCTGCTTCTTCGAGTGTATCATAAGGTTCGTTTCGATGTCTGGGTGCACGGGTAGGGAAGGCTACAAAATGCCTTTTGTAGTCCTATAAATAAAACTTTCACGCGAGGAATCGGTGTCCTCAACGAAATCGAATTTACCTAAGAATTTGATCCCGTATTATTATGCCCCGGGCAAAAAGTCCAACAAGACTTTCTCGTTGGGCTCACAGCACGCTTGTGGGGCCAATACGAAGTTCAGTCGGCACTCTATCGTTCCAATAGCCTAGTCTTCCAACAGGGAGTTTAACCTTGATGGCGTTTGTGGGGCCAATAAGAAGCTCTGTCGGCACTCTATCGTCCCAACAGCGCAGTCTTCCAACAGGGAGTTTAACCGTGATGGTGTTTACCGGCTCGCCAACACGATCAGTGCACGCCAACAGACGCCTTGTTCGTAATCAGCGCCGCGAGCGCACCATCAGACAGAACCGACAGACGCCCTGAAGGTGGTTTTAAATGCAGAGCATTTCAGTAACTCACGATGTCACCCGCGTTGACGTCCGTAGTCGTAGTCCGCACCCCTCCCCCTACACTATATAAAAGAAAATACTATCCGGCGCCAGGTTTCGAGCCCTCGACCCTGCGGGCGGAACACAATGTACATGGTGCTCTACCCACTGCGCCAGAAAGCCGACACAGAATTGGACGCTACGAACTCGCCTTATATCGTTGACTCATTCAAATTACTGCTGACGAGCGCTCTCTCGTCAGCAGTTGCCACAAGTGCAACAACATTAACGTATCGCAAACTACTTAACGTCTTGCGCCCCCGGAAATGCTCTGCATTTGATCGTGCCCCTCGCGAGGGAGATGTTTGGCACTTGATCGCACTTCCACTGCTCTCTGCACATGCGCCCCGTCGCTATAGCAACGGAGGCGCGTCGTCTGCTTCCAGGACGCCGCGGCGCTAAATTGAAACGGGTGGTGAGCGGTGGAGCCGCACGGCGCTCTTTACAACAGAATGGTACCTTCTATACACATACTTCCAAACAAAACTGGCTACATTTGTGTACAATTTCTAGTTTTTAGGGCCTAAACAGCAGCGTCTATGTCTGGCATAGACGCTAGACGTCAACGTTTGTGTTCTGAATTTTTCCTACAATAAGTAACAGTCAGACGGACGATAACATAACGATGTGAAGATATGCTTTGGCTCATACCACGGCAAGCACAATCGTTTGTGGCTGCAGCCTCGGTTGCTCTTCGTCCACAACAAACTGAATCGGCTGTATACAGCTTTCTTCGAGGGCGTGTATGCAGGGGTTCTATCTTCCGTTTTTGCGCAGGTCGACGGGGGCGGTCGTATAAAATCATTTTCGCTCGTCGCTGCCGTTCTGCCTACCTGTTTGCTGTACCTATTACGTCGCCGCCACCGCATGCTTCGGTCGCTCTCTAATAATCCCCACTTGTTACAAACTCAGAGGTTTTCGCACTGTTAGCAGTCGTTTTACACGACGGGTTTGATGCGCCTGACATGCCAGGAGTGACGTCGCTTGTAGTATTAGCGCGACGTTGCTTGTCTGCAAGACGGTGCCGGACAAACAAGCGTTATCAACGCCATAATTCTAACGGCACATTCCATTTATTTCGTGGCTACCGTGGCTTGCGGAGAAAAGGTCGGGTTGACTGCGATAGTTTTTCTTGAGTCAAATAAGGGAGCTTTGGCTCAATCGCTTGCAGCTCTAGCGATGCGGCCTCGTCTGCAAGACCGGTGCGTGAGAAACAAGCGTTAGGACAGCCATAATTTCAAAAATGCAGCATAAACTAGACACAAGCGACAATATTTGTTGACAACTTACGTAAGTATAGAGTTGTTTTAGACGGCCCAAATACCGCCCGCCGAGGTAGCAGAGTGTTAACGCGTCCGTTTACTGTTTTGTAGGTCGATGGTTCGATTCCTCGTCGAACCTGTTTTTTTTAAGGTGAGGTTTTTATTAGCTCTTTCTTTTACGACCAGGGTAAGCGCCTGTTCTTTGCTTTCTATCACGCCGACATTTACCGCCCTCTTCCTAAACCCAAAGTAGCTCGTTTTCTCGCACCTTCTCTCTTGAGAAGCCCGCCGTGAAAACAAAACCAAAACAAACGTCAAAACCTCTTTACAATATCAGTATATATGTCAATTACTTTATGTGTATTCAATTTTTGTGTTTAGAAACCTTAAATTTAAGTTATAAACACATTTTAGACTTTGAAAGCAGCAAGATAATTACCAACATTACAGTACTAACACAATTTTCGTCAAACATAGAGGTGCTGCATTTGAAGTCTGGCAACTATCTCTCACTTTTTGTGGCTTTTTTATGGCATTTTGTGCCGAGTGGTTGCTGGCGTAATTTGATAAGTTTTATCTATTTCAAGCTTACATCATAGTTATAAAAGCTTTATGGGTGATGTCTACAATTCCAATCTACGCGTGTGTTGAACATGGGTACCCGGAAGAACGATCACAGCAGGATAAAATACTGCGCGTCAAAAGTGGATGACATTGCATAAGAACAAAGCGTGTTCGTGTGTCCGCGAGATGAAGACGACAGTGAAGGAGAATTGTACGTTGGAAACATCGTTTTTGCTCCGGTAAGTACGCATTTTTTATTATTCTGTATTTGGTTGGAATGAGTTCTGGTGTTTTTCGCTAGACCCCATTTCGTTTGCTCTGAGAGCCTACGTGAGTTAGTATACTTGTGTGGCACCCAGTCCACTGTTTCCGCAGAAGTCAGCATCAATTTACGCTGAAGCTAGACCTTGGCTACGATGCTCGCGCTGTGGTACACGGCTGCTAATAATTTCACATCACGCAAGGCTCTTTAACACCGGGGCGTTTGTTTATGTGTCTCTCAAACAGTGCCTTTGCGGTTGCAGATCGCAGTCGCAATTTCGCGTGAGCGGCACAACGCTGTGATTAGTCCTCCCTCGTGAATACCCGCGGTATACCAAGAAATAACATGAACAGGAGGTTCCCTGGAAGTGCATGTGAGAAAGCGTACACTTGATTCCTCTGCTGGCGTCTCGTAGGTGTTGCGAAATCCCCCCCCCCCCCCCCCCCCCCTACACGAATTCCGTGCAGTGCGCTTCGGAGCTATTGCGCTCGCGAGACCGGCGACCGTACGCCTCGCGGTCATTGGGCCGCGAAGAATTCACATACGTGCAAATTGAAGGTGAAATGCGCGCATGTGGCCTCGCAGGGAGTTAGTATAGTCTCGGTGTAGTGGGGGAGATTTCACAACGCCTACGAGGCGCCTGCCGATTCCGTCAGAGTGGCTCTCGAGAAGTCTGGGGCTTGATATCGCAGGCATATGTATTGTTTAGATTAGTGCAGAAAATTGAGCGAATTCGAAAGTTCTCATCTTCGCAAAACGGAAGTCCATACAGAGACTAACAAGAAAGCTGTAGGCACTCACTCAACTCGATTTATATTGGGGAATTGAACCTGCAGGTACAAGTCAGACATTGAAATGGAGGAGCCTCATTTATCACACACCAGTTCCGATTGAAAGCAAGGGATACAGATGAGCTGCTTGCATGCGTTCCATGCAAATTAGCTCAGCAGTGAGCTTTGCATAAATCATGCATACCCCACTCACAGTACCTGTGGGTCTAATAAATACATTCTTACTGTGACCTAAATTTCTCTTGGGGTGTTCCGGGAACGTTCTTATTAGTGCCTTGGAGGTTACTGTCTTTAAATGATTAAAAATCTACTTGATGTAAGCATTCGTGCTTTGTGTGTGCTCCTGTATTTCAACAAGTGTCAGCACACTCATAGATTATGCACCTGCAGGTGCTGCTGCTGGCTGTCTTGGGTCAGCTGCCTTCCAGTCCAGTTTCAGAGGCTTTGCCAGGGCCTCCCTTGGCCAACCAACACTGCACGTGCTGTACCCAAGTACTGCCTGGCCTGTCGTTGGTGCTCCGTACGCTTTGCTGCCAGGAATGGTCATTCATCCATCATCTGGCCGCTTGGACCACCCGTTCAGAAGTCAGCGCATTTGCTCGACACATCGGTACAGGCACTGCTGGCATATCGGTGCACCCACCAATTATGTACTTGCAGGTTAGTTATTGCATGTTGTGAAAGCTGCCATGATGTATACCTGTTAGCAGTGCTGTGCGTTTGGAGCGTGTCATTGCTTAGCAGAGATATTAAAGAGAATCTGGGGCCGATGACTAAAGGGCAAGAAGAGAAATTGATCTGACTTTGAAGCAAGTATTCGTATGTAATCAAGCCAAGCAAACATTTACGATCTTTCGATATGGTTTTGAACTTGCAATACAAACTGGTGTATTTCAGATCATACTGGTATTAATCATACAATACCGAAAAGTACATCCCGCAGTCTGTAGAATTCTGACCGCTTTTTTCGCAGTCTCTCATGACAGGCACTATTCTCAATGGTTGGAAGATAGTCGAGGTAGCACCAATCTTTAAATCAGAAGACGGTACTTCACCAATTAATTTCCCTAACAAGCACCATATGCAAGTTCGGGAAACATTTTATCCAGTCTCAGGTCGCTAATTATTTATAAAATCACAATATCACATTCGAGTATCACCACGGTTCTCACAAGAGTTACTTGAGAAACACAACTTTCAGGATTTGTTCACGATCTACATTGATCCATTGACGCAGGCTTACAAACTGCGGTGGTTTTTCTCGATTTTTCTAAAGCATTCAATCACATTGCACACCACAGACTACTTCTCAAACTTCATCCTAATGTCCTCACTTGAGCGAAAGATTTTCATTCTTCTCAAATGCAGTTTACTTATAATAACTATATACTTCTTTTGCTCGTGCCACTTTGTTGTCCCCCGAGGCAGGTTGTTTGGTCCTGTCTATCTTCCATGTTGCATGTCCTCCCATGTAGGTCTATTTGCAGATGATGTTGTAATTTATCACACAATTTCTTTCAACTACTACCGTCAATGATTTCACTCTGATCTTAACACAATTAACTCCTGGTGCTGCAAATGGCTAATGTCGCTTATCTCTAAAACAAAGTGCATGACTTTAACGGTGGCAAGTCTCGAATTGTAAATACTTACTTCATTCACAACAGCCTGATTACGTCTTGAGGCAAAGGTGTTTTGGTAGGCCGGTAGGGGAGGGGGGATTGCATGGTGGATTTCAAAAGGTACATCGATTGGGAAAATAAGACGTGTGATTAATATTTTCATTTGCACTCCAAAACTCGCTTTATTTCATACGTTTAACCCACTGCAGTGGCTAAGGTGGTGTGATGTGGAGGCGAATGCCGGTTAGATACCGCTTGGTGTGGCCGCTTTTCAGATGGAGGCAACACGTAAAGACGCCCGTGTTTTGAGATTTAGGTGCGCACAAAAATACCCAGGTGGTCAACATTTATGCTAAGCCTTCCGCTACAGTGCTCTCGATATACCAAGTGTAGCTTTGGCATGTTAATCCACCGTTTTTTTTCATGTTTTTGGTATATTACCAGCTGCTGTAGCAGGTGCAACATAAAGGTGAAATTATACATAATGTTTCCAAGAGCTAAATATAAAGGCCATATTGAAGTGCGTTTATGGGTCTATCTCATAGCAGTAGTGAAAGGTTATATACTCTGGTGCAGGTTAATATTACCAGCTGCTGTAGCAGGTGCAACATAAAGGTGAAATTATACGTAATGTTTCCAAGAGCTAAATATAAAGGCCATATTGAAGTGCGTTTATGGGTCTATCTCATAGCAGTAGTGAAAGGTTATATACTCTGGTGCAGGTTAAGAACGGCAATGGCTCATGTGGTGTAGTCCAGTGTTCGACGGAATGTCGTGTAGGCAGGTAAAAGCATTATTGCAGTGATGAAACGTAGGTCACTGACCAAGTCAAGAAAGCCATTTACGGTTTGGTGCTTGTTCAGGGTGAGCATGTGTCGTGGAAAACGAAGCTATATATTGGGCATTACGCGGCACAATGAGTTTGCATAGATATGGCACAGATTTCCATCCATTATGTTGTTAATGTTGGGCATCGTCTGAACGATGAGGGACTCGAGCAGTAATCGAGAAGATAGATTGCACTCAGTTGTCAGTAATTTTGTCTTGTTCCAGTCGACCACGTGTCCCGTCCTCTCACGGTGCTCTGCCAGTGGACTTGTTGTTGCATGGCCCTTGTTCACTTCGTTCCAGTGCTGCGTAAATCTTCTGTGCAGATTGCCCGTTTCGCCAATGTACACTGATTTGCAATCAGCGCATGGAATCTAATAAACAATGCCAGGAAGCTTGGAGCGTGAGAGCCGGTCTTTCACGATGACAATCTCCGAACACAGCTTGCTAGTGGGCAACTGCACGATGTATGCACTGCGTTTCTTGAAAATGTGTGCGAGAGTTTCACCGATGTGTGGGACGCAGGTAATTGCTGCGCCTTTTGATGCAGTCCTTGTGGCTGCCTAAAGCATTATATTCAGAAAGAAGCGCAGAGGGCGACTAGCATTGAATCCGCATTGACATTAGCAGCAGAAGCGTCCACAAGGCCTGTGTCAAAACGTGCGGCTATTCTCGTCCTACACATCAAGCTTTTGCACGCATTTTCAAGAAACACATTGTGCACATCGTGCGCGTTCCCACTAGCAAGCTATGTTCTGACATTGTCAGCGTGAAAGATCCCCTCTCACGCTTCAAGCTTCCGGGTGTTGTTTATGTTTTGAACGAAAAAAGTGCCATTTAAAGGTGACACCCCCTTCCTTGCCGATTTCTGATGCCTGATTGTTCGGTTTGTGGGGATAAGTTTAGCAGATTGCTCACATGTCTAACCTGTATTTGCGCTTGAGCAGTCAAACGCTGATGTTAGCAGTGAAGTAGGTGAAAATTGTAGTTTGATTGTAGTTGTGTGCAGATTACCTACATTGTGCTAATTCGTAGAAAAGCAAAATTGAGGTAACCCTTCTAACTGTTCCGTATTGCAGCATTTTATTATGCGAACGTTAAGGAGTTCAGCTGCTTGTTAAAGGTGAAATAAACAGTGGTACAAAAAGGAGAGCATCTACTAAACAGAAATATCTTCACAATCGCAGGATGCCAACGGTCCGCCTACCAACTTGTGTCCTGCAACGTTTCTGCTGGCTGGAGCGGCTCATGGAGCATTTTCCAGCTTCTCAAAGTTTCTGGTGGAGCGCTCCTCCAAGTGAAAGATGCCGCAGAGGGATCTTTTGTTTTAATGCCACAATGTCACGTACTCAGAAGCAAATTTACTCGTAAGGCTTTTTTAAATATTCATCACCCAAGAGGGCATGTTACCTTCGTCTTCGGTGGAATGTGTCTGCACTCAGGTTATTTGTGACAGAAACAAGTGGACCACTTCGTGAGAGTCATTGAGGCCTTGTTGATTGTGCATGCTTCTGAAATGACATTTTCATTCGGCTGAATACTTTCCAAATATTAGGATTTGTGAACACATTATGGCAAAAGTAATGATTAGTTGTACTATAGTGGAGGAAGGAAATGCCAACATACGTTTCAAGCGCCTCTAATATTTCAGATCGTTGGCTAGTGAGCAATAAAACAAAACTTGAATTTTTTTAAAGTAAAATCAAATATTTGTTGTCACCAGTGCATGACCATAGTAAAAGCTATCTAGTCACCAAATTTAGAATTAGGCACGAAATGCCAAGAAAAATAGGGAAATAAACTAGACAGCTCGCTACAATAAACCAATTCGTAAAATTTCTCAATGTCTATAAAGTGATGATTCAGGCGGGTTAGTTACGATGTCAGTGGGTTTACACACCCAACTTGCAGGGAAGCACATGAGCTCTCAATATTAACATGTTTCTAGTGAAGACCGTCTTCCTTCATTAAGCTGCTTTGCACATTGATGCCAGTCTGATAAATGTAGTCCTGAATTTTTGTTATCATCATTCTTTGTATGGGAACCATATATTTTTATGTGATGTCGCTGTGTATTTCTGAAACTGTATCTAGTCACTAATTCTAATTTGTTGTGGCCAGGTTTTTTCAACTAATTCGTAGCTTTTTTAACAATAATGGTATATTTTGTGTGCCTAAAGGAATGCCTCATTGCATGTTTAGCCCATGTAGTGTTGAAAGCCGACATTTTGCTTCAAAGTGGAATGTCGGGCTAGCAAGAAGCTACTTCGCGTGCTGCTCACTTTCATTCATGCCATTATGTTTTATATTGTCATTTAAAATTAAAAGCCAACCAATTTGCTGTCGTTTTAATTTTGTCACCTACTTTATACTTTCTTTTTTTTTCAACTTTCTCTAAGGATTGACTATCCATCTTTTCATAATACCAAGGCGTTGGACTGGGCTATCTGGTACATGTTTTAATCGATGAAAAACCATAGGCAAACCCAGGACACAGAAGAGAACAACGGGACAAACTTGTGCCGTCATTCTGTTTTAGCTGTTTCCTGTGTTTACCACTGGTTTTTTATGCATTCAAACATTTTTTATGAGTTTCTTGAACAGTGATTAGTTTAGGTGCTCAAACAATTTTTGGCTGCGAAGGCTCCTTGTAGCATTTATATAAGTGCTCTCTGCTCTTTTTTTGAGCCAATACCCTATCACCAGTCTTCATGAGGTGTCGTTTGTAGAAATGCAGTTTAAATAAATACTTGTTTGCATTGCTTTACATGTTTTGAAAGAATTTCTTGTTCATTCTTGTTTCTTTCAACCCTGTTTCAGAATCCTGCTTAAGGCATTTCCTCTGTTATTTTTTTTCAGAACCAGGAAGGGTGCTCATCCTTGGTTCTTGCTGAAGCAGCAGTATCCATACTTCACACGTGAGCTCTGAACACACAGTAATTATGGTATGAAATATTCTACCAGTATAAGCTTGCTTTGTAGACGTCATTGTAGATGTCAAAGCTCTTGACAGTGTAGTCCAATGTCGGGTGTAATGGGCAATGTCTACAACTTGTAAAAATTAATTTTGTGGCTATAATGTTTGAGATTATTTTAAAATGCACGTCAACTACTATTAAGAATCACTGTCTAAATTGGCAGCCATTTTCCTGGTGGATACAGAAAGTTAAAAAGCGCATGTGTAGAGATTTCAGTGCACCTTTAATGTCCCAAATTTGCTAAAGCTAATCCAAAGCCCTAATTGTGGTGCACTTCATATCCCATGTACAGTTTTGCGTAAAAACAGCTAAAAATTTATGATCAATTTAAACCTATTTTAATGTTTTTAAATGCAAATATTCTCAGTTTAAGCTGCCATATTTAGAGTAAAATATTTTGTAACAATTATATAGCTACCAAAGGTTTACAGAAAAGCTTTTTGCTTTTGGTTATGCACCTTCTTATCAAAAGAAAAATGCTGTTAAGAAAGGCAGAAGAAACCCAAGTAGGGAAATTAGCAAACCCTAAAGCTGCGGATAGACTGAATGTTTTGTAGAGAATCTTTTGCTGATTTCAGTTCTAGTCAACACTAAAAAAGTCTATCGACGTAGAATGCTTGCCGCGAGGAACCTCGTAATACTAGCCAAAACTAATGGGCCCTGGCTGTTGGCTTTTCATTTGCAACAGTGACAAATGACCCCATATCCACCGGCAGGGACATAATGCAAGGCACCATGTACAAGCTAGCCTCATGATAAAATAATGTTTTCTGAACAATGACATTACATTTCAACCATGGGCTTCACCAGGGAACTTGTATGCATTGTTCTGTGATGTTTGCAGTTCTTGTTATTGCTATGTGGGGTCATTTAGTCTAAAGGTATGCTTATAAAACTCCATATACCACCAAACCTTGCAAGTGCTGTACCATATCAATATTTTTTTGTAAAGCAAAAAGAATAATGCAAACGAGAATAAATGGCTTGGGTACCCAACTTTTATAAGTAGATTATGAGCCGCAGTACGGAGGGAACGATATAACGAGCCGCATTTCGGAGGAAACTATACATTTTGCATTTTGTCTTCCTTCATATTGAACCTTCCTGCTCAGCTCAAGAATAAGGCACTAAACATTGCAGGTAGCTACCTTGATTGGAAGTTTGATGCAATACTGAGAAGCCAAGGTTTTTAAGGTTCAAGGAAGTTTTGTGTGGTTAAAGTGTTGCACACCTAATTGCTTTCACTGCACAGCATGGTTAGGCTGTGCAGTGAAGCTCGAAGGATGTGTACTGCTGTTCGGCAAAGTGAACATATAATTGTTTTTTTACGAAGTTTTGGATAATCAACTACCTCTAAAGTTATAACTCTGTACTGAGATGTGGCTCCTGACTCTTTAAATATATGTTTTAACAATTGATGACACAAGTTCAAGAAAATTATCAGCTGACTTTGAGCTTCAATGGAATGTCTCACAGAACCGAGCTTTGAAAGCACGAATGTTTCATACCATAATCGTGTGTGATATTGTGCAATATGTGGTCTCACACCTGCTGCACCATTTGTGAACCGAGGATGATGCACCCTTTTTGTACCCCTTTAGGTGAGTGCTTTCGCAGAAGATGCTCCTACAGATTGGGGTGCTAAGTAGCACCCTGGGATACTTTTAGGCCGGAAAGGGTGTTATAAGGCACCTGTCTTCTGGGGTGCTTCACAAAGGGTGCTCCTGCGGCGACAGAATGGAAGCACCCTAAAGGGGGCAAAATATTCAGTTTTTAGGGTGCTGCTGCTGCGACAATCTGAAACACCCTTTTGGGCGTAAAAATTTTTAGTGTCTCTGCTTTTCATAAATTCAGCAGTAGTTAGTTTTTGCTATGGTAAAATATAAGGTTTGCCGGGCGCGCAATAAAAAGGTCTGAACAGCGCTATAGTGCATCGTGCCTGCGCGCCACCCCGCATAACGTGCACTGTAAAACTTGGAATTATCGATAAGAGTGCACTTTAGGAACAGGCCTCGGACAACCTTCCTCGGCGTGGTGCGTGCGGCATAGCAGGGAGTATCACGGCCAAGCGGGTTATTGCCGAACAGAGGGCACCCTGTGGAGTTGTTGACGACGGACACGAGCCGTGGGAGGGGAAAGCCATAGTACACGACCGGTGCGGCGCAATTAAAAGCACGACACGCCAGGGGGCGTGTGGGTTGCGCCATATCTTGTGCAATCCCTGTGCAATCCCATTGCCGCAGACTGAAGATAACCGACAGTCCGAATCGATCTAGCCTTCTTTGGCCACGCCGCCTGTCTTTTTTTTTGTCGAGCGAGACATCACCTATTTATTAAAAGACGCCAGGTCTTGAGGAAAGCATGTACTACGCTGAGGAGGCCTTGACTTATCATTGTAGATGTGTGCACCACAGTTGAAGGTGGGAAATATCTTTGAGATATATAAGCTGCACACAACTTATCGCGCTCGAATTTTATGTTGCAACACATTTACTCCATTTTATCTTCGTTGCTTTGGATGTTGGAAGACATACCTTGCAAACTTTTGAAGGTCCACTGAAGTATTTCATGGTTAAAACAGTCTCCAGAACGCCCGAAGTGGCGATTGTAGTAAGTTATCTGCCTTCTTAAAAAAAACGAGGGAAGGTTAGATGCTCAATGCATAACCATCAAATTTGTCGTGCGGGGTGCGACATTCTCATTGACACTTTCCGTTCGTTTTTAATGCATTTCGGAGCCCATGCAAAGGATGCAAAGCTTTGAAACGGTGCAGCAATGTGTCGACTGTACGGCCATTTAATTAATCGCCAACCCTTGAAGCCATCACAAATCCAAGACTTTTATGTTTTTATTCATTGCCGTGTAGTGTATGGTTGACACAGTCACCGTAGAACTCAAAATTTATTGTTAAATATTTGGTCTACGCCTGCAAAGACGCGTCCACATTTGTCAGGACGTTATTACCAGCGTGTTATTAGCACGCGTATGTGGACATAGCATGTACATGAGTGCTTAGCATGTGTACGTAGCATGTACACTCCATAAGAAACAACCCCTAGATGTCACTTTTTCTTTCCTAAAAGCATCTTACACCATTGATCCACATACGAAGTCACGTTAGCGCAGCACTAAAAATACGAATGCCGTGGGATGGCAGTCTAGACACAGTTATTTTTACAGTCACGCACACTGTCTCAACTCGACCTGACATAACAGACGTTATCGGAGATGGAAAGGGCTGCGATGCCGTTGTCACGCGATGGCAGAAGACGTGAAAGCGCCCGCAGACGGTGTAATACTAAAATGTCGCAGAAGGGCAGTAATGGAGCAATGACCCGAAAGCTTCGTACGGATAAAATAATTGAGGCACGCTTGAATAAGAAGCAGAAGGTGATCTTTGTCTCTGCAAAGAAAGACATAAAGTCAATGCGTAAGGCATATTGGGACTTATGAGGCACAAGCTTGGCGCCTGACTGAGCGCCTTGGAGTGAAACATTGGTCAGCTCAACCAGCGAAGAAGGATGATAGCAAAAGTAAGGCTTAGATATACGAAACGAGCATCATGGATTTGGGAGCAAACTCTGGTGGAAGACATCAAGGCTCAGTTGAAGGGGAAGCGGGCTATGGCTGGGAATTTAATGTACGGATCGGATAACAGGTTAATCAAGAGTATCAGAGTGGCTACCGGGAGGCGGAACTGGAAGTAGAGGATAACCATTAACACGACGCAGAAAGAGATAGAGACATATATGTGTATATATATATATATATATATATATATATATATATATAGTATAAGTGAAGAGTCGGATACACAGCAAGAACAATAACAAACAATGTTTACTTACGTAGCGGCAACGGGACTTGCCTTCATCAGAGTAAAGTTACATGATTTCACAGCAAAATCATGTAACTTTACTCTGATGAAGGCAAGCCCCGTTGCCGCTACGTAAGTAAACATTGTTTGTTATTGTTCTTGCTGTGTATCCGACTCTTTACTTATACTATTTCTGCGCGCTTTGTGAGTTTATCTTTCTCTAGATTTATATATATATATATATATATATATATATATATATATATATATATATATATAGCTTTATTACATGATTAGGTGGTCCACTTCGTGCAAGGCCACCAATCTATGGCAGTGTCAGGCGGCGGTGTAGGCGACCGGGAATAAAGAAATCTCGGAAGGCAAGAACTTGTCAGGCAAGCAATCGGGAGACCTTCCTCCTCTAGTTGGCACGGAGAATTTGATGACTGTAGTTAGTCTAACTATATGTTGGTTGATCCCCGCAGCACAAAATGGAAACGACTACAGAAAAAGAAACAGAGGACAGGCGCTCATGACAGCTTAACTCCTGTATTCTTTGTTCATAAGCTGTACGTTCTGAGCTGTGAAGATGAACCAATATACCAACTCGCCCGGCAATGAACGTTACTCCGGTTGATATATTGACTAGACTTTTGCGAATGGCATTTCCAGTTGTCTACAAATTATTCTAAATATAACGTTTTGACTAGTGAACGTCGTTCTACTGCGGCATTTAATAGCTTCGCATTGGTTTTATATCTGTGGCATGGTTCTTTTAAAGAGTCTCTTAGCGTGTACTCATTCTATTCACTGGAGCGTTGTACTCGAGAACTTAGTTAATAATACAAGGAAATCCCGTTCAGACGAACTTGGTTAATACGAATTCTCGCTGATGCCGAACAACCTGGGAATGTTTATTTGGTTTTTCATAGACCCAACGCAAAAAACAATAGGGAGGCGAAGCTAAAGTTTGCCGGGCGAGAGAAGCGCTGCCCTCTCCCCTCCGGGGGAGTACGCCGCGGCGGCCGCCGCTTTGGCACGTGCTTTTTCCGCTGCGCGCGTGCTGCATTTTTCGCGCTAGGAAGAGGGCTGGGCAAAATTTTTTTTTGTGACTTATGAAACCATACGCGTCAGCACGTGTCCAGCAAGTTCGGTTCAAATGTAGAGTAGTTACTGAGTTCATTTTTGTCGACGTTTGTCTTGTCGTCTGCTACTGACGCGCCGCCTGCTTCCCGCCGCTCGACCGGCAGACTGCCCCGACGATTTTAAGGGGGGAAACGCGTTGTTCGGCGGTCGTCGGTTGCTCTTTTCTTCTGCAAGGCGATAGCTGTTCAGCTTGTCACAGCGTACTTTTCTCTTGTTTGTTACTCCCTTCGCGTGCTCGCGCTTCGGACATCCGGACTTTCTGGACAGCAACAACACTGAGGCTTGCAAGAAATGTAAGATAAACGTGATTTATTATGGTTAATAGGTTATTTCTTACTCTTGAAACAATCAGCTGCATCTTGTAAAAACGCATTAGAAAGGCACACGCTAATTAAGGGGTGCGCTGACAGTGCCGCATTTCCATTTTACTTGTCCTTGAAGAAATTTTTGTTCGCAATGTTTGTCACCCGCTTGGAGTACAAGTATGGGTTAGCGTGACATTCGCGGAAACAACAGAACAGCTTGTGGCGTATAACTTTTAATTACTATTAATATGCAGCATTTGATGTAGAGCTCTTTTAATTACCAGTATTTGTAAATGTGGGAAAAAAAACGAACAACGCAGCAATCAATGACATGTCATTGTCACAACCATAAGACGGACGAGAGCTACTACAGCCAGGTAAATCGCTCGAAACTATTTTTTTTTCACCCTTGCAAAATGTCAACGTATTGTGTTATATATGGATGATATCGAACTGCACCAGCTAAACAACTCCGAAGTTCATTTATTATAGCGGAAAACAATCATTGGCACATGCATTAAAAAAAGTGTAGCGGGGAGGACTCGTTAGAACACTAGTTCGCATTTTCAAAGCCGGGTAATGTAAACTGAAAGCACACAGATACAAACAAAAATGTGTCAACTTATTTCACCTTTCGAACCGCAGTGATCTATGCTTACCGTCTCTCCTTTTGGTGCGCTTTCGCGGGGAATATGCAGAATTTAACGAATGGATCCTCTTCTTTACTGTCATGGCAGCTGACCAAGCAACAATATGGGGGTTTGCTTCGCTTTTAGTGTCATCTTTTCGTTTCGGGCTAGTGAGGAGTGTTCCCGCCACTCTTTGTACGTGCTGGCTTAAGTGGCTCGCGGAGCAGGCGGTCGCTTTGTTCGCATTCGTGAGTAGGAGGCTGGATGCCTCAGGCGGTGCGGGAGACAGCGCGAGCTGCGCGTGCACTTGCCAGACGCGGTGGAGCGGGCCGGGGGGCGTCTGCTTAGGGCGCTAAAAAGCCGTTCACCAGATGCAATCGTTTCGCGATGACTGAGATGGTTAGACCAGCCAAGGTTCGCCCCAATGAGCACTCTTTATCCCGTGAAACCGCCGGGGCGCTCGGCCGTTCGACTGGCGCGTAGCAGACGACGCGTCTCTAGCAGACGACAAGACAAGCACCGGCAAAAATGGACCCAGTACCTACTCTACGTGTAAACTGAACTTGCTGGACATGTGCTAATGTGTATGCGTTCATAAGTCGAAAGAAAATTTTACCCAGCCCTCTTCCTAGCGCGAGAAATGCAGCACGCGCGCAGCGAAAAAAGCACGTGCCGAAGCGGCGGCCGCCCCTGGCGTACTCCCCCGGAGGGGAGAGTGCAGCGCCACCCGGCGATCGTTCCGGAGCCTATTCGCTTAAGACAAACAGCCTTGCACATACTCTTCGGTTAAGACGAACAAATTTCGGGGGGACCAACACTGCTGGCGATTCTGGGTAGCGAACATGGCAGTCTTGGAGGCGTGCGGCGGGGCATGCACGCGACCAGAGGGAAAAAAAAGTAGAAGAAAACCATAGCGCCAAGTGAATTCGCGCCACGGAGGAACGCAGGGAGCGAAACAAAAAGACATGCCGACAGAGCTACCACATATCCCACCCGTCAACCCGGGTAGCCTGCGGCAAAGCAAAGAAAATAAAAAGAGGAGGACGACTTTTTGTGGCCGCTCTGCTCTATAGGCAAGATACGCAAAACTGGGAGGATAAAACAAGTAAGAGAAAGCCACGACGGAGACTTTCTGTTCGCGAACGTAGCAGCTCTCCTGACCACTGCCGCTTCTCAGCGGGAGCATGAGTTCGCGTCGGTTCGCATCGCGAGTGCCACCGCGTCACCACCGGGAAAGCGAAGAGTTCTCTTTCTGTCTCTGTTGCGTTGTCGCCTGAGGTTGTACGCTCTCCGTCGCCGCTTGGACTGCATAAAGCCAGGCTCGTATTGAGGGCAGTCTTCTATCAAGTTGCGCACACTGGAAGAAATAATGTTTTTTGTATTTGTCCTCCATTGTGAGTCTAGTTCATTCACCGTCTTTGCGTGCACCTGGGCGTGTGGCCGATTTTTTTTTAGAGTGGGTTTCTGATAAGACACCTTCTGGTGAGACGAATAAATTATTATGCTTCCTTCGACTTTGTCGTAAAAGGAGTTACTGTTTCCATATGCGGGTGCCGTCTACCGCAGCGTTGGTACACTTGAACTTTACGTGTATGTACACCTGTGAGACCCACCTAAATTTTTTACCGCCTTACACCGAGGCATCAAGACCGAGGCATCAAGACTACAAGCAAGAACTTCCCTGTGCTTATTGAATTGGCTTTGGTGTTCTCTCCTGCATACTATACGCACCTGGGATATGTTTCAATGGCATGGAATCAATTTTCCACGTGCCCAATCGGCTCCAAGGGCATGTCCGCGGCGAAAGAATGCTCAGCTGAAGGCCATGTCTCGCAACGTTGTGGTTTGCCGATATTTCGCTCAACCAAAGTTCATCCTCCTTCATTTTTTTCGTCGCCATTGCGACACCGCGATGGAACACCGTGTCGTCTAGCGACATCGATCTGGTACCATAAGTGTCAGGTGTCATGTTCGGATCGATTCGTCTTGCTTATGCGGTGACACGAAAATTACGTGTCGTGTGTGTGACACGTTTCTGATACGTTTCGCCGGATGCCTGTCTAGCGGGACGAGCTCTAACGGCTCAAACAAAAACAGAGAAGGGAGAGGTAAGAAATCACAATCGAAGCAAGGATGGTAGAGTGTGATACGACGCCAAAGAGAAGCTGGACTGGCAGTAATTACCCTCGTTCCGTGACGATTCTCCATCCTGCTTCAAGCCGTCGACATCACGTTCGTAAGGCGAGCGCGATGACGACGGGCTGCCCTGTCTTGCCTTGGCTGGCTGTCTTGTGTTCTATCTTCATTTCGACTTCACCTGGGCATCCTCTATTTGGGTATATCGCGCTGCTTTTAGGACTAAACACATGGGAGTACCGCACACAGGACCATGCGTGAAAAGTTAGGAACGAATAGGCCCACTGTCGTTGGAATAACGGTCACTAAGGCTAATCGCTTAGCGTTTTGCGTTTCCTACTCTGTTGAGAAACATGCACGAGCTGGCGGAGCAGCCAGTTCGTGCATATCACAGCAGGAGCTGCGCAGGATCCAGCTCGTGCATATCGTGGAAAGCACAGCCTTGCATCTCGTGTGCCAGTTTTCGTTCATGCTGCGCGCCGTACGCCTTCAGTGGCTGGCGCGAATTTCAAAACCAATTCGACTAAAAGAGCGCACTCTTTGCTGTAAGTGCAGTATGGCTTCCAGTAGTTCAGGGTACGGAATAATTTTGCCCACATGGGCTTTATTAACATTCGCCAAAATCTGTACATAAGGGCGTTTTCATCTCTCGCCCTTACCAGAAGAACTTCGGTCGTGGCCGAAATGGCACTTTGGTCGTCTCCTTGGGGTCAGCAGCGCAACGACATTGCCACTGAGTCACCGCGGCAGTTGCGCTGCCTTTTTCTCTTGATTGGCCGTTCGAAGCTTGTGCGTGAAAATGAAAAACAAAATAGGGGGTGGTTTTGAGCTACGAATTGTACCGAGCAGTAAATGTTTCGAGCTTCTGAATGCAACAAACCAACTTTCAGGTCCTAATAAATAGACATGTATTTAATGTGTTGTGACGCACTTAGTGTAGCGTCAGTTTCAAAATGTTTGTTTAACCAATGCGTATTCCTATATCTATCTCTCGCACTTCAACCACACGCACGTTTGACATTCATCTCACTGACAGTACTTTTGCGCTAGATTTGAAATGACCGTTTGATCGCGTACACCAGAATAATGGTGCGTTCTCGTATGCGAAGCCGCGGTTGAGCAATTTTCGCGTCGGTCATGAAACACGGGTGTAACCACACGCGCGTTACTGACTAACCTTGCATACAAATTTAATAAACGGATGCTGGTCGAGAGCTTTGGCCGCACTCATAAAGGCGTTGCAGGGGGCGGCAGAAAGTTAGATGGGCAGATGAGATCAAGAGGTTTGCGGGGGCAACTTAGTCGCAGTTAGCACATCGCCGGGATAATGAGAGATTAACTTGGAGAGTCCTTTGTCCTGCAGTGGGCGTAGATAGGCTGATGATGATAAAGGCTTAGACCCATTTTGTCGCAGTTTTTTTGTTTTGTTTGTCACTACGGCAATCACTGGTGACACTCGTCGATCAGAGTCTAGCGGTGCTTTTCTGTCATCGCTCGCATGTTCCTAAATGGGCCATGAGGAGTAAATATAAGTTTGGTTACTTAAAATAACTGCCTTGTCCCGATGACGGCGGTGTCAATTTTTATAGCAAACTTCAAAAAAGAAAATAAAATAGCAAGGGTATTCAGGAAAACAGATGAAGCAGTGCCGACTCCCTATCTTTTGCGACGTGTCTATGACGTTATAGAATGTTGTTTGTGCGATTGGCTGCCGCAGACGTAAGCGGCCACCAAGAAACAAAGAAACATGAATTGGAGATTGTAGTGGGGCATCAAGTTTTGTATGCTTGTATCATTTGAATGCTAACGTGCAGTTAATACACAGATAACTATGTTCTTGCTGCTGGCTCGTATCACGTCACGCCTTCCCACATTACGTCACTGAAGCGGGAAATTCGAACGCTTTTTAATATTTTCTGCTTTGTTTCGGTGAATACAACGTCTTTCCTGACTTAAATGAAGCTGAGTGAGTTACAAAACGGTAGTAGAGTAGCTCTTTCAAATGGTAGCTCTTTCAAATTTAACGAACTTGTATTTCGTTTTCATGGTCGTTTTAAGCGGCAGTAAAAACATGAAGAATTGAGTTAATTCGATGTAATTTTTCTTTTCTGGTTCCTTTGAATCAAGACGTACAAGGGACGCGGACCGATTCTTTGAACAGGCTGGATATTAAAATAGGGAAAACGTACTCCCTGCCTGTTTAGCAACAGCTACAAAAAATGGCGGCAGTGACAAAAATAGAGGATAACCCGAAAAATACTGTTACGGGAAGCAGAAAAGGGCACTGACCCATAGCTCCAGGGGTTCCACGTCGACGACGATGAAGCAGAATGTAGCACGGGCTCAGCCCTGACTGTCATGGCCGCTTGTACATAGTTCATCCATCTAAATACATCAGTAATCCATCGTCTTATATTCGTCTCATCTTTGCCTTGTCACCACGTAACATTTTGGTGGAGGGTGCCGTCTTCATTCCCATACCGGTTCCCCGTCCCCGCACCTGAAGAGATCACCTCAAAGCTCACGGAAGGCGTAGGCGGCCCCAGCCCCGGTGAGCCATGGACGCGCCCATTCCCCAACCCCGTAGCCCCAGCCAATGACCCGTCGGGACCAGACGAGACGTTATCAGCCCTGAACTACCAAGAAGACGACGCCGTTCCCCTGCCCCGTTTTACGGCGTGTCTCGGGGGCGGGGGGCACGTAACAATACGTGGAATACAAAAACAAAAAAAAGCTTCAAAGCTACCTGAACACTTCTTTTAAAGTAGTGAAGGAGAAAACGTGAATGTGTGATTTAGTGCTCTTGCGTGTTCGGCCCGGAGGAGAGCACAAGTGGCCGCAGCGCCAGCAGGGAGAGCCGCGGTGCCCCGCAGGCAGATGTCTGACTCGCTTGTGGCTGCAACGCCAAGTGGTGAGGCAGCGGCGAATTCGTGCTTGATTTCTGAGGCGCGCGTTGTCGAACCAGTCTCAGCCAATATGAATCCTGGTAACGTTTCAGGGACGCGGGAATTTTCTCTCAATAAGGCAGGCATTCGCGTTGAAAACTGTGGTAATAGGCGAAATCATGGGTGAGTAAAGGAGAAAAAAATGTGGTTGATCCCTGTTTCGTAGCAATCGGTAAAACACGAAAGTGAAATGTGCCTTCACAGGATTAGTTGAATGTTTATTCTGCGTCAATATGAACTTGTACATCGCTCTTTATACTTCGTTACTATGACACCGTCACACGCATCAAGATTAGACACTGGATTGCACGCGTAGGAGGACTGTGTAAACCGGAATGAAACCACACGCGCTCGCAAACTATGCGAATGAACCGAACGGGTTGCCAGCGGATCCTTTGTTGAACTCACGGTCCGCTGCAGCGAAAGAGCGTGAATAGCGGGGTTGTGTTGCGGGTGTGCTTGGCGAGCGGCGACTGGCGTGTCGCTTTGGCAAATGTGCGACTACCGCGTTCCTGCACCGTGGAAGGAAGGAAGGAATACATTTTTTCGTCCATCGGGAGCAGGTATTGGGGCTGGGCTGGAGGAGGCCCACAGGGCCGCCGCGACCGCCAGGGCCCGGGAGGTGGTCAGGACGTGGCCTGATTCCCCCGGGTCGCGCAACATCTGCTTCCAGAGGTGAGGGGAGGAAACGGGGGGGTACGGGTCAGCGGGGCATTCGCAGAGGGAATGGTAGTGAGTGTCGAGTGCCCCGCAGGCTGGACAGGTAGGGTCATTAAAGAGGTGTGGATGACTGTGTATCAGTTGTGTTCTGTGTGGGCAGGTTTGTGTTTGTAGGGTGCGCAGCATGTGGCTTGTCTCCGGAGAGAGCTGTGGGTGCGGTGGTGGGTATCGGTGGCGGTGAAGGCGGCAGTGCAGGGCAATACCCCTATATTGCAGCAGGGAAGTTGGCTTGCCTGCAGGGGCATCGCGTGTAGGCGTAGTGAAAATGGCGACCCGGTCAATTAGTTCGCGAGCACGTACGTGCACCACTTCATTAACGCCTACGCCTGTGTGGGCTGGTGTCCACAGCAGGGTCACAATGTCTGATGGAGGATTTTTGGAGAGAATTTGCAGTGTCATGGGAGAGATGTTACCGCGAATAAAATTGGGGATGGCCTGCTGACAGTCAGAGAATAGTGTACGACCACGGCCGCTCGATGGAAACAAGGTACACTAGAGCGGCCGTGGTACGACAGACGGTTGCGTTGCGACGAGCTCAGCTGGCACCAACTTCCAGTGCTCACTAGCATCGTGATGCGCTACTTCACTTCACCCCTCTTAGATGGCAGCACAATCTAAATGAAGGAGGTTATAGGAAGGACATATGGCGCGTTCATACAGCCGCCGGCGCTTCAGATCAATGCGCAGTCGGCAAAATGCCAGGCACCTCCCGTTGCAGCAGCGGATTTCGGCGCAGTCGCGTCAATAGAACCTTTTCTGGCGATGTCATTTCCATGACGGATATGACATCAGATCGTGGTGGATCCTACCATAAAACACTTTCGTGTTAAAAATGAATTTATTGGTCAGACACCGCACGGGACACGAACGCTTGTAAAGGTGTATGGTGACAGACACATGAGTATATGCATACAAAGTGTAACTAAAGCTCTTCTGGCGATAAAGGAATCGGGAAACTATGCCTTTTTCGGGAAACTTATGATAAAGGAATCGGAAAACTGGTGCGCCCTGTGAAGGGCGCACCAGTGAAGAAAATGTTTTTGCCCGTGGACCACATTGATAACCTTCAGCTATTCCCGCTCTGGAGAATGTTTTGGCACGGACTTCAACATACCGCTGAAAATCGTTGCTTCAAACAAAATTAACCGCGTCCAATGTGCTAAAAAGTAGAAACAAAGCGAAGCAGTTTTTCAAATTGCGCCGCAGGTGGCGCTCGCAACAAATGACACAAGGACTCGCGGAGGGCGTGGAGGAAAGAAAGCTCGTGGAAGGTTTCTTTCAGGTCTGCGCAACAAAGCGAGTCCATTGTTTTCTCAGCTGCTTCCTTCGGGTGCACTCGTATAGTGCCTGCGTGGGAAGTGAAGACGGCTGCTTCATTTGTCTGTTTAGATTAGGCTGTCCGCAGAGAAAAACAATCTGGGCTAGCGTCAACTAAAGCCGATTACGAGATGCTTCGATAAAAAAAATAATAAAAGCATCGCGCAGGGGAAGAATTAAACAGAAGTACGAAAAGCGAGAATGCTCGTTGAAATTCCGATGCCGCTGCAGAGAAGCAGCATTGTTTTTTATTTCCCTGCTCTTCTTCGTTGATTCCCGGGGGCTGTTTGCTTTTTTTCGCAATTGTTTGCGAGTTTTGCAACGTACACGCCCGCGCGCCTGACAGGGTCCCCGCTAAGTCGCATCCAAGCGGATGAGCGCGCATTGCCTGGAAATCCACTAAGATTGCGCTGAAAGAGAGCTGTATCTTCGAGGGAGGAAAGGGTTAGCTTTGCGCCAGGAAAGCCGTTCGATTTCGACCGGGAGCTGTTCTCGCGGAATGAGACGCCCCGGCGCGTCTTAGCCATTTTACGCGCAGGCGGGTCGCATACGGTACGCGCCATATCGTTCCCAAGGCAACCCTACTCCCACGCCTGCTTTTAAGCGCAATAGTTCCAATTGTGCGAGCGTTTTTGCTGAAAATGTACCAGCATGGCGGTGCGTGGGATCTGTTGTTCTTTTTTTTGTACCGGACAATACTCGAGCGCGGATTTCTATACGCCGCTCTTATCATTCATACGCTGAAAGGGTTCGAGTTTGTGTCGGCGTCACAGCGTCGGATAAATGTATATTGACGCCGGAGAGCTTGGTTTCAAAGGAAAGGAACAAAAATCTGTTGCGAACAATGTTCAGTCTTTGTCAGAAGTTTTCTGCTCCACGCCAAGGGTTTCCGGGCAACAATGTATTGAAAGCGTAAGCTTAACGTTTAACTCTGACGAAAACATTTTTGACAGCAAGACAGAAATGTGTTTATTTATTTATTTATTTATTTATTTATTTATTTATTTATTTATTTATTTATTTATTTATTTATCCTTAAGTCCCGAGGGCATTACAGCAGGGAGTGGGGGCATACATGTACTACGTAGAAACCAAAATACAACAAAAAATTGCAATCAAGTAACATCGCTTGATACAGGTTTGAGTAAAAGGCTACATGCAAATAAAATTACTGACAGCCACTTTTAATAAAACAGCATCTTGTACACCAGCAATTTCATAAGGAAGAATATAATTTCTGTAGCTTTCGCGCATAAACAATTTCAGCCTTGCTCGAGAGGTAAGCTTCTACTTTGAATATTTTGCGGCCTATTCACTTTCTGCAATGGCCTAGAAAATTTTGACAAATAGTGCACATACTCAGTGCTGAAGTAAGAAAAGAATGGTTTCCTTTGTGGTAAGGGCAGTGGCCATATTATGCCTTTTCTCAATAACTTGTTCACCTTAATGTGGAAAGATTGCGGGGATGAAGATTTAAGGAGTACAATTCCGCTCATCGTGTTAAACATTGAGCTTCCATCTCCCTTGAGTGGATTAATGTGGGCGAATTGGTGACTAAAAGTGTGAGACACTTCAAAACAGTGGAGGAGGGACAGGGCTCACGGCAGGCGACAGACAAGACAAGCGCAGAACACGAAGGACTCAACGCTCGCCCTGTGGGTGCCCTGCCTTTAGTACAGCGCTTACTGCGCTGTCCTTAGATATTTTTCATCTAAGATTTTCACTTTGGCGATGCCAGTACTGTACAGCGGGAGTATGCTACTTCCACAGACCTCAGCTTCGCTTCGTAATGATTTTCTGTCAACACCATTTTAATGGTCCAGCGCTAATCTGCCTCATCTCTTGATCTCTTACCTTGTCTTTGGCGCCGGCCGGGGCGAGTTCGTGTGAGTTTTGCACGCCTTGTAGCTCAAATTGTTGAATGGATGCTGAGAGATACTGATATAAAGTCGTGAAAAGGGGGAGAATTTGCTGAACAGAAACTTCCCTACAAAAAAGGAATTCCGCTGACGCAGGCGATCAGCGGTTGACTGTCACTTTGACCGGTGTTTGTCTTTCGGGGGATCATAGAGTAATGCTGATGATAAGAGCCACGGTTGGAAATTATCGCGCGTGGTGGTGATGATGATGATAGTAACTTTATTTTGCCCGAAACTGGCTGAGATGAGGAAGTGGAGTGGAAGCCTTCCTGGCTTCCTTCCCCTCAGGTGGCGGCCTGCAGCCCTTGGGCGCGAGCGGCATCTTTGGCGGCCTGTTGGATGGCCTTTATCTGCATTTCTGGGTCGGTGCTAAGCAAACAGGTCTCCCACTCTCCGCACTGCTAATGCGTAAACATGCTCGTTGAGTTCGTGGCTGAGCATCACAAGCCCAAATCATGCGAGTGAGTGTGGCTCGATGCGTGCACCACTTGCATTGGTCATGGTAGAGGTCCGGATAAATGCGGCTCACGTATTTTGTGAAAATGGGCCGGCAGCTTGCAGGTTCAATGATTATTGTAAAATGATAAGTTTATTCCTCATTTTACAGCACAACAGAACTTTTTTTTAACAGTTAGGTAACCTTGCGAGGTGATTTTATCCCGATCGCGCCTTCGTTTCACGCATCTGAATCTTCAAACGTGCAAAGGCCAGACACAGAGTGGTTCGAGCATCAAGCATAGGTGTTTGCATTTAGCGTAATTTAGTTTTTGAAACCGTGAAAAAAGCGCTCCAGATTACCCACCGTAGCGCCAACAGTATTGACAGAACTGATGTGGCTGTTCAGATAATGGCCACTTCATGGCTGTGTCATGGCGAGTGTCCTTGGAACAGAAGAGACACAGGGGGCCACCGAGCGGGTGCGAATGGCGTGGCCCGAATCTTCATGTCGAGATCGATCGCGGAGGATGCGATGACAGCTGCCATTGGTTATTATTATTATTATTATTATTATTATTATTATTATTATTATTATTATTATTCGTGCTGGCGGCCTTCGTGCTCCAGCACGAAGGCCTCCGCTGTTCCTGGGCACTATAATAAACATTGATTGATTGATTGATTGATTGATTATTAAAACATCTATGATATCTCTGTCATTAGTTTTTCTTTTTTTATTGCTGAAATTTGGTTTCTCTGTGGTTCTGTTTAACCAATATAGTTGCCTGTTTTTGAAACTGTTTACTTATCATGCTTGTCTTATCATTTGTCTCTATACTCTTGTCATTGTTTTTGTCGTCTTACTGTTAAACTTTGCTCTCTGCTTGTTGTGTATTCATTACAATAAGCTGAGCCACAAAGGCATCTTCTTTTTCTTTTTTACCTGTACCCAGGCTCCGCCTGTGCTTTATTTCTGTAATTTTCGCTACTTCAATTTGTGTGTGTCTTATAGCTTGTTTGTTATTTCCAATATGTTTCTTGTATTTTGTTTTCATGTAACTATCCGTGCGCCAGCACTCAGGCCTCTGGCTGTTCCTAGGCACGTAAATAAACATGATTGATTGATTGATTGATTGATTGATTGATTATTATTATTGTTATTATTATTATGGCGCCCAGCCGGGATGCATGCTTGCTCTGCTCCTGCCATTTTTTTCGGAAAACAACAGTTCTATCGCTGCAAAAGGTGTGTAAAACGTGTGCATGCAAAGTGTGTGACCTGGCCGAACGACCAACTGGAACTTTTGAGGGCTGGATCGCGCCCATTTTGCTGCAATTTGTGCGATTCGACCAAGTCGGGCGCTAAGCCTAGCGACGAGATGGAGGCATCCCCGACGGAAATGTGTTCTCCGCAGCCCAGCGCTCCCCCGACCGGTTCCTCTCTCTCCCCTCCGGGAAACCTTTGTGGTGAGATTGCCGGTCTCCGCCGTCTTCTCCTCGACGCGCTGGAGGGAATTTCTTTTTTGAGCGACGAAGTGTCGCAAATGCGCGAAGAAAATGGCGCCTCCGAAAGGACCATTCCCGCGGAGCCGAACAGCAGGCTCGAATCGTCGCCTCCCTCCGCTCCGAGGTTCGTTTTTTACGTGAGGAGCTGGCCCGCCGTGTGACCCCCGCGCCTGCGAAGTCCCCAAACGGTTGTTCCATTTCAAGCTTCTGTGATCCCCTCAACCTCCGACAACCCCTCGCCCTCCGACACGCCTCGAGACACCGAGACCAGCCCTGTTTGCCCTACGCCGCCAGCTCGTCAATCCCCTTCGGAGCAACGCGTTGACGATCCTGCCCGACCCCCTTTGACAATTGCCACAAAGGGTGAAAAGAATACAAAGAAGGGAAACAGGCCTGCATTCCTTGGAGCCATGGAGTCGTGTGCATTGTCGGTGGTTGAGCAGCCGCAGCGTCAAAGGGCACTATTTGTTTCAAAGTTTAGCCCTGACACTGCCACTGCTGACCTCAAGAAGCACATCGAATCTCAAAATATATGTCCCCTTTCCTGCCGGCGGCTGAAAACAAAATATTTGTCGTACTCCTCATTCTACGTCATGGTTGACGAAGAAAACATGAAGCGTCTGAACGACCCCTCAATGTGGCCGCGTGGCTGCATTTCCAAGCCATTCCGTGGGATACTACATGATGATATGCTCCATCCTTCACAGTCTGTAATTTACAGTGAAGGTGTGTAATTTGGACATCTTTTACCAAAACGCTCGTGGTCTACGAACTAAGCCAACTGAATTTTTCGCTAATGTTATTTCGTCTTCGTTTCCTGTCATTGTGATTACCGAAACTTGGCTGTGCAATGAGATTCCCTCATCAGACTATTTTCCACCAAGTTACAACACTTTCCGCAGTGATCGTGACTTCAGTGCAACCAAACAAAAAGGTGGTGGCGTACTTATGGCTGCAGATAATTCTCTGAGATCTGTTCGCCGAAGTGACATTGAAACTGTTCCTGAATCAATATGGGTCGAAATTAGCCTTGATCGCTGCGAAAAATTGTTGATTGGGTCCTTGTATGTGCCGCCTAGCATTACCCCAATCTCTTTTAATGACATCATCTCTTCCATTGAAAGTGTCATAGCTTCACATAGGAAGCACAGGATTGTTGTTATTGGTGATTTTAATACCCCTGGTATCGACTGGAGAACACCTAAATATTCTCATTACCATCAATACATAGAGAATAAGTGCGGCCTGCTATTAGATTTTCTTGCTTTTAATTCCCTTCAACAACATAATTCTATTGCCAATCCTTGCGGTAACATATTAGATCTGTGTATTTCGAACAATCAGCCTATTGAAGTGTCACTCTCTGACGTTTTTCTTGTTCGTCCCGATAAATTTCACCCACCACTTAAACTAACACTCTCTCTGTCAGGGGAAAAACAGAGCTTTCGAAATAACATCAACAAATCGCCCAGATGTGCTTTCAAAAAAGGTGACTACGTTGGCTTACACCATGACTTATCCTCCATTGACTGGTCTATGGTAACTGAAAAAACCAATGTTGATGACCAAGTAGATCAGCTTACGGAACTTATCTTAAGCAGTATGCGCAAATATATTCCACAATATTGCCGCGAACCATACATTGGGTTTGTTTATTTGTGTTTTGCTTTTACCGCCCGGCTGCGCCGGTTTGTGTTATCTCTGCGCCAAGGGAAGCGCGTGTTCCATTCTTTCTTTCTGTGCCACATGTTTTATCTGTTGTGATAGGGAGAGCATTCCGATCTAACGTGAACAGCCCAGAATAATCTTCTTGGATCTACTATGTTCTCGATGCGAATCGACGTTTCGAGAACCACGCGCGCCAAAAGATAAAAAGCCTGCAGTGCGGACGCCGGGGCATTCGATTCGACGACACTCGCCTGTGCAAGTCACTTTGTTGACCGCTGCTTCGCCGCCTCTGTATTCTTTTGAGTTGTTAGGGGAGCACAAGTTCGCTCCAATAAACGTGTTTCTCATTCAACACCACTGCATCGTCCTTGTCTTCGTGACATCTGGTGGAGGTGCTGGGTACGCACCCTTCATGCCCACTACAACCTCGAAAAGCCGCCAAGCCAGTCCAACAAGAGCCAGCCCCCGCCTGCAAGACTTACCGCCCGAGTTCGGTTTGATGCCAGAAGGGCCCAAGAAAAGGAACGCTGCAACCAACACCATGGTGCAAGAAACAACGTCGCCAGTCGTCCTGCAGCAGCCCCGCGAACCGCCATCGTTCCGAGGAGCCCCCGCAGAAGACCCAGAAGAATGGTTGGAGAAACTGGAGCGCGTCCGGAAATTCAACAGGTGGGACGACGCAGAAACGTTCCGGCACGTTTTCTTTTACTTGGAAGATTCGGCTCGCACTTGGTTCGAGAACCACGAGAGCTCCTTGACAAACTGGGCTCAGTTCAAAAGCGAGTTTACTAAGACCTTCACTACCGTCGTGCGGAAAGAAAGAGCCGCCCTTTTGTTGGAAACGCGCACGCAACACCCCAACGAAGGTGTCGTGATCTTCGTTGAGGAGATGAAGCAGCTATTTCGCCGCGCGGACCCCGAAATGACGGAAGAAAAGAAGTTGCGCTTCTTAATGCGCGGAGTGAAGGAGGAACTGTTTGCTGGACTTGTCCGAAATCCGCCCAAAACCGTCGCCGAATTCGTGACCGAAGCCAGCACCATTGAGAAAGCCCTCGAAATGCGTGCTAAGCAGTATGACCGCAACTTTGTTGGCGCGGCCAATGCGAACGACGTTGGCAGCACGCGGATCCCGGCCGACAGCCTACGCGAGACTATCCGCGCAATAGTGAGAGAGGAGCTGCGGAAACTTCTCCCAACGCCGCCGCAGCCCCAAGTCGCTTCCCTCACCGACGTGATTAGAGAAGAAGTGCAACAAGCGTTGGGAACGTCTACGCCATCCGAGGTACCCCGAGAGCCACAAGCTATGACATACTCCGCGGTTGTTCGTCGACCCCGCCCTGCTCCAACACGCCGTCAAGAGGCCCCGCCGTACCGCCGCCCACTGTCACCCGCCCGACCCCCGGTAGCCCGAAACCAGACGCCGAGGAAGACGGACGTATGGCGAACTCCCGATAACCGTCCTCTGTGCTACCACTGCGGAGAGGCCGACCACATTTACCGTCGCTGCCCATACAAAAGACTCGGACTGCGTGGTTTCTCCGTCGACGCACCTCGCCCTCTCCCTGGCCAACGACCACGTGAGATCGACGAGTATCTATCTGAAACCAGCCGTGGCCCAGCGCGTTTCAACCGTTCGCCGTCGCCCTACCCCTACCAATCGCCGAACCGCCGTAGCAACGCTGACTTCGCCCGTGGAAGGTCCCCCAGCCCACGCGGGGGAAACTAAAGGCGGCAACTTCTGGAGGTGAAGTTGCTCTACGGCGAAAAACTAGAAACCCTCCAACGACGCAAGGACGCGCTGAAGACAGTGATTCACGACATGCCCCCATCCCGACGACCCGACCTAACCCTGACGAGACTCCCGAACACGACGACAGCTACACGGCGCGACGCGTACCCGACCTGACCGAGACGTCCGTTGAGAAGACGACGACAACGACGATGCACAGTGCCCGACCATCAACACGTACAAGCAGAGATACGACGCCCCGACGAACCCGGAACTCGAGGACGACTGCATCTGACGTCAAGGTGTCCATCGACGGCTTTGACGTAGTCGCCCTCGTAGACACGGGAGCTGACTATTCGGTAATGAGCGGACCATTTGCGTCTAAACTGAAGAAAGTTATGACCAGATGGGACGGTCCCCACATACGCACAGCAGGAGGCCACCTCGTGACGCCAAGTGGAACGTGCACATCGCGCGTCACCATAGACGGCACAACGTACCCTGCGGCGTTCGTCGTTCTGCCTAACTGCTCCCTCGACGTGATTCTCGGAATAGACTTTTTGACGGACAACGGCGCAATAATTGATCTGCAGACCAAGTCGATAACATTTTCCTCCAATCACTTCACGACGCCGCAGCCGAACCCCGATCACCGTGCTGCTGTCAGGATCGCCGACGATCACATCACCCTGCCACCCCGCGCAAGCTTGATGATCGCCGTCTACTGTGAGGATGCTGCTTCTGACATCGACGCTATCGTAGAGAGTGATCGAAGGTTGCTTCTCGACCGCGGTGTCTCCGTCGCAAGAGGCATTGCGCACTTTAAGCAACGCCAATCTCACGTTTTGGTCACTAATTTCACCGAAGAGTACCAGCATTTAAACAAGGGAGCTGCAATTGCGTTCCTCGAAGAAACGCAAGAAGCAAGTGATGTGATCGCGGTCGCCGACTTTGAACGCACACCCGTAGAAACCTTCAAGCTCCCGCAGCCCTTCGACGTGAATCCGGCGCTACCGCAAGAACAACGGAACAAATTATTGGCTTTGCTGCGTCGCTATAGCGAATGTTTTTCGTCGAGCGCAAAACTACGTCAGACCCCTCTAGCGAAGCACCGAATAATAACCGAAGATGGAGCCCGACCTACCCGACAGTCACCGTACCGCGTCTCTTCACACGAACGGGAAGCCATCCGGACTCAAGTCGACGACATGCTCAGCGACGACATTATACAGCCATCGAAAAGCCCCTGGGCTGCGCCCGTCGTACTCGTAAAGAAAAAAGACGGCACATTAAGGTTTTGTGTTGACTACCGGCGACTGAACAAAATCACGAAAAAGGACGTGTACCCCCTCCCCCGAATCGACGACGCCCTCGACCACCTCTGCCACGCGAAGTACTTCTCATCGATGGACCTGAAGACCGGCTACTGGCAAATTGAAGTGGACGAGAGAGACCGAGAGAAGACTGCATTTATAACCCCAGACGGCCTATACGAGTTCAAGGTGATGCCGTTTGGGCTGTGCACAGCACCAGCGACGTTTCAAAGAGTCATGGACACTGTGCTAGCTGGCCTTAAGTGGCACACCTGCCTCGTATACCTCGACGACGTAGTGGTATTCGCCCGGACTTTCGACGAACACCTTGCAAGGTTGGAGTCTGTACTCGAGGCCATTCGTACGTCGCGGTTGACGCTGAAGCCCGAAAAGTGCCGTTTCGCATACGGGGAACTCAAGTTCTTGGGCCACGTCGTCAACGCCGCGGGAGTCCTACCCGACCCGGCAAAAACTTCAGCCATTGCGAACTTCCCAAGGCCGAAAGACAAGAAGGGCGTGCGCAGATTTCTCGGGCTGTGCGCATACTACCGGCGCTTCGTCGCAAACTTCGCACGCATTGCAGAGCCACTCACGCGCTTGACGAAAGATAGCACCCCTTTCAGCTGGGAAAACGACCAAGAAAAAGCATTCTGCGAGCTGCAAAAACGCCTGCAAAGCCCGCCCGTGCTCGCTCATTTCGACGAAAATGCCGAAACGGAAATGCACACGGACGCCAGTGATATAGGCTTGGGTGCCGTCCTTGTCCAAAAGCAAAGCGGCTGCGAAAGGGTAATCGCCTATGCCAGCCGTGGTCTGTCGAAGGAGGAGAAAAACTATTCTGCCTCTGAGAAAGAGTGCCTGGCTATTATATGGGCGATTTCAAAATTTCGCCCATACGTGTATGGAAGGCCATTCAAGGTTGTAACAGACCACCATGCGCTGTGTTGGCTCGCTAATTTGAAGGACCCCTCTGGCCGTCTTGGGCGGTGGAGCTTGCGCCTGCAGGAGTTCGACGTTACAGTCGTTTATAAATCCGGCAGGAAACACTCCGACGCCGACTGCCTGTCCCGCGCCCCCGTCGACCCACCACCACAAGACGCTGATGAAGACAGCGCGTTCTTCGGGATCGTGACGGAGAGCGACCTAGCCGCCCAGCAGCGTGCCGACCCCGACTTACGCGTCATAATCGAGTACCTCGAGGGATGCAACGTTGCCGTTCCTAGGACCTTCAAACGCAGCTTACCAGCATTCAGCCTGAGAAACTCCGTCCTTGTGAAGAAGAATTTCAGCCCCGGAACAAGAGCGAATTACCTTCTCGTCATCCCCGCGGACCTTCGTGACGAAATTTTGGAAGCGTGCCACGACGACCCGTCTTCCGGACATCTGGGCACAGCCCGCACTATTGGAAAAATCAAGGCGAGGTACTACTGGCCCGGCCTTACCTCTGACGTCACCCACTACGTCCGGAGCTGCCGTGACTGCCAGCGACGAAAAACGCCGCCGACAAGACCCGCCGGACTTCTGCAACCGATCGCCGTCCCATCGAGACCATTTCAACAGATTGGAATGGACCTTTTAGGCCCGTTCCCTACGTCACGATCACAGAACAAGTGGATTGTCGTAGCGACAGACTACATGACGCGCTACGCAGAGACCGCCGCTCTTCCGAGGGGGACTGCACAAGAAGTGGCGAAGTTCTTTATAAGCCAAGTTGTGCTGCGACATGGAGCCCCGGAAGTCCTAATCACAGACCGCGGAACGGCATTTACTGCGGAGCTGATGCAAGGAGTATTACGCTACAGCAACACGGATCACCGAAGAACGACGGCGTACCACCCCCAAACGAACGGACTAACAGAACGTCTGAACAAGACAATCGCAGATATGCTGTCAATGTACGTTGACGTTGAACATAAGACTTGGGACGAAGTGCTCCCGTATGTCACGTTTGCGTACAACACGGCTATCCAGGAGACGACACAGCTGACGCCGTTCGAGCTTGTCTACGGTAGAAGGCCGACTACGATGCTCGACGCCATGCTTCCGCACGTAGAAGACGACGACCTCAACGCCGACGTCCACGGATATCTTCAACGTGCGGAGGAGGCCCGCCAGCTCGCTCGAGTTCGTATAACGGAGCAGCAGCTGGTGGATGCGGGCCGCTACAACCTCCGACGCCGAGACGCCGAGTACCAACCAGGGGATCGTGTGTGGGTTTGGACTCCCATCCGACGACGCGGACTCAGTGAGAAGCTCCTGCGACGGTATTTCGGACCCTACCAGATTCTACGACGTGTTGGCCAACTTACCTACGAAGTGATCCCCGATGGTGACTCCGGCACATCACGACGACGCACGCGGCCTGAAGTCGTCCACGTGGTTCGCTTAAAACCTTTCTACGGACGATGACGAACTTTTATTTTCATTTGTTCGGACTGTCGCCTATGTTAGCATCGGGTCGATGCACTCTTGAGGGGGGGGTAATGCCGCGAACCATACATTGGGTTTGTTTATTTGTGTTTTGCTTTTACCGCCCGGCTGCGCCGGTTTGTGTTATCTCTGCGCCAAGGGAAGCGCGTGTTCCATTCTTTCTTTCTGTGCCACATGTTTTATCTGTTGTGATAGGGAGAGCATTCCGATCTAACGTGAACAGCCCAGAATAATCTTCTTGGATCTACTATGTTCTCGATGCGAATCGACGTTTCGAGAACCACGCGCGCCAAAAGATAAAAAGCCTGCAGTGCGGACGCCGGGGCATTCGATTCGACGACACTCGCCTGTGCAAGTCACTTTGTTGACCGCTGCTTCGCCGCCTCTGTATTCTTTTGAGTTGTTAGGGGAGCACAAGTTCGCTCCAATAAACGTGTTTCTCATTCAACACCACTGCATCGTCCTTGTCTTCGTGACAATATACTCCTAAACTCCATAAATATCCCCCTGGTTCTCGTCTGAACTTATAAGTTCTCTAAAGCATAAAGATCGCGCACACATAAAGCTTAAAAGCACTCCATCTCTCGAGCGCAAGGAAGATTTCCGATGCTTTCGAACTCTTTGTAAACGCCTATATAAACGGGATCACAGTTCATATATTGCACACTTAGAAAAAAGCGCCTCTGACAGGCCGGCTGAGTTCTGGAAGTATGTACGCAAACGGTCTAACAAAAGTGAAGAGCCTCTAATACTACTGGACTCCAATGGAACAGAACTACAAGCCGTCGCTGACTGTTTTGCCACGCAGTTCTCTTCCGTTTATAAAGCCTCTGACTCTAGCACTACTATCGAACAACACTTGGAAATCAACACACCCAATGCTCTGTCGCTAGATGAAAATCTCATCAGCGAATGCATTAAGCGTTTGAAACCATCCTTATCATGTGGTCCAGATGGTATCCCCTCAGCCATACTAAAAGCTTATAGCAGTATATTGGTCCCAGTACTGACTAGCATATTTAATAACTGTCTGATTACTTCCACATTTCCTAGCATGTGGAAAATTGCTCGTGTTTTTCCAGTATTTATGTCTGGCTCTAAAACTGATGTCTCGAATTATCGACCGATTTCTCTTCTCTGTGCCATGTCAAAGATTTTTGAGCTGGCCCTTCACCACATACTGTCTTTTAATGTGAAAAACTCATTGAATAATAATCAACATGGATTTGTCGCTGGCCGCTCAATCGTCACTAATCTTGCCAGTTTCATGACGCAAATATCTACACCTGTATTCCAGAGAGGACAGGTCGACACCATTTACTGTGACCTCCGCAAAGCGTTCGATGTAGTCAGTCACTCAATGCTTATGATTAAACTTGCTCATTTTGATGTTGACACCGCTGTTGTGAATCTATTGCATAGCTACCTTCGTGACAGATCATGTTATGTTGCCGTCAATGGCCAAACGTCCTCCTTTTACAAAGTGACCAGTGGTGTACCTCAGGGTTCTGTATTAGGCCCACTCCTCTTTTTAATGTATGTTAACGACGTTTCTTCTGCCATTCGCAATTCTTCTTTCCTTTTGTATGCAGATGATATAAAGATATTTAGGGAAATTCATTCATTTAACGACTGTCGCTTGTTGCAGTCTGATTTGTGTTCTTTTTCAGAATGGTGTAAAAACAATAACCTTTCTTTCAATATTTCAAAGACAAAATTCATGAGTTTCAGTCGAAAATCATCTAGCGTATCTTTTTTATACTCTGTCAATTCTGTGTCTTTATGTAGGGTTTGTGAGATCAATGATCTCGGCGTTCTCTTTGATAGCACCTTGCATCTTTCAGCTCATACTAAGCGTGTTGCTATGCGGGGTCTTCGTTCTCTCGGCTGTGTTTGTAGAATATCGAGAGAATTCAATTCTCCTATGCCACTCCGCAAATTGTACACCGCAATATGTCTTCCTCAACTTGAGTATGCATCTGTGATCTGGAATGGCATCTCTAATTCCTTAAGTAACGTAGTTGAGCGTGTCCAGAAAAAATTTCTTAGCGTTTACAACCATCGCTTCGCTAAAAATGACTCTGGCTCGTGTTCTAACACCGTTCAACTATTGTCACTGCCTTCACTTCGCTGCCGGCGAAATCGCGCCGATCTCTTCTTTCTTTTCAAGCTCGTTCACGGTGCTATATCCTGTCCTATACGGCTTAATAGTGTTAATTTTCGGATTCCGCGGAAGCAAACAAGAGAGAGCAGGCCGTTTCTTGTAACTACCCACCTCTCTCAGCACTCAACCCTCAACAGGATACAAAGTCTTTATAATTTTTATTTTCTTGACCTTGATGTTTTTGATGGGTCACAGTCATCGTTTTCCTCCAAGGTTTCTACCGTTATATGATAACAGCACATGTGCAATTTGCTCTATCCTTCTCTTTTAGTTTATCTGGCGCATTGTTGTATGTATCTATGTATGTATATTATCTGACTTTTCGTCATTATCATTAGCTATTTCTCATACTGTGTTAATCTACTTTTGTCCTGTCGACCTAATATTTCTGTGCGCATTGTATCTCTGATAGTTTTCTTCTGAACAGTCATATTGTTCTATTGTGTTATTCTTAGTTTTTTGTTTCTTTTTTTGTGCGCTAGCATCAAGACCTCTCGGTTGTTCCTGGGCACGTTAAATAAATGATTGATTGATTGATTGATTATTAATAATATTATTATTATTGTTGTTGTTGTCGTGGTGGTGGTGGAGTGGTGATGATGATGATGGCAGTCATCGCTTCATGGCGTGATGTGGTGTTCACTTCACTAGGCCTTCAATAATATGGTCGTTTCATTTATGGCGTACAAGAAAAATCATGGCAAAAGTATCCCGGAAAAAAAAAATAATCACTCAGGAACGCAGCACCTTGTGTGTCGATTATTTTTGTCTAATCTTAAAAGCAGCCCCTGCAACCAAGTTGAGTTGTTGCGATCACAGTTGTCATCAAAGAAAAATGGACGTAGCGTGCGCCTGTCGTTTGCCTTTGCCCTGTAATCTAACCTGCAAAAAACATCTTTCTTCCCCCCCTCCTTCGCAGTGAACATGAGCTCTCCGTCGGTGGCCGTGAACGCGCTGATCCTGGAGTTCCGCTCCACTTCGGGCGGCTCCACGGAGCCCCTCGGCCACTTCGTCGACTGGCCCAAATCGACGCTCAGATCGATCAAGTGCGACGGCGGGCCCGCCAATGCACTGACCAACACCGACGAGAGTGGCAAGCAGGACTTCTGGTTCACCTGGATGCCGCCAGACATGGAAGAGATTGACGTCGCGCTCAAGTACATCGATGTTTCCACTGCCTTTTACTCCTCCGGGAGCTGATGATTAGTGTGGGAGATTAGGTTGAGGCCTCTCAAAATTATTGAAATAAAATTGCCTCTTAACAAAAACATTAGAAACTTTTTCAAATTTACAATAATTTCTTCTTAGATGTCCAATATTCTAATATCTTGCAAATTTCAATGTATTGTGGCGTTAAATTTCTCATATTGTGTTAGTTTAACTTAGAGGCTACAAAACTACAAGAAATATTGTTACGGTGACGTGAAGGAAGGAAGATCAAGAGACACTGCTGCGTTATTTCCAGACCAGACAGAATGAAAAATAAGTAGCTTCGCCCTTTTCGAAAAAAGCTATCGAATAAGGTGTCGGGATGAATTTTTTTAGTGCCCCGAGTGCGGCTTTGTACTGTACGGGTGCCAAAAGGGTTCCTATTCGTACTTTTCTCCACCCAGAATTTTCGTCTAGCGTTATCAGATTAAAGACTGTCTTCATATTTTAGTGTGAAAAGATACATTAGTTAAAACTTTAAAGTATATTTGCACACGCGTTTTCTCGCAGAAGAATATAGGAGCACAGGTTAACTGAAACTAATTTATTCAAATTGGCACGACGTGCGCGGAAGTGTTTATTGTTAAAACAACGACCCCGGCAAAGTTGAAGCAGCTCACTCAAACGTAGTCACAAATTTATTTTTTGAATCACCGCTCACTAAAACTCAGGCTCATTGCTGAGCAGCACATCTGCGCCCTCTCAAACTCAAACTCACAGTGAGCGCAAAACTCAGAACTCAGTCGGGCTCATAACTCAAAATGAACTGAGAATTCAAATGGACTCAAAACTCAAAATAAATTCAGAACTCTATGTGCTCAAAACTCACTCCGACTCAAAATAAAAGTGTACTGAAAACGCAAAATGGACTCAAAACTCAAAATATACTCAGAACTCGAACTGTGCTCAAAGCTCAAAATGTACTCAAAGCTCAACGTGTACTCAAACTCAAAATGTACTCAAAACTCAAAATATACTCAAACCCAAAATGGACTCAAACTGAAATGTACTCATTTCGGCGCATGTTAAAGATCCCCAGGTGGTCAAAATTAATCCGGAGCCCTCCATTACGGCGCGCCTCATCGCCTGTGAAGCGTCGGTGCGTTAAACCGTATACAATCAAACAATCGATCAATCAATGAAATGTACTCAGGACTCAAAATGTACTCAAACTCAAAATTTGCTGAGAGCTCAACTGTACTCGAAACTCAAAATAAACTCAGATCTCAGAATGGACTCAGAACTCGCTCGGTCTCAGGCGTACTCATGCTCAGTCGGGCTCAAACTCACTCGGGCTCGCTCGGCTGAAACTCACTCAAGCTCAAACTCACCATGCCACACTAGCCTCGCGCTCAATCAAACTGAGACCCACGCGTGAGTTTGAGTCCAAATGAGTCGGAGTGAGGGGACTAATGAGTGAGTTGGCCGCCCTCCCGTCACGAATGCTCTGGTTGTTAACCGGCACTATGGTCCGCCCCGTGACATCCAGTGAACGTCGCTGTTTAACGATGCAGCTTAGAACTAGCTTTACCTTCTCGGAGAAAAATATAATAAAATATCTTCCGGATTGAACAGTGGGCTCTGCTGTGAATGGTGATTTGTTTTAAAGAAGCTCTACGTATGTAAACTCTTGGACAAACAAGATACAACTACACGCCGAATATTTTCTGGAAAATCCAAGGGAACTGCCCTTACTCACGGTCATGCCAATGGCGTCTCACATACGACTCCCCCAACGCAACCAACACATCTGTGTCTCTTTTCTGTTTCCCCGGAGTTGCCGATAGTCGAGACCGATGAAAAAAGTAGCGGGCAGTAATTTTATGTTAATGATATTTATTTGTTTATTTATTTAATTATTTATTCATTTATTTATAACTAATTATGTAACTCGAGAAGTACTGCCGTAATCATGAAATTCCGGGGCGTTTCTAAAGCGCTTATCTTAAAGACGCAGAACTAGCTATGCTTGATTTCCATGAGGCTACGCAGTGCTCGCAGCGTTTGCAGTACAAGGAAACGTAAATGTGACACGCTACACCAGCACTTTAAAGTGGCAAACTGTTCGCATGGCGACGCAGTGAAACATCCCCCTCGCGAGGGGCACGATCAAATGCAGAGCATTTCCGGGGGCGCACGACGTTAAGTAGTTTGCGTTACGTTAATGTTGTTGCACTTGTGGCAACTGCTAACGAGAGAGCGCTCGTCAGCAGTAAAATTGTCAGCCTCGGCGCACGTTGAGTCCGAGAGAGGGGAGAGAGTGTCCTTGAAACGTGCCTGGGCGCGCTATCGAATATTGATCGCGCCGATAGCGAAACGTCTGAGCCGGGCATGTCCAGGCGAGCGATGCGGACAACTACGGACGCCAAGAACAGGTGACATCGTGTGTTAAAGAAATGCTCTACATTTAAAACAGAGCGATAGAGATAATGACACTAACAGCAAACGGGGGAAACACGTCAAAGCAAAGCCGACAGTTACAGTAGTCGCGGGGCACGCGGAAAAGCGCTATTTAGATAAAACGAAATCCATCTTCCCTGCCCTTATCTTTCTGACCTCGACAATGGTATTCCAAACACGCAGCGCATCTTGGCATCACCGTGTGATTGTCCGTTGCCAATGGTGACGCCTCCTTTTTGAACAGTTCTCGTAAAGGAAAGCCACAGAGACCTTGCAGCTTTTGAAAGCGGCGCACGCTATTGCGCTGTCGGTTATCTTTCAGGTGTCGACTCGGGCACAGGGTCGGCTTTCTAAATGTATTCGGTGGAATTTCAGACACGAACGTGACCAAGGCCCAAAAGGGATATTTTTGGTGCGCACCCGGACGGATCATTGCCCTTGTTCTGACGTAGTGAGCGAGCCCGTGATTACACTTGCAGATGCGCATGTTGATGTAAACACAAGATGTAATGTATTTATATCTGTACATGTCAGAATTACCCAGAATGAAAAGTGACAAGAGCACATTCTTGACTACACTCAGATTTCGAAGAGGAGCCACAAGACTTGAAGTTATCGTTACTAATGTGCGCTAAAGGCAACCTTGTGAGGGCACCCCGCGCTGAAGTAGTTTTGCGTATAGGGATAATCAGCGTCTGCACCAAGCCTAGTTGTCAAGCAGTCACGGCTGTCAGGGGGATCCAGTCAGTGCTCCTCATGACCAGGGCTACTTAGGGTTATCCTTGTATGGTTTTGAAGAACGAGCAAAGGTCTTCTTTAACACGTCCGGAGGTCCAGCTGTGGAGCGGCAACGAACTAAATTAGCCTAATTTAGGTTGATATAAAAGGTTCAGAAAACCTCGAATTACAATCAATCAATCAATCAATCAACCTGTATGAAGATATCAGAAACGTCCGAAAGCTTTGTTCTAGTGCACTCAGGAAAATATTCAGGAAACCGGCAATTACTATCAATCAATCCACCAATCAATCAATCAATCAATCAATCAATCAATCAATCAATCAATCAATCAATCAATCAATCAATCAATCAACTTTTATAGAGAAATCAGAAATATCTGAAGCCTTTGTTCTAGTCCACTCCGGAAAAGAAAGGAAACACGACATAGAAATAAAGCGACAATGATGAAATCAACTGGAACCAGTAATACTACGGAAGGAAATTTTTCAATTGACCAATATGGTGTAATTTCGAAACTAAAACGTCTGATCTATCACAACAAGATATAGCACAATTGTTGTATAAGTTGCACAAAGCACACACTAGGGGGAGAGGAAAAAAGGAGAGAGGTAACGACAAGGGATTTTTGAAGTGGGAGGCACAAAATCAACTCTAGCACTTATTCACCATAACACAAACGAATTCCAGTGAGTTACAGAAGCAATAAATACTATTTTGTGCAGAGATTGTCTGTTCGTCGAAGACGGCACAAAGAGCAGTGTCGATTAGCAGGAAGCAACGGAGTCGAGCACACCGCTGAACCGGGATCGGGTAATCGAATTTTAAACACTTGAAACAAGAGATAGCGTTTTTTAAGTGCGAATGCATTTTATAAGCGACCCCAAACCATCCACCGCCGGCGGCGGCGGCGGCGGCGGCGTCGGCGTCCGCAGTGCTCCTCTATATTTAAAAAAGAAACAGCATCCCGCGCCAGGTTTCGATCCGAGGACTTCGCGGCCGCAGCGCGACGCTCTACCGACCAAGCCACGGACGCGACGGTGATATCAGTGTTAGTGACGCGCCTTATATCTTTAACGCATTCAAACTACGTCGTCAGCGGCGTGCGTTGGCGACTCAGCGGCGTTATAGCGGCTTGATAACTGCGTGGTGTACACGTGATACTACAAACCCGATGGAAGAGATGGAAGAGAAGGCGGCGAGGCGGTGGGCTGCGGGGGCCGAGCGAAAGCGCCGCAAGCGGGCCGACAACCGTGCATTCGCACTTCCACATTCTCCCCCTCGGGGAAATGCGGGGGAATTTTACGCCTATAAACCTCCAGACAGTTTTATTGTGGTAACGCTTCTTTCCTAACTAGGCATCAAAACCTTGGCGGGTAATTTTAGTGTGCCCGTTCTCTTTTTTTTTTCCTGCTGCGACATAACGTCGTTCGTTTTTGCCTGGCGGTACTGCGGGTCAAGAGGCAAAAGAAAGAGTTCAGAGCTGAAAACGGACACTCCGATAAAGCAAAAATGTGTTTACTGTATGGCCCCACAAACTTTCCTTGCTCAGACTCGTAACTTATGGCAAGTTGAGCCGTCTCAGAGAATCAGGGCTTCAAAATCCAGCCGCCATTTCCCCAAGGCAACGTTATTGCTCCTCTGAGAGCTGAAAGATTGAAAGGGGCGCAGGTGAATAACTTTTTCGTGCATCTCTTTGTTCTTCGTTGAGAAATAAAGCGGCAGTTTATTGCAGAAAAGCAAACGAATAAACGGACGTTGACCCAACGACCGACAAGCGCTTGAATCATTCACAGTATACGTATTCATCCCAGAGGCCGCTCCTACTGAAGCAGTAATAGCTTCATTACTCAACATACACCGCAAAATGAATCCCTAGTGCGGTGTTTCCCGTTTCTGGAAAGTTGTTCGCTGAGGTTCTCGTGCGTGGTAGTGTCGCGTTTCCTTTTTCAGAATTATTATGTCATTTGTATAAGTAACTCCAGGAGTTGGGACATGTTGCCAAAAAATGTTTTGTTTGTCAAGGCAGAAATGCTTAATGGGGCCTTGTTATTAAAGCGACACTAAAATAAAAATACAAGTTGCTCTAGATCGATGGATTACTTCACCGAGAACAAGAATATACCGCTCTTAGTCGTAAAGGTTTATTTAAAGTGCTGTAGAAAATAGCGAAGACGTGAAGACAGGTGCCGCCGCCCCTGGTGCTACAACGAAACTTGCACCGTTAGTGGGGAAAACGTCTGGCAAGTGCAACGTCTTTCCTGGCTGCCGCTGGATGGCGCTACTCGTCCAAGCCTGGGCGAGTAGCGCCTACAACACTTTTTTCTTCAACAAAGCGTCAATATCGATCACGGGTCCAATCAAGGAACATTTTGCTTAGCGATCCGCAGCTGCAAAGGACGTGGGAGTTCTGGAAAGCACCGAAACTGACACTGCCCCAAAACTAACCAAATGATGATATTAACCGAAACTGACGGAACCGCTTGGTACGTGGTTGCTTCTATACCGCTATACATCACCACTACCTCGCTTGCTTCCGGCTTATCGTGACTCAAGCAGCGACTGCAGTCGCTGTTTGCGTCACATTTGAACAGCGTTTTATTCACGATTTCTGAGCAATGTAGACATCTTTCGACACGGAATCAACGCTAGAATGGCGAAGGGAAGATCAGCCTTTCGTTTGAAACCAACTTGCGGGTTGACTTCAGGTTCTCTTTAACAAGAAAGAAGGAAATACCAGATTATTTGTCTTCCCGCTCGTCCTTTCCGCCTTCCTTATCTTATCTTCTGCGACCGAAGTTTCTGAAATCGTGCATCAACTTTCTGGGTTCAACGTTGCATTCGCTACATTGCCCAGAATTTAGCTTTGCCGGTGTGTAACCGGCATTATTGGTCGTTCATTTCTGAGCTACTGCGTACTGGATGATTCTTCATGGCAATGTTCTTATCTTGTTTATAATTTTCTCTTTACCCTGACGAATACAGCAGACGTTGCGGTTGTGTTTTTTGCCATTCAATATTACGTGACGATTACTATCGCACCCACAATCACCACATATAGGCCAAAGCGCGCACGTGGTGATGGTGAAGCCATTAGGTTTGCTTTTCTGTAGCCCGCAAGATATGGGCTCTGGGCGAGCCCTCCGCGGGCCTTATTTGGCATAAAGCCAAAGCTAGGCATGGTGAACGAGAACAGCAAACCAAAAGCAACACTCTATGCAATCGGTTGGAAGACACCAGCAATAGCTTCATAGCCCCTTAGTTATCGCATCAGAGCGAAGCTCTGCCTGTTTCCCCCCCCCCCCCCCCCCCCCGATTTTTGCATCAATCGTGACGCTACTCGTCACTTTGAAACACTGGAATGCAGCAAGTTTTACCTCTGCAAGGAATAAACGGGAGATGTAGCTGTCGCACACTTGCCTTGCTGCCTGACAACCTCACGTTCCGTTGAGCCATCAGCGTGCTGTGGGCTACGCACAGCAAATGCCAGCATGTATATTACCACTCCTGCGTATATACTACTCAGCCTATCAATATTGATCAAAAGGCTGTATCATGAGCTGTCGAACTGGTTTTGATTGACAAGTTAATTGATAACTCTGAATTCTTCACTCGTCATCACTCTCACTCACTATCACTCACTCACTCACTCACTCACTCACTCACTCACTCACACACTATCACTTACTCACATACTCACTCTCACTTCCTGACTCACGCATCTTCACTCACTCACTCTCACTTATTCACATACTGACTCTTACTTCCTGACTGACTCATCACCACTCACTCTCACTTAAGACTCACTCTCACTTCCTGACTCACTCATCTTCACTCACTCACTCACTCACTCACTCACTCACTCACTCACTCACTCACTCACTCACTCACTCACTCACTCACTCATCACTCACTCATTCGCTCGCTCACTCACTCACTCACTCACTCACTCACTCACTCACTCACTCACTCACTCACTCACTCACTCACTCACTCACTCACTCACTCACTCACTCACTCACTCACTCACTCACTCACTCACTCACTCACTCACTCACTCACTCACTTCGGTTGTTCTGGTGAGTGGTTGGTTGATCAGTAAGTACGTCATCGGTACGAAGCACTGGGTCCCACAATTTGTGGTTCGGTAAGCATAATCTTTGCGTGATATCGGGTGTCAAGAACGCCTGATATTTCAAAACTGCATCCCCACAGGTGTGAAAAACAGTGAAGTACGTTTGTATGCGTTTTTTTAGTGTTCATGCTCTGCCATGACGGCACTCAGCCAAAGCGGCGCCCTTGCCCTTTCACTTCCACATATCGGCCGCAGCCGGCTGTGTTGCCGTCGAACCTTCAACCCAGACTGATACTGTGTCAAGCTGGCCGTCGTCCGGTACCCATGCTTAAGGAAGAAATGGGAGGCCGAGTACAGAAAAGTCCCTTTCCGCACAGTGCTTTAGGCTGTGGCAAATAATCACCGAAAACTTTAGTGTCGCGCTGTGTATGTCAGCACAATTACTATTGAATATGTTCGCGTCTTTAAATTAATTATTTTTGAATATTAGCTCTACCAAGCTACTGTCCTAGCAATGTTGTTTTTATGCACCCTTCTCAGTTGGCGTATTCAGCACATAGGCCCTGTTTATTTTTGTCCCTTAACTTACACTTGTAGACGTCCGGCACGTCTTGATTCAAGGCAACTTCATCCGGCCACCAATCATTCCGGTGCCGCACTGGCCCGAAATGCACCGCGCGCATAAAGGAGATCGACGTGCTTCGCGAGAAACGCAATCATCTCGCACGTGAGGTCGTCGAAGCAGTGGCCATCAGCAAGAAAGCTGACACGTGCGTCAGCACAGCTTCCGTAGCTCTGACAGAGAAAAAACTGGACCTGCTTAGCTATTATCCTGTTAACTAATCTCGGGAAAAAGAGTGTCGCGCTGTGCCATTGTTGTGCAATGTTTCTTGTATATATGTTCCCCCTTTTTGTTAGTAAACTCAGTTGATATATGTGTTTCCTCCCTCAGTCCCTTGTTTTTCGTTCAAGCTGAACTTTCAAGCCGTCTAATAATTTCACCGTTTCGTAGTATTCACAATATGCTTATCGCCAACTTTTTATATGTTAAGGTTCCTACACCCCTGAAAAATGACATTGATCTGAACCGGTGTTGTCGGCTAACGACGTGGTGCTTTCTCCCAGGGGCACATTCGTGGGGAACAACGAGTACTGGTACAACATCACGGTCGCGAGCGGCTTTCAGGTGGAGGGATTCCGTAAGGAACCTTTTTCACTTCTCACGTGTGAATTGCAGATATGACTAACTTCAAACTTTATTAGCAGCCCAGTTTCGCCGTGAAAGCAGCTCATGTCGGTGCTGTGAACTTCGTCGGCATGGAATTTGTGATAATTACCCGTCCGTGGTAGCCCAGTGCTTGACGCGTTGACGGGGTTACAAGTATGATTTGTCTACACAAAAGGCAGTTTTCGTAACGAAAGCGAAATACAATAACGCGAGTGTGCTTAATTTTCGGCGCACGAAAGATCCTTACGTTGCCTGAAATCTATCCGTCGCCTTCAGCTACAGTGAGCCAGTCAGGCCTGTTTTAACAGCTTCGGAGTTCTACGTCCCAATTTCATCGTTTTGTAACGAGTAATTATTGACGCAACTGTGGAGTCATGCAGAGGCTGAGCTTGAAAATTGCACGTTTCTCGGCACCCACCGTGCCTCAAGATAGATGCAAGGTGTGTCGTTCGATGCAGCTCGCCGTGGAGGCACTGAGAAGGGTTCGGAACTACGTGCCGGTGTGCGGCCCCCCGGTGACCGAAGCTGCTGGGAATGAAAATTGTTGTAGGCGGCAGTGTGATTAGACCGAGCATGTGTTGGCGAGATTATCTGGCCGCACCTATTGCATACGCAGTTTGTCCCTCGCGAACGCCGGTGCTTACGTTACCAGCTATGCGTCTTTAAGAGTCCTCTCATCACAAGGGTCCACGCCGTATCACTGTACGCTGCTGCATCTTCTTATCTGTCCATGCTTCTCAACACAGGGCGGGAGCGCGCTAGCGCTATTACTTCTCTCTCACATGTGAGGAGCGGGGAGCAGGATCTGCGATTTAAGGACGGTCAGATCTGCTGGACCATTGTTTAAACGAATATCAATGTGGTTATCCTTCTTGGTTTTTCGTATACGCTGCATGTGTGTTTTTGTATTTATGGAGAAAATGTGCGGTAGCCCTTGTCGTTCGGACCAAGGTCGGGAAGGGCTCTTTCTTTGGCTACATATACATACTGTGCGTGTTTTAAAAGCCGTTGGGCTCCTAATCAGCGAATTGTGCAGTCGTTGTGATGGCTACGTCATGAGCCCAGTAGGACTTCTTAGGAATTGAACACAGGACCTAGCGCTCATCTTGTGTTCATCTTTCTCCGTCCGTGGATTGTTTCCAGTAGCAATGTGCATTTAAGCAAAAAACAACTAACCTAACTTTAAGCGTTAACGTCAAGCCTGTAGCTCCCTTCTTGTATCTTCTCGTCAGTGTCTGCGGAGAAACAAACCGCGGATGATGCATATATAAATATGCCCAATGTCCCCGCAGCGCCGTCCAAGGAGGGTTGCGGTAGCACGAAGAGCTGCGTGACGTTGTCGAGCACGAAGAGCAAATGCGAGTGGGCCAGCCGCTGCGACTTGTCGATCACCTACAAGCTAAGCGCCGACAATGAGACGATGGAGACGACCATCGGGGGCAAGGCGTCCATGGCCGGCCGGTACGTCGCCCTCGGCTTCACCAACGACTCACTAGGGGTAAGGACACGCTCCATGCCTCTCCTCGCTGTATGTTCTGTAGTAAGTGGTGTGCAAGCAGTCTTATTGTGTTCATTTCCTTGTTGTGCTTAGACTGCCTGCATCAGAGGAGGAAGCATAAATTTGAGTTTTGGTTCTCTATTGGTGTTGTTTTGCACTGCATCACGGAGCTAGTGCGTGTATGAAGCCTGCCCGCATGCTCTGAGCAAGCTGGAGCAAATTCGAGAAAAGGAACGATAGTACGCGGAGAAAGCGTCGTCCTGTGTATTTATTATTCTGCGTAGCGGTCTTTTGGCGCGCCTTCATTTTTCACAGTGTATTAAGTCCAATTCGCCCAACTATCCATCCTGTAGGACAAAAGATGGTGCGTACTGTAAGGGGAAAGGGGGTAGGGGGCGTGAGCAACGCGCCCGCCTGCGCAGTGAGGGAGCGCGGCAGAGTCGTGACGCGTGGTTCGCTACAAGGGTGTTTGTGCGTATGATATACAGCGCACGGCCCAACGTTTTTATATTTACTCAGTTGGGAAAGAGCGCGCACTCGCAACGGCGGCGGAGCGGCCCCATCCTGTCGCCCACGCAGCAGTGTCGCTGCGGTCGCGTTGAGATCGCTCTTCCTGAAGTCGTCTGCTACTGCTCCGTGTTGAACGGCGCCAGTGAGTTAGCTTTGCTTCAGTGTAAAGCCCTTGAAGTAGATTGAAAAAAGGTAGTTGGATAATATCCAGTGCAGTAAAAACAAAAGCCATCATAGTACCACCGAAAAATTGGAGTTATTGTTTGCATGTGGCAGGGCTCGTCAGTACTCAGTTAATCGGACAGATTCGGAACACCATTCTTGCGCAAACTGAATACAAATACGAACTTTGGTTGGTCGCGCTTCATTTTTTTATTGCGGTGTTTGCTATTCATCATAAGCATCGTGAGGAAAAAGCAAATGCGCAGATACACTCCCGAGTGGCATTTATTCTTTTAACAGCAGAACTTTTTAAGCTTTTAGTTCTGCCGTCCAGCGTATCGAGAAAAAAATCTGGGGTAGCTTGCAATAAGTTGCGCAAGGCTTGAAACGTAGCGAAGCTGCAGGATTTCTTTCTACGTGAGCACTAAGGACACATCGTCACGCAATTGTAGAAGTTTGAAATTGTTTATTGACATGCTACGTCGTCGCTTTGCACTGTGCTAGTTGTAGTCATCGTCATATGCATCGAGTGACGCGCTCACGAGCGCTCAGCATTTTCTCGCTCTCAAGGTTTTAGCTTTCATTAATTAATTAATTTATTTATTATCATTTTTTTTTGCGAAAGCCACGGGGTGTACCGGGGACGTTCGGCGCTCCGCGAGGCACGCGCTCACGAGAGTCCTACATTTCCACATTTCCTTGGTATTTTAAATGCAGAGCATTTCTTTAACTCACGATGTCACCCAGCGTTGTCGGCGTTGGCGTGCCTCGGCATCTGCAACAGCCGTTCCAGGTGCGCCCTCTCCCCCACTCCTCCTCTCCCGCATCACGCTATCCTCCTCGCTCTCAACAACAGGTCCGCACCCCTCCCCCTACACTATATAAAAAGAATAATACTCACCAGCGCCTGGTTTTGATCCCACGACTCTGCGGGCGGAACGCAAGGTACATGGTGCTCTACCCACTGCACCACAAAGCCGACACAGAATGGAAGGCTACGAACGCGCCTTATATCCTTGACTCATTCAAACTACGTCAAGAAGCTGCTGATACAACGCATTTACTACCACAAACTACCCAAACACTAAACGTTAACGCAATACACCCACCCCCTATGCGACGCATTTACTCGAGTCCCCCTCGCGGGGAGATGGGCCCTTTTTTAAGGCTCTACGCGCCACACATTACGGCCAGCCACAGCAGCTCCGCTGTTAAAAAATAGAAAAAAAAATTCCCCCGCATTTCCCCGAGGGGGAGAATGTGAAAGTGCGAATGCACGGTTGTCGGCTCGCTTGCGGCGCTTGCGCTCGGCCCCCGCAGCCCACCGCCTCGCCGCCTTCTCTTCCATCTCTTCCATCGGGTTTGTAGTATCACGTGTACACCACGCAGTTATCAAGCCGCTATAACGCCGCTGAGTCGCCAACGCACGCCGCTGACGACGTAGTTTGAATGCGTTAAAGATATAAGGCACGTCACTAACGCTGATATCACGTCGCGTCCGTGGCTTGGTCGGTAGAGCGTCGCGCTGCGGCCGCAAATTCCGCGGATCGAAACCTGGCGCCGGATGCTGTTTCTTTATAGAGGAGCACTGCGGACGCCGACGCCGCCGCCGCCGACGCCGGGGGTGGAAGGTTTGGGGTCGCTTATAAAGTGCATTCGCACTTAAAATAGCGGGTGCACGTGTGCGTTTTCCTCATAGGCTCCGGAACGATTGCCGGGTGGCGCTGCACTCTCCCCTCCGGGGGAGTACGCCATGGGCGGGCCGCCGCTTCGGCACGTGCTTTTTTCGCTGCGCGCCTGCTGCATTTATCGCGCTAGGGTTTTTTTCTTTCGAAAATTTTCTTTCGACTTATGAAAGCATACACATAAGCACGTGTCCAGCAAGTTCGGTTTACACGTAGAGTAGCTACTGGGTCCATTTTTGCCGGTGCTTGTCTTGTCTGCTAGAGACGCGTCGTCTGCTACGCGCCAGTCGAACGGCGGAGCGCCCCGGCGGTTTCACGGGATAAAGAGTGCTCTTGTGGGCGACCCTTGGCTGGTCTAACCACCGCAGTCATCGCGAAACGACTGTGTCTGGTGAACGGCTTTTCAGCGCCCTAAGCAGAAGCCCCCTTGCCCGCTTTTCCGCGTCTGGCAAGTGCACGCGCAGCTCGCGCTGTCTGCCGCACCGCCTGAGGCATCCAGCCTCCTACTCACGAATGCGAACAAAGCGACCACCGGCTGCGCGAGCCACTTAAGCCAGCACGTACAAAGAGCGGCGGGAACACTCCTCACTAGCCCGAAACGAAAATATCAAACTGGAAGCGAAGCAAACCCCCATATTGTTGCATGGTCAGCTGCCACGACCGTAACAAGGCGAAAGGAGGGGATCCATTCGTTAAATTCTCCATATTCCCCACGAAAGCGCACCAAAAGGATCGACGGTAAGCATGGATCACTGCGTTTCGAAAGGTGAAATAAGTTGACACATTTTTGTTTGTATCTGTGTGCTTTCAGTTTACATTACCCGGCTTTGAAAATGCGAACCAGTGTTCTAAAGAGTCCTCCCCTCTGCACTTTTTTTAATGCATGCTGCCGATGATTGTTTTCCGCTATAATAAATGAACTTTGGAGTTGTTTAGCTCGTGCCGTTCGATATCGTCAATATATAACACAATAGGTTGATATTTCTCATGGGTGAAAAAAAAATATTTTCTACCGATTTACCTGGCTGTAGTAGCTCTTGTCCATCTTGTCATTGTGACTTGTGTTCTGGACGGGATTGCTGCGTTGTTCGTTTTTTCCCACATTTAGAAATACTGGTAATTAAAAGAGGTATACACCAAATTCTGTATATTATAGTAATTAAAAGTTATACGCCACAAGCTGTTCTGTTGTTTCCGCGAACTGTCACGCTAACCCATACTTGTACTCCAAGCGGGTGACAAATAGTGCGAACAAAAATTTCTTCAAGGACAAGTAAAACGAAAATGCGGCGCGGTCAGCGCACCCCATAATTAGCGTGGGCCTTTCTAATGCGTTTTTATAAGATGCAGCTGATTGTTTCAAGAGTAAGAAATAACCTATTAACCATAATCACGTTTATCTTGCATTTCTTGCAAGCCTCAGTGTTTCTGCAGTCCAGAAAGTCCGGATGTCCGAAGCGCGAGCACGCGAAGGGAGTAACAAACAAGAGAAAAGTACGCTGTGACAAGCTGAACAGCTGTCGCCTTGCAGAAGAAAAGAGCAACCGACGACCGCCGAACAACGCGTTTCCCCCCTTAAAATCGTCGGGCAGTCTGCCGGTCGAGCGGCGGGAAGCAGGCGCAGACGACAAGACAAACTTCGACAAAAATGAACTCAGTAACTACTCTACGTTTAAACCGAACTTGCTGGACACGTGCTGACGCGTATGGTTTCATAAGTAAAAAAAAATATTACCCAGCCCTCTTCGTAGCGCGAAAAATGCAGCACGCGCGCAGCGGAAAAAGCACGTGCCAAAGCGGCGCCCGCCGCTCCGTACTCCCCCGAGGGGAGAGGGCAGCGCTTTCCTCGCCCGGCAAAGTTTAGATTCGCCCCCCGGCGTCGGCCATCTCGACCTTCGAGAACGCTCTGCCCAGCGTTTGTGGCGTGATCTCTCGTGTGCAGTTCTCCTCACCAGTTCACATACGTTCGCGCCTGAAGTGGGGAGCACAGGCGTCGAGTACGCGCTATAAACGCAGGGTTACCGAAGCCGGTTGCCTCGGGTTCCAGCGCGTGCTCGCGGTCCACTTCGGGGGAAATTGGAAGCCGGCGGACAAAATGATCCGGGACTAGTTCCCAGCCATGGAAAATATTCTCCGGCAAGTATGGAAATTCTTGCGACGTGCTACAGCCGGGTCTCCGACGGAGGGTGAAAGAACGCCAGCTCTGCTGTTCCTCTAGCCTGTTCCTCAAGGCTGGTCCTCCAGCCTTGTGCCACTAGTGCGAGCTGCGCCTATTTTCATAACGAAGCTGGCCGGAACCGCGGCAGCCGTGTGTGATAACAGACGTAACGAAGAAATGTTTGGTTCGCGCAAGACTCAAAACTCGAAAGCTATAGAATTAAAAAAAATCATACCGAAAATACGAAAGTAACACAGGCATTTTTCGCGTCACGTCTTTCTTCAAATAAATAACAACGTATGCCTGTTTTGTCAAAACAAGTTTGTTAATGCCACGTTCTCATGTATCTGTCCATTTAGTTTGACATGCCACACGGAGGCAGGTAAGGATTACATCGTATGTCGTGGGTTAGAACCCTCGAATAATGCTTCGTATCTAGAGTTTTCGCGCGAGCCAGACTGCCGATTTTCTTAAACCGATTTTTACCCCTACTGTTAAAACGAATATCGGATACAACGAACTAGTCACTGCTCCCATACTACTTTTGAAACGACGTTCGACTGCAGTGCTGCCGTAATGACGTGCTCGTACCAAGTGATGAGGTGCTACGATTCTAAAAAGTTCCTAAAACCCATCGACGCGTAATCATGTGTAATGGATGGGATGGAAAGGACTTTATTGAGTAAATCCTGCAGTAGGTAAAGCCAGGTTGACGGACCGACCTCAACGTGCCCGTGCGTTGCATCCTCTTGGGCAGCCCTACTCGACAGGGACCCCATTGCGGAGTCCGTGCCTTTCGAGTGCCTTGAGAACCTGGTGGATGGCCCACTCTTGATCTGACTTGTTGGTTGAGGCGATGGCGATTTGGAGATCTGCGGGGCATTCTGTGAAGCTGACGCCGTCTTGTATGGCTGCACAGTCCCATAGGATGTGCCAGCGATTGGCCGTATCTTGTTTGCAGATGCCGCACTGTGCGCTGGGATAATCGTCGGGGTACATGTGATGCAGGAGCGCCGGTGTGACCACCGACGCAGTTTGGAGACGTCGTAGGTGCACTGCTTCTTCACTGCTTAGAGATTTGTGGGGTGAGGGGAATAGCTGGCGAGCATCCCTCATGTTCTTGAGGATTTCTCCGTATCCACTCGGTGAGTCTTCAGTCGCCGTCCACCACTCCCACTCCGGACGGGCACTTGCGGTGGGGGCGCGGTGGGTGAGAGTGCGCGCTTCCCTGTGGGCCGTCTCATTGTGGTTCGGTGCATACGGTGAACAATCTCCCGCATGGGCGGAGATGCATCTTAATTCCTTGCGTAGGCCTGGCGAGATTTCTGTTCGCTCTATAATGCGGGCGGCTTGGGGGTTGATGCGTCCTCTGGGGAAGTTGCGGTGGGCTTGTTGAGAATCACTGAGGATAGTGTCGCAGTCCGGTTCGGTCATGGCGAGGGCGATGGCCAACTCTGCGGCCGCAGTGGCGTTGTTGCAGCATGCGCTGGCAGCTTGGGTAGCTTGGCCCGTGCAGGCGTTGATCGCAACCATCACGTATCGGCCGTTGCCGTACTCGGTCGCATCGACGTAGCGGGCGCGGAAGTTGTGCCCATATTGCTCCACGAGGAACTTGGCCCGGGCTTGACGGCGTTTTTGGTTGTGGTCAGGGTGCATATTCTTAGGGATAGGACTGACGTGAATATTGGCTCGGATCGTGTCGGGGAGGTTGTAAAGGTGCCTTCCCGTGACTTGGGGACCACAGCCGAGGATCTCCAGGATGTGGCGTCCCGTTCTTGTGGTTGCGAGGCGTTCGCGCTGGGCAGCGAGTTGTGCTTCGATGATTTCATCGACGCGGTTGTGAACCCCCAGGTGGGAGAAGCACTCGTTGTCTGTGGACTCGCGTAGTCGGAGTGCCCGTTTGTAGTCTGCGTATCATGGCGTCTATCTTGTCCCTTTAGGTTGTGGTCCACGTGTGGTGCGCCACCGTGTAGGCAATGTGGCTGACGGCGAAAGATTGTACTAATCGCATCATGCCGTCCTCCCGCATTCCGGCTAGGGCCGTGGAGACTCTGCGTAGAAAGCGTAGGGTACTTGTTGTTTTGTTTTGAGTGCAAGCTTCTTTATGAGGTTTGTCTTGTCGCCCTTGCTGTGAATCTGCATGCCGAGTATGCTGATTTCCCAAACTTCGGGAATGCGCTGGCCAGTCTCGTGTACAGGGCGAGATGATCGCAAACTCTTGGGTGTAGTAACGGTCTGCCCGCTTTGCGAGGGGTGTAGACAAGGAGTTCTGATTTCGAAGGCGAGCATTGGAGACCCGTTCCTCTAAGGCAGTCTTCAATGGCTGAGATGGCGCGTTGAAGCCGGTGTTCTATGTCGGCATCGGGGCCGCCTGTTGTCCATAGTGTTATATCGTCAGCGTAAATGGTGTGATGGACGGTAGGCACGCTGGATATTGCTTCTGCTACGGTGATCATCACGATGTTGAACAGGAACGGAGAGATCACCGAGCCTTGGGGAGTGCCCACACTACCGAGGCCTTTCGTGGGCAGGACGATCTCGCCCGCGTGAAGGTCAACTTGTCTGTTCGTTAGGAAATCCTTGATGTAGGCGTAACGTCGCTGGCCCATGTTAAGTCTTGATACCTGAGCTAGGATGGCCGAGTGCTTGACGCAATCGAAGGCGCTTTGAAGGTCGAGACCGAGAATGACACGGCTGTCTTTGGTCTCGTGCTTCAGGATTTCTTGCTTGAGCTGCAGCATGGCGTCTTGTGTGCTGAGGCCTCTCCGGAAGCCGATCATGGTGTTGGGATAGAGTTCTGTTTGCTCCAGGTATTCCTGCCATCGGTTCGCCAGGACATGCTCGAGAACCTTCCCCACGCATGAAGGTAGCGAGATGGGGCGTAGATTCCCTATGTGGGGAGGTTTGCCCGGCTTGGGGATGAGCAGCGTCTTGGCCTTTTTCCATTGATCGGGCAGCCTGCCGCTGCGCCAGCACTTGTTGTAATATCGGGTAAGGGCTTCCAGCGACGCGTCGTCGAGGTTTCGGAGGGCCTTGTTGGAGATTCCGTCGGGACCCGCGGCTGATCGGGTGTTTAACTCTCGGACGGCGAGTTCGACTTCCTCCTTCGTGATGTCCCGATCGAGGTGGTCGTTCGGTGCTCCCGAGTATGCCGGGTGCGTCTCGGTGTTGTGGTCAGGGAGATATTTATCGCTGATGCGCTTGATGAGTTCGTCCCTGCCTAGCTCGGTTTCCGCCTTATGCATGAGCCTGGCCATACGATCTTGTTGATACGACTTGGTCTTGGTGTCGTCGAGTAAGTGGCGGATGAGCGACCATGCCTTACTTTGGTGGAGCTGGCCGTCAATGCGGTTGCAGGTTTCGTGCCATTGTTGCCGGCATAACAAGGCGCAGTGCTGCGCAATGGCCTTGTTCAATGCGGTCACCCTCTTTCTGAGCTTGCGGTTCCAGCGTTGCTTTTGGCCCGCGCAGAGAAATACGCCCAAATCCAAGAAATTGTCATACAGGGAATCACGTATGCTGTCAGTGCGTACGGAACCGCCGCACAAGGTATAGTGAAAGGAGTGATCAAAGGCGTCCCGTGGAAGGATAATGACCGCGACATTCACGAACAGATTGTTACTTAATAAACTCCCTTTGCGGTGGGAGCAAAGCGCATCGGTACCTCCAAGACAGTCATCGTCGCTTTTGCCAGCGAAAAAGTCCCCCGATATGTGCACGGCTACACATTATATCAATGCAGTCTCTATCGCAAGCAAATTGAAGTTTGCAAAAGTTGCGGCACGGTGGGCCACCGCAGTGACGTCTGCCCCACGCCAAAGGCAAAGGTGTGCCTGGCATGCGGCACACCCAACCCCCGAGAGAGCCATCCATGCACACCCAAGTGTAAATTGTGCGGGGCGGGCCACCAAACTGGTGACAAAACATGAAAATCCCGCTACAAGATTCCGTACGTCGTACGAAAACGCCGATGGGAACGCCGAAAGGCAGAAGCACAGCAACGCACGTGCGATCTCTCGCCCGGGAATTTTCCGCAGCTGGCGGCCACAGCTGGTGACCCGATTACGTCACGCCGCGAGAGCACTTCACGTCACACATCGCGTCATGCCTCGCGCAGCGCATCGCGTCACGGCTCACGTCACAGCCGCACGCCGTCGCGCAACCAATCGCGACGCGCCCATCGGCGAGCCTCGAGTAGCGCCATACGCGGGCGCACACGCACAGGAAGTGATCAAACCGCCCACGAGAAGGTGAGCTGTGCGGACACGGCAGCTGGAAGAAATCGAGCAAGATGACGCCTCGCGACCGTATACCCGGTAGCAACCGAAACAACCAATGCTGTGCCCAATTACAAGCGTCCAACGATCTGCTTGCCAAGAAGCTCAGCGACATGGAGAGGCAACTGAGAAACCTTCAGTCGCAGCTCCACCTACAACAGCAGCAGCAATTCATGAAGCCTTCATCGACTACGCCGACTCACGCGGCAGCACCCATGCTACAACCTACTACGCCACCTGCACAACAGACGCAGCAGCAGATCAACCAACCTACGACGCCGGCATCGTCCCACCACGCCCCCGACCTCCACCCCGAGATGGATGTCGCCCAATCCGACAACGACGACAAGACACCTGCTGAACCCAAGAATCGAGCGCGTAAATCGACCAAGGTGACCTGCGACGTGCAGATCGAACGTCTTGAAGAAAGGCTCACCGCTAAAATCAACAATCTCGCGGGGACCATCCACATGCTCACCACGACGACCGAACAGCGGTTTGCTCGCCTGGAAGAGATGACTGCGGCGCTGGCGGCGTCCCAACACCGATTAAGCGAACGCGTAGACCTCCTTGAACAGACGCTGAAACCCATAATCTGCAGCCCGGTATTCCCAGCTCGATTCGCCAACCACCCGTATCTTCAAGAGCAAGCGCAGCAACCCGCTCAAACCCCACAATGCCAAAACGCACCCTCCGTACAATAACACAGGGAGCGGCGCTCACGATATGGCAGTGTAACTGCCAGAGCTACAACAACAAGAAAGCCACGCTTCAACAACACATACAACATGCAGCGAAACGGCCAGATATCATCATGCTACTAGAAACGGTGACGCTAGATCCGACTCTACCGGGATACCAGACCTACGCCGACACGACCGGCCGGCGGGGCGTATGTACCTTCATGCGGAAGGGCCTGACTGCTGTAGAACATCAGCTCCACAAAGGCAGAAAGGGCAAGTGCGAGATAAGGGCACCTGCCTTGAGATAATTCCCGGAAAACGCTGTACGCATGGACTCTACGTAGTCAACGTCTACAGCAATCCCAAAGACCATGGCCAAAAATTCAAAGCTTTGCTCAAAGCAGCCCGCAGCCAGGCGCGCCAACACGCCCTGGTCGTGGGGGTGACTTCAATGCCCCTCATCCGGCATGGGGCTATAACAGAGCCTCTGCCAAAGGCAAAGACCTCATGCAAGATTCTATGGAGCTTGGTTACATGCTAATTACGGACCCCAAACAGCCTACGTGGTCGGGCCTCTCCTCCACGCAGAGGGACACTACCCCCGACCTTACCTCTGTCAAGAACGGAGCTGACATCACTTGGCGCAATACAGGCGACGACCTCGGGAGCGACCACTACATCCTCGAGATCGAGATACTCGGCGGGGGAGGTCACACACTTGAACACAAGTGGACGGACTGGGACCTCTTCCGACAACACCGACGAGAAGGTAGTGGAACACCAGACATCAACGACCTTGAAGAATGGACGGTAATCATGTGTAACAGTTCTTTTAATGAATTTATAGCAAGGCACCAACCGAGGATCAACAACGAAGAAACGCACAGCGAGCAAAGCGCTGTCTGTGGCTCTCTAAGAAGTCGACTCACTGAGGGGGAAGGATTTTGCCGGCCGGCTGCGGCGGCTGCAGCAGCCGGCGGCGGTGGCTGCTTGCTCCGCCGATCTCAACGCGACGCCAGCGCCGCTGCGGACGGGAGACGAGTTGGGGCCGCCTCCACCGGCGGAGTTTGCAAACTGACCTAATCTAAAAACGTTGGCACGGCCTCCGGTATCAGCAACGTCACAAGAGAGCCGCGCGGGGGCGAGGAAAGAGCGATAAGGGCATAAAGTTGAGAGGAGGTGCAGACGAGTATCCACGTCCGCCGCGCTGAGAGGTACGCGGGGCGCGTTGAAGGTTGCTAGTGTTTGATTATAAAAATTTGTATTTTACGCTCTGAAGCTTCACCTAGAAATTTGGGCTACAGAAATGGATGGCTGCCGCATAATATAGAGATTTTGGCTCCAAAAGATGCTAAAATATTGTGATAGGTTACGATAGCTGTCAGTTGGGGGGTTACGATAGCTGTCAGTTGGGGAAACCAGGGGCCCAATTCTTTAAACACGGGCGTCGCTTTTAAACGACGGGGTAGCGCCATGCAAATGCATGTGTTCTGGGGTCGGGGCCGTCGCTTTGAGCTGTTCCAGGACGGAGTAGCCCTGCAGAAAAGCACTGTGGCAAGGGCACGAAGCGACAAGCGAAGCGACTGGGGGCAGTGGGTGTCGCTTCGTGCCCTTGCCACAGTGCTTTTCTGCAGGGCTGCTCCGTCCTGGGGCCGAATTCTCTAAAACGACGAGGCGTCGTTTTGAAACGACGGGGTAGCGCCATGCAAATGCATGTGTTCTGGGGTTGGGGCCGTCGCTTTGGGGCGACCCGCAGGGGCAATCACCGCAGAAAAGCGCTGTGGCAAGGGCTCGAAGTGACACCCACTGCCCCCCCGTCGCTTCACTTGTCGCTTCGCGCCCTTGCCACGGCGCTTTTCTGCGGTGATTGCCCCTGCGGGTCGCCCCAAAGCGACGGCCCCAACCCCAGAACACATGCATTTGCATGGCGCTGCCCCGTCGTTTCAAAACGACGCCCGTTTTTTAGAGAATTCGGCCCCTGGAACAGCTCAAAGCGACGGCCCCGACCCCAGAACACATTCATTTGCATGGCGCTACCCCGTCGTTTAAGAGCGACGCCGCGTCGTTTTAGAGAATGGGGCCCCAGAACCGCATGCAACCGGCGCTCGCTGACATGCCACTTGCAAGCCCAGTTTTAGTCTTGGGTGAGTGCAAAGGCACCAAAGCACAACTAACGTAATGGTTTCATTAGTCTAAGCCAACTTTCCTCCTTCCATTGGGTATGACATTGCAACGGCAGAAAAAAAGACTGTCCGCTAAAGCTCGGAACATTGCTGGCGATAAAGCTGTCTTGATTCAAACGAAAGGCAAATGTTAAACAAAAATTCGACAGTGGGGAATGATATGAATGCAGTCCTTGACTTGATCCGCAATTTACAGCAATAATAATGTCAAATATTGACAACCGTAGGAAAAAAAGACAGTAGCTTACAACCTGCCTCATTAGAAATATATCCCCAAAGAAAGAAAGTCTGATGTTACTTTCGGTTTTGCTAATGACAGCTCTCAAAGGGTACAAAGGTCATACCGAGACTACGTCTTCAATTTCACGCGAATATGTGATTGCCAAACTTTAATAGTTTTATAAGTGTACAAACAAGAAAACATCCTGGTGTGCGGGAAGAAGAAAAGGGAGGAAAAACTGGGGAAAGAACAGAAGGACACTCGTGGAACAAGTTGTCCTGAAAGAACTTGTCTTGAAAGAATTTGTTAATTGAAACAACTTGTTGGAGTAACTTGATAGCTACTCTCGGTTGTCTGCAAGTTTAGACGTTTTCGATGGCGCGCTTATATTTTAATGTTTTCATGATTTTGAGGTTTGTTCAGGCATTGAAAATTACATTAAACACTCAAAAATCTGCAAATACCGTTCAGTGCGCGCACCCCCTCCTCCTCAGGTTAACTGCTTTCTTTGCAATCGAATAATCTCTAAGACACAGTCATTGTAATTCTCGTGACGCGTCAGAGTAGCCAACTGAAGCGTTTGCTACTCTGGTGTCATGACAAGGGACTCTTTTCTCCCTCCTGAGCTCCCACTTCCGTCTTTATGTCTTTCAAAATACGCCGTTCTGTTCGCTAAATAGCGAGCAACACGGCTTATGATGAGCGTTTTTCAGAAATAATTTTTATTCTGGCTGTGCTCATCGTAAAGCTGTCATTCTTAGCGTGTTACCTGTGCGCAGACACCTAAATTTAGTGATCGCGGTGCGATTTCTATGCATGACTGATACGCGGTGAAATGGACAATTTAGGCTTGTGCATGCATTCGAGGACCACAACGGTAATGTATGGAATCAGTGCTTAGATATTAGAGTTTATAACTTTCTTTGTCGCCTCTTCCCGTCTCTTGCAGATGAAAGCTGCCAGCATCTTTGCCTGCATACGAACAGAGATGGGAGCCGAAGTTCGTCACTTTACTCTGCACGACGCCGACAGCGTTCCTGTCGAAACCAACCAGGTGCGTCACTGAAGCACAACGCGGCTGGTCACATGTCCTCGCGCTCTGGCACTTCGCCTTGCCACGACATCGGAACTCTTTTCGATTCATAGCAGTTGTTTTTCTAGCTCTTTACAGTTTGCATATCCGCAACGCATCCACCCACATCGCGTGAACCCCGTCCGACATGGTGCGAATTTCGCCTGCGAATTTTAACCAAGGTGCCGCCCGTGCGCTCCAACAATATATTTTTCCTTTTTTCACTGCGGCAACAGATTGCCAAATGCCCAGCGGCGTTCACAAGAGACGTTGGACTATTCCAAGCATGTGGCAATTTGTCACAGCAACGAGAATAGATCGTCTTGTCGCATGAGCTGCGCTGCAATGCGAATTCGGAGGCGACATTCGCGCCATGTAGAACGGGCTTAAAGCCCTAACCACATGGACGCAAAATCACGCGTTGCGCGAGCTTCTTTCGGAGGCAACGCGCGGACACGCAGGAGAGGGCGAGTAACCGCATGAGACCGGCGAAGTCATGCGCCAGCCGCTGCGTCGGCGTGCGTTGCTGGACACGTTTCTATGAACCTTGCCATTAGGTTGAAGTCACTTATTTGGAGTCATTGTCAATTGTTGAACTGCAGTTATCAAGACCCTAGCTTTACAAAAAAAAAATGTGAGGGCAAAAATGGACATGCCAGCTGCGAAGTGCATTTCAAGTCATTACCGTAGAGTCTGAACAAAATAAGATAGGATGATAAACGAAGACGCCTTTCGCAAACGTTTACTTGCTACTTGATTTAAACTTGATGTTACACACCGACTGCAGCTTCATTAATGCAAAGTGTAAGCAAAACAAATTTCGGCGGTGCCTTGATGCTGAGTTTAGCGTCGAGCATCATTTGTAGGTTAAAAGGCAAGGTACTCGGCACCCTTTGTTTACCCCGTTAAGAAAAGCTGATCAAACCCTTACCGCAAAAAAACACACACACACAGTAAGGCGTTGTCCAGATTCGAACCATGGACTTTCAAAACAAAACCACAAGGCCCAAGCGCCCTACCGCTCGACTACGCCAGAAGGCGAGGCGGGGGCCAAGAATTCCGTACTCTAAAAGAGGGTGCCGACAAATATTGTCTGGAGTGTTTTGTTTTCGTCGTATTTGAGAGATCTGAGCGGCGTTAACGCTTGTTTCTTACGCACCGATCTTGGAGCTGGGGACAATAATGCTAGTGCTGCAAGCGATGTAACCACAGCCCCCTTATTTGAGTCAAGAAAGGCTTCGCACATCCTCCATCTCCGGTATGGCAAGCCACGGTAACCACGAATGGAATTGTGGCGTTGGTAACGTCTATTCATCACGCACCGATCTTGCAGACAATCCCCATCATGGTAATACTACAGGCGATGTAGGCAGAGCTTTCTTATTTAACTCACAAAAAGCTATCGTAAATCCCCGATCTCCCGATGAAAGCCAAAACAGTCCACAAATGAATGACCGCTTTCGAACAGAAATAGCTTGCAATTTGTCTCAAGGCAGCCGATTACAGCAAGTTGAAAAGAAATTGATTGTTTTTTGATGAAAGGAATGAGTCTAAAACACGAGAAGGGCTGGAAACCCGACCGCTGCTGCCCGATTTCCGATGCTTTCTCGCGCTGCGTCGACGCCGATTTCTGGCGAACTGACGCTTGCGTCGCCATGCATTTTTGGCGACGCGCGTTGACGCGGGACGACATCGACGCGTGGAAACGCTGAAAGTACGCTGCAGGTGATTGCGCCTTTAGACGTGAAATACTTGGCCTGTTTACCCCTATTGTACCTCGGCTAGTTAACAATGTTGACGTCCGCAAGTACCGCAATACGGGCTACTTTAGAGTGGACCGCTTTAACACCAATGTGTGCATAGGAAACAATGTCCAGAAAAAGGTCGCACAAAAAAATGGCCGCGTGTCTGTTCCTTTCTTTGAAAATGCCGACGAAAGACGGTAGTCGACTGGTGCCCCTGCGAAGTAAATGCCTCCCATCTGTTTCCCACCCACGTCTCATTCTGTTCCTCTCCCGTCTCCTTCCTCCCAAGATAACACGCTAGAGGCTTGGTCAAGTCAATTTGAATTTACCGCGTTCCATAGCTCCAGGCCGGTTGCCTCGATGCCAGCGCTGCCGTACGGCGGAGACGCGCGTCAATCGAATCACCCTACTACGAACGTTTATAGAACCACATTGTTGTACTCCACGAGCGTTCCAAACGGAACATGGAGCCTATCTAGATGAACCTTTTGTTACGGTGGCCGTTTGATTTCTTAAATGCCGCCAGGAGCGCGGGCAACAGCAAGCGACTGCTTTCTGCAGTTGATTTAGTATTTAATTTGGTGCCGCAGAAACTAAGCATATATAATTTTTTTAATAAGGGAACACTGCAAATGATACTTTTGTATTGATTTTATGCCTTATATTTGGGTAATGTCTTGTTCTTGTTTAACAATGTTGACAAGTATGAACGTTGCCACCGTACTTAGACGTATGGATTTGGCTGTGGCTAGATAAGACTATTGCGAAGCAACTGTTTCACTTTGGCCAGCTGGCTGAATTGAGTCACAGTCAGAGAGACAGACATTCAGACAGACCAAAAGTTTCGCGTTAAAGTAGCCCATGAAAGACTATCGTCCTTAAAAACGTTGTCTAGCGGGTTCTCAGGCGGGCATATATGGACAATACTTTATTTCTCTGGCTTTTGTAATTTCTTCTTTGTCTTCACCCTTTGTCCTTTCTTTTTTTCTTTCTGGATTTATTTTATGTAGCGTTTTTGCCTCTGTCTTGTACTTGTCCTTTTTCGTCTCACTAGAATCACCTCCATCTGAGGTAGCAAGTGCTGCCAGTAGCTGGACTTATCTCTTCCGCGTTGAATAAGCCGTTTCTCTCTCTCGGTCTCTCTCTCTTGTGCCTTCTGTTTGTCGCTAGCTTTTAGCACTACGATCAAGTAAATTTTGCTACCTTTTTTGGGAATTATGAATGAAATACAGACCACTTCTGTAACGGCGGAGGTACTCCCACTGTAGAGCATCTTCAGGGCACTTCGTAAAAAAACCATTGCCACATTCATTGACAACGAATTGGCTTTATTTGCAAAGTGCATCGCGGTGATTTGCTTACTGCCTATATTACGTGTTGGGCTTCTTGTCAAGGTAGCCTGTGAGGCGTACTCACTACCTGGAATATTGAGATGGCTTAACAGGCTGATTAAAGCGTCATTTCAAAACTTTACCAAACTGTTGTTGTTCATGTCAATACGTTAAACTTCTTCCTTTGCTGTTATTAACAGCGAATATATTCTTGCTCCAGGCGTTTACGGAACGAGGCGTGGTAACGCGTGTGCAGCACTAAATGTTTTCTTCACCACCAGCACCAGAGATGTGGAAAGGGCGTAGCCTCACGAGGGGTAGAGAAGGCGCCAAGCGCACGGTGCAGCAAGTTTGAAATATTTTAGAGACATTATATACGCAAAGTATTTCTAAACAACTAAACCTGCTGTAAATGTTTATACTTGTCAGTATTGTTCAGCAAAAGGGAAACATTAGGTATATTTGAGGCAAAACATCAATGCGCAAGTGATATTTGCATTGTTCTTCTAATTAAAAAATATATGGGTGCTTGGTTTTTGCGATAGCGAATGAAAAATACCATTGACAAACTGTTTTGACGTCAAAATACTAAAAGCTGCCTCGGCGCCATGTCGTGGCAGTGTTTTCAGTTCAGAATTAACAAAACGTGCCAGTAGATGGTGCGAGCTGTGGAACACGACAAAATTGCATTTACGTGAACTGGAATCCATTTGGTTGCTTTGAGAAGTTCTATGAACCTTAGCATTGTGATTAGGGAACGCCAGGCAGCTTCGCTGTTAACATTAGCATTCTCGACGTGAAGTCAGTGTAGGATGTTAATTTTTTTCACAGATGCCTAGAATACCTGAATACTGTTTGCTGTCGAACGCAGGTTCTGGAGGACGTGACAGTGAAACAGGACAAGGAGCGTGTTTGGTGTCGCTTCTCAATGCCAATGCGCGTGGCCGGCTCCGACCTGACTGGGCATCTTCACCAGCTATACTTCTGGGGGCAAGCAAACGTTACAAGTGAGTATAATGGAGTCACTTTGCGTCCCCGAGGAGTTCCTGCAAGAGGCTATCTGCTTGACTGCCTCGTTATTGGGAGACAAGAAAATTTCCAAGCGAAGTTAACGGTGGTCCATTCCGACTGCGATATCAAATTTTAAGAAAATGGTACGTTCTCGATTTTGTTGATTTAGAGTTCAACAAAAATGGGAACGAGTGCTTGCTCTCTTCCTAACTCTGCTTGCGTTCGTTCTGTCACGTTCAGCGCAACGAGTATACCTTTCAGCAAGTCGAGCATCCCAGTTCCTGGGATAATAGATACCGATTTCAGAAGCGGTTACTTTCAGACATGAAAGAGAGGAAAGCTTGAACTATGCGTTTGCTCACGTGTATAAAAACGGTTCGTGTTGAATCCGTATGCGTCCTGTACCTACTGCATCTTCGTGTGAGCAAGAACACCTTCTTCATGACTCAAGTCCTTCATAGGTATACCTGTCGAATCTACCCGCGTAACAGTTTAGGGACATGGTGGTTTTTCCACATATAGAATGCGCTTTGTGGAACAGCGAACAATACGGCGAAAGGTAAATTTAAATCAACCTTTCAGACGGTTATCTGTCTTTGCATCTCTATCAATGTGGTGATGACGTTAGCAGCATCATTAGGGGAAGTTAGGTCGCCTCATATTATAACGTCGATTGCGGTGACGCTATCATCAGTGACATCAGTGCCCCGCAAAGCAATAAATTAGGAGCGGATGCGGAGCTCATTAATCATGCAGCCAAGTAGAGATGAAAGCTTGCGAATAATTGTCGTAAGTGCCTCGCCACAGAATTTACAGAACCGAGAGATCAGCGACTGGGCACCCAGGCAGACAAATACAATGAGGCAATCAAAGTTCGGGGAATGTAAATTGCAATAGATTCCTGCTGCGATGCAATTACAAAACGCATGTCCGGGTGGCTATGTCATGCAGGAGCCGTGTGAGCCTAGCAGAGCTATGACACAACCGCTTGATATGCGGAGCTGAATGAGTGGTGAATGGAAGTGTATTCAGTGCTACACAAAATACCCTTGCTGTTTAGGCTCCAGTCTCTTTTGCCTCAGAAAGTGGGCTGCGTCTAAAGCGTACATAAGTTCACAAAATATAGTGTAAAACATAATTATCGAAAATCGAGACTTGTGCATGTCTTGGTAGGGGCAGCCAGATGACTCCACGTATTATTCAACCACAGTGGAAACGGTAAGACGACAGGACGACAGCAAGAGACCAAACAAAGCGCTGACTTGCAACAGGATTTTTTTTTCGCCTGAAACGCCAAATATAAACGAAACTGAAGAAAAAAAGCTTAAAAAAAAAGACGAAATGCAGAAATCCAACCCCACAACTAGAGAGAGAGAAGATAAACATCTTTAATTTGGAGCTTAATGGTGCAGGATGGTGAGAGCACCACAGGAGGGGGGCGTCCGCTAGTCCGGGATGCCCTGGTCCTTGCTGGCTGCTCGTGCCCTCTCTATCAGCATGCGCTGGGCCGAGAAACCCCACAACTAACAATAATCGGCACGTGCCCTGTTAAGATAGTCTAGTTCCTTCTTCGTGAGTGCAATGAAGCTACACTGGTGCATGCTTACCCAAGCGTTCAATCTTGGTAGCATCGCTAATTTCTCGAGCTAGCACGTTCAAGCTTTAGCCGATGACACGGCGATTTTCTCATAGCTTCTCGCAGCCGCATCTGTCGCATCGGGGGGCACGATGACCATCCGCTTTACTTTTAACATTATTGTGGTGCTCCCTCAGGTCAGGTTGTCATTGAGACATCTTCTGGTGACCGATGTATCGGTTTCAACAATGTAAAGGCAGGCGTAATCAACGCTTTCCATTCAATCCACGAAGGGCTTTCAGTGCTTTATCTGACCCGAAGATTTAGCCTTCCCCGTACCGTGGTTCATGTGGGTTTGACTTTCTGTTTTTCATGGCTGCTTTTATGTTGTTTTTATTTTTCGTTTCCTTCAGTTGCATCTATATTTGACGTTTCCGGAGAAAATAAAATCCAGCTGTAAGTCAGCGCTTCGTGTGTCCCCTTGCTGTCGTCCCGTCATCTTGTTTGTGCTATGAATCCGTATGCATCACTAACTCGCCAAACGTTTGACATTGCCGGTTTTAGCCCGCACAGCACACTATTAGATGCGTGTCGCGACACATGGAGCCGCGCAATTTGTTGATATTCAGGTTGTATATGCCAGCTGGCGGCGGAGAAGTGGCGGCGGCTGTCGGCCTTCAGTTCTGAGTGAGCTCTCCGCTGCCAATTGCTTACCACGGAAATAAACCGTTAATTTTAACTCTCGCTTTTCGTCTTTTGTGGGAAGCAATCATACTTACGTAGTCTGTATTGGGACGTGTTGGGAGCGGCCCCTTCCTAACAGCATACCTTTCGCTTTTGTCATTATTTCATGAATGACACGAAAACATGTGCTTCGCATTTATACAGCAGCGCGTAAAAATGAAAATTGGCCGCGTATCTGCTGTTTACGTAGCAAATGTCGACAAAAGACGATAGTCTTTGTCTACCTTTGCCAAGTAAATGCCTCCTTTCACTTTCCCGCTCACATCTCATGTTGTTCCTCTTGCGTCGCGCTCCTCTCAAGGTAAAGACGCCAAAGGTTGGCTTAAATCATTTTAAATTTATCGCGTTCCACTGCTCCAGGCCCGGTGTCTCGATGCCAACGCTGCCGTACGGCGTAGACGCGCGTGAATCGAGGCGCCCTACTTCAGCGTTTATAGAACCACATTGCCCTACTCCACGTGCGTTCCAAGCAGAACGTGGAACCTATCTAGTGGAACCCTTCGTAACTGCTGCCGGTTGATTTCTTAAAATGGCGCCAGAAGATATATAGTGGTACGGGCGACAGCCGGCGACGGCGGTGTGAATTTTAAATGCAGAGCATTTCAGTAACTCACGATGTCACCCGCGTTGGCGTCCGTAGTCCGCATCGCTCCCCGTCGGTCTGGCATTGGATTGGATTCGATTGGATTGGATTGGATTGGATTGACTTGGATTGGCTTGACTTGGATTGGATTGGTTTGGATTGGATTGGATTGGATTGGATTAAAGTGGATTGTGTTGGATTGTGTTGCGTCATAGCCGCTCCACGTTGCGTCATAGCCGCGGCAGGGGGTTCACGGCACGTTTCACGTTTCACCATCGACTTCATCGACAATGTCTACGCGGGAAGAGAAGGCGGCGCGGCGGCGTGCTGCGGATGCTGAGCGCAAGCGCCGCAAGCGAGCCGCCGACGCCGAACTTCGCCAGTGAGAAGCCGCAGCCATTCGTGAACGTCGGGCGGCGATGCGGGAGGGAAAACAAGCACAAAAAGAACAGAACTCCTGCTGGCGCAGTTTCAGGCAGGGGGCGCGCGAGCACTGCGAAGGCGGGAAATTTGAAATGCGTCGGGTGGTAGCAGTGAGCGGATAACGGCGCTACAGCCCATTATGGCGAATCAGTGCTCTGCATTTCCAACAGTTTTCACGTAGAGTGGAACGGCTGTAACTTTTTTCTTCTGCAGTTTATGAAGTATTTAATTTCACAAAAATCCAAGGATGTATGATTTTTTATAAAGGAACACTGCAAATATAACTTCTGTATTAATTTGTTGTCTTATATTTGCGTAATGTTTTGTTAATCTTCAACAATGTTGACAATTATGAACATTACACCGGACTTAGACGGGTAGATTTAGCTGTGACTATATAATACTATTGCGCAGGCCTTGTATTACTTTGGCCGGGTGGCTGAATCGAGTCACAGACAGACAGAGAGACCAAAATTTCTGGGTTTAAGTAGCCCAAGAAAGACTATCGTCTTTAAAAATTACAGAATAGTCCCGTTGGGGGACCCTGAGTAGTATGCGAAGCAGCCATGGGGTCGGCTGAAGTTCCCATTAGTTTTCAGTTCGTCGTTTCCGTTGACGTTCAGCTTCGCGTGCCTTCGTTTTATCAGTAGCTTCTTAGCGTAGTTTGATTGAGTGAAGGACATAAGGCGCGTTCGTAGCACACGCTCCCGTCTCGATTTGTAGCGCAGTGGGAAGAGCGCCACGTACCTCCCGTTGCGGCCAGAGAGTCGTGGGGTCGAAACCGGCCTCCGCCTAGCTATTTCTTTTTATAGTGGACTGCGCTGACGTCTGCCCAAACGGTGACGGGGCTCAAGAGACGCGCATGCGCTGTAGAGTGCGGACGGCGGACAACGACAACGAGGGAGGGAGGGATACAGCCGCGAGCATGAAACGTTTTGCATCTAAAAACCCTCAACCGTCACTTCTCTCCTGTTGTTTCATCACCTATTCTTCTCAACGGTTTTTCCGCGCAGCCGGCAAGATCGAGCTGAGCCCGCCGTACAAGAGGTCCAAGGGCACCATCCAAGTAGGCGTGCCCCACCACAGCAGGCTCACCAGCGCGTCCCGGGAGAGCAGGCTCCCCAGCGCGACCAGCGCGTCCCGGGAGAGCAGGCACCCCAGCGCGACCAGCGCGTCCCGGGAGAGCAGGCTCCCCAGCACGACCAGCGCGTCCCGGGAGAGCAGGCTCCCCAGCGCGACCAGAGCGCCCTGGGAGAGCAGGCTCCCCAGAGCGTCCCGGGAGAGCAGGCTCTCCAGCGCGTCCCGGGAGAACGCGCCGGCGCTGGCTGTCCTCGTGGTGGGCCTCCTGTCGGCGGCGCTCCTATGGCGCACTCCTTAAAGGGACACTGAAGTGATATGTAAACTTTGCGGGATTACTAGCGCAAATTGTAGTCCGGAGTCCCCAGGCCATGTTTCGACCACTCTAGGCGCGTTTACGCGATTTTATTTAGTAGAAAAACTAATTCGAAAACGCTGTCCTCCTCTCTTTACGCTCGCCCATTTTCTGTGGCGTTTTCGTGTGACGTCAGGAGGGGATGAGCTGGCAATTGGCTGCGCCACGGCTGCGCTACTGCACGGCTCCCCGGCCGACAGAGCCAGTCGGAACAGCGTTTCGTCCGCCGGCCGCCGGCGGGTCGTCGCAATCAAGGAGGTTAAAAAAAATTGCTTGGTCGCAATTCGTTCGCTTAGTTGAAACGAAGCCAGGACACGTTTGTGAATGGAAGAACGTGCCTTTCTTTACTTGGTTTGTTTGTACACTGTATCTAGCTCCAAGTCAAGGTCGCTTCACACAAGCGCTGCACATGCGACGCTTCGCTGACTGGTACGCCAGTAGGAAAATATAAGGCCTCTTGAAGGCGGCAGAAGAGTCAGCGAAGTCAATATAGGTACTAAGCAAATAAAATCAACTGATATTTTTACCGTACAGCGTAAAACTAGGGCGCGGGAAGCACTTTTTTGCGCTGGGCGAACAAGCACAGCGGTCAGCAGCACGACTACGCATCTGCGAACGCTTTTTCGTCTACGAAATGCAATTGCTAGACGTGAGCTACTGTGGAAACTCGGGCGACGCTTACTGCACGATCGCAGTACAACAAATAGTCACCTAAGCGGCTTGAAATGCCAAAACTAAATAAAAGTGTAAACCGGTTGTACAATATATACCCTATATTAGCAAGGCATTCGCGTCCCGCTCCGTGGCCTAGCGGTCTGAGGCGCTAGGAATTCTCCACAAATGTTTTGCGGGTCACGAGTTCGAATCCCCGCGGGTACGTGCTTTTTTTTTTTTTTTGTAAGTTAACTTTTTTGTTTTCCGCCGATGTTTTCTATATTGAGTTCACCTTTTTTGGGGCCGCAACGTTCATGGCTACACGAACTAGTTCACAAAACGCGCGCAGGCTGGCACTGGCGCGCTAGCGAGTTCTCGTTGGCGTGCTGTTGCCATAAGCACCGACTGCTTGCAGGCAGTGGGCACAGGCCAGAATGAACAGACCCTTGGCCTGGTGCGAACACGCTTTTTACGATTCAGGCATGAGGGAGGCAAGCTCCAAATATGGGGGAAAAGCGCATGACATTTGGGCGTCTGCGGGTACGCGGAGGGCGTTCAGCACTGCGTAGGTCTCGGCTAGTGAATGCTACGACTACAAGCCGTCCTGGGAGGCTTATCTTGTGCATTTTACAGCCGACAACATAGCAGAAGCGCGGTACGATGATTACTGAGATATTGAGAATGCCCATCCAACAAAGCCATTGGTTATGTTTTACAGAACCGAAACCGAAACCGAAACTTGTGTGATTGCAACCTTGGGCATCGTCCAATCACGGCGCCCCTCCTCCCAACGTCACAGCCTTAGTTGGTGCGGCCGCCGCAAACCGCGCATGGTAGTTTTTCTTCTTTCGCGCTTTGTAAAATAATTACCGATTTGTCAACCGGATAAACGATGAAAAGTGTGCTAATTTGAGCCAGTCTACGCAGTGCCAGCAAAAACGGGAGCTTGACAAATTCACTTCAGTGTCCCTTTAAGCGCCGTCACTGTCGACGGCAGCCCTCAGTTTTGCTCGTATGGTGCGATGATTTTTTTGTGTGAATTAGCGGCGCCCGCTAGGACAGTCTGTTCATCGCTTTACAGCGTTTATTGGGGGTTGAAAAAAATGTCAGGTAGAAACTGCGGGTAGGTTAACAACAGCACAATGAAACGTGCTTGTTTTGAGCAGGAAGGGAAATCCACGTCGGTCTAGGAGTTTTCTCGATCATTTTGTGCTGCAAGCAAATTAATAATTCCGGTTTGCGCAATGTTCTGACATTCTCTGGTTTTACTGTGACCGATAAAATCGCTGTGAAGCGGTCGAAATTACTGCAGTAAAAACAGTTGATGGCATGAAAGAGAGAGAATGCCTTACGCGCTGATTGAGATTGAAGAGAATGCGGCAGTCTCAGAATGAATCAAACCAATACATCAAGAATAATAATTGCTGTTAAGTTGCCCGCTGTCTGCGCATCTAATGTCAAAATTTTGCTTAGGAGTATAGTGGACCATCTCTCAGTGTTGTAATGGGAGGCCGGGTCCATTTTTCGTAAAAACTGTGTAATCTAAAAAAAACACCGTTCTGGGTGGTTTTCTGAGTCTCTGCGGACGAATCAGCAGTTCCCGGATATCGAGGAGACCAAGTGTATGGAAAAAAGGAGACAAAGAACACAAGAGAAAATAGAAATCTGTCGTAGCGAAACGCGGCGTTGGAACATGTTAAAATACTTTCTTAGGCTGAGAAAAGTAATTTTTACAAGCCTCTGCCATCTATTCACGCGCTTGAGGCGTCTCCTAGCACGGGCATACCGAGTGGTTATTCTAATGTGTCGGTGCATGGTGGTTTCTAGCTACGTTTAGTGACAGGCATCAAGTTTTTCATTGGTAAGAAACCGCAAATTCAGAATGGTATGAAAGGTAGTTATGATTCCTATTTGTGAGCAGCCCAGCACTCCATATGATGTGTCATTACTAAGGTGTACAAGTTGCAGTGTGCATCTAATATTTTATTGGGCGGTACTGCTGCTAGTAACAGACCTTTTCTGATATAGTTATTTATGCAAATTGCTGCAGAATATCAGTGTGCCATTGTTGAGGAGTTATTGCATATTCACGTATGCCGTATTTCGCATTATTTACGCAAACGTTAAATGGAGCTGTTGTTCGCCCGCGTAAACGCCGTTACGCCATTCCAAGTTTGTTTAATACAGTACATGAATATTGTTTTGCTACCAATTTGTTCGATTGGTGTGTTATTTTGTTATTCTATAGGCATGCAAGTGGCTTGTCTCCGACTAACAGTACCAGGTGCAGTAGCGAAGCCAATGCGAACCCTGCACAAGGAAAATTTTCACCGACCTTGTAACTTTTTCGAACGCTCTAGAATCACGGTTGTGCAACAGCTGATACGCACCACCACAATATGATCGGAGCATTGAAAGCCCGCCGCCGGAGGTCTTGTGGGAGAATGATCACAAAGCAAACTTGGTGCGATCTGCTTCCCTAATCAGTCTGCACCTCGATGTTGCACAGATCCATTACTATGCTTTTTTAATCGTTCGGCGGAAACTGAAAGGACCTTTAAAACATCGAGATGCGCTGTTGCCTTTTCAGCAGCTTGAATAAACTGGGCTCCGTTTTAGTGGCGTGTTCTGACGAAAATGAAGTATGCACAATATACGAGCACCTCGCAGAATTCCAGCGTCAGCTGATTGTTGCACATTCCAATTTACATAGTCGCGTTTAATGTACAGGGCATATTCTCTATGGAAGCATATGGCGCTGATATGCACTGAAAAAGAAACCCACCACAATGTTTCTGAAACACCTTTATGCATGCTTTATAACAGCCCGACAAACAGACTGTGCGGTACTTTACGATGGCACATTTGCGAATAAAAAGGCAGATGCTGCAGAAGCTTGCGCGCATCTTGAAAGTAAGTGCTCAGAGTAGCAAGACAATAGAGAACCCGGCGAAATAAATACACAAGTCTTGTTAGGCTATTCCACAATGGTGTGGTAAAAAATTCCAGAAGAGTGGTTACTGTCCTCTTCCTTACAGGCCTTGGCACATGCATGCGGGTAACAAGTGGGATAAAAAACACATTCGGAACAAAGCGTTTACTTTTTGCGTTGATTGATGCTGATAGCCTTTACTTCGTATATAAACTCACAAAAAATACACAATTCTGTGTTTTCGTCCTTACATTCCTACATTTTAGTCCTAACTGCCATAACGTAAGAGGAGATGTTGACATGATGTGGTAAGTTTTAAGGGAAGGATGGCTTTGACAAATTGTCTGTACGTAGTATTGCTTTTTCTGTATGTTACATTTTCATGCACCTTTTTTTTTTGTTGTTCTATCTCATTCAATTTGGGAAACAGAAAAAAATGAAACAGGATTTAATCCTTGGGATTTATTTTCTGCAGTCCTGTGCCGCTTCACCTCAGGGTTCCAGTTCTGTACTGTGTGTAATTTTTCAATTTAACGCGTTGTCATTTAATGTTTTATACGGGGAAATGTTTTGAATATGTACAATAACCTCTTCCGTGTAGGAGGTAAGTAAATGCACGCACAAGGGGACGAGACCTGGAAGGTGCGTAGGTTTTTTCGGGGTCAGCTTTGAAAGCATGGTAGTGGGCGCCACCTATCTAGTTCCGTTCTTGCCGTTCTATTTGAGATAGTTATTGCATCATGACTGACGGGAGAAAACAAACACCTGTTCAGTCCTTACACGGGTCATGCAATAGAACAAAAAACCAATTTGACCGGTTTTATGTGCGCAGCCCTAACGTTTCCTGTCCTTGCTATTTGCCTATATATTTTCACAGATTCAGAGGTGCTTAGAAGTGGTCGAAATTGCTGTATTTTGGAGGTTTGAAATAAACAATCTCTTTGGCAAATTTTACAAGCTTTTTCACTTTCACATGGAATTGAAAGGCCGAAGTTTTAGGCGTATTTCAATGGCGGCGTATGGTCTTGCGCACATGCCATAGCCAATTTTCCCTTAGTAGCTGCGCATTGGCCGTAAGGAAACAATTGCTTAATGAGGCGTGGGAGAGCTTTGTATCTGCCTGTTCAGAAACTATGATCAAGATGTCTAAAACCGGGCCGCTGCAGTGTTAGATTTTCTGATGGAGGTACAAAACAACACTGCCTGTGTCCATATATAATGATAGATGCAGGTAAGGCAACCGAGATAGATGGTATAAATAGTTGTAACACCTCCTGTTACTGCGTATTACTTTAAAGTGGCACATCGCCGAACTTAAATAGCAAAAGTCGTGGTATGGCCAGTCCCATACCCAACCGCGAGAGTCAAAATTGCGCATTCGCACCTTTTTAAATAAGATTACACCACTACAGAGTCCAGCTGTGGGCTTTCAGCCAACGTACCAGCATCTCTGAAGAGACCGTCAAAAGCTTGGAATGCGCACGCCAGTATTGAGGGTAAGCGCGCATTTAGCTGGAAATGACATACGTGGTATAGTTGGGCTAGCTTGCATGTATTATTTGTAAAAGGTTTACCATTGCGGCAGAAGCATAGGGGGAGAAATGGCTTACAATAGCCTGTATTGTATCTAATACCTCGCGCTCTAGTTTTGTGCGTCAGTAGGTTCCGCTTCAATCACGAGCAGTGTGTCGTAATGCTACCACACACCTTATTTGTCAAGGATCATCGGGAGTTCCTGAGACTTCTTGCGTCTTGAGGCGCGCTGCTTTTATACTGTTGCGAATTTGAATCAACGAAGTAATGTTAGTCCTTTCTGTTGTTAAATTTCATGGTACGTCTACCTTGCATATATGTCTTGCAAATGCATTATATGTGTATTTTCTTGGTGTTTAGTTGTGTTACTCGTGTGCTGTATAATTTGGTAAATTATCTAATGAACTGTTTGTAAAGAAATTTAGAAATTCATGAGCGGTGATTTTAGGATGACGCGTAAGCAGTCTCTCCTGGGGTTGATCTCCTGACGTAAACATCTATGTACTTTGGCTCTGGAGCCCTATACTTGGGTCCTTATCATAAAAATTGTTTAAGTACCCCTCAAGGCCTAAGTATCATAAGCCACTTCATAAGTATCATACGTCACTTCTGCTCACCGTATCAGGCGTCGGGTTGATTTCGGGGAGAAGTCGGCAAGGAATGCTTACGCATTAGAATATTTAAATTTCAATTGAGTCATAAGCGTCTTCCCTCAATTTTGCGAAACTAATTTTACGTAGATGATGTGTTAATTAAAACGGATGCATTCCTATGGCAGCCATGTTGTGGTAGTAGCCTTCCTTGGAGGGCTTCCAAGACCTAGCAAAAGCTTTAGGCGTCGCATGCCTCCCTCTTGCGAGGACGAATAAAAAACGACAAGCCTAGTTTGCAAGTATAGTGTAGAAAGTGTGTTTTATAAAGGATTTCGTTTTCTTTTGGAAGTGTTGATGAAGAAGCTTAGAGAATTTGCACGAGATCCCCTGCAATTTCGCGTAGGCTTACTGGCGTATGTTCTTGTAGACATTTACTCGCATAGGTTGGTGCCTGTTTCTTGCATGACATGGCCTAATGAACGCAGACAACCTCTCAAAACGTTAAGTTGTACAACTCCAAAACCAAAGCCGCAACTGCTTAATTTTTCAATACGGAAACCTAAAATATTACGTTGACGCAGACTTTGGCTTGGGTATTTAACAGCAGTTCCCGAAAAAAGAACTTTGACATTGTTGTTGTCATTGGTTACTTATGGCAACTGTCCGCTTATGTCTATTATGCTTCAGCCTAGTTAATAATGCTTCGTTAGAGTAAACCACGAATGTCCACTTACTGACGCAAAGGAATTGCGGGTTACCACAATTTTCACATGAGTTGTCACTGCAATTACCACAAAAGATGTGCACTTTTCAAAGGCACAAAGACTGTATAACTAGTCCGGATTCACAATATCCCGCACCATTTCTCCATTAACTATCCCGGTGTGTCTGCCATTTTGTGCCTTGCACTAAGGTTGCAGTCTCCCCACGAATATATGTTTTCTGCGCTTTTTTTGTGCCATGCGCTTCTGCTTAACCTGTTGCCTTTCTTCTCCTGGCAGTGAATTGTGAGAGAAAGGAACAGTGTATATACCGTTAGGCGAGACTAAAGTGCCACTACAATTGACACTGCTGTAGACGACGACACTTCTGTTTGGATGTTGAGTGGTGGATGTGGGGGCACTTTTCCCTACTCATCACTCGCTGATCGCGTGTGACTCTTGGCACTCCGTCACCGTTTCTGGTATATCATAAACGTTGCCAAGTAAAGTACTCTATTTTCTCGTTCCCCGAACACAACCGCCCCAGTGACTAGTCATAAGTGTGTGCTTGGTGTTTGAGTGCATTGCACGTGTTCACTCTCCTCATTTGTAACGTAACGCTATCCTGTTTCTGTTCCGTTAGGCACACTACACACCATAACTTTTGTGCGTTAGAGAAGCAGTTCAGTGCTTATGAGTGAGTGTTTGTTGTTCCACTGTAATTGCTACGCGGCAAGTGTGTTTCCATGTTTGGTATGCTTGAAACACGTCACACACTGGTGTAATCTAGCCATGAAGGGGAAGTTTGTACGCTGCACTTGAGAGCAGCTTCGGCTTGCCGCTTCTGCCCCTGCGCTACGTTAGCGTGCCTTGAACGCCCACACCCGAAACACGTTGTGAAACGACATTCTGCTTCGTGTGGTAGTTACCTCGTGCTTGTGTCAGCCTTGGTCTTTCTTTTTCCCTTTGTACTTGCCCTGACAATTCTTGTGAGCACTGCCTAGGTAAGATTGTGTAAATAAAACAGAAACTGCCGACGTCTGTGTCTGTGCAGTTATTTCTTTAAAATTCTCCTTGGGGGCAGTCACAGGCATCTGCACTCTAGCGATGTGACTGTTTCTCTGTTTCACATCTAATGCTCCGACGAGTAGTGCGTACACATTGCTTTTAACTGCACACATTGAAATGTACGGCACGTCAAGAATGTCTCCCACCCCAAAAATAAAAAGGAGAGTGAAACATGCCTGTCGCTGTGGGTCTTGACGCATTCCTGCTCGATAGCACAGGTACGGGAGCAGCTGAAAACGAGGGCACTGTTTGTTTTGAAATGATTGGGCCGAAAATTTACGTAACGATGGCGAAGTGCAAGAAAGTTTCACTTCGGGCGCATCCCAAGGTTGTAGAATCGGGCTGGTTTACATCATTTCGAGACATTGTGACTTATTTCACCCAAGTTCACAAGTTCGTTGTGACTTAAGCTTGTGCTCTTAGCTATGAATGCAAAACCGTGCTTTGTGTGCAGGACAGCGCAACAAAAACACGGACTATAGCTTAAGTACACAGCTATAGTCCGTGTTTTTGTTGCGCTGTTTAGTAATAATGGATAACCAACTCGCCCAATACTGCACGTTGTGTGCAGGATCATGCTCAAAGACGGCTGTATTAAATTGCTTGCCGCATCTGTGATTGGTGTTTGTGCTGCGAATACTGAAGTTCATAATGTTTTTCTGCGCGGTTTCCATAAGCAAAAAAAGTAACTTCAAAAGTAGTAACTTTTAAATTATAAGGACGTAAGTATGTGAAGGACTTGTGAGAAGTTCATTGGTACTTTAGCAACGAAGATGAATAACGACTAGCGGCAGCAAGCGATCCCGCAGAGGCATCTGGGGTTACCGTAGGCAACGCTCACCGCCAAGTCTGTTGGGCCTGTTTGCACACGTACAGACGCGAATACAGAGAAAACGGCCACTAGCCCCGCTGGTCCACTCACCCAGAAATCAGCAGTTGGTGAGTGTGGTTGCGTGAGAATAAGGAATGGAGAGGTAATTTTACTTCATTCACGCTCCATCATTCGCCGCTCACACAAATCTGGTCACCGATAGAGATGGGAGTGTTCGAAAAACAAACGTTAAAAAATAAAATCTTTTCTTTGCATTTTTTACTAGGATAACATTGAATAAAACAAACAGAGCTTCTACGGGGAAATTTGTTGTGACGCGACCAATATGACCAATGCGATGGAAACGCTTTCTGAAATGATTGCCTTGACGGGAAATAGTGCGCAGATTTCGAGAGCAGAAGCTCAGCCGAGACTGTTGGGATGCAGTATAAAACAAGTATATCCGTTTCATAGTTAACAAAAAAATCATAGAACACTTATATGTCTGTTAAGTGATTGAAGGGGAAAGCCAGCGACTGACGAGTACTTCTTTACTGCAGCATAGTGTTTGGGGTTCCGCCACATTCACCTGCCATGATCCACGCATCCGGATAATTCTGTCTCCATCCTGGCATGGTAGCGTGTTAGAGCTGTAATTACCACGCATGGCTGCGGCTCTTCGGTACCGGGTACAACTCCCATTCGAACCCGAAGATGTATATTTTATTTACTTATTTTTTTACAATGGCTGTAATTTAGTTTCATTCGTGTAGCCGCGAGTAGCTACGGTTACTTTTCGCGTCTGTTGAGACATGCAAGGTTTTTGCCTTAAGAAGTGCGTGGAGTATCTTATAGATTTCTGCGGAATTACCTTTTCTTAATTTTTCTTTTTTTCTGAAATTTAAGTATGCCCCTCACAATTTCATAAAAGCTTAGATCTTTACTCACCTACCAGTACTCTGCGGACACGGTTCTAGTGTGTTGAATGATTGATTGATTGTAGGGTGTAACGCGCCGACGCAACGCAGGCGATGAGGCGCGCCGTAGTGGAGGGCTCCGGATTAATTTTTACCACCTCGGGATCTTTAACGTGCGCCTAAATCTCGTACACACGAGCGTTTTTGCTTTTCGCCTCCATCAGGAAAGCGGCCGCCGCGGCCGGGAATCGAAACCCGCGACCTCGTGCTCAGCAGCACAACGCCTTAGCCACTCAGCCACCGCGGCGGGTAGTGTGTTGAATGAGGGCTAGCAGGACAATACGTGCAGCACGGGGAGGTGCAGCAAGCGAGTCCTCTCATCAAGAGGATAGAAAGGAAAGGGTGGATTGCGGGGTGGACTGAGTGCAGGATCATTGTCATCGCCAGGGCTCTAGATAAGCGTACTCGGAACAATTTGAAAATTCCCCGAAGACTTCGGAGGTAGTGGCGAAGACGACGATCGCTTGCCATCGGCGCTAGAGTGAGGATAATGCGTTGGGTGCTGTCTGGGTCCTTAGCACATATTTGCCGAAGGAACGGTAGGCCGAATTATTCGGTATAGCGTGTATACCTTTCAGAGTAATGATACAGATATGATAATTAAATGTGTCCTCCTTGATACGATGAGATGGGGGCACAAAAAATTCCCCGCATTTCCCCGAGAGGAAGAATGTGAAAGTGCGAATGCAGAAGTTGAATTTGCGCGGTTCGGTAATGTTCGCGAAAGAGAGATCACGCACACACACACACAACTACAAAGGAAGAAAGATGCATTTATTCACAGACACCTATTTGTGTTGTCATTGTACTTGTTGCTAGAGCGGATATCAGCTTTGAAATTTCGTGTCAGTACTCCTTTAAGCGGGTGCATTAGCCCTTCTCACGCCCGATTCCTGGCCAATTCCCCACGTGGGTATGTGCCACGTCAGCAGCCAGGCAGCGCGCGCCCATCTCCCCCCGTTGCTAGGGAAGACGAGGAGCGCGCGCACCCCCGCAGCTGTTGCTATGCGGACTAGTTGTTGTTGTTGCAAACTTTATTAGATAGGATGGCCAAAGGCCAGGTGGGGGTGGGGGGGCGGGAAGGGAAGGGAGGACGGAGCACTGTTCTTATAATGCCGGCTTCAAGGGTTCTCTTCAGGAGTCGTGCAGACCACTGCTATATTGCCCGTACTAGGCCGCTCTTTGTGGCATAAATGGCGATTTCGAAGAGTGTGTCGTGTGAGAGGGATGTTGGGTCGATGTAGGTAAATGTGTCGTGGTGTGGGGGAGCAAATGTACGAAATCGAGAAAACTTGGGGCAGTGCCAGATGAGGTGGTGGAGATCGGCTGCGATGGAGTGGTAGCAGTAGGGACATCGGGGGGCGTGCTGGGGATAATACCATTGTCGAATGGTCTCTGGTGCCGTACAGGTGTTGGTCAGGAACTTGTTCGAGAAGATCTCTTGTGCTCGAGTTAGGGTGGGGAAGGAGGTGAGGTGGCCTGAAGGGGTGAGTGACTTGAGGCGTTGTTGTTTCAGCTGCTTGAATCTACGGAGCCTGATTGCGGGAGCGAGAGTGGGGTCATCGTCAGGGCAGTTGGGCCAGGGGTGGTCCGAGAAGGGCGGCGCCGGGGGTCCATCGGAGGCTATTGTGAGAAGGGCCTCCTGTGCAGCCACGTGAGCTGCTTGGTTCCCAGGAGCGGCTGGTTCATGACCGGGGGTCCAGTCGATTCGGGCTTGGCAGCCTGATGTTTGGAGCACAGTCATTTGATGAATAATGTGGTGGACAGAAGGGTGGGTGGACATGGGATGACAAAGTTCTTGGAGAGCTTCATATGAGTCTGTTAGGATGCGAAGGCTACGGCGGCGGACGATCCTCCACGTGGGTATGTGCCATGTCAGCGGCCAGGCAGCGCGCGCCCATCTCCCACCGTTGCTAGGGAAGACGAGGAAGACGAGGAGCGCCTGCACCCGCAGCTGTTGCTATGCGGACGGCGGCGGACGATTCAGGCTCGCTTAAGAAGTGCATTCACACTTAAAACGACCGGATGAAAACTTTACCCAACTTTATCTTCCTTTGTACTATAATTTTTCGCGTCTCGTTGATATTTCATATCAGGCTTTTTTTTTGGTCACAACTCTGAAAGAAGCAAAACCGTGGAAAGAACTAAAAAATAACCTTGTCGCCTGGTCGCAGTCCTTCTAGGATAAAGAAAGAAACGCCACCGCCGCGCTCAATATTGCTGGACCATTTCCTAAGAAGGATAAGAACACCAGTCTCAAGGAAGGCAGAAGCCTCCACCACTTCAAATATGCCCCATCCACACCTCTCTCCAGACGAAGACACTGCCTACTGAAGACTACAAACGAATTCCTGCCCACAAAAAAACCTGATAGACCTTCATCTTAAGCGCAGAAAAAAACAAGGACAAAGACAATGACAACCGCTTGTCATAGTCTAGTGTGTCCCTGTTTTTTCCTGCGCTTAAGATGAAAGTTATGGAATACCAACTAGTCCGAACTCAAGCCCTTCTAATAGACGTTACGCACCAGACCTGCTATCCCGCATGTGTGGTTCATGACACCACACCTGCGGCGTTATGCACCGTCCTCTGCCTTCACCATCATCCATGTGTAGGTATGTGCGAAACAGCTTGGTTGCACCGCCGTTACCACCAACGTTCCGTTCCCATGTCCGCTGTCGTCCACAGTGGGTCCTTGTGTTAAACCAGGTACTATTTCGGGGGCAAACGTTCCTGCCTTCCCTCCAATCTCGGCTCAGCATAATCCGTAGATGGATACATATCATGTTTACTTCATCATGAGGGCTTGATCTTTGAAACTTTCACTACCAAGCTGCCGCAAAAACGCACCCAATTGTGCCATTCCTGCTTGCTCCTCGACGGCGGGTGTTCCATGGCATGACTGTAGGCGGCCTAGAAGCGGCCGCTGCCGAAGCCCTGCCATGGAAGGCGAAGGCACAAGCGATCCGGACGTCGAAAGAACGCAAGCAAAATAGTAGCAAAGAAACCAATACGAGAGTGAAGCGTCGCAGCAGGGAATAGGTGCAGCTCAATGTCAACGCAGCAACGCCTCTAACCCTGGCGCCAGACAGAAGGAGCGCATGTGAAGCTCGGGAGGCGAAAGCTGCAAGGCCGCACGGGGTGGGCATGTCACGTGTACTGGCGGGGCAGCCACACTGAAGCGCGTGTAGACTGAGACAGTATCGGTAACCGGAGGACAGAGGATATAATACAACGTTCGCAGCACTGCTCATTATTGTTCGTGGTTGGTACAACGGACCTACTGAAATGGGCCATGCAGACGCAATACAATCTTATTTTATTCCAAATACTTCGTGTTTTGTAGTGCCAAGGCGCTTGTCCGGAAGCAAAACATGTTTTATTCACCGAGAAATCAATCAATTTAAGTTAAAATATTAATTCTCCCTCCAAATCGGCTGTCTTTATGACGTCTCCAATAACATACTAAGAGCAGGTCTTCAAGGTAAACCTAGTGTGCTGGGGTGTCTTGATTACCGTTAGTCAACCTAGACGGCGGTACCGTACCGTGGTGGGCCGTTTTCTGCCTTTGCTTTGTTTCGGGCCGTATTTGTGCCTGACTTGTTTTGGTTGAGGCAGAAAATAATTGCTTCGAGAAATATGGCGTTCGCTTGACAAATATGGTCACGTAAGAGACACCGTCGCTTACGCCAATCGGCCTGTGTTGTGTAAGACAACTCCCATTCCGCGGACTGCTGTGTAGCTAAAGCGAGCATTGTGCGCGCACTACGAGCAGTACGCATCAATACTTCTATGTTTAGGTGTAAGTTCGTAACTTCAACTGTTTACGTGGCCATAACTACTGCTACAAACAGAATGAGCCCTAAATGTAGGCGCAAATGGATCGTTCGGCAAGCTTATCAGCCCTGCCTAATTTGTGTTTGCTTTTGCCGGCCTCAGTCAATCGCAGAGCTGGCACATATTACATTATAGGTTCTTTTGCGGGAAACGAACAAAGTAGGTTGCATGGCCATTCCTTTTTTTTTCCGACTTATATAGCTTATTTGAGCGAAGATTACGTTAAAAAAGGTGTAGGTATAATTATAACGAGGTGATCTTTCGAATGAACCAAACTTGTTTTGTCTGCATGGTCCCTTGGAGGGTGTGCGTTGACGACGATTTTAAAGGAGGCCATTAGTCGACCCCGCAAGAAATCAGAACGCACACTCTCCGGAGAGGACACACGGGCTGATGTCTGCGGGCGCCGCATTATATGGACCAGCGTATCAGAAGATACACTAAGCGTCCCGGTGGCGTCGCCTCACTTGTAGGATTACTTTCAAAGACCTTTGTAACCTCTGCTGGAGTACGGATGGAAAGGATCTTGCCATGTACTTCTGCTTTTACGTCGTGCATACTTACATTCTACCTCCTATGTTAGCACTATGAATACTCTGCGTTTTTGCAGTTGTCTCTCCGTTGTCACACTTTCGTAACATACCCAGCGGGAACGTTTATTAGTATGCGTGACCTGCCTCGAATATCACGTGGCATTGTAGGTATGTCATAAAGATTGTTTTTTTTTTCCTTTGATACTCGGACTCGCACGCTACAGTGCTCCAGCCGAGATTGGGCATCTGGAACCCACCCATTTGTTTCCTGTTTCAGGGGCGAGGATCTACTCCTTCCACGTGCTGAATCCGAAAATATAAGAGAAGCCCACAGCGCCGGTCATACATCCTCCCCACTCTTGCACAATAGTCCTAATGTGCAGCCCATCTTCCAAAGGGGCCGGTCTGGGTCAACTTCTGCTTGATCGTGAGGAGATAAATATTTGCGAGCCATCCTGCATTCTACCAAATTAATCAAGCTTGATTCTTATAGTGTAGCTTCGAGGACATAAGTGACCGTTGGAGTGAAGAAGCCTGCGTCGGTGTTGTCTGTAGCAGCAAGACAGCTTCTGCGGCAACTTGACTGTAGGGTTTAACGCGCCGACGCAAGGCAGGTGATGAGCCGAGCCGTTGCGAAGGGCTCCGGGTTAATTTTGACCACTTGGGGATGTTTAACGTGCGCCGAAATCTGGAACACACAGGCGTTTTTGCTTTTCGCCTCCATCATAAAAGCGGCGGCTGCGGCCGGGGCTTCTGCGGCAATTAAACGGCAGCTAAAGTTTCATTGGGTTCGACGCATGACAACCTATCCGGAGCGCCATAGATGGCGAGATTGAGGAAGCAAGCGCCTGCAAGGTATCCTGCCAAGCAGCGCTAGCAGTTTCGTGTGCATGCATGGCTTGTTTATCCAGTCGCAGTTACTGTAAACTCTGTCAACGCAGTGTTTTTATATGCTAGTCTTTCATATATGTCACGCGGTTCCCTTGCGCTGAACGGCGCGCGCAGACGGCTTAACCGCCGCTGTGCGATAAGGCTCAGACGAAGCAGTCGTTTCAACCTCGCCTAGTAACGTTGTACCGCAGCGGCAAAGCTCCGAGCAAGCAAAGCAATAAGAAAGAAAGGCACAGCTTGCGCACCGGCAGCCGAAGACCACTGCGACACGATGAGTGATCTCGAAAGACCTAGCGTAGTGAGAGAGAGAGAGAGAGAGAGAGAAACTTTTATTCGGTTGAGCCCCTTGCGGGAGGCCCAGCAGCCAAGGCGTTGGAGTTTCAGCGGTGGGCCCCAGCAGGTGCCTATGTTGCTAAGCTCCCTCACCTCAGCGACCAGTGTGAGAACGGCTAAGTCCCCCGGGTCCCGCACGCCCCGACACCCCGGTGCCCCCGTGAGGGCGGGCCACCGGTGCCGGCGCGTCCAGAGCCAGGCGGACCAGCCGCAGTTGGACCTCCGGGTCGTTGCTGCGCAGAGCTGTCTTCCAGTCGTGATGACTCTTAATGAAAGTCGGTGGTGCCTTCGGGCAAGCCCAGATTATGTGTGGGAGTGTGTCTATATCAGTATTGCATCTTGGACATTGGTCGGTATAAGTCTCTGGGTATATGCGGCTGAACAGTTTGGGGTGAGCGTACGTATTCGTTTGTATGAGTCTGAGTGTGGTAGTCTGTTTTCGGGTAAACTGGCGGGAGGGGTTAGGATGGTGTTGACGAGTTTCGCGGTAGTAGTGAAGAATTTCGCTGTATGTGAGCAGCGGGTGGCAGTGCAAGTCGGGAGAGACGGGTCGATCGACTGGGTCCTGGTTCGTGCATTCACGAGCCCAATCGTGTGCCGCCTCATTGCCCTCCAGCCTAGCATGTGCCGGTGCCCATATCAGGTTGATTTGCGGAAATGGCTGCATATCAGGGATCGTCCGTAAGACTGCTAGCGTGTGAGGGCTTCCCAGGCCGTTCGATATAGTGCGATAGGCGTCCTGGCTGTCCGTGACGATGGTTCCTACGGTTCCGGAGGCCGTTATCCGCACTATGGCCAGGGCAATGGCGCGCACTCCTCAGCAGCCGCTATATTCGGCGTTGGAACGGTGCAGGCCGTGAAGCTGGTCTCTGGATAGTTGCAGGCGACCGCGCGGCAGCTGGGTCGTTGGGCATACGGCGTCGCGTTAGTTTACCATACGTTGGACTGCTGGCGGAGTGTTTTTGTTAGCTGCGTAGTGAGCTGTCGCTCTCAAACCCATGGAGTCTCCTAGAAGCATTGTTTGTTCATAGCCTTGACGCAATCCAATACCGTTGAGCTTTAGGTACAATCCGACAAAGCTATATCAATAACTGGTTACTTTGGTGGGACGGCTACACCTCCCCCCCCACCCCCTTGGCAAGAAATAATTTTGCCTAACGCTATTCTCTCGCGCCAACCCCTTCCTTCTCTGAGGCAACGAATAACCTATATAAGGTGGTGTAAGGATGGCCGCACACATACGAACATACATACATACATACTTATACATACATACATACATACATACATACATACATACATACGTACATACATACATACATACATACATACATACATACATACATACATACATACATACATATATTAGACACACATACATACACCTGGCGCATTAATTAGCCCAAATAAATAAAACGCAATCCATTGTCTCTTTGTCGGCCTTTTCAGGGGATGTTACGCCCTGTCTTAACTACTTTCGGTGTCATGGCCAGGCTAATACTGAAAGTAGACAGTGTCAGCCCCTCTGGCGCCCCTCTGGCGAATCACTTTTCCGCACTGGGCATCATTCACGCTGAGTGGAACTGCTTTAATTTTCATTTACTAGTTAAGAGGCCACCGCGACTGAATTTGGTAGATGGCCCTTGAGTGAGTGCACGAGCTCCTTCTAACATATGTCATCCACTTTAACCGTGTCCATGTAATGCCACATGTACCTGCTTAAGTGGACCGTTTGCGATGGCGGAAAGGCACAGCTGCACTGACACGGCCCAGCGAAGCGTACAGGACGCGTACACGAAACCGTGGTACTCTTACACCACTTCTTTGAAAGAAAAACTACGGCTGAGAAACACTTGGAAAATTACACGCTGTCGTCACGTAACATGGACCTGCGAATAAAAGTGGAACTGTGCAATTCTCGATGCATTCGATGCCACTGGTTGTAAGTCAATTTGCGGATGTCATCAAGCCCCGCCAAAGTTCACCATCGTGTATTCGTCAACTGGAGCTCGCCCTCGTTAAAGCTCCATTGGTCGGTCGTTTTTCAGACCTTGGCCTGCGTAGCTCTCGAACATAAACCCGAGTCGCAGCTTCAGTGACGCGAGCGCTTAAAGCATCTCCTCGCTCCCGGTCGGATGCCCCGGATTTGTGATGGGCGCAGCTCGACGCAAATGCCCTTCCCGTTCGTGGCGCCGCTGTTCAGGTAATGCACGCGAGCCGGCATTCGTGTGTGCGCTTGTATGTGTGCTCCACTGGAGGGCCCATTTGGCAACGATGGTTTGCTACTAGCGTGCCTGCAATGGACATCATATGCGGGACGACTGCACGTCGCCTCTGCCTCTCCGTCTGTCGAAGCGCGGCTCTCCCTCTTGTTAGCCTAACCGGGACGCCACTAATGGCGCCTATTCTCAGACTGCCATTGCCCTTTCGCATTGCTCGGCGTAGAGCTTCGCCCGTTCATCAGCTCCCCACACCCGTTATCTTCCTACCGCTTAATGCGTACCGAATTAATGGAGTGATGGTTCCTTCGATAGGAACCGCGGTCTCCCTAATGACAACCGACCGCGGTTAGTGGCCGTCATCTCATTGTCTTGCCGACTGAAGGGTTATGTTAATTTAACGACTGGAGAGGTGGTATCGAGCAGCTTTTATCAGGGATTAAATACGAACCTTGCTTTATTGCAGCCGTAGCATTAGGTGTTAAGAATTTACGCTTTAAAACAATTCTTTTGGCATTCCAGACTGCATACAGAAATCATGACCCATTCCACTCTGTGAAGGTGGATCACCAGTGAAGCTTTACAATAAAGCACACTACCTAAATATGACACAGAATTTACGTGAAAAGAATTAGATAATTTTAGTTTCCTTGAGCAATAATGGCAGCCATCCCGAAGAAAGATACATGCATTTTGACTCTATTGGTGTTGAAAATGGTAGCTATTGTTAACTAATCTACTCAAAATGCATGTCCAAGTGATCAGACGTACAAAGCTACAGGCGGCAGTCATGTCTTTATCTAAAAAATAGCGCCAGTATCTGCTCGAGAATCGTATCGGAGGGGTGGAACATATAAAGTCAAGGTCGAAACCATGCTTTGAACGGTTGAAGGCTTTGGTGGCGATGTTGTGCTGGAAGCACCTACACCGGAAGGCTTCTGTTCTTACGCTCCGCGCTATGCTGTTAAACCTGGAAGTAACAAACCTCTCTGTAACAAATACTAGATTTAACGAGGTTTTTAAATTCCAAATTGCCAGCTCCGTTGTAGCCCATCTTTTGGCGATCTCCGTGTAACGAAAACATTGAGATGGTTAACCTTGATGGAATGAATTCGCTACGCTGATGAACGAATTTATTGCACTTTTTCTGAAAAATCGGCTGGAGAAATGCACCAATTTAGTGAATTTCGCCCGAACCGCTAACTACCGTGCATTTCTACGTGCGAGTGCGGTGTCGGTGGGGTGCTAGGCCTGCCTGTCGGCGTGAAATCGAATGTCTCCACTGCTATCTGTGATGTCGGTTTGTCGGTGATGATTTATGCTGCCAGAAAACAGGAAGTTTTGTCCTTTTAGCAAAAGCTCGCTACTTTGAATGCCACCTCCCCCGGTGAGAAATATGAACGTCATCACCCGGTACACTATCCTAGCTACCACCCTTTCACCAATTTAGACTGCGGGAAATAGCATGAAGTTAGCACGAAGGCGTAATTTCAGCATACGTTTGGTCCTTAAAACGCATTAAGGCTCCGAAAAGTGCCTTAATAAAAAAATGCTGCCGCGTATCTTACACTTCCATTGCAAGTATCAACGAAAGACGATAGTCATCTGGCGCCCCTGCCGAGTAAAAGCATCCCTTCTCTTTCCAACTCACCTCTCGTGGTGTTTCTCTCCCGTCTGTCTCCTCTCAAGATAAACACCCTAGAAGTTTGCTCAAGTCAATTTAAATTTACTGCGTTCCACTGTTCTACGCCGGTTGCCTCGATGCCAGCGCTGCCGCACGGCAGAGATGCGCATGAACCGAGGCCACCTACTCCAACTTTTCTAGAACCGCGTTGCCCTACTCCACGTGCGTTCCAAGTGAAACGTGGAACCTATCTAGTGGAACCTTTTGTAACTGTTGCCGGTTGATTTCTTAAAATGCCGCCAGGAGGTGCAGTGGCGCGGGTGACAGCAGGCGATGGAGGCAATTTTTTCTGCAGTGGGTAAAGTAATTCATTTGCTATCGAAAAAATCAAGCATCCACGTCTTTTTTAATAAAGGAATACTGCAAATGACACTTCTGTATTGATTTTCGGTCTCGTATTTGCGTAATAATTTGTTTTTGTTCAACAATGTTGACAAGTATAAGCATTGCCACCGATCTTTGACGTTTTGATTCGGCTGTGGGTATATAAGCCCATTGTGCAGCTACTGTTTCACTGTGGCCGGGTGGCTTTATCGTGTTACAGACAGACAGACGGACAGACAAATAGATATACAGACAGAACAAGTTTTCGCGTTCAAGTAGCCCAAGAAAGACAATCGTCTTTAAAGGTGTTACTTAAGTTGCCTTTGTGAATACTGGAGTAAGTGATAATGATTATTTGGAGAGATAGAGGGATCAAACTTTATTTAAAGCGGCACATGTCCGGGCTGCCGAAAATGGGGTTCTGGTAGGCCTGGAAGACGTTCAGGTGGGAATTCCGCAGGTGTCAGGGCCCCGCACATGGGCAATGTGCCGGGTTAGGCGAGGCCAGAGGATGGGGCGAAGATCAGGTGGAGGAGCGGCACAGTTTTCCCATGAGTATGGAATGTGGGATGGTAAAAGGTGTGGATGAAGAATGTGAGGTGATCGCCTGGCGCGAGGACAAGTCCAGTAGGTGTGTTTAACGTCGGGATAGGCACCACACACTTGACAGTGGGGCGTGCCATCTCGGGTCATGATATAGTGAAGAACGAGGTCACAAGGGAGGGAGAGAGTCTGAGCCTGGCGGATTTAAGTGCCTTCGCGGCATGTGAGGTCAGAGGTGGGAGGAGGTAGATTACAGCGGGATCTCGCGTAGGTCCTTCAACTGTTGCCTCCGGGCCTTGCGATGGGCGGCGCGTTCTTCCTTGGCGCTGTGGTCCTGGGGCCAGGGTTGAGGGTCTCTCGGGTTTCGATTTGCACGAGCAAGGGCATGAGCCCTTTCATTCCCTACAATTCCCTGGTGTCCGGGGACCCATTCTAGAAATACGTGGGCTGCCATGTAGCATGTCAGCTCGTGATGAATGTGCTTAGGTAAGGAGTTGACTATCCGCGCGGATGGTAATTTGGTCAGTTGAATGGGTTTGCAGCATGATCGAATCGGCAATGGCTTGAATTTCAGCAGCTGTAGAAGAAGGTACATTACAGTGTTGACGGATGGTTTCTCGACATATGGCATATGTCGATGGTTCTCGACTCGATGGTTCTCGACTTTCTCGACATATGGCATATTGTACACACGTTTTGTCTTTCCGGTAATGTATGCAGTGCAAACAAACAATCTGTACTCAACACAGCGCCGCTACAACGTTAAGGCCAGCTGAATTTGCGCCAGAAACGTCCGCGAAAAGAGCATTTCGAGCCGCTTGCAGAAACTAACTGGCTGCCGCTCCTCCCTCTCGCACGTCGGTGTCATTGTACTTTGTTTCCACTTTTCCTGCCTTCAATTTCACGTCGTTGGCGCCGCGCCTAGCCCTCCACCATAGCCCCCACCCCCCCTACTTCTATCAAGATCGGGCAACGAGTACACAAGGAGGCCTGTCATCACCACGTCACGGATAATTTCCGGGGCAAACGTCGCCGCAGCTGGAATTAGCCGCAGTCTCACGCCGTGTGCACGCAGAGGGCTTGGCGCGCAAGGTCTCACCGTGTCACCGACGCTGTTCTTCGTGAAACCCCGTCCCTTTTAAATGCATAGCATTTTAGTAACTCACAATGTCACGCGGCGTTGGCGTGCCTTGTCGTAGTCCGGCAGGCGCGCCTTGTCGTAGTCCGCAGCCAGGCCACTACTATAGAAGAAATAACAGTTTCCGGCGCCCGGTTTCGAACCCATGACGCCGCGGGCGGAGCGCAAGGTGCCCGGCGCACTACCGACTAAGCCACGAAACCGACACAGATTTTGATGCACCGAACGCGCCTTATATCCTTCACTCATTTCTGGTTTGTTTCGAAAGCGCCACAAGTTGTCCCGCGCCTCCGAAAGATGGCGACACGGGTCCCGCGATCGAGAGATACGACTTGCCGGCGCACCCCCTCGGAAATGCTGTGCATTTGATCGTGCCCCTCGCGAGGGGGATGTCTTTTTTTCACCCTAATCTCCTTCCATCTCTTGATGTTTGGACGCGTGCGAGGCCCAGAGCCGCTGAACAGCAAGCGCAAAACACTATTTCTAAAAAAAATTGCTCAGGGTGAAAGGGGGAAAGAGATACGGGGGAAGAAACGGCGTACATATCCGAGGCTGTTGCCCTTGGCGGTGGAAAGCAGAGTGGTCCGAAGCTCCACAAGTGGCCGCCACCGGATGTACGCAGCGCGTAGTGCGGGGACCGCCTGGAGAACTGCGAATTAAACTGGAAAGGCTCTCGCTCCCTTTCGAATTGCATTGCTTACGCTGTTGTACTAAAAAATTGAACACTGGTGCGTGGCATAGCCTGCCGCTGCAGTCATTCCAAAGTGGCGGTTGGCTGAAACTAGCCAAATGGGACGATTTCTGTGAACCACATTTCTCGCAGTTGGTTTCGTTGTGCTGCAAAGAGTTCACTAGGGCCATGTTACGACCACTTAGAATTCGACGACTTGCACAAGTCTCCCACCGTGGCAAGCTTAGAAAACAAGAAGAGCGGTGTCTACTCTGAGTACCCGATGCGATGTTTACGATGGGCCCTGAATATATGAGAGCTGAAGCAAGGAAAACATTCGATTTATGGGCCTTATCGGGTTGCTGCAGCAGCTTTTATGGCTCTGTAACCTAACCAGTGCGTACTAGGCGAAATAAGAATTTAGGCAAGGTTGAAATTACGCAAATGAGCATAGCAATTATTGAAGTAAAATGGGAAGAAACTCGAAACAAGGGTCCAAGAAAGTGAGACAGCGAGAGCGAAATGTCTAAGGCGAGGGATTAATTCACAGCGACCCTCACCGCATGTTACGCTCTCGCTTCGTCGTCAACGTATTCATGTTGACCAGGGCACGTCAAGTCGAAGTAAAATTGCACTTGTGCGTTCTCTTTAGATGTGTCAAAGCAATGTGACAATGTTTTTACAGTCGGTGCTGAGGGTTTGCGACCGGTCTTTATATGAATGTCTGAGTGCGAGCCGCCGAGGCGTTTTCGGTAACTCTGGTCGTCTCGCACTGACGGCGACCTGGCGGAGCGTTGCCGTGGATATGAACGCCAGGACGCTCGGGTCTCGTCAATCGCGATCGACACTGAAACAACACACCTGCGTCCGGGAAAGTGACTCGCCCGTCTGGACGACCGACAAAAGGAAAGAGGGCAGGACGGCGAGTTGGGCGTGGAAGCTGGTTTTTAGCTACGGCTCAGTTTCAGCGGAAGCGAGGCGGATTCCTCTACCGGGTTCTGTGAGAGGGGCGTCTGGCGCCACGGGCCTGCCCTGTGAGAGTGATGTATTTCGGATTCAGTTGGGGTCTATGACCCTGAATAGCTGGTGGCTGCAAAGGGAGCGAAGCGTCAGCATGCTTTCGGAGGCGTAGAGTGCTTGGGCACAAGAACGTCTTTCAGGCCTATGCGATCGAATGAGGAGCGACTATTCGCTCGCGGCGGTACCGAATTTATTGATTGCCTGACAAGGGGAAGTGCCAGTCTGACTGATTGACGGCGCCATCAACGGGAAGCTCAGGCTACTGAATCCAGAAATTTGAAAGTAGGAATACCCAACAAAGTGGGCTTCTTCAAAAAATCACTAAGACATTGAAAACAGCTGAATGCGTGTGTGCGTGTGCGTGTGCGCATGGTTGCCTATGTTTGTGTTCGTGTGTGCGTGTGGGGGAGGGCGTTGGGAATTCCTCATTGTCTCGCCTCCCAGTATTAATATCGAACTCGTTTTGCTGATATTGGTAACCCACAAAAATATTTTCATGGTGGTCCGCGCACACAAAAACAGCACAAGAATAGTAGGAACGACACAGTCGCTGTCTAACAAATGATGTTTTACGGAAATGCATGTTATTTAAGCAACAACTTGGATCAACCCCTCCCCCCCCTCCTCCCAAAGAAAAAAACACTGACGGCCCCAAAAACCTATCTCATACACGACTTGTGTAGGCGCAATTAAAGTGGGGTTCCCGCACGCGCCTCCGCTTTTTAGAATCCTGTAGGGTTGTGGAATTTACCTCGGTCGCTGGCCTTGCTGTCTCACCACCGCGACTGTGCGATTGAACTCAAAATCGCAATCGCACCCCTTGCAGAGGCGGGAGAGATGAGAAGATGGTGCGCCCTTCAGAGACCGACCTACGTCTTTTAAACGAAAGTTGAAGCACCGTCTCATCTCACCACCAACCTACTTGCCACCGCGCGGATTGAGAGGAATAGAGACAGAGAGAGAGAGAGAGAGAGAGAGAGAGAGAAAGAGAGAGAGAGAGAGAGAGAGAGAGAGAGAGAGAGAGAGAGAGAGAGAGAGAGAGAGGACTCTTTAATGTGGGCTGGAGAGGTCAGCTGTGCCAGCGGCAGTGCTTGCTATGCCAGATGGGGGTGATTACAATGCAGTGAAGTGAACGTGAAAGACTGGGAAAGCAACAATTAGAGAGAAAACAAAAGGTAAATGGAAATGGGACGCAATGAAATGCAAGAAAAAAACTCAAAACAAAGTTAAGGAAAAGAAAAAAAATTACACCATCTTCCCGTGGGGAACCCTGATGAGGATGCGAAGCATCGTGGCGGTTCCGTGTGGTTCCATTGTGTTGCCGTTATGTTGAGTGATGTGGTTTTTACTAGCGCCAGAGGGAATTCCGCGTCCGGGTCCACACCGGTGGCAAATGCATGCAAGTGCTGTTGTGTTACAGTGAGTAGGCGGTGGTTCTCGAGGCGCCGAAACTCGTCCATCATGTTCTTGTCGATGTTGTCTCCGTGGTAGAATCCGTAGTCTCCGTCAGCTTCGGTGAGGTAAAGGTTGTTGACATTGGTGCACCGGCTGAGAGCAATGTACACGCCCTCCTCTTCGCAGCTTTGTCTTCTCGTTCTTTTTCTTCTTCAGCGGTTCCCCTACGGGAAGATGACGACGGTGGTTGAACGCGAACCTATCTCGTGATGGATTCTTTGGTTGGCCAATCCTTAGGGGCATCCTGCCACAATCAGCATCAGAGGCGCTGCGGACGGGGCTGGTTGAGCTGCAAGGCGCGTGGCGCTTCCCGCCACAGCTTTCCCACGGGAAATTCAGCATCCCCCTATAAAGTTTTCAGTTCGTCATTTCCGTTGACGTTCAGCTTCGCGTGCCTTCGTTGTATCAGTAGCTTCTTGACGTAGTTTGAATGAGTCAAGGACATAAGGCGCGTTCGTAGCACTTGCTCCTGTCCCGGATTTGTAGCGTAGTGGGAAGAGCACCGCGTGCCTCCCGTTGCGGCCAGAGAATCGTTGGATCGAAACCGGGCGCTGCTAACTATTTCTTTTTTATATAGTGTAGTATCGCGGAGCTTTGGGTGTAAGGAGGAGAGTTGCGCATGCGCAGTGAGCGTGTGGACGGTGCCGCCATCAACGACGCAGTACCAGGCGAGTCTAAGAAATGCTCCGCATTTAAAAAAATTGAGCGAAAGGAGCCCAGGAAGCGCAGACCACCCAACAACAAAAAGGAGTCAAAGCGTACAGTCGTCAAAAGTGTTAAAAATAACGAAAAAGCGGGTGCCAGCCTATGCACGGAGCGGCACATTACGATAGCCACCGACGAATCTTCGGCGTTTGATAATCGGTGCTCCTTAGGCTGACTTGCTGTACTCCGCAGCTACAGCTCATGCGCACAGCATCGCTGATTACTCAGGGCGCTATGGTAAGCTGCCGCTCTGTGCATACGGTAACACTTTTGATGACTGTACATGGCGACGCAAACGCCTGCAGATATAGCCATGCGCACAATGTAAGAATTACAACGTTTTGTCTGGTCTGGAATCCCGCAATAAACGCAGAAGAATTTTTGACCCTAAAGATGAGTTATTGCTGTTGACCCTGGGGACCAGGAAAGTGACACAACTGAAGCCTTGCTCCACGTCGTACACGAGACAGGCAGCTAGCCGCTGTTACTCGCGCAGCGGCAAATCGCGGGCATATACACAATACAACAAGTTCTTTGTAGTCTTGTGCCCAGCGCACCTGGAGCACACTGGTGCATCCTCCCACCCTATTTTGAGCTTGAAGCTTCGAGTTCAAGCCACGTGTAGACGCTGAGAGGAATGGAGGATACAACTCCCCAAACACCGTTGGTGAAACGCTTATCATGCTTTATGGAGCACCTTTCCTCACCAGTGGCTGTTCCTCTTCACTTGACCCTTCTGTAAATGCCCGCGCACACACTTCCCCGCTCCTTGCCTGCACGAAATACGACATTCACGTCGTAATGGCTGGCAGTATTTTTCACGTGGTACGAAACAGAGTGGAGAGAAAGAATAATAGCGACTTTTTTTCGCTCATCTGTGAGCGTTCCCGCTGTATTCTGGCCAGCTTTTGTGTTTTGCTGGAGCCAGCAATTCGTTTCATTCCGTAATAAATAATCGGCACGTAGTAAAGTCCGGTTTTGCTCCGCGCTAAATTAGTTCATGGTTGGTCTGCAGTCTCGGTAACTCTATCGGCCAGACATACACACTAAACATTCTTGCACACTTTCCGGCCGAAAAGGGTGTAAGAATCTTGTCCAATGGCGAACACCTTTAAAAGGTGTTTTGGCTAAAAAAGGGCGTAAGGACGAAAAGAGGGTGTTCGTGTGAAAATCATATCTACCTTCGGGCACCTACCGGTAAAATAGGTACAAGCCACTACGCGGCCTGGCGCTGGGCCCTTGTGTGGGACTACAACGCTTAGGAAGTTCACCTGGCTTTCACAAAAAAATCGCCTCTATGGAAAGGGGCGGCTGCAAAAACGCAAGAACGTTTTTTTAGGATGTTCGTGTGAACACCCTAAAAAGTGTGTAAGGTTGCTCAACACCCTAAAATAAGGGTGTGGGGAGCGGAGCTACGCGTGAAGGTGTGGATGGGCCAAGATTTTCGGTGAGATTTTTCCTCGGCATGCCCTAGCACGGCGAGTGTTGACCAACAGCCTGCCGCATCTCTTGTCCCCAGGCACGAAAGGCTTTCCGACACCAGAGTTTGTAGAGGCCCCACGTGGGTGCTGAACACCAGGTGGGCCTGCACGTGCCAGTATTTGTTATCGAAAACCCAAGTGCCTCTTCTAGGAGCACTGGTGTCTAATGCGGGCACATTGTAGTTTCCAAAGGTTATGGAAGTATAGATTTGCCCCAAGTCGATATTGTGTTTTTGTGTAACGTTTCAGCGTGCGTGGAAATACATGAACTGCAGCGAAAACGTCCGAGATTCTTTTATTGGATAGGTAAGAGATATTAGCACACGATGGTGAGGGGAAAGCATGATACTTCGCAGTTTCAGTTATTACTTTCTCTCTCTCTCTCTCTCTCGCTCTCTTTTGAAAGAGAACTTCGGGGAGATATTCTGGCTGAGAGTCGTCCTTTGTTTGGGTGAACTCAGCCAGCTGGGCTATATAAATATAAATACAAATATAACGAGGGGTGGATGATGCGTTAGTCTCCGCGGCCTGAGCACTCCACTTGGATAGTGCTAACTGCACCTCCGGGTAGGAGCTTTCCAAGGACTGCTTTAAGTGTGAAGAGGAGCGGGAAAGCAAGAAAAGGATTGTAGGGACATTCGCAGAGAGAGCATAGACTGATGCGTCGAGGGCAGAGGGGCGAAAGGTGGGGCATGGGGTTGACGCGGTGAAAGAGTCCCCGAAAGGGGGAAGAGGGCGCATTGAGCAGCCGCCAGTGGCCAGCGGCCTCGTGAGCGAGGGAAGAACGTAGGGGAACATATATCGTGGGGAGGCGACCGAACTGTTAGGTGATGTCCCGGTTCGAGACTAGAGCGTTCCGAAAGCTGGGTTGCGTTCTAACTCTAGTGCATCCTGATTCTGAAGGAATTTCCCTACGGCGAAGTGTCTCTGTTCGGCATGATGCGCATGGGCTTTCGGGAGCATTCTCCACTCACAGAGCGTGCCCGCCGCCCGTAAACTTTGATCTCAAATTACAGTATTATCAGCCTACTTTTTTTTCCACAAATTTGATTACAGCAGTCGATTTTCGCGTATGTACAGCAGTCGATATTAGTGTCTGGCTCTACGCGTTTCTGTGAGTCCCCGCTGTTTAGCGCCTGAAGATTCAGTGTGCTCAACGACCCAGCCCTTGCCATCCTTTTGTTAGCCACGCATAGTTTTTATGAAAGCGCTGAGGCCAACTCGTTCTGAAGGTTGCCATAATGTTCTGTGCTGGGAGATTCTGAATGCGTCCTGAGCGTTTATGTAAATAAATACTGCGTGGGCCTATCGGGCATGGTGGATCCCCGCACCACATGGCCGCCGCGAGAGTGTAGGCATCTATATCGAGGCTCGCCTGGATCTGGCCTAACTCTGCTAGGATTCTCGTTCAAAAGGCCATTAATTGTACCATGTATTACTGAGTATTGGTTCTGGCGTATGCCTCATGTACTCATTCCCACGTTGAGGCCGCGGTTGCTGCAGTGCACGTAACCAAAAGGGACGCCTTTCGGCGTGTCACTCCTAAGTGATGTCGATGGAAATAGGTGCCACGTGGACATTGTTCTGGTGTGTGGGTGGATTATTGATCTCCTATGTGGTGGAGAAAAGAAAAAAAAGGAAGAAGCAGTGACCGTGTCTCTTGTTAACTTTAACGTGCTTGTGATCGGAGGGGAGCTCCTAGGGGCCTGTATTTTTTAGGTGTAAAAGTACGACCAAGGTCAGCTAATAAATAATCCTATGCACCACGGCTGTACAAAAAACAAAGGTGTCCACGCCAATGCCGAAGAGATGATTTCATGTTTCTATGAGCATAAATTCAATTTACGACCGGGTGCTACGAGGCAGCACGATCATAGCATATATTTTCCGGGAAATTTTCTCGTCTGCTGGCCGTGTGCTCGTCGATGTAAATTCAAGTGTTCATTCGAATGTTCGTTCGACTGCAAATAATTTCTTTCCCAAATTTATGGTCTTTAAAATGCACGTCGCCGCAAAATCCCCTCGCGCTAACTGTTTTCCTCCCCGCTCTAACCCTTTCTGTTCTCGGCGAAGTGCATGCAGTCAGCTGCAGTATATGCACTTGTTTCCTGATCTTTTGTCGCTTAGTTCTTTCTCATTTGTTTAAAATGCACAAGCTAGCCCCGAAACTTACTTTGCTGTGTGATTATAGACTCAGTACTGTTCAGTGCAACACGTGCAACAGTCAGTGCAACAGTCAGTGCAACACGTGTGCGCTTTAGGCTATGACCAATGTAACCGCGTGGCTTAACAACTCTCCGCGATCGTTCGGGCAGACGGCGTTTGACGCCACTACCACGGCCACCAAGCAACCGAGCCGCATGCTAAAAACAAAACAGAATTCGTATACAGTATTTGGTGCCCTATCCGGAGAAAAGCTTCACGTCAAGTGGACAGTTCAGGGCCGGCCATTTTACCTCTCCTGATTTTTGCGCCCCTTCTCAGCCTCTCTCCTTCACCCTTATTTCCCTTGACCAGGGGCATGCGTTCGAAGAAACGCACATGCCTGCTAGGCGGCGACCAGGAGGCTACCGCACCACGGGATATGGCTGGATGCAAGGCATGGTCTTGGGTTTTCATAAACGCTGCGTCAAATAAATTAAGCGTCGCTGGTCGACCTTAACCCCCTTTTTGGAAAGAAGCATAAGTGTGTAAGTGATGCCTAGGATTTTTGTCAAATGCTGGCGGGTTCCATTCTTTAAAATGCGGCTGTAAACCTATCTTTGACTGGTGTACAATTTTATCCCATGGCAGAACGCAGCTTGCGCGAGAAATTACGGACGCTAAGGCGACTGCAAAACTCGGAGATAAGTATGTCCGCTCGCGATCGCTTCCGCCCACTGAGAAGGAATTGGCTTTCTTGACTGCCGCATCGCTTGGCGTTTCATCTTTCTTTCCGCATACGCAGTCGACCATTGCTACGTTTATAAGCTTCACACAGTGGCACAATAAAATGTAGCTGGAAGTTGCTCTCTGTGTCTCCGTCCTCACTTCGTTCCTGTCTCCCCTTTCTTGCGCTATTATTTGGTGTAATTATGGAGTACCAACGTGCCCAGAATGTTGCCCTTAACACGACGTATACACTGCCACGTGGTCGCATTATTCCGGCGCCTTGTGTGAACTGCTCCCTGGCGAGCCCTCGGAAGCTAGCGTGGGCGAATGAAACGATTCAAGTGTGCGGCCAACCCTTGAGACAGATAGCATGACCAATTATTCCGCTTGCTCTATAATACTTGCACTTCCCTCGACACTATTGTGGGCGCAAGCTCGGAGCCACGGTTTTAAAACGAACGCCTGCTATTGGGCGAAGCGAAGTGGCGGAGGAAATACTTATTTTGCGTGTGTCGATATTGCCCTGCCTTCTGTGGGGTTACTGCTCTGTCTTGCACTTTATGCGGTATGCAACGACATTGCCGTCGTTATGTCGCCTTTGGTTGATGCTGTTTGCCATAAATAGTTGCATTTAATCTTGTTTACAAATGAGTATTACCAGGAGCAGAGCACAACAACAAAAATTGTGCGTGTACCGCTTATTAATCATACGCCCCTTTTTTCAGTCGTAGGGCGCCGGGTTGTGCTGGCTCGCTCGCTTGCCTCGAGCGCTTTCCGAGCTGCTTTTTCAAGGCGACTAAAAGGGGTGAAATCAATGCGGTCCTTATCTACGGCTCCCACAGGTGGACCGCCTAGCGTTGACGTTGGGGTGACCCGGCAAGACAATCCTGCCACTGTGGCTGTAGCCAAGTGTTATGGCAGGCAGACCATATGGCAGCGGACCATATGGCAGCGGCTCTCCTTGTGGTTTACTTTCTTCGTCCTCGTCTGAATTAACGCTGGTTTTATCCAAGAAAGAAGACCATATGGGAAGTCAAAAGTTTGACAGGTGCCCATTTCGTCGGGAGGAGACACTGAAGAAGCTGCAGGGCAGCGACCGTTGAATAAAACACCAAAACGGAAGACCTTTCGGCTTACGCATGGAAGCCCTATGCACAAAACAGGTTGACGAAACACAGAAGGGCCCTACGTGACGTAGTCAGCGCCCGTAAATTGGTTGCATGGTTTTACTGTTTGGGTTAAAGGGACGCTCTAACACTTCTCATGAACACTTTCACTCTTTCCTTCGCGTCTAGAGGCACTGCGAATGCTATATTTGCCTCCAGCGCGTAGCAGAACTGCATTATTTCTTGTCATAACAGGTACGCCTTCCGTTTCTGCATTGATTTTCCGGCTTTTTCTTTAAAGTGGATTTGGAATGTGGTTATTGCGGCAAGTCAAGGAAAACCGGCCAATAGCAGCTACATCACTGTAATGACGTAATTCTAGTTGTCGAAGGACGCCAAGATCGGGAAAGAGAGAAAAATCTTTTGAGCAAGTTTCTTATCAGCACGTTTCTGAGCAAGTTATGTGATGGGCATCAGTAACTTTTCGCTGAGGTACTTGGCAACCCCATAATGCAAGTACTGGATGTGTTCGTTGACTACGTTCTGCAAGCATTGAGGATTTCGGAAAAAGTGACAAAAAGTATTACAGGGCCCCTTTTTAAAGGTGTTGGAGGTGGCCGCTATTAGTGGAGTCTTGCGGCGAGATTCCTCTCCGTCTTGATGTTGCGTGTTTTTCTCCACTCTAGCTCATAGCTCGTCAGCTCTGTGAGTTTAGCGAGGGCATTTGGTTACAACGCATTCGTTTTTACATCGTAACAGCGCAGTTTTAACCGCTTTTCGAATCGATCTGTTTCACCTACGTATCCGAAGTTTCGTCTGTGAATACAAGAGCGCGACCTGCTGAAAAAAAAATACGTATTCACATTTCATTGCTGAGCGCGCCGGAGGTACACCTGAGTAATGATGCGGGCCATAGCAGAGGTCTTCGGATCTATTTCTACAACCTTTGCCAGCAGGAGCCTAATGTGGGCGAGTTGTTGGAACATACTGAACATAACATACCACGGCGGATTCTAAAGAGAACGAAAATTTTAGCACTATCCACATAAATGTCGCCAATTGAGATAATCCTGTATAGGCAGGAAGAGCTTTCGGTCGTTCATGCTTGCCTCAGTAAGGGTACGCGCCGACAAATAAGCAAGCTTTACGTTCTGCTTTGTTTACGGCCGTTTGCAGTGTGCTACGTTCACGTTATATCGTCATAACCTTCAGCATGACTTCGGCTGCCGCCGTAGTTGCGTTGCTGCAATTAATGAATAAAATTTTTATGCTTCCGGTAAAGACGGCAGAGGAAGATGCTCTGTGCAGCAAGCGACTCCGATATTGGCGGTGAGCGCTTGGATGCTTTTCGGGTTAGTTTAAGTCGGGATGAGGCTAGGCTTCGGGGCTTTGGGCACTAAGGGAGCTCTCGTTGCCTGTAGTATACTCACCGTATTTACTCGCGTAATGACCACGCTGGCTTTCCAAAAATATGATGTCAATTTCGGGGGTGCGTTTATTGTGCGAGGTAAATTTTTTCACGAAAAACGTTTCAGCGCAGAAAACGCAAGTAAGTTGCATGTCAGAATTTTTAGGATAGGTCTCATGGACATAACCATAATAAATAAAAACATAATAAAAACTCCACGGACCACCGCCAGCCGCACTGTGAAGTGACTCAAAATGCAGTGTTTTCATGAATTACGGAACGCGCCGGAACGAGCTTGCTGCGAGGTGAGAACAGGTCGATCAATAAGTGGCTGCTGCTGTTACAGTGCGGGACATGAAAACAGACACGGCTGCCGACGCAGCAATCTAAACGCGTTTTAAGTCCGAATGCACTTTATAAGCGACCCTGAATTCCGTTGACCGCCGTCCGTCCACATAGCAACAGCTGCGGGTGCGCACGCTCCTCGTCTTCCTTGGAAACGGGGGGAGATGAAACATACCCACGTGGGGGATTGGCCAGGAATCTCCTCGTCTTCCTTGGCAACGGGGGGAGATGGGCGCGCGCTGCCTGGTCGCTGACATGGCACATGCCCACGTGGGGGATTGGCCAGGAATCGGGCGTGAGAAGGGCTAATGCACCCGCTTAAAGGAGTACTGACACGAAATTTCAAAGCTGAGATCCGCTCTAGCAATCAAGTACAACGACAACACAAATAGCCCCTGGTGGCCCCTGGTGGCCCTTGGTGGCCCCTGATGCCACCAAGCCCCTCAGCCGAGAAGCAACACCTGGAAAGGAACCTTCCCCAACAATCATTGGCTGGGAACAGGCCGTGCAAGAGCCGAAGCCTGAAGATGACAAGGAACATCCTGGGAAGAAAAAGAAGGGCAAACCGAAGAAATCCTCTGAAGCTCCTGGAGATGTCAAAGAACAAGAAACTGTCATCATCACTCAGACGGTCATCGTCAGGGAAGGTGACAAGGAGTTCCCTCTCACCAGCGACCTTCCTGCAGACAAGGCCCCTGATGCCACCAAGCCCCTGAGCCGAGAACCAACACCTGGAACGGAACCTTCCCCAACAATCATTGGCTGGGAACAGGCCGTGCGAGAGCCGAAGCCTGAAGACGACAAGGAACATCCTGGGAAGAAAAAGAAGGGCAAGCCGAAGAAACCCTCTGAAGCTCCTGGAGATGTCAAAGACCAAGAAACTGTTATCATCACTGAGACGGTCATCGTCAGGGAAGGTGACAAGGAGTTCCCTCTCACCAGCGACCTTCCTGCAGACACGGCCCCTGATGCCACCAAGCCCCTGAGCCGAGAGCCAACACCAGGAAAGGAACTTTCCCCAACAATGATTGGCTGGGAACAGGCCGTGCAAGAGCCGAAGCCTGAAGATGACAAGGAACATCCTGGGAAGAAAAAGAAGGGCAAACCGAAGAAATCCTCTGAAGCTCCTGGAGATGTCAAAGAACAAGAAACTGTCATCATCACTCAGACGGTCATCGTCAGGGAAGGTGACAAGGAGTTCCCTCTCACCAGCGACCTTCCTGCAGACAAGGCCCCTGATGCCACCAAGCCCCTGAGCCGAGAACCAACACCTGGAACGGAACCTTCCCCAACAATCATTGGCTGGGAACAGGCCGTGCGAGAGCCGAAGCCTGAAGACGACAAGGAACATCCTGGGAAGAAAAAGAAGGGCAAACCGAAGAAATCCTCTGAAGCTCCTGGAGATGTCAAAGAACAAGAAACTGTCATCATCACTCAGACGGTCATCGTCAGGGAAGGTGACAAGGAGTTCCCTCTCACCAGCGACCTTCCTGCAGACAAGGCCCCTGATGCCACCAAGCCCCTGAGCCGAGAACCAACACCTGGAACGGAACCTTCCCCAACAATCATTGGCTGGGAACAGGCCGTGCGAGAGCCGAAGCCTGAAGACGACAAGGAACATCCTGGGAAGAAAAAGAAGGGCAAGCCGAAGAAACCCTCTGAAGCTCCTGGAGATGTCAAAGACCAAGAAACTGTTATCATCACTGAGACGGTCATCGTCAGGGAAGGTGACAAGGAGTTCCCTCTCACCAGCGACCTTCCTGCAGACACGGCCCCTGATGCCACCAAGCCCCTGAGCCGAGAGCCAACACCAGGAAAGGAACTTTCCCCAACAATGATTGGCTGGGAACAGGCCGTGCAAGAGCCGAAGCCTGAAGATGACAAGGAACATCCTGGGAAGAAAAAGAAGGGCAAACCGAAGAAATCCTCTGAAGCTCCTGGAGATGTCAAAGACCAAGAAAGTGTCATCATCACTGAGACGGTCATCGTCAGGGAAGGTGACAAGGAGTTCCCTCTCACCAGCGACCTTCCTGCAGACACGGCCCCTGATGCCACCAAGCCCCTGAGCCGAGAACCTACAACTGGAAAGGAACCTTCCCCAACAATCATTGGCTGGGAACAGGCCGTGCAAGAGCCGAAGCTTGAAGATGACAAGGAACATCCTGGGAAGAAAAAGAAGGGCAAACCGATGAAATCCTCTGAAGCTCCTCGTGAAGACAAAAAAATTCTCAGCACAGAAGCCGTCCCAATTAACAATACTGAAAAAGAACTTCCACTTTCTAAGGAGGTGGTTGTTGAGGAAAGACTACTGACAAAAGCGCCCCTTAGCGAAGAAGCCATGCCGGAGAAAGAGCAATCTCCTACATTGTTTGGCTGGGTGAAATCTGTCTTATTCCCAGAACCTCAGTATGATGACAGTGTGGACGAGAAGGAAAAGTTGGACAAAGTCAAACCATTCGGAGCTTCTGAAGACTTGAAAGAACACAAAAGTGACGTAGACTCTCATAAGGCCATCATGATCGGCGATCACAAAGAGATGACTCTCCCACCTTATAGCGAAGAAACAACACCAGGAGAAGCACCTTCCCCAACAATCATTGGCTGGGAACAGGGTGTGCGAGAGCCAAAGCCTGAAGATGACAAGGAACATCCTGGTAAGAAAAAGAAGGGCAAACCGAAGAAATCCTCTGAAGCTCCTGGAGATGTCAAAGAACAAGAAACTGTCATCATCACTGAGACGGTCATCGTCAGGGAAGGTGACAAGGAGTTCCCTCTCACCAGCGACCTTCCTGCAGACAAGGCCCCTGATGCCACCAAGCCCCTGAGCCGAGAACCAACACCTGGAAAGGAACCTTCCCCAACAATCATTGGCTGGGAACAGGCCGTGCAAGAGCCAAAGCCTGAAGATGACAAGGAACATCCCGGGAAGAAAAAGAGGGGCAAACCGAAGAAACCCTCCGAAGCACCTGGAGATGTCAAAGAACAAGAAACTGTCATCATCACTGAGACGGTCATCGTCAGGGAAGGTGACAAGGAGTTCCCTCTCACCAGCGACCTTCCTGCAGACAAGGCCCCTGATGCCACCAAGCCCCTGAGCCGAGAACCAACACCTGGAAAGGAAGCTTCACCAACAATCATTGGCTGGGAACAGGCCGTGCAAGAGCCAAAGCCTGAAGATGACAAGGAACATCCTGGGAAGAAAAAGAAGGGCAAACCGAAGAAACCCTCCGAAGCACCTGGAGATGTCAAAGACCAAGAAACTGTCATCATCACTGAGGAGACAGTTATCATCAGGGAAGGTGACAAGGAGTTCCCTCTCCTTAGCGAACTTCCTGCAGACAAGGCCCCTGACGCCACCAAGCCCCTCAGCCGCGAAGCAACACCTGGAAAGGAACCTTCCCCAACAATCATTGGCTGGGAACAGGCCGTGCAAGAGCCGAAGCCTGAAGATGACAAGGAGCATCCTGGGAAGAAAAAGAAGGGCAAACCGAAGAAACCCTCCGAAGCACCTGGAGATGTCAAAGACCAAGAAACTGTCATCATCACTGAGGAGACAGTTATCATCAGGGAAGGTGACAAGGAGTTCCCTCTCCTTAGCGACCTTCCTGCAGACAAGGCCCCTGACGCCACCAAGCCCCTCAGCCGCGAAGCAACACCTGGAAAGGAACCTTCCCCAACAATCATTCGCTGGGAACAGGCCGTGCAAGAGCCGAAGCCTGAAGATGACAAGGAGCATCCTGGGAAGAAAAAGAAGGGCAAACCGAAGAAACCCTCCGAAGCACCTGGAGATGTCAAAGACCAAGAAACTGTCATCATCACTGAGGAGACAGTTATCATCAGGGAAGGTGACAAGGAGTTCCCTCTCCTTAGCGACCTTCCTGCAGACAAGGCCCCTGACGCCACCAAGCCCCTCAGCCGCGAAGCAACACCTGGAAAGGAACCGTCCCCAACAATCATTCGCTGGGAACAGGCCGTGCAAGAGCCGAAGCCTGAAGATGACAAGGAGCATCCTGGGAAGAAAAAGAAGGGCAAACCGAAGAAACCCTCCGAAGCACCTGGAGATGTCAAAGACCAAGAAACTGTCATCATCACTGAGGAGACAGTTATCATCAGGGAAGGTGACAAGGAGTTCCCTCTCACCAGCGACCTTCCTGCAGACAAGGCCCCTGACGCCACCAAGCCCCTCAGCCGCGAAGCAACACCTGGAAAGGAACCTTCCCCAACAATCATTCGCTGGGAACAGGCCGTGCAAGAGCCGAAGCCTGAAGATGACAAGGAGCATCCTGGGAAGAAAAAGAAGGGCAAACCGAAGAAACCCTCCGAAGCACCTGGAGATGTCAAAGACCAAGAAACTGTCATCATCACTGAGGAGACAGTTATCATCAGGGAAGGTGACAAGGAGTTCCCTCTCCTTAGCGACCTTCCTGCAGACAAGGCCCCTGACGCCACCAAGCCCCTCAGCCGCGAAGCAACACCTGGAAAGGAACCTTCCCCAACAATCATTTGCTGGGAACAGGCCGTGCAAGAGCCGAAGCCTGAAGATGACAAGGAGCATCCTGGGAAGAAAAAGAAGGGCAAACCGAAGAAACCCTCCGAAGCACCTGGAGATGTCAAAGACCAAGAAACTGTCATCATCACTGAGGAGACAGTTATCATCAGGGAAGGTGACAAGGAGTTCCCTCTCCTTAGCGACCTTCCTGCAGACAAGGCCCCTGACGCCACCAAGCCCCTCAGCCGCGAAGCAACACCTGGAAAGGAACCTTCCCCAACAATCATTCGCTGGGAACAGGCCGTGCAAGAGCCGAAGCCTGATGATGACAAGGAGCATCCTGGGAAGAAAAAGAAGGGCAAACCGAAGAAACCCTCCGAAGCACCTGGAGATGTCAAAGACCAAGAAACTGTCATCATCACTGAGGAGACAGTTATCATCAGGGAAGGTGACAAGGAGTTCCCTCTCCTTAGCGACCTTCCTGCAGACAAGGTCCCTGACGCCACCAAGCCCCTCAGCCGCGAAGCAACACCTGGAAAGGAACCTTCCCCAACAATCATTGGCTGGGAACAGGCCGTGCAAGAGCCGAAGCCTGAAGATGACAAGGAGCATCCTGGGAAGAAAAAGAAGGGCAAACCGAAGAAACCCTCCGAAGCACCTGGAGATGTCAAAGACCAAGAAACTGTCATCATCACTGAGGAGACAGTTATCATCAGGGAAGGTGACAAGGAGTTCCCTCTCCTTAGCGACCTTCCTGCAGACAAGGTCCCTGACGCCACCAAGCCCCTCAGCCGCGAAGCAACACCTGGAAAGGAACCTTCCCCAACAATCATTCGCTGGGAACACGCCGTGCAAGAGCCGAAGCCTGAAGATGACAAGGAGCATCCTGGGAAGAAAAAGAAGGGCAAACCGAAAAAACCGAAAAAAAAATAGGCGTCTGTGAATAAATGCATCTTTCTTTCTTTGTAGTTGTGTGTGTGTGTGTGTGTGATCGCTCTTTCGCGAACATTACCAAACCGCGCAAACTCAACTCGTGCATTCGCACTTTCACATTCTTCCCCTCGGGGAAATGCGGGGAAATTTTTTGTCTTTGTCTTGTGAGTACATTATGAGCATTTAGTGAGAGTTTGTTCTGGACAAATAATCAACTCATGCTTGCCGATATCGCTAATATCGGTAAGTCTGCGGCAATAATATAGCATTGCCCCCTTTGAAAGAGGAGGATACACAGGTAAGCACGACCATCGTCAGCTAGACTTGGCACTCATACCACATATGGCTGACCCGCCGCGGTGGCTCAGTGGCTAAGGCGTTGCGCTGCTGAGCACGAGGTCGCGGGCTCGATTCCCGGCCGCGGCGGCCGCTTTTCTGATTGAGGCGAAAAGCAAAAACGCCCGTGTGTACGAGATTTCGGCGCACGATAAAGATCCCCAGGTGGTCAAAATTAATCCGAAGCCCTCCACCACGGCGCGCCTCATCGCCTGCGTTGCGTCGGCGCGTTAAACCCCTCAATCAATCAATCAATCACATATGGCTGCGGCAAGTTCAAGGTGCGATCATTGCCCGGGAAATAAAAAAAAGTCGTATGTAGACGACGAACTTCAGGGGTGCGATGATTACACGAGTGCGATCATTATGCGAGGAAATACGTTCAGAGTGGCAGCAGCTAACTTGGGCCGTTTGCGCCATATGTGAGCGGGGCCATGGCCGAAGGTCGATCAGTAAAGGCGGCCTCAGCTATCAGCAACGGCGCCAGAGGGAGAAAAGGGAGTAGAAAAAAAAAGCCCCGAAAGGCCGGGAAAATAACCAGCTGGTGTAGATCCCGGTTTGCTACCCTGCACTGCAGGAGTGTGGCTCAGGGCATAAAAACAAGGAAGAGATAGGAGAGGAAAGCCGCGCACTCTAGTCCCGTTTTAGGCACTGCAGTCGTTCGTGTATACTCGTATCACTCAGCATACGTAGAAAAGTTTTTGTCACCCTCTGCGAAGTCGATGGTACAGACCGAGGACCTAAGATAGTCTCTACTTTAATTTGGCGATTGTGTAATCAGCTCATCGCGGTGAAAAGCACGCTTCTCTGCGCTGTGCATTGGCGGTTTGCGGAAACAACGAGGCATATGCTCTGTTGTATCTTCCGCCCCACAGATGTCGGAGTAGGCGCTGCTGTTCATCCCGATGAGGACAGAGTAGTCTGTCGGGATGGCCTCTTCCAACCACAGCCTACAAAGCAATCTCGACTGGAATGAGGTCCATACGGGAATGAGGGGCCACTCGTTCTTGGAGAAGAGAAGATCGGCGCAGGAAGAAAGCAGTCTGATGCATACACTTTAAAACAATCAAGGATTATTTGGGCCCGTTTAGTAACGGAAATGAATCAAGGTAGGATTCCTTGTACTATAGGGCTGCACAAAACACGGACGGAGACAAAAAACGCAACACAAAGCCCCGGAGTCACCCAGCCTAAGTTAGAGTCCAATCTAAGTTCAGTCGGTGGCAGATCCCAACTACCGGCTGATTGCTGTCACTTGGAGTGTCTTTGAGCTCGTCGCGAATTGTCTATCTTGTGCCCATACCATACGAAAACAATTGCGTTTGTCCGGTGACATAGACCAAAACACGGGACTCCTGCCAGAGGAACAACTAAGCCGAGCGATTTCTTGACGGTATACCGTCAATAAAATAAAGCAGTCCGAAATACTTGAATAAAATCGTTCTATTCGGCAGGAGGAACACGTGCTTGAAAGCAAGTTCTACGAGATATCTGAGAAGGTCAAGGCAGTTGAAAATGACACGTCGTCAGTATTACCAGTGAAGGGTGATGTAGCGCAACTTGAATATCAAACTGGTAGAGGCTAGACAACTGCCATGTGGTCCAGGAAAACAGGCTAAGACAGAATAACTTATTTTTTATGACCCTAAAGATGGCGCAAAGGAAACTTGGGCCGAACCAGAGGCCAGTGATATTGCGTTCTGCTCAGAACGACTAAATGTTTTAGTCGATTCTTCTGCTATAGAAAGTGCTCACCGACTAGGACGTTTCACCCCTACAAAACAGAGGCCCCTATTTTCTCTATTTCAAAGACAAACAAAAAGTGCTTACAGTGGCCGCGAAACTAAAAGGGACAACTTTTGCGATAAGCGAAGACTTTTCGGCTAAGGTTAGCCTGAAAGGCAGAGGCTTCTTTACTATGGCCGATAACAGGGAGAGGTTTACAAACTACGGTTTAATAAACTGAAGATTGGCAAAGAAACTTTTGTTTACAACAGTGTAAAAGATGCTGTACCCCGTGTAGTTCATAGCCACGACAGACAGAGAGAGAGAGAACAACTTTATTTTGTGCCAAATTCATTCCTCGGGCAGAGGGTCGTCAGGTAAACATGACCTTGTATGTATTGTCGTTAACTGCCTCAGCCTCAAGAATAAAACGACCGAATTCAGGTCATTACTGGGAATTTCGAAGCCGCATAGGGTTATTGCAACGGAATCCTGGCTCGAGAGCACCATAAATTACGGCGAAATGTTCCCTTCTAATTACTCTGTCTACAGGAGGGATCGCAATTCCCGTGGTGGGGGCTGGTTTATCCTCGTTCATGATAGCATAGTAAGCCAACCTGTGTACTTTGAGACAGAATCTTGAGAAAGTGTCTGGTGCAAGATACTCCTGAAAAATGGTGTCTCGCTTGCTGTGGGCTTCTTTTACAGACCAGCTGGGTTACGAACTCCTCAACCTCTCTTCCAGCAGAGTAACACGTTATTAAGCTTGCAAACAAGTTATGTATATCTGGGTGGAGACTTTAATTTGCCCGATGTAGAATGGCAGTCCGCCAGGCCGATACTGCGCAATACATCTCCCTTGTACTCAGCGTTTGACGAAATGACCAATGCGCGTACGTTATCCTAACTCGTAGAAACGCCCACTCGAATCGGTGCTAGCAGCGCAACTTTGCTCGACCAAGCTCGACTTATTGTTTTGCAATGACCCTGACCTTGTGTCGTCTGTGCTCACAGTTCCCAGTATCAGCGATCACATGACGTTGTTATCGCTAACGTAAGCTGCACTGTGAAGAACAACAGGCCCTCAGAGCCACGAAAAGTGTTCTCTATGAAAAAGGCAACTACAGCTCGCTCTCACGAGCAGTATATGCATTCTTTCCTGAATTCTAGCTGCATAGTTTATGTCTTGGCATGAACGAACAGTGGAACGTATTTAAAACGAGAATCCTGTCCCTGACACAAACGTTCATTCCTTCACGCATTATCTCGGCGAAGCGCCGCACTGATAAACCGTGGCTCAACAGGGAACTTCGTTCTTTGATCAACAAAAGGAATCGGCTGTTAAGAAAGTATTGTACCTTGCCCCAGCCCGAGCTGCGATCTAAAGTAAAAAATATGGGCAAAGTAGTCACCCAAAAAATGCACAAAGCGCATGCAACGTACCTAGGCTCTCCGGGCGAAAAACTAAAAACCAACCCTAAAGTGATGTGGAAATATGTCAAAAGCAAACATAAATCGTATGCTAGTATTCCTGACGTCAAGGATGGCATTAACTACGCAAGAAATACCAAGAGCAAAGCCGAAAGCTTTAACGTGTACTTCAAATCTCTTTTTAATAGGCAAGCCTACCCCAATACCACGCAGCAAAATTTGAACTGGTATACGCAAATGCAAAACATAGCAATATCCGAACTCGGAATTGTGTCACTCTTAGAAAAAATAGATGTGCATTGAGCTTCTAGCCCAGGCGGCATGTCAAACTTTATCTTAAAGCACTGTGCAGTGTCCATAGCCCCCTTTCTATCCCTCATGTGGCAAACATCACTCCGACTAGGTGTTCTGCCCGCTGACTGGAAGAATGCAAATGTAAATCCGATATTTAAAAGCGGTGGCAAAACATAGTTTTCTAACTACAGTCCTATCTCTCTGGAAAGCGTTTGCTGTAAAATACTTGAACACATAATTTATACACACATTTATAACGACTCATCTACAAAAAAAAATTACCCCCATCTCCCCGCGAGGGAACCCTGGTGTGATTCGGCGCATCTGATGCTTCAATTGGCGTTTCCATTGGGTTGATTCTCTAAATCGGGTGAAACGTGTTGTGAACGCGTAGGATGCCTTTCCATCACATGCGGGTGTTCTCATACGCGGGACGATGGGGGTAATTTTCACAGGAGAGTCCCGCATGCGCGCAAAGCGAGGGAAGCGCGCGCACGCAGCTGTTGTTTATGATAATGAGACGGAGGGAGAGTGTTGCGCACAGCTGTCGGAGAGAAGAGCGGAGGAGAGGCGCGCATGCGCAGGTGGCGTGCGGACGCCGCCGACGCCGACGCCGACGCCTACACAGGAGGGACATTCCTCAGAGAAAGGGATGCGTCGCATCTAATAATTTCTTCTCCCCAATGCAACATGGTTTTAGGGCGGGCTTCTCGTGCGACACGGAGCTTACGGAATTTGGGCATGACATCGTAACTTAAATTAATGCAGGCACTCAGGTTGGTTATATATTTCTAGATTTTTGCAAGGCGTTTGATTCTGTTCCACATTCTTTGTTACTTCGCACGCCATCTGTTCTCGACATGCCGAGTGAACTGCTGAAGTGGCTGGACGCCTATCTTTTCGAGAGAAAACAGTGTGTTGTGCTTGAAGGCGTGAGTTCTTCGAGTATTTCCGTGTTGTCCGGTGTCCCGCAGGGATTCGTTTTAGTCCCACTTCTTTTTTAAATATTTATTAATGATTTTGTCGACTGCACTTTTAGTCGTTCTAGATTGTACGCTGATGACTGCTGCATCTATCGTGATGTAGCCAACTTAGCAGACGCTGCGTTGTTGCAACAAGATCTTAACTCTGTTTTTATGGGTGTCAGTCGTGCGGGATGACGCTCAATCTGACGAAATGTAATCTGGTAAGGTACAGTAACAAAAGGCACCCGCTACTTGTTGACTACTACATGGGCGGAGCATGTTTGCCGGTAGCCACAGAGTTTAAATACCTCGGAATCTTTTTCTGGAGTAACCTTTCCTGGAACCATCACGTCCATAAATAATTTGACAATAAAAGCGCGCCGCGTATTTACTTTCTTAAAACGAAATTATAGACAAGCTCCGACTAAGGTCAACGAGACCTTGCATGCAGAATATGTGCGCCCTATTTCGGAATATCGTTGCAGTGTATGCAACCTCTTCACAAAGACAAACGTTGATGTCCTGGAAAGAATACAGGCTCGTGCCGCCCGCTTCATAACAGGCAACTACGATTTCTCTAAACGATCAGCTGACATTCTCAGAAGATTGGGATGGCCTCTACTCGCAGAAAGACGCAAATACCTAAGACTCTCGTGCTTTTTTAATATATTCCACTCAAGAACTGGGATCGACAAGGAAACGTATCTAAAACAACCAACGCACGTGTACCTCGCACTGATCATTGTTTGAATATTCGCGAGTATATTTCCAGGATTAACACATTGAAGCAGGCTTTCTTTCCCAGAACAATACACGACTGGAATACTTTGCTGGAAGAAATTGTCTGCGCTCCCCCGTCTTATCTTGTAAAGCGTTTGCAAAATTATATGTTTATGTAATATCAAGCCATTTTGTTTGATGGGCGTACATATTGTTAACCCTGCTAAAGTGCTTGTTGTCTGTATATGCATTTTTTTTATCTTCCTTTTTTCCAAGTGCTGTTTTTCTAGCATTACATCCGTAATTTCACTGCTTTGATGCATAATTATTGTTTAAATAAACGCAATCTGTTTGGTTTGATTGATTACTGATTGTAGGGTTTAACGCGCCGACGCAACGCAGGCGATGAGGGGCGCCGTAGTGGAGGGCTCCGGAATAATTTTGACCACCGGGGGATCTTTAACGTGCGCCACAATCTCGAACACACGGGCGTTTTTGCTTTTCGCCTCCATCAGAAAAGCGGCCGCCGCAGCCCGGAATCGAACCCGCGACCTCGTGCACAGCAGCAGAACGCCTTAGCCACTGAGCCACCGCGGCGGGTCGGTTTGGTATGTATGACAAGTGTATTTGTACATTTGTATTTCCTTTTTGCTTCCCCTCCCACCTACAATAATGCCGGTGAGGGCAATGTAGGTATCCGTATGAATAAATAAATAAACATGTGCAAACTGTCTCAAAAATAGGGCTTTACTAAATTGCAAATGAAATAAATGACACGTTCTCGGGCCTCTAAAAAGAGTCTACATTAAATCGCCCCGTACTTCTTTTTACGCTGCTTAAGCTTTGCGCTATACTCGCTGCTTGGTGGTTACAAGGCTTACTTTTCTGTGCAAGTTTTGGGGGAGTCTGTTCGTTCTTCTTTGGCGACATAATTTGCTAATATCCTTGACAGGCTCCTCCGCAGGGCTGATCGAGGGGGAAGCCGGCGTCGGTGGAGTTTCGCCTAACACTAGCAGTGAGAGTCCACTGTTCCTGATGTTCCCTCTAAACATCTACGGGGAACGAAAGCTTGGCGATTCACGTGATGACGCACGTTTTCCACATTGCCAAATAATGGTCCCACCCCGCATTCCTTCACATCTTTTTCATGAAACTCTTTCTTCGCTTTCTGTGATGCTTTCTCTCCTCTTGCGCACCGCTTTCCCAGTTCAGGCCCCTTATCACTTTACCCGGACTTCGGGAAGATGCGACTGGTATGACATCGGTCACGGGGCACGAATGCCTGAACACGTTATCATCGCTTGAATTGCATTGACACGCAAGGTGCAACTGTAAATCGCACATCCGTCTAGCTAGGCCTTAGGATGGATAACGGAGTAGCATGGGGAAGCGCTCCTCGCTTTAATCACAAACGCCTAAGCCATAAGCAACCCCCCCCCCCCACACACACACGCACGTGATAGGGCAAATCCTCCGGGCATTGGACGGCCTTAGAGAATTTTTCCCGCTTCTTGAATTTGTCCCCTCTCCGGGACTTTAGCCGTGCGCTCCCCGAAACGCCCATCTGTCGTCTGCTAAGCCATGTCGGGGGCAAAGACAATACAAATACCATGCTGAGTACGAAGGCGACCTGTCCATTATTTTCTTGTTCCGTGGTGAACTGGATGCTTGGAACACAAGAGTTTAGATGCTCAAATAAAGGCATTACGTCTCGGCGGTGGATCACACAAAAACAGTCGTCTACGTAGCAGACAAAGATCTTGGTGCCATCTTGTACGAGCATAGCGCAGACTTTTCTAGAGCCTCTAAGGCAATATTCGCACAGACTGCTGAAACGGAAGCTCCCATCGCTGTTCCAAACCGCTGCTTGTAACATTCTACATTGAAAACAAAACATTTGTTCTGCAGGCCAAATTCCAGGCAAAATTACGCGGTCCGGAGTTGCAAGGATCTACTCGAGAACGATGCATCTCTGCCTTCACGTTCGCCAATTGAGACGCAAGACTTTTATCGTCTCCTGGAATTTGGCCTGCAGAACACATATTTTGTTTTCAACAGACACTATTACAAGCAGCGGTTTCGAACAGCAATGGGATCTTCAGTTTCAGTAGTCTGTGCAAATATTGCCTTAGAGGCTCTAGAAAATTCTGCGCTATGCTCGTACAAGATGGCACCAAGATCTTTGTCTGCTACGTAGACGACTGTTTTTGTGTGATCCACCGCCGAGACGTAATGCCTTTATTTGAGCATCTAAACTCTTGTGTTGCAAGCATCCAGTTCACCATAGAACAGGAAAATAACGGACAGATCGCCTTCCTCGACGTACTTCTGAAAAGGTCGGCCAAAGGATTTACAAGCACAGTGTATCGAAAGCCGACCCACACGGGTAGATACCTGGGGTTCGACTCTGCGCATCCTATAGGCCAAAAACGCTCTGTCGCCACTGCACTCTTCTCACGCGCATCACGAATCTGCTCTGAGCCTGGTCTGTGCAAGCAAGAGCTAGCCGTGGTAAGGAAAGACCTTCGCAGCAACGGCTACCCTTCAAAGCTTGTGAGGACGCAACAATTGCGGGCTTCATTTGCCTCCCACGAAAGGGTTCCTGAAGAATACTGGCAAAAACGCGCTGCCGTCGCCTACACGCAAGGCATCAGTGAAGCTCTTGCAAGGGTGTTTGGCACATATGCAATTAAAATTGCACACGTGCCAACGAACAGGCTTAAGCAGAAGCTGGTACGCGTGAAGGACCCTTTAGAAAAATCAAGATTCCCCGGAGTTGCCTACAAAATTCCATGCAAGGATTGCAACGCATCCTACATAGGTGAAACTGGACATTTTTAAAAGAATTCAATAGCACCAGAACGATGTCAAAAAAAATGCAATGCAAGCTGAAATGCCTTGGCGGATCATCACCTGGCTACTGACCACGTCATCGATTGGGATTCCGCAACTATAATCGCATCAGAGAAGCGCCTGTCGACACGACTACTTTTAGAATCAGTGCATATTCAACCAACTAAAAGCATGATTAACCGGTCGCGGGGTAATCTCCCCGAGATATACATGCACACTCTGCGCCACCGAACCTATAAATAATCGCGACCTTTCACCCCGTTTTATTGTGATGAAGGGACCAGTAGGGGCCCCAAAACGTCTTTATTTGTTTATTTGGTTTTGACCAGGCGAGTGCCTGCTTGTATTTCATCAATAAATCACCCTCCCCTGACGAGTTTTCGTCGAACCTTGGACCCTGTTAGGTGTCAGCGGGTTTACACAGCCAACTTGTAGGGACGCACATAAGCTCTTAACAAATGAGCTGCGTGGTGGCTATGCACTAGCCATTGTTTTTATTAGTTGCCTTGATGAATATAATCTTCTGTCGCAGTGTTTTAGGTAGCTCACTCGCACATTTTTCCTTTGTTTTTAGGACATTGTGGAGTGTCCAATGATTTCTGATTTTTATTGCAACTGTAAATATATCAAGAGTCCCGTAATGAGTTTCTGGCAGTAATAGAGCACTAATATGTGCATGAAGGCAGCCTAAATAAAAAAATTGGCTGCCTTGCCTTTGTATACAGGGGCCATGCAGACAACACACAAGTTTCGTTCATTTGACAGATTGCCTCGTTAGAATCATACTGACACCATTTTTAACGCGCACTTCACTCGAATAAGCTATATAATTAGGAAAAAGGGAATGGCCATGTGACCCACTAGCTTATTTCCCACAGCAGTACCTATGATGTCATATGTCCCCAGCTGTGCGATTGGCTGAGGCCGGCAAAAGCAAATGCAAATGGGGCAGGCCTTATAAACATGCCGAACGAGCTATTTGCGCTTAAATGTAATGCATATTCATTTTACAGCAGTAAAAATTGTGCAGTAAACAATGAAAGTTACGAAAATACGCGTAAACATACAAGTATCGATGCGCACTGCTGTTGGTACGGCGTGCACTATGCTTGTTTTAGCTGGACAGCACTCCGCCGCTTTGGAGTTGGCATGCACGGCACTGGCCGATTGGCATAGGCGATGTTGTCTTACGTGACCCTGTTTGTCGAGGATACCCCATGTTTCACAAAACCATTACTTTCTACAGTAACGAAAACAAGCCAGGTGCAGACGCAGTCGAAAACAAAGCAATGGCAAACAACAGTTCGTGGATGAGTATGGTAGCTCCACCTGGGAGGACTGATGGCTAGCAAGGCTGCAGACCCGAGTGACGCAGTAGTTTGTTTGATTACACGCACTAATGGCTTCATTGCTGACATCCCAAAAACACACGATATGATGGGAGAATCAGACTTTTAACCTAAATTAATTTCTCAGTTAATGCAGCATCATTTGCTGCCGGTCAAGTGGTGGGGGCACTTATAAAACAGGAAATATGTCGAACGAAACGAAATTCTATGTTGTCCCAATGGCCCCTTTAATGCACTGTATTGTATTTTTGGTTGCTGTAGTGATGTCACCATGAAGGAACCGCAGTAGACAAAGTTAATGTCAGCGCTTTACCATGCATTTTTTTGTGTTTGATGGAAACAAATATAATACTCTAACCAAGGACTTTATCCAAAGCGTTCGCCGTTTCGGAATCGGAACCTACTTGGCTCCGTCATTAGAACTGTCTATGTTTGACCAAAAGTAATACAGTCTACGCCAGTTACAACGTACCCTCTGAATCCAGAAAAAAACGTCCGCTGTAGCCGAAGTATGCAGTATCCAACGGGGGGGGGGGGGGGGGGGGGGGCAGGCGACTATGAGCCTTACAGTGGGTACTTTGACCGATATTGCATGCATAGTACATACACTTTGTTCTTTCTACACGCCTTCAGCACCTCTGCACAGTGTTCGCGCGAGGGCAAAGAATCGCGGAAACAGCGTTTCCAAAACTTAGCACCGGCACTTCGAAAAGGCCTAGTGCATGTGGTCAAGCGTGTAAAGACGCAAGATGAGCTGAGCAAATAACGCAAGAATATAACTAGGCGCAATTATAAACCAGCTATAAAACATCAGTCGTGCCCATCAGCATTAGCTAGGTTCTTTTAAATCCCCTCACGACGAGGCAGGTTTTCCCGAAACCGTTCGTTAAACAAATCAGATCGCTGCCTCACGTTCCCTCAAGGCAGATTCCGCATTTTTAGCGATTTTATTCTGGTCATTGAAACAGATGTAATGAAATAATCTGATGACGGTCAGCTGTAAAATCGAAAGTTAGACCAGTTGGACTGCGCACGGTTACCGGCAGATTGCACACAATGAATGGGGAACAACCCCTACTTGAGGCATTTCTTACCTTTTTCACCGAACGGAATGGGAACGATGCATGCGTGGGAATAATAAAAGCCGAACTTCACTGAACCCGAGTTTTTTATTACATAAAAAAACTGACGAGGGCAGACTCGCCTCCGAGTGCACCACTTCGAGTATTCGATTGCCCTGTTTTCAATCTCACCGGAGTCGCGTTTATCGGCAGCGGCCTTGTTCTTGACGGTACAGCGGACACTGTGCTTAGACAGGCCTGTACTTCTGGCGATGTCAGCCTTTTTTCCTCGTGTTCAACAGCGTTAATTACGCTTAATTTATCCGACAGTGAAATCGGCTACCCTGCCGCTACGCCGCTGGTTGCACAAAAAAAAAAAAGCCACTGGCTTGGCTTGGCTGCGCCAACGACCCGGCTGCCAGTAATGTGGCCAGACATAATAGTTTTCTTGCCAAAATAAACGAAAAAGCACACCGGGCGCCGGCCCCGCGGAAGTCCGCTATAAACGTTCAGTCGAAACAATTTTCGCCTAAAATTTAGTCTGTTGTAGCCGATAGTCTGCTCTAGCCGGGTCCGTTGGGTGCGGAGTGGACTCCATTTAAAATGCATGGGTACCAGACAAACCAACAGAAATGGTCTGTTGTAACCGAAAGTCCGTTGTTGCCGGATCCGCTGTAACGAGCGTAGACTGTAGTTCTACATATAAACACTTTTTTTGTTTGCTGCAGCGGTTCAGAGGCTAGGGCACAAATAGGGGGTAGGACAGCTAGATATCTGTTCATCTTTCGCCGGCTTGCTTGGGTGTGACAACTGTATCTAGTTGTCAATTCCAATTTGTTGTGGTCAGTTTTTCTCAACTAAATTCTAGCTTTTTTGAACATTATGGTATGTTTTTGTGGGCCTAAAGGGTTGCCTCATTGCATGTTTGGCCTATGTAACGTTGAAAGCGGATATTTTGCTTCAAAGTGGAATGTCGGCCTAGCATCATGGTCCCTTGGTTGCTGCTCACTTTCATTCATGCCATTATTTTTTATATTATCACTTAAAATTAAAAGTTAACCAATCTGCTGTCATTTTAATTTTTTCACCTGCTTTATACTTTCTTTTTTTCCAACTGTCTGTAAGGAGTGACAATTCGTCTTTTTATGATACCAAGGCATCGGACTGTGCTAGTTGGTACATGTTTGAATGGATGAAAAACCAGCGGAAAACACAGGGTACGGAAGAGAACGACGACCGTTGTTCTCTTTTAACTGTGTCCTGTGTTTACCGCTGGTTTTTCAACCATTCAATTTTCATGAATTTGTTGAACAGTGATTAGTTTAAGTGCTCAAGCAATTTTTGGCTTGAAGGTTCCCTGTAGCATTTATATAAGTGCTCTCTGCTCTTTTTTTACCCAAGACCCCATTACCAGCCTTAATGAGATTGTCTTTTGTAGACATGAAGTTGAAATAAATATTTGTTTGCATTGCTTTGCATATTTTGAAAGAATTGCTTGCTCACTTTCTTTCAACCCTGTTTCTTAATCCTGCTTAAAGCATTTTTCCATGTTTATTTTTTTTCAGAACCAGGAAGGGTGCTCATCCTCGGTTCCTGCTGAAGCACCAGTATCTGTACTTCACACGTGAGCTTTGAACACGCAGTAATTATGGTATGAAACATTTTACCAGTATTAGCTTGGTTTGTAGATGTCAAAGCTCTCGACAGTGTAGTACATTGTCTGGTGTAGTGCACAATCTCTCTATAACAGCACCCGCTGGGTGCTGTTGTAGAGAATAATGTTGGGGCTATAATACTTGAGATTATTTTAAAATGTACATCAAATACTAGTAAGAGTAGCTCTCTAAATTGGTGGCCATTTTCCAGGTGGAGGCAGAAAGTGAAAACGCCCATGTGTGGAGATTTAAGTCCACAATAAATATCCCATAGTTGCCAAAGCTAATCCAGAGCCCTCCTCGCGGCGCACTTAATATCCCATGTGCAGCTTTGTGTAAAAACAGCCAGAAATCTATGATCAATTTAAATTGATTGTAATGTTTCTAAATGCAAGTATTCTTCGTTTAAGCTGCCTTATTTAGTAAAATATTTTCTAGCAATTGCTTAGCTACCAAAGGTTTAAGAAAAGCTTTCATTGGTTATGCACCTTCTGAGCGAAACAAAAATGTCATTAAGAAAAGCAGAAAAAACCTAAATATGGAAAGTAGCAACACTAAAGCTGCTAATAAAAAAGACGCTAAACGTTTTATCGATAATATTGCTGATTTTACTTCTAGTCAACTCTAAAAACGGCTATAGACGGGTTTGATGGTTCCCATGGCGCACCTCGTAATACTAGACGAAACGAATGGGCACTGGCTGTTGGCTTTTCATTTGCAACATCGAAAAATGACCCCACATCCACCAGCACGGACATAATGCAAGGCACCATGCACAAGCTAGACTCATGATAAAATACTGCTATAACAACAATGTCATCACATTTCAACCAGGGAACTCATATGCATTGTTCTGTGATGTTTACAGTTCTTGGTATTGCTATGTGGGGTCATTTTTCATGAAGCAAAAAGAATAATGTTAAATAAAATAAGTGGCAGTGGGGACCCAACTTTTATGGGTAGAATAAAGCCAAAGTACGTAGGGAAGTATACATATTGTATGTGGCCCGCCTTAATATTGAGCTTTTCTGCTCAGCTCAAGAATAAGGCACTAAACATTGCGAGTAGCTACCGTGATTGGAAGTTTGATGCAATACAGAGAAGCCAAGGGTTTTAAGGTTCGAAGAAATTTTGTGCAGTTGATCTGTTGCACGCCTACTTGCTTTCACTGCATAAGACGTTTAAGCTGTGCAGTGAAGCTCGAAGGATGTGCGCTGCAGTTTAGCAAAATGAACATAAAATTGAATTTTTAACACCGTTTCAAATAATCAACCTCCTCTAATAATACAACTTCTGTACTGCGATTTGGCTGTAATATTAGACTTTATAAATGGATGTTTCAAAAATCGGTGGGTCAAAAAGTTCAAGTAAATTATCAGCTGACATTGAGCTTTAATAGAATGTCTCATGGAACGGAGCTTGGAAAGCACGAATGTTTCATACCGTAATTGTGTGTCATACTGTGCCATATGTGGCTGCACACCTGCAGCGCCGTTTGTGGACCGAGGATGATGCGCCCTTTTTGTACCCTTTTAGGTGGGTGCTTTTGCAGGAAAAGCTCCTACCTATGATATTTTGGGCAGAAAAGGGTGCTCCTGCGGCGAAAGAATCCAAGCACCCTAAAGGGTGTGCTTGGATTCTGGCGGTACTTGTCCGCGCTAAGCGCATGATATGGTTTGGACATTCCAAGCTCTAGCCCGCCGAACGCAAAGTAATGCCTTGACTCCAACGCGAGTGCTTTTAATAACAAGTTTGATGACACCACTGTTGAGAATCGGTTGAAATGGAGCAGGCGACGCACGTCGGTGTTATATTTTTCTTCGGCATGCGGCAGCAGTGGCACGAGCCGCGCGATCAGCCATGTTTGTGGCTATTTCAGTGTTGCCAAACGAAGAAATTGACAGCTAAACTTTTCAATGAATACCGGCTATAGGATGGGTCAAAGATAAATGTTCTTTATAGTTCAGACTGCTGTGTCCACCTCATTGCATTCGGAGGGAAGGAAATTCATAATTGCTTGTATCTTGATATTTGGTATGTGCTTGGCTGTAAAGTTTTAAGGGAAGTTGCCAAAATGTTTATTAATAGACAGCTCAATCATAGTTTGTGGTTGTGAATTAGTTTTAGTCTCAGGATTCATGCACAGAATTTTGCAAACATTCTTGTTTCTTTTTCTGTGTTGCAACATTTACTGTCGATTGTAAAAGTTTGTTCGGAAAACGTGGTTTCATTGGGCTTGAGTCTCAAGATTTTTGACACAAAAGAAATTGTGCAATTTATGGTCAATAGAACTTATAAATGTGGTTGTCTGCCTTTTAAAAAAGTTGTGACGACAAATACCAATACAAGTTCTCTACGGGTGCACATCACATGGGATATCGTTTTTGGAAGCTACCACCAGAAAACATGATTGCAATTGTAGTGGGGGTCCAGTTCTGCCTAATTGTATCCCTTGAATGCTAATGTGTAGTGAGCACACTGATAACGGTTTTCAGTGGTCCCTCTAGTGCACCAATGTTGTGATCGTCACGTGCATGAAATTGTGAAGTTCTATTATTTCTTCTTTTTTGGTTCAGACTACTACGTTTTTTTTGTGTGTCATGTCAAGTTAACCGATATTTCAAGATATCCGAGTTTGATGCCAGGAGGGATCACTGTATATATAACTTAAAATTGTGCCATTAGTCATAACTTGTTGCATTTCATTTACTTACAGAGCCTCCAGACATACACCTGTCGCCATGAATTGCATTAGGACACCATGGTGATAGGTCGCAAGCCTCCAAGGCTACGGTGATGACATGCGCAACACCATGGTACTGCGCATGCCATCACCTTTAAAAAACGGTGTGAGGATGCTCAACACCCTTTATTTAGGGTGTTGAGCGTCCTCAACACCCTTTTTTAAAGGTGTTGAGCTCAACACCCTTTTTTTGTTTTTACACCCTGTTTTCGTCCGTACACCCTTTTTTTGCGAAAACACCTTTTAAAGGTGTTAGCCATGGAACAAGGTTTTTACACCCTTTTCGGCCAAAAAGGGTGTAAAAAAGTTTAGTGTGAAGAAAGCCAACTTTATGCAATGGGTTTCACAAAAACGATGATGATGACAAGCGGAGGCACACGGAGCACCTCAAGAATCGAATCAAACCTGACTTCCCCGTGCTTTGAAGATGACATCTATTCAACTGCGGCATTGCGACCCGGTAGAAGCAGTTTGAATTTGGAGCGAATTGGGTGCATGACTGATGCAACTTCATTTTGAATGATGGTTGCACGGGGCGTCTGCTTCAGTCCATACCTTTTCACCCTCAACATACCAAGCTGTCGAAGAGAAATGCGGCCCATCTAATTTGCATACCGTTGGCCAGAACCATCGACGGAATCTGTCCGTGGTTCTGATCCAACAGGCACAAGGGCCGGCGACTGGACGACGTGGCCTGGCACGGCTCACCATAAATTATTCCTGAATGGTGAATGACCAATCGATAACGGAAGGAAGAGACGGGAGGCCCAGGGGGAAAGAGACGGCCTTCTTGGACAGATCACGGGTAGACGACCTATAGTCGATCTCGAATCAGAGCGAAAAGGGGACAGAATGGCAGCTCGCGGTTCAACAGAGGAGCAATGAAGAAAAATAAAAATGAAAATTTGTTTTACTCCACCCTCGCTATCGCTGTTGAGTAACCGTATTAGTATGCCTATAAAAGTAAGAGGAGAAGAACAAGTCTCGGAACAAAACACAAGAAAAATATGAAGGATGCTATGGTTCGCATGGTGGCTGTGCTATTACGGGGGAAAAGTCGCCATCCGAACCCCGCGGTAAATTTAACCCTCGGTCGCGCCAGTTGGACGTATAGCCCAAATTTGGGTTCGAAAGTTTTTTGTCAGACAATGGAATTCCGGCACCAAGCCTTCTCCGTCCAAGACGCGCAGTATAGAAGCCTCCATGAAAGAAATAACGAACGGCTGAACTACGCATCTCGTCCGTGTTCACCGCTTATTTCCCGCCGTCCCGAAACTAAGCTGCCTGCGCTTTGCCTTGGTGCTTTTAGCCTTCGCCGCCGTGTTTCGCATTATAGCCTGTACCTTGACTGAAAGCGAAGTGTTGTATTGACGACAGCTTTCAAATGTGTTTCTTAATGCCGTTACAATGATGGTGGGGCAACTCAAAACCTGTTTACACATCAGAAGCGGAGTTGAGAGGGGGGGGGGGGGTCAACAAACTGTGCGCCATCGCTTTTTTTGTCAAAAGTTTACGACATAAGAAGAATCGTAAACACGCTCGTTTAACAAATCATTCGAAACGCCGGAAACCTCTTCGAGAGCCCTTAACCCTGCAGAAGGCACCCAACAACATTTCGCAATGACAGCTGTGACTATAATAATAGTGATTATTATGTCTACCCTACTTCCGCTGTCCGGTTTTCATTAGATGCCCCAGAACGAGGCGACCACGGGGGTGATGAGTCTTACGCATACAAAAATAGCGCACAGATTAGCAGCTGATCTGCTCTTGAAGTTTCTGTGGAACTTTGCGTCCGCGCCCGTCACTACATTACCAGCCCCCTGGAAAGCACTTCCGAAGTATGTTCAGCTCGCTCGGCATCGCTTGGAGCATCCGGTTTGCCCACACCGGTACCTCCACCTCTCAAGGCGGCTCGTAATGCACGTGCAGAAGCTTTGATGCTTCTTCGACCCTGATGTGACGCTGCTGCTTAAATTGCCCGTGCCCTCTGTGTCGCCACTTCTCAAAGCCCCCCTCTGACATTCCTCCCACAGTTCTTCTTTTCCCAGTACACGATACCCGCCTCTCACTCCCTCTTAACACCACTTCAACTTCTTTTGTACTACGATTTTCTGCACCCCGACATATGTGTGCTGGGAACGTACAGATGCCAAGCTTTCGCATTAAAAAGTGCCAATTGTACTCAATGAACGGCAAGCTACGAGTGCCGTTTTAAGTCGTTCGACTTCAAAGCTGACATTTAGGCCTATGCCTGATCATACTCGATCCTTGCTGGTGCGGCTCCAACAAATTGACACATACCATCCGATTAACACATACCAGCAGTGGGGTATTGAACAACGCTCTGAAAGAAATGTGGGCCCCTGCTCCGAACCCTGCCTGCGTATCTTGAAGCCGACAAAAACTTTCCATATCCACAAAGCAGCACATAATCGCTCAGGGGCATGGGATGTGTACTGTTTATAAGCATGGATGTATTCTGCTTCCGCTGGATACTCCGTCGTCGGTGCAGCGAAACTGTCGACCAATTTATTCGATTGTTATTGCTTTTTACCACTATTTTGCTTAGCAAAAAAAGCAACATATGGAACACAACATGCATGTACAGGACACGCGTGGTGTTCAAAACTTGTGTTTTGGCTTTGTTTCATGTATAAACAAAGCAGAGTCAACTAAAGGCAAAGACACACACGCACACAAACCTCGTTCCGGTTCCGGGCGTGCAGGGCACTCCTTATTAGACAGCGGTACTTGTTTTCCCTAGCGTGGGGGCGTATGCAGGAAATATTCCCCACTCCGTAACGGCCAGAAATATGTGTGTACATTTATACCTTGCTTGTATGTGATTGTTTTGTGCTTGTATTATTTTTACTGGCGTGGTGGGAGCGGCTCTTGGGCCAGGGGTGGCGGCACCACCGTGCACTCGCATTAGCTAGGGCTGACAACTATGGGAGAAGTTTCCAAGGTCATGCCATGAAAGGAAAGAAGCAGCGAAGAAGCGGGGCGGAATGAGGGTTGTCTTTCCCTATTTGAAATAAAAAAGATCAACAGAAAGGAATGTCACGAGAATGTGAGGGGCAAAGAGAGAAGAAAAGCATGTCATGCCAGCGCTACTTGTGAGCGGAGCAAAATGGTAGGAAAAATCCGCCGCCGACAGGTTCCGGAGGAGTAACATAGATTGTTCTGGACGCAGACGAGAATATTTTGCAAATGAGTGACGATGAAGGGGCAAACAAATAGGGGGCGCAGAAGAATATGTGAAACGAGGCTGTCGTTTGAACAGGACACACAACGGCGGACAAATGGCCGTCGGTGTATTTTATCCTGGCTGTCTTAACGAACAAGTTTCACACTTGGAAAGCAGAAAACGAAGCAGCCTATCAGTGCGTCAAAACTAAAAGGAATAGAGCTACCTCGCCGATCCTACAAGATATCCTAGTCTGTAATGTGTATAAAGGTGTACATTCGAATAAACATCAGTTCAAAAGAAACCCTGGTCACCCGCCCGACGATGCTCAAAATATTGCATTCGATTTGGTGTACCGCGTATATGTCTGAAACCTGTGGCTTGGATACCAGATCCGTTACGCAGAGGATTTTTTCAGCAGCTGTAGAGGTACGACGTTGTCTTATTCTGCATGCGGATTTCGCTATAACATCCATCAAGTGTTCCCAATACAGTGGGCGCGGCATCTATATCAGCACGCTGAAGATGTCAGGAACATTTAATTTCTCCATTTTTCTTTTGATACGCAATCGGTAAAATTTTCCAATGTAAACAAATGGGCCGAACTCTCAAATAGTATCTGTACGGGGTAACATTAGCTATACCTACAGAGACCCTCAAAATAGGCTTCATTATGAAGCACTAATGCATTGCTGGCAAGAAATCTTTAGGCTGAACGTAAGCACTCGTGTCAAACCATCAATCCCCTGGTCCCCTCTAAAGATATCCTTATATTTATAGCGTTCCATTTATCTCTATGAAGAGCAACCCACAACGTTACCGACGAGAAAACTTATTTCGAGGGAAGTCGCTAAATAATGGTCACTCGTTAAAAGGATGCTTACAGATTTAAAACCTGGGGCAGCTTCACACTAGTGGCGCGAGACTCGGCAAACGCAAAGCTGGCAGCCCCACCTAATTTATTCTTGGTTCGGCTAAGTTTGGCTACTTTGTCAAGTTTTATGGGTGGTTATGCTTCGAGACTCAATAAAGTTTTCTGTGTGGTGTCGTCATTAGCTCCCCAAAGACCGATGAACACTCCCTTATTAAAGCACGTAAAATGCATGCGTGTGAACTGGCTTCCCGGTGAAACTCCCAAAGTAGCGAAAGGCGCAGCGGGACCAGCGTTTGCTCAAAACTTTTGAACTCGTTCGGTAGCCATCATTCGGCTTGTCTTGTCTGGTGCGTGGAACACTATTTACGAAGTTATTATTAACGTTATCGCTTCTCGGCCTTTTGACTTCTTTGATTTTGGTATTAATTCTTCTCTTTGCACCATCAAAACTGCACGACTCGTTGCACAAGCGATAAAACAAGCCACCCCGTGACGCGTTTCGAAAGTCGGGCTTGTACCAGTTGCATGATGCCTCCGACAGTGGGGACAGGGACCCTGCTCAAGCGCGGTGAGACAAAGCTACGACAAAACGGTGCCGGCGCGCCAGATGGCGATATCGCTGAGCCAGGTTTTGCTGCACACGTTCGGTGGCTTAACCGCAAGCTCAAACAAATATCCCTGTTAAAACCACCTCCTTAGGCAACATGCATTGAAGAGGCAGATCTGGAAACAGTATATATAAAAGACACCTTCCTATTTATTAGAAGAGCGAGACATTGTATCCTATCCCCTTCAAGTATGAGAAAGAATTAGCTCAAGAACGTCTGCCTGGGAAACGCAGCAGTGAGAGCGCGCGCTGGCTGCAGATAATGAAGTGCAGCCTTTACTGCTGCCAGTTGGGTAGCAGTCGAGGAGGTTTCGCGGGCTGTTAGGATCTACACGCCGATAGGGGATGAGCCCGGGAGTACCGAGCCATCCGCATAAACATATGTGTATCCTTTGTAAGTACTATATACTCGAGTGTGAAGAACCTGAGCGCGGTCGCTGACAGGGCAGACGTTTTGCTGATTCCAGATATTATGATGCATATTTTCCACAGCGTTATTATCCACGGCGCTAATATGAACTTTTGAGGTATTTTTAAATTCACGGGAAGCAGGTGTCTTCCATGCTGTGTGGGATGTCTGCCAAAAGGATCACTTATGACGCCGAGTCAAATGGCGCACAAACGTTCGAAGCACCTCTTGGCGTTGTAGAACTGTGACGGAAAAGCACCCAGCTTCACATAGAGTTCAAATCGTCGATGTGCATTTAGGTAGATCCAGGCAGGTGCATATAGCTCTTGCCAGCACTGAGTCTATGACCTTCAGGCTTGTAGGCGACAGCTAATCTGGGCCCGGTAGGCCTTAACGCAAGAGGGCGGTAAACAGGGCTTTATATAGGCAAAACACTGAGGATACAGGGCATCCCGAGGAATTCCTACCGAGGATACGCAGAATGCGCACAAAAGACAGAAGCCGCTCGTTCATTCACCGTATTGGACGCGAGGCCCACCACTGGAAAGGCCGGCGCTCCGATCGTTCTGACGTCACTTGTAGCATCACCTTTCCTGTCTTGCTGCACAGTTGGCTTGCAGCGCGGGACACTTCGCTTACGAAGCGCGTTCTAAAAGTATTTTCGTGTTAATTTGCCTTGTTTGAAGTTAATTTTCAGTGCTTCAAGCGTGGTTTGACCTCATGGGGACTTTACAACTATGTCAACGGTGATATATTCTCCGCAAGCAACTTGAGCGTGGTGGTGTATGATGTACGTGACCGAAGCTTAAACTGCGGCTCCTTTCCCCGATCAACAATTTAGACCAGAAGATCGCCGACCTAAGTTTCTAGAGTTCCCTTGTTTGCAACAAATGTATAAAGTAGGAAATCATGAAGTGTTTACTGCTCGCAGAAACGCTCCGCACACACACCCGCCGTTCCTGCCCGCACGGCTGACGGAGCAGTTCGAACTGACGCAGGTCGCGGCAGCAACAACTTGTCGTCGCTTTTTAAAGTCACACTAGTCGTGGAAAAGCAATTCCATTGGTGAAAGTGGATGTCAGAGTGGTTAAAAATTGTACTAGCTAGTGTAATCAGCTGTGGTTTTCAAAGCGATGCTCAAATATCTGCCGCGATCTTCGCAGACCGGCCGCGGACGTCAGTCCCGGCACGGCCGGCCCGATCACGCGCGGTGCGGCGAGCGGCCGAAGGATGTCAGTGCCAGCACGCAAGCATCGGCCGAGGCCGTGGCAGGTATCTTGATCGTCGATCGCTTAAACGGCAGTCACCGCGGATACAAAGTTACACATAAAAGAAAGGGGGTGACTGTGAGGTGACAAGTTGTGTAAGAGACTTTCATTCGGAACTGTAACGATAGCGGCGATGAAATATCTGCCAGGACGCTAAAACTGAAGTTTCCAACATTCGATTACGTGCATCGGAAGCCGGCGGCGCGCTATTGGAGAAGGCCCTCTGGTCGCGAGCGCGTGTGTTGCGTTTGGGTTCCCCTAACTTATTGGGGGCCCAATGCTCGGTTCTCCTATTCTAAAACACCCAATTACCCCAAATCATTAACGACGTGCTTCGCCTCGTAGACAGCCTCACCTTCTGTGAGCAATCGTGCGTTTCGAAATCGATGCTAGAGAAATGCAAACAGATAAGAGCCCACATTGCAATTATACATTCCCACGCCGAGGTCATAATGAAAACTAAATATAGCCATGTCTAGACCCGCTCGAAGGCGTTGAAAACTCGCGTTCATACCATTCATACAATGCGGACAAGTTGTCGCGAAAAGTAAACAGTAAACATATCAGCCGTGCAGAGTACAGGCTACGGCTGTGATCGTTAGCAAATCCGGGAATAACTATGAAAAACATTGTAGGAGAAATAGGCACTGCGCAAGTCAAACTGCACGCCATAGCAGCACTCTTAAGTGCGGCGAAGCAATCTGATCACCGTTCTCACGTATTCATTCATTTACCAGGCAAGGCGCACTACGCGCGGTGAGATCACAACTGATCGACGCGCTTCCGTCTCTGTTACAAGGTTTTCCCTGGCACACACAGCCTCGTACATGTCACGTCACAAGTATTTAAAATGAATTTACAGCGTACTTTTGTCGGTATCAGTTGCATTGTCCTTGGCATTAGCTGGCTGTGTACGAGCTGTGGGTCACGATACTACCTACAAACGCGGGGGTGTCGCCGGAAAATAGCGAGTCGCTGATTACTCGCCTGGATTATTCGGTCTGCAGACCACTTTTTTGGGTAATTTGCTTCAAATGCACAAGGAGGGGGGAGACGGTGGCCACAAAAAAAAGAACACGCGGTCGCATACGCACATAAAATGGGTTGTGCAACAAACTACGTGCAACAAGTGACGTCATTCATAGGTCGCGCCACGGTATGTCCTCGAGGCCCAATATGTCCCGTTTGACCGCTCGATGTCATGCATGACATCGAGCGGTCAAACGGGACACCGAGAAACTTGTTGGACTTGATTTAAGGCACTGGAGTACCTTCTACGGGAAACGCAAAACCTATTGTATAACGCAAAACATCCCACCGCATGAATGATACTGCAGCACACTTCTCAAGGGAAAAGATCGGACCACAGCCTCTGCGATATTTTCTCATCTTCAGAATTGCCTGCTTCAGTGTGACGCGAATGTTTTGATGGTGCGTGCGTGAAGCCCAGCTACAGATGTCGTCTGCGTGGAGTGAAATGTTGACATCCCTGGGCAGGACTGTTGGGAGGCGTATGAGACATGCTTAAAATCGACGGGCTCAAGACACCGCCCTGAGAAACTCCTTGCGTGGCGGAATTTTTGGCCGTTTCGCCATCACTGGCGACCATGGTGACATACCGGTCTTGCAAGTAGTCACATAGCAACATGGACATTCGTCCAGGAAGCCATATGCATGTCATATTTCTTCGGATGGTTTCGTGTGCGACGCTGTCGAGTGCCGCCTTTATGTCAAAGAAGGCAGCCATAGTGATGTTTCCAGCTGCTTTTTGCGGGGTGATATCTGACACGAAGGAAAGGATGTCGTCTACGCTGCTACGTACTCTCCTGAACCCAGACACTCGTAAGGAATAAATGTTTGGATTCTCCAGGTCCAAAAAAATCCGTTACACCATAATCTTCTCCACCGCCTTGCACATATAACTTAATAATGCAATTTGCCGATAAATGTCGATATCCGTGGCAGTTTTCCTGGTTTGAGAATCTACACCATCCGGGCAATCTTCCAGCACGCCTCATGACGCCCTATCTGCCAGGATTGGCTGTCGAGGGAGAGCAACTGCTCGACAGCCTTGGGGCCCAAGTAACGTAAAGCCAACTACGTGGTCCTACCAGCGCCCGGAGAAAGACAAGTTGAGATTTCCCAACGCCGTGGTAAGCTCTTCAATAGTGAAGGGTTTATCCATCAGCGTTGCGTTCGTGGGGGAGTAGCAGAACGCGGACACCTCCGAGATTACCACGTTGCTAGGCGAAGTGGTTATTTTAGTGCAGAATTTGTCTGCAACGCTCACTTCACTAACTCCCTACTGGAGAGCCACGGCTGAGAACGGGGGAAGTGGGCTTGGTGTGGTTCTCAAGGTGCGAAACGCTTGCCCTATACGCGTGAGTGATTTGCGTGGATCCAGTCTAGAGCAGAAGTGACTCCAGCGCTGTTCAGCGAGCTTGCGAATTTGTCTTTGGGCATGTTTCTGCGCTCATCTAGCTGCTAGAATATCACCCGGAGACGTCGTTTTTTGTGCTCGCCGCTCTGCTCTCCTGCTAAGTGCACAAAAGTCCCTCGTACTCGATGCCTATTGCTGATGCCTGCTCGCGTTCGAAAACAGCCCTCTCAATCGAAACAGCGTGAACAAACTTCTCGTGCTTATTAAGAGTGGCGCTGCTGTCCTCCAGAACATCTCTGAACTTCTACCAATTTGTGCCGTGCACTCTGAGAAAGAAATGGGACGGCCACCAGGTGGCCATGCAGTTATGATGTGCCCCACATGAGCTCTTGCTTTTCCTCGCCGTTACCACGGACTCCAACCTTACCACGGCATGATTTTGGTATCAGTCGACGCCCTGCAACTTCCGCTTTCGAATGACACCGGGATCTTCGTGCTACGGCTACTTTCGGCGGAGAAAGCGGCGGCGACCTTCTCCTACGGGTGAGCTGGCCACGCTAGGCCTAACGCCGCCGCTTCGCCTATCGGCACACCGCACTCTCCGCCACGCACGTGCTCGTGCTCGTCGCCGCCAGAGCCAGCACTGCAGCCGGCGCCCTGCGGGGGACCCAGCGTCAGCCATGCACAGCTTCGAGACGACACTTTACCTGACACTCCGCTCCCCCCTCCCTCCCAACAAGACGGTCCAATGGCCACGGACGCCCAAGGGGACCCCATGGACACCCCAGCCGAAGGCGATATCGACCTTCCCGGGACTTCTACCACTACAGCAGACGACAACCGGTCGATAGAAGTAGGTCGACGCCAACGAGCCCATCGAAGCCCAACTGCCGCCGATCCTCTACATTCTTCACCCACCGCCACAGGACGAAGCAACCACGTACGATTGCCACCGCCACCAGCCCCGCTTCCGCACGGAGACATCAAGATTGTCTTTCGACCCCGAGGCGGATTGGACCTGAACTCCCACGACCCCCTCACCCTAGCCACCCTCCTGCAAACGCAAGCCTTCCTTCCCACTCATCCGCGAGATCAAATCAAGCTGCATCTGCGTGCCAACGTCGTTGTTATCAGCACTCCTCTGGAAGACCGCACCCGTCAATATGCGGCGCTCAACAATCTCCGTATCAACATCCAGTTTACACCCTTGCAACACACGTGGCGGCACCAGCAAACTCAACTGCCGGCGTAGTATACGGTCTTCTTTTGGACAGGAACGCTGATGACATCCTCAGCGACCTGATACACTTTAACCCCCATCTGCATATCTTCGATGCGCGCCGCATGGGCTCATCCATCCTCAAAGAGGTTACCTTCCATGGGTCCAGGGTTCCTTACTGAATACCTTACCATATGGCAACACTACGCTGCACTCCCCTGAAGCGCAAGACTGAAGCCTGCCTGCGCTGATGGACCGTACGATACCAGGCCGACGTATGCCCCTCACCGGCAGTCGACAATCGCTGCACCATATGCGGCACTCTCAACCCTCCCCCGCAACACACGTACCACCCTCGCTGCATAATTTGCTCCGGTCCTCAACCAACGGGATTCCGAGCTTGCCCACAGCGCTACCGAAGAGCCCCGATCACCCGCCGCCGAATCATCGTGGACCGTGATAACCCAGCGTTTTCGGCACCACAAGGCAATCCCTCGTCTACGAAGACGGCTACCCTGATCCGCCGACCACCCCAGACAGACTCGGGAACCCATTTCCAGCCATCCACCTTCATGCCGGCTACCAATCCATCCCCACGGACATCACCAGGGTGCCCTGTTTTTCAAAACTCTGCAACCGCAACCTACGCCCTGGTGAGCGCGCGAGGGCAGGCACCCCTACGTCCCCCGCAGCACTTCCCCCCCCCCCCGCTCGTCCTCCCTCAACACCAAGCCCCTCTGACAGCAAGAGGTACCAGCAATGTCAATGGACAGTCATTTCGAACTAAAAGTAGCGAACTAAAACAGGAACTAATGAACCCACCTACGAACGCACCACTTGCAAAGCGCCAGGCCACCGACCCCACCACCCCCCTCGCCTTACCATCCCACAACTTACTTCTCGCATAGAGGCTTTGAAAACCCAGTTACAATCCCAAGCCTCTACCATCACCACCCTCCTTAAAGCTTTAGAGAACCTTTCTTCCCAAATGTCCCACATGCAAGCCAGCATTCAAAGTATAGCCCTGTCCCTCCAACCTTCCCAGCCCTAACTTTCGCCTGCCCATGATGACTCGATCGACCCCTCAACAGTTAGTTATCTGGCAGTGGAACTGCCGAGGCTTTAAGTCCAAACGCGCCCTTCTCACAACATACATTGACCACCACGCCACACAACCCCACATCATAACTCTGCAAGATCCGAGACCTAACGTCGAATGCACGGGATATAAGACACTCCAAAAAGAATCCGAAATAGCATTACTGGTCCACCGCAATCTAACGGCCGATATTGTGGAGCTTAACAGTACTTTGCCTCACCACACTCTCAAAAAAAGTATCGCCAAAGATTCGGCCCGAACCATACTATACATACTCCGACATTTACAGCACCCTACGATTACAGCACCGCTTTCATAAGCTCTTCAAAACCGCACTCGTAGAGGCAGCTAATGCCCCCCTCCTCATTGTAGGAGGGTTCAATGCTCCCGACCCCGCATGGAATTACCCCCGCACCGCACAAAAAGGCCGTCTCCTCTGAGAAGACATTCACACCACCCGCCTCGCCCTAGAGAACGAACCACACATACACACGCACCGTGGCAACAGTGTACAACGCGACAGCACACCGGACCTAACGCTCACACACAACATCAAACGAACAACACGGCAACGCCTTGACGACACGCTCAATAGCGACCACTACATCATGCAAATTCTCCTTCCGCTCCCCTCACCACGACCATGCAGACCCACCTCATGCACCCTTGTTAATTGGCCCAAATTCCGCACCTTACGCAGTGCGACTGTCTAACTAACTTCCCTTTCGCAGACATTTGACATTAGTTCTTGGATTAAGAACCTCAAAGCCGACATCAATGCATGCACCACACAGGCTTACATTACAGAAACTGCACCGAACCCAGAGGTGCACATGGCTCACCTCCTGGAAGATTTAGCTAGTCTAACCTGGCGCTGGAAAAAACAGCGTTACAACCGCCGCCTACACCTCCGAATCGCACAACTCAAACAAGATGTACAGAAATACGCTCAGCACCTCCAGGATGCACGCTGGCAAACCATCTGCGATTCATTACACAATGGGACCAGCCTGAAACGCACCTGGGACCTCCTTCGCCACCTCCTTGACCCAACGACGACGAAAGCAAAAACTACCTCTCGGCTAGTTACGCTAGCACACAACCTATCCAACTCCCTCCCGAATCCCCTCGACACCCTGCGCGATATCTAAATTGGCCAACCACAACCCTTCTGACCCTCACCCGCAATACCACGCACCCCTAACTCCAAACTAGACGCTCCTTTCACAAAAGTTCAGATTACGGCCGCCCTGCACCACCTAAATCGTAGCACCACCCCAGGCCCAGACGGTATTACATATTCAGCTCTCCGAAACCTCGACACCGCGTCCATTGATACTTGGCTCGAACACTTTAACGACTGCTGGGCTCATAGTACGCTCCCAGAAGCCTACCGCACAGCCACCGTTACCCTCATCCCGAAACCCCTAAGCCACTAAATTCTCAAAACCTCAGACCAATTTCCCTCACCTCCTGCATCGGCAAACTCCTAGAACAAATGGTCCTCTCCAGATTAACTCAACATTTTGATGCCATCGATGCTTACTCGCACATGTTCGGCTTCCGACGCCACCTCAGCACGAACGACATTCACCTCCAACTCCACCAGCACCTATTATCGAACTCACCCGAACGAGACACTTCAGCTATACTAGCCGTAGACCTCACTGAGGCGTTCGACAATGTTAGCCATTCCGCTATTCTGGACAACCTCAACTCTTTGCAAGTCGGAGAGCGCTGCTATGGTTACGTACGAGCTTTCCTCGCGGACCGCACAGCAACTCTCCGACTTGGTCCTTTAAAGTCCTCTCAATTTCCATTACCTGCCAAAGGCACCCCACAGGGCTCTATACTCTCCCCCATTCTTTTTTAATGTAGCTGTAATACCCCTAGCTCGGGCTCTCCTACAAATACCCACACTACACAGCGCTTTGTACGCCGACGATATAACAGTATGGATGTCACGAGGCAGCGACGCGCATATCCAACACACATTCTTCTTTTCTCTTTCTTCTGCCCTGTATCTATAGGGCCTTTTCTACCCTCCCCTACCCATTCCCCCGCCGAGTAGCATGTCGGTGGTACGATTCCGGCAAAACTCTCGGCTTTCTCCTCTAATAAAGAGCTTTCTCTCTCTCTCTCTCCCAACTAGCGGCCTCAACCATCACAGCGACAGCGGCGGCGGCTGGGCTATCCTGCTCCCCCCACAAATCACAGCTCCTTCTACTCCCACCCACCCACTAATTCCAACAATGGATACCCAACATCCAAGTCGCTTTGCCGGGCTCTGCCATACCTCTAGCTAACCACATCAAAGTACTAGGGCTCACTGTCCAACAAAATCGACTCAACACACACACCATCTACCTACTCAAGACCCACGCAGACCAAATTTCGGGACTTCTACGGCGCGTCACCGCGCGAGGACATGGCCCTATTGAGTCAGACCGCCTCAAGAATACCCACGCTCTTTTCACTCCACGCATCACGAATACCCTACCATATCTCGCCATCACCCGCACCGAAATGACACGAACAGAGGCCATACAACGCAAACTATATCGCCGTACCCCTCAGCGTGCTTCTGAAGCTCTGCTCCACACGGGCACCTTTAACACACCATCCGAACTTCTAGAAGCACACCGACAGGCCCAACTATCCCGATAGAAAATAGCCAGCGCAAGGAAGACGAGGACGAGGAAGGTAGCAGACACAGCGCGGCTTTTTTTTCTGCTGTGTCTGTTACCTTCCTCGTCCTCGTCTTCCTTGCGCTGGCTATTTTCTATCACCATGAACCAATACCAACTCGCCCAGCTTGCCATCTTGTTCCAACTATCCCGCCTTGCCCTAACCCAAACCGGCAGAACCGTCCTCTTCTCCCTCAAAATCAACCCGCCCATCCACCACTCCACACCCCTCGTCATCCCTCCAGAATATCGAGAGGTTCTCTATCCCCTGCCTATCCCCCGCAACGTGCACTCCACCTACCACACAAACCGTCGCCTGGCGCGAGCACGATACCATGCCCAACAGTTCCCTCCCTCCTCGTACACGGTATACGTTGGTGCTGCAGAACAGAAACTCGGCCATACATACATTATAGCAGCCGTGAACCACACCCCAACCCCCTCAACCTCAGCCTCCATCCAGCTGCAATTGCCCTGGCCAACACTCTCCACCCCACCCCTAGCCTCATATTAACGGATTCACAAACGGCCGTCAGAAATTTCTGCAGGGGCATCATTTCGCCCCTCGCCCACAAATTTTCTCTGCTCCCACCCCCCTCCTGACCGCACCATCTCCCTTTTGTGGACTCCTGGCCATATGGGCTTTGGCGGCGCGGAGAAGGCACGCGAGGTGGCCCGAGCTTTGATACACCGGACCCATCAGCAGAGCCCTCTCCTCGCTTCACATCCCCCTCCTCACCTAGAGCCACTGCTCACCTTCCGGGAAATCCACCTCCATCACAGGCTTTCACGCACCACCCTTCCACCCCCTCACCCCTCGTTATCCCACGTTGAATCATCCCTCTGGAGACAGATCCAAACCCATTCCCTCCCCACTCGATCAATTCTCCCCCACATATTGCCATTCCCGTTTCCCACTCCCACTTGTCCCCACTGCGGGGACTACGAAGACACGCCCCACGCCATCTGGCACTGCCCCGCCCTGCTTCCTCTTCCCCTAACCAACTCCCCCCCGACTCCTGGCTGTCTGCCCTCGCGCGCTCGGACGCCCTGTCCCAGTGCGCCCTGGTCGACAGGGCTCGGGCCTATAAAGCTGAGCTTCCACGGCTCCACCGTCCGTACTAAGCCTGGCCAGGAATAAAACGTGTTTCTCTCTTTCTCTCTCTGAAAAAGAAATTAAAACACAGCGCTAAGCGCCGTAAAAAGAAGAAATAAAAGGCAACACTAAGGAAGAGCAACCGCCGCATATCAGAGCCAAATAAATGAAATAATTAAGAGCAATGATCGCTGAGTGGTGTCGGGAAGCGGGACAACGGTGTTCGGCGCCATTTTTCACATCAACGCGGGTTAGAGAACATTCGTCAACTTCTTTTCCTTCGGGCACATTCCTCGAGGGTGCTTCGTTTGTTACAGGCACGCCGTCAGGAAGTCCGTCCATTCTCTCTGCCCGCCATTTTACGCAACTCCCTTGCCGGAGCGTTCATTAAAGCACGAAGCCAGAAGTCCTGGCAGCAACGAGTACGCAGGATCCGCAGACCCAGCGGCATTGATTGCCTCAGAGGGTGCCGTGCCCACACATATCAGGAACCACGCCAGATGGACGGGCCTGACTCGCCCTGATTAGCAGGGGGCGGCATCACGAGCACTTTAAGTAGAAAGAAGTACGGAGATGCAATGGTCATGAGTATGTTCACTGGAATTCTAGTTTGTTCTGATATTGACATGTGTAGCCTTGTGGGTAAGGTACCGTGCCAGACTGAAGTTATGTGTCAACCTGAAAGAATTTCGTTTGTATATTTCCATCCGACATAGTACTAATCTTGATCCGATGCGCCGAATTTATTTCTACAAAATATTGATGCAAGAGCCATTAGTGGATCCATAAGAATGCGAGGGCATCCATCCCTTGTGGTTTACCCCGAATCGCATGCTTCGCCCGGTTTTAGAAACGTGGAACGCAGCGCTTCTCGCACGCCCTTCGCACATCATGCCAACCGTACTACGCGTTCAAACTGATTCTGGCCCCGCTTGCTTGCTTTAGCCGGGGCATTGGCTGCCCAATTTGGCTTCTTTTCTTGCCCACCATTATCGGCATTACGCCGCCGTCCTTTCCATTCTATCTTCTTTTGCCGCCTACTTAGCCTTGCACTCGCCGCGAATTCCATTTTACAACGTGTACAAGCGGTAATGCGGCGCGTCAAGTCGTGCGACGACCGTTTCGGGTGAATGGGTGAAACTTCGCGTTAAGTTCGGGCCCCTCCCTTAATAATTAAAACCGCCCGGCAACTATATATCTTCCGCTGGGGGTTAGCTTGTTTAGCTGTATTGTGTTTGTTTCCCCGCCGGCCGAGCTGGGTTAGGCGCGAGGGGGGTAAGGAGAAACCGCGGAGGCTTTTGTTATTCACGACGCGTTTGTGTCCACCCTACGAGCGGGCCCGGAGACGACGCATGTAAACGCGTCGGTCACTCCATTATAGCTGAATGCCATGTAAGCTTTATAAGAAGGATTCCCTTGCGAAAAGCCGGCGGAGGGGGACCGTTGACATTTTAACGAGCGCGATTACAGCCACAAGAATCCCCGAAACGGACGGGAGCTGAGGGTCAGTAAAGGGGTCAAACCTTGGTCACCAGACGTTCAGTCTATGACAGTTGCACTGCTAAAAGTTACTGGGCGAAGTTGCCATTCGTCACACATCTGAGTTTGGCGACTCGGCGGCTGGGACGCATCAATAGGTACAGGCGACCAGGCTTTGTAAGGCGCTCCACGTGTCTACAGAGTAAAGGAATTTTGGCGGCGTGGAGAACAAACATAAGCGTGCATGGTTAGGTCTGCTATTCCCGGAGTTGGGTCTGCTTTTTGTTGATTGGTTTTCACTTCTGTTATATTTGTGTTTTGCGGAATACCTTCGGGTTTCGATGTGCCAGTGAGAAGGTGGTTCACGTGACTATTTTGAACTCACCTATATTTGCTTGTCACGGTGGCCAATCAGTGGCCTAGTGTGGGCTAATGAATGAGCCATCCTCACTCTCAAGTGGTGACGTCCCGTTTGTGGGCGGGGTTTTAATCGTAAAACCGACGAGATTGATGTATAGAGGGTTGAACAGAAGAGACAGAAGGAGGGAGAGCCCGAACTGGAGGGTCTTGCCCGACCTCTTTGCTGCGATCACGAGCCATGAGAAGAGTAAATACTTAATGTAAATAAAGTCTCCACACTGTATATTTGCGTTAGCTTATAGTAGACCGTCGTCGGCTACGTGCCATCAGCCAACGAGCCCCCCCGGACAGAATTCGTCGCTTCATCGGATCAGCGATCATCGACTTCAGCGACCGATCCACTATCATCTGAAGTTTAACTCTTCGCCTCGACTTGTTTTCTCCCTAGCAACACTAGTTCATTTTACAAGCTACGTGCAGCACCGCAGATGCTACATGGCTCCCAATCAAACCGCCTAATCAGCGCTTACAGCCAGCCGTGAAATACCCAGAAATCCAGCTGACGAAAAAAGGATAGAAGCTTACGGGCCTTCGTAGGGACTTTCCGTCCAACTGAAGGGCAAGTAAAATCACGTCAGTCAGCCTGGTGGCCTCGGCACGCTGCATGCAGTCTCCGAAATAGGCGGACATCGGTGCAAACGCACTGCTAGCGGGTGGGCTGGCGTTGCTCCTCTCCATACGCTCTCTCTGGACTTAAGGGCGCGTTACTATGTCCACCTGTACGCAGATCGACAGCACCAATATTTGCGAAAATGCCCCATCTACTGGTCATACAATAAAAGAACGATACCACTAAAGACAGACTTTCTATCACAGACGAAATTTAGGCTGCAATGCAACGCCTTGTGTATTCCCCAACTTCTGGGGACAGGGGATTACCTAACATAATGCCAGCCCTTGGCGCCACAAAGGACAGTTATGACGCTGAGCTGTTTCACGTCTGTAATACCACACATTTAGTTGGCACCCTCCCCTCATTCGTACGTACAAAGTAGTCTGGGGAGCATACGTACGCCGATACTATCATAATAAGCGCGGAAAACTGGCGTTATAGCTCCCTCGGCGATATCCCACAAAAGCAAACGATTGGTTTAGCATGCGTTACCTCGAGCGGGCTCTACGGGAGCACCATTCCCGCAAAATACGGGCACACACGCGCTCATTCGAATTCTTCGAAGAAGATGACGACGACTCTGTCAAGCCGTCCCTCCACAATCCAAAGAGAGAGCCACCGGACTAGCTGACGAAGAAGTTGAAGTCTACCGAGGCGAGGAAGGAAGGAAGGATAACACACTGCATGAAAGGCAGGGAGGTTAACCAGGTTACAGTCCGGTTGTCTACCCTACACATGGGAAGTGGGGAAGGAGGGATTTAAAGAGAAAGAAAGAGTATTGAAAAGACAGGAATAGAGCTTGAGGAGCAAGAAAAGAAAAATTAGAGATAACTACAAAAGCAAAACAATAGGCGCTAATAAAGCTTAAACTGAAACGGTAAACAAACCAAATAACAAATGAACAATGGTGCACAGTGTCTCTACAATCGTTCAGACCGGCCTGTGTCTTTTAAGAACCGAAGTAGTGCTTTTGAGGACACGCTACAAGATGATTCGCCCTACGTGGCTGTGCGGTTGGAAGACGACGACGAAAGAGATGGCGACGATTGCTACTGAATAAAACACTGCACAGTCCAAAACGACTTTGCATTGATTGGGTCCGGCTACTTTCACTCTCCTGGGATCAGCTGTCAGTGTGGCGAGAAGCTAGGTCGACCCAGCTTTGTTCTTTGTTTTTCCGCCATTGCATCCCTAATGCAAGCTGCGCCATTGCTTTTACATACCCTTTCTTCCTCTTTCAGTCCATTTTTCCCACTTCCCATGTACAGGGTAGCCAACCGGAGCCTTCTCTGGTTAACCTGCATGCCTTTCCTGTACTGTATTATTCTTCTTCTCTTCTCTTCCTCCCTCCCTCCCTCCATCTCTCCCTCCCTCCCTCCCTCTCTCCACCCCTCTCTCCTTGCCTCCGTTTCTCTTGCCTTCCCAGCCATGCATTTTGTATAGTGGTGAAGCCGACATTAACCAGGTTCAGTATAAAGACAAGCAGCTGGAAACAATGTTTTGTCATTACTATACAATTTTTAGAATTTCCGTACCCTGTTAGTTGTACCAACGGACCCTGGGAGCACAGGAAAGGCCACCTCCAAGTTCAAGGTCTATATTCTAGGGAAGGAACGTGCCATCGAAGTTTACTGCTTGCGAAAAAAAAAAATGAATCAACGAGTTATGTCGACAGAGGCTATTTGGTATGCCATCAATTGAATTAGTTTTAAAAGCCCAGAACGACTTCCGTATATAGATAATGATAAGACAGAGACGCCTCTGACAGACACAGGTGCATCGGTTCTATCAATATCTTTTTTCCTGGAGTCGTGTTTGGCCCTTGAACCTAATCCAAAAGCACTACACAGTTCTCGCAAAAGCTCCACTAAAAATGGCACTGCGAAAGAACACGAAAAGCTGCTCTTTCTTACTACAAACCCTGAAGAATTCGTAGGTGTGGTTTCTTGGCGGATCACCTCTACAAAAACGTTGAGGGCGGGGATAACGAACATTTTGTGACGCTCATGATTTAAAATGTGTCATTCACCAAGGATCATTACTATAATCAAAACTAAATGTTCAAAATTTTGCTCTCATTCTCTCTCTCAACTCGGACAGAAATTGAACAGATATTTGTTGTACACCATGACCATGACAAAATCCTCCGGGGGACATACACTTCTACCCGTTATGCTTAGTCAATAGGATGTGCGGAAGGGTTTATTATAACGCATGCATGGGGGATGGTATCACCAGCGGCGGCCAGAGAGCAAAGGTTCTTCGTTCTGAGTTTTCAGAAGAAGCGGACGTCGATCAGAAGCATTTTAGGCTGATGTACTGCCTTGAGCACTCTGTTTTACTCTTTCCCGTTTTTATTTCAAACTTTCACAGGCAAACGTAACAACGGCTTCGAAGACAAGCAATGCGTTCTCACGTAATCGTTCCGTGAAATCGTGTTCTCACGTAATCGATCCAGAGCACAAACTTGCGTGAAAAAAGCCTCATGGGTAATGCAATAACCATTTCATCGATGGCCCGTAAATGCGGCTCCGCTTGTCTGCTCCATGGAACTTCGACGACTGAAGCTAAACAAGGTATTAGCCCGGCTATTGTATCCCTTCGGAGCAAGTGTACTGCAGCAGTTTGTACAGCTTTGCTCAAACCATTACTGTGGAGGCTGAGCGCCACAGAAGACGCGCTTTTCAGGCGGTTCTCAACATACAGCCTTACTGCACTGCATGGGATAAGAAATTAACTCCGCATCGCCCCGTGCACATTTTTTATTCTCCCCGCTCTCCCAAATAACAAAGATGAAGAGACTTTGACATACCTCGCGCTACGCACCCTATATGCGGTGGCAAAAACCTGTGCCTACAGTGCGGGGCCTAATAGCTTACCACCAAGATTACATGCCCGGCTTACTAGCCACACCCTCAAAAATATGGCACCAACTATACCACAATCATGTGGCCCAAACTACGGCCCACCGTCGCCTCTCCGGTGCACCCAACGGCGTTCTAGCGGTTTGCAAACCGCGGGAAAGTCGTGGAAACAGTTTGTTGGAGTTTTAGGCTAAACTGTGTCGACATCAAGTGCTAAAGGGTTTTGCTTCCTTCGACTAAATGTACCACTTCTGCGGCGAGAAATGGCTTACGTATTTTTTTTAGTTCGAGTAATCGCATGTGAGCCCCATAGCAACGAAAAAAAACCCGCCCGCATCTTCCCACGGGGGGAACTCAAGTAAATGCGTCGCAGAGTGGTGGGGGTATCGCGTGAATGTTGCGTAATTGTGTATGATTTGGGAATGCCTAATTGTTATTTCGTCTTTATTATTCTTATTTATTGAATGAAGGAGAAGCGAAGGCAAGGAGTGTAAAGTTAAAGTCTGTCTTTATTGCTTGGTGCCGTCGTTGTATTGGAAGGAGAGGATGACTGCTTTGAGGTCGCTAAAGTGCACTGTCAAGGGGTCTTTGAGGAGCGGTCGTGCGATTGCGTAACTGGTGAAGACGTTGCTTCCATCGCATCTACTCGAGTCAAGCAAAGCGTCAAGTCAAGCGAAAGCCAAGCAAAGACGTCCTTGACTGAATTCCGAGCGCGCGCTCCTCCGCTTATATACACACCGCCCGCGTTCGAGGGAGAGGAGTACGGGGGAGAGACGCGCATGCGCACACTTCCGTACACAAGCGCGCGAACTTTCCACGCACCCACCACGCTGTTATCACGTGTACACGCCCTGCCGCCGTTACTGTTGAGCGCGACGCAGCCCACGGGTAGCTACGACGCATGCGCGCCCAGACGCGCTCCCCCCGCACTGCCGCAGCTGTTGTTGAGAGCGACGGAGCGCACGGGGTACACGCGCTCCTCCCGCGCCGCCGCATCTGTTGTTGAGAGCGAGGAGGGTACGGGGGAGAGACCCGCACCTGCGCCTCGACGCGACGCGCATGCGCAGTGAGCGTGTGGACGGCGCCCACGCCGAAGCGCGACATCGTGCGACTGAAAAAGGCTCCGCATTTAAAAGCGACGAAAGCGCGGCAGTCCCACGAGGCTGTAAAACCACGCGTGGCCGCGTAGTTCACACCTGGTTTATAAATCACACGCTGCCAGCGCCCCCGCACGTGGCCACTCAGTACGACGAGAGCATGTCGCGGCAACCACGACCCGGACGCGGATGTCAACGACGCTCTCTACCGGTGCGTGATTCCCGGATGATTCCTCTGTTGCGAGCAGTGGTAGATTGGAACGCTTGCCGCCGTAAAAACCGCGCCGCTCCGTTTGTCTTAACTCATTGCTTCGTGCGAGGAAAACATTACATTAGTGGGGCATTGTGTCTGGTAGGCATGTAATTTCTTAAAGGTCCATGCAACACACTTACAGCTTTTTTTTCAAAATCTGAAATAGTTTCCGACCGTGGTCAAGATGCGCATCTAGTATTGACATTAGGCGACCGCGAAGTACTGCAGCTAAATATTACTGCTCCACACCTTCAGGAAAACATCATGACGAGACTACGACCTCGGGTTTCGTGCCACAATAAAACCCCTTCAAAAGTCGCGAAAATATCTTTACTAATACGCCTTATGCAAACGCAGCATACACCCCTGACGTCATAAGTAAATTTTGCGATGCGGCTACGGCTCTAAATCAGCACCCACGTGCACCTTCTGGAGGGCACAAGTAGGCCGGACGCGTACCATTTAATATAACGCAGCAAAATCTTCGGCAAGGGCATGGCTTCCTTGCTCAAGCAACAGCAAACCCCTACTTACCTAAATCACGATCCCCGATTTGTGTGCAGAGAACCATCTTTGCTCAATGAATTTGGACGCTACGCGATGAAAACCGGTTTCTTTAAAGCAGTCTGAGACGAGCCTGCAAAACCCCCTCAAGGACATCTAAGACTGCCACCCAACTATCACCTGCCTACAACCCTCCCTTTTTGCTACAAGCACCCTGATGAAATTAAGTTTCCCATTCAAACATTAAGATAACTTGCAGACGTGTCTAAAATTATTTTCTCTTTCTTTCTGCCTGTACGTTGTTTCCGTGCTGCACTAACGTCACTCAAGCAGTATCGTGGCAATCGGTTGCAGAAATAAATGCGGCCGATAACACCTTTAAAGCATATCTCTAGAAAAGAGAAGCAGAAGCAGAAATACGTGTCTTCTGTGCGAGAAATGATGCAGTACCCCTCTGTCTTGGCGGTAAATACAGTGTACACATTGCTTCCAAGTGCGAAGGAAAACTTTAAAGTGTTTATCGGCAGTTTTACAGCGTCCCCTTAGGTTTTTGGGGATGTGTAAAAGTAGCAACGCAGACGAGACGAAAAAAAAGACGGATTCACAAAAGGCAAGTGCGAACGAACAACTGAACGCAGTTTATTGCAGCATGACATTGTGCGTAAAAAGGGAAGAATGAATAGAGATGTTATCACAAAACACAAGGTCCGACGGCAATAACATGTCAAACGGCGGGTGTCGATACACCGCCAGCCAGTCATGGCGAGTACTCAGTTTTTACGTTTCTTTAACTACACGTTTCTCTTGCTGATTCTGAAGGCCTGAGAAATTTCAAGCTCTATTTTTATTGGATAAGGCGTGAGGATCACACGATCATTGAACAGTTGAGCGCAGCCGAGGGAAGAGAAGTATTCAAACGGTATAACTGTCAGCAAAGTGGCATTACATGAGTGATCTGTAAGCAATAATTGAGGCTTTGACCCATGCGTCCTATCTAAATTCGTCCGCACAACAACACAATCTCGTAAACGTCGTTGTCCACACAGTTGACGTGGCATGTAAAGGGCTTCTTTACGCACGTGTGTGTCTTCGGACCTTCATGGTTGACACGCTGAGTTGATCCGTTTTTTTATAACAAAACACAAACCGTGCGGCCGCCTTTCTAAATAACCATATGAATGCATGGCTTACGCTTTGAACGTACGGTAAGGCTGCAGTTGGCTGTCTCTCCTGCTGAGGACACTTCTCCGGGGCGCTCGAGGAAAGTTGTCTAATATTGTGGATAAAGCCCACAGGAGGTCCATCGTATACAGGAAAGACTTCAAGCGATGTACTTGGGCGTGAAATCTCTTTTGCACATTATGGGGAGAAGATCGGTTGAGACAACTCCAACTCCTATCTCTAGAAATTTTGTCTTAGTGTGCGCCGAAGTGAAGGATGAAACACCCTTCTCATGCTTCCAGCTGCGTGCGTCTTTCCACAGAACAACATAAAATCCAAAAACCTCAGCTGGCTAACCGTAGGCAGTTTCATAGCCAAGGTGCATGCATGGAGGAGTGACACAGGCATATCAAGAAATCACCTAAACACATTCGCTAATTGTCACTCTGGAAATCTCAAACTTCGAAATCGTCAACAAACCGAAACAATTCTTCAAACGGCGCTTCTGAAGTGCTTGCCCACGCTGGAAACGAACCAGCGAACCCGTCAAGACAGGAGTACGGCACAATTCAATGCAGATGCCGTGCTTTTGGATGCACAGTGTCCAGCATGCGTAGCCAACGTAGAGCGTAAGTAGCGCCGCAACAACTCACCAAAGGCGGAAATGTCGGTGTCAAATGAATTCTATAATCTTCGCAAATAGGGTACTAAGGGAATAACTAATAGATGTCTTTAGCGTCAGTCAAGAAGGAGCCAACTCGTTTCCTGCAACGTCGAGTAAGGAATTTGCCGAGTTAACGGGGACGTGGCATCCACGTGGACAAGATGAAGGCCTCAGCCTTCCTGCTTGATGCAGCCAGTTTTTTTCCAAGTGCATGTCGCTCCGCCATTAAATCGTCAGATTCTTTTTTTGGCTCACTGGGCGTCTTCGGCACAACCATGGTCAAGTGTAATTCAAAAGGTACGTTTATTAAATGATTTAGGTGTTAACAAGTGTACGGGGCCAAACCCGTCACTTGGCGTGAGCCATGGGTAAGTCAAATTGAGCATTAGTGGTGATGCTGAACTGTGGTGGAGGGAACTTATTTGAGTTTGTATTAAGTCTAAACATAGTGGTTTCAGTTGTCTACCAAGACACCGGCCCCGTGGCAGTCTAAATAAAGCTAATTCTGTGCTTTACTACTCACAGCGTGACCGACGAGACACACACTAGAATAATCAGAGGATAAGCGCTATTCTTCAGTCTGTCTTGTCTGTCACGCTGTGATTAGTTATAAACACCTACAAACTCGCACAATTTGCAACTGTCCTACTTCTGAACGTGTGTGTTGTTGACGTTGACTGAGATATCTTGGTAAACACGGCGCGGTTCAACTACGACAGCGTTCCTGTATTTATAACTGGTGCAAAACTTGTTTGTGTCCACAATTCGGCTTAAAAAAGGACCTATGCATTTCATTTTCTTTCCAAAAGAGCAAGAAGGGTCGGTCAGTTCAATTAGCTGGTCAAATTATCCCCTAGGCTCGTCAGTAAGGAACCGAGGAAGGCAGAAGAGAGAAAAAAAGCAAGCATACACACTAACGTCATCCCGAGCGCTTCTAACAACACCGAAATGGCAGACATCGTAGCCAGTTAAACGTGCTCAATGCGGTATCATTCGCCCCCACGCGGCAACGTGTAGGGTCAAAAGTCGGACGAGGTAACATCAAGTGCTATCTAAACTCTGAAAGGGGCTAGAAGGAAATGCCGTTACTGTATCATTTGCATAACTCTCACACTTTCAACACGACGAAGAACGCTGCTTTCTAGTGCAGTGCGGAAAGAATGCATTGAAGTTCATCACATAACCGGCTACAACTTTGCCACTTCATTGTGCTCGTCTCTGCGCTATAGAGGAGAAGGAACTACGAGGCACAGGCTTCGTCAAGGCCAAGATATCTGTTTGCCTGTTTCGTCAGCATAACTATTATGTTAGAATAAACATTATTTTGTCTTCGAAAAAAAAGAAAAAAAATTGGCCGCGTATCTGCTCCTTTCGTTGCAAATGTCGTCAAAAGACGATAGTCTTTGCAGACATTTGGCAAGGAAATGCCGCCCTTTGCTTTCCCGCTCACCTCTCATGCTGTTTCAATTCTGTCGCGCTCATCCCAAGGTAAACACACTAAATGTTTGCTCAAGACGATTTGAATTTCCCGCGTTCCACTGCTACAGGCGGGGTTCCTTGATGCCAGCGCTGCAATACGGCGGAGACGCGCGTGTATCTAGGCGGCCGACTTCAAGGTTTATAGAACGCGTTGCCGTGCTCCACGTGCGTTCCAAGCAGAACGTGAAATCTAGCTAGTGGAACCTTTCTTTGCCCTTGCCGCGTGATTTCTCATAAGCCACCAGGAGGTGGCGCGGGCAACAGCAGGCGGTACGCGTTGTTCAGCAGTAGATGTAGAATATCATTTGCTATCGAAAAACCAAGCATCCAGGAATTTTTTAATAAAGAAACACGGTAAATATCTCTTGCGTACTAATTTCCTGTCTTATATTTGCGTAATGTCTTGTTCTTGTTGAACAAAGTTGACAAGTATGAACATATAAAACGGGCTTAGACGTTCAAAATTGGCTGGGAGTATATAAGACTATTGCGCAGTAAGCATTCTACTTTGGCCGGGTGGCTGAATCGAGTTACAGACAGAAAGACGGACAGACAGACAGACAGACGTACAGACAGACCAAAATGTCTGGGTTTAAGTAGTCCATGAAAGATATCGTCCTTAAAAATCAACTGTCAGGGCTCCTGCTGTATCGAGTGTCTGATACTCGTTCTGCAGAATGGTATACGTGGCGGTGATCCTTTGAGAACGTCAATAAGCGCGTTTCTTGCTCGATGACGGAAGGCCATTCGGCACGGCCAAGATATTTGATACCAGTTCGCCTCTGGGAACCTGCATTCACCCTGTTCTTTTGTGGTGAGGTAGGTAATGTAAAAGCCAAGCATGCCACCTCGCTTCCTGTGGTGTTACAGACATGCTCCTGTTCCACCTCTTGAAGGGTTCGGCCTTGCATTCTTGTCACGCGCTTGCAGGCTCCCCGATTCTGGCAATATCTTTATCGGCACTACATGCACCTACCAGTCGTGCTGAACGGAATAAGTCCGTACACGTACGCAATACCGAATGAGGGGTGTACAGTGCGCCTGGGTGCAATATCTCGGAAAAGGAGTCCATGGGAAATGGGAAACGTTTGGTTGTCTACTGGTACGTCAGCCCAGCTCCACGTCAGTTGCGTAAAAAAACTGAAAATACACGCTCAGACAAAGTTAAGTGTCTTTTCGCATAATTCTGCCAGTGACCACTGCTGCGGCTTAAGCAGGGGAGATTTCATCTCTTGTTGTCATTGCTGTTGCCCAGGAATTATTGTTGCGTGAACGGTAAGACAACGAGATCCTTTTTGTCAAATCAGCTTTTTGGGCATCCCCGCCACACCCATGAACCGTAAATGAATTTTCCTATCAAAAATGGGTCCAGAAATGTTTGTCACTGCTTCCATGGCGCGTCTTCGGAATTCACCAATGTAACTGTACAGATAGAAATATATCGAACAGCAACAATTATCATACTGACAATTCAACCATTCCTGGCTTTAAACATATTGAAACATGACCAGCTTTTTGTCTGATTCGTGCAACAGTGAGTTTTCCATGCCAGACTGGATATTCAGCATTTCATGGAGAAACTTGAACTGTTGAAAAAAAACGGCAGCACAGAAAACTCTCACAAAGTCAAACTGATTGGCCCTATATATAGAATAACACTGCTATAACCTCACAGTTCTCCAGGGAAATCAGCGTTACCGCCCTAAAACAATCAATCGAGCTGCCATCTCTCGCGTCACGCCGCCTCGTCTCACGCCTATGCCTCGTGCACAGTTGCCTCTTCCGGCCGCAATCAAGACACGAACTTTTACAGCCCCCTAACAGAACTTCTCGCATTAACCATTCTAACGCCATTGCACGAATCGACGGCCGTACATTCGCAATGAACGACTCCTTTTTCCTCCAAGCAATTACACTTTGGAATCACCTCCCCATCCCCATTGTTGCCACACCTGACCACACATCATTCCGCGCAAAAGTGGAATCCCACTTTGATTCCACCCAATAACCCGTGGCTGTAGATATATCCTACCAGCGTACTGTATGTCTAATTTTTTTGCCAAGTTGTTTGTACTCTAATTCCCAGTCAAAGCGTTTCTTTTGTTTGTTGTTTGATTCGTTTTTGTTGTTCTTGATCAAACTACCATATGCGTATTTAGAACTGTATTGTTTATAATAATTTGTTCACATTGAATTGTACACCCTCACAGCGTATTTGTTGCCCCCCCCCCTTATGTAATGCCCTCGGGCCTTTAAGGATGCAGTAAATGAAATGAAATTAAAGAAGCAGCAAGGTACGCACGCACATGCAGGCTTACACACAAATACGCATGCACGTTAACTCACACTTACACCAACTCACATGCATGAATGCTCTTATTTAAAGTACCCGTCTCAGTACTTAGGTATAAACGATTTTCGGGTCGATAAACAATCCTGCAGTTGAGTCACTCAAAAAGCAAAACGCATTCGGCGAGTGAAACTTCGCTTTAGCTAGGATCCACTCACGCAAAGTCGCCACGCAATCTTCAAAGTAGTCACAGTACACGCCACAGTGAAATTTATCTGTCACGTACACGCAACATCACTCTTCTCCGCCGCGCCTCCCTAACAAAACATCAGCGCGGACTGCGGAAAGCAATAAAACGCACTACAAACCTGCGCGAGCATATTTACGGCTGGTGGAAAAACACTCGCTTCACTACAATGTTTCCACAAATATTCGATAGGGCGGCCCCCGCAAACAGGGCTACAAACGGCAGGAGGCAAGGGCACGTGCCCCGACATCCCAAGAAGCCGCGGCTCCTTGAACTCCAAGCGTGCCCTCCACCCAATCGATACAGCAAGCGGCGCCGCAAAAATTGAGGGTGTGAGTGAATGGACGTGAAGGGAGATTCGAGCGGGACTTCAGAGGAGACGAGAACGAGAAGTCGGAAAGAGAGGCGCAGTTTGCAGGCCGCTTCCGTCCTCGTTCTTGGATAGGAATATTTCAACTTCAGACTCCACTCGCGTGCATCCCCGCCACCCAATGACAACAGGCGGGGCCCACTGACTGAGTGCCTTTGTCGGTGCCTGCGTGAGCGCGACAGCTAGCATCATTGCGGCGTGCTTGTGTGTTGAGTGAGGTCAGAGCGCGGTAAACTGAAACGGTGTACATTAGGGCTCTCAGCGATACCCCTCAATATCGACGCTTTCAACTAATTTCGATCTACTGCTGGGTTCTTCGGTTTACGAGCTGCGAAAAAAAAAGACGATGTGAAAGGACGAAGCACACAGAAGAGTAAAACACAAGGACGGGCATTGGGATTTCAACTCTTCTGCATTCGTATACTTTACCGTGGTAATCCTAGTTTCATAAACGACACCCATGGACTGATGGAACATTCTCCTATCCCCTACGCTTCGCTTCAATTCTTAAACCAAAACGCTCTATTCTGATGATCAAGGCCAGGGGTTATTAGCAGCTTAGGAAAACATGTTAGCAATGCATTTTATGCAGCATTTGGGTACGACGAGGATGCCGTTTAGTCCAGAATAGTGGAAAGTGTAGTGAAGGCAATGCGTAAATTCCTGTTGCGAGACTTCTACAAATTTGATGGATGTGTTCGCAAAGAAGGTCTATTATTAAGACAAATGTTTCCAGGTGATGCCGCAAAGAAAATGTTGCCCGCCTTTTGTCCAACCACTCCATCAGAACAGCACTCCGATTTATGAGTAATTCCTATAATTATACCTTCAGGCCGTTGGTTTCCGTCATTTCAGCCGATTCGTCTAAACTGCTCAATAAATGGTGGCGATCCTTTAAAGGATAAAATAATGACCATATTGTACTGTGCACACAGGCCCACGACCCCGCAGTCGGTCCTGCTCTCTGTTTGGATCGTTTGTGTGCTTGTGAACAGGCTATATAAACATACCCCACCGTGAGGCTCTAAGCAACACTTCCCACCCAAACTGTCGCCGGCAGTATTCCGGAACTAAATTGATTGATTGATTGATTGTGGGGTTTAACGCGCCGACGCAACGCAGGCGATGAGGCGCGCCGTAGTGGAGGGCTCCGGATTAATTTTGACCACCTGGGGATCTTTATCGTGCGCCGAAATCTCGTACACACGGGCGTTTTTGCTTTTCGCCTCCATCAGAAAAGCGGCCGCCGCGGCCGGGAATCGAACCCGCGACCTCGTGCTCAGCAGCGCAACGCCTTAGCCACTGAGCCACCGCGGCGGGTTCCGGAACTAAATTGAATGGCGACTTCTCTACAACAGCACTCACACGCGAAGGACTCTCCAAACCAACCTCTCGACACCCCGGACGCCAGAAGTTGGGCAATAAAAGTAGGTAGGTAGGTAAAACATTTTTTGGGCAAAACACCAACGGTAAACAATAAACGATTTATTTTCAAACGGCACTGAGAACAAGTAGGTCTCATAAGCAGCAGTGAATGCATTCCACTAAAAATTGAGATATTACGTCAGCGTGGTAGCTTCGTAGCAATACAGATATTTTGTTCTGGAATATCAAAGTGATGAAACTGTTGCCCTACGGTTTAGTTCAGCGAAAAGTGGGGCACAAACTGGCCGGTACAATATTATCGCGTATATAATAGTAACTTAAGCGTGAAATCTGGTCGCCCAAGCCAGGCGCTACCTATGGGGTGATGGAAAGGTACGGTTGAGAAGGGGCAAAAAAATTGCTGTAAGAGTAGTTCTGTGTGTCAACTTCCCAGCTTTGAAGGCAATATATAGACAAGCACAAAAAAAAACCGCGGAATATTACTGCAATGTAAAGCGATTGTCCACCGTTAATGTTATGTTTCAGATTTTGCCTCCACCGAAATAAGTTATCACAAATTGTAATTTTAACTGTTATAATTCATCATATAACAGCCGAAGCTGTAACAGCCTTTTTTGTTGTTCTGCTGTCTTCACCAAAGTAACTGTATAAGTACTGATTGCAACTTCAGGATAGACCTAGACCTACTGCAGGCTGCTGATGGCAGTGGCACGGACGGGTGGAATATCTAACATATATGAAGCACCTAAAGCTGTAAAGGTACGTATACATAGAGGGGAAACTAGAGCCACCATATGGAAGGTAATATTGTTACTGGACATGGCTATTCCACGTTACAATATCCACCACTCGTAAGATTTCAAGCCAAAAAATGGCGAGAGACACGAGCGACAGACAGTTTCTAGTTCGGAGCCATGGACTCGTTATATAAATAACCGACATTTTCGTATAACATCACTGGCCGTAAAACGAGAAATATAAAACAAAAGTTTACAACCAAGCAACCAACATTAGTGCAGAGAAATCAGTTATGGTGGTCTCGCTGGTGTCCGCCGCCATTATGCTATCTATGCTGCCTTGCCACCGAGGAATTCCAACTCATCTAAAAGAAATGGGGTGAGAACAGAGCAAGTATGACATCCCTCGCCGTTAGACAAAATGACCTAAGTAAAAGAAGGTAAAAGCGATGATAATAATGATGATGGTGATTAAGATGCCTTCAATGAATATTTCTTTGTTCATCAGCACGACTCCAAGGTTTATCAGGCACAACACATAGTGCGAATATGAACAGTTTCCAATAGGGAAAGGTCAAAGTTTATACTGCCACTATTTCCTCCTTAACCAAAAGCATCTTTAAAGCTGTAGAGCAACATTCACAACTGGCGAACCTCTGAAACCTTTTTATTTTCGTATAAAATCTGTGAACCACAGAACGCTGATTGTGATATGCTGCATCTCAAGAACAATAAAGCTTCTTCACGCTATCTCTTGTTTCACAGTCCATTCAGCAATCGCCGCATGCATTCCCGTCGGCTGCCCCAGAAAGGGCTAAATGCAGCGAGAACAAGACAGCCCATAACGCAGCGTGATAGCGCGGCGAAACGGCACTGCCTCTATCTCCTGCGCGCAGAGGATGCAGCATCGACCGGGCCACCAGAACGTTTCATGCACTCCCTCGTATAAGGCAGCGCGGCGCAACCCGTGTGCGTGCGCCCACACCAGATCAGCCGGTATGCCCTTTGAATAAACGGGCGCCGGAACCGGCGTTGGCCTGCAGCCGGATCAGCTAGGAAGTTTCCCTTCTCCCCACATCGCGGAACTATTGCATGCCAGGTCACACCGAAGGCGAAGTCCTTTCGCTAGGCTTCTTACGGCGCTTCGTGATGAAGGGCTCAAACCTATGGCAGGCAGTTCATTCTCTGAAATCGGTGGCTCACAGAGCCCCAGGGTTGCAAGCGAGGGATTTAAAGGGACTCTGCAACCCTTCCCATAAACGCTTTCACTCTTTCTTTTGCATCGGGTAGCACTGCTATAGTTATCTCCAGCACGGAGCGGCGCTGCGTGATTTGTTTGCTCGTCGCAGCGGATACACCTTCTGTTTCTTCTTTGCCGTTCTCGGTTTTTTTTTAAGTCAATTTCGAATGCGTTCATTACTGCAACTTAAAGGGGCCCTGAAGCAGTTTTTTCATGTTTTTTATGAAATCCTAAATGCTTGCAGAACGTAGTCGCCCAACACATCCAGTGCTTTGATTAGAGGGTCGCAAAGTATCTCAGCCAATACTTACTGCACTTTGCCCATCAGATAACTTAAAAACTCGCTTAAAGGATTTTTCTTTCTTTCCCGGTCTTGGCGTGCTTCGACGGCTCGAATTCCGTCACTAAGGCCCTGTAGCGGCTGTTGCCCAGTTTTCCTTCAGTTGCAGCAGTGAACACTTTTGGATAGCAACTTAAAAAGAGCCACAAAACAAAGCAGAAATGGAAGGCGTACTGGGTGCTACGAGCAAATCACGCAGTGCCGCTTCGTGCTTGCGGTAACTATAGCTTTCGCAACGCTAATGAAGGAGTTAAAGCGCTTATGAAACCTGTCACAGGGTCTCTTCAAGACAAATCGGCCAATAGCCGCTACACCGCTTGCTGACGTAATTACAGCTCTCCCAGAACGTCAAGACCAGGAAAGAGAAAAAAAATTTTTGAGCAAGTTTCAAAGTTATTTGATGGGCATAGAGCAGTAATTTTCGGTAACCGAATGTGTTTTATTGAATATACATTTCTGCAAGCATTTAGGATTTCGAAAAAAAGGTAAAAAAAGTGTTGCAGTGCCCCTTTCAAGGGGAATTTTGCGGATAAAACCACCAAGCAGTGTTAACGGAGAAAAGAAATCTAGAGACATTTCGGCTGGCAGACGAACAGAACTGTCCAACAGCTGTTCATAGTCAGCTAATCCTGGTCGTTAGTCAATTAGGAATGCCTCCATCGAGCACTAAGCAAGTCAGGGATTTTTCAAGGACTTCCTGTGGGCCTGATTCGTCCCACCAAAGCGGCTTGCGGTGCGCCTTCATTGTGTACTTTACTGTCACAGGAGTTCACATCCGAGGCTTTCTTGTTCAAATTTTTTCGTAGGAATTACCTGTGCTTGCATTCAGCTCCACAGTTATTCCCATGGGACACTATGTCCCATCGAAGGTGTAGGTTTGCCCCAAACACCCGCAGGTTTTTGTGTGACAACAGTAATCAATTGATACGTTAACCAGACTAACTCTCCTCATTAGATGTGCTTTCTTTCTATAAAAATATCACTAACAATTTATTTTCGTCAATGGGGGGTACGGATGATTCGTCGAAAGACAATTCGTAATAGGACAATTCGTAGCAGGGCGGTCGGTCGCGTAGGGCAATTCGTCAAAGGGCTACTCGTCGCTTGGGCATCTAGTCGCACCGAAAAAACCTTTTTTTTTTACATTTCTAGGCTTACAGCATAACGGAATTCAGGAAAGAGGGGCATGGTACGTGCTTGCATATTATCATAAAGCTCAGAAGCCTTCGCAGAAAAGTCCAATTCACCCTGAAGCTGACAGTGCAACGGAGGCTGCGCGTTCGCCGGACCAATCTTATCATTCAAGGCCGAAGTGGAATGGAGCTTCCGGAACGAACTATCAAGACTTACGCGATAAAGTTCACCAGCGAAATACTATAAAATAACTCGTCTAAGCGCTCGTTTTCGCAGTCGCTATGGAAGTCATAAGGACAGAAAGAGGCGGAGAAATGCTGGTTTGCAAATGATTTTTATATACTGTTAACCGAAGGACTGAGCAAAGAATTTACTTGGTGTGTAGAAAAAAAAGACCTGCAAAGCAAAGATTGTGACTTCCGTCTCGATGCTAATCGTTGTTAGAGTCTCAAATGACCACAGCCATTCTCCAGACCTAACCGATATTAGCTGCCTGAAAATTCATTCAGAAATGAAGGCGAGCACTGGTGAGAACGCATGAATATTCCTTACTGTGTTTTGTTGTGTGGGCACTTTCTATTGGATAGTCATCGCATACTGCCTTTTTAGTAGGAGGACGGGCGTCAGTGCAGCAGATTCTTCTGGATGCGGCGGACAGCACCGCATCCCAGCTGCCCCCTACGTCAACACTTCGACGAACAGTTAGAAGGCAAAGGGAACGTGCAACATTTGTCTACGATATTCCTCCCCGCAGAGAAGACATACATCTCCCGCCTGAATTCAAGGTGCGTGTACTAAAACTGTAAAAAAAATAGTTTGTTAATGAGTTCTTTATGCAGGTGAATTTCAAACAAGAGGCGTTCTTACTGCATGATAGTGGCGAGAGTGACGTCAACCGCATCATTGTGTTTCCAACAAAGGGGAACTTGGAGTTCTTAGGGACAGCAGGTGCGCGGTTCTGTGATGGGACGTTTAAGGTACTGCCCTCGCTATTCTACCAGTTGTACACAGTCCATGCTCTTTGTAACGGGATTGTCGAGTCCTTGGTGTACGGCCTACTGCCCAACAAAACCGAAGAAACCTATCGGAGGTACGCCACTAATAATTGTTACCTTATTAACTGCTGTTCAAATGCGTAGTGATTGGTTGGTTGTTGAAATCGTTTTCATTCCGTGTTACCTTACCAGGTTCTTCTCAGTCGTCATCGAAAACATCGGGCACTGCGCTGTTCGCATTCTGTACACGGATTTTGAGATTGATGCTATTAACGCTGCTCGGGGCGTGATTTCAGACATCCGGATTCAAGGGTGTTTTTTTCACCTGTCCCAGTCGGTTTAACGTAAGCTGTGTGCGTTGGGATTCCAAGCACGTTATGGCACAGACGAGTCATTTGCAGTCAAGGTGAGTTTGTTGTTATAGGCCTCCTGCGCTAAAGTTTGCCTCAGGAGGAGCAGCGCTAATTCATACATCCTGGTGGCTCGAGGCGTCATTAGATTGGTAGTACATCAAGCGTTCGTTATAGCCGTCTTTTATTGAATTCAGAGAACGTGAACATCAGCACATTTTCCTAGATAGTAATCGATAGAGTTATTAACAGCCAAGCCACCTATTCATTAAGTGCAAGGCGCCCGTGTTAACGTCATCAAAACGAAATATGCAACAAAACTGATACCCTGTTTTGCTCTTGCTCTGCTCTTGCGAATCGGCGCTGTCATTCATCGGGGTGCACTGCACCGATCGGGGTGCACTACACCGATCGGGTGCAGCCCGCCATACTCTGGGCGATAGTAGGTTGAGAAGTTAGCGCATAGCGCTTGGTAGTCCCTGTCTGGATTAGCAACGGTCTCTGTCCACCGCAAGATGCCTATACCTAAATACATGGCCGTTTTCATAACACACCTCACGTAACAGCTGTTTTATTTCCAGATGAAAATGCTCCCGGCCTTGGCGTTTCTGCCGGTTGGTGCTATCCCGGAGGTCTTTCAAGATATGTTAGAAGTCTTTCCACAGGAGGCGAATGAACCCGCCGACTACTTTGAGGACTTGTATGTCGGAAGGCCCTGTCGGAACGGCATCTGCTCGGCTCAGTTTCCTCGGAAACTGTGGTCCGTGTACTAGTCGGCACTTGATGGAATGCCCGTACAAACAACAGTGTGGAGGCGTGGCACTATGGGCTGCAGGTAATTGCTCATACGGTTTATGCGACTAACTTTCTCGCGCAAACTCCATTGACAACTATTTTATATATCTAGGTATATATAAAACGCTTGCGATCGCTGCACCAAACATATATATGTCCCTCCTGTAAACAAACACACAAAATCTGGAATGGAGCGCTGAATGCGCTCGCAACAAATGGCACCAGGATTTCCTGCAAGTTTCCCCGGCAAGAGGCACCGGAGCGAATCGATTTTCTCCCGCAGCTGCTTTCTGAGGAAGCATTGTTCTACCGCCAACCCTGACAGTGAACTGCGGCAGTTTCCCCTGTCTGCTCACATTGAACATTCCGATAAGCAATCTGGTGTAGCGGCTGCTAGAGCCCACATCAAGGCGTTTGCTTTACTGGGCAAGGAATAAAAAAAACAAAGTAAAGCCATACAAAACGGAAAATAACACAATTTGTCAATTTGCGTTGCCGCTGCGGAGCTAAAAGACGCTTTTCTTGTTTGTTTTTTTAGGTTATCCGGTTTCTTCGGGAAGGAATTGCTTTATTCGAAACCACCGATTTTTCAAACGTAGACACAAAGCGTTCTTCAGCGTTCCGTCCTGCAGTCGCGAAAAGCGACCCTCCGCGTGAAATTCGTCTATTCTTAAACAACGCCATTACAGAAACGAGTTCCTCTGGGCCAAGAAAGGTTTAACGGGGAAGCTACCAGGCAGACTAGTTCGATTTCACCCGGGATCAATTTTCGTGTAAGGAAACGCCCGATGCATTATTTAAGTCCGTTGAAGGGCGAATGCCAACACACGATACGCACATCTTTGTTGACGCGGCGACTCTACTCCGGAGACTTTCTTGACTTGGCACATTTCAAGTCACGGTTTCTGGTATAGAAATGCAGAAATTATTGATGGGCTCTAAGGAGAAATGTCGAAGTGCGGACTGTTTACTCCCGCTTTACCGATTTCTCTGATAGGTGTGTAATTTTCCTGACGAATGTATTCACACCAAAGCCGGAAAGCTTGGTTTCGAACGGCGACAAAGTTTTCTATTACACCGTTGGCAACGGTAAGTAACTGCCGAAAAAGGCAAAAGCTATACAAAATCTCGACTGAAAGAGGACTTCCCCCGAAGTAAGGGCACTGGAATTTCATCGCTTTCTCAACTTATTTGAAATAAAGACTACTTAGCAAAATCATGATTCAGTTGGCCATGGCAAAAAATGGCGCTGCATCCCTCACATATGAAAGGGAGCGGTGAAATGAGCTGCTACGTCAGAGTACCGCTAATTTAGCACGGAGTTGCAGACGCAAACGTCAAAATATTTCTGTGCACCAGAGCCTTGCGACGCCTTCAAGAGCTTTGTAACAAGCGAGTTCCGCAAGGGGGAAAGATCTTAGGAAGCTGAATAGATAGCTACAGGGACTGCCATGTGGTAAGAAGGTGTGAGGTGAGAAAAGGAAGGCGAGCGCATACCCGAAGCGAGATTGGCCCGAGAAGATGATGATTGAAGAAAAGACGAAGGGTAAGAAGGATCAATTCGGGATGGTCTCCAAGCGCTCTCATCGACAGTAACTACCGGTGTGAAACTGGAAATTTGCACGGACTCAACGATGGCGATACGTGATCTACGTCGCGTTGCGCGTGGCACCAGCATGTCGGCACGTATTCACGTGATCCTGGACACATACCCATGCCCGGTGCGTGTATTGTGGGTTCGCCGGGACATGCTTCCTGCCCACATAGCGGCGGATCGCGCCTGTCGCCGTATAGACCTACAAAGGCCGCTGCCACTTATTCCGGTGTCCACCCTAGAAGAACTGCTGGTGGAAAAGGAGAACCTCCGCCGCGCCACGCGCGCTTTACTTCCACCGCGTGGAACCGACCTCCCCAGTGGGCTCGCTCGCTGGGAGGAGGTCCTGCTGCGGAGGCTTCGAGTTGGCGCGGCATTATCCCCAGCAGTGACCCACGCTTGGCCTGCCCGCTATCACGCACCGTTTGCGGACACCTGTCCCTTTTGTACGGTCCCTGCGTCTGAAGCCGACACGAGCCACCTTCTATGGACCTGCCCTGCCACCTTCGAGCCTGCCCTGCCACCTTCCCGCTTCCCACCTTCCCGCCTTCCCGCCTTCCATGGACCTGCCCTGCCACCTGCCCTGCCACCATCTTCTTTGGCCCGACCACCAATCGTCGGGCCAAACGCCGCCTTCTCAAACTTCGCGCACTTCCCTCCTCTCCCCAGACGGAGCGGACGCGGGAAGACGCACACACGTGCACGGGGCAGCTTTGCCACGGTCAGGGTGGCCATTAGGCGCCGTGGCACCCTCAAAATCCGCCGCCCGGGCTTACGCACTCCAAGCGTAACACGGTGGCCCCGAGGCACGCAACCCCAAAACGGCGTTTTACTGCCCTAATTGGCCGCGCCCTTTCGGCGCATCCGAAGACGGGAGCCGGGCTCTTCAGAACTAGGCCGGCGGCCACAAAGAGGAGCAGGAGTGGCACTTACAAAGAACGTAGTCCCGGCATAGGCACCGTGAGAGTGACCCGGTGACCTCGGAAGCACTCACGGGATGCATTCGCCGCCCGGGGAGGGGTAGCGGGGGAGGGGCGGTGCAGGAGGCACCATTGCGCCGAACCTGGCTTCGCGTTACCACAGCCGACAATGACGCCCGCCTTTCCTTCTACCGCTCCCTCAGAACAGCGCTCCGATTTATAGGCAATCTTCATGTATTATACCATCAGGCCGTTGGTTTCCGTCGTTTCACCCGATTCTGTCATCGTCTAAACTTATCAATAAATGGTGGCGATCTTCTAAAGCACAAAATAATTACCATACTGCATTGTGCCCACAAGCCTACCATCCCGCAGTCGGTCCTGCTCTCTGATGGGATCCTTTGTGTGGTTGTCAACAGTTTACATAGACTTACCACACCATGAGGCTAGGCTACACTTTCCACCCAAACTGTCGCCGGCAGTATTCTCGTAAATAAAATTGAACGGCGACTTCTCTACATCACACGAACAAGACTCTCCAAACCAACCTCTCGACACCCAGAACGCCAGAAGATGGACTATGAAGGTAGGCAGGTAAAACAAGGTAGAACAAGTCGCTCTCAGAAGCTGCAGTGAATGCAATCGACTAAAAAATGAGACATTACGTCAACGTGGTAGCTTCGTAACAGAACTGAGATTTTGTTCTGGGATATCAAATTGATGAAACTGTTGCCGTGCAGTTTAGTTCAGCGTAAAGCGGGGCTTATGCTCAAACTGGACGGTACAAATTTATCGCGTTTATAATAGTAACTAAGCGTGAAATCGGCTCGCCCAAGCCAGGCACGGCCTCCGTGGTGATGGAAAGGTACGGTTACGAAGGGACAACGAAATTGTTGCCAGAGTAGTTCTGTGTGTCAGTTTCCCAGCTTTGAAGGCAATATATAGAAACGCGCAAAAAAAAATGGCGTAATATTACTGCAATGTAAAGCGATTGTTCACCGTTGGTGTTATGTTTCAGATTTTGCCTCCTCCGAAATAAGTTATCACAAATTGGGATTTCAACTATCATAATTCATAAGATAGCATCGAAAGTTGTAACATCTTTTTTGCAGTTCTGATGCCTTAACCGAAGTATCCGTGTAGCTACTGATTGCGATTTTAGGGTAGACCTACTGCAGGCTGGTGGTGGTAGTGGCATGGCGGGTGGAATATATAACATATTCTGTATGAACCAGCTAAAGCTGTAAAAGGTACTTATGCAATAGAGGTGAATTAGAGTAACCATATAGAAGGTAATATTGTTACTGGATGTGGTTGTTACCCGTAACAATGTCAACCACCTGTAGGATTGCAAGAGAAATAACGGCGAGAAGCACGAACGAGAGACAGCGTTTCGAATTCGGGGCCATGGACTCGATATATAAATATCCGACATTTTTGTGTAAAAGCGAGGGCCTTAAAATGTGAAATATAGAACAAAACATTTACAAACACGCAAACAAAATTTGCGCTGAGAAATCAGGTATGGTGGGCTCGCTGGTGTTCGCCGTCAGTAGGCTACCTATGCTTCCAACGGGACTTCCGCGCTCATGTAAAAGAAAAAGGATGAGTGCGGAGCAGAGATGACATCCCTCGCCCTCAGGCGAAATGGCCTACGTAAAGAAGGTAACAGTGATGATGATGATAATGCTGACAATGATGATGCCCTCAATGAATATTTTGTTGTTCATCACCAAGATTCGAAGGTATAGCCGTACAATACCTAGTGCGAATATCAACGGTCTCCGATTGGGAAAGGTCAAAGTTTGTGGTGCCAATATTTCTTTTCTTATCTAAAAGCATTTTTAAAGATCTAGAGCAGAATGAAGAATTGGCGAACCTCTAAAACCTTTTTATTTTCGTATAAAAAATCTCTGAACCACAGAACCTTCAGGGGCGCGCTATGCTGCACGTCAAAGATTTATAAGGCATCCTCGCTCTCTATCGCTTTACAGCCCACTGACCAATCGGCGCCGAGAGTCCCGTCGGCTGCGCCGGAAAGGGCGAAATGCAGCGAGCAAAAGACAGCGCATAACGCAGCTGGATAGCGTGGCGGAACGGCACTGCCTCTATCGGCTGCCCGCCGAGGATGCAGCATCGACCGGACCGCTCGAATGTTTCATGCATAACCTCGTATAAGGCAATGGGGCGTCCCCCGTTTGTTTGCGCGCACACCAGATCAGTCGGTATACCCTTTGAATAAATGGGTGCCGTGAGGGCGTTGGCCTACAGCCCAGTTAGCGAGGAGGTCCCCTTTCCCCATTTCGGGGAACTAGTGCACGCCTGGGCACACCGAAGGTGAAGTCCTTTCGCTATAGGGTGCTTACGGCGCTTTCTGTTGAAGGGTTGAAGTGTATGGCAGGCAGTTCACTCTCTGAAACAGTTGGCTCAGAGACCACCGGTGTTTCAAGCGATAGATTTAGAGGGATTCGGAAAGTCTTCCCAGAAACGTTTTTACTCTTTCTTTCGCGTCCGGAAGCAGTGCGAGAGCTATAGGTATCGCCAGCACGGAGCGGCACTGCGTGATTTGCTCGTCCCAGTGGGTGCGCCTACTGTTTCTGCTTTGCTTTTCTCGGTTTGTTTGCTTTTTGAGGGAGAAAGAGAGGGAGAAAGAGACGTTCTCATATGTACAACACTGCACCGGTAACGCGCAAAATTCGAAGAGGCCGGTGCTGGGGCCCCATATCCAGCGCTTGAGATCTGAGGGTCTGCAAGGAAGGAGCCCTGTGCCGCGGAGGTGTTGCGTTCGGGCGTTTCTAAGGCCTGGGAAGTCCACATCAAATGTTCTACGTCAGCTTCTGACGCAGGAAGCACACAGAAGGGGCAAGTATCCGCAAACGGCGTGTGATATTGGGCAGGCCAAGCGTGGTTAACTGCTGGGAATAACGCCACCCCGACCCGAAGCCTCCGCAGCATGACCTCCTCCCCACGAGCGAGCCCACTGGGGAGGTCAGTTCCACGCGGTGGAAGTAAAGCACGCGTGGCGCGACGGAGGGTTTCCTTTTCCACTAGCAGTTCCTCTATGGTAGATACTAGAAGAAAAGGTAGTGTCAGTGGGAGGTCCCTGTGGCAAGCACGATCCGCCTCTGTGTGGGCAGGAAGCATGTCCTGGCGAATCCATAGAACGTGGACAGGGATGTATAAGTCTCCATGATCTCGTAAATGCGTGCAGCCAGGCTTGTAGAACGCGCAACGCGACGCAAATCGCGAATCGCTGCCGTTGAGTCAGTATAAAGTTCCAGCTCGTCCGCAGTAGCCATAATCGGCGTGAAATGTGAAATTCTAGCCGTCGAAGAACGCCAAGATCGGGAAAGAAAGAAAAATCTTTTGAGCGAGTTTTTAAGTTATCTGATGGGCATGGTGCAGTAAGTATTGGCTAAGGTACATTGCGACCCCCCAATCAAAGTACTGGGTGTGTTGGGCGACTACGTTTTGCAAGCATTTAAGATTTCAATTAAAGATGAAAAAACTGCTGCAGGGCCCCTTTACGTTGCAGTAATGAACGCTTTCGAAATCGGCTTTCAAAAGAAACCGAGAACGGCCAAGCAGAAACAGAAGGTGTATCTGCTGCAACGAGCAAACAATCACGCAACGCCGCTCCGTGCTGGCGATAACTATAGCAGTGCTTCCCGACGCAAAAGAAAGAGTGAAAGCGTTTATGAGAAGTGTTGCAGATTCCCTTTAAATCCCTCGCTTGCAACACCGGGACTCTGTGAGCCACCGATTTCCGAGAGTGAACTGCCTGCCATAGGTTTGAACCCTTCATCACGAAGCGCCGTAAGAACCCTAGCGAAAGGACTTCGCCTTCGGTGTGCCCTGGCATGCAATAGTTCCGCGATGTGGGGAGAAGGGAGGCGTCCTAGCTGATCCGGCTGCAGGCCAATGCCGCTTCCGGCACCCATTTATTCAAAGGGCATACCGGCTGATCTTGTGTGTACGCACGCACGCACACGGGTTGCGCCTCGCTGCCTTATACGAGGGAGTGCATGAAACGTTCTGGTGGCCCGGTCGATGCTGCATCCTCTGCGCGCAGGAGATAGAGGCAGTGCCGTTCTGCCGCGCTATCACGCTGCGTTATGGGCTGTCTTGTGCTCGCTGCATTTAGCCCTTTCTGGCGCAGCCGACTGGAATGCATGCGGCGATTGTTCAATGGACTGTGAAACAAGAGATAGCGTGAAGAAGCTTTGTTCTTCTTGAGGTGCAGCATTGCGCGCCCGTCAACGTTCTGTGGTTCACAGATTTTATACGAAAATAGAAAGGTTTCAGAGGTTCGCCAGTTGTGAATTTTGCTCTACAGCTTTAAAGATGCTTTTGTTTAAGAAGGAACTAGTGGCAGCATAAACTTTGACCTTTCCCTATTAGAAACTGTTCATATTCGCACTATGTGTTGTGCCTGATAAACCTTGGAGTCGGGCTGATGAGCAAAGAAATATTCAGTGAAGGCATCTTAATCATCATCATAATCATTATTATCATCCGCTTTTACCTTCTTTTACGCAGGTCGGTCATTTCGCCTAACGGCGAGGGGTGTCATACTTACTCTGTTCTCAGCCTGTTTCTTTTAGATGAGTTGGAATGCCTCGGTGCCAAGGCAGCATAGGTAGCGTAATGGCGGCGGACACCAGCGAGCCCACCATAACTGATTTCTCTGCACTAATGTTGGTTGCTTGGTTGTAAACTTTTGTTTTATATTTCTCGTTTTACAGCCCTCGATGTTATACGAAAATGTCGGTTATTTATATAACGAGTCCATGGCTCCGAACTCGAAACTGTCTGTCGCTCGTGTCTCTCGCCATTTTTTGGCTTGAAATCTTACGAGTGGTTGATATTGTAACGGGGAATACCCATGTCCAGTAACAATATTAGCTTCCATATGGTGACTCTAATTTCCCCTCTGTTGTATACGTACCTTTTACAGCTTTAGGTGCTTGATATATGTTAGATATTCCACCCGTCCGTGCCACTGCCATCAGCAGCCTGCAGTAGGTCTATCCTGAAGTCGCAATCAGTACTTATACAGTTACTTTGGTCAAGACATCGCAACAACAAAAAAGGCTGTTACAGCTTCGGCTGTTATATGTTGAATTATGACAGTTAAAATTACAATTTATGATAACTTATTTCGGTGGAGACAAAATCTGAAACATAATATTAACGGTGAACAATCGCTTTACATTGCAGTAATATTCCGCGATTTTCTTTGTGCGTGTCTATATACTGCCTTCAAAGCTGGGAAGTTGACGCACAGAACTACTCTTACAACAATTTTGTTGCCCCTTCTTAACCGTACCTTTCCATCACCCCGGAGGTAGCGCCTGGCTTGGGCGACCAGATTTCACGCTTAAGTTACTATTATATACGCGATAATATTGTACCGGCAAGTTTGTGCCCCACTTTTCGCTGAACTAAACCGTAGGGCAACAGTTTCATCACTTTGATATCCCAGAACAAAATATCTGTATTGTTACGAAGCTACCAGGCTGACGTAATAGCTCAATTTTTAGTGGAATGCATTCACTGCGGCTTATGAGACCTACTTGTTCTCAGTGCCGTTGGAAAATAAATCGCTTATCGTTCACCGTAGATATTTTCCCCAAAAAACGTTTTACCTACCTACCTACTTTTATTGTCCAACTTCTGGCGTCCGGGGTGTCGGGAGGTTGGTTTGGAGAGTCGTGTGCGTGTGGGTGCTGTTGTAGAGAAGTCGCCATTCAATTTAGTTACGGGAATACTGCTGGCGATAGCTTGGGTGGGAAGTGTTGCTTAGAGCCTCACGGTGGGGTATGTTTATATAGCCTGTTCACAACCACACGAACGATCCATACAGAGAGCAGGACCGACTACGGGGTCGTAGGCCTGTGTGCACAGTACAATGTGGTCATTATTTTATCCTTTAAAGGATCGCCACCATTTATTGAGAAGTTTAGACGAATCAGCTGAAATGACGGAAACCAACCGCCCGAAGGTATAATAATGCGGATTACCCATAAATCGGAGCGCTGTTCTGATGGAGTGGTTGGACGAAAGGCGGGCAACATTTTCTTTGCGGCATCACCCGGAAACATTTGTCTTAATAATAGGCTTTCTTTGCGAACACATCCATCAAATTTGTAGAAGTCTCGCAACAGGAATTTACGCATTGCCTTCACTACACTTTCCACTATTGTGGACTAACCGGCATCCTCGTCGTACCCGAATGGGGCATAAAGTGCATTGCTAACATGTGTGCCTAGGCGGCTAATAACCCCTGGGCTTGATCATCAGTATAGAGTCTTTTGATTTAAGAATTGAACCGAAGCGTAGGCGATAGGAGAATGTTCCATCAGCCTATGGGTGCCGTTTATGAAAATAAAATTACCATGGTAAAGTATACGAATGCAGAAGAGTTGAAATCCTAATGCCCGTCCTGATGTTTTTCTCTTCTCTGTGCTTCGTCCTTTCCAGTATTTTTTCTCTCAGCTCATAAACCAACGGACCCAGCAGTAGATTTAAATTAGCTTAAAGCGTGGATATTGAGGGGTATCTCTGAGAGCCGTAGTCTACAGCGTTTCAGTTTAACGCGCTCTGACTTTACTCACACAAGCACGCCGCAATGATGCTAGCTGTCGCGCCCATGCAGGCACCGACAAAGGCACTCAGTCAGTGGGTCCCGCCTGTTGTCATTGGGTGGCGGGGATGCACGTGAGTGGAGTCTGAAGTTGAAATATCCCTATCCAAGAACGAAGACGGAAGCGGCATGCACACTGCGCCTCTCTTTCCTACTTCTCGTTCTCGTCCCCTCTGAAGTCCCGCTCGAATCTCCCTTCACGTCCATTCACTCACACCCTCAATTTTTGCGGCGCCGCTTGCTGTATCGATTGGGTGGAGGGCACGCTTGGAGTTCAAGGAGCCGCGGCTTCTTGGGATGTGTCGGGGCACGTGCCCTTGCCTCCTGCCGCTTGTAGCCATATTTGCGGGGACCGCCCTATCGAATATTTGTGGAAACACTTGCAGTGAAGCGAGGGTTTTTCCACCAGCCGTAAATATGCTCGCGCAGGTTTTTAGTGCGTTTAATTGATTTCTGCAGTCCGCGCTGATGTTTTGTTAAGGAGGCGCGGCGGAGAAGAGTGATGTTGCGTGTACGTGACAGATGAATTTCACTGTGGCGTGTACTGTGACTACTTTGAAGATTGCGTGCCGAGTTGGCGTGAGTGGATCCTAGCTAAAGCGAAATTTCACTCGCCGAATGCGTTTTGCTTTTTAAGTGACTGAACTGTAGGATTGTTTATCCACACGAAAATCGTTTATAGGCAAGTAATCAGACGGGTACATGAAATAAGACCGCTCATGCATGTGAGTTGGTGTATGTGTGAGTTAACGTGAATGCGTATTTGTGTGTAAGCCTGCACGTACGTTCATACCTTGCTGCTTTCTTACAATGTTATTCTATATGTAGGGTCAATCAGTTTGACCTTGTGAGAGTTTTCTGCGCTGCCGTTTCTTTCAACAGTTCGGGTGGCTCCATTAAAAGCCGAGTATCCAGTCTCGCATGGAAAACTGACTGTTGCACAAATCACACAAAAAAGCTGGTCATGTTTCAATATGTTTAAAGCCAGACATTGTTGGATTGTTCATATAACCATTGTTGCTGTTCGATATACTTATCGATACTTATCGATACCGTTTCATATACTTATACAGGTACATTGGAGAATTCCGAAGAGGTGCCATGGAAGCAGTGGCAGGCATTTCTGGACCCATTTCTGATAGGAAAATTTATTTATGGTTCACAGGTGTGGCGGGGATGCCCAAAAAGTTGATTTCACAAAGAGGATCTTCATGTCTCAGTGTTCGCGCAACAATAATTCCTGGGAAACAGGAACAACAACAAAAGCTGAAGGCTCCCCTGCTTAAGCCGCAGCAGTTGCCACTGCCATAATTATGCGAAAAGATACTTAAGTTTGTCTGAACGTATATTTTCAGTTTTTTTACGCAACTGACGTGACGCTGGGCTGACCTGCTGGTAGCCAAATAAAAGAAGCTTCCACTGAACTCCTTTTCCGAGATATTGCATCCAGGCGGACTGCACACTTCTCATTCGGTATTGCGTACGTGTACGGACTTATTCGGCTCAGTACGAATGGCAGAGGCATATCGTGCCGAAAAGGATGTTTGTCATAATCGGAAGCCTGCAAGCGCGTGACAAGAATGCAAGGCCGAACCCTTGAAGAGTTGGAACCGGAGAAAGTCTGTAACACCACAGGAAGCGAGGTGTTGTGCTCGGCTTTTACATTACCTACCTCGCCGCACAAGAACATAGTGAACGCACGTGCCGAGCGGCCAACTGGTATCCAATAACTTGGCCGTTCCGAATGTCCTCCGGTAATCGGACAAGGAACGCGCTTGTTCACGTTCTCAAAAGATCACCGCCACGTATATGATTCTATAGGACGAGTACCAGTGGCTCGACACAGCAGGAGCCCTGACAGTAGTTTTTTTTTTGAAGTCAAAATTTTTTATTCTGACATATTAGTTATGCTGACGAACCAGGCAAACAAATATCTTGGGCTTGGCCTGTGCCTAGTAGTTGCTTCTCCTCTATAGCGCAGGGACGGGCACAATGAAGTGGCAATGTTCTGGCCGGTTGAGTGATGAACTTCAATGAATTCTTTACGCACTGCACTAGACAGCAGCATTCCTCGTCGTGTTGACAATATTAGCATTACGCAATAATGTCGTCATGGTCGTTCTTTTGAGCCCCTTCTTTCAGTCGCTCCGTAGCACTTGCTGTTACTTCGTCCGACTTTTGACCCTGCACGTTGCCGCGTGAGGGCGAATGCTACAGCATTGTATACGTTTAACTGCCTAAGGTGCCTGTCGCGAACGACCGATGCTTGTCATTCAACGTCAAGGACAGTGCCTGTCACTTCGGCGGAGTTAGAAGCGCTCGGAATGACGTGAGTGTGTCTGCTTGCCTTTTTTTCTCTCTTCGGCCTTCCTTGGTTCGTTGCTGGCGAGCCTAGGGGACAGTTTGACCGCGCTAGGTTGAACTGTCCGACCCTTCTTGCCCTAATTAAAAGAAAATGAACTGAATGCGTCCTTTTTTTTAAGTCGCATTGTGGACACAAACAAGTTTTGCACCATTTTTAATTACAGGAAAGCTTACGTAGTTCAACAGTGTTTGCCGAAATATCTCAATCAAAGTCAATAACACCAACGTTCAGAAGTAGGAAAGCTGCAAGTTGAGCTAGTTGGTAGGTGTTCATAACTAATCACAGCGTGACAGACGAGGCAGACAGAAGAATAGCGCTTGTCCTGTGATTATTTTTCTCTCTATCTCATCTGTGGCACTCTGATTAGTTCAATCAGAAGTAGCTTTATTCGCACTGCCACGGGACGGTTGCTTGGTGGTCAAATCAAAGCACTAAGTTTCGGCTTACTATAAACTCAAATAGGTTCACTCCCCCACAGCTCAGCATCGCCACTAATGCTAAATTCCATTTACCTATGGCTCACTTCAAGTGATAGGCTTCACACCGTATCCTTGCTAACATCTTCATCATTTCATACCTGTACCTTTTGAATGCCAGTTGACCATGGTTGTCTCCAAGGCACCCCGTCAGCCAAAGTAAGGAATCTTGCGATTTAACTGCGGAGCGACATGCACTTAAAAAAAAAACTTTGTCAAGCAGGAACGCCCATGCCCTCATCTTGTCGACGTGGACGCCACGTTTACGTTAAGTCGACTAGTTCCTCAGCAATCTTGTCAAGGAACGAGTTGGCGCCTTCTTCATTGAAACTAAAGACTTCTATTAGTCATTACCTCAGTACCTGATCGCGAAGGTTCTAGAATTCATTTGCGCCAAAACTTCCGCCTTTATTGAGCTGTTCCAGGTCCTACTTACTCTCTACGTTCGTTGCGCACGCTGGACACCTGTGCACCCAGAAGCGTAGTATTTGCATTGAATTGTGCCATACTCCTGCCTTGAGCCTTGAGCGATTTGCTGGTTCGTTCCCATCGTGGGCAGGCGTTAAGTGCCGTTTGAAAAGTTGTTTCGGTTGGTACACAATCTCGGAGTTTGAGTTTTACATCAAGACCATTCGCGAATGTGCTGAAAGGATTTCCTTGGTCTGTTTGCGTCACTCCTCAATGCATTCTTCTCGGCTATGAAATTGCCTGCGTATCCCCAGCGGAGTTTTTTGGACTTTACGTTGTGCTCTGGAAAGCAATACATAGCTGGGAGCATGAGAAGGGCCTTTCATCCTTCATTTCGGCGCACACTAAGTTTGTAGCCATAGGAGTTGGAGTTGTTTTAACAGGTCGTCTTCCAATTATGTGCAAAAGAGATTTCACGCCCAGGTCTATCATTTCAAGTCTGCCGCATATACGATGGATTTCCTGTGGGCTTTTCCACAGCGTTGCTTGGAGAACTTTCACAGGGAGCCCCGGAGAAGTGCCCTGAGCAGGAGAGACAGCAAACTCACACCGTACATGCGTTCCTGATGTTTGTTAGAAAGGCGACCAAACGGCCTGTGTTTTTTCTAAAACAACTGATCCGCTTAGCGTGTCCACTAAGAAGGTCCCAAGACACACGCGTGCTTAAACAAGCCCATTACACGCCCCGTCGGCTGTGTGAACAGCGATGTTTACGAAATTTTGTTGTCGTTTGGACGAGTTGACTTAGGACAGATGGGTCCAGGCCTTCATTATCACTTCCAGAGCACTCATGTAATGTCACGTCGCTGACAAATATCCCGTTTAAACAATGCGCTTCCTGCGGCTGCGCTCAACTCTTTAATTGTCGTGTGATCCTTATACCTTATCCAGACTAAATAGAGCTTGAAATTTAAGAAGCATGCATAATCAGCAAGGGAAACATGGGCGTAAAGGAATCATCAGGGATTCTTGAGATCAAGAATGAGTACTCCTCTTGGCTAGTTGAGGCTATTTCAAAGCTCAGAGGTTGACATGTTATGGCGGTCTGCCATTATATTTAGGTATAATAAGTTATCTCTATTCTTTCTTCGCTTTTTACCAATATTTAAAGTCCATAATAAATTGCGTTCAGTAGTTTGTTCGCTCTTGCCTTTTGTGAATCCCCCCCTTTTTTTCGTCTCTCCTTCTGCCTGTTTTTCTCCGAATCGTCGGCGCTGCTGCCTTTACACATCCCCAACAACCTAAGATGACCGCCGAAAAATGCGGATAAACGCTTTCTATTTTTACTTCGTACACGGTATCAATGTGTAAGCTGTAGGTATCGCCAGGACAGAGCGGTACTGCATGATTTCTTGCTACAGAAGATACGTATTTCTGCATCTACTTTCCTTTTGTAGAGATTTTCATTAAAGGCGTTATCGACCACGTTTATTTCTACAACCAATTACCACCATACGATTTGAATGACGTCAGTGCAGCAGGGAAACAATGTCCAGGCGGAAAGAAAGAGAAAATTGTTTTGGGAAAATCTGCAGCTTGCCTTATTGTTTGATTGAGAAGCTGTATTTAATGAGGGTGCTTGTAGCGCAAGGGGGGGTGGGGGGAGGCGAGAGAGGGTTGAAGGCAAGCGATAATTGGGTGGCAGTCATAGATATCCTGAAGGGGGTTTGCCGGGCTCGCCACACACTGCTCTAAAAAAACCGATTTTTAGTGCGTAATGTCCAAATTCCCTGAGCGAAGGTGGTTCGCTGCTCACAAATCAGAGAGCGTCATTTAGGTTAGTAGGGGCTTGCCGTTGCCTGAATAAGGAAGCCATACCCTTGCCGAAGCTTGTGCAGTGTTATTTTAAATGATAAGCGGCCGGCACTACTTGTGCCCTACAGAAGGCGCACGTGGCTGCCGATGTAGAGGACGTGGCCGCATCCTACTATTTACGTATGACGTCTGGCGTGTAGGCTGAGTTGGCATAATTGTTACTAACAAAGATCTGTTCTTGCCTCTGGAAGGAGGTGCTATGATGCTGGAACCTCGAGGTCGTAGTCGCGTCATAGAAGTTGCCTGATGGGTGTGGAGCAGTAATAATTAGCTGCAGTACTTTGCAGTACTTTGCAGTACCAATATAAACAATAAATGCGGAGGTTGAGTACGGTCGGAGCCTATTTCAGATTTTTTTAAAGCTGGAAAAGTGCTGCAGGGTTCGAATTACATGACTAGCAGACACAATCACCTACTAATGTAACATTTTTCTCGCACGAAGCAATGAGTTAAGACAAACCGAGCTGCGCGGTTTTTACGGCGACAAACGTTCCAATCTACCGCTCTCTCGCAACCGAGGAATCACCCGGGAGCGTATAGGCGTTTCCTAGTCAGCACAGCCAAGCGACGCATGGCGCCATCTAGGGGCATCGTTGAAGCTATGTCCACGTGCATGTGGCCCTCAATTTAATCGCTCAGATTGATTGATTGTGGGGTTTAACGCGCCGACGCAACGCAGGCGATGAGGCGCGCCGTAGTGGAGGGCTCCGGATTAATTTTGACCACCTGGCGATCTTTATCGTGCGCCGAATCGCTCAGAACCACTTGGTCTCGTAGTTTAGTAGTTCCGATACTGCGAAGCAAACTTCCTAACCCGGGTTCGAATCATCTTGTTACCGCTTTTTTTTCCAGTTTCAAGGGTTTGTAATATTTAAATATTAACATTTGTTATCGCGCATGTAATCTTTTTATGACATCTTTATGCATTATAAATGGGGTTTCGGGTATTTGCGTTGCCTTCTGGTCAGTTTCAGCTACTGCTTCTTCTACGTTTTTGCGGGTCGGTTTTGGCTATTTCTGTTAAATATTCTTCTACACCGTGGTTTCTAACTATTGCAGGTCCATTTGGGCTGTCATTTATTTCAGTTAGGGTGGTTTTGTATGCTTTAGGTACGTTTATGCTGTGATTTAACCCCCCTAAGCAAGCTCAGGTGGCAGCTAGCTGTACTGACTAGGAAATGCATATACTCCACTCGGAAAGACGCACCGGTAGAGAGCCACGTTGACATCCGCGTCCTAGTTGTAGTTGCCGCGACGGGCTGTCGCCGTCCTGAGTGACCACGTGCGCGGGCGCTGGCAGCGTGTGATTTATAAAGCAGCCATGAATCACGAGGCCGCGCGTGGGTTTACAGCCTCGTGGGACTGACAGCATCGTGGGACTGCCGCGCTTCCATCGGTCTTTTGTTGCTACGGGGCTAACATGCGATGTTTCGAACTAACAAAATTGCATAAGACGTTGCTAGCGGCAGAAGTGTTACATTTAGTTGAAGGACGCAAAATACAGTTACTTAAAACTCCGAAAAAACCAGTTTTCAAGCCGCGAGAACGTCGTAGGGTGCACCTCAGAGGCGACGGTGAGCCGTATTTCGGGCCACATAATTGTGCTACAGTTGCTGCCAAATTATTATGGGTGTGTCTAGTAAACCCAACATATAAAGATGGTGCTTCGCTTATAGGCACCGATGTTCGCCACAGGGGCAGAGATGTTCGCCACAGCGTATAGGGTGCGTAGCGCGAGGTATGTCAAAGTGTCTTCATCTTTGTTTTGGGAGGATGCGCAATGATGGGCAGTTAATTTGGGTGGGCAGTTAATTTGGGATGGGCAGTCAATTTCCATTCCCATGCTGTGAAGTAGGGCCGTAAGTTGAGAACCGCCTTACAAGCGTGTCTTGTGTGGTGCGCAGCCTCCACAATAATGTTATAAGCAAAGCTGCACAAACTGCTGCAGTACATTTGCTCCGACGGGATAGAATTACCTGGTTGATACCTTGTTTAGTTTCTGTCGTCGGAGGTCTCTGGAACAAACAAGGGGAGCCGCATTTACGGGACACCACTGACAAGATCATTGTATTACCCATGAGGCGGTTTCCCTACAGGTTTGTGCTCTCTCTCGATTACGTGAGAACACGATTTTACGGCACCATTACGTGAGTACACATTGCTCGTCTTGGAAGCCGTTGTTATGTTTGCCTGTGAAAGTTTGAAATGAAAACGGGAAAGAGTAAAACAGAGTGTTCAAAAGAGTACGTCAGCCTAAAATTGTTCTGATCGACGTCTGTTTCTTGGAAGCTGAACAAACTTCTGAAACCTCAGAACGAGCAACCTTTGCCTGTAGCCACCGCTGGTGATAGCATCCATCATGTATGCGTTGTAAAAGAATCTTTTACACATCCTATTGAATAAAGAAAGCGGGAAGAAGCGTATGACCCCCGGGGGTACACATAGCGACACAGGGATATAATAACGCGTCATTAAGTACTGAGAGAGCGTACGGAGAGCAGCAACGTCAGCCCACCCGCTGTCGCTGCGTTTGCACCGATGCGCGCCTATTTCGCAGACTGCATGCAGTAGGGCCGAGGCCACGAGACTACCTGACGTGCTGGCACCTGACCAGCAGTAGGACGGAAAGTCCCTTCGAAGACCCCAAAGTTTACAGTAGCTTTTCTTCAGCTGGCTTTCGGGGTATTTGACGGCTGGCGGTAAGCGGTTATTACGCGGTTTGGTTGGGAGCCTTGTAGAGTCCACGGTGCTGGGCGTACCTTGTGAAATGAAGTAGTGTTGCTACTTAGAAAACAAGTCGAGGCGAGGTTTCACCCCTTCACCCGAAACGATCGTCGCAAGACTGGACGCGCCGCGTTACCGCTTGTGCGCGTTGTAAAATGGAATCCGCAGCGAGTGCATTGGTAAGTGCGCGGCAAAAGAAGATGGAATGAAAATAACGGCGACGAAATGCCGATAATGGTGGGCAAGGAAAGCCAAATCAGGCAATAAATGCCCCGGAACCAGCCAGAAAGTGGGGCGGACTCAGTTCGAACGCGAAGTATGGTTGGCATGATGTGCGAAGGGCGTGCGAGAAGCGCTGCGTTCCACGTTTCTAAAACGGGGCTAAGTGTGCTAATCGGGGTAAACCACAAGTTAGTGAGGTAGAAGGATGAGGTGCCCTCGCATTTTTATGGATCCACTAATGGTTCTTTTATTAATATTTTGTAGAAACAAATTCGGCGCATTGACCAAGATTTGTACTATGTTGGATGGAAATATATAAACGAAATTCTTTTAGGTTGACACACATCTTCAGTCTGGCACGGTACCTGACCCACAAGGCTACACATGTCAATATCTGAACGAACTAGAATCCCAGGGAACGTACTCGTGGTCATCGCATCTGTGTACTTCTTTCTGCTTAAAATGCTCGTGATACCGCCCCCTGTTGATCAGGGCGAGTCAGGCCCGTCCTTCTGGCGTGGGTCCTGATATGTGCCCGCACGGCACCCGCTGAGGCAATCAATGCCGCTGTGTCTGCGGATCCTGCGGACTCCTTGCTGCAAGGACTTCCGGCTTCGTGCATTAATGAACGCTCCGGCACGGGAGTTCCGTAAAATAGTGGGGAAGGAGAAGGGACGGACTTCCTGACGGCTAGCTTATAACAAACGAAGCACCACCGGGGAATGCGCCCGAAGGAAAAGAAGTTGACCAAGGTTTTCTGGCCCACGTTAATGTGAAAAATAACGACGACCCATGTTGTCCAGCTTCGCGACCCCACAGAGCGATCATTATTCTTAGTTATTTCATTTCTTTGGCTCTGATATGCGGCGGTTGTACTCCCTTACGGTTGCCTTTCCTTTGTTATCTCTACGGCGCTTAGCGCTGTGCTTTACGAGATGTGTAGTCACAGCCGTTCATTATTTCTTTCATGGATCCTCCTATACTGCGCCTCTTGGACGGAGAATGCTTGGTGCCGGAATTCCATTGTCTGTCAAAAACTTGGAACCTCAATTTGAGCCGTACGCTCAACTGGCGCGATCGAGCGTTACATTTTCCGCTGGGTTCTGATGACGACTTTTTTTCCCGTAATAGCACAGCCACCATGCGAACAATAGCGTCCTTCAAATTTTTCTTGTGTTTTGTTCACAGACTTGTTATTCTCATCTTACTTTTATATCCACACTAATACGGTTCCTCAACAGCGATAGTGAGGGTGGAATAAAACAAATTTTCGTTTTAATTTTCTTCATTACTCCTACGTTGGACCACGAGCTGCCATTTTGTGCTATTTTCGCTCTGATTCGAGGTCGCCTATAGGTCGTCTACCCGTGATCTGTCCCAGCAGGCCGTCTCTTTCCTTCTGGCCCTCCTGTCTCTTCCTTCCGTTATCGGTTGGTCATTCACCATTCAGGAACAATTTATATTGAGCCTTGCCAGACCACGTCGTCGAGTCGCCAGCCCTTGTGCCTGTTGCGTCAGAACCACAGACAGATTCCGTCGATGGTTCTGGCCAATGGTATGCAAATTAGATAGGCCGCCTTGCTCTTCGACAGCTGGGTATGTCGAGGGTGAACAGGCACTACCCTACATGTAACTTATACTCGTCCTGGGCACGGTCCTGGCGCAAGCGGGGCTAAGCTTAAGCATCCCCATTGCCCAGACTATATGCTCATGACTACACCCAAAAAATACTTACGTGTAACCAAACTGAAGCTGTTCATGGAAGCTCGAACCATCCTTCATGAAGCAATAATGACTTTGTGGAAGTCCGACATCCAGCTTCGCCTAGAAGAGACTCTGAACGCAATCAAAATAGCACCTGTCAAAAGTGTAGCCTCTGCCATCAATGAAATTCGCGAGCCAATCAGTTTCTAACTGTGTAAAGTACTCTTCGGTGTGTTGTTTGGGTTTTAGGGGTGAAATGGTATTTATACCCTATTGTGCTGATGTGTGGAAGTGCCACGCTTTCAGACATTACTCGTACGCATACCCGAACAGGAACGTTCGAGCGTGTCGCTCCTGAGGGTGGCGCCCCGATACAGCATTGCGAGCTGCCTTACGTCCGGTGCAATAGGGGCCACCCTGACTGCGTCTAAAGGGTGCACGAACAGTTTTTTATGCTTTCTTCCTGCGTAGGAAGCGCTAATGAAGCAGCGTGAGATCCGGCGGGATTCCGCAATGTCACACTCGAGGCACTCTCGGAGCAAATCTAGTGGACGCAGACCACCACACAACAGCTCCCGCAAGCCATACCGCCCCAGAATAATATCCAGGAAGCAGAGCCCCTCCAACGGTTTGAAGGTGGGCTAGGCTAGCATTAACCTATTCCGACTAACCCAAGTATCCGCCCTGTGGGCTAGCGTTGTTCCGCTTGCGGTGCGCACCACCACCTAACTAACAAAGCTCAGTATGCCGAGTGCAACGAAATTGAGACACAAACGGGAGACTTGACGTCAAATGCAGCGAAGAGTGCATGCGGAGCTAGTGAAGGCCCAGGGAGGCGCTTTCCGCACTCAAGGAAGCAGGGATTGATTGTGGGGTTTAACGCGCCGACGCAACGCAGGCGATGAGGCGCGCCGTGGTGAAGGGCTCCGGATTAGTTTTGTCCACCTGGGGATCTTTAACGCGCGCCGAAATCTCGTACACACGGGCGTTTTTGCTTTTTGCCTCCATCAGAAAAGCGACCGCCACGGCCGGGAATCGAACCCGCGACCTCGTGCGCAGCAGCGCAACGCCTTAGCCACTGAGCCACCGCGGCGGGGAAGAAGCAGGGACCAACCAGCAAAAACTGGCGAACGCTGAGAGATGATCGATAAAAGAAACGCCCGGTTAAGTTATAACAGCCTCGTGTGGAGGTGCATGCAGAGAACAAAGTCACAGAGAAGGGGCAAAAGAAACAGCTTTACCACACAAAAACCACAGGAAGCGATCATTAGCAGCAATGGCTAGTAACCGCAGGGCGACACACGAGAAATATGACAGTGTAACTAGAGGCGCATTACGCCTGAAGTGGGATTCCTCCTGCAGTACATCGGAATTTTCTTTATTTCCCATGTGTAATTCAGCTTCAAACAGCAAATTCGCGCGTCAAGCTACCGGGCTAAGGATTAGCGGATATCTCCAAGGCGAAAACTCAGTGGCGTCCATTAGAAATCAAATCACGACCATACACCCCAGCCAAATGAGGATGAACGAATCGGAGTTCTGTCCCAATTTTTCCCGAAGATGACTGGAGTGGCCAAAGGCTGTTCTTTCGGAACATGTGCTAGCTACTTCGAGAAAGCCGTCTGAGTTCCCGATGGAAAAACATGCCATAGCTCCTAGCGTTTCGCCTGGCAGCTGAAGAAAGGTGGCGTTCGTGTTCTGTTCCAATGGTTCCATTCGCACGTAGTGGTTCTGGGCAAGAAAGCCGCTGGCAAGGTGTCCCGAGAAGCCCTTCGTCAGCACCACTTCTTCAAAGTGCTGCTAGATGAATTGTGCCTCTCAAGGCAGATCATCACTGAACATTACAGCTTCCTTTGGTGACCACGTTTCCAGCCAAGCTAGTTTTGCGTTCTACTTGGAAGTGTTTTAACTTCTTTATTGAATACAAAATTAGCAGCGTGTGGTCATTGCTTGGCCATGGATTTTTTGGCACGTATTCTTACTTTGTCCTCACGGTTTTTACGCAAGCAGGAAACACGTGATAAATGCCTGGCCGAGACTTCGAGGTTCCACACCACGCTCTTAGTCCTAGAAAAAATTACGGAACAGAAGTAGCGCAGCATTGACAAGTTTGTTTCTAATTTCGTGTACGACTCTCGCTAGGACATCGAACTCATGGCTCTCCCTATTTCGAGTTAGCTTGCCTCGTCAGGATTAGCTTACCTCGTCAGGATTGTTGTTGTTAAATCTTTTATTCAAAAAGGGAAGGCCGGATGCCCTACCTCGTCGGGATTTGTTTCATTTATTTTGTCCCACGAAACTTGTGATTTCGCAAACAAATCACACGGTTTTACGGGTGAACGAACGAGCGGTTGCTTCTAGAAATCTAGAAATTTTTATGAAGGCACTCGCCCAACTATTTGCGCCCAGTCATCGCATGTCGCAGTCGGCCTACTGTAACAAGCGAGCCTGAAGCGTCCGCCGCCGTCCGCATAGGTGGTGGTGGTGGCCCGAAAAATGGCGCATACCCACTTAGGGGGATTGGCCAAGAAGAGTTATGTTTTCATTAGAATAAATCAAGCGAGGCAAAATAATGGAGCAGAAGAAAGAATTTGGTCTAGGTTAATGAAAGAGAGAGAAAGGAAACACGAGAAAAAAAAACACACAGTGAGAAGAATAGGAAACTATAGTAAAAATCAGCCTAATCGGAATGTTTTTAACACTGCAGACGAGCTGTCTCCGAAATGAAGGAGTGGATGGCGTTGCACACGTCCCTATGGCATCGGCCCAGACTAGTCCAATAGCTGCGGGTGCGCGCGCTCCTCGTCTTCCTTGGCAACGGGGGGAGATGGGCGCGCGCTGCCTGGCCGCTGACATGGCACATACCCACGTGGGGGATTGGCCAGGAATCTCCTCGTCTTCCTTGGCAACGGGGGGAGATGGGCGCGCGCTGCCTGGCCGCTGACATGGCACATACCCACGTGGGGGATTGGCCAGGAATCGGGCGTGAGAAGGGCTAATGCACCCGCTTAAAGGAGTACTGACATGAAATTTCAAAGCTGAGATCCGCTCTAGCAATCAAGTACAACGATAACACAAATAGGTGTCTGTGAATAAATGCATCTTTCTTTCTTTGTAGTTGTGTGTGTGTGTGTGATCTCTCTTTCGCGAACATTACCGAACCGCGCAAATTCAAGTCGTGCATTCGCACTTTCACATTCTTCCCCTCGGGGAAATGCGGGGAATTTTTTTTACTCGGCACGTAACAGAAAAGCAGATCAGAAATTTCTTCGCGGTAAATTCATATCAAATCAAATCAACGTTTATTTGAGCATTGCTTACAATGTTGTGGCTTCTCTGGCAAAAAGCTGCGACAGCTTGTCGATGCTTTCTTTATATTTTTACGCTAGCTGGATCTCTCAGTGTATTTGTATCAGAATGTTTCCCATAGCGTCCAGAAGAATGGAACACAATACTTTAGGAAAGATAATTTTTTCCGCATACGTCCGACAACTCTACGCTTTGGCCTACCTGACCACATCTAACACCCCTGGGCACGTAAATTGACCAGAGTAATTTTTGGAATTTCTAAATGCTTCTTGGCTCTCAGAGTATCGGCTAACTCAGGAATTCCTACCAGCTGCGTCGGAGCTTCCTTGCATGGACTGCTGATCCGCGAACCACTTCGATCACCCCTTACCTTCCGGTCCGCTCAGTATTGAACGAATGAAGAGCTGCCACGAGACAATAAATCGGTACAAAGCTGGCACAGATCGCTTTTGAAACTTGTCGGAATAGCACATCATGGCCTTGTAGCGGTTCCTCGGCCGCGTGCAAAGATCGAGAAGATAAAGACTGCCGCTGGAAGCACTTCTGCCAAGCCAGCAGGCCCCAAGGCAGACAAAGGCTGCACTAGCCCAAGAAAAGGCCCTCTAGTGCATCTCCAACAACCTACGACACATGCCACTCAAATACATTGTGAGGGAGAATTCTGCTCAACTAAAACACCAAATGCGTTCTGGGACGCTCTAAAGCCATTGAACATTTCAGCTACATACGCAGTTCATTTCTTTCTTCCATATAAACTTCTATATTCCTGCCAGCCGGTTGATGAATTTTCAGTGGGTAGCAAGAATGTGGTGTCTTAATTCTGGCAATTTAGGCGTCCAAACGGTTCGCAGAAACACCTCCAGAAAATCGAAAACACTGAAAACTGCAAAAAGGTAATAGACGGCAAATTTCTGTAAATTTAACACAAAAGGTAGCATCATTCGAAGCGCGTTCGCTCTTTTTCACATTGCCAATAATTGCCGCAGAAATGGGTACGGAAGAAGACTTTGTGCTCGGAAAAGGCACGGTTTTACTATGCGAACCAGAAATTATAAAATGTTTCGCGCTTCATGAATGCATTAGTGAATAAAGAGGCTTGAAAATATCTTGTAGCTATACTGTTCGACCCTGAAGCTTCCTAACATCCTTCCACGAAACGGGCGACGTCACTTCGACGAAACGGCGTTCGATGGATCGGCTTGGGTGAAACGGACATACCTTCGGTGAATCTGCGTTCAGCGAAATGGTGTTTCATCGATTGTCACGTACCTCTTCACGAGACCACGAGAGCCCTGACAATTGAGCGAGCAAGAGCGTGTGACGGCGTTTTCAACATCTTGTAAATGTTTGCAGTGCAACAATAGGGAAAGAAATTGCATTCTGCTACCACGATTATATAAATAACTACCAGAGAAAAGCACGTGATACTTCATACACACAAAGAAATGCACTATAAAAATAAATGTTTATATTAATATATGCAACTAACTTACACTACTATGCATACATATATTTCAAACTCACTCTTGGCAAGCAGAAACAAAACGAAGAGAGGCAACGCATTCATGTGAGCAAATACACAGACATAATCAACTGAATTGGTCTCTGAGGCAGAGGCTGTGCGATTCACCACTTGGGTGTCTGTCACATTCGCCTAAATGACGTGTTTTGTTGTAGAGATATGGCATTATTTAAATGACTGTAAAAGGTCGAAGGTGCAGCGGCGTGGAATGATATACTGTGCGAATTCTCGGGTGCGTCACTTAGCAGGACGCAGCGTTACATTTCACATTTAAAAAAAAATTGTCGGTATCAGTAAGGTGAAAAATGCGGCTGGTAGAGCATGCGTTAATTATAAATTTCTAGTACAGACGATTCGGTGTTGGTGAAAGAAAGGTATAGTGGGCGCAAATATATCTCATTGTCAATGAACGGGATGGCTTTTTACTACGATTAACAGCTTACGATTCACTTTTTAGTTGCCCTCCCCACACTAGCGCGGAACAGTTCAAGTGGGACCTAGACATGGAATGATAAAGTTGGAGTTCCACAGGGGTGCGAAATATATCGCGGCCTCGGGTATATCGGCTCAGTAGCGCGGGACAGCTTTCAGCCAAATGATCTGTGCGAGCGACCCATGTCATGAGTGGAAGGTATCACACCGACAACTTTATATTCATTCCAATACTTATGCAGGACGTTCACAAAATAAGATCGCCCATCACGGCTATGAATTTATTTGGTGCAGTAAAATGTATGCTTTTAAATTTTGTGCGTTAATTTCTAATAGATTTTTTTAAAACACTCGAGCATGTTAGATAAAATGGCATGTTCACCCATGAATAATTCGGCAATATCATGCGAATAGGCTTGTGTTATGACTCGTGAGTATACTGCACAGATCCTGTGCACTCATCAATGCCCATAATGTCGTTAACATACCTATTGAGAAAAAGTGGGCCCAACGCTCTTCTATGAGGTACGGCGCACAAGGTCCGCTTAAAAGAAGATGCGCACCCGTTTATTACGACATATTGTTCCCGTCCAGTAAGCTACGATTGAGGCAGTGAATGAAAATTGCATAGCTACTAAGTTTTGTGAAGGAGAATGGCGTGGCTGAGGTTGTCGAACACTGTTCTGTAGTCAACAAAGATTCACAATGTGTATTTGTTAGATTTTATATTCCTTAATTTTGTTTCTTTTTGTACTGGCAGTGTGGATTCAGTGTAGCATACACAAGAAAGTTGGGAAAATGGACCCTTTTTTCAGTACCGGTCGCAACTAGGGGCAGCAATGACAAACTAGAAACAGTGGTCCGGCACGCCCCTTCTCCAGAAATCTTGCAGTCGGATATCCCTTGCACAAAACTTTATCATCTCCCCCCACCCACGCGTCACCCGTCTTTCCACACGGACGTCACGGAAGCAGCGCACACTTCTGCCTTTACCTATTTTAGTTATTATTACATGTGTTCGCAGCATCGACAGCCAAACGTGTTTGTCCCTTTCCTTTGTAAAGTTTGTATGCGTCTACCCGAGTACATATTTACCGCGAGCTCTTCAACAATCGGGGATAAAAGAAATTCGCTCAGCTTGCGGAAGTGATTCAATCCTGGAAAAACAGCTGAGCTGGGGTTTGACCTAGCGTCTCTCTACAATGAAGGAGATCACACGAAAGAGGGAGCAGAAAGCACAAGACTACGCGCGTTCCATGTACGGCGAGCGGTCACCTAAGACTAGCTGCTGGTAGCTCCGTACGTGTCGCACGCTCACGTGTGCTCCGTACTTTTTTTTTCTAAGGCCTCTCCGCGAAGGTCGTGCAGGGCACCACGCGCAGGGGGAGTTTTCTCGTTCAGACTAACACGTATCCACACCGCACCCCTCTTCATGCCATCTATTCTACAGACTATCCAGCCACCTTCCACCGCTGCGCAGCACTCGGTACCCTACATCATCAAGTGTGGGAGTGCCAAAAGACACCTGACCTGCACCCAATCCCAACCCCTCCATACAACAGTGGACGGCGCGGTTGACAAGCAAGGGCCCTACGTTCCAGCTTGACCTGGTGCAAAGGGCCCGCGCAGCCAGCCGCAGATAGGGGATCCCGGACTAGGGACCCCCTCCACCGGGTAGGTGCCCTAACAACTGCACCTGTTGTTGGTAATAAAGATTTGTTTCATTCATCCATTCTCGTTGGTATTTTTTTCTAGCGCCAACGAACCAAGCTCAAGTTTAAACAGCTTTGCTTTAAAAGATGCACTGCTAAAAAACACTGGCTGTTGCAACAGCAGCAAGCTTAGGGCGCAACAGTTTGCATGTATTGCCCGAGGCGACCCCAAAAATATCGGATTGGCAGGGCGCGCATGCGCAGACTGCTATTAAAAAAGGTCCATTGGGTATTTGGGAACATTCCACCAGAACAGATGAAGCCAACAAGGAATTAGAATAAGCCCCCTTTGCACCCAAATATTGTCCGGCTTTATAGCAGCATACAACTCACGCACGAAAGAACCACTTAGTTACAAAGTTCAATGATAGTGTGCACGCGGCCTTTTGTTCTTGAAAATCAGTGTAAAATTTGCCACCACAGAAACAGTGGCCTCTGCCGCGCCATGGAGGAAAATTATGATCTCTCAGCGGCGTCATTGTGACTGGCACGACAGAAAACCTCCTTTCACTGTCGAGATTGGGGCTGAAACGACAAGCCTCTTAGTGGTTCTCCCTTGTGACGTGACGTGTTCGGAGCCTTGCTCGCATTGTGATCAATACCCTTGGGTGATATGGGCCTGAGATACATCTCACGTCTCACAGCCATTTTTTGGTTTTGGCTCTCCTTGATATTACGCGAAGTCACATTTTTTGCTTTAATAAAAATACGATCATCCTCCCAAGCTATTTATAAACACAGTGTCAATACAATTTTCCTCATGGGCGCCCCAGCATGTCTACGAGGGAAACAACGGTGAACATCCATTTGGTGTCTACCATAACACTTTACAGATGCTGGCACTGATTACGTCTAGCGGTTTTTCATTCGTGACCTTTGAGCCTACTGGTTTGCAGCTGGTAACTTTCTCCTGTCCCTAGGACCGATGCCAAGTCAGCGCATTTCCCTAATGCACTACAGCACGTTTCGGTCGGCTTATAAGGGTAGCGTCAGATTGCTACTAATAACGGCCAAAAGGCTCGAACCATGAGCCCAGCGGTGAGAGTGCGCGGGTGGTGAAGCGAGTAATGCGCTATAAGCTTGCACAGCTTTATGAACCTGGTTGTCATAGCCGTCCGAATCGTCGGTTGCAACACGCTGCGCCGTGTGCCCGCGTGTAAAAATGAAGTTAATGGATGCGCAAATGTTACGGTATGCTTCAACGAATGAGACGGAGAAAAAAACGAGAAAAGTAAAGCCTTGGGAATGTAAATGACAGGTGCCGGAAAGCCGCTCCAAATGGCATAGCTGTAGGCTTGGTTCGCTGCCGGCTTTGACAGCTAGATCAGTGTTACTTAAAAGATCGTGGACATCTACGATCACCCCAAAGCTGATTTCTTTCCACGAACGGCTGATTGAAACAGACGTCAGTCTGCTCAGGCCGAGCAAGCCAATCAATTTCCGAAGGAAACTGGGGCAAGGGAGTACCCACTTGAAGTTTTGTATGCGGTGAGCATTCGCAGGCCGCGAAAAGGGCGCGACGTGACCAAGCTGGCCCACAGAGGATAATGGGGTGACGGACACGCTCCATGGTTCTACGCCGCAGCCCATGGCGCAAGCAGCGGCGTGCCGCGATAAAACACATGCTTGGTTAGTGGAGGCTAAAACGAAGGATATGGATTTAGGGAGAAATACGTGACCTTGTAAAACGACGCCTGCGCTTTTCTTCCATGCCTGAGAGAGGTGAATAAGGAGGGGGTAGACTTAATGCACGTGCATGGAATGTAATATCCGCGAGAACACGGTGTGCCGGTCAATAGATATTGGCTGGGTTTGCACCTTGATTCGTTCGTGCAAATGCTTTGAGAAGAGGCGAGACTCATTTAATATGAAGTCTATCTGCGGACTTACCCTCCAGTTTAAAGGACAGACCCGGTTCCCTTGAAACGAAATGTAACGAATTTCGGTGTACAGCCCGCCTAGAATTTGTTTGCTCGTATTGGACCAAACATTTATCGTGTTCACTATTTTGGAGAAAGTTAAGTTCAAGTACCAAACAAAAAAAAAGTCCACCTAGTTCAAAGAAGAAAAGAGCAGCTTTTTCTCTCTTTTTTTCTGATTCTCTGTCGTGCCTGCAATCAGACCAATTGTTGAGGGGCCTACGACCGCAGTATTTTTCAAATCGCCGTCTGATTGTTCCTCACTTTATTGTTCATGACTGTGCCCAATATAAATTTGCTGCTCTCCCTGCGGGGAACAGGCTTCATTCATAGAAGATGTGGTCCTGGTTGAGCGCCTTGGAGCACTTTGGGGAGGTGGGGGTTGGCGTTCCGTTGTATAGGGCCACTCTGGCTGGGTTTAAGACAGTACCCATTTGCGCTTGCCTAAAAAGTACTTCATCGTGTTTCGATAGTTGTGGATGGGGGCGAACGTATGGGTTAGGGTGATCACGGAGGTTATGGAGAGTAATGGGTTTCGGGGCGTAGGTTTCTGGGGATGACTGCGGTTGCAGGGAGCCCGCAAAGCGGTGTCACGGGCGAGCTGGTTGACACCTTCATTGCCCTGCAGCCCGGCATGACCTGGCACCCAGTAAATCCTTACGTCTCCTTTGATGTTTTGAAAGAGGCTGTGTGCGCTCAGTGGGATGTTATTGTGTAGTATGCGGGTGCATGCTTTTTGTGAATCAGTATATATGTTAAGGCGTCTGTGTGGGGATGCATGGTGGACAATGGCTTTTACGATTTCGGATGTTTTTGCTTCTGTGCTATTAAGGCAGGGGCAAATGTCGTTGGAGCAGGAGCGGGCCTCGCACGTACTTACTGCATGCCCAGATGCTCTTAGTAGGGCGGCATGCCGCGTCCGTGAAACATATGTTTCATTAGGGTTCTACTGATCTTTTTAAAAAATACTTGGCTCGTATTTGGCGTCTTTCGTCGTCTTTTCGAGCCGCCATGCGCCTACGTATGGGTGCTAGAGTGATGCCGGTATGGTCTTCACGGGGAATGGCTAGGGTTGCCGCGGTAGGACGATGAGCGCAAAATGCCCAAGAACGTAATAATTCCCTGCCTGGTTGGGTGCTGCGAAGCCGTATTAGTTGATTGTGGCGATGGGCCGCGATGTTTTCTTTGCAGGTTACATAGAGCCCCGTGTTCTCTATGTGGGTGTTCACCTTAACCTTCCAGAGACTTTCCGTTATTCCTGGCCACCTTTTATTTTTTACAGCTAATTTATAGAAAAATCGTGTGATGTTCAGAATATATTTTTTCAACCATCTTATACTGTAGCGAGGGTACTTTGAAGGGCAATAAACACTCATGCTGTTTTTATGAAGAATCCCAACGCATTTTCACGTGTCTTTCTCATGTCGTGCCTTTTTACTTGAAGTATCTGGATGGAGGACTGTACTCGTACACGAAGTAGGTGACAGATCACAAAATTATATCTGACCGACGATTAAAAGTATGCTGCTTTCCGAAAGCTGATTAGTAGGAATTTTGTGCTTTTAAATGACAACGGAGAGAACGAGAACAGTAGCTTTGTGGGCATGTTGTAACAGCGGACATCAAAAGCAACAACTCCAACAACGACGACACATAAAATGTACCGGCCTCTTGCCACATGATCGTTGCCCATCTGGTAACGTGCGCCGTGACCACACATTGAATTTGGGAGTTACGGGATAGCGAACGCAGTTAAACTGTATGACAATGCGTGGACAAACCAATCTCCACTATTAACGGTACACTAACCTAAAATCGAAATACTGAAGAGAGGGACAGCGCTCAACCACCAACGAAAACAGTTTTACGTTATTGCGGCCATTCGTAACGTGTGCACAACAGGCGCATGGTGTGTTCCGTTTTTGTGGTCATTAGTAGTGAGCGAAAGCTGTAGCCTTCCCCTCAAACAGGAAAAAAGGTTGCGTGAGTCGAACTACGGAATCGACATTAAAACAGCGTTTCTGATTCACTTAGGTGTCCCTTCATGACGTTGGGCTCATCGCTGTAGTCTTTACGCCTCGCCTAGATATGTCCCCTGTTAATTTTGTTACCTCCGCTGCATTTATAATTAAGACAAATTGACCCCATCTAAATGCCCTGTGAGGAAACATGACCAATTGCTATGGTTTGTAAGATTGGCTGCTGCGAGTGTCTTTCCCTAATGCCCAAACTTGCTTCGTGTTTCTTTCCTCACAGAGTACTCCAAAACATCGATGAACTTTAATTTCGCTTCCCCCGTGGTGGTACCGTGGCTAAGGCATTGTGCTGAGCCCAACCACACGGATTCTATTTCCCGTCCGTGCGGCCACTTCTCTGATGGAGAGAAAAAGCTATAACGTTCGTGTGTTCGACATTTAGGCGTACGTTAAAGATTCCCAGCGGGTCAAAATTAATTCGGAGTTCTGCACTACGGCGTGCGTAATCACCTGTGTAGCGCTGGCTTGCTAAACACGCCAATCAATCAAATAAATTTGGTTTCGTTGTCAAGTTCAAGTGGCAGCTTGGATTACAGCTGTCATATATCTTTTTTTGTGGGACAAGTAGCTTTCTTTTATTTACGAGTAATTTGTGTCTGGTTGCTGAGCTAACAGCTGCAATGGCAGCTTGACGAGGCTCAGCAGACCATTACATGGGAGTAATGACAATGACAATATCAGATCTTTACGTAGTTTTGTGACATACCAGAAAAGAATATACGCACATCTATTATACGGAAATTGCTAACAACAAAACCGTAAAACTGATTAAACCATTTTTCAATTAAATGGCAGGTCGCATAAATTGGTCGGAGGGATTTGCTTTGCGGTGTATATTATACAAAATAAACCTCAGACACTAGAAGGTTACAGACAAGAATTAAAACCAAGCACTACAAACGTCTACAACTTGAAGGCAACCAAAAAATACACAAATTTCATGAGACAAATGCATCGCCAAGGTCACAAAATCTTTCCTCAATTCTCGAAAATCAAAGTTTGCCGTGTGCTTATAGCTGTTTAGAAGGAACGGGAGATTGTGTTGTCGCAATTGAAATTTATAATTGGTTCGGAAATGTGGGACTAACCAAGGATCATAACTACGGGTGCTAGCCAAGTTTTCGTGTTTGTGCAAAGAGGCCAGGCGAATAATAAAGTATTTTTATTCGGGGTAAGAAAATGAAAAGGAGAGAGAAATTCGATATTCACACGTGTGGTCCACTTTCATGTCGCGAGTGTACGCCGCGCAGAAAATAAACGCACTTGCGCGACATTACGGCAAGCCAGCACCAAACCGCCTTAGTGAAGGATGCTTCCCAAAAGGTGGAGAGCATGACAACAGCTTCCTGCTCGCAAAACGAATATTTTAGGGGCACTTACGCAGGCTTACATTATATAAAGGCGAAAGCCTGGCGATACTTATCAAATATATCATTACTGCTACATTGTATATGCTTATTTTCGGTGTCGTTTCATATTCTTTTGGTGGGAATTATTTCGACAGGCTCATTTACTGCTTCAACGAGTTTGAATCTCCTCAATTGCGTTTCTCCCTTTATTGGGGGAAAATATTTCAAAGGGAAGGCTAGACACTGGGCGCAGATTCCCCGCAGAGAAGGATTTGCGCGGCTGAGATGCACCTACTCTACTCACGAGCCGTCATGTTCGCTTGTCCCGCGGCACTCGTTAGTCTAACTGGACGCCACCGCAGGAAACGCGGGAAAATCAGCCGTGACAAAGCACTGGTCTCCTCCTGTGGAGAATATTGGTTCAAATACTATGCGCACTCGAAACCATTGTTTATTTACTCTTCGTAGAGCGTTTATATTGTGTACCGCACAAAAAGTACAACTATACGACGACGCGAATTTTCGAGGCAGTCAGGGATTTCACCTTAGTAATAGCCTTCCCTCTCTCTCTCTCTCGGTTTTGAAGTGTGGCTGTTGCCATTTCAGAAGCTGTAGCTGCTCAGACAAAAACATGAGGAATCTCTCACTAACGCGTAAGAAATTAAGGTACCGAAGCCGTACGCAAACTTCATGACCATGACGAAGGTGTTAGCCAACCATTTCAGCCGATTTGCTTCTTTTTCGCTGCGGCAACGACCTATAGTCCATTATTGTTGTTGCAAGTGTGAGCTTCTTTAATTTTTCTTGGAAGTGAGAACCATTCGACCACATCTTGGAGGGGCGTACGGTTTTATGTTGCCACGATTACGGCGAATGCTGGAGTTTTTTTTTTTAGTTGGCCAATCTCGCCAAATCTCCCTAGATGGGTATGTTTGGCTTGACAAACATGCGCCGGGGGCTCTGGGTGGTCACCGCGAGGCACGTACACCCCAGCGCAAGGAATTTGCTTGGTTTATTTAACCTCCGGGCAATCAATGAAATCTTGGCCAAACTCCCTCAGTGAGAATGCGTGGCTCGACGAACGGGCGCAGGGGACTGTGGACGGTCGTCGCGAGGCACGCACACGCGAGCGCTAGGCATTTTCTTGGTTTTGCTTACTGCCGGGTGGTCGCTGCGAGGCCGCATTCACATGCGCGGGCTCGGATTTTTTTCGGTGTTTTTAACTGCGGACACGAAAAATTATGATTTGCTAAACATCTTCGTGGTCAACACAATCGCACGGTGTTCACACAATGGAATGTGTATGGACAGTGTAGCTGTGCTCATTTAAACGGCAGCAAATTCAACTGCCCTCGCAATATTTGAAATCTATGTTATTGCGATTTTGTAGCCATTTTGTCGGGATATTGATTCCACATGAAATCACAGGTATACGTTCATCTTAAGATTGCGGATGAATTTCGTTATTTTGTCGAGTTGCTATTGATGTTTATGGTAACTAAAACGGACCTCACATGGAGAAGTTCATTGCGAGGTCACTTCAGGATTTTAGGATAGACCGGATCCCCACCATACATTTTCTATTATATGCTAGCAATCCTCGCTTATTTAAAGAAAAAGCTGTGTCCGTTCCCGCCAGCAGGTGCGCTCAAGTTGACTGTACCTTCTGGGACGACTTGACAACAAACTCAGAAAAGCGAGCATACAAAAACATTGGCTCGGCCTAACGTGCTAAGCGGCGCTGTACTCGTTGAAAAGTTGGGAACAGAAATGGAGGGGCCTCTACACGTTATTGCATCTGTCGGAATGCACATATCTGCAGTTGCCGCTGTACACATTACCCATCGCGAAAAAATTGCGAGGAGATAATTGAACACATAATGCCTGGCGTCGAGCTACCTTTATTGTGTGCTTCCAAGTCTGCTTCGGCATGATGTAGCTAGCTTACACTCGGTTTTTACACATCGGGCATCCTATGCCAAGCTTTTCAAGCAGCGTGCAACATTGTTTTGGTCTCGACACTTCCACACTGCTAGGACTGATGCGTAAACAATATTTTTACGGTTTCATGTTCCGTGCTAGAGTTTGCAGAAAACCCACAGTCTGCCTTTTTACAAAAAATGGTACCGGGATGAAAAAATATCACTTAAAAAACGTATCGCGGCGTATCCTGTGAAGGTTGTTGGAATGAGAAGCTGTAAACGACACTCAACGTTTACCCATGTGGCGTCACTTGAATTCACACACGTGGCTCTAAAAAGAGTGACACCACAGGCAAGTGAAATTCGCTTTACCACACCCATTATTACTTCAAAGAGATTTTCTTTGCTAAGGTTAAATCAATTAATTATTCATGAACGATGGTTGGTTGAGTTGTATTAGTGAACTGCATGAGTGGGAACTGTTTTTATGAAATTAAAAGAAGCTAAAACCCCAGGTTGGACGATCTCACTTCACCAACTCTGTCTCCGCCGACGGAGGCAACGAGATTCGCTGCAGAGACGGAAAAGTGAAATGCCATGCGTTGGTGTGAGCTTGGTTTCATTTTTATAACTCCAAGCTCATGCACAAGGCGCGCACAGGGCCGCTACACGTGTAGTGGTCGGAGTGCAGAGTGGCGCAGAGGGACGCACCGCAGTAAAGAGCGGCGCAGAGGGGCGGTATCACGTGGCATTCAGCGAGAACGCAGTGGCAACACACCCAGATGGGATCGGTGAGGGCACCATCTGTCTCCCCTGTCTCCGTGTGGGATCGTAGCTCAATCAATACGGCAACGGTCTCTCGCTCCGTTTCTCTATTCGTTCCACGCTTGATTCCTGGCGGTGCCACTAACTTGTTTTCTTTGTTCGTGGGAGTTTTTTGTTGACACCAATGGTCGCGACAGAACTCTTGGGGGTTAGAAGCAAAAAGCGTCGCTTTAAAAGCCGGATGTCTACGGAACATTTAAACTGGGGAAACTTCCACTGAGTCGTGCAAGGCTTGAAGCATTGTGAAGCTACGGGATTTCTTTCCATGTACGCGGCAATACGGGCTGGGTCGGATCGTCATCGACACTTGTTCTCGATTAGCAGTACAGCGCGCCTCTCGGTACCCGGCTTCTTCGTCCGGCGAGCGTACTTCGGTGGTCATACCATATCTAGAACTGTCGCGCCGGCGTCAGCGCGCTGGTTCATCTACGAAACGGAGCGCATGCAAGGTAGCGCTTTACGACAGCTGGAGCGCAGCGGCGAAGCGTACGTGCACGACGCATGCCCGGCGTTCCTGGACACACGTCGAGGTTTCACCGAGCAGGTGTTGCGCCAGCTCTGGCGTTAGGTTGCTAGGTAACACAAGGCGTTCGTCTGGGTTTTTTGTTACGCACCGCACATTACGGCCAGTTACAACAGTTCCTGTATAGAAAGACTGAAGCAGAGTTACAAAAAATAGGATGAATCTTTAGAGTCGCCCTCACTCTAAGCAGGAAAGCTTTTGTGCGGACGTAAACAATAAGATGCGGGTGCGGCATCCCCATTTTGAAATCTAATCGCTCAAGGTAATTAAAGACTTCGAAAATTTTACAGTTTAGATGACCAATGAGACGAGGAAACATGAATTCGTTTTGCACCCGCGGACGACACAGAAGTAGCCAAGTATTCCTGCTCGTTTCACCAAGAAAGGCGATTGCTTAGGAGTTAGCCTTGGGGCTTTCAGATAGCGCTAGCATTCACAGCTGAATGCAAAAAGTTCCTATCATAAATGAAAAAAAAAATAGCTATGAGAGAATTTCCAACTAATTCACGATGGTTGCATTGCCAACAAATTGCAGGAGAACTGTCGGCAAGTTCTTCTTCGCTTGTTTACGAAAGCGAATTTATTATCTTCTTCAGCCTCTTGTTTCGGGTGTATTCTTGTATCTTAGGCGTTGGCACTCAACGTGGCAGCTTTCTTTCTAAGCTCTGTGCTAAAACCAATCTTCAGTACCATGAGGTCCATCCAACAAAACATAGTGCGAACAATTTCGTCACACGAGAAAGACGAATAAAAACAGGCAAGCTAAAATACTCGGTGGAATCCCATCTACTTTGCAAAACGGAAATTCCGGTGCTTTCTTTTTAGTTTGTTGGTTTAAAAGGCGAAGAATCACTTTGAAACGCGCACACTCTGCTTATTGTCGCGCAATGCTGGGAGCAAAAGCGGCTCCTTCAAGCCTGGAAAAAGGTCGCCATAGTTGGCGTACCAAGAACGGTTGGATTTCGTTATTAGCCGCTCAAAAGGTCCTATGCATTAGCAGTGGAGGTTTTCTAACGGCGGAGCTGTTTAAACTTGAGCTTGGTCCGGTTGCGTAAGCAACAAAATATAAAGAAGACCTGCGCCTCCCGTGAAGGGTGAAGCACTGAAGATTAGGTATAGGACCAGTGAAGCCGGCTCTCGCACCTTCTCGAGTATGAGCATGAGGGGCATTATCATATGGGCTTACCCTTATTGTAGCATTTTAAAGGTGAGAGATTTTCTTGGGTTACTAAAACGCAAGAAAATTGCGCGGCTCGCACTAGTGGTGCAAGGCTGGAGAAGCAGCGGAGCTCCGGGTCGACCAAGCTTCTTCCTCCTTGGAACCGCTGTCAGTGTGGAGACCGACAGGAAAGGCCCGTTAAAATTCGGCTAAACTTGTCCTCACCCCTCAACACTTAGCCTAGCCTAGCATGGACATCTCAAAATCTAACAAAACGTAGCAAAGACTAAGAAGACCTAGCAAAACTTGCACAACCGGATTAGTTGGGTCGACCCCCAGCTAAACTGCTTCTCGAACCTTGCCCCACGAGTGCAAGCTGCACCAGTTATTTTAAGGTGCCCCTTGCATGGATTCGAAGAACCCAATACGCACCAAGCTGTTTAAACGACAGCTACACTACCGCCCTCTTTGAAGCGCAAGCATTGCCCAAATCATGGCGCGGCCGCTTGCCTTATATAAAAACCATAGCTGCATGATCTTGTGAGTGTTTATCATCTTTGTTGCGGTGTATCAGTTTGAAGGGCAAATCTTCCACCGATAACACGTGACAGGGGAAGCTGGTCTCTGACTACGAAGTGCATAGGAGAGTGGGAGTCTGTTGGGGTCCACTAGCGGACTCATCAGCTGTCGTTTAAATTCATCCTTAAGCACCACCGTTGATCGGGATAGGAAACAGAATACTGGAGCCGGGTGAATAGCCTCTTTTTATATCGTACATTGCCCGCTCCTTATTCGGGCAACAGCAGCTGCATCTTTCGATCCGTCGTCCAGTGTTCACGTAATCGGAGGCTGGACGTGCTCGTGTGCAGGAAGTGGCATTGAAGCCTTCGTATTTCAGATGTTCACGTGACCTTTCCTGGAAAGATTCACGGCACTTGCCCGGTGGTTCCTGTCGCGATTCACTTTTAAAGCAAAGCTTTACTACTTTCGTCCACCAATTTCGTGGAGGATGCGGAAGGTGAGCTTTTGACGAAGCGCATCTTGTGATTCGCCGGGCCCGCTGACGGCTCTGCACAGAAGGGCACGTTGTCAGTCGTTCTGCGCAGCACGAGAGCGGCCATCCCCGCAACCACTGCGCCAGCAGCCGACCACCCACGCAGGCTCCCATTCTTGCGGCGCTGGGTCGTTTAGGGCAACGTTACTCGTCTTGTGCCCGACGGAAAGGAACGGTGTGTTCGCCATGAATGACCGTGACGTTCGCCGAATTCGCCCGGCCTCCTTCTGTGAGCATTGCACGGAACCGAACTGCGTCGATACGTGGTCGGCATTACAGATAACCAAACGTTAACCTAGCGAAACCGAGACTCAACCAGACTGAGACAAGCTTTTGCTTTGCATATCCAAGGTTAGCTGAGCTAAGCCGCAGTCATTTTTTTGGCTTTCTATACCCATCAGTCGCGTGTGCTTAGTCTGTGGCACAAACACAGCGACACCGTCCTTATATTCAACATAGCAAATCAACACACACATGTACATACACACGCACACATGCACACACACACGGACACACACGCACACACATGCGCACACACACAAAGGCGTTTATGTGTGTGTGTGCGTGTGTGCGTGTGTGTGTGTAAGTGTGCGCGCACATCCGCTCACACATACATGCACGCACGCAAGCACACACGCGCACACACAGATAAACGCCTACCTTCGATCATGCATCAGACCAGGGCCAGTTTCCCTGTACGCATAACTTCCTGCTTACAATAATATGGTGGCCGCCGTCTAAAATAAGTCGAAGCCGGCCACGGCAAATAAGACGGTGGCTAGAAAAGTGGTCGGAAAAGCCAACTTATCCGCGCGCATCATTCGGCTTCATGCAGACGACTTATTTTCTATGAAGCCCTTCAGTAGTAGTTGAGAAGTTACTCTTCAACTTCGAGAAACGGTCCCAGGTGTCGCTGCGCGTATAGCAGAAATGACGTAATCTAGAGTGCGTGGTTTTGCGACAAGGATCTGGGGTTGATCGGCTGAATGGAGAAATGTTGGAGCGCATATTTTATACCTTGGAACCGGTGATCCCTACACGCTGAAGGGGTTTCATCAGTTTCACATCAGTGAATAAATGTGTAGAGATGCCAGAGTATGTTTAATCATAAAAAGATAAATTGTAGGCATTACGCAATGCTGCACCCTGTGATAGAACAAATGCTTTTTTATGGCCAGGACAGTGACGCTTTATCTTTTTTTCCCTTACTGGTGCCACTGCATAAATAATAGGATTATGTTTTCTGTGATTGATCATCAGATACACTAAACTATCACCTCCCGTGTGTCACTGCCGTTAGCGTAAGAATGCGAACAACTGTAACCAGTCAACACACACAAAGTCACGCACTCTAACGCCTCGCGTTGTAACGCGAGGCGTTGAAAAAGAAAGAGAAGTCAATCTTGTAAAATGATAGTCTTTCTTGGGCTGCTTGAATGCGAAAAGGATGGTCTTTTTTTTGTCGCTCGATTCAGCCGCCCAGCCACAGTGAAACCGAATAAATTCTGCAGAATTGGTTGATATATCCACCGGCGTATCTAAACGTCTCAGTCCGGTGGGATTGTTTATACTAGTCAACATTGTTGAACAAGAACACAACATTAGGTAAATATGAGGTAAAAAATTAATACATAGGTGTAATTTGCAGTGTTTCTTTCCTTATTGCAAAATTCACGGACGCTTGATTTTTGTGAAAGCAAATTCAATACTAATCCACTACATTAAAAAAGACACTCCTTTGCCTGCTGTCACCCGTGCTTCCATAGCTTCTGCCAGAATCCTGAGAAATGTAATGGTAACAGTAACAAAAGGTCCCACTAGATAGGATCCACATTTCGCTTGGAACGCACGTGAAGCAGGGCAACGTGGTTTTAGAAAAGTTGTAGTCGCGTGCCTAGAAACACGTGCGTCTCCCCCGTACGGCAGCGCTGGCATCGAGGCACCGGACTGGGAGAAGTGGAAAGCGGTAAATTTAAATTGGCTTGAGCAAACCTCTAGCGTGTTAGCTTGGAGGAACGACACAGGAGAAGAACAGGTTAAGAGGTGAGCGGGAAAAAAAGGGAGGCATTAACTTGGCAGGGGTGCCAGAGGACAATCGTCTTTCGTCGACATTTCAATGAAAGAGCAGATACGCCGCCATTTTTTCTCACGCACATGAGTAATTCAGGGAATTCTAGGCCCCACACGCACTTTTGTTGTGAAATGCGCGTCAAAGTGCGCTGATGGAACTTATATCAAAACTTCCGAAGTACAGGTTCCTAGCGAAACAATTCTACGTTTTAGACGTGTTTACTCCGCACCAACGAGTATACCGTCGCGGGGCGCTGCTGCCATGAGGAAGAAAACTGAAACGTCCATCCGGAAAGTGTCAGCGCTTATGGTAGTGTTATTAGTTAAGCTTTGAAACTGCACAGGACAGCTACTGAGTATAAAACACGACATTGAATCGGCTACGTTTGTGCGAGCTCAGGCATTCTAAAATAGATAAAACTTCTTAGACGTTCCTGCCTATGATGAAGAATAATCCTCCTGCAAATAGGTCATTATGGTAACGCTCAAAGGGACCATGCAGACAAAGCACCGATTTGGTTCATTCGATAGATTGCGTCATTAAAATCATACTGACGCCAATTTTAACGCACATTCATGAAAAAAAGAGCACCGCACGAAAGTCGGATACAGGAAATGATACAAACATGGCGCTGCACTCAATACTGACCTTTTTATTGAAAACATTATATACGCAAGAAAACCACACATCTCCTCTTTTGTAGTTGCACTCACTTGCCATGCGCGATTTTCTTGCATACATGTTTGTTCTTTCAATAAAAACGTCAGTTGTGAGTTTGCCTTCTTTCTTGTCCCATCACTTCGAGCACTGCTTTCTTTCAAGAATGAATGAGAATCTACTAGCCCAAATTCCCATCTTGTAATGAAGACCTCAAGGATGTTAGGTTCCCCTTCTATAAAGGAGGTCGCAGAAAAGTTCCGCTAGATGTACACGGCAATGATAAAAAATCCGGATTCATGGAGGATTTGTGTGATTAGGTTATATTTGTGATCTTTGCTTTTCTTGTTTTTCCAAGTAATATTTGACGGCATAAAAGTGGGCGAGGGACAAAAATATGAGGTAATAGGACACCGAACCAAAGCCATATGACACGTGTTTCAGCGTTCTATCCTGAGACCTTTTTTTTCTGTACCATTAGCATGAAGCTTTAAAATTTCAAATGACATGGTCACTGAAGCTCTGGGGTATCGCCATGGTGCTGTCCACGAGAAGAATCATGACACGTACGCCGGCAGCATTCCTACGCTCGCATCCACCCTGACATCCTGCGGAATATATCAAAGAGATCTAGATGAAAGCAAGGCTTTTTTTTTTTTCAAGCTGCGAGTGAGTGGATGACGGCCGGCCACAAAACCATGCTTTCTGACTGCGAGGCTCCCTCGCTGTCATGAGGATACCTCTTCAGCATGCACATGCCATGCGGCAAGAATTCGTATTTTCACGAAAAAAAAAGCAGAGCATGCTCAACAGTTGATCCGGAACAGGTTTCCCGTGATGTTTGATAGTATTTCATCTTTCAGATGCCGCACGCTTTTCAAATTGAATTATAATCCACGCTTGCCGTGATATTGGAGGTTTTAGAAGCTGTCACAAAATTTTTCAATAAATCTTTTAGTGTGGGCTGTCAAGCTCGGTGAGGGTTATATGGGAAAGTTGTCCAATGTCAGGGCACGAGCGGAGAGCTCGCATAGGAACTACTCAAAATTTTTCCGTAGCATCCGATGATATGCTTTGGTACATGACTTTGAGACATCAGTCCGTTGCTGGACAAAGAACTCCAGAGTCCGTTCGCTTTCATTCTGCCCCTCTTTTCCTGAAGTTTCCTGTGAAGAGGGGGAGGGAAAAGTCGGCTGAATTGTCAAAAGATTAAATGCTCCGCACACTTACTTTTTTTCCGCAAGCGAAGCGTAAAGCTTAGAAGCGTGGCCGTCCGTTCAAACCATGGTAATCAGCCCTATTGCTATGCTTCCACACAAAATTAAAATAAATGAACAATGCGAATATATATACGGCACTTACTGCATCTTAAGATTTACTTTAACATGGTTATTAATGGCCTTGATCTCCTCTCGCTGTTTTGATCCTTTCCTGGACCGCATTCCTGTCAGCTATTTCTAGATGTGCTCCTCCCACAACCTTCACTTCTCTTTCTCATCTCGGTGGGTTATGATATCGTCTCACCGATTTTCAGATAAGCACTTGTGCTTGCACATAGGAGAAATATATTCAAGCTGCCTCCTTCTGCCAGGTTATAAGGTATCCGCTAGCCCAGGCGCATTTCAAACATGAGTTAGTAAAATAACTTAACAGAGCACTCAAACCTATTAGGGAGCGTTACCCGTGCTATCCTGCTAAATAGAAGCATTATAGCAATCTTCAGCTAAATGTATATTTTACGGGGTGTGTGTCCTGCCCGGATATTGATCCCTAAATCAGTGTTTTAAAGTGTCTGCATGCATACCCGCCTGATGCTTCCACGCAACCCAACTACCTGAACACTTTTTTGAAATGTATTGGCACCAACCACAAAATTTGAAGCACGCTGTGCTGCGGTCAATCCGTCTATGAAGTATAGCCTGTTGGGAATGCCACGGGGACAAACCCACCCCAAGAACAGTGTGTTTTGGTCACCGATGAACGTGCCATTGGTCTCGGCCCAGTTGGTTGCGGTTCAGCAGGCAGCATCATTGCCAAGCTGCTTGCCGGCAAACCCCCACGTAAGCGTTCCGCTCCTAGACGGTCCAGGGCTGGAAAAGTCTTTACTGATAAGACCTGCTTTGGTAACCTTCAACCTTGGTGGGTCAGATGACTGGAAGTAAAGGTTCGTACCACAGAAGAAATCTCGGGCTATCTCTACCAACGTGAAAAATGGAAAGGGGCGAAGTATGTAGTGTGTAAGTGTATTTTTGGAGCTATCGCCTTTTTGCCAACGAAGATGAAACGGTTGGGCTGTAGAGGCATTCAGGTTTGCTGTGAAATTCTCTTGTCTGGGAAGCACGAAGCTCTCTAGCGAGAGGCGTAAAGAAGTATCCCGGTGTTTTTGTTAGTACGCGTTACGAAGCCCTCCAGCGCGAGGCGCAAACAACTTTCCCGGTGTTTTAGTACCGTGACTACGTGAAACGACGATTACGACGATGACGAATGGGGACACCTACAGCCCCAGCCGCAAAAGGCCGTCGCCCTTAAAACGCCTGCCTTTCGTTCAAAAAACAGGTGGAGTCTTCGCGTGCTCGTGTGATTAAGGTGTTGCGTGATCATGCCATCGACAATAAACTAATTGCGGGCTTCCAATATATATACAACGGAAGCACGGCAAGTACAGTGTTTTACGACAAGGGGACACAATGGCTCACCAATTTTTATAGGCTGTGTAAAGGGTGTTTTCTTGAAGCAAGAAAGAATGGTAATCAGATGTGAAAATAAAAGCGGAATATCTGAGCCACCTACGGTTGGCAGATGAAATTGTCTTTTTTAGTCGAACCAGTCCAAAAGTACACAGCATGTTCTGCCAATTGTGCTCGGAAATTTTGGTTGCAAGATCGCCAAACTGATCACCAAAATAGGAAATTACGCATACCAAGGCACGCTACTTCAATGTCAGCAATGAAATCTTGTCAACCGTAGACGTTTACATCAAAGTTACACAAGTAACAAGTGCTGATCCCAATCATTCAAGGAAAATATCCGGTAGTATAAGCATGAGGAGAGCTCCGGGTTGTAGAAAATCTGATATCCTTAGTTATTGGCAAGCTTCCTCTTCCACTAGAAAAACCTGCTGAATAACCATTGTGTTGTTCGGGTAATAACGTATGCGAAAAAACTCGCTGCCACACTAAGCGAATTTACAGTAAACTTTGATTCGTCGAATAGGCTATGGAAAGCTGAATTCTAGGGGGCAGCTTTTGGGATAGGGAAACAGCTGCATGGATGGATCAGGGAACAGAGTTACGGCGACGGCATTCTAGCTCAAATCGATCGAAAAAATGAGCCTGGACCTGACACTTCATGAGTACGAGGGACCACAGGTGGACCATTCGTTGAAAGTAGTGCCTGCCGACAAGCTCTAAACACAATAGGGGTCGGCCAAAAACTCAATGGAGGAATGAAGTACAGAAACCCGGGGCAAGTGGTGTGCTCAGATAGCACTCAATAGGCTTGGCTAAAGACATTTAGGAGAGCCCTTTGTCCTGCAGTGGACACAAATAGGCTGATAATTATGATGCTGAGCAGCCTGAAGCGCACAGTATAAGGTTGCAGCTATATTCACAAAAGGGGGACACACTCCTGTATAGTGTAAAGCTATTAGCTAACGTATTAACCAAAAACATAATGGGGGATAACGGGGTGGGAATTAATGACGTCGGGTATGGAGGCAAACTGAAAGCCATTTTCATGTGCGTGTGACCGGGAGCAAGAAACAGCGTTGTTTAGATGCGATGAGCAAAAATAAAATAAGGTTTATACAATTATAACCTGGTGGATAAATGCAAACAGAAGTGGTGCCGCGCAGTGGAGTCAGAGAAGTGGGTCCTGTCACCAAGCCGAAGGGTGCGTTCAAACTTACGCGATTTCCACTCCCGGCAAGCACAACTCACCGTCCTTCAGGAAGACAAGACGTCTTTTACATAAGGAACACAGTTATCAATCAGGCTAAATTACACCTAATTCACTTTGCGGTATACCATTCAGCTAACGGAACTGCCCGCTAGTCCCTTGGCAGCCTTCAGCACCCTATGGGGGGATGCCGGCCAGTTTTTCATCCACAATTAACCACGCGTGAGCAGTGGGAGCAGGCGTTGTGCTGCCCAGGTTAAAGCTTTACTGGTCGCCCGGACGATTATGGTCGCCGGAAAAACAAAACGGCGCCCACCATCGTTAAGAAACTGGGCTCAGAAATGCACGTGTACCATCTACATCTTGTACTAGAAGAGGAAGCGCTGAACAGCATTTATGTGAAGCGATCCTTCTTTTGCCACAAGTGAGTAAAACTCGAAATGTTGTTATCACTGCTGGTTTGTTTCTAAAATGAACATTCCTGATGAAAATACACTGCAATAATAATATACGAAATATCTTTATTGTAGTTTTATGCCCATAACATGTTTTTCTTTGCTTCTGGTAGCCCAGTAGTAAATGCTAAGTTTTGTGGGGAGTTTTGTGGGGAAGTATTCACAAAATGATGGGGTATGCGAGGTCTGCGGAAAAGAAACAGAAACTAGGCGGCACATAGTGTTAGAATGTGAGGGTATCCATCCAAAGCTACATGAAGGGAATATTGGGCTTCCAGAAGCCCTAGGATTTAAGGGTATCAGAGAGGAAGTTAACTTCAAGGCTGTCGAGGGGACGAAAAGAAGATTAGAATGCTGGTGGGCGAAAAGCAGCGTGGGGAATATTGCCTAGGACAGTTACCACCTGTAACAGGGAAAAGAAAGTATTCCGGGCCTAATAAGCGTTAGTGCCTGCCCTAAGCAGCGCTAGTATTAAACCAAGAGTGTCAAACATGGTTATATTAGTCCTTTTTGGTAAGATGACATGTCATCACCCCGCTTCAAAGGGGAAACCAATAGGAATCATCATCATCATCATCCATGTACGGTTGCCAACGCTCCTCACCTAACCATTTATTTCCACATTCAGGCACCCACCGCATATATCTGAGAAGAGTTGCTGCTTGGTTCCACGTAAGACTATGAAGCAAGTGGTTTTAGGTAAGAACATACTGAATAATGTGTAATACTCTATCTTTGACCCCGAATACGCTGTCAGAATCAGACGTATCTAAATGGTCATTGGCGCATTGTGTGTGGGTTTATGTTTAATTCGAACGAGTATACTGGTAGTCTTAATACATCTGATCCCGAACCATTTATGCCGTACACTTTCGCGAACTCAGGCATTATGGGAAAAAGAAGTAAGTATTATCCGCAACTTTACCCCAGTAAAAAAAAACATCTTCACGCTGTGCAATGAAGCATAACGTGTAAGCGGTATGAAGAGCAAGCGGCTTGCCGAATGCGATGCTGAGAATTTGAAGAAAATTGGGGGTAAAATAGTTTAGCTGTAAAATTGTGTGTCTCTATTTATGTACTCGTCCACCATTCTCTCTTCTTCTGTCACCCTATGTTGTTGGTTACCGATATTCTTATATACATCTCTTCTTCGCACTACTAAAAAGTACCTACCCACCCAGTCACGTGGACGTGCACCTTTATGATAAACCCCCGCGGTGGAATCCGCACATTGGCAATGCTCTTTGAATGTTACTGAACCAAAAACCTTTCGTGAGCGAAACATAATGCAAAAGAGGACGCAGGGGTTCTAGTTGAACTAAGGTACACAAAATAAGCCCAGAACTCATAGATATGTGTCGAATCTTTGGGCACTGAAATCATGATGCAAGTTTCCAATAGGCTCAATAGAGAGCTGCACGTGAAAAATGTCGCTTCTACCGTTGTCTGCCTAAACAGCTGAAAGCGAAAAACAAATGTTTTGTACGGAACAATTACACAAAAAAGAAAGCAGAGACGTGATATCCGGTACGATTGCCAACAGAATTTCCAAAACGACGAATACAAAGCAGAAACAAGACTTATAGGGCAAAAAAATCAGCCACGTGTGGTGTAAGAGAGGAATTTAATTTCAACGAAATAAGCATGGCTTTAATACGATATTAAGGGACACAGAAGTGAATTGGACTGGCTGAAATAAACAGACTTCTCATTGTTTATCAGGGCGATAAGGCCGTATTTATTTTATAAAGCCTGAAACAAAAAAAAAAACAATAAATACGCGGTTTGAGATGGCCGCACCAACTAGCAGCTGCAGTGACGTAAATACAAGGAGCTACGTGATTACACTATTTCCAAAATCATAATTCAAACTAGTTTCCATTTCGGTGCTGCGACACAACATACCAACATGCTTGGCGTCAGAAGTTATCCTTGGATGGGCATTCTCGATACCTCTGTAATCGACATACCGCGCTTCTGCCATGTTGTCTCCTGTAAAATGCGTCAGATAAGTCCACCAGCCCGGCTTCGAATCTTAACAATCACTATCCGAGGCATACGCAGTGGATGAACACCCTCCGCATCCGCAACACGATGCGCTTTTCCCCATCTTTGCACCTTGCCTGGCTCGTACCCGTGTAAGAGGCGTGTTCGCGCGAAGCCAAGGGTCTGCCGATTCGGGACTGTGCCCGCAAGCAGTCGGTGCTGATTGCAACACGAAGCCAAGACAACTCGCCAGCGCGTCAATGTCAGTCTGCACGCGTTCTGTGAACTCGTTCGTTGAGAAGAGAACGTCACAGCGCAAAAATGAACAAAAAATATTAATTGAAAAAATGCCCAATAACAACTGTATCAAATTAAAAAGAACATGCTTTATCAGGGATTCGAACTTGCGACTAGCCATACAACGTACCTAGTGGTACAGACCAGCTGGCCGTAAGCCAGCAGTGGCAGAAGCAGATATATAAAGCATATATTGCGTAGGCAGTTCGCATTTTTATGTAAGTTGAGCATTTCAAGTAGCTTTCATGACTATTTTTTGTATACAGCTCGTGCTGCAAGCTTCCCCTAAATTACCACAGTATCTCATGCCTCGCGACCACATTCCTCAGACGGAAAAACGTTCACCGTTGTGTGGTGATACTGCTGACCGCTGCGCTAGTTCAGTCAGCGTAAAATGTGCTCCCCGTACCCTGGTGCTATGCTTACCATAAAGGTTTCAGTTTACGTTAATTTCTAAGTACCTATATTAACTTCGCTGATCTTTCTTCTGCCTTCAATTGGCCGTAGGTTTTTCTACTAGCGTGCCAGTTAGTGAAGCGACGCATGTGCGACTGGGTGAACGACTTTGACTTTGGCAGAACAGGTACTGCCTACAAGCTAACAAACTGAGGACACATTCTTCCTGGCACAATCATGCCGTGACTTAGTTTCAACTGAGCGAACGAATCGTAACGACCCGACGGCCGACTTAACGGTGGGCCGACTGATTCTGTCGGGGGTCGGCGAACCGTGCAGTAGCCAAGTCATGCCAAACCATCTTGTTTTGACGTCATACGAAACGTGGTGAGAAATCGGCAAGGATAATGCATAGAGGAGGACAGAATTTTCGAATTGATTTTTCTACTGAATAAAGTCGCGTAAACCGAGGATAGTGGTCGAAACACGTCCTAGAGACTCCAGAATACAATTTCCGCTAGTAATCCCACGATGTTTACAAATCACTAGAGTGTCCCTTTATGAAAGCACCGTATCAAGTCAGTCACTGTCGTTTATACTGTGATCCTTAACCGACCACATAACAATAACTATGAATCACCTTTCGAAGCCTGCAAACCTGCCTAAATTGTGCCCGTTAAAAGGTCGACGTCAAATTCTTGCTCAATGCAAGAAAACGTGCCCTAATTAAGAAGTCTTTGTTGATACTATTCGCTGTTAAATATATGCAAAAAAGTAAGGGCATTTCTTCTTGCTCAACTGCAAGGAACTTCGAAAATTCCGAGTTTTCTGCCGCTTCTTCTACGTACCTCTCTCATCCCACGCCTCCCATGAGGAATACAATGGATGTGTTTGCCTTACGGTCGCGTTTTAGCGGTGGAGAAGCTCCGCCGGGACCGGAAGCTCTTGGCTCATTTTTAAGGTGTACTGCGGTGATTGTGGTTTTCCGGAATGTAGAAAGCCGTCTGGAAGTGCTTCGGTTAGTTTATTTGAAAGTGAGGGTAATGCATAGAGGTTTAGGCCTTGCTTAGATATGGGAAAAATGATTGCTAGTAGGAGCGTTTTATAGAAGAGCCTGTAGCTTTCTGTGAGGTTGAATTTGGAGGAATAAAGTTTTGTTGTGTTAGGAATAACGTCGTGGTTTTAGTGCACATCTAGTAAATTCAGAAGAGTGACAATTGAAGACACAGTTTGAGAGAATTATAAACAACCGAAGATTGTTCTTTTAGGTCCTACGCAGACCTTCAAACACAAAGTCGATTTAAAAAAAAATAACAATAAATCTTACCGCTGTTCAGAGGAGTATATTGGTATTGCATTCATTATTATGCGAGAAACGTGGTAGATGTTACGGGATTTTAAAGGTCTGGCCAAATGAGCAGCGCGGAACAATTTTCCGAATCTGGCTCAGTGCGCGTAATTTCACCAGCGCCTGGCAGCGTGGAAAAAGGAGTTTTATAAACTGGTATTGCGCAAGTCCAACAAATGATAGCTACCGCGACCAGTGAAGCATCGGAACGCCCGGGAAGTGCAAAAACTGCGGGTGTCCGATATTCTGTTGTTTACTAAGGCTCTTGTAAATTAGGCAGGATAGTTAGAGTGGGATTCATGAATCCTTCTACAACATGACAAAATGTGTCACGGTAGCCAAACTACTCTACAGGCAGGAAGGCAGGTGATTAGTTGCAGAAATGACGTTTATCCGAAATTGACGGAAACAACTATTTGAGTGCAACAGAACTTTTTTTACGCCACATCCCCTTGGTCAGGGATCTCGCTGGGTTCAGTATTGTTCATTGCCCTGTTAATATGGCGCATAAAAACGTAAAGGTGAAATTAAAAGTTATTCCTTACCAAGGCATGCAATTAAGAATAGGAGGTAATAGTAGACGAATTATTAAAAAAATTAGAAGAGGGTAGACCGCAAACCAGCCTTACTATTGAGCAGCTGTAGACAAAACACAAGGCGTTTAGTATGTGCCACTTAAGAACCCACTGCACTGCCGCCACAAAGAAGCCAAAGACATTACCGGCGCACGTTTTTTTTTTCGAGTGGGGATAAGAACAGTACTCCACAATGAAAGCAAAGACGCTGATGACAAACAACACCCAGCTACCCCACCCTCCTAACGCTGTATTCATGCTCTAAAAAAGTCCGCAACGATAATGATACAACCGCTGACGCAGTAAAGTCTGCATCCGCTCCGCATTATACAGGTACTAGGCCGATCCATGTACCAAGTATGTGGAAAGATCCAACATTTACACCAACGTACTTAAATCGCTCAATACCACAAAGTTCGATATCGATTTCGCCATATGAATGCAATCTTGGTAACGCTTGCTTATCCCACAACCAGGCATTCACAAGAAATAATTTTACCTAACTAGGCAGGCCTGGGAATTGAGAACCTCAGAAAATATTGCTCTTTTTGGGGTTGCTGGCCCATACTAACTCGTGGGAGCCAGCTTCATTTATACTCGCAAGCTGCTCCAGACAACAGGAGCTTGGCGGCCTTACGAAACCAAGTCGTCTACTCAACTGTGAGCTGTGAACACAACGACAATCGGCACAAGCTGGTGGCGGAGGAAGTCATCTGCTCCTAGAAGGAGAGGGAGGCATTTCTCTGGAGTACGTACCTGTAGGTCTAGTCATCTGTCCCACCAAGCCTGAAGGGTGCCAAAACAGGAACCTGCCGCGAAGGCGTCTCCACCCATCCAGCTTCTAATGAGCAACACGCTTAAGTTGCGGTCCACCGACAAGCGGTTGGCGCCCACTCTGCGCGCCGAACCGCCGCGAACTGCGCCGAGACGAAAATCACGCTCATGGAACACCGGAGAACACTGTTGTAGTGGTTTGTGTGTCCCCGCAATATCCCGAACAAGCTGTTCTTTAGAGATCGGTTTCCGGTGGCAGGGCGGGGTGGCGATTCGCTGGTTGGTGCCAATACATTTAAAAGACAATACCGGTAATTGGGTAGCACGGAGGCGTTAGGGAGGCTTGCAGAAAATTTAAAACATTGAATCTGAGGTCAGTATACGAACAGGACACGCGCCAGTATACGTGCACAAATATAAAATCCACCACTACAATGTGTATTCAACTGATGACCGCCATATTGCTCCAATTTAGAGGGACAGCACGGGTGCCACTCCCTAATAAGCTTGAAGAGTTCTGTTGGGACACTTTACGAACTCTTGCTGCAAATGCACCTGGGCTAGCGGCGGCATCATAACCTGGCCGAAGGAGGCGGATTTAAAAACGTTTTCCAAGTGCAAGCGTAAGTGCTTGTCTTAACATCGGTTAGAGGATGTCGCAACCCACCTAAATCAGATAAAGGTGAATGCAGGAGTAGGAGAACCTCTAAATATACTTGAGAGGACTCTGGTGTCCAGGAAGGCTACAAAATAGTGCCAGGAGGTTACGCTTCGAAATAATCAAGTATCAACGAAACTTCACATACAGTGAACGCTGCATGAAATTCATGTTGTCGTTTATTTATTTTTGTTTCCCTGGGGAGGCCTAGCAATCTGGCTGACCCCCCTGGTTTGATCCGTTGCCAAGCTACTAAGCTTAGCGCGTGGCTTGCGGAAGAAACGTAATCGTACGTTATCGGCATCTCTCCACTGAAAAGTATGCGGACTTTTCCCTCTCCCTGTTCCAGTGAAGAAATTTTGGGAAAAGATGAGTGGGAGGCGATGGCGACGATTCTGGCGTTTTCTGCCTCAGAACCCACGGTGCCTTAAACTGACGTTTCATAGCATTTCCCTGGATGCTACGGAATAATTTCGAGTCGTTCGGCTGCGGATTCTCCACTATTGACTTGACGTTGTAGAACATGCCCTGTCAATAATCACCTAACGGGGCAGCCCACACGTAATGTTAATTGAGAAATAGGATGACCGCTTTTCAAAGCTGAAATATCACGGCATGCGAGCATTATAATTGAATTTGGAAAGCGTACGCCATCTGAATGACGGAATATAATAAATCAACAAGGGGGAACATGTTCCGGATAAAATGTTAATTTAAGCATGCTGGGCTTTTTTTTTTCTCATAAAGAACGAAATTCTTGTTAGATGTCATGTACAGGCTGAAGAGGTGTCCTGATGATACCCACGGAGTGTCGCAGTCTGAGAGCAGGGTTTTGTTGCCGGATGAAAACCACTGATGCGCAGCTTCTAAAAACGCCTGGCATTCAGCTGCCTGACTTTGATGTATTTCGCAGCTTGTCGGGGTGCTTGCGAGTGTCGGGATGCTGACGCCTCACGTGTCATGATGCTTCTCTTGGACAGCACCACAACGATGTCCAAGAGTTGAGTTGCTGTGTCATTTGAAATTTAAAACCTGTATGCTAGTTGGAAAGAAACAGATCACGTGATGTTGTAGGAAAGCCGCCCTTCGGCGTTTAGTGGCGCCCGAGAAAGGAGGCGCAAAAAAAGGCGCCCAGTCAGCCATCCTCGTGTTATTTTCAAATTCACAAAATTAAAAAGGCGCAGCACGCGCAGCCAATTATACGTACATCTCACATTCATCATCCTCCTCGTTGCATGGCTCAAGCGAAGCACGTGAAAGCTTCGCAGGAGGCTCAAACACAAGTTGCAACCTCCTCTGTGCCCGTCAAAGTTCACTCACACAACTTCAACGACACAGCAGCTGTACTGGCACACAGTTTGCACCTAGTTTTTCCAGAGCAATGTTTCCAACTGCTAGGGTCTGTGACGCCTTGAATTTGAATTACTCTGCTACATACAAAGTGCTTCGATTCGGTAGTTGTGCACTTTAACTAACTCAATCAAATTCGCGGGTCTGTCAAGCAGAAGTATCTCATATTTTCGTAGGGGACTGCGTCTAGGAGCAGCTTGAGTAGCCTAGCTCCTAGGAATTCGCTGACAATTTTCAGACATGGCGAAGTGGGTTTCTTAATCAGAGCAACCCGCGATTTTGCGAGTAGTTTCTGAACTTGAACCTTCCCTGAATTGTCAGTGACGCTGAGGTATACTAGCGCTCCGTAAACGCAGGGGCTGGCGTGTGTGAAGACGAGTAGTTACGAAATATTTGGGACGATGCTTGCTAGTTGGTTCCTTGCGATGCGAAGTTCCTGAGGTCTTGAAGTTTGACAACCCAGTTGCCCAATTCGGTCTTTAACGTTTCGGGAAGGACACTTTCCCGGTATAGGCCGTACATTCAAATCTACTGAGAGAGATAGCACCTTGACTTATGGTGAACGGTGCCCACCATTCGGGGGGGGGGGGGGGCGGCAGGGGCGGCTTAGTTAATTTGGTGTGTGTGTGTGTGTGTTTTTTTGTGTGTGTGTCGGGGAGGGAGGGAGGGGGGGGTCAAAGATACGGTATGAAACCTGGAGCATACTTCTCTTGCTGCTGCATCCATCCTTTATGACTTCTGTTAGTGAATCAAAATTTACAGAAACTTTGTAATCATTGAGATTCCATGATAGACCGAGAACATTCGGTATACAGACCTCCTCAGATGGAACTGGCTCGCGCGCGTTTATTTGTATCTCAATAGTTCGAAGTTTGTAGCCCACTTCCGCATCTTCATTCCGGCTAGCTGCATTGTGGCCTTTGTTACCAGACTTTGTTCACTAGACCTTTGTTAATACTTTGCCAGAACTCCAGATCACATTTGCATGTCACCTATACGTTATGGGTAATGTAGATGTCGGCATAAATTTGACATGGTGAGTTCATGATGGCTGCTGTCGAGGTCAAAAACATTGACTACGCTTTGCGTGGCCCGAATTATCGGGGCAATATCACGCATGGCTGATCAGGGAGTATCGCCAATAGTTCATGTCGGAGTGCCTAGGTGATGGCAGTGCCCTTTACAATAGTTCGAAATGGTGTCTTGGTTTGCAATGGCGTCTTGATTAACGTGTTTTCTCGTGCTTTGTGACCTCACGTCTGAGGCATCATTCTCTTGACGCCAACGAAAGCGGCTCCTGACGCAGGTTGAGATAGAGCTCACGAGCACAAATTGTTTCAGCAATTCCCAAACTGCTCACATTGAGTTTATAAAACCACTAAAATTATTTTCAACAAATATAATGTGTATGCGCGAAAGCACAGAATTTTTGTGTCATTTTTGGTGACAAAAAGTTTATGGAGAGCATGCTGAGTACCAACTCCGTGCGGAGCACTGGAGCCTACGTCTCGGACGTTCCGCTTCCGCGGCCGTTACGTGGGAGCCGTGTTCAGTGTGGAGTACATCGAACGCCGGTACCGGCACGTCGCCTATGTCTCGGCACACATCTTTCCCGGCACCAATGGGCTCCTACCGGGAAGCAGTTGTTGACGAACTCCTTAGGCAAGCACAGTTAGGGGGGGGGGGGGGGGGGGCTGGGATTTCCTTTAACATTGTTAAGGGTCTTTCTGCTTCATAAGCCACGGATTTATAAACCCTCGTGCACTAGTAAAAACGCTTTACAAATACATGTCCCTGTTCACAACAGCTAATGTTGCCTATTCTAGAGATATGCCACTCCTGTATTGAAATAAAAATATAAAACTCTTGCTTTCGAGGCAGCTAGCGGCATCTATTCAAAATTTAATCAACGAAATTGCGTTTCTGGTTTATTCTTATCTTGTAAACAAGTGTTATTTTTCTAAAAGAAGCAAACTAGGCCGTTCGGAACATTTATATTAATTTCTAAGGCTTTTTGTTCCGGTAGACGATGCTTTATATCCACATAGGAATTAAACGAAAAAGTCACGTGAGATTGTGATCACGTGAGTCCCCCTTAAAGAGTGATGCAGACAAAGCACCAGTTTGCTTCCTTCAAAAGATTGACTCGTTATAAGCATACTGACACCACTTTTGAAGTTCACTGAATTAAGCTATATAACTAGGAAAAAGGGAATGGCCATGCAACCCACTAGCTCGTTTCCCGCGACAGAATTTATGATGTCATATGCACAGATCCGCGATTGGATGAGGCCAGCAAAATCAAATACACATTAGAAAGGGCTTATGAGCTTGCTGAATGCTCTATTTGCGCTGAAATTAGGGAATATGTATTCAATAGCAGTAACAATGGGGCTGTAAACAGTGGAAGTTACGAAACCACACGTAACCACCGACGTACCCATGCGGATTGCTGTTGGTAATGGTCCACTATGCTTGTTTTAGCTGCATGGCAGTGCGGTGGTTTGTGGTTGTCTCTGACGACACTGGCTGATTGGCGTAAGCGATAGCGTCTTCCGTGACCATATTTGTCCAGCGAACACCATGTCCCGGGAAACGATTATATTGTACCGTAACAAAAATATTCCAGGTGCAAAAGGGTAAAAAAAAATTAGCCCCATCTTCCCGAAGGGAACTCTGAGTAGATGCGGAGCATCTCGGGGTTCCGTTGTGTTTCCGTTGTGTTCGTAGAACTTCATCGGAAGAACGGAGTGAAGTGGAGTCAACCGCAGCTAGCGCTGAACTGAACGCGGGCAGCGCGCTACCCGATTTACATTCAAGGTTGAAGTAGAGGAGACGAGAGGAGGAGAGATGCGCAAGCGCCGAGCATTCGCGCCGATGAGGCTCAGGGTCCGCCGCTCGCTTCAAGCGTTTGCGCTCAGCGTCGCGTGCCCTTCGCTGCGCAGCTTTGTCTTCAGTGGACGTAGCGTTGCTGTTAGTTTGTGGGGTGGTGCTGACGCTTGCTTGCGCCAACCCACTAACTGACGGGACTGTTGCTTCCATCACACTTCATCGGAAGAACGGAGTGAAGTGGAGTCAACCGCACCAAGCGCTGAACTGAACGCGCGCAGGACGCTACCCGATTTACATTCAAGGTTAAAGGAGAGGAGACGAGAGGAGGAGAGATGCGCAAGCGCCGAGCATGCGCCGCGAAAGCAGAAGCGAGAACGCGGGAGAAGCGAAAGCGAAGTGCACGCAGCTGGTACGAGAGAAGAAGTGGTGGGAGTATCGCGCAGCTGTGGGAGAGAGGGAAGGAGGAGAGTTGCGCATGCGCAGTATGAGTGCGGACGCCGACGCGGGACATGCCCAGACTATAAGATGCTCCGCATCTAAAACAATGCAAAGAACGAAAACGGCACGGCGTGGTATGGTGGCGCCATCTAGGAGGACTGACTGTAATCGAGCTTTCGTAGTCGGCTACCGAACCTACTCGGACAAAAGGTTTCACTTCAGGACCTATTCTTGTAACGTCATTGCAAACGTTACAAAAACATGATTTGGCGAGGGAATAAAAATTTTAAATTAAACTGGACAATTTCTTAGTGAATAAAGCATCGTTTTCATCTGGACAAGCATCGGGGTCACTATACAACATGAAATCTTTCGGAGAAGACAAACTTGTATTTTGGCTGCATGGCACCCTTAAGTTATTGTACAGGCGATGCCTTTCCTGAGTCTTTCGAAGCAATTGCTGCTTCTTGTGAGTTTTTGGCCACGCGTTTCAAGAGTAGGAGCACTTGAAGGCAAAGAGTTCGTGTAAAGAAGGGTTCAAAACAGGGTATAGAGAGCGGAGAATCACAATTGCATATGGTTCGGAAATATTTGCGTCACCCTACAATATATTATTTTCAGCAGCACAACGTGTCACGGCCGCACTACGTGACACCAGTGGATAGAGCACCTGTGAGATAAAGGACGGCATTACTGCTGACTCTACCTTCAATGCCCAGCTGTTTCCTCTTCAGGCACTACCAAATCCAGGCTCTAGCTTTTATTACTGTAGTAGCAGCGGTAATGTCATCTCTACCGTATATGCTATCGCAATTCTCCTTAACTTGCATGCTCTCGTTTACTGCAGGTTCTTAGAAGAGTGGGTTTTTGGGCGCATTGTCCTATTTTTGCGCTGCACGAAGTCAAGGATTACTGTAGGTGGCTAACTAAAAATTTACAGGCAAAGCATAGTGCTTGCCGCGCCAATTACTAGAACCGCCCGTGCGGCTCTTTGTACAATTATTGCTTAGTGGCTCGTGGTGCACTCTTACTTTACTGCTAGTCATGAATACTGCCAATCTTGACAGCCTACCAGAACCGATCTGTATTCAGTGATCGCTTTTTTATTTTATGCACGAACCTACATCTGTATTCGCTGTTGACCATTTGAATACGTTTCATATTACAGGTGACAGCCACCTAATGCCAGCTACAGTATCTGAAGTTTGGTCAGGCGTGCCCATTGCATGCGTCATTAGCGGTTATACAGATAAAAGCAAGCCCCTCAAAGTAAGAGCAGCGTCTCCAAACCCATTCACAGATGAAGCACTTGGAAAATGTCCGTTACCGTGGATTTTTCCTTGGCAGAAACGCATTGCGACAGATTAGAGGAAACAAGAACGCGATCGCAACAATCAAGAGCACCCTTCACAAATAGAACATGGACTTCACAATCTCGCGGGTTCCCGGTAATGTCCAAAACCCCGCAAATGGGCCAGGCCACTCGGGGCCAAGTGCATCGTTCACAAGCGTGACCCAAGGCAGCCAGTTGCTCACAAACTGTGAATTCAAAACATAGCGCCGTCAAGAAACAGCACCGGAAAGACGTCCTGGCGTCCATGGCTAGGTGTACACACCCATTCACCTGACCACTTTCCCTCGAAACAAACCCGCCTCAGACAGCGTGTCACTAGTACAAACCTCTCCCACGAGTAATTATGATTACGTTTCGTTCAAATGTTAGTTTTACGCGACTTGGAGGACTATGCTCAGCCCGCTACACTACGCATTTCTAACAGAGGTGGAGGAAAGGTCTTAATGCTTTTGTATACCCACACCAAAGATGCTAAGTCACTGACTTGTTTTCGTATATGCTGATCTTTTGTTGTGTGCATCACGCGCTTTTACTGTTTGTTAGCCTTGCGAAAAAAAGGCCTTACAGGCACATGAAAGCGCTGAGTAAAATGAACGCCGTAGCGCGTGCTGAAAGAGGAAAACATTCAACGCCATTCAGGCTTGAGAGACGTTATTGACCAACATCGACTTCATCAGGAAGGGCATTTGAAGTCCACTGCAATACGATGGCTTCTGCCATCTGGCTCAAACCGCTAGTGTCCTGCATTGGCAGAGCCCATTCGTTGCATCCAAAAGTCCCTTTTTCCATTCATCGAGTTGATAGCCTCGCTTCCACTCCCGTCTCTCGGTGGCCTTTCCGTTGCCGAAGTGGTTAAATTGTTGTCGTTTCTTCTCACTACACGGCCATCCCAAGCGATATTTTTTTCTTTAATTTGAAGTATTAAATCTTCTAACAGGGCCTTTTTCTCCCCCTAATCATTACTTAAACCCTGCTTCGCCTCATGGCCTGTTCAGCGCGTCCAAGTTTTCTTTCCAGTTGTTTAATAGGCCACCAAGTTTTGCGCAAGTTGTCAGCATGTATACCATTCTTTTAAGCGAAACTTTGTATGTCCTACTGCAGTGGTTCTATGCCATGACTGCTCCGGGAACTTTTTTTAGGCTTGCGGAAGTGATGGAGGACCCCACAATGGAGCGCGTGTTGATCGGTGGCATAAAGTAAAACAATTTTCATTTGCACCTTTCAGCGCTCAGACACTTATCCAATTCCTGCATTTTCTGCTTGACAATAATGACGATGAGCGTCATAATGTTAAACAATTTGCTCTTGAATCTAAAAGTTTTTAAACACTGATATGCTGCCTTTTCTGTGCCGTTTTTTTTCTACTCATAGCTGGTGGGCTGTGCAAAAAGCAGATGTTAAAACATCTTCTACGCAGAGAAACTAAGCGTACATGTAATTCGGTGAAGATACCTTTCTTTTTCGCAGCGCAAGCAAGTGACGGCAAAAATCGAGAAAGGAATGGCAGGGGAAAAGTTTTAAAGGAGGCTTCGAGGACCCCTTATGCTCTCGCGGACCCAGGGAGTCCGCGGTCCCCGAAAGCATTTGATTGCAAGCTTGTCCCAAAACGCACTACGAAAAACTGAACTTTCTCTGGCGATGATGATTATCCTCGAGAAGTGAAAGATAGTTGAAAGACAAAGCTTTCTCTAGTCGAAAGGCCGATGTCCTAAAACACGCAGGCAAATTCTAAAATTCATAGCCTACCGCCGGAAAATAACTGCAGGAATGCCAACTTTTCCAATGGGCTTTTCCAGGAATGGGCTTTTCCAAAGGCGCATGAAGCGCCTCAAGAAAAAAACTTTCCCAGTGGTCGGAAATGAAACTGGGTCTCTTGCGCTATGAATTCGACGTGTATCGCAATCCGGAATTGCGATACGGCCGAAGAAGTTTGAATTTTAAGCGCTGAGTATGACTGAGGTTGCATGGGAAAAAGCTTCGTGTCTTAAGCAGCTCATACCTAATCTGCGCCAGATTTCTTTTTCGTGTTGGAATGAGCACTGACAATTTTTCTGAAGTAATTATATTCGATGCTTGTTCTAACGCTGCGTTACATATGCTTCAGCACGCCGATTTATTATTACTTTATTATTTATTCAATGAAATTGTAGTCCCATGCCAAGATTTCTGATTCGCAAGCATTCCGCAAGTTCCGCAAGCATTCCTTGCACGAATCCTGCAAACTGACTGAGTAAGACTACATCGTCTGCAAACATCAAACTGCTCACGCATTCCAGATTACCCGCAATCCTGAGTTCTCCCAGTCCAGTTTACTGAATAATCCTCAAAACATGTTGTGAACAGTTTTGCTTAGATGGTATCTTCCTGCACATCCCCATTGGGATGGGATGTTTTCGCATTTTTGGAGGAGGATTTGCATGCCTGTATATCCCTTACATATGTCGTCTGGGAGCCTTTCTATGCATCTTCTATTGCCTGGTCTTTCAACTTTTTATTAGCACTGTGAGGGTGTCTTCTGAATGTAGCGCTTCTTACTGCTCTTTATATGCTATATATGTAAGGAGGCTTATACTGGCTGATATTTTTATTGGTGGATCGTTGACTCGTAGGGGAATTATCGTAGAGTTTCCTTTTGTAAACCTTGTCTCTTTTCTTGGTTGGTGGAAAGGAGGTGGTTGGTTACATGGATATTACTTTGGTAAAGAGCCGGTATCCAACCGAGGGTAGGTTTCGGGGTTTGTAATTCATAAGCTCTTTGGTACCTCCCTTCTTGTCGATAAGAATTTTGTAGGCGCTTTCCCAGGCTACGGGCACTAGCGAAGCTGTAAATTGAAGTTATGCGCAAGTGCTAAGAACACGGAAAATCTGATCGGTATGTTGTCGCAAAAGGATACGTGGTTTCTACGATTGTTCTAAGGTACGGTTGGCGACGTGTACTCGTGAGGCGAGAATCCGCAGGCGGAAGACACCTGAGTCAACGAATGTATAGAAGTAAAGCAAAATTGTTCATTCAGAAAGTCTCTCAAGAAGTTTGTGTGAATTTCATCGCAATGCATAGTTTATGCTTTGTCATCCTAGTCCTTGCTTCTGAGTGCGCGGTCTTTGCTTCGTGACACGCCTGGTCTTGTGCGAACGGCACTTACAGCCATATCTGCGGTGTGGTCTTTTTCTGCCGTTCTCCCCTGAGCGCAACTGCCACACTCTTTTCTTCTTCTTCAACATCACTTTTAATAGAAAGGTGGTAGCATTTACCAACACAGCCTTAACCAGTTGCTTGTCAAAGTATCCAATGGGTGCTCATTAACTGGAGGTAGTAAATGTACTCACTAAACTTTCTTACGCACTTTATGTTCGGAAATGGTTTATATATTTTCTACTGCACACACCACTAAATCGTGTTTCGACTGTATGAGGGTGTAAGGATTAAAACTGGCTGAGTTTGTGAACACCCTTAGCAAAGGGTTTGTGGCTGCTAAACACGCGAATATAAGAGTGTTCTTGGTTACGTCTTCAAGAACATCCGCTTAAGCGGTTTACTTCCCATCAGCATCACTTAATGCGGGACTTCTCATTTTCTGCGTCCCATTTTTCCGCATATTTTTTATCAGTGTGCTTATGAATACTGACACTTCGCTCAGGGCTCGAAAAGCTGATGGAATGAATGGGAGAGGACTTCTATACTTACCACACCGAAAGATCACGCGAAAGAGAACAACCGTGTCAGAGTCACCGCCTGGTCGCGATGACATGTGTTGGTACATATCACCACCACTACCACCATACCACCACCACTACCACCACCACCACCATCATCATCATCATCATCATCATGAGCCTGTTTGTGTCAACTGCAAGAAGAAAGCCTCTCTCAAAGATTTGCAGCCACGCCTATGAATTGCCAGCTGAGTCCATGTTTTTCCCCCCAAATCCACTACAACAGCCCTTGACTTTACATTTCACAGACCATAAGGCGGTCATAATCAAAACGGAACGCCAACTACAGCTCGACGTCACCTACGTTGAACATGATGATGATAATGCTTAAATAAAGACAAACTCACACCACGTACAACGTCTCTCTCTCTCTCTTTAATGCCTCTCCACTCTAACACCGTCCAACCCCCTCAATAAAATTACACCATCTTCCCGTAGGGGAACCCTGAGTAGTAGGCGAAACAGCCATGGCGTCAACGCAATTTCCTATTTCGTAGTTCCGGTAAGTGAAAAGTGTGGTAGTTACCATGGAAACAAAACGGTAAATATAACGGTAGCTACGTACCTCAACCGCACAGAAACGACAAACCAAAAACTAATGGGCACTTGGATCGACCCCATGCCTGCTTCGCATACTACTCAGGGTTCCCCTATGGGAAGACGGTGTAATTTGTTTTTGTTCGAAAGCCTTTGCATCTCTCCCAAAGTGGATCGCGTTAGCACGCTCTGAAAGTGGGCGTCGCGAGCATGGCGTCGGTAGCCCGAGCTGTTGTGTGCTCCCCACTTCAGGCGCGGACACACGCGAACTGGCGAGGAAGAGAACGCAAGAGACCACGCCACAAACACTGCACATACTGTTCTCGAAGGTCGAGCAGAGCCGGCGCATGGTGATATTATAGTTAGGCGAGGCTTCTCTCCGCCTTTTCCGTTGAGCAAAGTTCCTGCCGGGCGGCGCTCGCCGGAGGAGGTTGTTTTCTTGGTAGCCTTTTTTTTTGCGAAGGAAAATGACCGAATTAAGCTTAAACAGCTTGTCTGTTTAAGCAAAAAAGTTGAAGCTTGCCGTAATGAGCCACAGTCACCACAGTGGGCGTGCATACCACGTTTTCTGGGGGCTTTCCGCAGTATCTTTGCAGACTTCTATCGAATGAGAAAGGTTGTAGTGGATCCACTTAAGTAAAGGTGACCCATTCAATTCCTGTATGGTGGGCTTTATTGAAAAAATAGTGCGCTTCACCAGGCTTGCGTAAAAGTTGGTACAAACTCTGCAAGTGCTTTTTTCTGTATTTTAAACGAATTATAGGCAAAAAGTGAGATTGCCTGAAATCCTCGTCATGTTATCGGCAGCCGAATGAGCCAGACACACGACGTTATCACGTGAGCTTCAGTGGTCCCGTTTTTGTGTGGCTTTCTCCCTTTCCCTTCTTCCAACGCTCCATTCCGTTTTCTCTGAGTTTGGTAAAATACACTTTTCTCCAATGAATAAATCGTCCAGTCCCCAACGCCAATCTCGACTGTCGTGCAACACTGTGAATCGCATCCCCCCAATATGCACCACACATATTCTGATTATACAACACACCTGAACAAATTTACGGTTGAAATTAGTGATGGGATGTAGGCTTATACGTGAAAGCTGTTTACCTTTGAATGGATTGACTTTAAAAAAGTACGACATTTTACTGGGGTGGTGGTACCAGTGTCATCACGCAAAAACCCTGTGCCGTTGGGTTCTGTGGGAAGCCCTAGTTAGAGTCGAATTGAGGGCACCGAGGGAAGGGGTAGTGAAGAGGGAAAATGACGCGAGGTGAGGGAGAGATGAGAACATGGAGCACATGGAGTGTAAAACCAACCATCAACCCAAATCTCTTCCGTAACTGGATTCACACAACGGGATGCTGGCAGTACCACATCGGGAAGACTGCCTCAGATTATTTATTCGCATTAGTATTTGTAATTTTTTGATGGGAAGATGATTGGCCACCTCTGCGGCCGCAAGTTCAAAGAGATAGTGGCGCACCTTGAAGATTCGTACCACTTAACTAACAGAATTTGATTTACTTTCATTCTAAGTACATCAAAGGACAAAAAGAACATTCGGAAAGGTGGCTACGAAAGGTGGCTACGAAAGGTGGCTACGAAATGGGTTAAATATGTAGAATGCCTGACATCCCAAATTTGGCATTTGTACTCCTGATCCTTACCTGCGTGAGCGATTACGCAACTTCGCGGTTGTTGCAGTGATTTAATAACCAAAACTGTGATGCAAACGGGAGAGTAAAAAGCCGTGTTGGTAGCGGAGGGAAAGGGCTGTGGAAACTAAAGAAATAACAAGTATAGCCGTTTCAACACCTATGCTACTGTCACATTTTGGTATCCTATAATTGGTATGTGGACATTCGTAAGTTCAAAGTTTGCGATCAATGTCTGAATTCGATAACAATACACGGGTCCCGGATTTATTGTGGTAGATTTTAAGAAAAAACGTTGATAGAAAAATACTTTCTTGAAGACGTTACTCAGTCACTCTCGCAAACGGTGTAGTCCGCCAAAAGGTGTAAGTTTTAGACATATGTACGACGAAACCAACGATGTTTTTTAGTAGCTGTGATGATGGTTTCTTCTTCGGCGAAAAAAACGACCTTCGGCAATACAGCTTTTTATTGCTGGCAGAATGACGTAGAAAGAGGAATCGAGTGTGTCGTATGACGCAGACTAGAATCGCAGCTGCGCCGTTTTTCTCTCTATAAAATAGTGCAGGATCCTCTTTAGTTAACGTGCTGCCATTTCACCTGCAGCATCTAAACGAGTAACGCACACCGCAATTATGAGCGGTGACATGAGCATGCTTCAGCAGGCGCTGCCGGTTGGAGGAGCGGCATCACACAGCGTGGTCGCTGTCCTCATGGCGTTGGTAAACCTGCTGACGCACGTTCCGTTCACAGACTTGCCTTCACCTCTGAGTATGGAGCTTGGCGATCTGCGCGATGAGTACGACTACGTTATCGGTGAGGCTGACTCGCAATTTTCTCCTACATTTCTTACGGGGCTCTGCAGCAAAACCGCTGTGCTGAGTTAGCGTACGGGGAATGCGCTCCAGAGAAGCTGTCACGCCAATCATTTTAACATTTGCGTCGTTCCGTATTACCAGTCGAGATCCTGTTTCATTTCCGTGGATGTCAACGCACTCTCAGTGTGAAGAAACAAGAAAATATCAATCTAAATTTGTAACATGATCATATAAACTAAAATACCGAAACGATGAATTCCAGGGTAGTCGTCAAGTTAGCCCTTCTCTCTTTATAATGCCCTGCTTAGGCGCAGTGTAATTTTGGGAATCCCATGGATTCAGATCATCGGAGGCAAAAATGGGTTGGGCCATTGTAAGGCTGAAGATTTTGCAAGTCTACGGGATAGGCGTTAGTGCCTGTTGTGAATTTAAATTGGCCGAAGATTGGTGCCCACTATTGCAGTGGAGGACCTAAAGCAGATGTGCACAGAGGTGAAAATTAGGAGAGAAGGGTCAGTACGCTCTGTAAGGGCGGTGAGTGCCCGTTAAAGTCTAGCCACAGCTACCACTCGTGCAGGGGAACTGGCATATAAAGAAGAGTCCTATTTCCTCCAGTTACTACCTGGCCTTTGGTATAGAAATTTCAGAGCACGTGACCCTTGCTCACTGGTCCATTGGGGAGTTCAGTTCATGATCAGTGATTTCGGTTTCAGTGGGTGAACGTGTTTAAACAAAGATTTTTTTTGTAAAAATGTCTCGTGTCAAAGGCCACGTTTGACTACTGATTAAGATGCATGGTCTGGACGTCCGTGTTTAAAAGAAGGAGGGGTTGGAGAGAAACGTTGGGAGACGTACCTGATGGAGGAGTGGGTGAAATAGCTGAATAGGCAGTTTCTCCTCCAAATCTAGGAGGGGGATGGAAGGGCTAGAAGGAGCGTGGAAGAGAAAATCGCGAAGGATGGTAGAGGTATTCAGGGTGAAATCATTTCACTTCAGCAGCACAAAAGTGCAACTCAACCGAGAGAGAGCCAATGATATACATTGACAGTCATCAGGGACCAGTCCAGCCTAATATTTTAACCTTGCGGAAACTACAACCTGGAGACCAAGCCCTTCGCGCACGCTGGTGGGTGTTCTGGATGGATATGCCCGAACATACTCACGGAAGTATTTCGTAGTGCTAGTACCCTCAGCATCACAACAGCGGCTTCCCTTTCTGTTTTTCATCACGGTCATAAGAACGCTCTCTGCTGACCGCAATGGCTTCCGTCACGTGCAGGCTCATAACGTTTGTCAAAGCATCACGAACAACACGTTACCATGATGGTTGCTTCAAGGGGGTAGCCTATCACCCTATTGTGACATAAAGCCGCGGTGTCGGGTATATAAATCGGCAGCAACTGTAACGTTTAGAGTTGCAACAACGTTTACAATTTGTGTAAATGTTTACCTAAATTATTTATATAAATTAAGTTGGTTTGACAAGAAAAGTGGGTTCATTGTAGTGTCTGTTGAAACCTAGTCATAGTCTTAGACCAAGAACAAAGTGTGCTCCAATCACGACCGGCTTTATAGATAGCGACCTGCCCATCGCAGCTGGTGACAATGGGTGCCAGCGTTGCAAAAAATTGCCGCGTAGGGACGGCGCACTCCCTCAGGTGGGGCTAAGTTCAATCCACAAACTCGCCAGCTTTGCTCCACTCGCAGTGAGGCCTGTGACTGCTCCCACAAAACGTAGCGGACGTACCAATGAATGCCCATTGTACCGATCACAACCTATAATTCTGGCCAGCAACGAGAACTCACGCATAAGACTTGAACCGTCTCTGAGAAATGCGAACGTCAGCGTACACAAGAAAACCAAACTTCTACCATATCCGTATGCTCGACAAGCATTCCTTATTTTCGAGCATTTTCTTCATTTAAACATACAGAAACGATCACGGCTTTCGCTTTATGTCGAGGAGCTTTTTTTGACGCAAAGCTCGCCCATGCACGTGCAAAAGTTCACAAGGAAGGCTCGATTTCGTATAAGCATCCCTACCGGGCCATTCTGTGCGTGGAAGCGCCGTCACTTGATAGAAGACATAACTTTTTTCTAGCGAAGGGAGCAGTAATTGACAGGAGCCTTTTTAGCAGCTGGGGAATTTTCAGCATAACTGGGGCACCACGTTTGTACAGCTCCATCGGGGTGGCCTGCAAGCCCATTTATTGGGCTTGTAAGCCAATTTAAAATGGCCGTGTAATGGGCTTGGGCTTACAAGCCCATTGTAAAGCCAAAGAATTTGGGTATGGCAGCCTTCCCCAGTCAATGCTTTCGGTGAGAACCGCAAATATCTTTGGGATATATTTTTGAGCCATCACCCCCGTACCGCAGCAATCTGAACCTAATGAAAATAAATTGGCATTACCGTGTCTTGAGTCTTGGTGGCATGATTGCAACAAGTTCCACCGTATACGATATGCTCACTGAAAGTACGATGCAAAAATTTTCCAGCAGCTGTCAGAATATGCATTCGCAAAAGCGCGTTCTATGGCTAGCTGTGTCACCGAGCGTCCTGCCGAAGTCGGCTATAACCAACAATCTCGGCATCAAACTCACTTCTGTGGCCTTTTCAAGAATCATTGATGCTGTTGCGACACTGCTTCCACATCAGCTGAAGGCCAACCAAAACTGCGCGGGAAATTTCAGACGGACTCTCGTCCTTTTTTGTACTTGTGTTATGCGACGTAATCCCATGGAAACTGACGGCGGTCCGAGTGTTTCTTCCGGTTTCCCCTTTTTGTTTTTATGCTCTATAACAAGCAGTGAGCGCAAAGTGCTTCTTCCTGTTCATTTTTGTGTTTAGTGCAATAAAGCAAAACACGGTGGTGATTGTTCTGGTTTTATTCTTAAGGATGTACGCGAGCGGTCAAATGTGCTTAACACCATGGAGCGTGTTAACAAAGGGTTAACAGCTGTGTATAGTTTTTTGTTGACTATATCCAGTTGCGTAGGCGTTCGGTGGACCTTGGCCAGGTGCGTACTCCCGCCAGCCTACTGGGGCAACCATTTCGCGCGAAAAACTCTTATTTCAGCACACCGTCGAGCCCGAAGGTTCCCCCTTCTCCCAGTTCTAATGGGTGAAATCTGAGCCCAACGGAGCTAGAGAAAGACGCAATAACAACGGTGGCTGGCCGAGCAAAGACGTATACAGTGTGAAAATAGGGATTAAATGCATTGTCAGCCGGCCCGGTGGCGTCGGAAAGAACTATAAAAAACCAAAAGAGCAATAACAAATTCGGCTACAGTGTACAGGAAGCTTTGTCACCTTAGATTAGCTGGCGAAGGTTAGATGGCGAAGGGTAGATTAGCTTCGCCAGCTAGTTGCTCTAGCTGCTCTGCAGTTTTAGGTCCTGCATCTGGAGCTCTTTCTATCTTGGAACGCTTTACGCCGACCACTCACCAGGCGACTAGATAGGCCTCTCTTCGAAGATCAGCCGGGTGACCCCTGAAGGGGCCCCAAGCCCCTGCGATGCTCGACCCCTCTGACGGGGCAGCTTGGTTGGAACTGGCTCCACGAATACATCCTATACTCAAACCAGCGGCTCTCCTTGCGCATGAGTCTCTCATGGCGCCACCGCCTGTGAAGCTGCCTCCATACTTACAAGGCCCCGAATCGCGCCTAAATCCGGGGGTGCCGCCAACATCATCGGCCCCTACCGGAGAAGACGCTGCGGAGTGTGAGTCTGGAGACGTCACCAACTTGGATATCTCCGCACCTGCAGGTCGTAGCGTAGGCGGACACGCGTAAGTTGACGAACACGGTTTGGAGCTTGTAAAAGCATAAAGTAGGGCTGCTGGCACGCCACCAAATCCTAAACGATCAGTGCACACTGTTTTGTTCACGCCTCAAGTGGGGTGCATGGCCACAGAAATAGCGACTATACAACTTAGCGCCGAACGTTAATGCCTGCATCCAGGTGGAATTGAAGACATCAGAGCTTATCCTCCAGAGCGCGTGCAACATCCTCGCTGTGTATTCCCTGTCGGAATCGGTGTCTCAGGCACATATGCAAATGAAGTTGATATCACAAGTACCTGTCTACAGTCAGCGTCCTCGCCCCGAAAATACTTGCGTTGGAGTGTTGCGATACGTAGGCACTAAAATAGCAGGTGAGGAACTCGTCAACTCTCTTCGAGTGAAATGTGCCCGAGTTCTAACAGCTCGCCGGTTAGATCGCTCATCAGAAACTTTGAGAGTTGTGTTCGAAGGAACATCGCTTCCGGAAGATATAATGATCGGATAGATGCACCACAAGGTGCACGAATACAAGCCGGGAGCTATACAGTGTCGTCAGTGCCATACATCTTGGCACACGGCGGATATTTGTCGCCGAGGAGAACGTTGCGAACGTTGTGGCGGTGAACACAACTCCAGAGATTGCCTTGAAGAGCCTCTGTGTGCCAATTGCAATAGGTCCAACGGGGCCAAAGATCCTCACTGTTTAGCACGTAGACGTGAAAACGAGATCGCCAGATTTCGGGCGACGCATACCAACGCTACCTGAGAAGAAGCTAAAGAAGCTATTCAGAGGACGTATGCATCTGCAGTGCGTGAACGTGAGAAACATGCAACATTGGAACAGTCGCAAACACCTACGCAGACTGAACACCTTCGTAGCACAAGCCACAATGGTGCTAAAGCTATTAAGTACATTTATAGGGGCAAGCAAACACTAAAACAGAGCAATCCCAAATCAACCAATCACACCTCGCACCGTCAGAAAACATCTGAGTCCAATCTATGCTCAAGAAATTTCGACGAGGCAATTAGGCGGCACGCATCACCTTCGAGGCCAACACCGACATCCTTCAGGAACATCCCGTTATCAAGGTGCTCTGCGCGATTATTTTCGGCTTATTACCTCAGATCGTAGACACTGTAGTGGTTGCCATGCAAACCCATGGCCCAAGCAAACATGAATTCTCCTCTTAGGATCATCCAGTGGAGCTGTCGTGAACTGACGCAAAAGCTTCCTGAGCCCAGCTTGTGGCTTCGTCAAATTTCTGCCTCAGTGCTTCTTAGGCAGGAAACGAACCTTCAGCAGCAGCGCAATTTTTCAGGATTCCACTCGTTTTCAAGCCCATTACTGCACACCTCCTCAAAACGGTCCGCCGTGGTTTTCGTTAAAAACAACTGCCCGCTTCCTAACTGAACACGTCTCATCTGGCTTTCCCCACCCCGAAGTAGTTGCTGTCACCATGGTCTTTGGAAAAAGGTGCCTGACTGGGGTGTCAGTCTATATACGCACATAGGGGAGGCTTCTATCGGACTCCGATGCCACCGCCAATATGGGCTGGATTGAAGCTCTCCGTGATGTTGCACCTGGCCCGCTGCTGATAAGTGGTGATTTTCAGGCGAGGCATGCAAAGTGGGGTTATGGAGATTCTTCTCAACGTGGAAATATTCTTGTCGACGTAACTGACCGGGAAAACATGATTTTGCTGAATCATGGAACGCTGAAGAAGTGTGTTCTCCAGTGAAACCAGGAAACGACACCTGATCCGACCGGGGCTTCCGTGGAAATCAGCGCTTCATGGAATGTGCAACCAACCCTGATGGGAAGTGATCATCACCCCATTATAATTTCTCTAATTTCTCTGGAGAATTACGCTAACACGTATAAGTTGAACGAAGAGTAACTCATTGGGACAAATGTCGTGAACACTTCACATTGGGACAAGGAACAGTGACAGATAGGGTCCTAGAGGCGACAGCCAAAGCTACGAAGGCTATCAAACTACGTCCTCAAGATCCTGTTCCCGTCCCGACCTACTATATCTCGGCCTTCGAGCTGCTTGTCTTCGAGCTTAACAACGATTGAAATCAAATCCTACAGACCTAGCTAGGCGTGCAGAGTACGACAGGCTTCGCGCGAAATTACAGCGTTATTCAAAAGGCCTGAAATAGGATCAGTGGCACGAGTTCCGTACTACGCGGAATGCTACCACCCCTGCCACAAAAGCATGAAATGAATTAATACAACGGCTCGTGCCAAGCCCTCTCGCACTGCTTTGCAATCCCTCATAATAAGCATGGACGTATCGGCTCAAGAACATGGGGAACTTTTACATAACAGCTTTTTCAAAAACGAGACATGCAGAAACCTACACGCCAACGCTGCACGATGATCAGGGTCCCTGCGAGAAGCTATTTACCCTGGCGGAGTTAGATGACGCACTGCGCCTTTGCAACACAAAAAGTACCCCAGGCCCAGATGGGATACCCTACAGCGCCATTGAGAAGCTTCCCGACAACGGCACGGAAGCTCTGCTTGACTACTACAATGACATATGGGTTACATGAGACGTCCCACTGACATGGAAAGAAGCATAAGTCAAACCAATTCTCAAACCGGGCAAATTACTAAATGGTCTTGCGCCCCTTCGTCCTATATGTCCTACATCCACCTCAGCAAAATCTTTCGAGCACATAGTTGCACGCCGCCTGAGTTGGCAACTAGAGAAGGATCATGTATTAACTGCTGTTCAAACAGGTTTTCGGACACACCTATGAACTTCCGACAGTCCGAAGATGATCACCCATAAACTTGAAGCTGCAAAGTAACCTGGTGGCCTCGGCATTTGGCTCCGTATGGCCATTATTAAAGCGTTCAACAATGCCCCACTAGCAACAATAATACGTGTCTTCAGAGAAAGCGACCTTGGTGGGAAGCTAAGTAGGTTTCTGGACGGCTTTCAGCTGGAACGTTCTTATAAGGTATGGGCGAGAGAAGAGTCGTCTAGCCGTCGAGTGCTCGAGCAAGGTGTCCCCCAGGGTGCCCTCTTAAGCCCGATACTGTTTGACATCTTGATGGCTGATATTCCCAGGGTGCTTCTCAAGCTTCCGTGGCTAAGAACTATTTATGCCGGTGACGTAACGCCGTGGACGATAAAAGGTGATATCATAACACAGCAACGAACCACCCCGAAAGGCATTGACGTCACAGTGGAATTTATTTTCTATCGTGGTCTTGAACTCTCACCAGAAAAACAACAGCCTACATATATGTACACGTATGCGGAGACCCCCCGACGTCCAGCTCCACCTTCATGGCCAAGCTTTGTACAGAGTTTTCACAGCCCGCATACTGGGCCTTATAGTCGACGGCAACCTACGCAACCGAAGTAAAGTTAGCGAACTGGCTTCTCGACATACTCAAACGGTGCGCAGGTTATGAGTGGGGTTGTTCTACCGAGAGGATCCTTCGCTTACGGCGAGGTCTCATTCAATCTAGGATATTGTGCGTCCTAGCGCACCTCTGCCATACCAAGACCCAAGCTAATGCGCTCGAGGTTTTTAACAGGCGGGGCAAGAAAATAGCCCATGGTCTTCCAGCCCAGACTCCCAGCTTCGACCTGCACATACAGCTTGGTTATGACATCGTCTCACCGATTTCCGGCCGACCACTTATGCTTTCACCTATGAGAACTATTTTCAAGGTGCCTTTTTCGGCCAGGTTATGATGTCGACGCTAGCCCAGGTGCATTTCAAACGTGAGTAGGGCAAGTGGCTCAACAGAGCTCTTCAAGCTTATTACGGAGTGTCACCCGTGCTGTCCTCCTAAATAGGAGCACTACAGTGGAAATCAGTTGAATGGATAATCTAGGGGGGGGGGGACTTTATATTTGTGCGCGTCTACGGGGCGTGTGTCCTGATCGGATATTGACCCCGAATTGAAAGCTTTAATGTTTCTGAAAGCCTGTTCGACGTCTCCGTGCAACCCCATTACCGAAATAATCTTTGAGATGTATTGGCACCAACCAGCCAATCTGAACCACGCTCTCCCACGGCTGACTCTTCTCGAAGAATAGCTTGTTGGTGATATCGGTAGGACAAAGAAAACACAACACTGTTCTTTGACACACCATGAACGTGCTATTGCCTCGGCGCAGTTGGTGGTGGTTCGGCAGGCAGCGTGGTCGCCAACCGCTTGTCGGCGGACCCCAACATACGCGTTCTGCTCCTCGAAGCTGGAGGGCTGGAGACGGCCGCACGGCAGATTCCTGCTTTGCCTCCAATACAAATCGGCGGGCAAGATGACTGGGCCTACATGTCCGTACCACAGAGAAACGCCTGTCTCTCGTTCCATGATCAGGTGAGACCCTACTTCCACTTGGGCGATATTCGATGTGTGAGCAGTTTACTTAACTTCAAGTTGAGTGAACTGCTTGGATTACAAAGGCCGCTACGCTTTAATGGCCCGGCGGAGTGCCCGAGGATTATAAGCAGCTGGGTGCCACGAGTTAGCCCAGGCCAGTCTGAGAGACGGAAAGAGGGATATTTTCTGAGATGCCCAATTCCCATGACTGTCTTTAAGGTAAACGTGCTCCTTCCTCTGGATGCGTGGTGGTGGGATGAGCCAGCTTTAGCAACATAGCTTTCAAATGGTGAAATAGGATACAGAACTTCGTGCCATTGATTGCTTTAGTCTGCGGATTTAAGTGTTGGATTTTTTACGCTTGCTTCTTCTGTGGACCGGGCTAGAATCTATTTATTATTGTGCAAGTAGGAAATTGACGGTGTCGAATTATAAACGCTTGCATAAAGCGCTAGGAAAACGCAGTTGAGTTTTTCTGTCAGTGTGTTAGCACTCATTGTGGCATACTGCCCTTACCCCGCTTTCGAAAAAAATGTATGCCGATGTTCTCTTCGGTTGCTTTGTAACGGCAGAACAGTGTGGTTGTATTGGGTACTCGGTGAACGCCTTCTGTTTTGCCCGTAGTTGCATCATATACGGATGGTTTGCAGTATGCTGCTTTGTATGTTTTTATCAGTCGACTAGTCTTATGTCTTACCGTGTATTGCATGCTGAGGCAAGGCATGACTAATAAAAGTGTAGTTAGGTTTTTAGCGGTTGAAATAAAAAGGACAAAACCCAATACTGATCCCTGCGACGTCTCTGACCAAGGCAATGTGAAGAGAGCGCAGTTTAATGGCGCCTAAATAAACGTTTCCTTCAGTTTGGGAAAAATGTGACTTCTGCAACTTATCACCCGTCTCACTTCCTATCAGTATGGTAGTATCGCGATCATGGCACAACTTGTCACGTTGTAGAAGGACTCATGGATCCCCCCTCCGACTATCATGTTTAATTCACAAGATCCGCATGGAAAATAAAAGTTCGGAGAAGCCCATTTTTGCGCTTGCCGGGCTTTATGATGTTCTCTTGGTTGGGGCAGCTGGCGTTTAGTGCACTTGCGGAATAGCGGTATTTAAAACTCTGTTTTAAAGGCGATGGCCTTTCTTGGGCTCCGTAATCGCTAAACGTTTTCTCGGCTTGTATGCCTGTCAACCGACTGCACCACTCGCCGGCCAGCGCCGGTTAAATGGGACGCACTGCACACGATCCAGGAATATTGTTCCACCATTTTCATTTAACACGATCTTTATACCTCCGTAACGTGAACCAAATTTGCCACGTCCTGATAAAGGCAACACCAATATCTTAATTGGGAGGGTGGTGAAACTTTATTGTTCGTTTATTTAAATTGAATTTGAGTTTGTAAGTCTGCATAAAATTGCAAGAAAAAAACAGCCTCCACGTGGTTCTAACTTGTTTGAACTGTGCCTTCGAATTTTGCCGTTTGCATTAACGAGTAGCACACTAACCGCGACTTCATTATTCATCGCAAATACCGGTCTGGTGCGCCATACCGGTATTCTGGAGGTCGTGGGTTCAGATCCCACCTGGCGGGCACTTTTTCTCCACTTTCTTTCTTTCCAAATATTTTATCTGTTTCAATGACTTACCACATCCTCCCCTTTGCTTTCCGGGGTTTTGCTTACTGCCAACTTTTATTTCTGTCTAATTTCAACGAGCCCTTCATATATAATAGTAGAACCACGCTGTTACGTTCCTGACTGTTCGTTGTGTGCCGCCGGTCCTGGCATAGCTCCCGTGGAATATATATTGCGAGCGCCCCGGGGTAAATCCCCGGGAATCACTCAGGGATTTTTTAGCTCGACTATAGCACCGCTTTTTTCCATTAGATAGCCTGTTTAACTGCTTGCTGTACCAAGGAGCTTCCAGGTTAGAATTTATTATGCGTAAACGGATGTATCAGTTAGTTCGTGAACTTTATTTTTAAATAGGTTGCAGTTTTCTTGAACAGTACCAGTATCAAAATGTGCCAAGAAAATGTCCAGAAAGCAAGGCTCTTGAGTAGTTGCGAATTTGCTTAGTTGAGGTGGTAGCCATGCTTAGTAGAACGTTTATGTTAAATGAAAGGAGTGAGTGGTGGCTCAGACTGGGTAAGTATGAACGTGCGTAGGTAATATCAATTTCAGTATATTAGCGGTTTCTTGCATTGTTCTAGTCGGTTCAGAAACAAGGTGGGAAAAGGAAAATAAGGAACAAAGATTCAGAAATTCAGTTGTCTGAGATGAAGGTGGTTTGGATGCGGGGGTTTCCGAGGACCAAGAAATATGTGGGACTTTAAAATCGCCCATAAGGAATATAGAAGCAGTGGGGTGTCTTGTAGGAACAATATTAAGGGCATGTTGTAGTTCAGAGACAAATGTTGGGGGATATGAAGGTGGACGGTAACACACGCCAATAACAAATGCCCGGTGCCCAATGTAAGCGGAGGACCATACAGACTCTACATCAGTATGAATGGGAATTGAGTGAGATGGATAAGACTTTTTTGACTGCAAGTAATACGCCACCGCCTTGACGCAAGGTGCGATCGCAGCGATAGATGTTAAAAGAATACAGGTCGAAGATTTCACTATCAGGAATATGTGTGTGCAACCTTGTTTCAGTGAGTGCTACGATATATGCGCTAACGGTGCTAATGGCAGGGTAAGGGATTCCCGTTTGTTTGTTACACTGCGAGTGTTCGCTAGAATTGCCGAGACACATGGCATCGATGCACCAGCTTCCCTCACTTGTTCCTAGCTTTGTCGGGCTGCCGGGCAGAGCAAACGCACTCGACAAAAGCGGTGCTGCGGACGCAGTCTTGGGAAGCGGCGTAGCAGGTGGCGCACGTTTTATTTCTTTTACGCTATCAGACACGGTATCGTACGTGAAACACCGGTCGCCTATTATTAGTTTGTTATAGCGCAACTGGAATTGCAGAGAGTGTGGTTGGCCTTTGCGGAATTCTAGAAGTTTCTTTCTAGCCTGCCTAGTTGCGGCTGAAGAATCTTACGATACCGCGATGTCTTGAGTTTTTAAAACAGTGCGGGCGGAAAGGATTGCTTCCTTTATCCTAAAGCTGCCAAATGTAATCATGACCTGACGAGATTTGGATCTTGAAAAGGTGCCCATAAGGTGAACGCGATGGACATCGTTCCTAGTAATGTATTCTCCCGTCGCACTTGATAGCGCAGACAGCGTCCGCTCCTCTGTGTCTTGACACGATTCCCGCGAGTTTAGGATACCATGAACGAGCAGGCTAACGAGCTCCGGGACGTGTCCTCTAGATCACCCAGGCGAGATATGAAGACGTCGTGCAGCGACATCACATCAAGCGCTCTGCAGCGTCACTGGCAGCCGCCAGGGCATCCCCTATCTGCTATATCGCTTCCGAGTTCGATTCTAAACACACAATACGGCCGAAAATGTTAACTCGCTTTCTTTCTGTTGCCTGCTGGCCAGACATTGTTTATCTGATATCTGTTTGAAGATCCGCTTGCTCTTTCTTTATTGTGATTGTCCGTTCGTCGATGTCTAAGTATCTGGAGCATTGTGCTCATTTGCTTCCAGTTCGCATCCAAAGCTTTGTCGTAAGCGGCGGCTCGGTTTCCGGACTTAGGAGGTCCCGGTTTAGTCTCTACGTCGCCTGACAGAAGCAGAACAGCGCGACATCAACGCAATAGAGCAATGTTTCACAAAACACGTGCGGGTATTGGAGAAGTATCAAAAAGCGGTTGTGAGATCGCTGTACAAAAGGGAGAATTGATTACGCACTTGCGGGGCGTAGAGAAGAATTTTCGGCATGGTTTCACGAACGCTGATGCCCACTAAAGGCAAACGTGCTGCGTGGCTTGTTTATATCCGCGCTCCACAGTGCTGCCGCCGTCAATTCGGCCGTGTTCCGGGTGAACGTTGAGTTGCTTAGTCGAAGGTTGATATTGTCGCAGCCACGATTGCAGATATCCAGCCCGTCATCGCCAGTTGACGCTTGAAATGCCTGCCCAGGTTCGATGCGCGAAGAACGTAATGGCCAGACGAAAAATACGGTCAGCAAAGCCTGCGGGGCACACAGAAGATATTTCGGCATATTTTCACGAACGCTGCTGCAGTTACAGCTGAAGTGTGCACACTGAGTCAAATGCTTGCTCATAATCTATGAATGCCATGTTCAACGGATCATTATACTCTGAACATTGTTCGATTACCTGGTGGCTGGCGCGAATATTTTGTAAAGCTGAGAAAAATTCTTCTGAAACCGGCCCGTTCTCTTGGCTGTTCAAGCTCTAAGGCGGCACTTTTGACCTTAAGAAATACTTTTGTAAAAAATTTGTAGGAAACGTGAAGCAAGCTGATAGGTAGGCAATTTAAAAGATATTTTCCATCATCTTTCTTATATGGACAAGACAAATTCCCCTTTTCCGCGGCTTTGGAATGGCAGAACTCATAAAGCATAGTGGGAATAGATCTGAACGCCTTGTTATTACAATGGTCCCACCAAGGCACAATATATCAGCCGCAATTCCGAAATTTCGCCCCCTCCTCCAGCTTTGCCATTCTTCACTGCGATAAGCGCCGTTTCTGCTCCATATCTTGTTACCGGCGGAACCCCCGCGACATCTATTCAAGAAGCGTGCAGCTTTCCCGAAAGTTTCTCGGCTATTTTTAGTATGTCATCCATATTGTTTCTATTTTGCATTTTCCTCTAGGAGCGCAATAACTAATTTTGGCAAATAGCGAGATTCCTCTTTTTTTGTAGCTTCAAAATTTCCGGAATGGCTGGTTGGTTCTTAAACTGTTGCAACGTTGAAGTCTTGCACGTAGGCAGTTTTGCTTCCTTTAATAAATTTGGATACCTAGCCCAAATAAATTCTGTCCCTCGTACCGGAGACTAACATTTTTCGGTGGTTGTTAATAAAGGAATTCAGATGTCGGTGCGACTTCAGTTAACATTTTTCTGTTTTTCGCCAACGGCAAGTGCTAGGCACATTCGTGAAATGATTGTCACAGTGTCCACATTGTTGTATTGATTGGACAACTGAGAGAAATATTTCTCGAGTAGCACTCTCACTTCTTCCACTTTTCTAAGTACGCATGCCAGGCTATGCTTCTTTCGCTTTAGCAGCTTCAATTTTTCTCTTCCGAAATTCAGATGGAAACGGCTTCTGACCATCTTGTGATCACTCGTTACGGTTCTGGGAAAACACTGTACGCCTTGCACCATGCAGGGAGTACCAGTTGAAGTAAAGTTTAGTTCATTTCTAATAGGGCATTCCCAAGTTTTTCCGAATTTTTATTTTGCGAAATAATGTATTCATAATTCGTACGGTATTTGTTTCGGCAAAGGCAACTAGCATTTCCACTCGCCTGTTCGAGAGAATAGAGCGAATTCCCTGCTGCTTGCTCGCCTACCTTTTGTACACCTGATTTGTATTAAATACGTCTACCATTTGTTAGGAGGATTTACTCTATTTATGCCTCATTCAAGATGTCTATAAAAAAACGTCACAGAATCATCTTCATAGGTAGATGTTGGTGAAGATTTCTACCACATGTAACTTCGGCTTGCCGTTGAGCTTGAACAGATTACACACTCTCATTAATTCTGCAAAATCTTCCGACATTCTGTGCTGTAGTCCTATGAATCAAGTACTGTACTGGTGACTGAAGTGTTTCACAATACCCGAGATAAATAAAAATCGAGCACTGCTTGGGCCCGGGCTAGCCTAAAACCCCAGGTCCGGCCTGTCTCGTGAGTCGGGCTGGGTGGCCCGACAAGTTTATCACCGGAACCAGATTGGGCCCGACACAATGCCGCTGGCCCAGACGAGGCTGGGGCTCCAAGCCGCTGTTAGGGGCCGGACTCGTTCTGGATGTCATGGGCCTGGGCCGTTAATATTTCGGACGTGAAGTGTAGAAAACAGCATTCAAAAGGGTGTTGCGAGTTTGCTACCATGCGCTTCTTGATGTTAGTTTTACACATTGTTCTATAAAGGTATTTTGCTAGGTCTGAGTGCCACTGCACTCTCATGTACAGTATAAAGTAGTCTCATGTATGGCATAAAGGTATGATAAATTGGGGTATAACATGTCCAAGCCACAATTACAAGGAACGCCATGGAGGGTAACGAATGAATTTACACAATCAGAAGATTTGCATCTATGCTTACGTACACTTGTGTTGTACATGTCTCTTCCTTCGAACTGCAGGTACCGTGTCCGGTAATCTCATTCTAGTGCTGAAGAAACAGTACCGCTGAGCGACTACTGAGGGCGAAACATTTCAATCGCCGCACAAGACTCGTGGATTGAAACGTAGCATCAAAAATTTCACCATACCAACTTGCGCCCGAAACAACCACGTGATGTCGGCAAAAATCTGGGCAAAAAAGGTGGTTGGGTCTCTGGTGTAGGAACAACAGCTATTATCACGCCAATGTGACGGGAACTAAACACGGTAAAAGCTAAAATGTATGCACTACTCTAACTCCGAACTTTCACATTTCAATCAATGAGTGCTGTAGAAACTAGATGATTTCTCAGATTTCCTACTATAGGAAGACACTAAGCGTAAAATTTACATTGGAATTTCCTCCCGTGTCGAATCCTGGGCCTTGTCACGCACATGCGGGCTCTCCCTATGCTGGGTTTGGTGCACATCCCAGGGTTTGCCGCACAAACCTGGGTTTGGCGCACAAGAGCACGCGGGACCCGGTCGTGCCCGGGTTAGGCGTTACGGACCCGAGACTGGCTTGCGCTCGTAACGCGGGCTTTACTATCACGCCAGTGTTCTTTTCTAGGATGAAACGTTCCCGTCAGGGAGCACTAGGAATTCCTTACCAACCTTTCCTGCTTTGCTCAGGGGTATTATGTCCCACCCAATGCCTGATAGCTCTTGTAAAAAGACGGATGAAACTGGCTTCGCTCTTACGTGTTCGAGCATTGCACGTGGCAATAATATTTCCACGTGGCAGCCTCTCCGTAAATACAGATTCGTACCACCTTTACCCAGTAATGATTGACTTGTGCCCTCTCTGAGTAAGGGAAATACAGCCGCTGCAAAGTGCAGGTTAATATTGGGGTTGAAAATTCATTTTGGGATGGTTGTGGGAAATGTATTACAGCAGGGTTGCCGAACCCTTGTCCGGTAATTAACCCTTTGATCCCCAATATTACTCAGGAGCAACAACTCAAACAATATTTTTTATAGCGTGAGCTACGCTGGCTGAGGTTGAGCAGTTTCGTGTGGCTCTCGTGGAGCCGTGCGGCGCATGCGCGAGGAGCAGTTACGTCACACCGCGCAGAGAACGTTGCTCGCTGCCCGGCGTCTCTTACACACCCCACGCGCCCACTGTCTTTGTCGACGTCTGTTCCGCAAGTAGCGGCCCGGCCCACAATACGATCATGCGAGGGGGGGCCGGATGTTGAACCGATGGCTTGTTCGTCGCAGTAACAGCGGAGTGCGCCTGTGGAACCAGCTTAGCTCTGGGGCGATTGATGACGCTGCGCCGCAGCCGACTGATAAATATACGTGTGTCCCATAATGCGTATACCGTGTGTGTGTCATTCAAGCAGCAGTGAGCATGATAATCAAGCTAATCCTAGAGAACCAGGAAAGCCAAGGATAACAAGCTGAAGCTTAGCTCACGCTACGTATTGCCTGGCATAGCCTAGCTAAGCCAGTGCTAATTTTTTTTCCTGTTACAAGTTTTGGTTTTATTCCTCTGCATTTAACACCATCTGTTGACAGAAAAAGGTACCTGTACCTTCAAAAATTAAAAAAAAAAAACGCCAGAACGCACTTCTGTGGGCTAAAAAAAGTCCTGTTTATGCGTGCCAACTCGCATCGAGCGGTGGGGCTCAATGGGCTAGTGACAGGTAAGCGAATTTGGGCAATTACTTTGTTAATACAAATTGTAGCAATAGAAACCTTACGTTATCGCGTCCACTGGAACCACAAATTAGGCTGATCAAGGTAGCTTTTTCGTTCAAGTGATGTAGGGGCAGCCAGTGTCCAGTGTTTCCTTGTGCCCAGTGTTTCCCAGTGTCCGTACTAGAAAACCGAATTTTTTTCTTACGTCATATTTGTGATGTGGGAACCTCTTCTAGGTCATAAAAATGTTTTCACAATCCTAAACAAGAAATTAAAGATTTGGGCGGCGTCAAAGGGTTAATTGTGTCCAAGAGAGCCTCACGTCTTGTCTAGAACAGCATCTCGTGGTATCTGGTGATGTTATGACCGGATATGCACCGTTTCGGGCCTGGTGAAGTAACAAAGGGGGCTACCTAAGCATCGTTCAAAGTAGCTCAGAATTTGTTTGCCCTCCATTAATGCCTACAGTTCATCACGTCTACAAAGCATCGCTTCGTGAAATGCTACTTGAATGCTGCTGGCTACTATTATTGCTATTCAACTCGCAGAGATCACCATTGCCATCAGGAAAAGTACTGGGAGGCACCGGCTCGATAAACTACATGATGTACCTACGTGGAAACCGCCACGACTACGATCGCTGGGCTACGGAGTACGGAGCGAGTGGTTGGGCTTATGAGGACGTGCTACCGCACTTCAAAGACATCGAGGACTTTCGAGCAGGAGAAGTAACTGGTGAGTATTCTTACTACAGCATTTCAACAAGAAGGCTTCTGTGTGCTCTTGGTTTAGTAATGCAGCGACGTAATGTTTTTCCTCCAAGTTTCTCTAGTACTGCACAACACTTCTAAAGGGTTGTGCATTCTACTGTTCCTAGCCAAACACAAAGATAAAATTGAGCGGGGACGCATTCCGGCGCTTATTCTATTCGCACTTTTGTAATAGCCTTGTTCCAGTTACTTCTATTGGTCTTATTAGATACCTCCAACACAATTTAGGTCGAAAACCGCTACATATTTAGCAGGAACGTTTTAACCCAAGGCTTTGTTGGCCTCACTGATGGTGCTGTCGTTACCACAATGCACTGCAGGAAAGCCAACATTACACACTGTTTGGCCACAAGTTGATAATGATGAAGGTAAACAAACGCTTCCTGTGGTTAAAATTGAACTTCGGTACCTCACGTTACGAAGCCAACGTCTACCCGACTGCGCCACTTTTGGCCTGTATTTTTCTTTCACCGCATCTGGGTCGCTGCGCATTCCTTTTGGGTTCCCTGCGTGGCCGTTAGCATTCAAACAACATTACAAATACACCTGAATCGAGTTTATTCTAACAATACCATAAACTACCCCTCTATCGCGTTCCTTCTTCAAAGTTCAAGTCCCCTTCAATGTGTGACGACAATGTGTCAACGACGTCGCTTGGTGAGGGATGGGCAGGGGGCGGAGCTCCGCTTTATCACCAGATGTGCGATTGCTGGCGCGTGTGTTTCCACTGTTTGCGGCAGAAAGAAGGCACTTTGATTACTGGCGCTTTGACTTTGATTGCAGCGGCTTTTATTTGGGCACCTCGACATAACATTCGATGTTCGCACTCAAGACAGCTTCCCCTTTAAACCATCCTCGTCATTATACGAGGTGGAGTTGAATTTTTTACTACAGGTAGGGCTTCGAAGCCTAGCGGCTTTGGAGAAGCAGGCTCAGTTTGCAATTGCGAAGATACGGGGTTCGATTGCCGAAGTTATCAGCGTTATTTGAAACTACCTTTTTGTTTACTTTCCCTCGACCCATCGTTCATTCTTTGCGAAGTTTTGGGTTACATGACAGAATTCCGCTTACTATATAACAAATTTTGAACGCATTCTTCTACTGGAAAGCACAAAATCTGTTACTCTGGAGCTTATACACGCTGCACGAGGGGCTCGTTATAGAGATAAGAAAACAAAGTATCGCAACTTTGACGCTCAAAGCACTTCTTTTAGTATGAGACCAATTGACGCCTTGTCATTTCTGCTGATCCCTAGTTCTTATTTATTTCAACAGAGTATCATGGCACTGACGGTGAGGTGCCAGTGAACAACGTAGACGGCTCAACAGCGGCAATTTCTCCACTATACATGGAGGCGTGCCAGCAGGCTGGTTATGCTGCTGTTGACTACAATGGCCCGACCCAATCAGGTGATCCCATAAAGATCTTGGTTACTAGAGCCATATTTCACATTATCACCCAAAGGGGATCTATGTGTCTGTTAATCGTTTTCTTAAATGAATGTGTGCAAGGCTCAAACAGTTCACACAACACGCCTGGTTGTACCCCGCAGGCTGCTCACGGCTGCAGGCGAATATTAAAAACGGCGTCCGAGTCAGCTCAAGCAAAGCCTTCATAACACCAGTTGTCGAGGAACGGGAGAACCTCCATGTAGCGGTGTACAGCCAGGCGACCAAGGTAAGCGTCGGCATTCATAAGAATTACCTGGAACATCGGCCCTTGGAGGATTAGTCGTGGAAAATATGATGATCTGCCAACCGCTAACAACTTCTGAATTGGCCATCCGTGACCCTCAGGGGCTACAGTTTTTGGATTCGATGTTTCGTATGTGTAAGCGTTTGGAAAGGTATGACTATCACCAGAGAATCCGAAAATGGTGAGATGCGCAATTTGTTTTAAGCCATAGATACCTGTTATTACTGTTGCTTGAATTTATTCTATCTTTGAAGTGAATATCAAATGCTTCTGGTGCTGCAAATAAAATATTACAGGCCAATAGCATCACTGTGGCACAATAGGTGCTGGTGCAGCCACAAATGCAAATAATCCCGTGGGGTCATTTACTATTCGCTCCACAGAAAGCGCGCGCGGGGAGATTTGCGGGGCGGGGGGGGGGGGAGGTGGAGAAGCGGGTTATCAAAGTGAAGACAAGATGCAATTATGTCGGCTTTGTCCCAAAGAAAAGACGCCTACTTTAAAACAAACTTTCCACTTTGTTCTAAATATCCGACCTTAAATGAACGCAGGTAGTAATTTAGCATTTCCAAGCTTGAATTTTCTCCCTACGTAGCAGTATTCCTCGCCGGGCAAGTGCGTTATTTTGGTGAAAAGCAAGTTTACAACAACAGCATTGATAGTTTTGAACCTTTGGCCACAAATCTCAGTGTTACATACATCAGTTTCCCATATTTAGGTGGCGCAAAAAAGATTTCATATATGTAGTCGAGAGTTTGATGGCCGACCATCTGATCCCAAAAAATGGTTGGAATAGTTTACTGCTCACTGACCAAAGTAAAAAATCTACAATTTATAGTTTGGGAGCGCAACAACTCCCTTGTTCAGACTGAAGCAACAAGCTGGTCGTCCTCGATTGATGTAGAACTGAGCAGTGTTTCTAATAATTTCGCATAGAGCATCTAGGAACCCTTACTATTTAGAGTGTTAGTTTGGCATTGTCTGGATGATGAGTGACTCATAGGTTCGACGGGTTGATGCATTCTGTTGTGTTTTATTATAATTGGTTCCTCCAGTTATATTATGCCGGTTCCCGTTGCATGCTCATCATTTTCCTTACTTGATACTTTTATCTTCCGTACTTCATATTGATTTTATTTCTAGCGTTTCGGGCAGTTCTTCAGTTTGTACTGATGAACAGACGACAAAAGCAATTCTGTATACAATGCCCGTACCTTTTTACCAGGAAGCTGGTCTGTCGCGTCTTTCAGCTTGTAAACGTGAAACATCAGCTTAAACACACTTTCTCCTAAGCTAAAACTCTTCGTTGACAGTATGACGTGATCAGAAATTGGGTAACTGCACGTAAACCTGCGAGCACTCGTAGATGATGTTGCACTAAAAGCGGAACATTAAGCCTACACTCTTAGGCAAAAAGGACTAAAAGTTCGTCCTTTCGGGGACTAACGGCCTCTGCCACAATCATTAGTCCCTTTGGGGACTAACTGCGAGGGGACGAACGGTTAGTCCCCCACCCGGATGGTCCGTTCCGATACTCCCCAAGGACGAACTGCGTAGAGTGCAGAAAAAAGAAAAAAACGCCAGCACCGGCAGGGATCGAACCCCCGACGCCCGGAATTCTACAGAAAGAACCCGACGCGCTATCCGCTAGACCACGCCGCCGGATGGTTCCTGCGGCAGATAATATTCAAGTGTACAGGGTGTAGTTCTGTGCATAACGCAACAGATCCATTGCAACTGGTGCCCGAATTTCTATCTGTGCAAGCGAACGTGACCGCGTTTAGCGCCTTGCGCTTAGCGGTTTGCTAGGTTTAGGGACTATTGCTCAGTTCGATTCGAAGTAGAGCCTCACAACCATAGTTTTTTCGTAAATAACAATCAACTCGTCGTCGCCTAGTTGAGATAGGTAGCTGGGCGATCGGACGACTCATTTGTTTCCGCACAAATTAACGCAAGCTAAGTGCTTTCTTAGTGTTCGATACATATGTTAAGTGCTCTATGTAACGTATGTGAAAGGTGTCGTCTGTGTGAGTGTCAGAATAAGGAAACATGCCATATTTTCCTGCATCGGCGAAAGCGAATTTGGTGTTGCTTAGCCTGAATTCTCCAAATTCGCGTCGCTAGACGATTGCGACCGCGAAATGCGAGCGGGTTTTACAGCAGTTGCAGCATTGTCATAGCTTTGGTGCCCAAGGCAATTATGTACCGAGTGTAAAAGATAACTTCGAGACGCTTACCTGTAGCGAGCATTTTTTGTTTTGCAGTTGTCATCAGCAATATGCGTTTTTTCTAGTCTGTTAAACATATACATATTCATTAGGCTCAGGAATCCACTTTTGCTACTGTCACTAATTTTTGAGTTACTGTTAAGGCGCTTGAAAGCTTTCATTGGCCGTTATTATCTCGCACGAATCGAATGCAACACAGCGTATCAACATAACCTCGCCGAGAAGCGTATGACAATCGCGCTTCGCCGCTCCTTGCCATTACCCGCCGCTCTACTAACCCTAGGCGATTTTCTTATAACTAACATCAATATTTTCTCCCGTGGCACCATCTAAAGCACCCAGTGACTGCAATGCCTTGTGTTTTGGAAATATAAAACTGTTCGCAGACATATGCGCGAAAGGGCAACGACGACGCCATTAGGGGACTAACGACGCAGCAAAGAGACTAACTGCATGCGTTTCGTCTTCCCGTTACTCCTTATAGATCGGCGGGGACGAACTGTTAGTCCGAATTTATGCACACGGCACGTACTCTGCCGCAGATACTCCCTTTGAAGATGAACGGTCGCCCGTGAAGACTAACGGCTGTATTTTAGTCCCTATTTTAGTCCTTTTTGCCTAAGAGTGTAGTGGTCGGCTGGCACATACCTGCGTTTGCATTGATTAGCAAACAAGACATTTACCCTAAGCATAACTGGAACTCGCATATTTGCTACTCCAGTAATTATCCCCCGTACACGTCTCGCGTACGTTTCTAAATCGAAGCCCGCAACGCATTAAGTTGATCTCCTTTTTCCATATACTTCCTGTGCAGGTGAATTTCGAAGGAAGCCGCGCCGTTGGTGTTTCCTTCACTCGTCTGGGTGAGCCAGGGTACGTGAAGGCGAGACGGGAGGTGATCCTGTCAGCGGGTGCCGTCGGTTCCGCACGGCTCCTGCTCATTTCAGGCGTAGGGCCTAAAGAAGACCTCGAGAGACTTCAGGTTGGAGTTTATATCAATGCAGAGTTCTGAAGTTTCTTTGCGTGTTCGATGTTATTGGAGCCTCAAACACCAGACACTAGAAGCCTAACATACAGAGGTGTCGTAATAGCGAGTACTAAATCCCCCGCAAAAACCGGTACCACCCAGTATTAAATCAGTAAAAGAAGCGGAGCTGTCGTTCTCTTGTGTCGGCTCGGACGTCAAAGGGCGCTCGCCAAAGAACGACAGCACTTCCGCCACACAAGTTGTAACGTGATCGCCAAGTAATCGGCTGCTAAACTTCAGTGGCCGAAGGTATTTTTTTCACTCCCACGCCTAGCGGGAGGCACAACCACTGCACCCACTATTAGTGGGTCTGGTAAGTTGCTCTTAACCCTCACCATCGTCAGCAGACCTACGAAAGTGCTTAAACTACAACAGCTCCGCTGTTAAAATGTGCAGCTCAACTTTTATTTCAAGGATGGATGTTTGGTGTGCACTGAACATTGACAATGCGATGATTGACTCTATTACCAGTGTGACCGGTGTGATGATTGACACTACTACCAGCTGTAACCTGGTTGCTGAGCGTAAAGCGCATGCTTTCACAACAGACAGAGCTCCATTGAGGTTATGGTTTCATTTCTGATGTCGTTAGAGCCTGTTGTGTTCAAAGTCGCCCACTCCATACTTGATAGCTGCTCTGCGCCTAAGTTTGGTACCTGTGGGTAACTTTATCTCCGAAACATTCTGGGGAACGCAGTGTTAGTGGTTTTTACCTACGTTTTCTTTTGACAATAGCCTTGCCTCATTATGCCCTAGAATGTAAGCATAGTTGCGGGACACAAACACACGCTCGCAATGAGCACGACACCTCTGTAGTGTGGGGCTTTTCCCATCGGAATATTCCATTCCGGGAGAGATAGGTGCGATGCAGGAGGTTACTTTAGCGTGTTGATGTGCCGTTCTCAAGACCGTAAATACACAAATTCACATTTAGTTACCAAGGGCACATGGAAAACTAAGCTAACAGAATATTTTACATTGAAAAGCGTAAGAAAAATTTTTGCTTGTGCTTTGCCCACGCTTGGACCTAGGCCGTTCGCTGCCAAACCCGCGATTCTATTACTCGGATACTGAGTGAGGCTGAACAGCGGACTTGTTCTATTAGTTGCTCAAATGGACCGATGGAGCATTCCAAGCAAGTCAGAAGATTGCATTTGGGGCTTACAGGACTTGCAGAGCTTGCGCCTACCAGAGAACATAATGTCGCTTCCTTGTTTGGTGTTGTGAAACTCTCGGTTAATTTGTCTGCTTTCGGCCTGACCATATTACCCAACGTAAGGAATGATATGGAGTGAGGCTTTCCCTGATTCTAACCACCCTGTTTCGACTATTCGCTTCCCTTCTTCAACATCCCACTCTGGCACTTCAAAGGTTAGATCAACGCTTTACTAACATGTACAGATCCGCTAAAGGTGCAAAAAGAAGTCTTGTTAATGTGAATATTATGTAAAAGCGCATATTCTTTGTCAAGTGGTCTGTCGAAATCATAATATTCGTGTTCATTATCGACAACAAGTTTGTCGCCTACAACAGGAAGCCCTCCCCCACAGACTTCCCATTGTTCCTAACGCAAGGTGTGCGAATCCATCTTTCACACTAGTTTTCCTCCTCTCACACCCACATCGCGTCATACTGATAGTCAGTACCTGCAGTACTGATTATCAGTATCAATTTTTCAAGCCTGGCATTCCACCACTTTCCAGTTTTCTGCATTACATTCCTTTCCTGCAAATTCTGCATTACATGGCAATATTTCATCAAGGAATATCAACAGCGGACATACCTAGACTAAGAACAACGCTTTGTCGTGCTTTTCGCCCTCTAAAATAGCTAAGATATTACCTATCTGTTGGTGTAAAACATTCCTACTACTATGGAATTACTTATTTGTGGCTAAATTGTTGCTTTTTGTGCGGTTTCTCATAACGGAAACGAACCTAAGCAACCTTACGATACTTCAAAAAATAGACATACAGGATATTCCAAATCTAAATTATTATGAAAGCTGGGCACCAGACTTTGAGAGAAAGAGAGATAGAGAGACAGAAAGAAAGAGAGAGAGAGAAATACGTGCTTTATTTGAGACCTGTACGAGAGCACTCTTGCTGTCTGCATCAGTGTTGGCCTGTGAGGGTAGTTGGGTCCTTAGAAAGGGCGGGTGGGACAGTGGGAGTGTCTACTGTAGTTGCCCCTCGTCGGCATAGACAAATGCGGCAAGAGAGGTCCATAACAAAGTGAGCGTCGTGATGTCCCGCGTTGAAGGTAGCACGCAGTCGATGTATGTTGTCGGGCGAATGTCCTCAGGGAGCGTACTGAGCGTGCGAGCACGGAACAGAGCGTAATATTGACAGTCCCAGACCAAACGTGCTGCGTTGCAGGCACGCCAGACTGCGGACAGAGTCATTCGGCGGGGTCATTGCCGTAGAATTTTTGGCGAAGCGCGGGGGAGAATGCGGTGCTGGTGGCAAGGCGGCGAACCAATTGGCATGGGAGGAACAAGGCGCTGATGCTGTTCGGTGTGGTCTTGCCTATCCTCACGAAGGCACCGGAGTATCTGTCGGCGTCTCTGTTGTGCTAGTGCTTTCCTGACAGTGACATCGGGCGGGCTCGCATTAGTGATGGGCAATGCTGTCAGCGAGATTCGTTGTCTAGCCGAATCTCTCGCCTCGCTGTGAGCCCACCCATTGCCCTCAATACCGAAATGGGAGGTACCCAAGCAATGGAGGCGGTTATGTTGAGGTAAGAATGCCAATCCACGAAAAGTGCGACCAAGGTGCCGAGGATTCCCGGATATGATGACGAAGCTCCACTCGCTCACCTGCAGGTGTGTGCGCGAGCCAAATCAGTGAAAAGCAAAAGCTTGTGTGGTGCGCCCCTTGTTATGAAAGTATTTCTCCCCCACTGTGCAGCATGGAGGAGGGCAAGTAAATCAAGGTACGTTATGTCGGCCCTGGCGGTACTGGTAAGGAGACCCGCATTAGCGACGCAATGGTTGGTGTCAAACCAGGCCACCACACAAACGTACACTAGGCCACTTTCGTCCTCCTCAGCAATATCATTTCGTGGAGACACCGAAGTCACCGCCATGCCGGTGTATACAATGGTGTGAGTGACGAGCGATTTGTTCATGACGCTAAAGTTGGGCACCTTGGCAAAGCGGCGCCGTCTTGCTGAATTCAGAGGCAGAGGACCCATGCCTCGAGGAAGCGGCTTGCTATCCGTCAAGGCAATGCTCACAGTCCATGGAAGGGGTGAGGACGGTAGACCAACAGCCATAGTGGTAAAGTCCCAAGCTCATCTAAGATGGATAGTCCCTAATTAGTGGTGCCAAGGCGTTCCTTCTGGGCTGAGAGAGCTTTCTCTGCTAATTCCGACAACAAATTCATCCCAGCAGGGAAGCTCACTTAAGGGTGTGTATTTCGGCAGCCCGGTTACCATCCGTATGCGTCACGATTAATCTTTCTGAGTTGTTCTTGCTGCCGGCGGGTAAGGACATGATACTTGTAAGCGTTGAGAACGCGGAAATTTATGCTAGCTCGTACGATCTGCCGCATCTCCTTCTCTCTCGTACCCAAATTTATACTTTTAACTCGGCGAATAAGATGCAGCAAGGACTTGCAATGCGTGGTGACTTTCTTTACCCATGTCGTGCTTTTACCATCTTGGTCAATGTATGCTCTTAGCACCCTGATGGAAGGTTTCCTGAGTATGCGTTGGCCTGCCATGGAGGGGGAAAATGTTTGCGCATAGTCTCGGTTTTCATGAATGGGCCATTGAGAACTACAACGTATTCAGTTTTTGCAGCAGACGCAGTCATTCCCATCGTCTGAAGGTAACTGTTAGTTACATCTAGGCCAGCTGTAATGTGTGTTCCTGTTCGCCAAGGGCTCCAGTCGTCGCCCAAATGGTGATGTCATCAGCGTAGTTGGCGAAATTTAATGACGGAATTCCCTCAAGCAAGGGAGGGAGGACGAGATTGAAGAGAGTAGTCGGGAGGACTGCACCCTGGGGTACTCCAACCCTGTTTGGGCAAGTTTGTGCGATGTATTCTACCACTTGCCCTCTGTAGGTTCGATTGTACAGGAAATTTTTAATGAATTTAAGCTTATGTCCACGTACTCCAGCAACTTCGGCGCTTTCTATCACAGCTTTGTGTGGGACGGAGTCGTAGGGTTTACGGACATCCACTGCCACCATCCACTGCCATCTGTACTGCTGAGTGAGCACTGAGCATCCGGTGATGCAGCGTGAGCAGAATATCCTGCGTGATTAGGCCTTTCCGAAAGCAGATTTGGTTCGAGCGAAACGTAGCAACTTTCCCAAGCTGCCAATTGAGGCGCTTTAAAACCATGCGTGCAACCAGTTTACAGAGGTCTGAGATTGGCAAGGTCATTATGTGGTTCTCCGGGCTTTAGAATGGGTTTGATAAGGGAGTCACGCCAGGCATCGGGAAACCTGGCGGTCATCCAAACCAGGTTAATCCCGTCCAACAGAAGGCGTAAGGAAGATTCAGGGAGCTTCCGGAGTTCTGCGACGGTGACGGTGTCCAGGCCTGGGGAGCTACGAGGATTCGCCCTTGCCAAAGCTGCATGAAGCTCAGTCATAGAGAATTGGAGAATGGCTGATTTATGTCTGCCAGGCTTGTAGGTATTTGATCGTCGGACTTCTCTGGTGCTGAGTTCGGTGAGTACATTTTCGGATCGGGCAAAGTCGCTGGCTGGGGGAAAAATACATCGGCCGCATGGAGCGCCAACTGAGCTTCGGATATTTGCTGGCGAAGGGCGAGTGCTTTGACAGGAGTGCGTTTCTTTGAGTTACCTTGCCAGCTACAAAAAAGGTGCCATATTTGGGGCCCACTCATATTACCATTTAAACGCCAGCAGAAGTCAAGCCACGTCTCCGAGGCGACCTTAGCCGCATAATCGCGTGCCTCAGCCGTTACGCGGTTGAGGCGACGGCGCAGCCGAGACGGTCTTCCTTTCTTTCTGTATTCGCGCAATGTATCAAGGCGTTGGCTCCATAAGTTGACGAGGTGAACGTCTGGCGCAAGGAAGCCCTCCGGAACGTAAAACTTCCAAGTTTGCCAACCGTTTGGCTTTGTTCACCGTTTGTAGAAGCGGTTCCAGGCGGGTTTCCTCTGACTCGTCGTATAAAGTCTCGACGCGTGTAGTCTCTAACGTGTCGCGAAAGCTATCGCAATAAACGACGCTTGTAGCGTATTTTGCCATTTGTCTGGCATGACCACGGAGCCTAAGATGGGAAAATGGTCACTCCCCTACGTATCTGCACCTAATTCCGAAGCGATGGATTTGGGCTTATTTGTCCAAGTAAGGTCTGTTGTTGTATCGCCTTGGCGGACATGTTGGCTAATACGTGTGGCACAGTAGGGGTCATTAATAATAGTGAAGTTATTGTCCTCCATTGCACGAACTAGGTTTGTTCCATGAAATGTGTCAGCTCTGACTCCGCAATCTGTGTGGTGCGCATTGAAATTGCCTCCAAAAATGACAAACAAAGCGCCAGAACGCGTCTTCCAGATGTTGTCCAGACAAGACCAGTCAATTTGAGCAGGTTTGCGTACCAAGGGGCGGACATAGACGGACACTACCACAACCTCACGCTCATGAAGCTGCAGAGTTACTCCAACAACTTCTTCGTGAGATGTACACCAGTGCTGAAGATCAAGCTCTACATGTGGAAAATGGCTGTCGACTAAGACTGTTGGTTGCTGTCATAAGTGACAGGCTGCATCGACGCGATTCCCGCCTGCTTGCGTGACATGCGCTGCCGCCGCGGTATTGTGGGTCGCAGGTGTGTGTCGTAGCCGGGTACTCCGCGATTGGAATCTCGCGTCTCTTGCAAAAGAAAAACGGTGGGCCTTGCCCGTGTTGGATACCGGATTAGGAGTTCCGCTTTCTCGCGAGTGAATGATGTGCAATTCTTTTGAAGGAGCCATGGATCTTGTCCTTGATGTGGTCGAGGTGCTGTTGCAAATGACTGGCTATTATCTCCCATTGCCGCGGTGAAGAAGAATTTTCGTCAGCTGAATGATCTGACTCTGTTGGTAAATAATGGCGTTGAAACTGGCCGTCAATTGCTTCTTGCTTTCCTCTATGCGCTGCACGTGGTGAATGCGCATTTCGACCTTTTTTGTGCATGCAGGGTTTGAATTAGGGCTTGACGACCTGCAAATGCTTTCCGGAGGCTTGGAAGCGTTTGAAGCTTCCCAAGCAGATTCTCCTGTGTTTACATTCTTCCCGGATATATGCGCAGCACAAATAGGGACTGTATCTTGGCCAAGTAACGGTGGAAACAGCGTCTTTGTGCTGACGAAGGCGGATCGCTGCGCAATTTCGGCTTTGCGGTCGTTAGTTTAGATATACGAGACTTTCAAAAATGTAAAATATTACCAGCGCGCCAATTTTACTTTCTAAATTTAACCCTGGAAGTGCTGTGCCAGTATCACTCTTACAAAACATCCTTTGAATTGAATTACCGTGTCCACGCTAGAGAGAAAAGTCTCGTTTTCGTGCAGGCAATGGTACCATTGGTTCTAATGGCAGATAGTTATTGAAGTGCATTGAAATTGCGGAAGTTCAGAATAGACCATTATGAATTTCCTATTAGGACAATAAAGAGGCATATGACAACGTCAACAGATAACTGCAGTGGAGAATGCCGAAACTGCAGGGATTAGATGACCAGTTAATACAGTTCCTTATAGCGATCTCTAAAGTTAATAGAGTGCACCTGACATAGGAAGGGCAGAAATGCACACAGCAGGTCAGCACCCATCGAGGACTGAAGTAGGCATGCCCTTTGAGCCCAAAGGTGTTTATGTTTTACATGGCAGGGTCAGATAAGAAACGACAAGAAAGTCCATTAGGATTCAACCTAACGCATATATGTTTTAAGGCGGAGTGGTACAGCAGCGTATTCCGGGAATATTATACGCAGACAACATTGTTTTTTTAGCTGATAACCAGACGGACAGGCAAATACTCATAAATATTAGCGGTCAGGATGCCACCGATCTCGGTTAAAATTTCAGCGCAACAAAAACGACAGGAAGAATGGTATCCAAAGACACGAGCACTGACAGTGTCAATCCAGCACGTCGGATTGCCCAGAGTCACTTAATATAAATATTCGGGAGGGCGAATAAACGAAGGAGATAACTACTTAAGAACTCGTGAGGAGCACCTCAAGGGTAAGGGAAAGCGACACGCAGCTATAATGAAGCGTAGAGCTGTGTGGGAGCATAACAAATATGAATTAGTGAGAAGAATGTGGAAAGAGGTAACAGTTCCAGGTCTCACATTTGCGAATGCAATGCTCTGCTAAGTATCAGACGCTCTAGCAGGCATCGAAGTGAACTGGAAAACAGTGGGCCATTTGACATTAGGAGCGCACGGAAAAACAACTAACGAAGCGAAGCAGTGCAGGGAGATATGGGCTGGTAGTCGTTTGAAGTTCGAGAAACGTAGAGTAAAATATGTTTTGAACGGCAATTGATCAACGTAGGTGGACAGCTAAGGTTTTCAGGTACCCCATGATAAGCGTGGACACGCAGTGGCTAAGGAAGACTAGAACGCTAACGATGAAATGGGGAAACGGGTGAATCCACGACAAACAAGGGAAGCAGAAAAGAGGAAAGGCAGACAGGAACGAATAAATGAAGAGAAAAAATGGAGGCTAAGACGTCGTTAGAGATGTAGAGGTCGGAGAAAATTTTTATGGTAATTCCCAAGGCACGCCCTCGCTTTTTGAAGCTGGACCAGGTTGGTTGCGAACTAAAAGCTTTGTGGGGAAGCATACGCAAAATGACTGGGTACGTGTGGTCTGTGCAAAAGAAACAGAATCTATAACTATACTGCCTAGTGCTAGAATGCGAAGGTATGCATCCAAATCTACTTGAGGGAATTATTCGGCTTTCAGAAGCCGTAGGATTTAAGTGGATCACAGAGGGAGTTACCGTCAAGGCTGTCGAGGCGAAGAAAATAAGTTTAGAATGCTGATGGGCGAAAACTTGAAAGAGGAATATTGCGTATGACAACTGCCAGCTGTAACAGAAACAATAAGTATTTTGTGCCTAATAAGTTTTGTGCCTACCCTAAGAGCAGCGCTAGTATTAAACAGAGTGTGAAAAATCGGTATATTAGTTTTTAATTTCTTTTTGTTTCGTAAGATGACGCACGTCATCACTCCGCTACAAAGGGGATGCAACCATTAATCATAAAAATCATGATCCCTTAGCCCCCTAAAGCAACACCTTGATATCCTATATCTTATTCCATTTTGTAGTTTAAACCGAGCAAATAAAATATTGAAAGAAGAATCCTTAATCGAAATGAGGATTAGTGGCAGTAGAAGTTTTAATGCCGTTGTCCTGGTCCCTGTCCACGCTTGAATGTTTTTATGTGTGGAAGATATATGGGTTTGTCGTTTCTTGTTTTGCTTGCTTTGTAACCAGATGTGTGTTTGTTTTTTGTAGTCGTATGACTAAAAAGGGGCGCCTTTTTAGGTTTATTTTGGCGAATGTGTGTAAGGCTTACTTAGGGGTGAAGCCTCGTACAGGGTCGGGCTATTGGCGTCTCCTGTCGTCGTCGTAGTCGTAATTGCCGACTCATGTGGTCATGGTACTCAAACACCAAAAAACTCATTTATGCGTCGCGATAGAACGTAACGCGTACTAAAAAAAAAACACCGCGAGACTCGTTTAATCCTTGCGCTGAAGCGCTTCGTAACGCGTACTTAAAAATCATGAGACACTTTTCTATGCCTCTCGCTAAAGAGCTTTGTGCTTCAAGGACAAGAGACTTTTACAGCAAAGCCGCGAATCAGTACCCACCCCTCCCCCGGTTTCACCTCCGTTGGCAAATATTGCAAGGCGCCAAGAATACACTCATACACTGCATGCTTGGCCCCTCACCAGGTTTCACGGTAATGGAGATGGCCAGGGATTTCTTGTTTTCTAGTTTTTCGCACAAACGTTTTGTGGCTCCTTGTAGTCCCGCTGCGTTTGCTATTGTACGGGTGGCATGTACCCGTCTGGCATATTTCCTATTGCATTTAGCCATGCCACAAAAGATAGTTCCTACTGAATTGTCTTGAACTAAACAGAAACAAACAAAACTCAATATCATATATTTCTCCTAAATTCTGCGAAGATGTGATGCACCCGGTTTTGATTTCTTAGTGCATTGTTTCTTGCGATTGCCATCTTAATAAATTCACAGCATATCCACGGGGTGAATGATGATGAGTGGGCGAAGCTCCTGAGGGGAAATCATCGGTAAAACCGTGACTCTTCAGTGAAAGTTCGCCCACTACATCTGTGTCCGAACGTAACGTCTAGAAAGTCTCGCTTAAACCGCGCGTCGGCACCTTGGGGCTGAGCTCGCCTGATGCGTTTTGCAGACGCCTCACGAGCTCTCACTGCATCGGGGTCTGCCTGCCGATACGCGCGCTTTCTCGCCGCTTCCCATTCTTTGACGTTTTGGAGATCCTCTTCGAGCCGCAGCCGTGCCGCTTCGCGTACGGCAGGGTCCTCGCGCCGTTGCCGTGACGCTTGGGCCTCTCGTTCTCGAACGCTGGGATCTTGGCGGCGTCGTCGCGCAGCCAGACGACACGCTTCGGCCTCCCGCTCTCGTACGGCAGGATCTTGGCGGCGGCGTCGCGCAGCTTCACAGAGCGCTTCTGCCTCGCGGGCTCGCACATCTGCAGCCTTATCCATCGGGCGACTCCGAACGCGCACCAACAGCGAACGGATTTTATTACAACGCTCCCCGCCATCTAGTAAACAATCCAAGAACTAAACTAGAGGTAGCCACGCCATCTAGTAAACAATCCAAGCGCATCTTTTCATCATATACAAGTACCCCCATCTAGTAAACAATCCAAGAACTAAACTAGAGGTAGCCACGCCATCTAGTAAACAATCCAAGAACTAAACTAGAGGTGGCTACATACATACGTCGAGGATGGACAGACCCACGCCTTAAGGCGCTTCGCCCCTAAAAGAAAATGCCACAGTCACTTTATGCATGGAAGCCCATAAGGAGTATTCCTGCCACTTCTCAAGAATATTCGCATTTTGCGATTCCAGCTGTAATGCATATTACTTGGTGTACGCAATAGTAAACACAAGGTAGTGTCGGCGAAACAATGGCAACATGGACCACCAATGCGCCAAGCTTGGTCAACCGTCCTCTACCAAAATGATACAAAAACGTGGCCGCAAGACCAGTGAGTCGAATATTGATAAAGAGGGCCTAAAGAGTACATGGAAATGGAGGTACGTACATTGTTATTACCGTGCAAATTCCCTTCACACCCTGCGCAGATTCCTCTGGTGGCTGACCTCCCGGTGGGACGCAGCTTTCAGGACCACGTGGATTCGTTCCACCTGATGCCAGTCCTCACTGACCAGGATGTCATCCCACCCTCTTTTCGCCTGAAGGACGTCGAACAGTTCGCTTATAACAGGACTGGTAAGAAAGACAGCTACTTTCTCGGACCCGTGTATACTTTCGTTAATTCTCTTGCAAAATTCAGGTGGCGAAAAGAGTAAACACAGTGTAGATGTCGCTATTGATGAAAACGTTTGACGTTTCAGTAGTATGGTTTGTGATTTAAAACTCGTGGTGCCGACAAAATATAGCACAGTAAAACGTTCAGAAGGTGGCAACGAATGAAGACACAGATGTCCAGTCGCTTTGTTCCAACATGATTTTCCGCTGTTGTTCCTCATATGTCAGATTACCTATTAGGACGCCGCCCTTGAAAAGGTACAACGACGTTCAATACTCATTAATAACCTTTGTGAACAGCCGAATTGCGTTTCCCCTCTTCATAAAGCAAATAGAGAAAGAGAGAGAGATAGTAGAGTGAATATTGCTGTGGTCTAAATTCCTCTCTTTTCCTGGCCAATTGTGTCGCGTGAGGGTACTAACAGAAGCATTCCTGCTTGAAAACGAGGAAAGGGAATATCGGGGTAAATATAAAGCAACACGCGCCTTGTGTCACCACTACTTTACACAAAAATATTTGACATCTGAGCAATGCAGCCAAAAGCGACTTGGCTGAAAAAGTGCTGAAGCCATGTCTCCACACACTGCAGCTTTTGCCGAAACTTTTATTGGGGGTGGGGAGGGAGGAAGGGGGAAGGAGAAAGCTTCGTCATTGCTCCTAACACCTTGTCCTTTTTTTCTTTTTTTGCCCCAGGGACAATGTCTGTTCCGGCAACCATTGAGGTCGTGCATTTCCTCAACTCCGACAACGCGCCAGAAATGTCAGAACCACCCAACATCTTGGTTAACATTATGTCATCCCCTCCCGCCGATGATCTCGCAAGGGTGGAAATTCTCGGCATGAACGTATTACCAGAGGTTAGAAAAATGACGTTGAAATTGGAGACGCTCAGTGTCGCGTAGCTTCGACGGTATATTTCAATGCAGCAGGCTTTACGCCGAAGAAATTGGCGTTTTATCGATGGTACCTATTTTGCGAGAACAACCTCCTCTACGCACGTGTTTCTATTAGGCCACGTTTGAAGACGAAAAGCAAGTCTGAAGTGGCGAATTCAAAGAAAGAAGACTTTTCTAGGCGATACACGAACAAAATGAGGTGCATGAGCGACAGGAACACATTAGGGTCTATCCTACCAAGTCTCAAGGCATTCTATTTCGTGAGGAGCGCGTGGTTGCGAGAATTCTAGTAGAGGTAAATGTAAGCGAATTACATAATGTGTAGCACCCAGACAAGTGGGGAATTGTACTAAATATATTTCATCCGGTTTAATACCCAACTATAAATACTTCAAATATAAGCAACACCGTCAGACGGGACAGGGTAAGCATGAGGCAAACAAACAGTTGCGCTGATATTTACTGCGAATAACGTGCTGTTATTTTCGTTCCAGGTTCAGTGTCCATGAGCCGAAATTTCAAATTTTTTGATACTTAAGCATGCTCTAAATGTTAATGATGCGACGTGCTTTCTGAAGCAGTGCATCCCACGGAAAGGGTCAGATTGCCAAAAAAAATGCATACCCAGCCTTTTTATGTACCATGTTATCAGGCAATCGTTAAGACACCTTTAACAATGAATACTTTAATTAACAAGGCGCGGCGTCATAAAAGGCCCAAACCATTGTCATTCTGTTGGCTGAGCCTGCCGTACCCCAATATGATCATTCATAACGGCAGCATAACGTTATGATTTAGGGAACTCCAAGTTAATGAGGAGGATTACGGATTGCCGACTTTATCGACCTTGCACAGAGAACGTATATCTGTTCAAAAGGTGGTAGTTGAGTTATTGGTTGATTTAAAATTATTCTAATTAATATCGAGCGGTAGCCCCGCGCAAACGTTTCTGAAGTATAAGGGGGGATTGTGGGGAAGGGGAGAGTCTAAAGTGGAGAAGGGAGGCTATTAGAATTTTAGGAGATACATAATTTGTAATAATTGGTCTGGTGATAGGCGTAGCTTATAAGGCCACAGGAGGAGATGACAGGTGTTCAGCTTCCTTCTTTTTACCGGAACGGTCGATGAATTTCTGATAGCACAAATTGAAGAACACGGCGTTCCTTGCCTTTCTCTACACTTCGTGGACACTGCCGACACGCGACCGTACGCTAAAACATGAGATATATGGAGACGTTCCCTTTCTTTAAAGATTTTCTGGACGTTATGAATCATTGTTGAATGTAAAGTAGTGTTGGTCGTTGTTGCTCCAAGCCTCGCACATGCGTTAGATTACGTTACTGAAGGTATTGGTAGTTCTAAACACCAGGTTGACGATAGGATCGCGCTGGCGGTTAACCCGCCGCGGTGGCTCAGTGGCTAAGGTGTTGCGCTGCTGAGCACGAGGTCGCGGGTTCGATTCCCGGCCGCGGCGGCCGCTTTTCTGATGGAGGCGGAAAAGAAAAAACGCTCGTGTGTACGAGATTTCGGCGCACGTTAAAGATCCCCAGGTGGTCAAAATTAATCCGGAGCCCTCCACTACGGCGCGCCTCATCGCCTGCGTTGCGTCGGCGCGTTAAACCCTACAATCAATCAATCAATCGAGCGCTGGCGGTTACAAGAAATCCCAATTTAATCCTGCGTGGTGCACCTTTGAATCCAAGCTTTGAATCCAAGTTTTGAATCCACGCATCTATTAACCTGGAGTGCAGGCGTACGACGGCTATCTGGAGCCCCTTACTGATCAATCGGGCTTCCGAGTGGGGATTGTACTCCTCCGACCGAAGTCTCGCGGTCGGGTCACTCTGCGAAGTACGGATCCCAACGAGTACCCGCTCATCGACCCGGGCCTGTTCACGCACCCCGACGACATCAAGGCCATCGCTCAGGGTGGGTAGATTGTTGTACAGCGTTGCGCTTCCTCCGGCAGCTTGTTTCTAACATGTGTTTTAAAGCACTTTCTTGGCTGTTTTATGCTGAATAAACGGCAACTGAACGCGAGGCGCGAGACGTTCTAGCAAAGTATGTACAGCAACTGCGATCCGACCGATATTATTACAGGTGGATAGGAATGACGGGGAGAAATTCTCTGTACGGCTACGAAAATGTAACCATGGTTGAACAGACGTAGGACGCAATGGAACTTTTTCCAATACCGGCGTTCTTAGCTGCCGCCATGGCGCACTGAAAATGGCCGCCATGCACGCCCCCAAAAAGGTTTGGTTTCCGAAGCACTCGTTCGCAAAATATTGTCGTCCTGGAGTCCCTCCTGCGCCCACCCGTCCCCATTACCTTTTCGATGAATGGGACGGTAGCAGGTTGCATGTTTCCGGGACTAATTTGCAGCGGCCGAATCGCACCTTTCTCTCTAACTTCCTTTTTTCCTTTTTGATACTCCCTCACTAGCGGCCGTGTACGGACAGCGCAATACGCCTCAAACGTCTTTGCCCCTTTCCTTTGAAAGCATTTTTTGTGTGCACGTACGAACTCGCACGAGCTGTCGAAAAAGAGGAACTAAAAACGTGCGCTGCTGGAAGGCAAATCCACTCTCCAAAGAGCAAGCTTAGGGGGCGCCCTTTTGTTCATTTTACCTGAGGCGACTGTCGCGGAAAGCGACAGAGCGACCCCTTCTGATGATGATAGTAGGGCAAGAGAAACACATTTACATTTTTCTCAACATACTTTCCCGCGAAATAATGAATAAGTATGGTCCGTGGGCAATATATTGCTTAGTCTATGCAGAGTTCAATTCAAATCTGTGTGAGTCAAGAGTTCCAGAACTTGCGTCTTCCACCTGCATCGATGGTAACGGTGTCCTTAAGCTTTGGAGGACCCAGAAGCCAAGCTCAAAGGCCTCCCGATGCAGTATTTTGAGAACACTAGTTGAATTCCTGTTTTCTGCCCTAGTTAGAGGTATTTCCTTTTGTTTCCACAGGTCATCATTTTTCTTTGTAGCAGCCGGATGCACTTGGGACGAATTCGCGTTGCGGCTATCTTCAAGGCGCACAATGCCGTTTACATGGTCCGGAGCTGTTCCTGTTCAGCGCTTTCTGTCGGAATTCACTGCACGATATCTTGTAACAAGCTTTCTATGCTTTCTTCATTTTTCCAAAATTAGCTGGCGCTGGTGATTCCTATTTAACTGTGGCAAGGTATGAGCATAGCCCCCTTTGAGGTCCTCCTTCATTGAACGCTTCTTGTTCGCAGTTCCCTGTTTAATCCGCATGTACTGCTTCACCAGCATCTTCTGTTTAAATACAAGTGGACGAATTACACCAACCGGTAACAAATGCATCTTTGTGTCTTCGCGAGAAAAATCAGCATAAGGCATTGCGGGATCCGTGCTTTTCAACTGTTTATTATAGGTTACATAAAGCACTGATTCCCCAGTACAGAAGGGCTTCTCCTAGGCTATATTTTGTGTTAGGTCGTCGATGTCCAAATCGTTGATGGTCGAATTTGTTTGCGCGACTCCAGCTCTGGTAGAAATATTGCAGTTCGCTTCAAGAACGTAGTGGTAGTAGTCTCTTCGTCGCGTTCATTACTTCGGGAGAATTCACAAGACCGTTTGCTTCCATTGGAGTAATATCTTGAAAACTTAGTTTCTTTGTACGTCAGCCTTCATCGTTTTCCGCTGCATGAGTGTGTTTGCATTCGAGGTTCTGTTACTTTCCAAATATATGGTCTGAATCTCCCGGCTCTTCTTATGTTCTACCCGAATTCGGTCTTTGATAAACGCTATACGGTTTTGTCGAGCTTTCTTTGTTTCAACTATTTTAAGTTCAAGCTTAGATTTTGCAACAAAAAACTACGTCGTCAAAGTTGAATGCATTTTCAAACTCGACCTACAAATTATCAATCTCTACAAAATCTTCCACTTCTCGGTTGATCTTCCGTAGTTCGTCATGATGTTCTGTCAACTTAGTAGCAAGCTCATTCAACTCACGTATTGAGGGTCCTGTCATTGAAAGGAGGTTTTTAGGTTTTCAACTTGCCCGATGATTGACCGGATGTCACGTCGGACGATTCGCCCTTTTCCGAGTAGGGCCTCCATGGTCCGGTCCAGCGTCGCGTCCGTTGTAAGAGCTGGCGACCGGGCTCAGAAGGCAGAAGTCGTCGTCGTTTCCGCGTCGGTTGTTTCGCACTTTGTCGGGCAGGTATCTCTCACGGCTAGGTTTGTTCACACTTCTCCTGACGCTGCCGCGCTGTTCCCCGAATCGACTCCTTCCCGGTGCGGCTTCATTACCTATCCCCAGGAGAGAGAAGGCGGTCGAACTGGAGCGAAATACGCTCTTAACTCACCTGTAGAGGTCCCTGGTTCGATCTCTGGTTTATGCGCCAAAATATTTGGAGAGAGGGACGAGCCGCGAAGACCCCTTCTTATGCTGTCTTTAATCGAACCTACTTCTGATGATGAGAGTAGGCCACGAGAGAAACACTATTGATTTCTCGACTGTGACTGCCAAGAATGGCGTACAAGCAGCCTGAGCATGAGCGTCAGGAAAGTTGTCCATCTAAGTGCATTTTCCGGCAAGGCGTTGGCAAGTGCTGGTATAAAGATTCTTATTCTATATTCGTCACCACAGCATGAAAGGCAAAGTGCAATTATCAGCAGCACTTTTGTGTGGGGGGCGGGGGTGCACAGTACGGCACGTCGTGGGTTTCTCGAATCCGCAGTCAGAACCTGCACGACATGCATCGTATTTAGAACCCCCAACTGATATATTTGCTCATTTTTTTCTTCGATATATTAGCGAACATGAAAAGAAGTTTTAGATTACAGTCAAGTCAGAGTTTTTTTAGCGAGAACAGAAGGAGTTCCCGTACTGTTCTGCACACTGGGCGGAATATCTTTTGCGTCTTCATTACAATGAGTTTCCGCTTACACATTGAATATGAACCTATTACGGAGTTGATGCTCAGGGCCGAAATACCAAAATTGCCTCCACCAACACATCTTTCTCTAATAAGATAGAATAAATAAAGTTGTGAAAAAAAAGAGGAACGGAAGGAGAAAGACAAACAAAATGACAGAGTAGTGCACGAATGAATGAATGGACGAATGAACAAATCCATCAATCAATTGTTCTTTACACCAACCAATCAAATTATTCAATGTCACGCGCTCAAGCTGTCATTCTTGTTTCCTGATTCAGCAATACCAAAAAATGTGTTAAATATGGATGCTTAAACTTCGACGCAACTAACAAAAAGAGAAATTGGTTGACTGTTTTTTACTGGAGCTGTTCTGACGAGTATCCACAGAGATTTGCTTAGGAGGGCAGCAGGCAATGTCCGAAAACAGTTTTTAAGGTTTTCAAAGTGCGGCCAATGCTAGAGGACTGACAGCCGGTCTTTCTGGAGTGCATGTCTGCTAGCTCCTATGAGAACGAGTGTTTTCTACAGCGTGGTGACTGCAAGGAAATGGCAAATAAATTGGCGGAAGTAATTTTATGTTTTATTTTTCTGAGAACCGAATGGTGATGAAAAGCAGAGTCTAAACCTGACATTGCAGTACGTATACATAAAGCTCCGTCGGTTTCAATGTGTGATTCAAGAACAGTATAAATTACTAGGAAGGAGTACATTAGGCATACTTTTAGCCGGTGACAAGTTTTTTGTACTTTCCACCTCGCTCACAGCTAAAAGTATGTTGCTGCGCGGCTAATTGTTATGATTTGCAGCATTCTTTATGGCATAATAATTGTGGATGATAGATATAAAAATGACGCTTTCAAACGTTCACGTTGTTTTAGATTATGCAATTTCAGTTGAGATGCGGAGCCTTTAATGCACAAAAATACGTTATCTGTCCCTTTCATCTCAGCACTTGGGTTACGCTCATAACTGTGTTAGTGCCTGGTACATTTTGAAATAGTTTTTTTTTTCTGTTCCCCATAAAAACAGTATTTACGATTAGGGTTTAGTCAACAATCGCACGACACCTCGCATTTTCGCAATTGTTAGGCTATGGAATAGCCCCACGCATACGTGCCCACAAACTTTTCTTGCCAGCTGGCAAGAAGAGTTTTCGTCGCGATCACCATCATTATTATCCTGCTCAGGTCCACTGCGGGACGAGGGGCTCTGCCATTCACCTCCAAGCACTCCCGTCCCGCGATGCTCGAGTCCACAGTTTTCTCCTCAATTTCTTTAATTCGTCCATCCATCGGGTTATTGCTCTTCTTCTTGTTCTAGACCCATCTATTGGTACCCACTCTATTACCATAATTGTCCAACGTTTCTGGTTTCGTCTCACCTCATGGCCAGTTCAAGTCCTTTAAATTTTATTTGAACTATGATATTGTCAACAATTGTTTCTTCTCTGATCCAGGCCGCTCGTTCCCTGTCTCTTAGTAATATTCTTGACATTATTAGTTTTATGGCCCGTTGAGGTGGCTTAAGTTTGCTTTCTCGCTGTTTACTAAGGCGCCAAGTTTCAGCTGCATATACGCCATCACCAGAAGTATGCACTGGTTGTGGGTTTTAATGCGTAGCATTCTTTGCTGAGTACCCCAACAGCCAGGACCGTACAACATCCTGCATTTCGACAAAATGGATATATCGTGGAAGTTCCACATGTAATCGCTATAATAAAATGGAGATAACTGTTTGCACGCAATTTTTCAAAAATAAAAAATAAGAAAAAATATCAACAATTACGGAAAATGGACAAATATGTAACGCTCTGCATTTCCAGAATAATGCTGATTTCACAAAAATTCACCGGTAATCGTTGTAATACCGTAAACGGATATAATTGGTCAACCGAAACTTTGAAAAACTAAAAAAAAAAAGTACATAAACTGAATACGGAAAATGGCGGACCGTGTAACGGCCTGTATTTCCAGAATAAAGCAGATTTCGCGGAAGTTCCAAATGTAATCGTTATATTAGCGTAAATGGAGATGATTGGTCGAGCAAAATTTTGAAAATATAAAAAAACCTGAAAAGTTGCAGAACGTATAACGCATGGCATTCCTACAATAATGCAGATTTTGCGAAAGGTCCACCTGTAATCGTATTAATAGTGTAAATGGAGATTACTGGGCGTACCAAATTTTGAAAAAATAAAAGTGAAATAATATGAAATAGTTATAGAAAATGGCAAGCCGTCTGACGCACTGCATTTGCAGATTAATGCAGATTTCGCGAAAGTTCCAAGTGTAATCGTCATAATAACAGATGATTGGTCGAAGCCAATTGGTCGAAGCCAAGATGGAGATGATTGGTCGAAGCCAATTAAAAAAATAACAAAAATACTTTAAAATACGGAAAATGGCAAATCGCGTGACGACCTGCATTTCCACAATAATGCATATTTCGCGGAAGTTAGCGTGAAGGATATCATTGGTACAAATTAATTTTGAAACACTCAAAACATAACAACAACATCAGAACTTACGGAAAATGGCAAACCATGTAACGCCTGGCATTTTCAAAATAATGCAGGTTTCACCAAAGTTCACCTTCTAATCGTTGTTATAACGTAAATGGGATAATTGTTCGGACAGGGTTTATGAAAACCCAAACACTTGGATGAAAAAAACTCACACTCAATACAAGCGGCATAAGAATGCTACGCATTAGTAGATAATTCTCTGAATTTCTGCCGAATTTTTCTTTTGAGTGACAAATGTAGCTTACATTTCATTACTTCGGGATGCTTCCGGAGTGTCCCCCATCCCATAACTAATTTGCGCCGAATTTTTCTCTTGTGGTTGAGGTCAGCTCTAACCATTTGTTCATTGTAGTTATATTCTTTTCCTTCTTCTAGCGTTTCGTTTCCTAAGCAGAAGGGCAAGTTTATGGCAGGCTTATTCCTGATTACTTTAGATTTATTCACATTTATCTTTCACCCCATGGCCGTTCTTTCTACTTGTAGTTCCTCAAGCATTGTTTGCATATGTTCTACAGTCTCACCAAGCAATTGACTATGTCGACCGCAATCCTCAAATGGCTCAAGTATTCCCACTTCATCCGTAGTCCCATGTTTTCCCAGTCAAGCTTTTTGAATACTGAATCGAGATATTCTGTGAATAGCTTTGTAGAGATGGTATCTCTCTGTGTTTCTTCTTCATGGATAGAAAATTTAGGCTTTTTCGTCTGTAAAGCTACCCAAATGACTCAAGTATTCCCAGTTTATGCTTAATCCTATGTTTTCCCAGTCAAGTTTTTCAAATACCGAATCCGGATATCTTGTGAATAATTTTGCAGGGATGGTATCTTTCCATCTTGCTTCTATATGGATCGGTAATTTAGGCTTGGCTGGTGTAGGGTTACCCTGGCCTTGCATTGCTTATATATGCCTCCCAGAAGTCTTATGTAGGTTTCCTCTATATTCCGAAAATAGCAAAGGAAGCTTTTCCATTGCAATATCTTATCCCTCGTTCAAAAGATCTACGGTTATGGCGTCGCCCCCTGCAGCTTTTTCTATTTTCATAAATTTAATAGCTTTTCTTATTTCCGCTTTAGTTAATAGTGGTACATAACAATTTGAGTTTGTACACTCTGTAGTTTCCCCTTGTCTAATGTCGCTGGCGTACAGGCTGGGGTAGAATATTTCTGCTACTTTTATTATCTCCTCCGGGTGGTGCGTAATTTTATACTGCTGATTTCTGAGTGCGTACATCCTGTCTATGCCGATGGCTAGCTTTCGCTTAGTTGCTTTCAAGCTTCCCCCTATTAGCAGCGTTTTACCCGCCACGCTGGCACAGTGGCCAAGACGTTGTGCTATTATGCAAGAGGACACGGGTTTGATTCCCGGCCGCGGCGGCCGTTTTTCTGTTGGAGGCGAAAAGCAAAAACGCCCGTCTGTACGAGGTTGCGGCGTACGTTAGATATCCCCAGTTGGTCAAAACTAATTTGAAACCCACCACTACTGCGCGACTCATCGTCTGCGTTGCGTGGGCACGTTAAACCCTACAAACCAAATATTTGCAGCGTTTCTTCGACCACTACCATGTTATATGCACAAATGCCGTTTGTTTTACTTGTGTTAATTGGTTTCGAGAGCTCGTCTTACTCACTCCGATACAGCGTGCTTGAAACTTTTACGTTTTTACGTTTGGCAAATAATTCCTTCGCTTTTTAGAGTTTTTTAGTTTGCTCCCTACATATTGTCTCTCCCACAGCAGCTGCTGATTCACTGAGTACCGATGTTAGGTAGTCATTTAGCCGGTATGCACTAACCTCGTTCTGCTAATTCCCAAGCCAGAGTTTGTTTTTTAGTGTTATTTAAACTCCGGCCATCTGGCTCTTACTGCCACCGTACGGAGTTGCTTAGTTTCCATCAGTTTCTTTCTTTCTGTTTTGATATTCAGCCTTAGCTTGCATCGAACCATCCTATGATCGTTTCTCCGAATCTTACTTAGCATTTCTACGTCTTGCACGACACCAGGGTGGTCATTTAAAATGAAGTCAATTTTAGTTTTGGTTGTACCATCCCAAAATTTCCATGTGCATTTCCTGTTCTTTTATTGGTCGAAGAATGTGCTTATCATCCCGAGGTCATTTCTCACTGCGCATTCCACCTGTTTTTTTTATTTTGAATACCCTCAAGGCAATTGCATTGAAGAGGGGGGAAGAGTGGGTAAATACATTGCAACAAATCAGAAAACTGCAGTACAAACAGCAGAACAGAAGTAGCTATAACCTCTACAAAACAAAGTTATACGGGTCAATAAGGTCGCAATCTTCCTGCTGCGATGAGAGAAGTGCGGCTGAGGTTTGCATGGGTGACAATTTTTGGCATTAATTGCAAATATGATAAAAAATACATACATTGGACAAGTGGAATTCGCAGAAATCAATGCAACGTTATACAGAATCAAATGGCCTAAAAATATAATATTAGACACAGCGGTACGAAATAAATCCGGGTTGCTAATTGTAGCAATATTAGAAGGAAGGTGGTTCCAGTCGCTAGAGGTACGCGGGATGAAGGAATGAAAAAAGGCCTTAGTGTTGCAAGAAGGAACGCCAACTTTATGAACATGATCTAAACGCGAAGATATGTATGACGGTGCAGTAAGTAAAGCGTGCCGTAGCATGCTGTGTGAGAATACTTTATGAAATAAGCACAATCGTGCAATTTTGCGACGTGATGTCAGAGATGTTAGACCCAAGTTACTTTTCATTCCGGATACGCTGGCTGCTTGCTGATAGTTAGAAAAAATGAAACGTGAGGCGTTGTTTTGAATCATTTCGAGTTGAGGACTAAGAATTTCAGTACATGAATCCCATATCGGTGATGCATATAGTCAAGCTGTGAACGTACAAGTGATTTGAAAAGTTTATCTCCCGGACTGTTGCAATTGTCTGTTACGAAGTTCCCCCTCACCTTTCTCCCGTTTGCTTCTTAGAGACCTTTGCGTGGAAGTCTCCAATCAGAATTATCAACCGCGTTGATGCCTTTTACATCGCTGATTCGACCTCCTCGTAGAAAATATCTACGGTTCATCCTCATAGCTGGTTGTAGGCACATAGCCCTATACAATCTTTACCTGTATTGCTCGTTTAGCTTAATCCCAACAGCAGGGATTCTCTCCCTAATGCTGGAAAACTCATCTACGTTTCCTGATATTGGAATAAAAATTCAACCCCATGTTCTTTCTTCCTTTGGGGCACACTACCCTAGCATACAATATGCGCCAGAGTTAGCTCCATGAAGCGTTCGCCTGTTTTCAAACTTCTCTTAACCCGATACTATACCACTTAATGTCTCAGAGCTCGTCTAGTACTACACCTGTGCTTCCCACACTAGCTGGCATGACTGCGATAAAACTTAGCTAAATATTATCTTCAACATGTCGTAGCTGTGCACTTCCTGTCGATATCAGTACTAATAACTGACCAAAAATAGCGTCGTTGCTTAAGTTGCCCCGAGACAACAAACACATCTGAGAAATCACGTGAGTGGAAAATATGTACACTAAAGTGCCTATAAAGACTGCTCATTAAACCAAAACCTGTCGCCTAAAACAGGCACGCAATGCTCAGCGGTGAACGGTGAACCATGCGCATGCAATTTAGAGGGGACTGGAACCGAGGAATTATGACGATTGACGATGCTGGAGACGTAGATTGGTTTTAGAGGTCAAAGGGTGACTCTTCAATAGTCGTGAATGGAAGGCTCGGCTGTGGCTTCCGCCTAGCGTTCTGTGGTGCTACAGCACAGTAAGTTGCAGACAGGGCCATACCTTAAGAACATGGTGAACGTGTCGTGTTTGCTACATCGGTCCCGGGTCTTTGGGCAGTTGAACAAGAATTGTAGGAGGAGAAGCAGGAGGAATAAGCGTTTTTTTAACATTAAGCCCACGTTAAGAGTCCTCATTCCAGGACCCCTTGAGTCCTTCAGGCTTTCGGGGCTCTGTTCACCAGTCAAACCTGGTCATCGGGGTCCGAGCTGGACAGCATTATCTCCCAGGGCTCAGGGGAGGGGAAAGGCGGGGGATGTGTTGGGAGTCTTGTCACTCCACCACGTAATATGGCACTGGGTGCCTGGACTTTACAGAAGCGGTTTTACGAGGAGTACAGGGTGGGAGTAAAAATGTGGGCTCTTCGGGGGTGAGGAAATGTGTTCAATTGGATGGCCCGGAAGTGGCCTTCTTGTCCTTTTGATGAGGCTTTTGTGCGCAGAGGTATATATTTTTCTTTCGAGAAGGTAATGCTGCGTTATTTCGTGGAACGAACACAAAGGACAGACCTGCCACTGCTTGCCGAACTTCTCGCTTGCCCGCTCAGTCCTCTTTTGGGCACGCTGGTTTGTAGTTGTGTTGCCAGACACGGTAGAGTACGCTGGAGCCCAAACGATTTTTACAGGATGTCGGGGAGCACTCTGGAGAAGAATGTTTCTGGCAGGTGGTGATATAAAACCGCTGGAGAAGGTTCTACGTTCTTTTTGACCATCTCTGATGATTATTTTTGCAGAGGTTTCTACAATGGCTAGGGAGAGGGCGTGTTCTTCCCTCCTGTAAAGAGTGGATAATAGGAATTTATGCGCATGTAAGAAGGCCTTCGGTAGTAGAAACTGTAGTGGTCGGACCTCTTTGACCCGCATTCGTAGCGGCGTCTGTATAGACCGTGGCAGAATTTTCGCCTTATTGTTTAAAGATCGCTTTCACTGGGGCTTCTCTACGAGCTTGGTGGTGTGTGGGATGCATGTGGCGTGGCAGTGGGGCCACATCAATGAACTAGCGAATCTCATTGGAAAGATGAGTTGCATAGGTCTGGGGTGTTGCGGAGGCCTATAGTGCTCGCTGGCAGAAATCGGAGCTGCTCATTGTTTCAGCAAGGGAGATTCTCCCTCCTCTGTCACCAACAATCTTCCTACATATGGATGGCCCCATAATTGTTCCGACTCTAAAAGTCACAATACTGGGCTAGCTTTTCCTAAAAAGGAATGGCCCAGCTGTCGTTTTGTGCTTCTCAATGTCTCTTTTGGCGCCACTTGGAGTGCTTTTGAATAGAGGGATTCAAGAGGAAACGTCCAGGATTTTGTCTGATGTTCAGCTCCAGGATTGTGAACTCCGCCCTCTATTCTGGTCTTTCTGGGGGTCTGGAAACCGTCCACGAGGTGGTTGTGCTCCTACCCCTACCGGTCACATGCTATACATCCTATAACTGAAAAGCGCAAAACGAACAGTTTCACTGTTAAGATAATCATTGTGAACTTTTTGTAAACCGGAATGTTTCTTGGTGAAAGCTTAAACTCGTGCATGTGTGTTGCAGGTACCAAGGTGTTTCTGGAGAGCATACTAAGCACAGACGCCATGCGGAGCATCGGCGCCCGGGCTTCCGAAGTCCCGCTTCCAGCGTGCGCCAATGCAGGGGCCCTGTGGAGCCTGGAGTACATCGAATGCCTGTACCGACACCTGGGCCTTATGTCTTGGCACACGTGTTGCACGGCACCGATGGGCTCCCACTCGGATGCAGTCGTTGACGAACGCCTGAGGCAAGCGCAGTCATGGTCGTTTAAAGGCGATGTATTCTTTGTTCCGTCAAGACGTCCTACGTATTGTTTGTATATTTTCTTAGCGGATGTAAAGACAACCACAATTGGTTGGAAAAAAAAATGGTGGGTAGGCGTGCCCGTAAGGCGGAGCAATTCCACAAAGAAGAGAAATCATGAAGCAAGTACCGTATTGGGATAAACTTTACGACTAGACCCTCGCAATTATCATACAGGGATCACACGACGTGAGTCTAATCAATAGCGCACATCTGTGATTAAGGAAGATGTAAAGAACGTACATTACAGTGCTTACGGATGATGTCTTCACGTGGACCTACCGCGACAGTTGTGGCTATGTTGTCGGTAAACGTGGCGTCTGTGTAATGTGTCATGTGATGGGCTTGAAAGATGAAGGGCTCTACTTCGGCGCCTGCCGGAGTCTGAACACAGATCCATGTAACACAGGATGGGCTAGACCATTATCCTAGAAATTATGTCCTATGGTGGAAGTTCTTTTGGTAGAGGAGATAAGTGAGATGTCGCAAACCCTATATCAGCCAGGATGGTGCGACCTTGGGTTGACGTCGTGAGTCTGTGCTGTTGGGCAGCGATGTGCGCGGCTACTCTCTCCTCAAGTGTATTGTTAAGGGCCGTGTCGGCAAGAAGATAGTTTGGGGCGTACATGGGCACACCGAGCTCTCTTCGTAGGTATTTCCGGGTGGCGAGCTCCAATTTATTGTTTCGATTTTTTGTGAGTTTAAGGTAGGGAAGTGCGTACAAAACTCTGGGAAAGAGTTGCTTCTCCTATCTTGCAAAGCTGGTATTCTTTGAGGCCGGTGTTGCGGCGGGTGACTCGACGAAGCTTGTTATTGATTAAATATCTGATTGATAATACTTCTGGTCCATACTGTGCTCTTCCCATTTTGTTGCCATAAAGCCGAGGATACTGATGTGAAGTCGTGGGGGGATTGCGTGGCCGTTGACAGTGCGGCTGATGAGGGAACGATAGATGTCTCTTTGTTGCTCTCGTTAAGAACAACGACGTGTCCGGTTTTTTGGGGGGAGCATTCCAAGCCCACGGATTTTGCATGAGCTTGAACAATATCGAAGCCATCCTAGAGGGTAGGCTCCTGAGCACCCGGACTGCCTCGGAAACTGCAAATTGGGATATCGTCGGCATAAATGGCATGGCGGAGATGCGGAACCGAAAATAATTTAGAGGACAGGTTTCCCATAGTTCCATTAAACATAATTGGCGATAGCATGGAGCCGTGAGCCGTACCTCGGCGTATGGAGAAGGGGCTGACGGTTGGTTGTCGGGTCAAATAATGCGGCCAGTGCGATTGGATATAAAGTCTTTGCTATCATCGAAAAGGCGTGTGCCAGGCCGAGTTTCTTCAAGGCTGGAGGATCGCGACATGGGCAATATTATCGAAAGCCTTTTTTAGATCCACGCCGATGATAGTGCGGAGTTGGGCGGGGCTTGGGATTTCAACCACATCTTCCTTAATCCGGAGCGCTATGTCTTGGGTGCTGACACGCTTTCAGAACCCAACCAGAATATGGGGGAAGTGGTTTCCGGCCTCTAGATGCCATATGAGGCGAGTGAGAACGATTTTTTCATTAACTTTCCAGTACAGGAGGTCATCGATATAGGGCGGAGGTTCGTCGTTGAAGTTCCTGGTTTGCCGTGTTTTGGGATAAGGGTAACTGGGCCTCTGTCCATCCTCGCGGCAGACTTCCAGAAAACCATACCCGATTGACATACTTCAGACGCTCTTCTAATAGAGAGTCCGGAAGGTTACGGAGCAATTTATACGTAATGCCATCCGGTCCAGGGCTGTGCTCTGAATTTTCTATGGCAGAACTCCGGAAGTCTCTATTTCAACTAAACATTGCTTTGAGCTTTTTTTTTCATCGGCATCCAAACATGACACTACAGAAACTTCCAGTCAAGTTTTTTATATATATTTTGAAGGCGTATTGTTAAAAAATTTGTCTAGCAATTTTAACAACTTTTGTACGGTATAGCCACTACTGGCGGCGACACCGTAATTCACGTTTGAAAATCCATGCATAAGAGTGGCGCGTTCGTGCTCTCGGTAAACTAACCTACCGATCTAAAGCAACTTCTGCTTTGCCTTCAGTGCTATTTGACCATCGCACATAGAACTTCCTCCTAGTGCACAAAACGTGACTGTTGACGACGTAACTTGTGCGCACCGAGCAGGCAACTCTGAAGCACCTCGCGCTGGTTTATAACAGTGACTTCTATGCGATTTTGCCTTAAGTCGGCCTCTACTTATTCATATACGCAGGGTCCGGGGTGGGGTCACCGGGTTGCGAGTGGCCGATGCCTCGGTGATGCCGGATATCACAAGTGCCACGACGTACGCGCCCTGTTTGATGATCGGGAGCAAGGCGGCGGAAATGATACTGGAAGACTACCGCTCGACTGAGGATGGCACCGGAACTATTGCTGCTAGGGGAGCCGACTAGCCACCAAAATGCTGCGAAGGCGATGTTTCAGCACACTGAAGCCAGCGAGTATCGATATCTAGGGTAGTCAGGCATCTGCGAGGAGGCAACAAAGCGGACCATTGCGAACGTGGGGATGTCCGCTCACTGTATGCCCCGTTTGTAGAGCACTTGTCTAAACGCACCATGAGATTTTCTACAAAATCACTAATGTTGCACTTATGCCTACGTGTCACGGTTTTCAACCTAAAGTTACATAATAAAATCACCAATGTACGACATGCACATAAAATGTCAAAAGTACAGTTTAGCTCGGACTTGTTATGCCAATACCCCGTTCTGGTTTGGCCATGAATAAATGAGAGCCTAAATTGACTGTTTTGGCTTGAACTTTCTGGTCCAGCTTTGGGCCCACTTGCGCGGGCACTTACAACAAAAAACTAGATGTGTAGCTTGCAATGGCTATTACGTCCTTGGAATGGCTTTTATGACAACATATCATAAATCTACCATGTTTTTTTAGCGTGCGGAGCGTAATTGCTCTCTACGTTAGCAAAGGACGTGCGTCAACGTCCTTGAGAACGGCACATCCTGTGCAAAATTGGTTTGGTGATTACATTATTCGAAACATGTAGCCGTTATGGGAACTACGTTTATTACATAGCGTCTCTGCGTGATGGGTGAGAAAACAGTCCCGGGGTAACGCTGTTGTTCCCGGCGTACCCCAGAGGATTCGAAAGCCAAGCGGTTTATATAGTCATAAGCGTTGGAAACTCGTGAAACGCTGGCGCTTGTCATACATATTCCCGTTGTTTAGCGCAAAGAAAACTAAGGGTACACTTGGGGAGAAATATACGTAATTAAGCGGCAGCGCTCGTGCCCCTTTAGTTAAGGATGACCGTTGGGTTGGTTTTTACGACAGTAAACGCAAAATGTATCCATATGTGTCCACATTTTGTAATACGCACTCTCCTCTTCAAAGCCCATTGCCCTGAGGTTAAAATAAATAAATAAATAAATAAATAAATAAATAAATAAATAAATAAATAAATATTTAAATATTTAAACAGTCCATCGAAAGTGAGTTGACGACAGGAACCTGACTGCCATGACAACTTCTTTGAACCAGCCCGAAATCCTTCCCGGCCCGCGCAAACTGCTTGGCGTTCGCATCGACCATGTCGAAATCGAGCGGAGCTTAGCTTAGCTTTGCTCCATTTCGACATTGTAAATACAAAGGAAACTTGTAGGTACCGATTCCCGCCGTACACCCCAAACCCAAACGTTATGCCTACAAAGTGCGCACTCGAGAGTGTCTGTGTGTATTCTAGAAAAGTGGTGCGTACCTCCAAGTAGCAAATACCCGCAGTGGGGGATTCGGTAACCAAAGAATCCACCACAAGCAAGCTTCCTTTTCAACCATCGTCGTCGTTAGAAGGAGGGGGTATGATTTTTATTATGTCGGTCGGTTTTTGTTATGCCGTAATGTCATTTCGTCGGGAAGATATCCGTTAGCGTTTTTTTTTTTCATGAGTACTTCCAGCTTTCATGCGTTCTTTTTCGAGCCTGTGTTATTATATGCGGCGCTATAGCCAGTGACCATGGCTAATGAACATAAATGCGAGCAGTGCGCTCGTCATTTACTTCATCAGTTTTAGGAAACAATTGAACGGCTATGCTCAACTGTTGGCGCCTTTGTGCCGTAACAATCCTTAACATTTCTGGTTTTCCTCGGAAATACAGGTCGCGCAAGCACTCGCGGATATAACTTGAATTTATTAAAAATGTACACCTTTTTAACGACGTCAGAAGGCTAAACCAGTGTGTTGCTGGCCTATTTTTGGCAATAAACACACGCTGCACAAAGCGAAGCTTTAGTCTTCGCACTGATGGCGTCTGCAACGCGAAAAAACAGAGGTGAAAGAAAAAACGGTCCCCTTTGCGGGAATCGAACCTGGGTTCCTCGGGTCATAAAGCCGGCGTATATCCGATTACCCCATTGTGAAACGGTCGAAGTGGTTTGGAAAACTTCGCCGACAACCAACGAGTCGAGTCTGTCACGTGAAAGCTTCCCGTTCAACCATCGTCGTCGTCTGACGAAAGGGAACATGATTTTTGTATTGCCTAAATATCCCGCATTTATTATTAATTCTATCACCCAAGCTTCCACCAAGTTCACCGCTGACTTCACTCTTCTTACTCCGCAGTGGTTTTAATATAATGATGAAGGTGAAACAAGACGTTTCAGTAAGGGAACCTTGTTTTTTCTTATTATCAGTTGTACTTGAAGAAAATTAGTGCTGCCGCACGAAAGGATGTTCTAAAATAAATCCATGGGCTAATACTTTCCACCTGCTGAAAAAAAAATTCTGAGAACATCTTTGAACGTCTTTCATGGGCAGTAACTACCTTTGCAAACTGCACTCATTTGTCCCACCCAGGATCAGCAAAAATTTAACAAACCCACAGAATATGGCCACCACAGCCGGAATATCATTTCAGGTGATTTTTTTTCTAATTTTTCTATATAACTCTCAAAAGACACCCCAACGCCTTATAGATCGCTGCACAAATATTGTTTGACTGATTTCTTATATTGCATTATTAGTTAGAAGAGCTCCACTATTGAAAAAAATTCCCCTCTTCCTCTTCTTTTCTTTTACGTGTTTTCCCTTTTAATGGAAACTCGGTTGCCTGCTTTGACAAGTCGGCTTATTCAGTGGGCGTCATGCAACTCTGACACACGCCCGTACGTTTTGCACCACAAATATGCAGTCCTAGTGTTGCAACATAGATCGGAAAAAAGTTCTAATCCCTCCCTCACTGCGGGAACAAGGGAGCTGGCGAAGTTTCTCTAATCCTTTGAAACTGTAAACAAATATCTCGTGAAATCCCCGTCCAACCAAAAGCCAATCTTTGACCAACCACAATCTAACCCTCTACCCATACTTTTTCTGCGGGCTGAGTACCGCGGATGAGTGCGTTGGAATCTTTTGTTTTAGAACTTATTCATCAAAGGAAGAAATTACGCACTGTTGGGCCTGGTCAGAGGTCGGCGAACTCACTCATGAGTCCACTCACTGAGACTCATTTGGACTTAAACTCACGCGTGAGTTTGAGTTTGAGTGAGCGAGAGGCTAGTGTGGAATGGTGAGTTTGAGATTGAGTGAGTTTGAGCCGAGTGATCCAGACTGAGTTTGAGTCCGATTGAGTTTCAGTACGCCTGAGACCTAGTGAATTCTGAGTCCATTTTGAGTCCTGAGTACATTTTCAGTTTGAGTCCATTTTGAGTTCTGAGTACACTGAGTTTGAGTCCATTTTGAGTTCTGAGTACATTTTGAGTTTGAGTCCATTTTGAGTTCTGAGTACAATTTGAGTTCATTTTGAGTTCTGAGTACATTTTGAGTTCTGCGTACATTTTGAGTTTGAGTACATTTTGAGTTTGAGAACATATTGAGTTTTGAGTACATTTTGAGTTCTGAGTACATATGAGTTTTGAGTCCATTTTGAGTTTGAGTACATATGAGTAGCCTAGCAGGCAGCTATGGTTGGCTGTTAAGTTTCATGCGTCACTGTGGGCTCGGAATTCAGGTTACCTGCGGGTACGGCACCAATCACGATATGCATGATCGGTTGGGAGGGAGGGGGTGTCTGATTTTTTTTAGTTTCTTGTTGAATTTTCATGGCCATAAGCACTTGCTGTATACCTAATTTTCGCGACTGGGCGCGTTAGTGATAATTGACTGGTGAGGTCCTAAAAAAGGGTTGTCTTAACTTTTCCTCCTGACGGATCCACTAAGAGCGTGGGAAAGGGAGGTGGGAAAGCACACGGTGGCGCTGGCGTGCTGGTGGTTCGCCTGCTACTGTTAACGGGTTGATATACTAGGGGTCACAAAGGAAGAGGTGAGAGCCGGGGAGAAATGGGGACGGAAGCTGTCTTTTCTTCTGTTTCAAATGAATTAGCTGAATTGACTGGGCAGCGCCCCTTAAGACAGAATAATGATCACATTAGATTGGTTGAAAAGTGAAACTGATGAGGCTAAGGCGTGTAAGCTATGAGGTGAAAGGTACGGATTAGCAGAATCACGCAGGGTAAATAAAAAAATGCTTCCTGATTGTAGTCATCAGGCAGTCATAATGAGTCATAGATTGGATTAAAATGCAAAATGACGCTGCGAGGGCATGTGGGGAATCAAATTCAAGGTCTCGATGTGGGGAATCACTCGGGACGAAAATGCGTTATGGATATATCATGACGTAGTCATGGTAAGTCATAGATTCGGTTAAAATTCAAGTTCATAACGCTAGGGCGTGTGGCATATCAAATTAAAGGTCTCGATGATGGTAATCACGTGCTTCCTGATTATTATCATTACATTTTCAAAATGGGTCATAAATTAGGTTAAAATTCACAATGATGCCACTGGGTGTCCGGGGCATCAAATTGAAGGTTCCGATAAGGGAAATCAAGTGGGACGAAAATGTAGTAGGGCTATATCATGAGATAGTCATGGTTAGTCATTGATTGGTTTAACATTCAAATTGATTCCGCTAGGATGTGATGTGTATCAAATTAATGGTCTGGATGAGCGGAATCACGTGGGAGAAATACAAAAATGCTTCCTGGTTATAACCATGAGATTGTCATGGCGAGTCTTATATTGGGGTAAAATTCGAAGTGACCCCGCTAGGGCGTGTAGGGTGTCAAATTTACGGTCTTGACGAGGGGAATCACGTGGTACAAATAAAAAAAGGCTTCGTAGTTCGAATCATGAGATAGTAATTATAAGTCATAGATTGGGTTAAATTCAAGGTGAGGCCGCTGAAGCATGTGGGGCTTCAAATTGAAGGTTCCAGTTAGGGGAATCACGTCGGACACTTAAATAATGCGTCCTGCTTACAGTCATGAGAGTCATGGTTAGTTTGACTGGTATGAATTCCGTATGACCCTGCTAGGGTGTGTGGGGTATCAAATTAAAGGTCTCGTCGAGGGGGATCACGTGGGACAAATATAAAAATGCTTTCTGGTTATAATTATGAGGTTATAGCAAAATGTATATAGCAAAAGGTACACACTCACACTCACACTCTCACTCTCACTCACACTCACACTCTCACTCTCACTCACACTCTCACTCTCACTCACACTCACTCGCACTCACACTCTCACTCTCACTCTCACTCACACTCACACTCTCACACTCACTCTCACACTCACCCTTACACTCTCACACACTCACACTCACACTCTCACTCTCACTCCTCACACTCTCACTCACACTCACACTCAACTCACACTCACACTGAACTCACACTCACACTCTCACTCTCACTCTCACTCACACTCTCACTCTCACTCTCATCTCACTCTCACTCACACTCACACTCTCACACACACTCTCACACTCACTCTCACTCTCACTCTCACACTCACTCTCACACTCACACTCACACTCACACTCTCACTCTCACTCTTACTCACACTCACACTCACACTCACACCCTCACTCACACTCACACTCTCACTCAACTCACATTCCCACTTAGCTAACACTCAACTCACACTGACACTCTCACTCACACTCACACTCTCACTCTCACTCTTCCTCATACTCTCACTCAAACTTACACTCACACTCTCACTCACACTCACACTCTCACTATCACTCTCACTCTCCCTTACACTCACACTCTCACTCACACTCTCACTTTCACTCTGTCTCCTACTCACTCTTTTACTCACTCTGTCACTCTCTCTCTCTCTCACTCTCACTCTCACACTCTCACTCTCTCTTTCACTCTCACACTATCTCACTCTCACACTCTCTCACACTCTCACACTCTCTCACTCTCTTACTCTCACTCTCACTCTCACTCTCTCTCTCACTCACTCTCTCTCTCTCTCACTCCTCTCACTCACACACTCTCTCAAACACACACACACACAAACTCACACACATGTGCATGCTGGAAGTTAACAGCTGGGTATAGTGGCGGTTATTGCTTACAACGACAGCGTGGTGATTTTCTGAGCTACGAGAGCTCATCCTACCTAGCAAATGCTAATAAAAACTAATACAAGTGCCTCAGCAAACGACGAGGCACTTTTTTGTTTGTCCCACGTGATTTCCCTCCTCGAGACCCTCAATTTGATACCCCTCATTCTTTAGCGCCACACCTCTCTGCATTTTTACCCAATCTGAGACGATCTATGACTCCCGTGTTACACGGTTCGCCATTTTCTATATTTTTCTTATTTCTTTTTTAGATTTTATAACATTTAGTTTTATCAATTCTCTACATTTACGCTTTTATAATGATTACAGGTTGAACTTCCGTGATATCTGCATTTTTGTGTATATGCAGGGCGTTACAAGATCATGGCGGGAAGGGGGAGGGGTGTACACGGCAAAGAATGCTAGGCAATAAAACAGCAAAGGTATATCCATGAACGCCTCGCGCTTCAGAGATTCGCGGGGACAGTTCGATTTGACCCAAGGCGTTTTTTCAGGATGCAGAGCAAGAATGCACGGAACCGTCATTATAAGTCATAGATTGGGTTAAATTCAAGGTGAGGCCGCTGAAGCATGTGGTGCTTCAAATTGAAGGTTCCAGTTAGGGGAATCACGTCGGACACTTAAATAATGCGTCCTGCTTACAGTCATGAGAGTCATGGTTAGTTTGACTGGTATGAATTCCGTATGACCCTGCTAGGGTGTGTGGGGTATCAAATTAAAGGTCTCGTCGAGGGTGATCACGTGGGACAAATATAAAAATGCTTTCTGGTTATAATTATGAGGTTATAGCAAAAGGTATATAGCAAAAGATACACACTCACACTCACACTCTAACTCTCACTCACACTCTCACTCTCACTCTCACTCACACTCTCACTCTCACTCGCACTCTCACTCGCACTCACACTCTCACTCTCACTCACACTCACACTCACACTCACAATCTCACACTCACTCTCACACTCACCCTCACACTCTCACACACTCACACTCACACTCTCACTCTCACTCCTCACACTCACACTCTCACTCACACTCACACTCACACTCATACTCAACTCACACTCACACTGAACTCACACTCACACTCTCACTCTCACTCTCACTCTCACACACACTCTCACTCTCACTCACACCCACACTCTCACTTACACTCTCACACTCACTCTCACTCTCACTCTCACGCTCACTCTCACACTCACGCTCATACTCACACTGACACTCATACTCACACTCACACTCTCACTCTCACTCTTACTCACACTCACACTCACACTCACACCCTCACTCACATTCACACTATCACTCAACTCACACTCCCACTTAGCTAACACTCAACTCTCACTCCCACTCACACTCAACTCACACTCTCACTCTCACACACACTCTCACTCTCACTCACACTCTCACTCTAACTCACGCTCACACTCACTCTCACTCTCACACTCTCACTCTCACTCTCACTCACACTCACACTCACACCCAAACTCACGCTCTCACTCACACTTACACTCACACTCTCACTCACACTCACACGCACACTCGCACTCCACTCTCACTCAACTCACACTCAACTCACACTCACTCTCACTCACTCTCTCACTCAACTCACACTCAACGCACACTCTCACTCACACTCACACTCTCACTCTCACTCACACTCTCACTCACACTCTTACTCTCACTCTCACTCACCCTCATACGCTCACTCTCAAACTCTCACTCTCACTCACTCTCAAACTCTCACTCTCACTCTCCCTCATACTCTCGCTCAAACTTACACTCACACTCTCACTCACACTCACACTCTCACTCACTCACACTCTCACAATCACTCTCACTCTCCCTCACACTCACACTCTCACTCACACTCTCACTTTCACTCTCAGTCTCCAACTTACTTTTTTACTCACTCTCTCACTCTCACTCTCACACTCTCTCACTCTCACACACTCTCTCACACTCTCACTCTCACACTCTCTTACTCTCACTCTCTCACTCTCACTCTCGCTCACTCACTCTCTCTCTCACACTCTCTCACTCACACACTCTCTCAAACACACACACACGCTCACACACACGTGCATGCTGGAAGTTAACAGCTGGGTATGGTGGCAGTTATTGCTTACAACGACAGCGTGGTGATTTTCCGAGCTACGAGAGCTCATGTGACCTAGCAAATGCTAATAAAAACTAATAGAAGTGCCTCAGCAAACGACGAGGCACTTTTTTGTTTGTCCCACGTGATTTCCCTCCTCGAGACCCTCAATTTGATACCCCTCATTCTTTAGCACCACACATATCTGCATTTTTACCCAATCTGAGACGATCTATGACTCCCGTGTTACACGGTTCGCCATTTTCGATATTTTTCTTATTTCTTTTTTAGATTTTATAACATTTAGTTTTATCAATTCTCTACATTTACGCTTTGATAATGATTACAGGTTGAACTTCCGTGATATCTGCGTTTTTGTGTATATGCAGGGCGTTACAAGATCATGGCGGGAAGGGGGAGGGGTGTACACGGCAAAGAATGCTACGCAATAAAACAGCAAAGGTATATCCGTGAACGCCTCGCGCTTCAGAGATTCGCGGGGACAGTTCGGTTTGACCCAAGGCGTTTTTTCAGGATGCAGAGCAAGAATGCACGGAACCGTAACCCTAAACAGCTTCGACATAAATGAACGGAGCAGTGAGCGCACGTCCCCTCGCCCAATCTTGCTTGTTTCGATCTGGGGACCCGGCACACCATCGAGCCTGGCCCGCCTCTGTCATGAACACGAACACGGAGCCTACATCAAAAGTTTGGTATCCAATATATACGTACAATTGCTTCCAACCAGCGCTACTCTTCATGAGCAGCAGGTATAGCTGTATTAAATCTGCAACGAAAATTGTTTCCGACCTCACAGGAGCTACGGTGTCATGTCGTGGCGAATGCAAGAGTTTGAGCTCACGAATTTGCACCCTTAATATTTTTACCACGCGTGAATTTGAAAACACTGACTGCTAATGAAATCAGAGTCCATCTGACCCCGAGTAAATTCCTAGCATGAGAGAGTTGTGAGGCTATTTGAGTTCTGAATTCATTTTGAGTTCTCAGCCCATTTTGAGTTCTGAGTTCATTTTGAGTTTTGAGTACATTTTGAGTTTTGAGTCCATTTTGAGTTTGAGTCCATTTTGAGTTCTGAGTACAATTTGAGTTGAGTCCATTTTGAGTTCTGAGTACATTTTGAGTTTGAGTCCATTTTGAGTTCTGAGTACATTTTGAGTTTGAGTCCATTTTGAGTTTTGAGTCCATATTGAGTTTGAGTACATTTTGAGTTTGAGTACATTTTGAGTTTTGATTACATTTTGAGTTTGAGTACATTTTGGGTTCTGAGTACATTTTGAGTTTTGAGTCCGAGTGAGTTCTGAGTTTTGCGCTCAATGTGAGTTTGAGTTTGAGTGAGCGCAGATGTGCTGCTCAGCATTGAGTCTGAGTTTGAGTGAGTGGTGATTCGAAAAACAAAATTGTGAGTGAGTTTGAGTGAGCCGCGCCAACTTTGCCGAGGTATGGGTCTGGTGCAGCCCACCGTAACCCCCACTGTTGCGACTGCCCATCCGAGCGCAGTCACCTGTGCCCAGGCGTTGCCGTGCTCCGTCCGCTGCCCACGCGGAGCAGAGCCGAGCGATTAAGTGTCGAGCCGACGAAGAGTTGAAGTAACATTTATATACAGTATTTACAAGGGTAACAAAAGCGTTACATGGCTCGCACAAAGGCGACAGCAAGACTCCATTCGGTGCCTCCGAAAAGTTCCGCCTCGCCATGCTTGCGGCTGGGTTTTATACACCCGGGAGTCCGTTGCAGATGCGAGCGGTTTGAATCGCCCCAATAAGGATTCTCGTTGGGCGAAGTTCGAACCCGAGGAATGCAGGCAAAGCGATTGCATCAACCATAGCCACCACCCCCGGGCATGTAGCTGAGTGTCTGCCGCGGGCCGTTCGTCCGAGGCATGATTCGGCCCAGCCGTTGAGAATGGAAAAAAGAGAGGCGACTGCGGTGCCTGAATCTTCGGGCACGTCTGCCGCGGGTGGTTTGGCCGAGGCGTGCATCGGCCCCGCTGTCGGTGCGTCGCCCGGTGCAACGAATTTGGGCTGGGCGCTCTGGCACAACAGCCTGCAAGAGGTTGGGGGAAGGGAGGGAGAGGATTCAAGCAGAATTCAGTATTCAGTATCGTGAAGCGAGTCTTGAGTCCTTTTGAGGCGCCCATCCGCTACTTAGTACACCAGGACTACACCACTCGTCTTCAGATGCTCTTAATATGGAATTGTGCTACTTCAACGATAGTGTGTTCCTCCAGAGTGTAAGGTCAACGGGATACGTTCTTCATTTGTAATTTTTGGGCACTGCCAGAAGAGCACTGCCAGAAGCACTGCCAGAAGTTGAATACGGATTTGGGGGGGGGGGGGGGGGGAGGGTGTTGCTGGTACAAAGAAAATAAAATAGAACGAAAGTAAACCTGTAAATACAAAACAATGGTTGGTTTGCTCGAACACGGGAAAGAGCGCTATTTGTGCGGACAACCCGTACGTGATTTAGCATTTAGGAGATATGCAAGCAGCAGCTGCTTTAAAAAAGGCTCGTTCTTTTGTTCTTCCTCCACAACATCCTGAACTTGCGCGTAAAAAATAAAGCTGGCGACAAAAGTGTTTCCCAATTTATTTTAGCGTGACAACGCAGCCGACATAAAGCATTCATAAGATTTTCTGCATTTTCCGGGCAACCGAATGTTTGTAAAGCTGCTTTATTTGTATACTGAGAGTGTGCTTTTATTTAGAGGGAAGTGCAAAAAATGCATTATGCCAACGTAAACAACGGCTCATTGTCACAGCTGATCTGCATGTTGCAAAGCAGATCGAATAAAATTAACGACTTGTAATAAATAGAAAAAAAAACATGTGGCTGCATAACAGCTGTTCCCTGAGCAAGGTATTAAACAAAAGTATTCCCTAGTGTTCAACTTCTAAAAATAACTGGTAAAACTCGAACACGGTACCAATATAAAAGTGCAATCACTGCACTAGATTGTTGTCCATAACCCACATTTTGCGAAAATAAAGATATTACGGCTGTTTCAAACAAGCACGCACCTGATAATTCAGTCGCCGGAAAGCTCGCGCACCGAAATGTCCGTGCACCGAAATGTCCGCACCGAAATGTCCTGCACCGAAGTGTACTAGGCCGTACAAAAGCCGTGGTACGGGCTTCCCTTTTTTCTGATGCCGTTGTAAGCAGTACTCCGATGAATACTCAGCCGCCTTGTTTAGCCTCTTTACTGATGCATTTATTGACCTATTTCCGTAAGTAAAAAGAAAAGGGATAAATCATACGAACCCACCGACTTAGTGTAGAATGGACAATAATCGTACACAAGCAGAGCAAAAAAAAAAAAAAACCTCATTTATAGGATTACGCATATATAAGACAGAGCTTCCGAGCACAAACAAATATAAAGCTCTCCAAACCTTGAAAGAAATGCTACGTTGTACTCTCACGATTGTGGTATATGTCCGTGACGATGACGTTTAGGAAACAGACAAACTGAGCCAAAACAATAAGCTTGAACGTCACGTAATATACAGAACGCACGTCGTTTTTACGCTGCTTCGGCTGTCCCACCGACGCCGCTGCTCTACTTTCTCGCGCTGCTGGCGAGCCCAAAGATCGGTGTTCAATTGCAAGCGGCGCGGTGAGCGTTGTTGAGCCCCACCCGGTGAAACATGAATCGCGCTTCTTGAGTGACCGGGTGCCGTATATGCAACCCAATTCTGCGCTTTCTAGGCGACAGTGTACACACGTCATGCCCTAGAAGATACAAGACCATTAAGACTAATGTTGATGTAAAATATAAACAATAACATAAAAGTTTAAATGAAAACGATCCAGAAATAAAATGTAAGAATAAAAATACATAAAAAATGGAAATAAAAGAAAAGAACGTCTGAAACGTGAATTAAAACATCATGAGAAGTAATCAACCGTGCAACGCCCTGCATTTGGTAAACACGCATGACTGGCAGTGTAAACAAATTTAATTATTACAAAGACAATTTATCGAATGACATTGAAAAAAATTATGCAAACATAGAAAAGTTTCAAACGTCACCAAAGTTGATGCTTACGAAATAAAAGATATAAATCTTATACACTTACCTCACATAAATTAAGACGAAAAATACAAAAAGGCCACGAAAGAATGACTGAAATACGAAATCATGCAAAATAACCACCGTGTGATGCCCAGCATTTGTACAAAAAAGTTTAATCAGTGGAGAGACGTACTTAATGGTTGTAAAAACATAAACGAAGATAATTGGTGTAAATGAATTTAAGGCCATCAAACACAAAAATACAAAGAAACAACGAAAGTGAACTTACAAAATCAAATTATGGATAAGATGCACTTCATCCAAAAAAAAAGAAACGGAGGCGAAAATAACGGAGGCAAACGTTTAAATAACCCAGCCTTGTCTTTTGTCTGCAGAGCCGCTTTACGCAGAGATGGCAAATGTACTTCTAAAAAGTAAGTAAGTTTGATTTCCCATATTTCCTAGAATTTTCTAAAATGTAATTAGATTACGTTAGAAATTACAGGTGGCCGAAAGTAATGGCATTACATTAATATTACTTTCCAGAAGAAATGCAGTTACACTGAAATTACTCAAACAAAAATTCATCACTCATACACTGCAAACTCATATAAACTTACTTGCCCTGGGGAAGGGGTGCGCAGGGCATGGCAATCCAGGCTGTAAGCCTGGATAATCTCTCGACCTTTGCGTTTGCGTTTCTCTCCACCCCCCCCTCTCTCTCTCTCTCTCTCTCTCTCTCTCTCTCTCTCTCTCTCTCTCTATGTTTGCTCTCATACATAAACACTGTAATCCTAAAAATATTTGTTTATACATCAAATTGTGTGCCGTTTATTTACAGCGCTATACACTGATATATTAAATATCTTTATTACATCTCAGAAGGAGCTGCGATTCAAGTGGGCATGGGAAAGGTGTCCCCGTTTGTACGACTGTGTTTACCATTGTAATAGCATACCCGTCACGACGGCTTTGGTTAAAGTATTTCAAATTTACACACACGTAGAAGAGATGACCGTGTTATGGAACGGGACGCAGACGCGAGGCCATGGCTGAGCCGGACCGAGTTTATTAGCCTCTTTCTCCTCTAGCCCCTGATGGCCATGATAGTACGCGGTCGCCTTCCTCTTCTTCCATAATTCCGCAACATACTCCCACCCCCGACGGTGGCGCTAGTGGTGGGGAAGTGCAGAGCAGATTAGTCTAGGCTTGTCGTAGATTAGTCCAATGTCATTCCTGCGGAGTCTAGTGGTGGTAGATGCCTTTCTGCTTCATCCTCCATCGATGCTTTGAGGCACGATGCCTTCTTCTTGACACTTTCTTGGCTAAGACGGGCCCGAAGTTTTTCTTGAATGAGACTGTCTTTTGAATGAGGCAATGAAGTTGCTCCTCGAGTGAGCATGGATAAATCGTATTCGAAATCCAGCCTGAATCTTCTGGTCAGTAGTTCCCTTTTCTCTTCCTGTTTGCTTTCGAAGGCTTATTCTGGGTACGGGCTGAGTATTTCCCACTCGCGTCGGAACCGTTGTCATGGAACTGAAGTTTCTTGCTTGTAGTCGAACGGACGCTTCCCCTTCACGGGCTTGAATATGCGTGTTCCGAGATTTGTTTGCGAGCCACTCGTTTTCTAACTGCGACGCACGAATGAATGCCTTGCTGCCGTTGCACGCGGGATCACTTCTAGGTTGTTCATCTGTTGTCTTTGTCCTAGTGCTGCCCATATGTTGGCTTCTTGGGTTTGGCCGCGGGCGCACCCGAGTCTGAGATGGTATTGTCATCGCTTCGGTGAAATGCCGCGGCGCCGGCTGCTTGGTCGAACTTGGTCTTGCTGCTACATCCCGCGGCCTGGTCCACCGGCGACGTTGCAAATGTAGGGGCGCTGTGCTTCTCCGTGTTCTCCGCTGAACACGACGAACTCGCGGTTTCGCAAGCAGCCCTTGTTGCGAATGGGAGTGCTACAATGGCCGCGTCCCTTTTCAGGGAGGTGCCCCCTCTGAAAAAATCTTGTGTCGGTTGAGGTGGCGACAAAGTCTTCGTCGCGGTGAACGACGTCCACAACGTTGCCTGAGAAATTCGTTCCTTTAACGAAACCTTCGTGCGACTTATCGCGTATGAATACTCTTCGCCTTCTTCCAAGTCTGCCACAAAACTGTCAAAGTCGAGAAGGCTCTGGATATGACCGTCCAGCTTTCGAAGTTCGTGTTGTTTTTGTTCTGCCATACGGTGCAAATCGATGAGCATACTTATATTCGATGGTGACAATTCTAAGACCCGAATAGTGCTGTTGGCTAGTTCCGTTATGTCCGCCCGGAGGATGACCCGCGAACTGATAAGTTGGTCCACGACCTGCCTGTCATCTAAACCAGAGAGCGCAGCGAAGCAAGGGTCGGGATTGTCCGATGGGTGGGGTTCATCTCCGGGTTCTAGGTGGGGGGTCTGTGTCCAGCACGAAGCCATGGCAGGCACCGTTCAAGGGTGATGCCTCCGAAATTAAAAGATCCGACGTACCCGAGGCCACGCACTACCTTGAAGGCGCTGCGCCGTGAAGTCCGCTGGTCCGTCATTCCCGGGTTCCACTGCACCCGAAATGTTATGGAACGGGGCGCAGACGCGAGAACATGGCTGAGCCGGATCGAGTTTATTGGCCTCTTTCTCCTCTAGCCCTTGATGGCCACGATAGTACGTGGTCGTCTTCCTCTTCTTCCATAATTCCGCAACAGACCGAACAAAAGTGCCCCCCCCCCCCCTCCAGGCACCCGTGAGTAACCCGCCGACGGCACTACGGCGTCAGCGTTTCTACATCATGGGCGCTTTCCTGCATCCACGCACCCGGGTGTCAAATAATGCCGAAAACTGCCCAGATACTTCGGTGCGCTGCAAGAAACTTGCGTTCGTCACTTATGCGATGGTCCAGCTTCTCAGCACCGCGCGAGTTGAAAACATTCTTTGGAGCTCGGAGAACGCTTTGCAGCGACGAAATACAAATGGTTCGCGCTTCCGCGCTTAACGCCGCCGGATGAAAAAACTCGCCTTCCGAGCAGCGGGCTTACACCAGTGACCAGTGTATTGAAGCCTTGAATACAATCTGCACGTTTTAAATGCAGAGCATTTCAGTAACTCCCGATGTCACCCGCGTTGACGTCCGTAGTCCGCACCGCACTCCTCCCTACTATATAAAAAAATACTATCCGGCGCCCGGTTTCGATCCCTCGACACTGCGAGCGGAACGCAATGTACATGGTGCTACCCACTGCGCCACAAAGCCGACACAGAATGGGATGCTACGAACGCGCCTTATATCGTTCAAATTACTGCTGACTGCTTATTACTGCTTATTACTGCTCATTACTGCTTATTACTGCAAATTACTGCTTATTCAAATTACTGCTGACGAGCGCTCTCTCGTCAGCAGTTGCCACAAGTGCAACAACATTAACGTAACGCAAACTACTTAACGTCGTGCGCCCCCGGAAATGCTCTGCATTTGATCGTGCCCCTCGCGAGGGGGATGTTTCACTGCGTCTTCTCTCGGTCGCGGGACCCGTGGCGCCATCTGGCGGGGCCGCGGCACAACTCGTACCACTTTCTTTGAAAAAGCGCCTCGAAAGCGCGGCAAATATGAAATAGTGATGACGCGCTTTCGAGGCAATCCGCCGACGCGGCTGCTTTGTGTACAGACTCGGCGGCGAGCGTCCCGGGATTCTGGTGCCGACCGAACCCCATTTTTTTTTTGTTTAAGCCGACTGACTGTCGCAACGGCATTCCCGGAACGCATGAAAGGGGAACGAAGAGGCACGTGAAAGCAGTCAGAGCTCTCATCCAAGCGCCGTTTCCTTCGCCTTCGTAGAGTTCCAGTGCCCATAGACTCTCTGCGCACTGGAACTCTATTTGGTAAACTTTTCTCGCTCAAGATTTTATTCTGTAAGAGAAGCGGACAGGCTATATCGCAGTCAAAAGTAATTGGGAAAGTAATCAGCAATTGCCATGAAATAACTGGGCTGAAGTAATTTCTTACATTCCTAAATTGCCAACACTCAAAAGTAATTCATTGCGTTACTCATTACAGCAAGACGTAATTTAATCCCTGTAATTTAATTACGGTCTTTCATTACTGGCAAATTCGCTTTAGAGACAATGGTACGGACACGACCGATAACAATTAGCTGCCATAAACATATGCGCACTAACTGGTTACCTCGGGCGCTATTTCAGAAGCCCCGAGTTCTGCCTACTCACGAGTTTTAATCTGCTTGGGTAATTGAAGTAGTGATAGTGGAGCATTCGATACACCTCGAGCGAAACCACCCGAATCTCGCGCAGCACGCTTGGCATATTCAGCGCGTTGTATTGGGGCCGCTTACGTTGATATAGTGCGGCTTGTGCTATCTTCAAGAACCAGCACCGTCTGAAATCGATCTGCAATACTCATTCCCTAACATAAACTAGATAACCCCACTGCTGCTTTGAAATCCGCAACCGGGCTGTTGGCCACCCCCGACACGGGGCGGTCAGTTTTTCTTGGTGTTCGGTTCTTCCACTGAATTATGTTTGCTACGTGGCTTGAGGGTAGTCCCAGTGCATCTCTGCGCAAGCACAAACCAAGTAATCAAAGGGGTCCACTGTAGCGAACGGAACGCGCTCTGCTCCCGAACATGAATTTTATTCACTGCTTGCTTGAGTGTGCACGGTGGGCGCTTATCAGAAATCGTCTCGTGTCAAGCGCATGTTTGAGCATTGGCGAATGCGGTTTAGACATTCAAGTTGTGTCATTTGTCATCGACTGTTTTCGTGACGGCGTATGAAGAAGGCTCCCGTGGTAAAATCGTGTCGTCTTGGCCTCTCCTATAGGCTCGTACAATAGTCAACTCCCGTTCAGAGCGAACACCTCCGCGACTGGGGCACCATTGGTTGACGGCGGCCTGGGGACTTCATTTTACGTACGGAGCACCTTAGGAACTCACAAGGTCCGCCGCGTCCGTGCGCATAGCATTTACAATCGCAAAAAATGACTCAGGCACCGGGAGGATTCGAGCCTGTGTCTGGTAGACCAGGCAGAGTTAGTGTCAGTCGTCTTACCCCCTGGGCTACTACCATGAGTTAGTACCAGAGAGTCAAACGGCTTACTCCCTCACCTGTAACGGTGGGGAGTACATTAGGACCTCCCAATGTCCGTCCGGGTACATCCGTGGCCACACCACCATCAAGCAAAAATCTTTGCGGAAACTACCTAACAGGGTACAAGAACACTCGAAAACAGTCGAAAACAGGCACAAACATAACCTAGCAATCAGAAAACGCGCAAAAACACCGATGTAGTCACGTTGTGATAAACTTGTAATACACAGTGACTGCATCAAACTGATCAAACTGCGCTAGATGGCGCTACTCCTAAACACGAGATGGCACCGTGGTGCACTGCGCATATAAGCGAGTTCCGGAAATCACACACCCTCTTCCCGCCATGGACGGAAATGAACGTAAGAAGCGTCACGCTGCTGCTCAACGTCTACGAAGACAACGAGCTTCCCCGAATACGAAAGCGCGGCAAGCGGAGGCAAAGCGACTAAAATCGAATGATGGCCGGGGCGCAAATCGGAAGTCACTCGTGGCGCAACTTGGATGTCCCTTCGAGTCCCCGTACTCCGCACCCTCGCCATCATCCACGGAATGGAGAAGCTGCCATTTTTTAAAGCAAAGTTTTTGCCTCTACCCCCCAAGGGTTCTTTCGCGACCGTTGGGTGTCAACAGAAAGCTGCCGCGAACAAATTAAAGAATTTACTGGCACCGCCAGAAATCGAACCTGGAACTAATAGAGTAACAAAGCCAGACCCCGTTGTTTTACCGATTTAGCTACGAACCCACGCATAGACGGGGAAGACAAGCATGGCACTCACCAATAACATCTACGGGTTTAACCTCTGCATTCTCGCTGAATGCCACGCGGTAGCGATTAAAGGAAGCTTATACCAACCCATGTCATATCACTTCTAGTACGCCAATGTATCAACACCTGTGGCTTCCAGTGTTCACATAAAAAATCTCAGCTCCTTCTCGCCCGCCCTCACGCCAAACGACACCTCAATGAACACATTAAAATACTCCTTGATGGCCAGGCCATCACTCCACGCCATAGCATCAAGATCATCAGCCTACATCTTCAGGCCAACACCAAGAGTGACGTATCATTGCAGGGTCTCAAACACAGCATCAATAAAATCATACACATGATCAGGCAAGTTGCCACCAAGAAGCGACGCCTCGAGGAATCCGATACGTTTCGATTAGTTCAAGCTTTTCACCTCTCGAAAATCACTTACGTCAACCCCTTGTCTTCTTCTTTTCAAGGAAGGCATACAGATGCTTTATAAGATAATTAGAAATGCAGTTCAGCAAGCCATTGGTCTTCCCCTAAGTGCGTCCACAGAGAGGCTGCTTAGCACGGGGCTCCACAACACGTCGGAAGAGCTGATAGAGGGCCCTCTTTCTATCCAGAAGCTCCGAATGAGCAGAACTGCGGCGGGTCGCAGCATCCTTGACCAGATTCTCTGGACAGCACAGAATGTCACTCCGCTTGATGTACTTCTGGACTTTCGGCGAAAAGAGCTAAACATGCTCCCTTTGCTTAGAAATATGAACCCGTCACACGACGTGGGTTGCCGACAAGCACGTGGTCAAGCGCGACAACACCACCTTCGGTGGGGATCGTGCAGTTATCCACACAGACGCCTCCCAACATCGATGGCAGTTGTACGCCATCATCGTGCTACCTCCAGAACCAACCTCATTGCTTGTGACTCATTTAAGACCGACGATATGAAGGCAGCTGAAGAGGCAGCCATCACCTTGGCTCTCACTCAACCAGGGGTTCGCAAGGTAGTCACCGATTCCCAACAAGCCTACCGGAATTACCAGTCGGGTTTAGTGTCCCGACCTCTAATGCGTGTACTAAAAACCGCTCTTCAAATGGTTTCATTCAGCTAATCTGGACACCCGCTAACGCCTCCATGGAGGGCGACAAATACGCCCACCAAGCCTGCACTTTTACCCCCCGTCCTATGGAGCTGCACGAGGACAGTCACCCGCCTGTCTCGTCCAGGGAAATAAACCAGCATAATCGCCTTCTGAAACAGACCCTACCTTCGCCTTACCGTGACCTTTCCATAGAACAACAAACTACCCTACGGCTCATACAATGTGGCTCCTTCCCACACCCGAGGCGTCTTCACTTAGTGCACCCGAATCGCTCCGACGTTGAATGTAAATTTTGCTCAGACGTAGAAACACTCTGCCACAATGTCGGGGTGTGTGACTTTAGCCCTGAGCACCCTCCTCTCTTTCCGTCAACTACCGAACAAGAGCAATGGGAGATGCTGGTGTCCAGCCCCTCTCTGCCTACCCAGCTTCAGCTGGTGGACAGACCACCGTCAGCGCGGACTGAGTATGGGCTACAGTGACGAAGGAACCACTACCCTGGGACGCACTCTGGGCCGTTCAGAAATCTTAATAGAAGTATTTCCTCCTCCCCCTCCTGCTCCTCCTGCTCCTTCTCTGTCTCTGCCGCCGATCTTGCACCTCCATCCGCGACGGCAAAGACGGAGAAGTGAGATCGTCTAACACCGGGTTTGAGCTTTAATTTTATATAAAAAAACAGTTCTACACCAATACAACTCAACCAACCACCGTTCATGCATCATGCATTAATTTAACTTTACCAAGTATATTTCTTTCAAGTAATAGAGGATATCGTTTAGTGCATTTCACTCCTCTCTAGTTTCACTATTTGTAGAGCGACGTGAGGGAATTTAAGTGAAGTCGCATGGGTAATCGTTGTGGGTGCAATTTACAGCTTTGCTTTCCAACCACATTCACAGGGTGGATTGGCGCTAATTTTTTGTTTTGCGCTAAGTTGTTGTCGCTGCTAGCGGGCTTCTAATGAAGTCTTCGTGGCTACGATGTTACGCCCACACAAAGTGGACGCCATGGGTGGGTGTGCCTTCGGTTGTTACGCCGCGCCCACGAATGGTCTCGTTGTGTTTCACTAACACTAGAACTCGGAGGAAACTCGGGCATGGTTTTGCATGGCCAGGTTGAACTCGGGACGCCCGTGGGGGCCGCTGCTGAGGCGTGGCTCGTTTTTATAGTCGCCATAGCAGGCATATTTCTACCCCCCCCCCCCCCGGTCTTTTAAACCAAGGAGGAATTTCGAGCTCGCTTTTATCTCTCGAAAACTGCTGTGCATTGGATGTCAGTCGTCAGGCGACAGACCCCCGTTTGCAACGACTTAGAGCAGCTTTCACTCCATGAACGTCGAGGAGCAAGTATAGTGTGCACTACGGTTTTCGCGACGGGCAGCTTCTACAGAAGCGTTGGTAGCGACCGCACCATCGACCGCCACCAGTCGACCGTCAGCCGATTTGTGCGGAATATGATCCGTGTTGGCGTGTTTCAGAGACCTCACCTGTCTTTTAGGTGGTTTGGCGGACATGGTTTCCGCAGGTTCCTACCGCGCGTCTATGCGTCTGCAGCCGGAGTGTGCGCTTCAGTTATCGTCTGCTTGAAAAACAGTTTCAAACTAGGGGTCGCATGACTGTGCGTTTTATTTATCATCAGCGCGACAGACAGTCTCCCTCGAGGGGTTTCGGAAACGTTAATGGCAGGATAGCTTATACGTAATACCAGAGTCTTTCAATGTAAAGCATTGAAAGACTCTGGTATTACTTATACTCTAAAGAAGACAGTCGACGCACTGATAGCCGGTTGAGGTGGTTCATCCGCAAGGGTGAAGCCGACAGGAACGCAGGTCCGAAAGTTGAGATAACCCAGCTCGTTTCTCGCGCACGCACCTTATGGGGTACATCTTCTTCCCCTGACACGTCTTTGCCGCATATCCCCGCGTCTGGATTGTACATAGTCCCACCTTCCTCTTCCACATGGCTCATGCTGGTACGGCGCATAGCCCAACAACTTGATCGCCTGTTGCATCTGTTTATTATCCTCGCTAAAATACAATCAATGGCGCGTGCCTATTGTCAGAGGCGATCTTTACACATTTAAATGGGTTTTGTCCAGCGTCATTGTTGTATGGCAGAGGAAGAGCACGGGAAGCGAGTAAAGGGGAGCGCTAAGAACTAAAGTAACCGCGTGACGCCGGAGGGTAAGCGGGAGTGGAAAGGGCGCGAAGGAAGAGAGGGTTGGGAGGGGATCGAACTCTATAAAAAAAGACTTCTTCGAACGAGAGTGGTGAAGAGCAAAATGAAATAAAGCAAGCAAATCTGAAAAGTTGTTCTCCGTGTTGCTTTTATTTCTTCGTAACACATGGCCCCTAGGCGGATTGGCCCGCAATTGGGAGCATTGAGGAACTAACGTGCCCGGTTCTCAGAATGCATAACACTGTGAATTTGAAAAGTAACAGTTGTAGAATAGCGCGTGCCGCGTGAAGCCTGAACGTGATGCCACGGGAGTAGGACAGGTGCACACCACTCTCGCAAAACCCCGATTCTATAGGGAGGCTGTGGCGCGTTCCAGTCTGCTTGGACACTACTAAGACGAACAAATGAAAGAGAAGAAACTGGCGCAAACACGTAATAGCAGAAACGAAGCCGTTTAAAGCAATCCGCGCCAAAGGCAAAGAAACGAAAGCTAGGAAAAAGGCGCAAGTACAATGTATCAGAAAAGACGTTGCTAACTCTATCGCCAGGCTTTCGCCTTAAATGTACGTTAGCAGACTAGACCGCGCCGAGGAAATTTTGTGTCGAAAAGCGGAGGGTTTCAATAACGTAATTCGGGCAGCAACTATGTTGAATGTGGCGCGCTTCCATAACCCGCTTTCTTTTTTTTTTTTTTGCCAGTCGGCCATAGTCACAAGATTACCCTGTCTGCCAACGAGGGCAGAAACTACTCCAAAATTAAAAAAAAAAAAAAAAAAAACTCACATGAACGCTTGAAAAAAATAGGGCGCCAGGATTCCGCTAGAAGTAGGAGTTCCTGTATAAACATCCCCCTCGCGAGGGGCACGATCAAATGCAGAGCATTTCCGGGGGCGCACGACGTTAAGTACTTTGCGTTACGTTAATGTTGTTGCACTTGTGACAACTGCTGACGAGAGAGCGCTCGTCAGCAGTAATTTGAATGAGTCAACGATATAAGGCACGTTAGTAGCGTCCCATTCTGTGTCGGCTTTTTGGCGCAGTGGGTAGAGCACCATGTGCAGTCGCCAGCAAAAGTTTGCGGGATGTGCGGCGCGTGGCCGAGCGGCGCAAAACTGCATTGTTGCGCCATCTGCAGCCAGCGAGCGCCGCGTCGAGGCTCAAGGAACTGGCGGGCTAGGCGCGCTTTGCGCATGCCTGTCCTTTATTTGTTACCGGGCATCTGTGTTCATTCGCTTGCCCGTGACATGCTTTCGATATTCGCGGCAGCCGCGTTGGCGCCACGTGACCATCGCTGTCGTTCTGCTATCACTGGTGCTACAAAATGCGCAGCCCGCGGCTGCCGTTTGCGTGGCGCGCAGCATCAATAAATCTTATCTTCCAAGTGATGTAATGGTTCACGACTAAATTTATTTTACAGGAACTAATAAAGGCTACCGGTTGGAAACTGCGTACCTCGATGTGGTGCTTAGAAAAAAGTCGCGTCGCCAAATTTAATCTTGCGGCAAAGCAAAGTTTCTGGGGAAAGATCTAGCTCTCCATGTAATGTAGGTCTCATGTAAACATCATACTGGAAATGGCCGCGAGGACGACCGTTAGCATTACGCTGAATCACATTTACTTGCCATAATTAGTTTTTAGGGAAGCCGTAAACGATGCGGCATTAAATACATGACAGACTAAGGAGGACGTACAGTTCAGAAAACGGCTGTAACTCTTGTTTTGTTGGAACTACCCCAAATAAAATTTTGTGATAATTAGCCCCTGAGACGACTACAACGGCAATTGTGCGTCAGCTGACAGTTTATCGGTGCTTAGGTTAAAAATAAAATAAAAGTATTTCCTATTCAACCACCACTGCCTCTTGAAAGATAAGGCCGGGTTCAGACTGTCCGCAACTGTCGTAACTAACTTTAAAGAATGACGTCATTTCATGTCTCAATCCACCGAACAGCGTGATATGCCGTCTTTTTACGCCCATGGATCATGATATGGCTTTTGCGTCGATAGCCTGAACATAGCCTAAGATTTATTCCACGTTGCGCGCCGCGCAAACGGCGGCCGCGGGCTGCGTATTTTGTAGCACCTGCAGCGATAGCACAACGACGGCGATGGTCACGCGGCGCCACCGCGGCTGCCGCAAATATCGAAAGCATGTCACGGGCAAGCGAGCGATCAGAGATGCCCGGTAACAAATAAAGGACAGGCATGCGCAAAGCGTGCCTAACACGCCAGTTCCTTGAGCCTCGACCCGGTGCTTGCTGGCTGCAGATGGCGCAGCAATGCAGTTTTGCGCCGCTCCGCCACGCGCAGCACATCCCGCAAACTTTTGCTGGCGACTGTACATTGCGTTCCGCCCGCAGGGTCGAGGGATCAAAACCTGGTTCCGGATAGTATTTTATTTTTTTATATAGTAGGGACATCGACAGTGCGGCCTACGGACGTCAACGCGGGTGACATCGTGAGTTACTGAAATGCTCTGCATTTAAAAAAATTTTGTAGTAAAATACAGATTCATAAATTAAAAGTAGAATAAAATCAAGCACTTGAATTTGATTGCTCCCAGTAGCCACCAGCGCAGAAGTGGAGCGAGATAACGCACTGAAAGGTTCGCCACGCCGCAGTCGCGCATCCTTAGAGCGGGCTGCCCAGGACCGGTTGCTTCACCTCAATAATCAGCACATAGCATGAATCGCATTTTAGGGCGCTTTAACCCTGCCCCGAAATATTATTATAAGCTTGTTATTCGATTTCAAATATCGAGCAACAACGGCTGCATTGATAGGCCGACGTCACGGAGCAAAAATATATAGGAGAGGAAACGCCCATTGCGGCCGGCGCGATCGAGCTACCAGATAATGTCACAATGATAACTACGGCGACCTACGGAGCTCCGCAGCTGCGGTGGCGAACGGTTTCGCAGCGGCACCTGGTTGAATGTATTAAAAGCAATTCCGTTGTTTGCAGCATTCGCCACAAGACGTGAATCGCTACCCGTTCGAGCTGCTGCGCGACGCGGGGACGGAACGCGCGTTCGGGCGGAACGCGGGCGCGCGTGCGCGCGTCATACAGGGGCCGGTGCACTCAACTCGCTTCGAGCGCATCGCACGCAAGATAAAGGCGTTCGTTTACAGGTTTTACTTTTTTAAGTAATGCACTTTATAAGCGACCCCAAACCATCCACCGCCGGCGGCGGCGGCGGCGGCGTTGGCGTCCGCAGTGCTCCTCTATATTTAAGAAAGAAACAGCATCCGGCGCCAGGTTTCGATCCGAGGACTTTGCGGCCGCAGCGCGACGCTCTACCGACCAAGCCACGGAGGCGACGCTGATATCAGCGTTAGTGACGCGCCTTATATCTTTAACGCATTCAAACTACGTCGTCAGCGGCGTGCGTTGGCGACTCAGCGGCGTTATAGCGGCTTGATAACTGCGTGGTGTACACGTGATACTACAAACCCGATGGAAGAGATGGAAGAGAAGGCGGCGAGGCGGTGGGCTGCGGGGGCCGAGCGCAAGCGCCGCAAGCGGGCCGACAACCGTGCATTCGCACTTTCACATTCTCCCCCTCGGGGAAATGCGGGGGAATTTTTTGGCGTTTACAGGTTTGTATTTTGGGCTTGGTTCTCGCGCAAGGGTGCTTACGCATTAAAAGAAAATGCCCCTTTTATTCGCTCGTACCGGCCGGTTTAAATTTGACAGAAAATTAATCGCGAAGGCGGTTTCTTCAGCCAACGGAAGCGCAGAAGAGCGCACACACTCTCGCTTCGGCCACGGAATGTTTCGGCGGTCCGGCGAAATGCGGACGCGATGCCGGGGCCGGGTTGGACTGGGCGAGCGCGAACAGAACGCGCGCCGGCTGTGGCGATGACCACGCACTTCCTTCGCTTGCCGCCAGATGCCGGAAACTTGACGTTCGCCAAGTGCTTGTGACGTTATCAGGCTGCCCCAGGAAGCTCAGTTTTCCCTCCTATTTCTCTTTTTTATTCTTGCTCTGCGGCCGGCGTATAAACGCTGGGCTAGGCGTCGCTCAGGCGGTGCCTTGATCTGATGCCGCCTGGCGATTACTTATAGCTCACACTCTCTTCTCTCACCCCAACCTAGCGTGAAATAAATACACGCTTTCCGGCACCTGTCTAGAGTACTCGTGGCTGAGGCCAGGTGCAGCCAAAGTCGTAATTGGTCGGATAACCACCTGCAGTAAGTACCCTAACCTTTCACGTGCGATAAAGTTCCCGCGCGATAGCAACATCCGCGCGGAAACAACGGATTAGAAGCTCAGGCGGGTCGCTTAGCCAGCTGCGTTGCATACTTTACCTTTTGCCGTTTCCTGACGGGGTTATTGCTTGTGGAAGCTCGGGTGTTCACCGCGCTAGGTTATTACTTCGCTAATTGCTCAACAATTCTGTTTCAAAACTAAACTGAATCCATGATGGCACGACGACCGTTCGGCCGATCGGTATAGTCGTCGTCTTCAGTCGGCGAGCCAGTCTCACCACGCGAGTTTCTATCGGCCGACGTGTTCGTGTCGCAGCCGCCATCGTGCGACAAGGCGCTCTGTCAACTCGGAAGTAGGCGTCGCCCTCGTTTCGTCGTCGTGTCAGCCTAGCCAACGCGCCTGAATGAGAAGCGTGGCAATATAGTGAAAACGATTAGTATGGACAACCACGATATCGTGTAAGCATGCTGCAGGACGCACTAATTAACCAGAAATGCTGCCGAGAGCCGTCGACGCTGCTGAGCAGACGACGCTTCTCTTCGCCGGAAGAGCGAGAAAAAGCCGCGCGCTTGCAATTTTTCCGCTGCGTGGCGCACACGGGAGAATCGATAACGTACCTGCGGGGAGATGGCGGAGGGAAAAAACATTCAGGAAAAGATGACAACACGGCAACGAACCTGGCAACGAAATTTTGAGCTTTCCGCTGCACGTAAAAAAGTTGTACTTAGCACGAATGACGTTGACTACCCAACTGAACGATTGCGCTAGTTCATTGGTGTGCTCAAAAGGCCTTTCAGGACCACCTGAACGTCGTTATGCACCTAAAGCAGCGGGAGATATTATGTGTGACTACTGGAGTAACTTACTGCTTTCTGCATGAGATTAGTCCGTGAGCAGTGCGTATTCTCATTTTTTAATACACTGGCAGTTCTGCAATACTTGAACCGCGCCTTTTATCAGGGAAAACACGTTAAAGGCGTGTGTACCTGATAACCAATTAACTGGGTGTAACAAAACATGGCAGCACGTAGAAAGACTAGGAAAACACATGTTGATAATATGTGTCGTGTGATATGATTGTCGAGTACGATAGGAATTTTTTGTTCAACCCGTTCGCTTCGGTGGTTAGATCAGGAGTCTTTATGGGGACCTTAATCCTCGGTAGATAACATGGAACGGGTCCTGTGAGCAGTGTTTGTCAGTTTCTGTCCACGGGTGTGTTGTTCAGGAAATTCGTGAGTTACATCTGCTGCGTTTGGATGAGGAATCCATTTACCTCAGTAAATGTGGAATTGACATTATCCATTTTATAGTTTTGTGTGCTAACTTATAGTTCTTTGTCCTTGTTACACAAGAAGAAGTAACTAAGATACTGCAATGGTCTGGCCTGCTAATCATAGAAGCAAATTTTCGGAAAAGAGATGGAGGCCCGCGTGCAAATACACGAAGGACCTGTATCTGGTTAGCCATGAAATGTTTACTGCACCGGTTGTATCAGTGTCATTTCCAAAACATACGGGGATTTCGTTTTTCAGGGAAGAGGCTCAGGAACATAGAGGGGTAGTGGGAGGGTGTGAAGGGTGAAATCCAGAAATTGGCGGCAGATGAGCAGTAAACACGAGACGAGCGCTCTTTCCTGTCCCGCTGTCGTCCATTTCCTCTTGCGCTGTTTTAAGTTCGATTCCGGATATCAACCAACTTTCCCAGTTTGCCATCCTGCTGCAGCTTGTTGTCGGCTAAATCCTGTGACGACACAGCTGGTATTTCTACTTCTAACGCAGGCCCTAACGCATAAATCTGCTTTATTTCCTGGTATTTATTTTCATTGGTTTTAAGTGCGAATGCACTTCTTAAGCGAGCCTGAAGCGTCCGCCGCCGCCCGCATTCCGCCGCCGTCCGCATAGCAACAGCTGCGGGTGCGCGCGCTCCTCGTCTTCCTTGGCAACAGGGGGAGATGGGCGCGCGCTGCCTGGCCGCTGACATGGCACATACCCACGTGGGGGATTGGCCAGGAATTTCCTCGTCTTCCTTGGCAACGGGGGGAGATGGGCGCGCGCTGCCTGGCCGCTGACATGGCACATACCCACGTGGGGGATTGGCCAGGAATCGGGCGTGAGAAGGGCTAATGCACCCGCTTAAAGGAGTACTGACACGAAATTGCAAAGCTGAGATCCGCTCTAGCAATCAAGTACAACGACAACACAAATAGGTGTCTGTGAATAAATGCATCTGTCTTTCTTTGTAGTTGTGTGTGTGTGTGTGTGATCTCTCTTTCGCGAACATTACCGAACCGCGCAAATTCAACTCGTGCATTCGCACTTTCACATTCTTCCCCTCGGAGAAATGCGGGGAAATTTTTATTGTAAATTTGAAAAGTACAAAGATCTATTAGTAAATCCTACGCACTCAAATATTCGTGAATTACAGAAAAGACATTAAAAGGCATGTCAAATCAAATCATATCAAATTTATTTTCAATATTACAATGTTGAACACCACCGTGGTATCAAAGCTGCTAGACGCCCCTTGACGGCGCCAGGGGAAGGAATGCCAGCCTCGAGTCTCGACGGCACATATGCATAGCATGTTAATTTAAAACAACAAAATGTACACAGTCACATGATATAGTAAATCTATTTTAAGAAGAATATCTGTGTAACAGGGAACTTTTCGTTACAAAGGTATCAAAAGTAGAGCAGGCACTGGCAGACAAAAATTTTCCCGCCCTTTACACTTCTTACTGGAAGCATACAAACACAACAGACTGGAAATGTGTGTAAATAAAACACCGTGAAGAACATTCCCCTATTGACATAAGCATCCCGAAGTACATGTCGCATAAACCACCACCCTGAAAATTGAACGTTGGCAGGAGTGGGGGTTAAAATCTAACGTACAACTCGTTTACTGTCGTTAATGGTTACTCTTGTAGAATTCCATAGAACTGCACAGGAAAGTTTGACATCCACCTGAATGCAGCATCCACTTGAAGCTTTCCTTTGTAGCAACACGGCTGCATTCACGTGGATGTCAAACTTTCCTGTGCAGGAACTTACTCCACCTTGGGGATTTCCCCTAAATCTGGTCGATGAACTCCTGAGAACTGCGTGATAGGCAATGCTCAAACATTCGGGAATTATTTAAAAGGCTTTTGAAGCCACGTAAAACGCAGTTAGTATTCTTAGTATCGTCCATGGTTAAACTTATGAAATTCATAATATCTCTTCCGTATTACAGAACATTCCGTATTACTGAAGAGACTTTTCATGCAATGTAACACTCAGTTCATCTCGTCAATGGCTGAACTTGTAGAATTCCTGAGATTTGCGTGATAAGCATTTCTGACGCAAGCACGATTGTATAACTTCGGATGAGTCAAATGCCACAAAGATTAGAAAAAACATTTTCACAAGGTTACTCTCGTTACTTCAGTCATTTCCGAAGAATCCTCAAAGATATTTGTTCACCAATTAGGAAGAGCAAATAATTATTCGATCAGTTTACACAGGACTAAAAGATACTGCGGTAGTTCTACATCAGCAACGTCAGCAGTAAAATACTTTTAAAGCCGAGTTTATTTATTCAACACCGGAAGGAGGGAAGTTTGGAAAAACACGTTAGATTTTGGCATTCGTACTCCTGAACTAAACGACGTTGTTTTACGCACGTAGACGTGCTTCTTTTTTGAACACGCACAGTCTTCCGGATTATCATTCATTATTTGCTCGGGGGAAAGACCGGAAGAAGGGGAGTCTGTGTAATAGGCGCACTCTCGCGACACGTACAGCTGCAGCGCTGAGGGACCCTGCTACGGTGTGCGTCAGCGTGCTTTTTTTATTCGCAATAAAATAGTGCGGGGCCCTCGTTTTCACATTGCCATCACCTCAGTTTTGGAGCTAACCGAGTACGAGTGAGCTCAATCATGAGCAACTACGTCGACATGCTATGGCGGGCGCTATGGGTTCGAGGACCGGCATCGCAAAATGCCATCGGTCTCCTCATGGCACTGGTAAACCTGCTGGTGCACGTTCCATTCACGGACCTGCCTTCGCCCATGGACTTGGATCTTGGTGACCTGCGGAACGAGTATGACTACATTGTCGGTGAGGGCGAATCGCAGTTCCACCCTACAGAGCCTCCCAAACTCTAGAGCAGTGCGAATCATGGGCGCGAGAACAGCTGTGAAGGCGATGATTTTAACATATGTTTAACCCTGTTTTAGTCATGGAGCACATGTTTTCTTGGCCCTTCTCTCAACTCTTTTTAACTGCCATGCAGTTATCTTCAGAACCCTTCCCTTTTCATGTGTTTCCGGTTTATCCGCTTTCAATGTTCAATGGTTCACCCAAAGGGGATTGGGCTGCAATCTAGCTCCATCCCGATGAAGAGCAGTCTGTAGGGGTCTAGTAAGTTGCTCAGATACGTCATTATGCTGACTGCAACGACAATCATAAAATACTTGTTTACTGCTACATTGTGCTTGCGCCTCATCGCATTTCTCTCTTCGTTTTCCTTATCTTCTCCATACATTCTTTGCCTCTCGTGCCTCGGCCTTGTTGAAGTATCTGTCTGGTAGACCGAGTTTAAGCGTTCAAAAAACTGGTGGTACGACATGACGCGAATAAGCCTTCAGAAATTTCCTTGGGCTTCTACGGGAGACCCCGGTGGAAGCAGGTTCGGGTGCGTTTACTTTTTTCCTGACCGGCAGTGTGCGCGTGATCGGCAGCTGGCTGTCCAGGTATCTACGGAGGAATGTATTGTGCATTGTTCCCTAAACACGTGAACTTCTTTCGGGAGGGCTGGAGGGAGGCACCTTGCAGGGCCTAAGTGAGTTTTGTTTTTGTGCAATCCCGATATGACTTTGGGCATGGCATGTAGCTCCTCTTTTTTATTCATCCGGTCCACCGCGCGCATCACAGTGCCTTTATTGGCACGGGATATGTCACCCCTCTTTCAGTGGAGTGGTTCCAACAATAGCACCACCAATTTCACAAATGGGTATTTGCTTGGGCGTCGAAAACCCTATTGAAGCCTGACGCGCAGATGCTGCTTCATCGCGCAGCAGAGACATAGAAATGTTGCTGATCCCAGTGGACTGCGGATATGGCTTAGTGAATGGGTCCAAAAAGGCACTATATTATTCTGAGTGAATGTGACCCCTGCCTGTTAGTTATAGAAGCGCTTTATAGCTGAACTTCGTTTAAAAGCGGATCTTTGGGCAGATTTACTACTTTTGCATGCCGATACTCCATGTTCTTCATGTGGCTGTTTGTTCCAATATAAGCGTTTCGAAGTTCCTAAAAGCCCTTCTTACGCCTCTGTAACCCAAAATTAACCATGTGGTGCCCTGTGATGTACAGCAGCAACGGGAAAATTTATATCTACGCTCAGCAGGATCCAATCTTCACCCGAAAGTAGAGCTTCTTGGGGATATCGCAGCAACAAATGCACACCAACTTAAAGGCTGCTCTTCGGTTTATCATCCACACGCTTTTCTTCCCGCTCCAGTGGGTGGCGGCTCCGCTGGCAGCGTGATCGCGAACCGCCTGTCAGCCGACCCCAGGGTGAGCGTGCTGCTCCTGGAAGCTGGGGGACTGGAGACGGCCTCGCGGCAGATTCCCCTTTTGGCACCGTACAACCTTGGTAGTATCGACGACTGGGCCTACTGGTCTGTACCCCAGAGGAATGCCTGCCTCTCATTTAGGGAACAGGTGAGTCCCCAGCTCGGGAAATGGTGGCTGTAACAGCCTACATTACGATAATAGAGTTGTCAGTTGAGAAAAATGTCATGCTTTAGTGAGGTCGCTGTGCGTTGCCTGTTCCTTCGAACTTGTCAGTGTTAAATTAAGCTGGTTGCCAGACGTTACACGGGTAGATTTTGTAAAAAAAAGAGAATCATTTCCTCACAATGTCATTTCTATTGTCCCTCAAAATTAAACCACGTGATTTATGAGGCCGTCATTGCACCTCAAGCCGGGGCAGTACGATGAACCAGATGTCCCTAGATAACGTTACGAAGGTTTGCATGTGCGTGTCAGGTATGCGTGTTTGACTGTTAAATTATCCCCACATAATTTGTGCCTTGGTCTGCGTAGGTGTTGCTTTATGTGGTGCAGATATATTCCTTACCGATTTGAGTCTGTCTGTGTTTGTCCGATTATCGTCGCTGATATTGTTGAGAAGAGGAGTTCCAATGGTAAGTGGTAAATATTATTTTTCACAAGCGTGTTCCTGTTTGTTTCTCCTCCGCAGCTACAGTGAACACTTACGAGCTGAGTATGTGCAGTTTCTGTTGGAGGGACTTGTGGCGAAAGTGTAGTTCATTTTTTTAAAGCTGTCGCTGCAGCTCGTAAGTTTTGCTTTTACCCACTGACCTCAAGGCCCGCTGGCATCGTGTCCTCCTATAAACTTTCCAAGTTCCCTATAGGGTTGTGTAGTATGCGTCACTTGTATGCTTTCCATGATTCAGTATGTATGCCATATTTCTTATTATGTGATAGGTTCAAGAGCATTGCCGACGGGATTTTGTTCGGTTCCAGCGTATTGTCTTACTTCAGTATCATAAATTCTATGAAGAGTTGCTACGCTATAAACTCCGCACTTACGCTACCCATCCCTAAAAGTCGTTTTGGATAATCTATCATTCTTTCTGTATTGTCGGAACTTAGGAAAATGGTGCTGGTAGTTGTGTAGAATATGTCTCTACCTTGTTCATGGTGTAGTTGTACTCTGCAAGATTTTTCGTCTGTGTTCTCGAAGTGGTGATGGACAAAATGGATATGCTTTTTAGTGTTTTTCGGTCGGTGGTGCTTCCTTCGGTGCCACGTAGGCGTAGGCGGCGCTTACTTGATTTTAATCGTAAATGGCGGTTGCTTGACGTTCAGAGGTATAACACTAGGCGTTTTGCTGGGTTTGTACCCCGAGTAAAATTGACGAGTCCTGCACATAAGTTGGAATTGACGTGATGCAACGCTTGAATTTCGCACTGTTCCAAATCCCTTCGTCACAAGCTGCTTCCCAATGTATTTCTCTGCGCCGCCAAACGAGCACACCACCCTTGGAAGGCCACGAGGCGTTGCTTTGTTGTCCCTTCTCGTGGTAATGCTCACTACGCTGTTCCTCTCCCGTGGCGTCGAGCGCGTGCTGGGCACGCATCTCTAGCTCCGAGCCCTGTATTCAACATTTCTTCAGTCATCGACCGTAGTGCGGTGACTGTTCCTTGTGCTGGAGCGTCAATTAGTTCGGGCTGCGGCCAAAGAGAGTTTGTTGGCGCCTGCGTTGGCGCTGAGAAACCGCACAGGCGCAGCCTTGCCCTTGGATGAACTTCAAGGCCAGGAAGACGTTTCCATTCGTTTCCTGGGTTTGTACCTAGATTAGGAAGCTTTGCTTAAAAACAACTTTAGTCACTGCTCATCGCTTATAGCAAACACTTTTGTTGCTACAAGACAAGAGCACTTGCAAATGAGCATAATTTGTTTACGCCTGATGCCAACTACAGTACCTTTTTTTCTGTCAATTTTCATTGACTATACTTTCGAGAGTATTTTCCATCTATACAGGGTTTGTTGTGAATCCGGCACAATGCTTGAATCGTTGAATTCAAGCTATTACTGTCATTTAATGCGCAGCGATCCCCTTTGCCACGTGGGAAAGTGCTTGGAGGTTCCAGTGTGCTAAACTACATGCTCTACTCGCGTGGAAACCGCCACGATTACGACCGCTGGGCCAAGGATTACGGAGCGAATGGCTGGGCTTACCACGACGTGCTTCCGCATTTCAAGGAAATCGAGGACTTTCGTGCCGGAAAACTCGACCGTGAGTACTTTTATACCTGGCACTATCAACCATGTGGAATATTTACTTTGTAGTACATATCCATATGTTCACGCTGCCACGTTTCTTTGATACTGCAGAACGCTTTCCTAAGGACGTCTGTGTAAATGATACGCATATGTGTGCACAAATCAACGCGTTAGATGAGAGCTTCACTGTTTCGAAACTGTGTCTTGGCTCTCTTTCTCACCACGTAAAACACCAACGCCAGACTATTATTGGTACGGCCAAAAAAACCTCATCCATCAGCTGCTCAGCGAATTTTCCCTTTTTGTTCACGTTTTTATGAATATGCTCAAAATACCTTGCCAGCAGATTGGCTTTTATCGTACTCTCAAATCAAGACGCGTGTTTCCATTTTCTGAACTGTGCAGAATGGCAACTGAATGTGTTGAAAGCCTGCGCCTGCACCCAAGAAACTATAAAGCACAAAACTAAAAATCCGTTGCAAACAATGCATTGAAGCAATGCAGCAAATTACTTCTTAACATACAACATTCAGAGCCCTTCCGCTCTGTAAAGATGCAAGACAGTATAGGTTTAGCTATGATGTAGGTTTTCGAGTATGAGGCGCACCTAGGCGTGCATTGTTTTCAAGACAGACGATTTCAGTGACGACCCTCCTTCATTTCCAGTTATGCTTGCTCCGATCAAACGACATGCATAGCGTGTCTGCTCACTTCTGTGCAAATATCGTCGAAACACGGCAGTCTTCTGCTGTCTCTGTCCCGTGAACGCCTTTGTTATTTTTTTTCCCGCCAACTCCTCGCTCTGTTCACCTCCAATTTAGCTTCTGCCACAATAAACACGCTTTAGGTATGCAAGTGAGATCAATTTTTCTGTGTTGTAGTGCTGGACCCCCTAAATGTTGTTAGGGTTCGACTAGGAAAGCCGCCGTAACACCTACGCTCGGGCGCATGTCCCTTGTGTATTTTTGGGTAAAAGAAATGTTTAAAGTGTAGGTTTTCTTTAGTACTGCAAAATTAAGCAGAAATCTATTTTTAATTACCATTTCACTAATTTTTAATGACTACCATTGTTAGTTATGCATTGATTTTTTGCCTCAAATAGACCCGGTGTTGTTTTTCTCAGCAATGTTAACAAGTACGCACTATAGTACCAGATCTTGTGGTCGCGAAAGGTTTCGTGTGTATAAAGTTCCCGTTCCAGAACTAATATAACTTGGGGAAAAGGCGTCGGGAATTGGCAGGGTATAACTATGAGCAATGTATCATCCGTTTTGACTCCAAGTGCCAAGGCCCTTTATACCTATGCTGATCAATACTGGTCGCTAAAAATTGTTTGCTACGCAAGCGAAGGTGATCTGCAAGATTCTAGCCAAATGCAGATTCTGAGCAAAAATAGTTTGGCTAATGCTAAGAATTGTCTGCGTATCTGCTTGCTTAACTACAAATGTCAAAGAAGTAAGATACTCTTCTCCCACACATAGGACGAACACGCATTCCTCTCTTTCCTCCGAACCCTGAATCTGTTCCCATTTCCACTCCCCCGCCTTACCATGACTGTAAATTCAAATTTGCTCGACTTGATTCAGTCCATCCGAGTTCGCACTGCTCGTATGCCCTCTGTCTGCACCCTTATTTTCCCGTGACCTGGAACACGTTGAAGCGACTTCTCTTCGAGCGAAGCTTATAAGGCTAGGCTTCCACCTATTTTTATGGTGGCCAACAAAAAAATCAAAGTTAGCTTGTACACCCGGGCAAGTGTGATGTCATAACAGAGCTGTTGTCGCCTAGCAAAGCTAAACTCGAAGGCTGCTATATAATTCCCTCAGCGCCATTTACCCTGTGCATATATATGCCGCCCGTCGGCAGAAGGCCAAATCCAACGCCTTAGCAACGCTCACGCGCAAGCCTGGACGACGCCAGGCGCTACTGTTTTGGGTCATGGACGGCGCAATGAAGAGTTTACACAGCTTTGCTGTTCAAGGTCTCATTACTGTGCGGCCATATATCCCAGCACCGGGCAAGATGAGGCACCCGAGCAACCAGCAGTTCCGTCTCTTCAGACTAGGGCTGTAGATTCACATCCAACACCCACCGACAAAGTAAGAGCCATCGCCTACGGTATCAGGCGTAACATTAGCGCGCTGTTTTCTCCCCCGAAATATGCACCCAGTGCACCACGCCGGCAACAGAGAAGCACCAGCACATGCTATCTCAAAATGGTACGGTAGCCATCATACCGTGACATGCACGGATGCAGCGCTCTATCGCGGAGGGTCCGCCTGAGCAGCAAATGCCCTTGCTAGCTAAGAGCAACGCACCAGCCTTTCTCCACACCCAGCAATGCCCCTACTCCCTGAGGAAGCGGCCGTTGCCTTGGCGCTTACGACTCATCGCCTGCGTTGCGTCGGCGCATTGAACCGCACAAGCAATCATTGACTTTTGGTAGATCACTGCGGCCGCTGTAAGGGTGATCCAAAGTTTGAAAACACAATCGCCTTAAGCAATTTCGGACGCAAACCGATAGAGAAGTATTCTAGACATCCAGCTTAACAATGTGGCGAAAAGATGTAAAACTCGCATTGTATACGCCTCGAGATTCGCGATCGCTGCGCCGCCTGCCGCCGATTCTCCGCGGCGTTTGCGGGATTTGGGCTGCGTGGCTGATAGGTGGTCATACAGTGTTTTGGTTCTCTTTCGCTTCTCTTTGCCTTTCCGCGCACTAAACAACTTGTTATGGTGACATCTGTAAGCCAACTGCACGTTTAGGGCACTTAAAAAAAACAGGTGCGTCTTGGTAGAGCGCTCTAACGCCAACAAGAGCTACCCGGTGAGGCGGTTCTGCGCGTTTCTTGGCCGCTCTTGCGGGCGTCGGCGACGGCGGCAGCATATCACCGCTGTCACCTTGGAACACGTCAGCACAAGTGAATTCTGTTTATTGTCGCCTCGTTTAGACCTGATATTGGCACTGTAAGAGGTTGGTTCGTTTTGCAGCGCAGACAACAAATGCGGCTTTGCTTCGAATATGCACGTCGTAGAAAAATATGTTTCGGGGATGTGATAACCCAATAGCTGACAAAAACTTGTGCCTTTTATGGGAATATAAGCCACGCGAAAATGTTAAGCACACTCAAAGGCTGTGCATTGTCAGATATGTGCCCACTCATGCCTTATAGTAAGAACCAAAGTATATGTTAATGAAATCACGGGAAAATGAATGGTCTGCAAGTCAGGAATAAATAGAATAGTCGTACGGGAATTAAAAAAAAACTGAGTGCAGCTTCTGAAATGCTAAAGACGTTTGTTTGAGCAAGGTAGTATTCACCAGACCAACTAGATGCGAAATGCACTGATATTTCGCTAGACATTGGCGGGGGGGGGGGGGGGGGGATGAGGAGGAGGACGCTCAACTATCGTTGTTTACAAATGCGGAGCGAAATCAACGAATGAACGTTTTAGTAATCACACACACAAGCTGTGTGTTCACTTTTCGTTTGTTTTTCGCCTTCAAAGAACGGCTGACCACTCGGCGGACGCATTTTTTGAAGAATACAGGGTAGGCAGTTCACAAGCGATACGAGGTGTCGTTGGAAGAGTTGATTGATTTATTGCAGGGTTTAACGCGCCGACGCAACGGAGACGATGAGGCACGCCGTAGTGGAGGGCTCCGGATTAATTTTGACCACCTGGAGGTCCTTAACGTGCGCCGAAATCTCGTACACACGGGCTCGTTGGAAGAGTGTCGTATCTGATAAGGGTTTCTGATTTCGGTTTATGCTAGATTCTGCAGTCTACCTGTGTCATATGACGATGTTTCGAAGAAGAGTTTGGTCACGGACGCGGATTACTCTATAAGCCCATCTTTGCGCTTCTCGTGGAGGATAAATATAACAGATAAATCTTTGCGAGCGCTCACCTCGGGACAAGACGACCCAGCATTAAATTTGTCGTCGTGTGCTGACTACGGAGTGTAATTTTGCATTTATCCATCGTACTTCTTTGGTAAAATGTTTGTGAAATTTATACCGCATTGGCTTGTTCATGGTTTTGATCAATATCTGATATGTGATATTGGCAGGCGTACCTTGCGTGCTGTCAGGTATGAGTGCTCCGCTGGATTTTGTAAGTGCACAAAGTCGATTTACATCATAGTGTGTATGGCCGCAACATGACACTCGGAGGAAACACTGCTTACGGAGACACTACCACTAAATTTCAGGTTAGCGGAATTGCAATCAGCTGCATGCAAATGCTGGCTTCGGGACGCCCGCCTGTGACACGCCCGGCTCATATAGATCTCATTAAGATCGCGTCATAAACGTTTATACTCTCGTGAACACACCAGGCTTGCAAACAGAGTGCCTGCTCCACGTTATTTGGTATTTCGAACGCGAACAAACGGTAAATCGCTGTCTTGAACGAGCCCCAAAAGCTACGGTGACAGGCGGGAGCGGGCCGGGGACTCCCGCGCCTGCTTTCGAAACGAGCCGCTAGGGGGATTTCAGTGGCGCCCCTACAGGCCGCGCTCGAGGCGTATAATCCTTGACTCGCATTATCAAAAAAGAACGGGGTTATCTGAAGTAGGAATCCGCATAGTGACGTTATGCCCGCAGAAGCATGATTTTGGACCGTCTGTCGTTTCCACGGTTTCATGTTTCCTTTTTCATGTTCATATCTAGCGTTTCAGTTGATGTCTAGCGTTTGTCCCTTCTATATTCTTCTCGGTGTACGCGTCCTTTCTGTGCGCTAGGAAACACTTCTCAGTTATCCCGGTAATTAGTCGCCCAACTGTGCGCCCTACTCACCAATTCTGAACAGGCTCGACGCTACTTCTGTGGTCTGCAAGAGCCGAGATAAAAATTAGCACTAAAACACACAGAACCGTGGCAATGGAAGCCTTAGTTAAAAATTCCTGGACCATTCTACTCTGTGAAGGTGGAGGAGAAGCAATGCTTGAGTCCGCACTAACACATGGTGTCCCCAATACGATGACAGAAAAGACGATAAATTCAAAATGAAGAACGGCAACTTGTGCTAGTAGCGTTGCCCCAGCAGTCGAAAGCTAGGCACACAAGCGCCTGGAACGCCGACAAAGCGGGAGTACTGTGAACGTAAAAATGGCTTGCGCAGGTAGCACAGCGGCAAACGTACGAGAAGCCTTCATTATATAGCTGAGACGCTACCAATCTTAAAAATTGTGCATATTGATGCATAATGTATTGAAAATACATGTCAAAGTGATCAGATGTCTAAGCGTGAGGCCTTTTATCTTGAGTACGATGCCTATTATTTACTACACTATTCGAAATCCATATCCGACTGATGAGACGTACAGAAGGTATAGATCAATGTTTCGAACGACGTGTGATATTGATAGTAACAGCGTTCTAGTACTGACCCGGATGGTTGTTCTCCGGCTCTTTATTCTAACGCTCGTTTCTTAGAGGCAAACCCACCACTGCGTACTGGCGCAAGGTCTCTTCTGCTTGGTACTGTCTCCAGTAGGGGCATGTGCCAGAGTTTCCTCAACTGTAGTAAACTCTCCCTTGGAGTCCACAAAATCGGGCTGTTCCAATGAGCTACCGTATCTTCCGAGAGGTTATGGCATGTGTGTTCATTGTATTCTCTCACGTGCTGTGGGCGTACGGTGCCTTAATAGTGCGGTGCCTTGTAGACAGGGTCGCAGTGACACCGCCATTCTCCGCAGCGGATGTTGGTCATGCTTAGGAACGCTCTCAACGATTCCAAAGTACTCCTTATCCTGTAATGTATGCGAAAGCATTAGCTTGCAATTGCCAAATGAATATTTCTCCGAGCTATGCTTTTTGCATTGTTTACTTTCGTGTTGTTGCTAGCGTCTGACCACGGGCAGCTGCCTTATCCAAGTTAGAAGTGAAGCACGGTTTTCCGTCTCTTTCATTGTATGCCGCCAGCCTATCTAATTTGATTGGAAAAGTGTATCCGCTTGTCGTCCTTAGAATAGACTGTTCGCCAATGTTCTACGTTCAATTCGACCATTCTCTAAGGATTAAGACCGAATGAGAAATCATCGCGGGGCACAAACTGCGCACCGACACTCGCCGGCGCACGTCACTTTGTTGACTGCTCCTTCGCCGCTTGTGTATTCTTTGAGTTCCCAGATGAGCACAAGTTCGCTCCAAAAAACTTTTATTCCTTGAAGAAACGAACCTACTTGTGTCATTGGCTACGTGACTATGTGGTCGTATTGTGTACCACCGCCATAATGCCCCGAGTCTGTAGTGACTGCTATCACATTCTGTGGGGTAGTAGTGCGAGTGCGCGGCTCGGCAGGGTACGTTCTGAAATAACGTATCCTTTCATTATAATCATCCTCCTCTCCTTTTTTCTCGCTTTTCTTATCTACGGTAATAAGACAGGGAACCTTGACCGATCTAACTTTTTAGATCTATATCAAGTCTAACATCAGCCAGCCTTAAAGTTGAGCCTTACCATGCCAAGTAGTGTAAAACATTCTATATGCAGCTGTAACAAACATTGACCACGTTAGGGCTGAACGTTCAACTTTAGGTTTAACACCAGGCCAGCCCATATGTGCATTCATGGTGACCATCCCAGGCTGCAGTGGACGTCGTACAGCGCTACCACTGCTCCACGCGAAGCAAAGCGGGCATTGAGTGGAATCGTACACTGGTACCAGCCTGGTGGCTACCTCTGTTTTAATCTTGTTCTGATTGCTGCCTTACTGCATCCCGTTACACAAACTCAATCCAATAATGCATTGTCGAGGTCTACCTTGTAAAAGCACGGAAGCGCATGGGCATCAGGAAGGCGTAGCTATCTGCATTGCGAACCACAAGGTTTCGATTCCAGTTTAGCTTCAAGGTTTTGATTCCAATTTCATTACAATTCACCTCTTTTCTCAGCACAAACACTGCCTTTTTATTGCTCTTTAAAGCTTTCGACCTTCGGGTGTGCCGCCTCGTGCACGACATATCGAGTCGTGAGGGCAAAACGTAAGTTGTTCCCACACGAGCCTGCGGGTGAATCTCCCGCACGGCGCCAAGCATCTTTGTAAGGATGAAAAAAACAATTTGTGTCCCAGATTTGATGACCCGAGCAGTGTTCTGTTTACAATCCAGTCTGAGGCCGTCTGTTTATGGCTGATTTCTTGTGCTATTTATCTCAAACAGGTTACCACAGTACCCAAGGGGAGGTTCCAGTGGAGTATGCGAAGACCAGGACCCCGATTAGTTATCTAGTTATGGAGGCGTGCCACCAGAACGGTTACAGTACCGTTGACTACAATGGACCTACGCAGACAGGTGCGCTGAGCTAGCATTTAGCTAGTCCAAACCATATATTTTATATATCATTCTGAATGTAGCTGGAAGTTTACAATTCTGTTTAACATCTCATTGCATGAGCATCGAGAAGGTCACACAACGTTATCACGTACATACGCAGGCTGCTCGCGGATGCAGGCCAACATAAGAAACGGCGTACGAATCAGTGCAAGCAAAGCCTTCATACAACCCATCGCCAAGCGACGTGGGAACCTCCATATAGCGGTGTACAGCCAGGCCACAAAGGTAAGACTGGAAAACAGTAAGAAGCACTCTCTGCAAAAATTTTCCGAGTGCGAGTTGCAGTATCGTAAAATGACGACTGACATTCATTGACAGCAAGCGTTCAGTTACCCTGCAGTGGTTACACGTTTTCTTTAGTTCGTGGAAGCATGGCAAAAGCTGTATTTGTCGCAAGCAAATGATTACAGTGGGTTTATGTCGGCGCCGTGTCAGCAGATGCATTTGTAAACACTCTTTGCGTTGTTTGCGTTTAATATTAAAGCAGCCTTCAAATGCTTGTGTTGCTCTTACGGCATAAAAGCCAGCCCATACCGGTCTTATTGCTTGTGGGGCGCTAAATAAGCACAGAGATGATGCTGGAACTTATAAGAATAACAGGAAAGCCAGAAAAACAATTTCAGGAAACTTCTAATTCAGGCAGTGATGGCTGACTCACGTATTCTGTGGCCACCTGGCCTAAAAGTGCTGTGCTCTTAATAGCTACGTTATCGGAAGTTTGAGAGATTGAAAAAAAAAAGAACAAGAATGTTGAGGATGACTTTCAATGCCCAAGATTCGATGCAATGGTGAGGAAACAGAGAGACGTAGAGGCCATGTTGTAGCGAAATACCACACGTTTTACACTAACATATCATTTATTTGCTGCTGCGACTTTAAATATCTGCATTATAGTCTGTACATAGAAACAGAAATACTAAGGCCAAAACATGCATTTCGGTCTGTTCATGAGCACGCACAACATACCCCCCCCCCTCGCTCCTCCACCCACACACTGCTCCTTTGTCAGTAAAAGTTCGCGGGACAATAATAACTAGAAGAATAAGCTCTGTGAACGAGACTAGTTTTTATATCACTCGAAACCCAAACGATATACAAACAATATACAATGAAGTAAAGAGCAATGTGTAACTAATAACAAATGGGGAACAATCGAGAAACCATCTCAAAAGTCGTATAGGAAACCAAAACGGGTTCATACAAACGAGAAAAAGTCACAATCCGGGAATTAATGTAAGTGACGCAGTACGTAGTTATTACCGTCCCAGGTTCGTGGGAGCGTTGAAATGTTCCCGTAGTGTGTCGATGCCGTAGCAGAGCAGCGCGTTCCGAGCTCCCATCACCGTCGTGGCGAGCGCAGGTCTGTGGAAGCGCCGCTGTTATTCACTGATGTCTGATGGGGCGACTAGCTTGTCGAGAAGATGATTTGGCGCTTGCACTTGTGGAGGACCTCTTGGGTACGGCACGGGTCCAGTCGCCCGACCGCAGCGCATCCCGATCACGCTCCACACTTGTCACTCTGTTCTCTCTCCGTGTTCTTCACGGGATAGCTTCTGCCTCTGGCGCCTTGCGATTGGCCGGCCCGTGAGTGCGGGGTAGCTGACCCCGCAAGACGAAAATGATGACGGTGCTGTCGGGTTTTGAAACATACCCGCAGAGCGTGTTTGGTCTGTCGTCGTCTTCTTCGTTTTCACTACATGACAATCAGTCATTCGTCCCTCAAGCCATTCCAAACTGTGGTTCTGAACCTTAATTATTGATTTGGTCTCGCTATCACTCTATCAAGGATCATTACAGGAAACAAATAAATGCAGTACATTCACGAACATTGCAACTAAGCACAGTAATAAAAGCGATTGGAATGGGATGCCCTCACCATTTTTTTAAGGGCGTATCGACACCTAACTCATTTTTTGTACTAATACTCCTTAATATTCCCTTGTAGGCAATCAGTTTCATTTCTTTATTTGTGTTTTCCCGCTTCCGCATAAAAAGGTAAAACTTCTGGTAATCTTTTGATTGGATGTTTCGAATTTGAATACGGCAGTTTAAATCACACGGAAGACTTGATTCTGCATCACTGGCACCTGAGTACCCGAAGCTCGGTACCTCGACTAAGTCATTTTCTTTGATATTATATTCAAAACTCTTAACAAAACGATTCCTTCTTACACTCGCTAGCTTTGGCGCCATAAATGTATTGACTGCAGGCATGTGGTTTGATTATTCTGATCGTTGAGGCAAAGTGAGCGATTATAAATTGAACGATCATCGACGAGAAGTTTCATCTGGAAAGGTCGCTAAACAATGGCAAGAATTTCGTTACCCTGCTCTCGCCTCACCACACAATCGAACAATAACGGGCCTATAGCGCAGCCCTGCTGCACATTCGTACTTTTCGCATGTGCTTCCTCTGATTCTCTTGTTTTGCCATTTTATTAAAATATAAGTTTCTTTACAGTGCGATAGTCTTACTACTTCCTAGTTTTGGCTACTTTCAAAGGAGCTTATTAGTGTAAACCTTTATCGCATGCCTAAGCAGTCAATTCCTCTTATAGGTCCAAAAACGTCATGGACAGTTCTTTAGTAATTCCGTCCTTATCGAAAGGCCAGATCGCATGACCGCATAGTAAATAGTTCTTTTCTAAAAAGTGTAGAATGTGTTTTGCTACTATATGCTTGAAGACGAAAGCTTCAGCAGACGCATATATTAGCTAGACGTGACTATAGTGAGTTACACAGCTTATTACTACTTTTGAATGCAAAATAAACGCTAGGGCCGCGCCACCCTGAGGTACTGAATTATTGGGTGTAGATTTCCTGCTCAAGACATTCATTCAGCGCTGCGTTGAAGAAATGCTGTCAGTATTTCGTTTGGACTTAACGATTTTTTGACTACAAAGTGGCGTAGCAAATCTTCAGAGAGAGAGAGAGAGGGAGAATAAACTTTATTTAATGAGAGGAGTCAAGCGGGCGGTTTCCTCAGTTCAGGACCCCGTTGGAGCGTCCAGCCGCCTCAGCCCGGTGGATCAGCCGAAGCTGCTCTTCGAGGCTAGAGCTGGCCAGCGCTTCCTCCCACTGCTCAATCGAGGGATTAGATATCGGGGAAAGTGAGGGGTTAAGCTGGCACTCCCACACCATGTGATACTAGGTGCAGGGCGCGTTGCAGAATTGGCACTGTGAGTAGTATATTGTTGGCCAGAATAAGTGGAGTTTGGTCGGGTGGGGGAACGTGTTGGTTTGGAGGAGACGCCAGGAGCGCTCCTCTGCCTTGCTGAGGGAGGGGTGGCCAGCGGGTAGCATAAGCCTGGTGAGCCTGTAGAATTGGGTCACCTCCTGGTATGAAGTTACAGGGATCGCTGTCTCAAGCCAACTTTTTCGCGGCGCTCGGCTGGTCAGACCTCCAGCAGTCTCATGAGCAAATACATTACCCCAGAGGGAAGCGTGAGCTGGTGTCCAGACAAGTCTCAGGCCCCCAACTCAAACTAGCAAGAAAAAACTCCCACCTCCCCTCGCGGGAACCTCTGTGTAGATGCGACGCATAGGCGGAGCGGCGAAGGGACCGCGTTTATAGCGCGCATAACGTTGAGGGGACTGCGTAAGCCGGTCCCAGTCGATGACGACGTTGGCATACTTGTAAAGTGGCCTGGACTCTAGGTGTTTGAGCCAAGCGTGGATGTTGCTTCGCCGGAGAACGGAACACCGGTTATATGCGCAGCGCGCCCGAAGTAGACGAAACCGCGGAAGAGAGAGTACTGCACATGCGCCGGCCCCAGCGCGCCTGCCGCGGCTATGACGCAACGTGCCGTGGCTATGACGCAACACAATCCAACGCAATCCACTTTAATCCAATCTAATTCAAATCCAATCCAAATCCAAATCCAATCCAAATCCAATCCCAATCCAATCCAATCCAATCCAATCCAATCCAATCCAAGCCAAGCCAAGCCAATCCAATCCAATCGAATCCAATCCAATGCCCCTCGCGAGAGAGTGTTCGCTATCGGACAGGAGAGGGGGTGAGCGGTGGAGAGCGCAGCTGGCGTGGCGAGGAGAATGGGGGAGGGGCGGACAACGCCGCCGCCGCCGACGACGACGACGACGACGACGACGACGCCGGAGGGACAAGGCGAGTGAATCACATGCTCTGCATCTAAAATGTCGAGCGCCCGTGAGCGCGTGCCTCGTTGCGACCACCAGGCAGTTGAAAAAACCCAGGAAATGCCGAACGCTCGTGTGTGCGTGCCTTGCAGCGATCGCTCCGCGTCCGCGGCACGAGTTTGTCACTCCAAGCCTACCCACCTTAGAAAGATTGGCCAAGATTGCGGGGACCATTCAAAAGTTAAACGAAACAAGAAAATGCAGAGCACTAGTGCGTGCGTGCCTCGCGTGACAGCCCAGCGTCCCCGGCGCACGTTTGTCATGCAAAGCATACCCACTTATCGAGATTGGCCAAGATGGGAAGAAAAAAGGAAAACTCCAACTTTCCCTGTAATGGTGGCAACACTCGCTCGGAACGAGAAGGATACGTCATAGCGCACGCCCCTCCTAGGTGATGTCCAGTGATTATCGCTTCCAAAAAAATCATGTAACCTCACAGCTATAGCCAGAGTAATGTATTAAAAATCGTTGCTGCGGCGAAAAAGAAGCGTATCGGCTGCAATCGTGGACTTAAATCGGCGTGATGGTCGTGAAGGTTGCGTACAGCTTCGCTACCTTCACGTCCTACTCTTTAGCTCGAGGCAAGCGTCTAGGCAAAGCTTCTAGTGCATAGACCTTTTACTGAGTATTGCACGGAGCAGACTAAGGTTTGACTTTCATCAAAATATTTATTCTTTGCAAAAAACTGACAGGAAGAATTGATTGAACATGGTCGCGATATCTCTTTTAGAGCGAAGGTGCTACTGCGCTACATCTTTTAAAGTCATTCATCGTGTTGCAAGTTACCTTCAGGCGTTTCACGTGTACGTTTAAAAGCTGCGCATCAACAGTCCATTACTTAACAGGTCGAGGTTTTCCTTTAATGGCGTTCCAAGACCACCGTTTGCGGGAAAAACATGAGAGCTTTGGGACATGCTTCAAACCCGAAATTTCTTCAAGTCCTATGCCACAAGTACCCAGCCACTGTTTAGCAGCTTCACGCCAGACCTTTTCGTGACCGAAAAGCTCTGACCTCCAGATGGCCTTACTCTGTTCCGGTAATGTAAAACCTGCATAGATGGACGGACGAAAGTTGTCCCTTGTCTACAAAGCTACGCGAGGTTTACGTTGGACCCTATCATAGCTCTTCACATTGCTTGAGTACTGACTTACTTGATGCGATATCGTTAAATGACTCCTTGAGCGAAAAAACAAAATACCGGCATCTAGCGCCGGCCGTCTGTATCCGCTGCACGACTACACAGCAATTGGCAACGATGAATACCGCATACCGGCCGAGGTGAATTGGACAACATCTTCCAGTTTCCCTTCGCGAAAACGTTACTTCGCTATCTAGGTGGAAACACTTAGCCTAATGACGACCGCCAGAAGCGCCCCAAAACCAGCTAACCATCGACCCATGATCAATTCCCATTTCCTCTGACGCGTTACATATCGGACACCGCATTATAAACAAATAAAACACACTAAAGAAGTCCGCACGCGTTCATTTCGCATTAGCAGTGACGGGCCCGAAGGCGTGCATAAAAAATAAACCCCCAAGAAACACTTGTAGCTTGCGTAAATACTGTTGGCTGCGACCGGTTCCAATGCACAAGCGTCGGAAAAATCAAGAGGGAACGAAGGCGGGTACACTTCAAATCTCGCTCGCAGTTGCTTGGCTTTCAGGTCCAATAGAGGCAGTGTCGCAGAAGCATGAATAACGATTCTGCTATGTGTAATTGCACGGAGTCGGATATCAGGGTTGCAAGACGGTCGACATCAACAAAAAACTGCTCGGCGACCTAATATATTAAATTCAGCTCCACCCACAGTGAAATCTGCTGAAAAAGCCGAGTGGCGATTTTCTTGTGACGGCTAGAACGTTATCAGCAAATTTTACGGCTCGCGGTAAGGGATCGACCGCTAAGCGTTAGCAGAGGAAGGCTCCCCTGCTGTCATCCTTTTACTAGCTGAAGGAAAAGGAACCCTTCTCTGTGAGACCACTGCTTCTTGTATATACAGGGTTTGGGGAGCGGTTTCTGTGAGCATCTGGCGGGCGCGTCAACATGATTACCTGCTTAGGTGCGTGAACCTGCTTACGATTCTGAACCTGCTTAGGGACAAGGACACTTCCTGGGGAGGCAAGAAAACGTCACAAGCGCTTGGCCTATGATAAGCTAGCGGCATTTCTCTCGGAAAAAGAAACTGCTCTGCCGCCGTGTTGGAAATTTCACTGCGCTGTGCCGGAATGAATTGTGGCCGCTATCCTTGGGACTGTTAGATGCCACTAGCCTCTCCGTCACCATCGCAGCTACCAAGCTTTGTAGTCCGCGTTCATTTTCATTGTGATATTATCTTCGCTCGTCCGCCCTTGCCGGAACGGGCCGTTTTGTTCTCTATGTATATATTATTACTCCGTGTCCTGCTTACTCCTGGCACCTGCATGACGCATGACCTACAGCAGACGGACGAAAAGCCTCGACCTTTCATAGCTCCGCTTTTAAAACGTATTCGCGTACCTCCGTTTTAAGGACACACTTAGGAATAGTGCGCAACTTCTCAGGCTGTGCATGCATTATAAACTACGAGCCTTTTTCTCATATTTATGGTCAGCGGGGGATTCGGTATGCCATAGCCCTGACGGAAAGATACTTCGTTATTAACTTCCCCTCTGTTCTTCCTGATCAGGTGAACTTCGAAGGACGCCGGGCCGTGGGCGTTTCGTTCATTCGCCTCGGGCAGCCTCTGAACGTGACGGCTAGACGAGAGGTGATCCTGTCCGCGGGGGCCGTGGGTTCCGCGCAGCTTCTACTGCTTTCCGGCGTAGGACCCAAGGAGGACCTCGAGAGACTTCAGGTTGGATATTATTGACGGAGTGTTAGAATTCTTTTGCAGTGCTCGACCTACCACTGGCATCAAAAATTACACAAACTGAAGACCAACGAAAAGGGTTGATGTCACAGTGAGTGTTAATAGCACAAGTAAAATCTTATTGCACTGCTAATTTTACTGTATAAGGGGTGTGCCCTAAAGTAATATATAGGGCACATTATTTACCTTCTGTGTCAAAGTGGAGAAAGCGTTTCGCTACTACGTCGTCTTATCGCCCGCCTATGTCGCTGTAAGAATGCAGTAATTATTAACCTTGTCCGTGCCCAAGGGATTACCCTTATTTATCAAACACCATTTTTTTGCCTAGACGCAACCACGTTATGGATATCGTGATTTCGCACCATCTTGGTTCAAAACTTCCGAGAAGCTTAAGCTTCACTTGTAAGCGTAAAAATCGATTGCGTTATTCGGCCCTGCTCGCATCGCATATAATTTCTTGTCATGTTCTTGACTCTCAAAATCTGGTAATTGTCACGGTACATCATTCAACACCTTTTTATTTGTACGGCGCACCCAATCGATGAAAAATTTCCGCATCTGCTTGCATGCCATGTGTTGGAGCAGCGTCTTAAAATACGGGGGGTGGGTTTCAGTGGGTGCCGCAAGGTGGCCTTGAGGAATTCTAAGCTAACGACAATTTTTTGCTACGGGTCAGCGCCCCGATGACGCCCGCGTTCTGCGGCACGGGGCCCTTAACACAACGTGTTATGATGTACGGAATATACACCACCCTACGGAATATACACCACCCTAGATCATGCACTTCCTCCACATTTCACAAACATTTGTTGACAATGTGCCCTTGAAGTATATCTATAGTTACCTGAAAAAAATAAACCTTATTGTCGGCAGCCGTACGTAGCGAGAAACAGGCAATGTTCAGTGTTATACTATAACTGGAGGCGCGCGTTTCTATTACGCAGAGCCAAACCCCTAACATTCTCTGCTGGATACGGAATAGTTTCAATGTGAAAAACGGGTTCATGCGATTGTGGCATGCTCCACCTTGCGTATAAAAGTAAAAAACGCGCTTAGTGAAGATTAGTGGCAACGAAAGAATTATTATTGACAGAGTTAGTCTAACATCAATTGCGTTTCCGTCACTTTCTTCGCAGCGTAATCACTGCTCCATGTTATTAAACGGCGCTGCAGGGCTTCTGCTGAAATTTTAAATCACATAATCTGCTTCAATCGGAAGATGTTGCACCATAAAGCTGCCAATAACACATCACAGTATCATAACACAAGGGTGTGACCAAATATTTCTTCTGGGAATACTAAATTTAGGCATCTGCTACAGCTCCCACATTTGTTATGTATATCTGGAGCTCCGTCAGTTACCACGATAGGCGAGAAGGCAATTACCAGTCGCATCAACAAGCGGGAAAACAGAACCAAAAATTCGCCAAGATAACAAACATTTTTACTCCGTGGGCAGCAATTGACTACTGCTACATTGGCAAACCTAGACCCATCGCCTCCGTCATGTAGAAAGGGGCGTGGTGAACGAGCGGAGAGCAGGAAATCTGGCTGTGTGCGACAGCAAAGCTTGTTTAATACATGGCGACACGAGAGTAGCGCTGACACTGGGACAGCAGCCCACTTGAATGCTTACATTACTTGAGCGAAGTAATGCCCCGCTCTCTTGCCGACGACGGTTTGACTCAGATCATGATCAAACATCAGCGAGAAAAAAAAAACGCACAAAAAAGCACGAGAAGAAGACAGGACATCTCTGCACTAGCAGCTTGTATATTGCCGAAAGAAACACTATTAATATGGGAACATGAGTTTTTCATGTGGCGGTAAATCATTAGACTAATTTACCGCAACTAGGGTTGCATGTGGATTGCACTGATTTACCGCCACGTGATTTACCGCCACTGATTTCCAACCACGGATTTTCCCTCATGAGCATTCACCAACTCGCCCAAATCACTGTCCTCTTGAACTATACCAATCTACCCGCCAAAGAGTGAGAATTAATCCCCAAAAGCCCTGACTGTAAACAGGCTTCCAGCGTGTGGCACGGTACGAGAAAGAACAAATGCACAAAACACATTTTTCCTAGATGCACTGTTCTAATCCCCCTATAATCAGCGGCAGGGTTCCCAGAAGTTGTCACAATCATCGCGAAGAGAAGTTCGGCAAACGAAGTGTCATGCGCGCCTACGACGCCGCTGGCATGGGTCACCGACCTCAAGTGCACTCCTAACGGACAAGTTTCGGCATGTCGTAAGTTGTTTGAGGAGGCCGAGCTTTACCGCCACGCATGAAACCTTCACCGCAGTACACCCAACTTTTACCGCTCGCGCACAGGGACGCGGCGCTCTGCATCGTAACAAATTCTTCGCGGGTGGTTGGTGACCCCTAAGGATCAGAATTCTTAACCGTTGTCCAGGAACGTCCTTGAAGACAGGTGCTCGGTAGGCACTCCACTTCATACCTTGGACCGAACAACACTGGGAAGTCTCAGGTCACTCTGCTTGAAGACACTGTGCTGGACGAATAGTTGCTCCCCGGGAGATTCTCTGGCTTGGGCTGTAGCGTATCGAGTAGGTAGCCGGACAAATAGTTCCACAGGAACGAATGTGGATTGGTCAGGCAAGGGACCGAGCATTGAAAACAACCACCTCGGCGGGAAGCGCGATGGCAACTCCAATCTGAAGCTTTACCAGGCGTTTAGTTGCGACAAAAATGCGCAACTAAAGGATTTTAATCAAGCGCACAAATTTTAAATGATGACATTTCTAGTCAATGGCAATGTCCGACGCAAAAATAAATTAAAATAAATTCACAATAAAAATAAAAATAGGTAAAATACCTTAAAAAAATTAAAATAATTTTAATGAACAATAAATAAAACTTGGTTACATAAGACGTACTCTCAGAACATCCTCAGAGGAAAATAAATTACTAATGTACAAAACACTAATTCGTCCAGTTCTTAATTATGCCTGTATCGTTTGGTGTCCGTATAAAAAAGGAGAAATAAAAGAAATTGAATCCGTGAAAAAAAAGCAATCCGTTTCATTTGTAGCCGCCATGACCGTAACTTTAAACCTTGCGTCACTCTCTACGCGACGCGATATCGATTCGCTCAAATGCTTGCATGGTATCGTTCACTCAGTTAACCGCCTGTCCGATAACAGCTACCTTAAGTATGTTATGCCACCCATAACTCGAAATAATCATGCCCTAAACCTCGCCCCATTTCATGCACACACCAATGTATTCAAATTTAGTTTTTTTCTAAGAACGACACAACAGTGGAATTTACTGCCAGGTGAGATTAGGAGCGCATCGATAAATCAATTTCTGACTTATCTTGAAAGTTGTGTCTGATTAATAGCTCCTTGCTTTGTTGTGTTGGTATGTGCGCCCCGTTCTGCAGTGCCCACTCATTGGATGTATAAGAATTTTTCTGTGTACATTGGCATCTACAGGATCGGGATTTTTTTCTGAACGAAATTGCCAGGTGTTTAGGTGTGTATACTGTATTTTCTTGCTCCCTAAAGTGGTGCATTTGTAATCACTGCTCTGTATTTCAATTCCTCCTGCTATAGCCCTTAAAGGGCTGCAGTATGTGAAAATAAATAAATACATAAATAAATAACTAAATAAATAAATTTATTCGTCAAGGGCGGAAACTATATGACGTTGAACAAAACAATCAAGAAAGGTGTCTGGAGGCCACTTGTTAGGCTTACAACTAAGTTTGCGCTCTCTGCGTTGCCCCGAACTTTCCCCTTTTTTAACCGCAACTTCGGTGCTCCCGTCCTCTAAAGCCTGCTAGGACCGAATGAGAGGACACTGGTCCTTCTCCAACACCCATCTCGAAAGCGTGGAGAAGTCTGCCGAAATGTACACCGTTCGAGCAAGGGGCGCGCATTCATTCGCAGAAGCCTGCTCACCCTGGAACTCAAACTGGTGTTCAAGATAGAACTCTTCCCGCAAGTATGTTATAAAGCTTAAAGCTTTCAAGCTCTCGCCGTTTTCGCAACTCCCTCGGTAAGCAACCACTGAGGGCTGCTACCGTTTGCTGCGTGGAGGAATGGTTTGCGGTCATAAGCTCCCAGTATAAACAATTTATTCGGCCACCCATGACGCCGGAACCTCTACGAACGTTGCTCGATGTCGAGCAACTGCCCCAGGCTTCTCGTAGGACAAAATTGACTAGCTCCGTCACGGCACAGTCTTTATATAGCCTAACGCGAATCTCAACGCTCTACGGAAGCCGTTGAAATAAAGGTCGACACATTATCCTGCTCAGTGGACTTGTGCTGCCCTCTTTTGGAAGCCTGAGCTAGTGCGTCGTCGTTATTTCTTTTAGTCACTCCCGTCCTCTCCAAAGTGGCGACACTCTCCAGGGTACCGCCTTTCGCAACGAGCTCATGCACTTGTTTTCTCGGCAGTGCTTTGTAACCGGAGCCCGTTTCATGCAACAGCTTATTGGACTTGTTCGAAAAAAGGTACGGATCTCTGAAAGAAGCCGTGTTATGACGGTCGCCTGGGTGATCAGTTCACCAAACGAACCCTCAATGCTGATTCTAGCATTCAGCAGGTTCACCCTCCTCGCGACTGCCGCCAGTTTCACCCAAACACTTTGTCCGGGTGGGGCTCCGCAGGTGACAGATGGCAGCCTGGGCCAATCCTCCGCCGGTGGGGACGACTTGCCAGTTTTATTGGCTTTCCCTGTTGAGGCTGTGGCCAAGCAGCTAGCTGATGATGCTAAGCCTCATGAGACTCCGAATGCCTCTTCGAAGAAAGAACATATGCAAGTCATTGCAGTGCTGAGGACGCTCATCAACGCCACCCGCAAGCTTCTTAATACTCTGAAAGCACCAACCGCCTCATGCCCTTTAAAAGTTCTGGACGCCTGGGATCCCCTACTAGTTAGCCTCGATTAACATCATGGCCCATGTGTCTTCCTAATTTCTACAGGAAATATATGGAGCCTCCATTTTTCAGTGGAATACCAGAAGCCTCAAACCTCTAATGGCTGACTTTCGGCAGTTTGCGGTTAAAAATGTCTTCGCGATTATTGTGGTATGTGAGCAAAATCTACCCCCTCCAATTAGACAGACCGGATATCAAAGCATTAAATCCTCTAACTATGGTAAACGCAGTAAAGTAATAGTCTTCGCCGGCCGAGAACTCACCTATACAGTGCACTCATTACGGCCGCATGACACCAACCAATATGTGTGTCTAATTGTAAAGAAACAGGCTCTCCTTCATGCTTCTTGATGCGTATATTTCCCCAACAGGTAATATTGACGGCCAGAGATTAGAGTATATCTTCAGAACAAAACCCGGCCCTTTGATCATCACTGGAGACTTCAATGCCCACCACCCACTCTAGGAAAGCTCCAAGATGAACCACACGGGCCGAGGAATTACATCATCGGCGTCTAAATATGGCCTTTGCACTTTAAATGATGGCATCCCTACATTTCTGCGTGGCACATTATACGGGAGCTCTCTCGATCTTACGTTGGCTTCAAGGCGTTTGGCTGGCCGTCTGCGCTAGTTTACTGCTATTGAGATTTATGGCAGCGACCATATTCCGACATACGTCAGGATTATGTGATTCCATCACTTATATTGACTGGCTGAAATTCGAATCCCTGATTGAGGAGGCCTGTCGAAATGGGCTTTCAACAAGCCTAGAGGTTGCTTTCAGTCATGCAACCCAATCATCCAGGAGATGTACCTCGTTACCTGCAAGAGTCACGGATTTTGACATCGCACTTGAACGCCTGCGCGCAATTGAACGCCTGCGCGCCGAGTGACGGTACAGGCGTACAAAATCCGTGCACGACTTAAGGGCTGCCAGACGCACACACAATAAAATACAGCGACGCATCGCACAGGTTCAGGCACACAGGTGGAAATCGTTTGTGAGTTCCTCGACCCTCGGAAAGCTGTGTTCTCTATATGAAGAGCAATGCGTGGACTGGCAACGCCTGTGAAGCAGCGATGCCTGTTCAAGCCACTCCATGAAAACCGTCGCGAGTTGCAAGTCGTGGAGGATTTCTGCGTGAGGGTTGCTGCTACAACCGGTAACGTTGGATCTGCGAGGAACAGCCAAGCCCCTAATTCCCATGACGAACGTATGGACGTTCTCTTATCAATGGAAGAATTCGAGGCAGCCCTGGAACCCTGCTGGCGTCGTTCTCCACCGGGTCACGATGGAGTAACGTAGTCCACCTTATGCCATCTTGGCCCTGGAGCTCGACAAGCGCTCCTGGATCTATTTAATCAGACATGGACAGATAGTTTCGTGCCCTCCCCCCCCCATTGGAAAACAGGCTGTCTCGTTAAATTGTAAAGCCTGGCAAATCTCCCCTTGACTTGGCGTCGTAGCGTCCTATTGCCCTGTCAAGCTGCCTTGGTAAGGTCATGGAAAGGAAGATCCTCACGCGGTTGCAGTGGTACCTTGAATACCCCAATGCATATCCGGATGCTATGGCTGGTTTACGACGAGAGTGTTCTTCTATTGCTGTATGGTAGATTTAGTCACCTTGGTGGAAAACAAAAGCGCTCAAAAAACAGGCACGGAGGAAGATGTAGACAGCACGGCGCTTACTCGCAACTACTCGTTTATTGAAAAACATACACATATATACCATCCAGAGTACACGTGGTCGGATTCCCTCCCCCATTATACACACCATTACAAGACTTAACAGCGGCCGAGGCACATTGAGCAGAAAAAGATAAAACACACGCCAGACATATAGTACCCAAAAACCTGAAACAGCGCCACAACCTTACACAAACCAAAGCATTAGTTCCGCAACGTGTGACACAGATAGGAGTATTCCTTGTCGGTCAAAGTGAGGGAGGAGGCGCTGACACATCGTTCGCCATACCTTTTAATGTGGACTGATTCTGTAACTTCTCTGGTGGTTTTGTCCCGAAATTTTGATAAAACTGAAGCCTCGCAAAAAATTGGTGTACAACCACACGCAACACGGTGTTTCGCCAGGTTAGAGCCATCCTTCAACTTTAATGAACTTCGATGCTCTTGTAGGCGTATATTCAAACATCGCCCAGTCTGGCCCACGTAGATATGGCCACAATTCAACGGTAACCAATAAACAACACACGTTGCACAACGAACAAACAAAACAAAGCTGCGGAGTAGAGCACAACCCCCCCCCCTTTATTCGTCGTGCAACGAGCGTTGTTTATTGCGAAGCTTGAGTTTTACAAAAATTTCGGGACAAAACGAACAGAGAAGTTGTGTTGCGAACGATGTCTCAGAGCCTCCTCCCTCACTTTGACCGACAAGGACTACTTCTATCTCTGTCCCACGTTGCAGAACGAATGCTTTGGTTTATGTAAGGTTGTGGCGCTGTTTTAGTTTTTTGGGTACTATATGTTTGGCGTGTGTTTTATCTTTTTCTGCCGCATGTGCCTCGACCGCTGTTAAGTCTTGTAATGGTGTGTATAATGGGGGAGGGAATCGAACCACGTGTGCTCTGAAATGTTTATATGTGTATGTTTTTCAATAAACGAGTAGTTGCGAGTAAGCGCCATGCTGTCTACGTCTTCCTTCGTCCCTGGTTTTTGAGCGCTTTTGTTTTCCACCAAGATGAACACATACCAACTAGCGCAACTTTCCGTTCTTCTGCAGTAGATTTAGTCACGTTTGTAGCGCACGAAAAAGCCGCAAACGTCTTTCAGCAGCCCTCTTTCTGGTATCAAGGGGGCCTATGATAATGTGTTTCACGAGGCTGTGTTAGACGCCCTTCAGCACTTTGGACTCGGTGGCCGAACTTACAAATGGATACACCGCTTCTTGTCTGGAAGATCATTCTTAGTAACGACACAAGACAGCACAACATCGCAGAACACCATTCCACGCGGTGTTCCGCAAGGTGGGGTGCTAAGCCTAACCCTTTTCAACTATGCTGTAATCGGGCTCGTACACGCTTTACCGAATACTGTCTCCGTATCCATTTACACCGATGACATCTGTCTGTGGGCTTCGGGTGTCAATCGACCTCAGCTGTGAGCATGACTTCAAAAAGCGGCCAATGTGACGAGAGCATACCTCCAAAAGCAAGGACTGAGCATTTCTATTGACAAGTGCGCGGTGGTTGCATTTACCCGCAAAAACATGTCCTGATATCCCATCACCATCAATGGAAAGTCGATACCTTGCTCCAGAAATCACACATTTCTTGGCGTGGTCATCGACAGGGACATGTCATAGAGCTCACATGTGTCTTAAAGAAGAAACTCACCGCCATCACCCACATTTTCAGATTTCTCGCTTTAAAGACGTGGAGCACATCGGTGAAAGAAATGCCGCAGCTGTACCAGGCGCTTTTCCTGGGAGTTTTGCGTTACAGCTTGCCAGCGATATCCAGTACATGCCCCATTAATATTTGGGCGACCCATGGAATGCAAGCGCAGGCTCCCCGCACCTCTCTTAGTTGGCCGCGATGTGCGTCTAGAGTAGGGAAAATATGCATTGCCCAAGACCACTCCAAAGGCGCTCTGCAAACTTTCCAGCAGCCATGCGCTACGGTCCTTTGTACAAACTGGTGGCAGAAATTCGAGAATCATTTAACCAGGCTGTCATAAAGGGCTATAATATTTTATTTCAGTGGCTGCCAAGTCACTGTGGAATCACCGGCAATGTTTCGCTTATGCAGCAGCCCAGACAGGTCATGACAGTGAAAGGACCATCTTGCTTCCGCTTTCAAAGACTGATGCCGTTATGCTGCTTCGTTAGTTCGCGCGCATGACCTCAATTACTCAGTGGCATACACGGGACATTGTGCATCCGCACCTCCATAACCAGGACCCTCTCCTCCAGCCCCCCCTTCCGTGTTGGCTGCCTCGATCAGAGTCTACTTTACTTTGTAGACTGTGGTTGGGAGTGGCTTTCACAAAAGCCTACTCCTTGACAATCAGGATGGCCAGTAGTGCCCAGTGCGACACCTGCGAGGCTGAAGAGAAAATCGAACATGTCCTTTGTCGTTGCATGCAGTATTCATTAGAAAGACGTGTTTTGGCGGCCGAGCTCAACCGATTGGACCGTCAACTGTTCACACTAGAGACTGTTAGAGGACACCGACCCCTACAATCGACTTCGCAGAAGGCAACAAAAGCCCTGTTGCGTTTTACGAAGGAAACAGGCTTACCGTGCCCGCCAAGGGACTAAAGTGTGTGCGCGGCCCTGTTCTTTTCCCCTGTTTTTTGCCTGCCCTCTCTTTCACCCCTGCACACCCATTCCCAAGTATTCAGTATCGATACGGGCTGTATTCCTGGATACCCTCTCGGCCTTCCGTTTGCTTCTCTCTCTCTCTCTCTCTCTCTCTCTTGTCCGGGTGGACGTACGAAAGGTGGACCATGTGTATACCATCGCCGCTGATTCCCGCAATATTTGCCACGGTGGTTTACCGTTGACCACATGGTGTAAGCAGGGCTCCAGAAGTGTCCTGCTACTTTCACTCTCGTTCAACACGCAGAAGACAAGCGTGCCGTTTGGCAACTCGTAGCTCAATGCCCGGCGTCCTCACAGGTATAACGTGCGGGCTGTTTGTACATTTCAAAGCTTTTTCTCGGCGCTCCGCGTCTGCGCCCGACCCCTTCTCGTTTTCTCGGCTAGCTTCGCTTTCCAAGACTATGCTTCTGTTAGCTTCGCCATTTTTCTGGGAAGCTCCATTCCTTAGCCCAAACTCCACCCGCCTGAAATCTGTGCCTGAAATTTCAGGCCTGTGCCTGAAATCTTTGCTAGACCATCGGCCCCCGCGCAGCGCGGCATGCGACAAACTCGTCGGCGAGCTTAGCTGCCTGTCCACAATATTTACATCTGCTGCACAGTACTCAGTTCCTCACGTTTTGCTGTGGTCCATGGTAAAACTGATACTTAACCACCTCGTCGTGCTCTTCGAAAGCCTTCGATTCTGTTAGCAACTTTTCTACGCTCACTCTCAGTTTTGAGGCGAACACCGAGTATGAGTCGCCCTTACCTTCCTCGGCCTCGCAAAATTTCTAACCAAACGCTTTAGAAGATAGCCGGGACTTCCGCAGCATGCTTACGTTTACGTTCTCGTAATCCACCGCCTGCTGTTTGGGCAAGCTGGGCCCAATTCCGTTCGAAATGACGCGGTAGCGCCATGCAAGTGCAAGGGTTCTTGGGTTGGGCCGGTCGCTTTGGTGGGAGGAAAAAGTCAGGGAAGCCCAAAGGGACTACAAGGAGTGGAGCCGCTAGGACGGCGCAAAGTGACGAATAGAACAGCAAAGAATACGGAAAGGTTTTCACACCCTTACATCGCCAGTACATGTGCTCTTTCTGTGAAATCTTGAAGAACATGCCGCAAGCCGCCGTGTTAGGAGAGTGTAGTATCCGGGGTTTTCGCATCTAAGCGTTTCGGTTGCTATACCACCAGGGGGCTACGCCGCGGGTATATATGTGACGTCACTCTGAATAAATGTTCTCTTTTTGGCTTGACTCTTTCACCGGGCGTTTGTTTAGTGCTTCGTCCTTCGGGGCCGTCGCCGACGCGACACCACAATGGCGCATCCGACTCAAGAACCGTCCGAAATGTAAGCATTCGACATTTCTTCAGTAACGTGCAAGCCACCGAACAGGCCGCAAGTTTTATTTTCAAGTAGTGAGAACTGAAACAGTCAGCCGAGAGCGATAGAGAGTTAGGCCTACGCGGACGACCGCACCGGCGAGGAAAGGGTGGACAGCGAAATCGACGTGCATCGAGCGACACGCAGCAAATACGTCCAGCGACATGTAACCTTCAGGTAATACTGGAAGATATCGTCAACTGGCACCAAGTATTTCTTGCACCAGGATTATATAAAACAAAGTAAAGCGGCACCACTTCGTTCATTATCGTGTCAAGAGGGCTGACATAGCCGCGAAGCCGCAACCATTTTGCCGGACCCGGGGAGGCCGGCCATCGCATGGCGCCAGTGGCATCGCTCGTTCGAAACATACCTTATCGCAGCAGGCTGTGAAACAGCGCTGTTGAAGACCTTTTTGGGAGCGGAAGCGAATCGAACTGCGCATATGATCGAGTCAGCCAGACCGGCGGGCGCAAGCACCGGCAACGACTAGGAATATCTCGTTCAGGGCCTCGCGGCTCACTTTGACGTCTCCACATCACAGCGGGCGAACCGCATACAGTTCCGAAGTTTATGTCAAGAAGGAACGGAATCGGCGGTCGACTTTGCGCGCCGTGTTCAATACGTGGGTCGACAATGCAACTTCGGCTCCGACGAAGCCGCGTCACTCGTGGATCAACTCATCGTGGGACTTGCGTCCGATCGCACAAGAGAACGTCTGCTCACAGAAGGCCCGGCACTCACGTTTGAAAAAGCCATCGAAGTCATACAAAACGTAACTGAAGTCCAGGATCTGCTGCAACGATATCGAGCAGCCAGAGAAGAAATAGTTCAAGCGATCGACGGGACTCAACGAGCTCGACCGCTTCGATTTCAACGGCGCCCAACCCGATTTCCACGTCGCGAGTTTCGCCCCACAATATCAACAAACAGAAGTGCACCACCGTCACGTCCTGGGATCAGGTTAGCCCGGACCAGTGATCTGCGTTCTCCAGCGTGCGGCCGCTGTGGTAGGATGTGGCACCCGCTTCAACAGTGCCCCGCTCTGGGGAAAACGTGTTTCCAGTGTGGTAAAATCGACCACTTCAGGAATGCCTGCTGTACGCCGCGTCCGCTTCAACAGTGCCCCGCTCAGGGCAAAGCGTGTTTCCTGTGTGGTAAAATCGGCCACTTCAGGAATGCCTGCCGTACACCGCGTTCTGCAACCACGCATCCGTCGTCACCTCATGTGGAACGATACACCCTGCCACCGTTGCGAAACATCGATACCCCACCCGACGGCCATAAGGCCATAGTCGTCAACCAGCTTGGCCAACACGCAAATTCATCACGGCAAGGATTTTACGCTGATGTCAAGGTGAATGGCACTTCACTCTCGCTTCTGGTAGACACAGGCTCAGCTGTCTCAATTTTATCCGAAGAAATGTTTCAACGTTACTTTGCTACGCAGATAGCACTTGAAGCTCCACCACTTATTCTTAAAGATTATTCGGGTGGTATCATACCTGTGTCAGGATGCTTCACAGCTACTGTTCAGTTTAACAATACCCAGGAACCTGTCTTATTTTATGTTGAGCCAAAAGGGAGATCTCTACTTGGCATGCATGCCATTTATGCCCTCCGTCTGATACTTGTAGAACAGGCCCAATGCTATCAAATAGCTACTTCACCTGAGATTCAATTATTCGCCCATGACCCGATCAAACCCCTCGTCGAGAAGGAAGGAGAGAAAGAAGCTGAGAAGACCAAGGGAGACGTCGAGAAGGCCAAAGAGGCAGACAAGCTTGAGGGAGTCGTCGACAAGACCAAAGAAGCTGACAAGCCGGAGGGAGAAGCCGGAAACGCCGACGAAGCAGACAAGCCCGAGGGAGAGGCAGAGAAGGCCAACGAAGAGGATAAGCCGAAGAAGCCCAAGATCGAGGACGTCGAGTGCGACGACGAGTCCGCTGATAAGTACAAGAAAAAGACGAAAAAGAAAAGGGGGATACGAAGGTGACAGAGGGTTCGCCAGAAACAGTGCTGTGTGCGTGCCGTGAAAGTGCAGTGCTGTGCAGAGAGTCCAAATTAACTATAGAAAATTTTTCGTATGGTCTTATAAACTCTGAAACGGGTAGTCAATCGTCCCCGAAGGAAGGGTAGACAGAGCAGAGACTGCATTTCGAGCAGTTGAGTTTGTGCCTCTATTTTGGGCTATTTTATTTCCTGTATCTAGCCTTTCCTCCCAAGGGGGGAATTCTGTTTCAAGGGAGGAAGTATGTAGTACCCGGGGTTTTCGCATCTAAGCGTTTCGGTGGTTATACCACCAGGGGGCTACGCCGCGGGTATATATGTGACGTCACTCTGAATAAATGTTCTCTTTTTGGCTTGACTCTTTCACCGGGCGTTTGTCTCCTGCTTCGCCCTTCGGGGCCGTCGCGGACGCGACACTACAGAGAGGAAAGTGTGAATCGGTAGAGGAGGATACATAAGGGGGTGAGGACTATCACGCGCCAAGAAAAGTGCAAAGGAGAGCGCGTAGGAACGGGGAATTATAAAGAAAATGCTGAGCGGGCAGCTCAAACACACATTTATTCCTCATCTTTCCCCTAATCCAACAGCGGACACTTCAGAACTAAAAAGCGAAAAAGCAGAACAACGTGCCTCCCTACAGCACTCCGGAGATAACTCTGCGAATTATTGATTACTACAAATTAGGATACGCCGTAGAGATGTGGACACCAGCCGCCGATGATCATGTACACATTACCAGTAAGGTGTAATTGCAATAAACCCCGACGAAAGCAGAACAACATTCCTTTACCCATCATACTCGTGAACAGCTCATGTGAATCACTGAACACTGGAGAATAGGCTATGCTGTGGAACCGACTATACAGCCAGCTGTCAATGACGTGAACACCGGCAGTCAGGACACCGCTGAAACACTACTCCAGGAGGATTGCGCGCCACACGAGTTGACAAAGTGAATTACCGCTTATGTTGTTTCGTATAGCTCCAACTTTTCCGTGATCTATTGAAATTTCGTGGCCGATTGGGCAATATCGGTAAATGGTAAACCGGAGCAAAACCAACCTCACGCAACACTTAAATTGAAAACCCTTTCCACCCTGTGGACTGCGACTGAACATTAAATGTGCTACTTCTAGGTGGAGTATGGAGGATTGTTACGTTTAGAAATATTGCGAACTGTTGGAAGTAAATAAAACTTTAGAGCCGGAGCAGTGCGACAAAAGCTACGACAATGAGGAAGCACAAAGACGAAGCTGCGGACATAACCAACATTTATGAAGCAGGAAGTGGATATTGTCACGAAGACAATGACAATGCAGTTGTGTTGAATGAGGAACACGTTTATTGGAGCTAACTTGTGCTCCCCTAACAACTCAAAAGAATACAGAGGCGGCGAAGCAGCGGTCAACAAAGTGACTTGCACAGGCGAGTGTCGTCGAATCGAATGCCCCGGCGTCCGCACTGCAGGCTTTTTATCTTTTGGCGCGCGTGGTTCTCGAAACGTCGATTCGCATCGAGAACATAGTAGATCCAAGAAGATTATTCTGGGCTGTTCACGTTAGATCGAAATGCTCTCCCTATCACAACAGATAACACATGCAGCCCAGAAAGAAATAATGGAACACGCGCTTCCCTTGGCGCAGAGATAACACAGATCGGCGCAGCCGGGCGCTAAAAGCAAAACACAAATAAACAAACCCAATGTATGGTTCGCGGCAATATGTATGCACACACAAAAAACCTAAACTAGTACGAGAAGGCATGAAGAGCCACTGCTCATATGTTTGCAAAATTAAAGATATCCAGTGTAATTAGGGAACTTGGTAAGAATTGCCATGACCACTAAGCACTCGATTTTATCGTCATTGCGTACGCATTAGTGTCCAATATGAAACGCGGCCTCTAAATATCACTATCATTCTTATCCGGTATTGCAATGTATGCATGTATGACTCTCGGTCTCCCTGCTCTTGCTGGTTACCCAGAAAATATCCTGCTCCTATCGAGGGGCATTATACCCGCTACCGCAGTAGCCGCACCGTCTTCACATGCCCTCAATATGAACTGTTGTTGCTTTAGAGCGCTATTCATATAAAAAACTTACACACCCATTTTCTGCTGCCCTAAAGAACGTTACCAATCTACGTACAATAAAGATCCCCCTATAGCAAGGCCACAACCGAAATGTAAGGCTATCAGCGATTCGCCTACATTACGAATAGCGTAGAATATAAACGCAACGCTGGTAACTTTCAAAAGCAACTTGGAATCGACACCGTTATCATGCCCAGGCAGTTACTCATAAAGAATATCCCAAAACATCTGCTGAACTCAGAGGATTTTCTGCTAATGCGCAGTATTCTTATGCGGCTTGTTTACATTGAGGTCTTGGCAGAAATATTTGGCTACGATTAGCCGAAGATGTTGTTTTGATATATTGTTTTTAGGTTTTCGTTTGGTTATTTTCTCTAATGATGGAAATTTATACAAATGTAACGATTCAGTGCCTTCAATTCAGCAATTATGTATCTTTCCTAAGATCCGAGCCGCAGCTAGTGCAGAGTCGGTCCGTTTGCATATTGTTTTATTGGCATTTCGAAGGTACTTTCCCGCGATTTTCTAGTTTAGTCTTCGTTTCTCGGCGGAGATGTACAAAATGCACGTTTTTGAATTTGTCAGATCATTTTTGTGAAATTTGACTTTTCTTCTCTCTTATTTTTGTATTTTCAGAATTCTCTTCCATCAATATATCCATTTAGGATACTATAACAATTAATTTAGTTACTTTCGCAAATTCCGCATTTTTTGCGAAAATGCCGGGTGTTACGTGGCCGTAGCTGCGTCTTCCTCGCAAAACCAGTGACTTGACCTTTGTACAGTACGTGTATGCGACTTTTGTACAGTATGACAATCTACGCACGTACACCTTCATATTCATTTTCACCCCACACGTGGCAGATTCCTGTGGTGGCCGACCTCCCGGTGGGCAGGAGCTTGCAGGACCACGTCACGTCTATCAACGCAGTGCCCATCATTACCGACCAGTACGTCGTTCTACCACCCTTAGGCCTCAAGGACGTCGACCAGTTCACTCGTAAAAGGACCGGTAGGCCACCAGCTTCCTCTCACCCGTGTGCGCTCGCTCTAATTGCCCATCTAAATGCACCTGACGTATGAAACAAACACCCAATTTTCGTAGAAAGGGTTTGAGGATTTATGTTAACGATTACAGCGCACATAAGAACTTGTGCAGGTGAAATTGGTGTAGTAAGGGCTTTTATTAGGCGATCCGTAAATATCGATACCACCTTAACCAGTCGCCTTTTAAAGCTACCTCTAGTAGGTTCCAATCTCTCTCGGCGTCTGTTTTCAAGGGCAAACTGAGTCACGTGATAACCCATCGGCAAGCATATTCCGGCAGACACGTAGTGGCCATCGCTTTTCGGGGTATTTTCATGGTGTTAAACGTACGCCATGGTTTTAGGTACACCCATGGTGTAGAATACGCGAAGCTTGACGATGATGAGTTTAAGGCACTTCGCAGGTCCTTAGCCTGCTCCGGACGTCTTTATACTTAGATTAGAGCTACGTCCAGTTTTTGCCTAACACCTTCAGTGACACACGCACGTTGAGATGCACAGGCCAACGTTTACCGTCGTAACTTTTTTCTATCGTGCGAGTCCGACATTTTACGCAGTGTCAAATTCCCACACAGGAACAATGCGTCGTACAGGTGTATTGGCCAAAGGTTTCCTCGGTTATTTCTTTTTTTTTGTGCGTTCCAAAACTTAAACAATGTGTCCAATATAATATTACAAAACAGGCCTTTGGAAATGTGTGAAGGATCCCTTAGCATTGATCGGACAAGTAGATGACGTACCAGTGGTTATTGTAGGCAAATATGTTGACCACTACTCTGAAGCCGGAAATCATTGCGTACACGCACCAGTATTTGTGATGATTTTCAATATGTTCGGTGGACATGAAATTTCGCAGTGCTGGCGTGGAGACTCAATATCTTTCTCAGGTGACTCCCCATTTCACCCCGCTCTATGTCACACTTGTAATCATAATTAGGGCCTACATATAAGATACATAGCCACGTCATTCTGTTCCATAGTCTCAATCGCCACTCCCTTTGGTGAAGATCCCAATTGCACTTTTACTCATCAGAAAAGGGAAAAAGAGAGAGAGAGTGGTATCAAAGTTGGGTGGGACAGAACTGCCTCTCCGCCCTTTCCTGTTGAGGTGTTTATTACGCGCTCATAGTCTTGGTTAATCTGACAAGAACAACTGAGCGTTTTTTTGACGTGCGCTCGTACGAAAAGAGGCCTTCTGGCTTGTAATCAACCATACATCCTGTTCAGATAAAAAGGCAAATTCACTCCATTGCCCGTAAAATTACTCAAAAATAGTATTTATACGCCAAGAGAGCAGTTGGAGTATTTATGATTCAAGTATAGCGGCGAAACCATCTTGGCAGATGATGCAGCTCTCTCAGAATAACACCGTGGAACGAGTGCACTGCTGTCTAATGTTTTCTATTCTGCTGCTGCTCTCCCAAGGGGCATTCTCAATCCCAGCAGGCGCCGAGGTCCTACAGTTCCTGAGCTCTCACAACGCTTCGGTTTTGGCTGATTCGCCTGACATCTTGGCCGCCGTCATCTCGTCCATACCGGCCAACGATCTCGCAAGGGTGGCAATGCTGAGCTTGGGCTTCTTGCCAGAGGTGGGAAACACAATCTTAGAATGTCTGCTGGAAGCACGTCGGCAGGTGTTTGAAAATACACCAAACTTAACATCAAACAAATAAGCAGACTTGCAGAGTGAGCATATTTTGGAGAAGAAAACCGTAACATTCCTCATGCTTAGCATAAACATTTTGTGAAAACGTGTGTCATCTCGATGGCAGTAACGAGTCGTTTTTGAGGGTGTTCGCTGAAAAGATGACAGGTGGGAGTGACAGGGCCATTTATTCGTCTGTTAAATGAAGTTACTTCTCATGCCATTGTACGCGGAGCGCATGTGATGGCGACAACGGCTGCAACTAACATAATAATGAAGGTAAATGTAACCTAATTACAACTTTGTTTGGCTCTGCCACGCGTGAATAAGAACTATAATGTTCGTTTAATTCGCTCGAAAAGCCAAGTGTCTGATTTAAACATAATTTAGGCATCGATGTTGAAACGGGCCCTTTAAATGATATGTCCCGCTGCAAGGATTAGTTCCCGCAGAACTGCCGTATACTTATGGATTCTACAAATATACCCTCAAAGAAATGACACCACGTTTTAATGCTCAAACGTTCACTTACCTTGCAGGATATAATGTGCGGGTTTATTGATTTGTTTCATTGAGACGTGCGAGTCAACTATACTATTTTCTAACAACAACCAGACAGTTACAGTCCGGAGTGTCTCCTAATTAGTAAATGGGTGATGACTTAGCCGCTTTACTGAGCCGCTGATGAGCCGCTTTACCCTCAAATGGTTTCGCATGGAACGCGCATGCAGGGCGAAGCTGAATGTGGCAATAACCAATTACGACAACAGACGCACAATATTTAACAAGGAAAGGCGCGGTTACGCCATTATCTTCAGAGCCCCCGTTACCAAGTTTGGGGAGCACCCAATGAAATTTCGGGCTACTAAATTAATTCTCCAACCGTTTTTACGCCTACGCAAATTCCTCTCTTTCGACAGTGGCGCTAAGAATCAGGGAAACGGAGGAAAATTTCTGATTTATTAAATGGACCGGCCTACAATATCCAGGCGTTAGCATCGCGGGAGGCCAAAATCACTAATACAACCCACATCATTCCTACAGACCATTTGAAACTAATTATTAAGCTTAGCAGCACCAATTGCTCCCGAACCATGGTTTCCATTTATGCTGCCAATGATGAAAGACTTCCTAACTACAGATCATTCGCCGAGATTCGACACCCTCGGCACATCCGAATGCTCAAAGCCTCAGCAGAAGGAGCGGCTGGTGTCAGGAGGGATTCCGTTCCGAGCAAATGAAATTATTCGAGTTGCTGCAAGAGCTTTTCTAAAATGCATCCACGTCTGTGGATGCTAAACTTTATGTGTGAATGGTATGCTGCCGGTAAGATACATCACCACCGAACCATCGCTAGTGTCTTTTTCTGCGCCCTGGCCTACGGTGGCCGCTACAGAAACAACGTTTTGATTTTGCTCCACCGCATTCTGTGCACGCCCTGGAGTCCAATATTACTTGGAAATGCTTGAATATGCCAATCCCGTTTCCGTGTATCTGACATAGCCGACAAATTTGCTTGAATGCAGCTGTATAACCACCAGCGATTCTTCTGTTTTAACAATTACGTAACGAATTACATGCTATGCGTGTTGCTAAGAGCCTGTGTGTTAAGGCACTGACAAAAAATTTTGCACCTTTTCTTCGTTGCGATAAGTACATAATGACCTACTTATCCCGTGTTGAAACCTCATTTGCTGTAGCGTTCGACAGTTGTTTAGTCAGAGGCGTTTTCAATGCGACCAGTCGCAGTTTCGGATTCAGCGGGTACCGGGACACGCGAAATTTTGTGTAAACAAAGCAGACAACGTGACTGTCGGGCGGATATCACAGAGCAGAGCTGCCGTAGCACTGTGGAATAAGTGTCGCCGGAAGTTTATGCAAAAGCCCCCATACACTGATCTCTTGAGACGCTTAAATAAAAAGCGACCATGGACGTGACGCGGGCGCTGCGAGTGCAAATTGCTTCCGCGGCTAGGGAACGGCGCGCGACGCTGGAGACAGTAGGTGGGAAGACCCGTGCTGGGAGCAGCCGACCGATCTGCCTAGAGGTGCGCCAACAGATGTGCTCGGCTTAGCAATGCGGCGGATATTCGATTGCCGCTCTCGTAGGGGGGGCAGATTACGATTTTTAATGCAACCCGCCATCGCATCATTTACTTCCTTCCCAAATTTTCTGCCATATTTGGGATTTGGGTCCCATTTCGTGCAGCGGTAACAAGCTATCGCTCATGCTACTTGCGCCGGCCTCCGCCACCTTGCGGCCGTAGCCGCCGCCTGTGCAGAGACCGTGCGGCTCACTCAGTTCGCCTTTCGTGTCCCCGGCGCGTTTTCGCGTCTAGTGTAACAAAAAGGAATAAAAATCGAGTGCCTGGAATCGCTGTAGAACTTACGACGCGGCCGGCTGCCCGATGAGCCAGCAGAATCTCGGCGCATCCGCCGCCAAAGATCGGGACGTTCGTTGCTCGAGAGCATAAGCTCCGACCTCCGATTGGAGCGGCGAGCCGAAACGGCCAACACAAACTCGTGACGAGTTTGGATGTTGTTTATTTACAAAATATCCAGGGAATGCGTTTGCGCGCGGTTCTCCGCTGGGTGCTCGGTTGCGTTTTGCCCACTTTAAAATTGATTTTAAATATGTTCTAGGCTGTATTTGCCACTGATATTTTGCAGATGATGGATGCGTGTTTGCACAAATCTATCTCCCAGGTTATCTCGCCTTCAAAATTTTGTGTCAGTACCCCTTTAAGGCAAATTGGTGGCTATGATATAGAAAGGGTAAATTGTAAAGAAGCTAAGGGAGAGGTTTGTTGTTTATAAAGCCGGTATACTTATGCTCTTGGAGAAAACGTTTTCACGTGCATTTGATTGGAACCATCAGCGTGTCTGAGTAGGCTGCCAGATAAGACAGTTTTATTTACGGTGGGGCTGATGTATTCCTGGTAGTACAAATGTTCTAATACATCAGAGGCAGTTATTCACGTGTCCGCGCGTTCAGGGAAAACAAGGTGCACTGTGGGCATACAGGGATGAAACAATGTTGCCATAAAGAAGGATTCAGGTACGGTAAATACCTGCTTGATGTTTTGGTCACGGGGAATACTCTACAAGAACCTCTCATTTACTCTTCACTGCTTCCACCTAGAATGTATGCGACTACCTTGCGTTCAGGCTTACGACGGCTACCTAGCGCCCATAACTGACGACCCTGGCGTCCAAGTTAGCCTCATATTCCTCCGACCGAAGTCTCGTGGTCGTATCACTCTACGAAGTACGGATCCCAACGACGACCCTCTCATCGACCCACATCTGCTCGAGCACCCTGACGATATCAAGGCCATGTCTAACGGTAGGCACGTTAGTATACAATGCGGAGAAAACCTGGAGCATCATTTGTTGTACGCCTATACTTTTCAGATAACTTACTGTTTGCGGGTTCACGCTCTCAATCTGCGCTTAACCCCGACTGTACTCCAATCGGTCATGAGCCAGTGACAAAAGCGTCTCAGGAAATTTCCTAAGCGATAGTGTTTGGGCATTTCTTCGCTCAAATGTCCTGCGTACGGCGTCAAAAATGTGATCGTGGGGGGAACAGATATAAGGAAAAATACACACAAAAATATAAAAAGTGTAAGTACGCTAGTAAGAGTTTATAACGTTTTTCATCCATATCTATCACCACAGCGTGAAGGACAAATTGGAAGAATCAGAGTCTGTCATTTGCTGGTTAACACTGCCCATTCCGTTATTTAATATCATCGGAGGCGTGGTTTACGTTTAAACGACACGTATTTTGCCTACAAGGACGGATTTGTATATTTGCTTGTTCTCATTTCGAGACATATTCGTTAGAGACTCAAAAAATTTTAATGAGGAGGTGGAATTTTGTTCCCACCGATATACGCAATTTAGCGTAATGACTGCAGACGAGAGGGCGATGATTTCTTGAGAAAAAATGTTTATTAGATTGGGTTCGCGCCCATATATTGAAGCCGAATTCACTACCCGGCTCAGGCTCTCAGCCGGAGTGCAGAAAGTGCCTCTACGTACAGCTTTTGCGCTTAGAAAAATTGAAGAAAAAGAAAGGGCAAGGAAGGAAGGAAGGAAGGAAGGAAGGAAGGAAGGAAGGAAGGAAGGAAGGAACGAAAGAACAAACGAACGAATGAACGAACGAACGAAGGACCAAATGGAGGAAGGAGGAATTCAGTAATTTAATACTTCGCCTTAAAGCTCTCCTGCTAATATTAAGTAGTTTTGTTATTCGGCCAGAAACAAAATACAGGTGCCTATGCGCTCTTATAAATTTCCATAGCCGTACCAGCACAAAATGGGTTGATTACAGTTATTTTAGGTGCTTTCTTCAACATCTGTTAAGGCCCGTTATACAGAATAGCAGGTGTTTTCGTAGAGCTCTTACAAAGTTGAGACAGAGCTGTCGACGTTTTGCATTGATCCTGGACTGCATTAAAGGCTATGAAGGTTGTTTAATACCGTTTGTAAGGCCGAATCCCCATAAACATTATGGGAGGGGGGGGGGGGGCATTAATGTAGCGTACCTTAAGAACCACAATGCGATACCAATATAGAAGAAAATAGAAAGAGCACGCATATGTTTTAATTCTGTCTTTCCTGTCCTATTAATGTACTGTGCTTCATTTGAGTTTTAGAATACCTACCGAATAGCACTTCTGCGACCGTTTTGCCCCACAACAGCAGCATACGCGGTCATGGGCTGAGCCAGCAACCACCCGTATGTTTCGTTGCGATTAAACCTACGTATCCGCTATCTTCAAATCAGCGCATCAGCTTGAGGCGTGTGGGAGCAGAAGTAATTGGTGGCACTGGAACCAACCCTTGATTAATTTAAAAGTACCACCACGTCCAACCGAACTGATCAGTGAACTAATCGGAAGAGATGTAGGATAAAAAGGGGTAAAGATTCCAGGTAAGATGGAACGCTTACACGTAAGACATACACGGAGAGATCAGCGGCTCACACACTGTTTACATGTGGTGATGTGCGCGTTTATAACGATGACAGACATAAATGCGAAAAGTTATTGCATCCGCGAAACTGTCCGTGCGAGCATTGAAGCATGCCTGCGGGCTGGCACACCGGTATTTCAGCGTGCCTTATGCTGCTAGAAGTTGCCTTAAAGATTCGCATTGTACAGCCTATGCTGGAATGTATTCGCCAAGGAACAATGTAAGGCAGCAGCGGCCTTCGGTTGTAAATGCTACGGACAAGGCTACAGGTCTTCCAGTAATGTCTGAAAGCTACAAAGGGGTTTGTGGGAATCTATGCCATTACACGGCTGGGCCCAGGCTAATTAAAAACTGTCACTGGGTGACCGAGAAAAGGGCTAGGCGATGGAGGTGACGATGAGCCATGTCGAATCCAGTTCAAAGCTCTAACGCATAAGCGCAGTCTTGGCGCCTCAATGGATCCTGTAGCGTGGGCAAGTTGTGCCGCTTGTTTCGTGACAGGAAGAATGCCATTAGTTTTGTCAACTGCAAGCTGTCCGTCATTAGTATATGTTGTGCTTTTGAGGCGATAGAGAACGTTCTGTCAGTGTGAGGCTGCAGTGTATTGGTTGCCGTGTGGTCTTGACGATAATACGCAACAGGCACAGATGACGTAGCGGCTGCCACTCCATGCCGAAACGTATTTTTTTGTCTTGCCGGGAGTGTACTATACGACAGAATGGGTGAAAGTTAACAATTTGTTTGCGCGATTTTAGGTGCCAAGAAATTTGTGGACAGCCTGCTGAGCACGAGCGCCATGCGGAGCATCGGAGCCCGCGTCTCCGATATCCCGCTTCCAGCGTGCGCCGATTCCGGAGCCGTGTGGAGTTTGCAGTACATCGAATGCCTGTACCGACACGTGGCGCACATGTCATGGCACACGTGTTGCACGGCACCGATGGGCTCCCACCCGGAAGCAGTGGTTGACGAACGCCTCAGGCAAGCGGCGTCATAATGGGCTATGAGTTGACTGTGGAACCAGTCTGCAGTGCATGTTGGCTGTTCATTGGAGGGCTGTATCAAGGGTGCATGCAGCTAAAGGAAATAGCAGTTGGGCCGACGAAGGAATGAAAGGTGTTAGCAGAGCAGAGAGGAGAGGGCAGTATATTTGTAAAAGGCAGAAATATTTAGAACGATAGCACCATGGGACATGCTTCCGTTCTCCGCCCAGCACAACATTTTTGTCACACCACATGACACCTCATGATGGCGCACCTGTGTGGTAAATAACTACAATTTTTGGAGTTCCCGCAGTGGCTAGCACCTTTACGTTCACGCACCACCAAATCCGCACTTAAGGTAGATTCACTAGTGTAGGAACAATAACATAATTTCAGCCAACAAGTGTTACCATTCCCATGAACTGACTTGCTCACGTTCGCGGTTAACCTGGACTCCTCTTTGGCCGACACACAGGAACATACCCCAGGAAGTAGGAATGCGATCCCGGTGCTCTGCCGAACGCTGCCACTAGAGCTAGCGAGCGCAGCGAATGACGGCGCCACACACTGGTCTGGCGCGCTTGGTCCCTGGGCCTGAGCTTTGAGAGTGCTGCGAGGCCTTTGCGGCCTTTTGGCGGAGCATTCATGGTTTCCACTACGTAGATTGGCGCTCGTGCGCTCTTCTGACGTGCTCCTCTTGTCTTAAAGCCAGTAGTCTTTCTTGGGCCACCTAAACGCGAAAATTTTGGTTTCTCTCTTTGTCGCCCTGTCTGTCTGTCTGTCTGTCTGTCGGTCGGTCTGTCTGTATGTCTGTCTGTCTGTCTGCCCCTCGATTCAACCACCCGGCCAATACTTTTAAATATTCTTGAACGAGATGTTTATATTGCTAAAACTTGTGTAATCTACTAAGTGTGGTGGCAGGCTTCATACTTATCAACATTCTCGAGCAAGAAGAAACGATTAGGCGTATTTGAGGCAAACAGTCAATACATCCGTGTTATTCGCAGTGTTATTTTAATTAAAAATACATGGCTGCTTGATATTTGTGATAGAAAATAAAGCATACACCTTGAAAAAAATGTCTTCAACCAAAAATATGAAAAGCGCTTGCGGCGCGTTTTCGGGTCGACGTTCCAAGAGGTCCAACCTTAACCTAAGGTTCCAGTCGATCCCGCACGAGCAGTACAACGTGGCAAACCTGAATTCACTTGAGCATACCTCCGCTCTGTTTATCGTGGAAGGAGTGAGACGGGATAGCAAGAGCGTCGGCAATGGCCGATAAAGAGAAGAGAGGCATTTACACGGTAAGAGTGAAATTGGAGCGATGTGAGAAGATACGCGGCCATTTTGTTTTACCGTGCGCTGCCTGAAACATATAAGGGTCGGATCAGCATGCAAACGATACCTTTATAATATGAACGAAAAAATTAATAACGGAATAAATAAATAACTTAGTGACAGGAGAACTGAAAGAAAATTCCTCCAGCAGGCGTAGGTTGCCACAACTAGGGGTGGACACCGGAAGGCCTGCTAGTGGAAAAGAAGGATAAGACATATTATTGAAAAGGAGAAGCAGAAGAACGAAAGAGAATATTTACAGCGTTACACCGCCAGGTACGAAGAAAATAACAAACACCAAAACAATATTTCGTTTTCGTATGCTCCTTGACCTCGGCTGAGAGAACATTTATTTGTCCAGTTTGTTTTGGATTTATTTGTCCAGTTTGTTCTGACAGCGCATATGGTTCCTAGTATAGCGTCTTCGGCTAACTGGGTGGCCTAGAGTGGATCAAACAAAAAATAATCTCCAGACGCTATTGCGTACCGGGATAATAAAATCTCCCCGTCCGGCGTCAGATGCGAGTACGTTTATTGAAAATTGCCTAAAGCTGACAAATCGATGGGATGAAAAGTTGAATTCGCTTGGAAGCGTACCCTCTTCTGTCTAAATTACGACAGGATGCATAAGAAAAAAACAGCGCAGCGTTGCAGAGGTGCGATGATTCATTAGCTGTTCCCCACATGTGCTTTTACTGCGTTTTACCCGCCACGGATATTTGGGCGTCAAAACGTAACGATGTATTTCATGCGACAAATGATGTTCGAAGTAGTTCAGCGCATGCGGGCGAACGTTCCCGGACTATTAGGTAACAATATAATGGCAAGGACTTTTATAAGACTCGCAGTATATTCCATCATGCGAATACCGGAGCTGTCAATCTGTTGTGGAGATTTCGCTGCCCAAAAGCCATGCATCGCCTTTTTTGATAATTATTTTGAATGATTTCATTCAATGCTTTTTCGAAGGTGCAGATATTGCGCACTGACTAATGACCCTCACCCAGTTATCATGTAAATTTGTCCTAGCGCTTACACAGCCCTCTCTTAGCAACATAGTTTACCGCAATCGTACGACCAGGAGTGCAAGCGCATCAGCGCACTATGACCGATAGAATAATACAACACTCATTCGCACAGGTAATGGGGTCCTCGCAACCTAGCGCCACCACACAGTCCCAACTGCCGCATGCCCACGAGGTCTGATGGCAATGCCAAATGCACAAAGGGTTGTATGCGTGGCTAGGGTCCCGTTCCCCCAAACCTAGGAATCTTGAGCCGGAAGTAGTAACGGGCCGTAGCAAGGCAAACCTAACCACCTCCCAGGTTCCTTCCCTTAGGTACGCGCAGTGCGTACGAAAACATTATGTAAATTCTTGCCGGCATCCGTTATTATTAGCAGTATTATGATTACTCAAATACGTATTCGTTGGATAGTGCAAGAAAGTTATTGAATATTGAGTACAAATACCCTTGCATCGAACAGTTTCATCGCACTCCGTTTTTTTATGTTATCGTCCGGTTCTGGAGTAAATGGTGGTGGCCGCGTGCGAATAGCACAGGGTGTTCTTCCAACACCTCGCGCTTCAAGAACACGAAAAGTCCCAGGAGTATTTATTCTATGACATGAAAAATACATCGTACTGCAGCAATAATGGCTGAGATTTAAAAAAAACGTTATTTTACAACATGAATGAAATTACTCCTACGGTCAAAGTTACAGTTTACAGCAGCAAATTCAGCATACTTCTTCCTTTGATATTGAGTGGCCTTTGCATAACATGAAGCAGCAAGCCTGCGCTTGACCATATCCTACGGTCACAGTATTATTCAGGACACTCTCTATAGAGGAAAGAGCAGAACTGGAGACATGAAGATAAATGTTGCTCAGCTTCCCTGCGGGCTTTGTGTCAATGTGTTTCATGACGTTAGTTTAATAAAACCGGTTAGGCTCAGCTGAATGAGAAAAAAAAAACTATTATTTGAACCTGCAGCGATACGGTGCGGAATGATTCCGGAGCGTGAGTCTTCTAGTTCTGCTGTAAGAGCTATATTATTTCGAATGACTGCAAAAGATTGTTTGTAACGAAAATTTCAAAGATATATATGAAAGTAATTAGAGCAACATTTTTTGTAGATCACGATCGATAGCGGTGGTCGTGCCACCGGTGCGACCCATTGGACAGTTTCGATAATTTGGGAAATCCTGTGGCGTTCCGTACTGCGTACCCTACGGGGAAAGAGAGAGTAAGAATGTTATATTAATTTTAATAAGACTAAAGGTTAGCCAGACAAAGGGGCATAGGCTGCTATGCCGTATTTTGTCATAAATATTTAAATATAGGGCAAGCAGAAACATTGTGCACTTAGTGTCATTACAGTTTCCCGTCTTTCTCCGGAATTCTATAGCGTTGGATTATAATCTCCGTCCAGACTTCAGACAGTCTCCAGAGTGAGCACTTGTGTGTAACTGCAGTCGTCAAGCAGACATGGTCGTTAGACCACGCAGTCGCGTGCTGCACGACATCTTTCGCTTCCATTCTACACAAAGCGATATTGCCAAGGACAAAATAACCCAGTTCAGGCATCTGTCCCCCTAAATCAATGTAATCAGAAACGTTTTTTTTGGTATGATCACCGCTGCACACAATGTCCGAGGTGAGATCGCGGCTCATGGTACTGCTCTACATTTGTTTCAAATTTACGCATAGGCGCTCATGTAACTGCGTTCGTCAAGCAGACATGGTCGTTAAACCACGCAGCGGCGTGCTTCACGACATTTTTGGCTTCCATTCTACACAAAGCAGTATTGCCAAGGCTACCAAACTAGGGTACACAACGCAGCTTCTACAGGATTTTTTAAATCACGCCGGCATTCGTACATCTATGTGCGCAGGGTCCGGGGAGGTGTGACTGGATTGCGAGTGGCCGACGCCTCCGTGATGCCAGATATCCCGAGTGGAAACACGCATGCTCCCTGCATGATGATCGGGAGCAAGGCGGCGAAAATGATACTGGAGGAGGACACCTGCCTGATTGAGGATTGCGGTAGACCTCGTGGGGAAGTCGACTCGTCAGCAAAATAAATTAAATGCCATGGTTCGATATATTGACCAGTGGTGCCAATATATTTCTAGGTATTTGTGACCACTCCAAGGGACGCAACAAAACGTACAATAAGCACGGAGACGTCTGCACACAATCTTCCACGCTTGCGTATGTTGCCTCAGCACATAACGAGCAGTACTGCTTCTCTCCTAAAGTTACTGTTTTGACTCCCCCTCCCGGTTTAAATAAAAATCCGACGAATAAAATCGCATTGTCCGTAGCAACCTAATGTATAATGTATCCAGACGGTGCTTGAGGCCTTCTCAGTGAAGAATAACTGAGGATTTTGCGGAAACTGGTTCATGATGTTGTAAAACCTCCAAGGAAACGAACGAAGAAAAAGGGAGATAAAGGGTGCGCGATTCAGCGCTTAGTGCGCTTCCTGCGTCCCTTTATCTATAATTCTTCGTCGCGGCGTTCGCTTAACAGTATAGACGAGAACCGACTTGTGCAATCGACAATATCGTTGTGTAACCTCTTTACTGTTGATTGTTATACATATCTATTGGCGACACAGAAGTTTACCTACGGCTTTTCCCTGTAATAAAAATCAATTGTGTATTAACGCCATTTCTCAGTTCCCCCTTCACTAATGGTCATCAATAAATGAGCAGTGACAATTTTTTTACAAATAACTCGGTCGAACATGGTGCCCTCTACACTGAGCCCAAAAAATGCAGAACTACTGCTGTAGCTTGCCATGGCTGTCATGTAATACAATTAATCTGATTTATTGCGGGCATTTACGGGCTCTCGGGTATGTTCTCGGTGCTGGACATTCTGCATAAAATTAACTGCAACATGGACTTTAGGCGGGCCAATTGGTACATATTTCTGCGAGAAACGGCGCAATAAGCACAGGGCGACAAAAGAACAAACAGGCACAGCGCTGTGTCTGATTCCTCGTTCGTCTGTCTTCCTGAAGCTAAGGCAGTTTTTGGCTGGCATAGGCCTTCCTCCAAACGCATTTGTCCGCATGCATTTGGAAGAACTGAGATGTACATAATAGTCTTTGATAAAGGTAAAATGTAGCCAAATTAGTAACGTGAAAAATTAAGCAATATGTAGTAAAGTATCCAGTGGGCGTTCAAGGCATTTAATGAAGAAAGGAGTCCGAAGCCGCCATACAGAAAGAAAATCTCTATTTGCATCAGACTGAATTGCTTAATCTCCTACAAGCATGGCGTCCGAACGCTGCTCGCCTTCCTTCTCTTCGTTTCTGTCGACCCCTGAATCGTCCTCTTTATTTTTATTCTTGCCCCAATGTCCCGCGCAAAAAATGCAACAGCATTCTTTCGTCAAAACCCACCAGTTCGTAGTTGAAGCAAATACCTTTTTGCACGCGTGCGCTGATTAAGCAGAGCCATGGCTAAAATGAAACTCTTGTAGAACTTACGTGGCTACTGGCAACGCAACTTACCTGAAATGTCATCAGGGCAGCTTCAACCATTACTCCTAATATCCAGCGAGAAGTACTGATGTAACTGACAGCATCGTTTACGGCAGACAAAAGTGTCCCTGAGACTAGAACAAATTACACCATCTTTCTGTAGGGGAACCCTGAGTAGCATGAGAAGCAGGCATGGGGTCGTCTGAAGTTTCCATTAGTTTTCGATTCGTCGTTTCCGTTGACGCTCAGCTCCGCGTGCCTTCGTTGTATCAGTAGCTTCTTGGCGTAGTTTGAATGAGTGAAGGACATAAGGCGCATTCGTAGCACATGCTCCCGGCTCGGTTTGTAGCGCAGTGGGATCGAAACAGGGCGCCGCCTAACTATTTCTTTTTATTGTGGACTGCGCTGACGTCAGCCCAAACGCTGAGGGGGCTGAAGGGACGCGCATGCGCAGTAGAGTGCGGACGAAGAACAACGAGGGAGGGAGTGACACAGCCCCGAGCATGAGATGCTTCGCATGTAATACACAACCCCTCTCAGCTTCACTGTACGGCTCCACCTTTGTAGTTGGCGGTCGCGTTGTCTATGTGGGCGTTGATTGGATTCCCGAGTGGAAGTGGCGCTGCAGTAAAGATTCGACCCCTAGCTGGTGTGCTTGTGATGTTTTGCATTTGCTCTGAATTTGGTGACAATGAAGAGGACCTGTTACTCTCGCATACTGCTGACTGGTAAACTCGGGAGTCCCATCCGGCACTGCAAGATGGAAAAGTAGTGTACTAATTATTCCAAACGTTAACCTTCGTTAAAATATTTTCCCGCGATACTAGTGTCTAAAAAAGAACAGACAACAATTCCGGGTGAATGTTTCCTGAACACTAATCTCACTGTTCCCTACTCTCCACTTGAATATTTAACAGCGAAGATATGTGAGTACGGTAGCATTTAAATAAATGGCGACCGATAATAATTAAATGGGAAAACTAACAAAGAAGGCGGCTTCCACTACATGATAATGGTTACCAGAGAGACTATACCACAAGCAGCAGGGTTAGACAAGTGTACCTGTATTAATTTTCATCGTTTGGTAACACGTGTGACGATAGCTTTGTGTATGCTGTGATATGCACCGATTAGTTTGTTTACTATTTTAACAGGTTCTTGGCCATATTGAAATCTATACCTAACCATTGTTGAGTAGTTGAGTGTTTTGAATTCGTTCGGCACTTTGAAGCCAACTCTAACAGCACTAGCTTAGTGAACATTTCCTTCTGTGGTTTATAAATGTGCACATTGATATCTCCAAAGATGGCCGCATGGGTAGTCTCATCACGGCTGACCTGTGATAGTGCGTAGTGATGAATATCTCGATGTCACACTTGTGTGGGCATGGGGATAGATAGCCACACAGCGCACATCACAATTCTCTATTTTGTTTGAAAGGCATAGACATGCCGAGAGTCAGGGTCATTGTCCTCTGGCGAGTCAAGGGTCAATAGTTTTTGGGAAACATTAAGTCTATACCAGACCTATCTACAGTGATTTGTTTATGTGAATCATTGTAGTACTGCAGTTCGGCTCCCTCAACATCAACTCGATGAACTCTTTCCTGTCAAAAAATTGTTCATCGTTCATAAACATGAACGAAGAACCCTTAGTTCATACTTCATAAACATGAACTATGTGAACCGACTCTTGACCGCCTTGCAACCATACATACACATTGCTGTTACCAATGGTTAACACCGTCGTGCGTGGGATCTGGTGTTATATCTTCTGGTAGCTTTTAATACAGTAACCCGTCAATCACGCTGCTCATCTGTTCTCTTTGTTGTTCTTCCTAAGAACGTGGTTCTTATGGAACCCTAGCTATACGTATCCTTCCCACAGCGTATTTAAATGCAAATAGAAGGTTCAATGCACGCACTGCAGCATAGCGCAACTACATTGCAAAGCAAGTGTACCCTTATGCGGCCAGTTTTTCGTTCGTAGACACAACATATCCTGCCATCCTAGCAATATACAGCTTCACTCTAAAATACACGGCAGCAAAAAATAACTACTTAAAAAACCGAACCTTTTTACGTTCAATAACGACGGTTTCTGCAAAACGGTATGTTTTATGGGTTCTAGCAAGCATAATATAACAACGAATGTCCAGCCCGCAGAGGACGTTAACAGGTCAGTTCGAACTGCTCGTCTTCATTTTTCTCAGTGCTGGCGGATTTCTGGAGTGTTGCACACTCACACTATATTGTCTTTTCTTCGTCTGCCGAATTTATATCTACATAGCCCTGTTCCGTTCTTTGTAGCTGACTTGTATGTTTGCGCCATTGTACTCCTGTGGTGCATGGTTCATCAACCAGTTTAAATACTGATTAGGCCGCCGTGAAAACCATGTAGAATATTCGGTCATACATTGTTGTTTTTATGCTTTTTCACTCAATTGTTGTTGTACCGGTCTTGTATATAGTAGAGCACTGGAGCACTCCGCCCACCCTCATTGTTTGTGCTACTCTGCCAGTTATATGACTCCTTATGTAGTGCCTCCTTGGAGAACTTTGAGATTTGAAAATAAATAACTACCAGGCTACTTACCGGCACAAATCGAAATTTCCGTCCAGGCAAAGACGTCAAGCAACGACGCCCGTTTAACGTGCAATGCCTCAGTAGTTTACGGCAGCTTAAGTTTTTATCAAGAGGGGTGGTAAATGTGCACGACGATGTAGAATGGGCATATAAATGTAAAAAGGCAGCGAAAGTGGTAAAACAGTGCGTGCAGCTGACCCGCGCTCTAAGTCATTCATATCTTCGAAAGCTGTGGCGAAACCTGTATATTTTGACTTTTTTTGTAGACAGTACTGAACCGCTGTCGCTTTGCCGCACCACAGCACACGAATAAAATTTCTGATACGGTTTTCTACGATTCAGAATACCTTAGTTTTTTTCCGGGAAGGTAATCAAAAAGTACTTACTAGCATCGCTTGCTGAAACTGGCGACTTTTCTAGCTCCTTTTCAAACATTCACTTTAAGGTGGCGACTTTATTGGCTAGTTTCAGAAATTTCTCGGCGACTTTTCCTTCTAGGAACCCGGCAACCCTGGCTAGTGGCAGGACACTGTCGACTCGCTCAGTCACGACATCGTCATTACTACCAACTACACCGTGAAAACCGCGGGGGTCCCGAGTGCTGGCTTTGCCACAACGTCCCTCGAGGCTGAACTCGCATCCGGAGAAAAACCGCCCGTTTCAACGTAATCGTGCTGTCTCGACTCACTAGTATATGTAGCCTGCTCGTTTATGTGCTTCTGCGAAACGTCGTTATTTCGCGAACTGTGCGCTTTCGGGTCGGCAGCCGTTTCCAAGGGCTCACGTGAATCTGAGCACTCTGAACCCACCGCCGAAACCTGATCGTTTCACAGAACTTATTCTGCCCGCTCTAGTGAGCCTGCATTAATGCGATAGCTTCGTCATCTCTCTGAGTCACCCCGTTCCTCTCAGAGGTGGCGATAGTATCCTTAACAGCGCTTTCACAGCGAGCCCAGTGGATTGCTTACTCCACAGCGTTTCGAAAATGAAAGCATTCTCGTGCAACAGCTGATCGGACCTGTTAGAGAATAGGTAGCTGTGTTCAGGAAGAAGCTGGTGGGGTATCGCCGCCTGGGTGACCAATTCACAAAACGGGCCTCCGATGCTGACTGTAGGAATCAGCCGGCGCAAGTTCCGCGACGCGTCGGCGCGTTTCACCCGAATACTCTGTTCCGTCAGTCTATCCGGCTCGACGTACAAAGGACGGATCATGTCGACCGTCACCGCGGAGTCGCGAGGACGTACGGTTGTCATGTGTCAAGGGCAATCCCCTGACAGTGGATGGACTAAAACCACTGCACAGAAAACAAAGAACGGAAATTTGAACAAATTATTACTCGCACTGCTCTAATCTGGCCCCGTCGCCGTTATGCGCCTTTTGCAAAGAACCAGAAACAATCGACCATTTCTTCTTCTCCTGCCGACTGTTCTCCTCGATAAGACGAAGATACTTACAAAGTATATGCAGCCGGCTAAACCTCCCGCTGTCGGCTACTACAGTTATTTTGTCATTCGGGGCGGAGGAACTGAGATTCTGCCACGGGGATCATTGCAGTGCGTTGCACTTATTCATCCTGGAATCAGGCCATCTGCTGTGCTAGACATCATTTAGCCCTACTGGATTCCCTTGTCAAGTATGCGCGCGCCCAGCTCACTGCTTCGTCTGTACCACTTTCTTCGTGTTTCTTACTTCCAATTTTCATTAAATGGTGAATTCTTTCTCTAATCTCCTTACTTTTATTTCTCTAGTCATCTACGGCTAATTCATCCTAATATTTAAATATTTTTCTTTCCCTACAAAAATTACCTAATTTCTTTCGGTAAGGCGCCCATTTCCTGGCCAATCCCCCTGAGTGGGTACGCGCCATTTCACTGGAACCACCACTACCCCCACCACCACCGTGCGAAGTCCGCATCAATCAATGAACGCCGTGCCGGAGCCCCTACGGCATCATGGCCAGAAATAGTAGCGAGCCGGGGAGCCCATCCGAGGACGCCGCGCAGGAGACAAATGGCGTGGTCACCAAATCTTGAAATGAAAAGGCTGAAAGCCAATCAGGGTGTGCCACGATGGAGGCCAGCGGATATATAAGCGGGTAGCACAAGGAGAAGTGGAGTAGGCAAAAAACTAAAAGGCGGAAGGAGCACATGAGCTTCAAGGAACGAGCCAGGGGGACGTGGCCAGGCCACCCACTGTATACGCCTACCAAGCCTGGACAGGATCTGGCCGACTTCGCATCGGCTTCGGCGTCCTAGTCACACCACATACCTGCGTATCCATGGCCCCAGGGGCCTCCATGGCCCCAGGGGCCATGCTCGCGCACCCACGGCTAGCGTCCACGCTACGTCGACGTTTGCGGCGATGTCCCCGAAAGGCTACGCTCGTGATCCTCCTGGGGACCTCCAGCGCAGCGGCTACCACCAGGGTAGCCACCAAGAAACTGTTTTGGGACGCGTGGTGCCAACGCCGTCCACAGAACGACTGCGTGCAGCGACGCCGGCGTCGCCACGAGACAGCGACGGCTACCACCACGTCGCGGCCCCGTAAGGGAGGAACACGTCAGCGCCGACGACCGGGGTAGGCCAGTCCAGCAGGGCCGCATCATATAGCACAGAACTAGGAACTAGTTGTTTTAGGGACAATACTAACGACATGATGATTTGTAATGGATGTTTGGGTGGTGTTGGTTTTGCCCGGTTAGAAACTTTAGGGCAGTAACTTTTGTAGTGATCAATTGTAGCCCAGAACAAAGACACGGGACGGAAAGAAAACACACGGACGCGCGCTAACTTCCAACTGATTCTTTATTCCCGTAACTGCAAAAATATATGCTTTGTATATGAAGGAACAATAAAAAGCGAAACAAGAAGGACATTGGCTCCATTTATTTGATTGATTGTGGGGTTTGACGCGCCGACGCAACGCTCGGCGATGAGGCGCGCCGTAGTGGAGCGCTCCGGATTGATTTCGACCGCCTGGGGATCTTTCGCTCGCGCCGAAATCTCGCACACATCGGCGTTTACGCTTTTCGCGAACATTTTCTCCAATCCACGCTGTGAAGGCGGTGGAAAGCAAAGCTGTAAACGACATACACAACAATTGCCAATCAGACGTCACTGGAATTCACTGACGTGGCGCTACAAAGAGTGAAACAAGAGATTCTGCCTGCCGTTACCTAGAATTCGTAGGGGCGGCGTCCCGTTGCAGAAGTGTCGGCCATGGCCGGGCTAGAGCGGTGCACGCCGCCGCGGTGGCGCGGACGTGCGTCGGCAGAAAGAAAACGGCGAGGAGCGTCATTCGAAACGTGAGACAGCGGAACCTAGCCATCCCTGTTGGTATTCGCCAATTTAGAAAACGGAGTCTCATTCGTGGAAAGAAGTGCCCAAAGGTAGTGTTTGTTTAGCGGCCAGATGTCTGTATGTGGTCTCTACACTTTTCTTTCGGGCACTGAAAACCAATCTTTAACGTATCTTTGCCATTCAACGACTTCATGCCGTCATGTCCCGGTTAGCCAAAAGGTGCTGTCGAACAAATTAATCAATTCGTGCGAAGGAAACACGCAATGGACGCAAAGCTGCGCCGAAACAGGCGGAGAACAGCCGTCGCTACAGCAGATGGCAAAGGCAGGTCGCGCCGACGCGCTCAAGGACGTAATCGCGGGGGAACGCTGAGTAAATCCACACTGTGCTCCGTGAGTGAAAGCCGTCCTTGCCTCCGTAGTCGCGTTGGGAGTTGCTTGTCCCACACGCCATGAAAGAACCGCTGGCTGATAGCGGTAGAAAGCTTTGCTTTAATAGTAACAATAAAAGAGCGAATACCCCCAACACGCGCCAAAAATGTTTTGACAATCACAGTGGCACATTACAAGAAATGTAGTTCATGGTCAGATAGCGCAACCTACTTCTTTGCTTTTACAATCGTTCCTTTAACGTGCCATATGAGCTGCCTCACTGATTAAGCCCGCTTGCTTGTCAATAATTATACCGACTACTGTAGTGCCAGGGAACTGGAGAGTGCAACCCCTACACGTGCTGATATGCTGTGCCAAAAAGCCTTCCTTGCCATTACACACATTGCTGGCATGCTCGCGTAGACTAGGCGTCTGCTCGTCTGTCCCACGTAGCTCGCGCCGCACGAGAAAGAAGTTCTATATATTACATTTGGAACACATTCTACGAACTGCGTTCTGTGTTTGACAGTGCATTGGACCCCACGTCGCTTTACGGGACGGGTGCTGCTAGCCAGCTTGGACAACTTATCAGGAGCGCTGAAAAGCACTTCCAAGTTAACACGTTGTCCCATTTCCTTACAGGGACCCTGCACCACTTTCGATAAGCGCTTTCACGCTTTCCCCTTCGCGTATGGAACCACTGCGAAAGCTATAGTTAACGCCAGCACAAAGCGGCACTGCGTGATTTGCTCGTCGCACCTGATACGCCTTGCATTTCTGCTTTGTTTTTGTGGCTTTTCTTTAGTTGCTTTCGAAAAGCGTTCATTGCTGCAACTCAAAGAAAACCGGCCAACAGTCGCTACATGGCCTTAGTGACGTAACTCAAGCCGCCGAAGAACGTCAAGACTGGAAAGAGAGAAAAAACTTTTGAGCGAGTTTCTAAGTTATCTAATGGGATAGAGCGGTAATTTCTGGATGAGGTACTTTGCGACCCCCGCACGGGGATTGCCCCGTGAAGCAAGAGCCTCTGTCAGGCTGTAGCCTTTAGCTCTTGCTTCACTTTCCACTGTTGGAAAGTGAATAAACTTCAAACTTCAAACTTCAAGTACTGGATGTGTTGGGTGACTACGTTCTGGAAGCACTTACTATTTCCAAAGAAGTTTAAAAAAGTGTTGCAGGGTCCCTTTAAGGGGATGTGGCACGGAGTGAATAGTAGGAATTCATCACAGCCACTCTCTCTCTCTCTCGTGTTTCGGTTGTAGTTTGTCCTTGTATACCACGGGCAGTGTCGCTGCATTTCTGTTTCCTTCGCATTGTCTCGGCTACAGAGACAAGCAATATGCAAGGGTACCCTGATCCGTATAGGCGCTCTGACAGATCCAGGAGACTGGCTAACGAGGCGTGGTGGCCAGTTCTAAATGCGAACATTTCTAAATGCGAACATAAATTGGTCACCTGTACGGCCTTAAGTGTTGAGAAACTTGCTTAAACACCTCTAAAGACGGGCTCCACTTAGCTAACAGAACAGAATTGATTTTCTCTCAAAGTACATCAAGTGAAAAAAACATGGCTCGGCAGAAATGTTAGCAAATGACTTTGTGATTCGACATGTGTATCCTCAATTCTTACACGCGAGAAAGATTATCAACTTCACGGGAGTTGAAGCTCGCACTGATTTGAATATTAAAAAAATAACAAACATGACATTTTATTGTCTTGCTACTGTCACTTCTAAAATTTCTCTAATTGATATGTGGGCAGTCGTAAGGCAAATTTTCGTGACCAACGCCTTACTTCGATAGCTATACACGGGCCTGGGATATATTTTTGTAGTTTGTTATGAATAACGTTAGCGGAAAGATACTTTTATTGAAGACATTATTCATTCAACCTCGAAAACAGTGGGAATCGTTTGAATGAGCAGATTTTCCTTAGGCATTCGTAGGAATAAACCAACGATGTTTCTTTTTTAGTATTAGTAATCTTGGTTCTTTTTCAGTGAACACGCACTGCATTCGGCATTAGCAGCTTTTCATTGCTGGGAGGAGGAGAGAGAAAGATCGGTGGAAAGGGTGGTGTGGGCGCACACGATAACCGCAGCTGCAGCACTCGGTGACCCTGCGCGGACGTGCTTGTGTCACCGTTCTTTTTTTCTCTCTATAAAACAGAGAGGAAACCTCTTTATTTTACGTGCCTCCATTTCAGTTACAGCAACTAACAGAGTCCCAGCGACCGCAATTATGAGCGGCGACATCGGCATGCTGAGGCGGGCGCTGTGGGTTCAAGGAGCGGCCTCGCAGAACGTGATCGGTGTCCTTATGGCACTGGTAAACCTGCTGACGCACGTTCCATTCCCGGACTTGCCTGCACCGTCGGGATTGGAACTGGGCGACCTGCGCCAGGAGTACGACTACATTATCGGTGAGTGTGAATCGTAGTTCGATCCACATAACCTTCAGGAATCCGGAGGAATTCTGGGGAGATGGGGCCGGTGGGGTTCAGCCGCGAAAAACGTTGTAAAGCCCTTCATTTTGATGTATGCTCTGTCCGGTAATAACCGTCGAGCACTTGGTTCCTAAGCCTTTCTCTAAACTCGCTCAAAAAGTGGAGAATTCCTATTGAAGAGAAAGTAACCTTCAATTTGCAAGTTCACATAACGCGGAAATGCCGTCATGACGGGTTTCAAGGTACTCGTGAAATTGTGACTGCGTGTATCATTACTACCGCACTTAAGTAGAGCGTACAATTGTCCCTCTTATACCTTTAGACAAGAAAGTATGGGGTTAAGATGGATGCAGGTATCCCAAAGCAGGAGTATTTTGAAGGTGATTAGAGAGGCACTCATCTGGCAGAGGATTTTAATAGGCCGGTGGTTATCCTACTTTCCTACTTTCATAACCGAACATTAGTGGAATGTTTATTAGAGCGAGCACTAAATGCCGACGTGGATAGAGAGGAATTGGGAGAGAAGAGTCAGTCTGCTGAGCAGGGCTAATGAGTGCGAGTTGTAGGACTATTCCAGCTTAACCGTGCGTTCCAAGACACTGGTATTAGAGAAGAGTCCAATTTTCTGCAGTTACGAACTGTCCCTTGAGATGAAAATCGCTGGTCACGTTCCCGGTGAGTTCAGTTAGCATGCCAAATTGGGATTTAAATTCATGATCGGTGATGTGCTTAAAGTTACTGAGAACGTTTCCACAAAGTTGATTTTTGCACTACTGGCTTTTGCGAAGGTCGTTGCGCACATCAGATGCAGACGCAGGGTCTGAGTGTGCCTGGATATCTGCATCTTCAATTGATGAGGGGTGCAGTGGAGGCGTGAGGGATACTTGGTAAAGCAGAGGGGGAAATGCTGAAAGGGCATTTCCCCTCCAAATCTAGGAGGGAGAAGGAAAACACTGGAGGGAGAGGGAACTGGGGGGACCGAGGGGGATTGAGGGTGGCATGATTTCAGTTCACAACCCCAAATGTGTAACACAACCGAAAGGTGGCCAGTCGCAGTATATTGACAGTCACGACAGACCGGTTCCGCCCAATGTTTTAACTCTTTGTGATCTACAACTCGGACAGGAAGCTCCTCCCTACGCTGGTGTCCTCAATAAGCAGGAACAGATTCACCTATCCTTCCGCGGTGCTTGTGCGGTGTCAGTTGCGCGACTGCGCTTGTAATTTTGATACTGAATTCATTTTAACCGCTCTTTTGTTGCCATATTGGCATTCTACACGTGTGCACTCAGAATCTTTTGTCGAACCATTACGGGATAACACTTCAATCGTGAGCAGTTTTAAGAGGCAAGTTTTGAGCGCTGTTTGTGACATATTTTGTGGCATGTAAAATGGCTGCCGCTGTAAAAGGTAAACAGTTACAAAATATCAATTCGTGACAAACTGCGTAGGTGGAGTATTGTAGATAAAGTAAACAAGTTAGTTCATAAGGCCAGTTGGATACATTGGAGTTCATGTGAAAATCTTTGCGGAACCGAGAGCATAACCAGCATTGAAAATTAGCACGTTGCCAGTGTTGTAATACGGTACAGCCTAGTCAGTGCGGCGTTGAACCTGAAGACGCGTGACAGGTGAGCGTGATGGCAGGTGAGTAGAAGAGAGATACCTAGCCCTCACAACTTTATTCTGCGGGAAGCTGTGTGGTGAAGTCCTGCTAGCCAACGTGGTGAAGTAATTCGCACGAAAACACGAAGAAAGGGAACGCAAGGAGGAGACGGAAACCCTATGCATTACTAAACAAGGCTTTTATGAGCATCTCTGGGGGGACCTTAGTTTCCCCGAGGGTTTTGTTATGCCATTTGATTTAAGTTAATCACGAAAGAAATAAAACCGTATTTTCGTTGTATGCAACGGCGTGAGGCAAGTTATTTTTCTGCGAATTTCATTTACATGGGACGCAGAAAGTTATGTGAACTTACCAGTGTTCAAACTGAACTTTTTCCCTACAAGCTAACATGACTGAAAGTTGTGGTCATACACGTCTATAATTTGCGAGGTCGACACCACGCATCTCGATGCAGATATCTAAAACTGGAAGGGAGAAAATTTCAAAATATAGACTTCCACTTCGGCAAAATGGAGACCTAATGCAAGTCGAAATCGATGATCACTATGATGTTTAACTTCCCCCTCTATAAATGAAGTTGTAGGATGCTTTGGTTTGATGTACTTAGTGGTAATAAAAATGCGGCTTCACCAAGTATATTTGTAAATAGGTTACCTTTTTCTCGTCTTTCTTTTCCTGGCCTTCACACCTAAAAATTAATGACGCAAACGTACAAGCGGCACTAAAATATCAAAGAATCGAGTACAGAAATAGTGCTAAATAACAACTGGGTCAGCCTTCCATCCTGTGATCTTTTTTCGGTCCCACAAGCATTAAAGCTTTCATGTTTTAAATGAGAAGGTCACTGAAGCCCTGGGATATCGTCATGGTGCTGTCCAAGAGAAGCATAATCGCTACGGCCAACAGTGTCATGCCGCTTTGCTCGACAGCATCATGTCGCTTTGCTCGACACTATCCCGACACTTACCACGCAAGCACCCGACATGCTGTCAAATTTCTCAAAGTTAGGAAGCAGGAAGCAACGCTGTTTACAAGCTGCGTGCAAGTGTATGCGAGGGAAAAACATAGACCTCTTTCACTGCAGCGCCGCAACGTCGCTGTAACGAGGACACATCTTCAGTGGTTACTTGACCTGAAGCCAGAGTTCGCCCCATCATTAAAAAAACTATCACAGCCTTCTCAAGTGATTATAGTAACCGGTTTGCTTCGTTCTCATCTTTCAGAAGCTGTATGACCGCCACATCGAATTAGAAGCCCCGCATGTAGAGATTTTGCAGTTCTGTGAAAAATTGTTACTTAATGTTTTCTATAAAACTTGACATGTGGGCTCGATGATGGTCGAGCTGACAGGTTCTGCAACCGCAAGCCAACTGTGAAGAGGAATCAACTGAATAACTCAAACTTATTTGTTTACATCAAATGATTTGCGTTAAACATGACCTTGAGACACCAATACGCATCCGAGGAGAGAACCTCGGAATTCCCATCCTTCTTCATTTTTTCCCAAAATTTTTGTACTTGTAGAGGGGGAAGAGGAAACGCCGCGTATACCGCCTATGATCAAACGCAGACTACGTGGAAATATTTTTAACACCGAAGCTGTTGAGCAAACCGTTACTCTAAACAGTCCGTATTTAAAAATTCCAAGAAAATGCCGAGCGCCCGTGAACACGCGCACGTGAGCGCGTTCCTCGCAGCGACCGCCCGGCAGTTAAACAAACCAAACAAATGACGAGCGCTCGTGTGTGCGCGCCTCGCAGTGACCGCCCAGAGTCCCCGGCGCACGTTTGTCAAGCCAAGCATACCCACCTAGGGAGATTGGCAAATATTGGCCGAAAAATACAACTCCACCATTCGCCGCAATCATGACAACGCTTGCTCGGAACAAGAAAGACACCAGCGTTCGCCGTAGTCGTGACAACACTTGCTCGGAAGGAGAAACACGTCATAGCGTACGCCCCTCCATGGTGATGCCCAATGATTATCAATTCCAAAAAAATGAAGGAAGGTCACACTCATAGCAACAATGATGGAGTATAGGTAGTTGCGGCAACGTAGAAGAAGCAAATCAGCTCCAATTGAGGAATTAAACCGTCGTGACGGTCGTGAAGATTGTGTACAGCTTCGGTAAATTCAAGTCTTACGCGCTATTGCGAGAATCCATCATTTTTTTCTACCGAAAGCGATGCGCGAAGCTTCGTGGCTTCGACGTCTGTTCCAACAATGATGATCAGACATATTGCAGTACCTCCGCTGGAAAATAAAGGTAAATAAAGGAACGACGCGGATATGTAGGGACGCCTGAACTTTCATCAAAGTTCAGGTGCCGTGACACCTGTTGAATGCTTCGTTTTGTTTCTTTCGTTTACGAAGTAAGGTTGCCCACTGTACTTTTTTTCCGTGTCTCGGGATGTTCCCGAACTAAATCGATCGCACGCCACAGCTTAAATTTGTGCTTCCACAGCCGTTAAAATGGAATACGCAACCGGATAGCGGTCCCGCTTAGCAGAGATAGACGTTCTTTGGGCGATTCAACAAACAGGTAAAATAACAGCATGCGTACTTAACCTCAGAGGCTAGTCTTGTGCTTACCCATCCCCAGACACCGTTTCTGAAATTATACGCAAGAGTGCAACAAGAGCAGACGTTTCTCACAAGGAATCCGTGCGAGTCCTCTCCCCCATGCCATCAGATTATTTTTCGAGCTCTGCTTCTGGCCTTCGTTTCCACATGCAGAATGTACAGCCTGCAGTTAAATTTCAGCCACAAATTAGAGCTGTGGTTTTTGCGGTGAAGCTGCCTATGGCTGGGGCAAATCGTCTGGCAACGAACAGAAAACTGCCCAAAGCAAAAGAAACTGTGTGTGTGTGTGGGGGGGAGGGGGGGGTGTCATGCCAAAATGGGTCACAAAAAGGGGGTCATGCCACTAGCGAGCAAGTTGCGAACAACAAAAGAAATGCGAACACTCGCAGCGGATCATGCTTTCGCGCATGAAAGGTGCCATGAACCGCAGTAGAAATGCGACCGTCGCCACGACGTCGCTGAAGCGGCGGTGGCAGAACGAGAGCGCGCCGGCGTGCAGCGGAATGTACGCGTGGTCGTTTGGCCTCTCCGGCGGGCCTGGACGCGGAACGGGGCTGGTATGTTGAGCGCAAGCGTCAACGTCGTGGCTATGTAAGGGCGAGAGATGAATAGCGGGCCTGAGACACCGAGCCCGACACAGCGTCAAGACGGTAACAAAGCTGCGATGTCAATGTGGGCACACTGTTTGGCCGTCGTGTCGACAACGCAGTTTCGCAGGTCAACCACCTGCACAGAGTGTTATGGCTGTAATTTTTTTCTCTACATTCTTTTCAGAAAACTGTGTGATAACAGAACCTCTATGCGCACTAAATGCGTATTGTAATTTAGCTGCTGCGCGTTCTTTGGATTCTTCCAGCAACGGCAACCTTCAGGATTACATAATCTGGGAACTACAATTTCAGCATCTATTTTCTGTATTCCTATTTGTGGAGCGAAGTTAGAACCCTTTATAATTTTGAGAGCACCGCACCCGCGACTGGACGCTATCGATGCATGCGTGAAAGTTCTGACGGGCACGAAAGAAACAAAGTTTGGAAAGCACTGCTGATAACTACAGCCAAAATTTCATATCCTCCAGAATCGCAATGGCACTGCGTTGTGCACTTGTGTATATGCAGCTTGTCCGCTTGAAGTGCACGACAGAAGTTTCACAGAAGGTGCACCGCCTAAAACACGTACTAGCGAGGCCCTCACTTCGTGGGGCAATTGCTCTATCCAGGCAGCAGGAAGGTGCAACACACAACTAAAACACAGTAACAAAGCGCACGTAAAACTACCACACGGCACATGATAACCAAACCTCTACACTAACTCCTTACCTGTGCACCTTCATCACGAGCGGACACGCTACATGGCATCCCACAATCACCTCCACGTCTATTTCGAATGGCACCCCGGACACCAGGGACTTTATGAAACGAAAAGGCTTATGCGCTCGCTCGTGCGAAAAAGAACCCGAGCGACTCTCAACCCTCGCATCCAAAGCACAGCCTTAAGGAAGAACTCGCCGCTCATCGCAAGGTCTAGAGGCAACAAGTGGAGGACCTTCGCAGTTGCAGCCGCATCCTTCTTCCTGCCACTTCTGACCTTACACGCCCCTAAGGCACTTACATCCGCCGGACGCAGGCTCTCTTCCTCCCTTGCGACCTCATTCTCAACCACATTATGACCCGAACTGGCACACCCCGCTCTAAAGTGTGTGGTGTGTATTCTGACGTAAAACACACCTACTTGATCCAACTTTCTTTATCCACACACCCCATTCATTAGCTATGGGAGAGGTGGGCCGCTCCTCCCCCGGATCTTCGCCCGACGCTCTGGCCTCACCTCGTCCGGCACACTGCCCACGTGCCGGGCCATGACTACTGCGGAGTACCTCTTTAAGCGATTTCTATCCCCACCCTAACCCCATTTTCGCCATCCCGTACATGGTTCTATTGAAAAACCTCTACCTTTCTGACACTTTTCTGACAAGGAGGAAATAAATTTTGGCCTGTGTCTCGAGACGACCGCTTGGTCAGCTTTGAGCGCATCAGAGGAGATTGAACATGACGTCAGATTTTTACCATTTGTGTCAAATAAATGATTGTGTTGTACAATGACATGGCGTGGCATATCCAGCTCGCTCGTTTCGTGCAGCTAGTGCGGAGTGTGAAGGAACACGTCGCGATTTTCATGGTGGACCAGGACGCGCATTACAACAGCGAGAAAGAAGCAGACGGCCCATGCTCGTCACGTGAAGTATACCCAGTGGCAGGACCAAACGCAGTGGGACGCCGAGAAAAAGGAAAAGGGAGAAAGTGAACGGATTCTAAGGAAAAACGTTCCTCGCAAAACATGACGTAACAATACTATAGTTTTCTGACAGCCCTCCATGTAACTCGCCCTTCTGTCTCACCGAAAAACTACAACTACACTGCTCCTCAGTGCACCATGTATGCACCTTTCGTCTGTTGGCGCAGTTGGAGGAGGTTCGGCTGGCAGCGTGATCGCGAACCGCCTGTCGGCTGACCCCAGCGTGAGCGTTCTGATCCTGGAAGCTGGAGGACTGGAGACGGCCTCGAGACAGATTCCTGCTTTGGCACCCTTCAACCTCGGTGGGCCAGATGATTGGGCCTACTGGTCCGTTCCCCAGAGCAACGCCTGCCTATCGTTCAAAGAACAGGTGAACTAATTACCTCTCGTGCACGCAGTTGGCGCTGTGACCACAGTTTACGTGATCTTAATTTGAGTAAACAACTTAGATTTACAAGGCCATAACGCTTCCGCTGTTTCATGGAACGCGCAATTATTAGAATATCCCGGCTACCACAGTTAGAACGGGGCCATGGAGTTCCAGAGGAAGAACAGTATTTTCTGAGGTCCCCAAATTATAAGTACGTCTATTGAGGTAAACATGCAAATTTATTCGCAGTTCCAGGCGGTATAGTAAGGCAGTTGTGCCAACAATTCAGGGGGTGAAATTAGCCATGAATCGTCGTTCCATTAAGCATTTTTATTTTTAGCACGTAAGTTTAGGTGATGGATGTTTTCCACATAGTTGGTATCCGCGTCGGTGTAGGAGCTGTTTGACGTGGTGCTGATACAGGTCCAACGAACTTGGCTGTCCCTGTTTTTGCCTGACTATTGTGGAAAAATTTATTTAGAGCTGTCCAGATGGCGTTGTAATGGTGTGGTACTTAAATACTATTTGTCACCAGCGTGTGGCGTACTGTTGGTAGCAACATTGGCGAAGACAGTGTACCGGTATTCGATTTTGTCGTTTTTATGGTGGGACTGCAGTGAAGTTTCTTTATGAAATGATTAAAGTCATGTGTTTTTCTTAGAGTTGCTTGATGTCAAGGCTCGTTTTTAGTGTGCCCTCTTGTAAATACGTATACTTGTATATGACGTTTCATCATATCGTCAATTGCATGCTGGATGTTAGGTATGACTAGTAGAACTGCAAGTTATTATTTGATGTAATAAACAGGACAAGGGACAATACTCAGCCCCACATCGTTCCTCATTTAAGATGGTGCGGTGTGAGAAGTCTTCTATTGTGTTCAATTATGGTGGTTTAATTTTGTAGAAATTATTTCTGCAGCTAAACATTTTCCTTTCCGGATGCGTTATAATATGTTGGCGACCATGACTGAGTGTATCATGCTGTAACAATGTGTACTCTAACTATCGTCCTTAAATATAAGCAGCTTTGTGGGCAGAAGATGTTTAGAGACCAGCGTATTGTTTGCTGAGTGGTCTTTCGGAAGCCCTCTTGGGTGCCCGGTAGCTGGCGTTTGCTGGATCTGCGCAGTATGAGTTTATAAAACGCCCTTTCTAGAGACGGCGCTATTTCTTGGGCCCCCTAACGACAAAACGTTTACTCGGCAAGTCTGTCTGTCACCCCAATAAACCACTCGCCGCCCTGCGGTGGTCCGGCGATACGTACTGCGTGAGCATCTCGAATTTTCCGCCACCCTACTCATTCCACAACTTTTCCATAAGGTCGACCAGTTTTGTGAGATCCCCATAGCAACATCATTCTCCTCCGTTGGAGGGTGCCAAGGCACCTATTTTCTTTTATTAAATCGACGTTCAGTTGTAAGTTTGCATAAAACCTAAAAAACCAGTCTTACGGTTGGTTGTAACTGGTCCTAACACTAGCCGTGGCGCAGTTATTAACACACCAATCATTTATTCATGCAAATCTGACATCGCATAACGCCTTTACAGATTCTTCTATAAAATATTTCCTTTTGAAGCCATTTTCCACGTATCTAACCTACGCCTTAATCTTTCAACGTCCTAAATTCCAACCAAACTAATCGGCGCAATACGAGATGGCACCCAATAGCCCTGGCACCTACGCGCACCTAACCACAACTGCGCTTACGAAACACGCGGTTTCCACGTGCAAAAATAATTAAAAACTTGGGAAAAAACCTGTGGTCCCTGCGGTGACTTTCCGCCCGCTGAAACAGTCATCATCATCAGCAGCAGCTTGTCTACGCCTACTGCAGGGCAATAATGTCCATGATGCACCTCATAGATCTCCATAGATGACGTAAATACCTTGATGGTGTCCCTCGTGGGAGGTGCCAGACTGGAGGGAGAACAATGTTACGGGTGAAATCCTGTCGGAAACGAGTTAATTACGTAGTAGAAGCGGCAGAAGCATATTGTCTTTCGAAGTCGCTAGCAGCACAGCAAACAGATACGCCCTAAATTTTTACCATGAATATACCTGTGCGTAATATTGTTAATATAATTTTCGGATGCGGTGTATTTTTCTGCTGTAGGTAATAATTTACCATCGTTTTCTTTTTCGGACCTAATTTCACAAAGTTTTCAGGCTTCACTAGGCAAACCATGCTTCTTGATTTGCGGTACATTGAGGAGGACTGCATAAACGATTTTAACTACTTCCGGCGTTGTGTTTCGCATAAGGGCGATGTTTGACTCCTCGTCCGCGAATTATGTTTCTGCACCGCCCATGCTTTTATTCCATTTTGACGATAATTACTTTTTCTGCATTCTGTACACCTTTTGGAGAAAGATGTTGGAAAGTTTGCGGAATGTCATATCTTTGCTTTCTCTTTCGTGTAATTGCTAACTCTACAGCGTTTTTTTTTGTTTGTTTCTGTCGTTTAAGCAGTCGGAAGTAGAAGCAACACGCCGTTTTTTTGGCACGCAGCTGTCGTTTGAGTGTATCGCGAAGTTGCATCCAGTTTTCAGTGCCCAGTGATTCAGCACGTGTCGTCCTTCGTTTATTTTATGTAACATTGCTCCATGGAGGGTTCTGTGTCCTTTTTGTATGATTTTATTGCTGGGAATGTCTTCCGGTTAATAACAATAAGCACAGTTTTCCAATCAGTTCGTTTTCTTCGGTGCTGTTTATCACGAAAATGTGCGTCCGGGTGACTTCGCGTCTAAGTTGTTTTGAAAAGGTCCAAGCAGGAATTTAAATTATCGTATCAATAGCAAGCATCGGATGAAAACAGAAAAACCAAGGATAGATACGTACATAAATGGGGACGTATGGTTGCGTGACGGAATTGTTTTACCCGCTCTCCCTTACAACTCTTGGTTACTCCACTAAGGAAGCCTTTTGAGAAGTCATGCCGCTCACACCTGATCTTTGTGGGACTGCGCGTGTTTTTCTCGTAAAGAATAAGTTTACAAAACAGTTGGACACAAGCTAGTGCTGAGCACGTCAACTCTCCTAGGTACAGGTTAAATAACGTCAAATTTATTTCAGATGTTTTAAATCTATACGTGTATGCGTGAGCATCAATAAGAAATAAAAGCAGACGTAACTACGAACAAAAACGTAGATCCATTTTGTGCCGGCAGTGAATTCGCGGTCAAAGTAAGAGTATTACTAGTTTTATTATATATTCTTCCTAAAATCACTAGCTTCTAAAAATTACTGCGATGCAAAACAGGGACTATTCTCAGCCACAGCCTGTAGTTCCCTGAATGTGGAAACGAATTGTTAGGTGGGGAACATTGGAAACGTTTATGTAAAATGGAATTTTTTAGGGTTACCCAGAGCACAAAAAATATGTTACAAGCATGAAAACAAAATATGAGGTTTATGTTGAATAGGGGAGCTGATATTCGGAAAGATTATTTACTTGACCGTCGGCAAAAGCCAAAGCATTGATAGGCCACATTGTGACTTTACTCACGGGGTGACATGAGAACAAAAACTTACGAGAAACACTGCACAGTGCCGCTTATTTAGGATTTTGCGCCAAGCTCGAAGTCACCTTTCGGCTACCTAACACACCAGGAATGGTTTATTGTCTCCACTTCATGGTGCACCCGTATTGTTGACATTAGTTGACCACGTTACTTGTGTATCTCGTGATTTTCCTCCAGGGGAGAACCCAACACCCTTTTTTGGAAAAACAGCGTTTAATGTAGCTCTTGGCTTCTAAAAACGGCATTCGCGTCCTCTATGACAAAGGCATGAGCAAATTACATTGATTACTTCCCATCCAATATCTCACTTCATTACTTATCTACCCATGAATCTTTCAGGAAAGTATTATCAAGAATTTCCAGACCGTATGCGATGTCTTTAATGTCGATTACCTGAGTCCGATAGTGTTGGATCGAATATCCCCGCCGATATGGGTAATGCGATGGCTGGCCGTCTCAACCTACCCCTATCTAGGGCTGCATTTGTGCGATGCGCAAATACAGCGCATTGGTCTTCTCAACATGAATACGATGCGCTAAAAAAGCAATGCCATGCCCTCCTGTGGCATTCATGTAAACGCGCATCGTCCTTTTTTAGCGAATCTGGCAGAGACGTTGCACCGTACGCTTCATGCTACTGATGTCGTTGAATGCGCAGCGATCCCCTCTGCCGCGAGGAAAAGTACTGGGAGGCACCAGCGTGTTAAACTACATGCTCTACGTGCGGGGCAACCGCCATGATTATGATCGCTGGGCAACGGAGTACGGAGCAAGAGGTTGGGCTTACCAGGACGTGCTGCCGCACTTCAAGGACATCGAGGACTTTCGAGTGGATGAACTGAGCGGTGAGCATTGGTAATGCCGCTTATGAATAATAAGGCTTCTATGTGCACTTGGTTTAGCAGTGTAGCCCGTAACGTTTGCGCACAATGTGTTCCTCTGGCATGCGGCACTTCTAAACGGGCTTTTGAGTGAATGATCTCAGTTGTTTTAAACTCTTTTTCAGCTCTCTCATCAACATGTAAGGAATAATCTTCCGAGTTCTTTTTCTACCCCCGCCCCTCCAACATAGATAACTTACAAGCGACAAGTCATCTTTTTTGTCAGTTTTACGCCTTACATTTTGGCGTTTTTTTCGTACGTGCTTTCTGGTCTTTTTGTATTACCGTAAGGCGGTCGACTGGCCGACGGACACCTATCTCACGCTTTTTCTTTCTGATTTCTTTCTCATGTTCTCTCGTTTGACATATACCGCTGTCCTTTTTTTCCCCCTTGAGATTCCCGTATCCCCATCCTCATGTGTGCGGTGGCTAACCGGACGGCTTCCATGGTTAACCACCCCGCCTTTCTTGCACCGTTCATTCTTTCCTTGCAATGATAACTTAATCAGTCTGTAAGCAAATATTCCAAATTTTGTTTATTGGTTTATGAATACGCTCATACAACGCTTTGTAAACACGCCGACTTCAATTCAACGCCCTATTAAGACGCGTGTTTACCCAGGCAGCACAGGACTGTTCGGACTAAAACAGGCCGGTGTTCTTTGGACGGTGATTTTCTGTCCGGCCGTTTTCCGGCAGCCATGTTCGGCCCATGTCCAAATGTGGGCCTTTTGGCCGTATACGGCCGTACTCCCATGGCTGTCCAACGGCCAGTGTCCGTCGGCCAGTCGACCGCCTTACGGTCATACGGCCAGATTCCAGCCGTAGGGCTCCGGCCATTCCAAAGCCACCCGTGTACGGCCGAAGTACGGCCGCCGGAGGACAGCCGAGATGCGGTCGTCGGACTCCAGCCGGACTAAAGCTACCGGAAATACGGCCGTTCTACGGGCATTGGAGTTCAGCCACAGTACGTTAACTGTACTGAGGCAGGTCACTGCGTGTCGCGCAAGCAGATGACTCATTCGCGCAGTGCAGAAGCAGCACAAACCCAGCATTTTGGGTCCAATGCAGCCACATCAAAGTGAGCTCGCGCGCAACCACGAGCCGTCAATCTTTCAGCGCAGCCTTGTTAATTACCAGCCTCAGTTGACAGCAAAATTTATTTATTAAACAGTGCTCACAAATTGTCGTTCCTTTAATTGCTGTGCCTCTTTTACTTCCGAACACAGAAAATATTCAGTTCTTTGTAGAGCTTGAATAGATGTATTTTCCAGGTCCTGATATCCTCTGTTAGGCGGCTTACCTGTAATAAACGGGGAAAGAGGAGGGGAGGGGGGGGGGGAGGGGCGGCGGAGGGCGCATACTTTAGTGGGTTGAATTTCATAGAGATAAATTGCGCCGCTTTTAGCCAATTTCTTTAAGGGCAATATTCCGGAACACTTTCATGCTATGACTAATAAACTATTTTTATAACAGTTGCTTGACCAATTTTGATGTATATAAAACCGGCGTGAATGCCTTTACGAAGCGTTTTGGTTGTCAACAAAACACTCAGGAGCATTTAATATAACTCCTTCACAAAAAAGTATGTCCAGTTTTTGCCCATTTTTTTTGCAAAGACACTTTCTACTCGATCAACTTTTCTGATGATCTTGCGCAGGGCTGATCCTAAGAAGGAGCGAACAAGTACTTTCATTTTCAATCTATTTTAATGTTGTTTTCATGAGTATACGTCCACACCACTTAATAGTCCAAAAGAACTTAATTTTCTTCTAATGTCATACTACGTTCAAAAAATTCTAGACGCGTTGCGAATGACGCCCTGCTTCAGGTGGCTGCAGTTGTATCCCTCTGTGTTCATGCAAGGAAAGGCGTAAAATTAGAATTACATAATTTGTTTCAAACCAATAACATAGCAATGGTAGCATGCATACAGGAAACCTTGCATACTGCAACGAATAGGGCAATAAATATTTTATTGGTCAAGGTTGAATGCGTAGGGTTCTCAACCCGTCGGAGGCAAACTTGCGCCTCGGGAAGTTTATTTATTTATTTATTTGCTTATTTATTTATTTTTACTCATTTATTTATTTATTTGATGCCTGCTTGCCTTTGCATGCATTACAGAAGGGAGATACATAACACTAAGCAATAAATATGAGACAAAATAACAAAATAATTCTACAAAGCGCGCTGAAAATCGTCAATATAAACAGTTAATGCAATCATACGTAGAAGATAATTACACTGCAGTATTGATGTAAAATAAAATGAATCGCGCGAGGCGTCACCTTTAAAGGAAAGTTAATAATTTGCTTTAGGCTAGCGGTCCCACTTTGCGATATGTAGAATGGCGCTTGGACATTCTCCTCCCCTTCTACTCCAGTTTTCGAATGATAGATATTACGAAAAAAGTTCAACCTGTGGTTTCGTCTGTGATCTTTTACGTCCTGCCATTTCAGTTTACTTTTACTTTCTCTCCTGCTAATTTGAGCATGCCAACTACCTAATACGAATCGCACTGACATATTCTGTATGTTTTCGAGCGTATCAACCAGCTCTTTGGTGTAGGGATCCACGAAAACACTGCGTACTCCAAGATTGAGCGCACATGAGTGTAATACGGTTGTTCTTCTCAGTTAGATGGAGGTTGATGAACCACTCCCTAAATAAACTCCTAGGTATTTATATTCCTCGGCCGTTGTCACAGCAGCATAATTTACGGTATACGTATTCAATTGGAATGAAGGTTTTTTTGTAAAGGTGCCGTTAACACACTGTTTAACATCCAAAAACGTTTCTGAATCAGCACACCAGGATGTTATTAAATTCAAATAAAGCTGTGCAGGTATACGGAATCACGTTAATTCGCTATAGTCCGGTAAACTACACAGTACTTTTGAACAAAGCCATAGGGCCAATAGTAATAACAATGCAAAAACCGATTCATTCAGTTCATAGGATGAACTGTACTACGCAGAAGGTGATATAGAACACCATCATTTGCTTTTTTGGAGTCCAAGAATATACAGTCAACCACTTCAAGCTTATCTATTGCAAGAGCGAAATCGTGCGCGAACTCAACAATCTGCGTTGAGCAAGAAAATCCTGACAAAATCCGTGTTTGCTAGGACTCTGGCGATTATGTTTAACCAAATGAGTCATATCCCCCAAGTAGCTAAGCTCACCTTCAAACATCGGAACTAAATTAACAGCTAGGCTTCGTCAGTGACAAGGCTGTGTTGTTATCGCAAATTTAAAATAATTTTTTTTCTAAATAGGCAGTCGTAAAATCCCATGAAGTAACATAGTGCAGGGCATGAAGTTGATCCTACCAATGCACAAGCGAGTCTCTTCTACGTTTATCACCAACAACATAGTGCAACATCGCTTGTCGCAGTTTAATTGTAAGCAGAATAACTTGCGCTTTTGCTCGCACTTGCCTTTCTTTGGCGGGGAGTCCTTGACATGGTGGCGGTTTAGCTCCTGCGTGGTGGCCGCTTGCTCGACGCCCTTGAAGGCCAGTTATTTTGGTGAACCATCTCCATCTCGGAGCGGACATCTCGGCCGGGTCGATGTCTCCAATGCTCTCCATTTCTTGAGGGGGCGAATAGCCTCGAGCTGATGCGTCGACGAAGCCGGCGGCAGAGGCGTGGTAGCGGCGATGACTGGCGAGGCTTAGCTCACCCGTCGGTGTGGCAAAGTCTTCTTGTGGCAATAAATGACATTTCGATGGCCTAAAAGGTTCCCTGCTAATGTCCAGTGAGTCCTTGCACCTTGCCCGTTCACCGAGAACACTCATTACTGTTTGACAAACGATGTTCGTTCATTTAAAACGTAGAAACACGGAGCGGATGAAAAACGCGTCCCCGTCGTTCGTCTCCCTAACGGCTTTTTCTCCCCCCAGGAAAAAAACGGTCGGTCTCCTTCCAAACACGTCTGTGCATGAATTCTCGGCGCCCAGGCGCGTGCCGTTGTTCGGCTGTATGCCGTTTGCCGAAAAAATTACATATAACCAGATACCTTACGCAGGCCGGTCTCCTCTTGAACACCGGTTGCCAAATATTCTGTGGCCATTCGCTTGCCGTAATTCGGCCGAGGAGAGCTAACCGAATGAAAAACGTATATTCTGAGGCCGTACGTCGGTCGGTATCCTTCATAACACTGGTTGCCCGAAGAAAACGAATATTCTACCGCCGGACGCGCGGTTCACCGTTGAAACAACGAACGCACGGCAGCCGCGCTCCGGCCGGTCTCCTTTCGAACACCAACTGCCGCAAGAATACGCATATTCTGTGGCCGGTCGCATGCCGTGCTTCGGCCGATTACCGCTTCCCGAAGAAAAAACAGATGCCTTGAGGCCGTACTTCGGCCGCTCTCCTTCTCAACATCGGCAGCCGTAAGCGAACTGAATATCCAGCAGCCGGTTAGCTGCCGTTGTGCGTCCGGACACGGGCGGACGGAAAAATACCGAAGCGCTGGTTGCCGAATGTTGGCCGTTCAACGCATGATCAGTGGCTGCCAGAACCTGGATGCTTGCCGGACATGCCAGAAAGCGGCCATAGACGGGCCGGTCTCGGGGCATACTTTCTGTGCCGCCTGGGTATATTATCACAGAAAAATTGAGTGAAGAAGATGAGGACACAGCTGTAGCTGCCCTGATAATATTCCCTTTACTGTCCCGTTACGTGACAGTTACTACCTTGAGCGAACCTCCCAGCACTATAGTACATGTCGATATCTCATACCACAGAACTATCATTAGGATGGCTCAGAACTGTGGCTCGTCCTACCTGCTCAACTGCGCTCCGTCGTTCTTGAACAACATCATTACCAATCGCTTGATAGTCAGCTCGGCATTACGCGCCCATACGACTGCCTACGACGCCGTTCCTTTGGCCTGGCTTGGACCATTTGGTCAAGAGGTATGTTCAAGCTTGTGACCAGTGCCAACGGCCAAATGTTACAAGCAAATTGCCCCGCTGTACTCCTTCAGCCCTCTCCTATTCCCCCGCATTTTTATTCCGCGTCAGTCTGGATCTCCCGGGGCCTTTCCTGAATTCACTTCTGGCATTAAGTGCGTTGTCGTTGCAACAGATTACGCAACAGGATACGCAACGCCAGCCTTCCACAAGCCGCGCAGCTGACATCGCCAACTTTCTTCTTTATGACGTGATTCTGTATCATGGGGCACCTAACCAGTTCTCCACCGACCGAGGCCGCAGTTTCCTCTCTAAAGTCATTGCCGGCATTCATCGTTCCTCTTCGACTAAATATAAATTGGCATCTTACCATCCGCAAACGGATGGCCTCACAAAACGCCTAAACAACCCGCTGCTCATCACGCTTTTATGTATGTTTCCGCTTACCACGGGGATTGGTATGCCGCCTTACCGTTCGTCATCTTCATCTACGATTCCTCCCGCCATGAAACAGCCGGTTACTCCCCTTTCTACATGCCCTTTGAAAGGGATCACGCTTTACCGTTCGATATATTGTTGTCAATTGCCGCAGCTCTACCTCGCCAGTACGCCATCGCCGCCAGTGCTAGGGCTGATCTCGCTCGTCATATCGCTTTAACACGCCTCAGTCGTCAGATCGCGGGAACAGCCAACAGTCTATGTATGATCACCGCCACACCGACACCCGGATCCAGCTGGGTGCATTGTTGCTGCTGCAGTCACCCGAGCGTAATGTGGAACCCCTTCAAAAACAACTTTATTGCTTCAGACGACCCTTCGTGTGTTGCGCTAGATCACAGGCGTCACTTACGAAATACCGCTGCGCTAGATCACCGGCGTCACTTACGAAATACCGCTCCACCCGACCTCCTCTGCCCAGCCTCACACGAGCATTGTTAACGCGGCCAGGCTTAAGCCATGCAACACCAACCTCTACCGTTATTTCACCAGACACCGTGACGCCGCCTTCCCGCCTAGGGGGAGAGGAGGGCGAGTAGTGTCACGGGAAAATGAGGACCGCCACGAGGACCGCCACGGCTTTGTTCTGCTGGGACTGAATTTAGGAGAGCGCGACAAACTGTTTCAGCTGCCGCTCTCTATGCTCTGCCGCTGGCATTATTCAGCATTCTAAACAGTGTATATATGTTGTATTTCCTTGATTTTGCGTCGAAACCATTTTTTGCACAATCGAAAACATCATAACTTCACGTTGGCAGCGTGCGTACTTGGCCAAACACAGAAGCGCACAAGCCGCCTGTTAGACCAATACCATTGATTCGATAGAGGTGATGCAAGATATATTTGTTTTGCATAAATAGACAGCCCCCATCAAGAATTTGTACTAATGTTATGCCGCTTGTCTATATTGTGAATTCTTTCCAGGCAGATTTGCCTATGCGTACCCAAAGACATTGGGTTGCTTTATTGTTTTCACGTTTTCTTCCGTTCCTTTACTTCCATTATGTAAATTTATATAATTATAAAAGATAAGTGCCTTTACTTCGCCAGTTATGTATTTTACCGCATTTCCGAGCTCCAGTGCCGGGTCGGTTGGTTTTCGCTATATTTGAAACGCATTTCCCAGGTTCTATTGCGGGCTTAGTTAATTGAGTTTTTGTTTCTTTGATGATGTGCATAACACGCATATTTTCGGTTTCGTTAGTTCATGCTTGTAGAATTTTTTATTTTTTCTATTTTTACCGTTTTTTAGTTTTCCAGATTCCCTTCGACCTCCATTTGCCCTATTATAACAAGGATATGTAACTTTCACCAATACTGCATTTTTGTGGAACTGCACGGCGTTACAGGCTTTGCTAAGTTTCGCTATTTTTCATTCGTATTTGCGGTGTTCTTTGCCGGGCCTCTTTATATTACTCCTAGTTTTCTTAGGAGATTTACAAGGGGCACATGTTTGATTTCGTCAGCTCATTTTTGTAACATTTTTATTTTTTTTTTTATTTTTTCACATTTCTGATTTTTCGAGCTTCTATTCGACCACTTACATACAATTATTCTATTACAATGATTGAATGTGTTACATTGGCCAAATCTGCATTTTTGCGCAAATACAGGGCGTCACACACTCCTGGCTTTCTGGGGTACTCGGCAAAGAATGCTATTCACTAAAAGGTTTGACCTTACACTTTAGTTTCTGAAAAAAAAAAAGTTGTGCGCACACTTCCAGGGGAAGCGTAGCTTGTGCCTGTCGCCAGTCTTGTACAGCGTATGCGGTGCTGTTCATGCTGCCTTCCACCGTACGTTGGCAATGTGCCGATAAGTGGAACTAGTCTTGCAATTGTCTATTTGTATGACAGAGAACGAGTTGCCTCAATGTTCCGCAGAGGACACCAGAATCCACTGAGAGGGCTGACGAGTGTTCGCTTACCGGGCCGTTTTCAGAAGTGCGGTTGCGCTTCAGAGTTTTGAGCCACTTCGATATTGTTCAACCATAGGAACCAGATGGCTGCGGAACTTGGTGAGGCTGCACATATTTGTAAACAGTCGCCGGTGTGCACCAGTCAGCCTTCTGTCGAGGAACAAAAAGAGAGATTTCATACTTTAGATCGATTGAAAGCTTAACCAATAATCTGTAACACTGGTGCTATCAGTATGATATTTTCTTCCCTTTTTGCACATAGTCTTTGTGGGGTCGATGTCTGCACACATTTGTTCGGTTTTCAGTTCGGAATAGGCGCTTGTACAAGCCGTCCCCTTGTACGTTTTTATACTGAAGCTTTCTATGGCTCTCTGATGGCGGCGAAACGAACTAAAGGAATGCCAACTTTCTCTGCCGTTGATGATGCTCGTGAGGGAAGTGAAAGAGTGAAAGGGGGTTGAAACGCGAAGCTTTCTCTGGCGGAAAGCTAATGTCTTGAATGTCCCAAGTCAAAGTCCAAAATCCAATTCGTTAAGCCCACAATCCCTGCAGCAAAGCCAACTAACACCGTAAGTTTTACAGAGGCACATAAAGAGGCAGGTGAAGAGAAAACACTTGGTCAATCCCCCCGAATGGGTAGGTGGCAAACACTTCAAGGACAGTATCATCATCGCCATCTTTATTACTGCACACGGAAAGGTTGGCCTGGAGGCGTGGAAAGGTGCATGTATATAGTCATTTGAATCTAGACCAGCAGTCAATGCTTCGGCGTCAGCCGTCATGGGCAGACGAAATGAACTAGACCTTCCGAGATTGGGCATTGATTCCATTCAGTTTGCCGCGGAAGAAATATTCGCGTTTAACCGCATTAAATTGGTCGAGAAACGATGAGGCTTTTACTCCTTTGTCTAGTTTGCGCTGATATCACAATGACGACTAAAGACCTGAAAGAGTAAAGTTAGGCCGGAACCTGCCAGTGTTTACGATCATGACCGCGGGTTTCAGTGGACACATCTTGATGGCGCTACTCTCGCACGGAAAGCAATGAGGACATTTAGCTCGAATGAATTTTGGCACTTCCCTAATGTGTACCTATGTAAATTTTGGCTCAAATTGCTCACGTATGTCTTCATACGTGTCTCTATGACACGCTTGTAAGTAGAAGGTCGCAACAGATTTTGTGGGCTCATTTACATAATGAGCTACAGCATCAAGGCGCAGCAGTGTTGGGGAAGCAAGCTCATCTTCCATTGTGGAGAGCAAGGGCTCGATTGCCATTTTTTTAATGTTCTTTGCTATTCAAAATTTTCCTTTTGTATTCTTTGCACCGTAAAACAACTTGTGGAAAATCTTGCACTCGGCCCTGCAGTTTCCCCCTAAGTGTTATCTAGTGCTTTGCATGTTCTTCTACTGCAGACTAGAGGCTATGGCACACGAGGTTGCGGATGCTGCACCCGCATGGTTTTTTGGCTCCCGGTGCTGATATGGAAACAAAGTGCCTCAACCTTGGCTTTCGAAGCACTTCATTTGGGTGCAATACCATGTGAAGCCGTGTGTTCACAGCTAATCTCGTGTGCTTATTTAACCCAACAGAGTACCATGGCACCCACGGAGAGGTTCCAGTGAACTACGCAAACACCACCACACCTGGGATTGGTGAACTGTTCGTCGAGGCGTGCCAGCAGGCCGGTTATGCTGATGTTGACTACAATGGGCCCACGCAGTCAGGTGAGCTCGATGCGAGTTCGGCCAGTCAACAACGGGCTTTCTTATTACGACCCTGAGGGTATTTCAACGTGTTCACTATTCAATTTGTAAATACGACGACGTTGTATGAGGTCACAAAAGCTTCCTGGGAACAACACGCAGGCTGCTCACGCGTGCAGGCCAACATAAGAAACGGCGTCCGAGTCAGTGCGAGCAAAGCCTTCATACAACCCGTTGTCAAGGAACGCCAGAACCTCCATGTATCGGTGTACAGCCAGGCCACAAAGGTAAGCGATTGTAAGCATTATCCGAGAACTCTGTACGTGGGGGATTTATAGCTGCATATAATTGCCGTCTGATCATCTCTGACATCAAGCTTTAAATTGGCCTTCCGTGATCCTGACAGGCTCTAGCTTTTCCTTCGTAGGTGCAAGCATTTCTAAAGCTACGATTATCGCCAGCACATAACGGCACGCGCGGTTGTGTTGCCCCTGTAGACACCTGAAAACACCAAAGAAAAAATCAAAGCACATACAAAAGTCTGTGCTTTGATTTTTTCGGGTGTTTTAGAGCAGATGTCAAATGATATGGGTACTGCAACCTAAAAACGTTCCGCCCAATACAGGCGTTCTTCCTCGTGGGGCAATAAAGGGACACTAAAGGGTGGAAACACCTCGGTCTGTATCGGTACATTACGGTGCCAAGGATCTAAATACGCCATTCTCCCAACCAGCAGGCGTTTAATAAGGCAGAAAACGCCACAAACGTAAAAACAGGCGATGGCGCCACTTACGCTTTTGGGTACCACGGTTTGTGAGGTCACAAAAGTAGTGAACGGCAAGAGCTAACTGGAGACGCATCTATAAATGTTTTCCTGGCATAAACGGTTCCTAAGTGGTTGATAACGCGAAATAAATGTAAATCAAGAATTTCCGTAGGCTGATCTAAGTTAAAAAAACATAGGCTACAGCTTTTACACATTACGAGACAGGCTGCTTTCCTCACGCTTGAGGGTAGGCCATCGCGCTTTTAGTTTCGTTCGGTAAAGTATTCGTGCGCAATTGGCGAACTCAATAACCTACCACTGTAAACGCCCGTGCTTCTGCAATCATTATCCCCGGCAAGAAGCGTGCCCGCGCCAGGTTCCCACCTTATCGCCCGTGAAAGGTTAGGGTAATTACGTCCGGCGGTTGTCTGAACGATCCTAACTTGCGCTATTCCGTTTACTACGAGCCGCTGTTCATAAATAATCCGTAAATGGTGCGCGCGTAGGTCTATACCCTTGTTATGTTTGAGCCGGGAGGAGCCTCGGCCACGAAAACTCTCAAGACGGGTGCGGAAAGCGACTGTGTATTTCACGCCAGGTTGGCGCGTAGCGTGAGAGAAAAGAATGTGAGATGGACGTGACCGCCCGACGACGCGAAATGAAGCCTTCTGCTTGGGCGACGGCCGGCCGGTAGCCGCGGGTGCACGATATTTGAAACGGCGTTTTTTGCTGCTTCGGCGGTCGACCTGATGTGGTCTGCGTGTTCACTGTGGGAGGGCACACCGGCCGCTGAAGCAGTGGAAAGCATTTCTTTTTCCGACCCGCCGCGGCGGCTCAGTGGCTAAGGCGCTGCGCTGCTGAGCACGAGGTCGCGGGTTCGATTCCCGGCCGCGGCTGCCGCTTTTCTGATGGAGGCGAAAAGCAAAAACGCCCGTGTGTACGAGATTTCGGCGCACGTTAAAGATCCCCAGGTGGTCAAAATTAATCCGGAGCCCTCCACTACGGCGCGCCTCATCGCCTGCGTTGCGTCGGCGCGTTAAACCCTACAATCAATCAATCAATCAATCAATTTCTTGTTCCGTCGGTGACAAATAATGAAAGGGAAAGCCAGCAAACGTACCCGGCGGTAGGCCATGGCTTGGGGACGTCAAAGCTACCGTTGCCTAGCGAAAACCGTTTACGATCTAGAACACCCCGGTGCCTCGCTTCTTCCTTACAACGCGATGTCTACGTCACGGAAAAATGAAAAGAAAGTGGGAAAGAGAAATTACAGCTTTCTTTACGCATTTCTCAGAAACTAAAGCATCGTTGCTCGTCGAACAAAAGCTGTGAGAGCTACGATACGTATGATCTTCAAGTTAAAACAAAATTTTGTCCATCCTTCAGTGTCCCTTCAAATAAACACATACGTGATTTTTTAAACGCAGAGCATTTCAGTAACTCACGATGTCACCCGCGTTGGCGCCCGTAGTCCGCGTCCGCATCGCTTCCCCTACACTATATAAAAAAGTAATACTTGCCGGCGCCAGGTTTCGATCCTACAACTCTGCGGCCGGAACGCAAGGTGCACGGTACTCTACCAACTGAGCCACAAAGGTGACATAGCAGGGAAGGTTACGAACGTGCCTTATATCCTTGACTCATTCAACCGTCGGACAGAGGTGCGCCCTCTCCCCCGCGTCCTCTTCGCCTTCTCTCCGCTCGCAACGCCCTCTATCGCCGCGTTCGGTTCGGGTGCACAACAGGTGGGGACGTGCACAACACCCTCTCTCGCCGCGTTAGGTTCACGCGCAAGAACAGGTGGGGCGCTCGCATCGCGCTCTCTCGCCGCGGTCGGTTCGCGCTTAAACCACATATGTCGTTCGCGCGCGCTGCGGTAGCTAACATCTGTGGCGTGATCGTGACGTCAGCATCACGCGTTCGCGTGGTGGCGATTTCGGCGCTATAACACTCTCTCGCGAGGGGCATTGAATTGGATTCGATTGAATTGGCTTGGATTGGCTTGGATTTGGATTGGATTGGATTAAAGTGGATTGTGTTGGATTGTGTTGCGTCATAGCCGCGCCACGTTGCGTCATAGCCGCTCCACGTTGCGTCATAGCCGCGGCAGGGGGTTCACGGCACGTTTCACCATCGACTTCATCGACAATGTCTACGCTGGAAGACAACAATTACAACAACAACCAATACGTAATCCATACGACTTGCAGGCGCCCCCCCCCCCTCCCCCGCAGAAATGCTCTGCATTTGATCGTGCCCCTCGCGAGGGGGATGTTTTTACGAGACACCTGCTTTGTCTCATTGGTTATGATTGTATGTTTGTATTTTAAAGGAAGGTAATGTCTCTTTTTACTTTTTTAACTTTGCAGAGCGCGGCAAAACACAACAAAGCTATTTCACCGAGTATTTAGTCACGCGATGCCCGCAGAGTATGCCTCAGATATCTGCTTCATATATGGAAAGGGCGAGTGTTGTGCTCATGTTCTAGAAAGTTGGAGATGAGCAACAAAGTTTCAAAAAAAAACGTTGCAATTCCCGTTTAATACCGGTAATTCGAAACCGCTCGGCTGTACATGCAGCAGAGCACGTAGTATTCTATTGAAATACCCCCCTATTACCCTTAAATGTGGTTTATGCCTGGCTACAAGTTAACAATTCAATGTTAATACTTTCGTGATCCCAATAGCGAACAGGAAATTGAACGCAGAATAATGATGGGGGGTTGGCTACTTTCGCTAGACATTCTGATATCCTGTATAACAAGCTTGCTCGCCCCGCCCCCCTCCCCTCCCCTGCCCCCCCCCCCCCCCCCCCCCCAAAAAAAAAAAAATTGTATACAACCAGTGCGTTCTTTCCGCGATTACATATAGGGCAGAAATTCGGGTGCCACTAAGAAATTTCAAAGGACACGTAGATCAGCCCAACAGGCTATAAAAAGGAGAATGCTAGGGATCACACCTAGGGATGAGAGAACAGCTGCGCGGATTAGGGAACCGTTTCGCGTGAAAGACATTTTAGCTCAAATAAGGTAAACAAATGGGATCCGCGGGATACGTCATATGAATGAGCACTGGGATAAGAAGTTGATCATCCGTTTAACCGAGTGGCTGCCGACAGACTGTAAACATACTAGGGGTCGGCCAAAAACTCGATATAAGGATAAACTACGAAAATTCGTTGTCAAAGGATGAACTCAATCGGCTCACGATAGAACTGGCTGGATATTTCTGGGGAACGTCTACGTACCGTAGTGGACGCGACAAGAATGATGACGATCACTCTTTAAAAAGAATCACAAGTGCATAAAACGTGGTCTCAGGATGATTCCCAAACATCCACACGCTGTTCACTAATCACTCACACCCCCACCTCAATCCGCTCTTCAGGCGTGTGAGGAGCAGCATAAGCGGCACGGAGTTGAGGAACGCCCACTGTTAGTTTGTTAAGCCAGGCGAAACTGCAGTCAGAAATGGAAATAGTCCTGTGGGTTCATTTTACCCCTCCCCACAAGAAGTGTGAGAAGCGTTCGAGATAATGCTGCGCATTTTGCGTGAAAGCGTACACTAAACGCTGTTTATTCAGCTTTTTTTTTTTGAGCGGCGGGTACCGAGTTTCAATCTAACTTTTCAATTTTATCCCAAGTATTCACTGCAAATAAACAGACGCAGTCTTTTAGCTTTTAATTCTAGTTTTGCTCCCAATTCGCAATGATAAATAGACTTCTTTTCAGTTTCAGTTTATTATGCGTTCAAAATAAAAAAGTTCACAGTCAGCAGTATGCCGACGAGGGTCCCTAAGTCGGACGACTGCAGCGGGACCCTCGGTTAACAATAACATTGAAAAGATTAATTATACAGGAAGCAAAATTACACAACGAAAGTGAATAGTGAAAGTACTAGAAAACAACAACAAACAATTAAGCATCCTCAATGCGACACAAGTGCATGGTAATCAGTTATACAAACAGACATAAGTATGTCATAAGAGAATGGTGTTTAAGTTGTTTAAGTATTGTACAAAACGTTTCAGATATGCTACAAAAACACTGAGGATTTGGGGGCCAATTATTTTTTCGAAGCGATTGGTGAGCACAGAAAACACGACGAAAGGTAATTTTTGCACTGCTAAGCACCCACGAACGCTCCTTTACGGCTACCGTTCTGCCCTCTGTAGTCTGCCATACCGATAACTTATAACCTCACTTGAGGACAGTTGTCATAACCTTGCAGCTGAAGACGTGCACTGGCTTGTCATTTTAGTCTGGTGTACCGAGACGGGACGGCAGGTATTCTGTGACGGACGTACGGGCATATAAAGGGATGAATGGTAGCTACAAGATAGGGATGCATAGTATTCTATCAAAACAGACCTAAACATTACGCCACAGAATCACCTTATAAGGATTCTTACCGAGAAAGGCAGCAAAGGGTCAATGTTTTGTGCCACACCATTCTAAGAGGAGCTACGACTCAATAAAACGAGAACTACGCTATTTATTTTGCCCAACATCTAACTTATGTAACTAGTCTGTTATTTATTCAATGCAAAAGCGTTGAAGATTAACTGGAAAATTGATATGCCGGTATTGGTGGTGCGCCACAGCGGCCTTGATCTCTGCTGTCTGCTGCCCTGCTGGGCAAGGCAGCGGCAGGAGTGATCCACTCACGTGTCTTTCCAGAATCGGCATCATGATTTCAATTGTCACCTTTTTAACACGAAGCTATCAGCCCCTCTCTGATGTTGCCTGTTGTCCACCCAAAACGTACTGCTAGGAAGCCAAATTTCTCTGACGATGGTGATGATCGTCGATGAAGTAAATAAAAATGAAAATGATTTCTGTGTCCCTCGCGTAATCAATCAAACCTGGGTCTCTCGCGTAATGAAGGGGACGTCTATCCAGCTGATGGCGCCATTCCGGCACGATTAAGTAGTTTTCATTAGGATCGCGGAATCGCGGAAAGAACGCACTAGTTGTATACAATTTTTTTTTTGGCGAGGGGGGGGGGGGGGGGAGGGGGGCGGGGCGGGGCGAGCAACGTGCAAAATTAGACAGACAACGCGCCCCTCGTCGAACGGAGGCAATGGTTGAACGCTAGGTAAAGCCATGGAATGCACGTATCTGTAAAAAACTAGAGAGCACAATCGCAGCAGAGCATACCATCCCGATAAGAAACGTGTTGTCATAAAGAGGGTACGGTGTCACGTCACACTCTCTCTTTTGCTCCTGGGTTAGCTAGTTTGATGCTGGACTTGATTTTCCAAAACTTAGCATTGCCCCATCGTTGCCGTTTCGACAGAAGCGTAGTTTCTTTTCTTCCTCACTATGACTGGAAGCTTTTTCAGTCACACTGATTAGACATTGATAAAGGCTTAACTTAAGTGGTCGTAATATTGAGGGTTACGACGTACCCCGCACTGTCTAACTCACTGAACGTAATGTTGTCAGTACGCATTGAAAACAATGCTCAGACGGAACGTTTGGCTCAATGTCCGGCTGACACATACCGGCGTTTCAATTGCCAAGCAAAAAAGGCACAACGGCAACATACTGGCTACACCCATTCCTGCTGCTCCCTACACCTGTAGTTAGGACGTTCAAATTACTCATGTGGGGTTATGTGCATGTCTCAACGAGTTTTTAAATCGAAGGCCACGGCCCATTCACTTCATCCACGTTTTCCATGCCCTTCATGTACAGGTGAACTTCGAAGGAAGCCGCGCTGTGGGCGTTGCGTTCACTCGTTTAGGTGAGCCTCAGACCGTAAAGGCGAGACGCGAGGTGATCCTATCTGCTGGAGCCGTGGGTTCCGCGCAGCTGCTACTGCTTTCCGGCGTAGGACCCAAAGACGACCTCGAGAGGCTTCAGGTTGGATTTTGTAGACCGACTGTTGGAATGTATCTGCGCGTTGAATTTTGCTCTTGCGTAATGAACCATAAACCCTGAAGCCCAAGAAAGCGAACGACACACAGTGAGAGTTAACCAACCAAGAAAAAGTCTTCCCAGGGTAAAATGGTTGGCATGCTTCGTTTACTCTATTTACAATATCACTATGCCATCGACAACGTTCTTGTTGTGCGTATGCATGCAAGGTCGCGGAGTGCATCGAGCACCGTCGTGGCCAGGTTTTTCCTTCTTGATGTCTTTAAGGTAATTCTTCGTATGTACATCGCCGGCTCGGTACCTCAGGAGCTGTTCTGCCGCGTTGTGCACATCTGTCGCCTTGTGCACAGTACTGCCCGCTGTACAATTCAATTCTACTGAAAATTCCGTCCGGCGTAGCGGCCTAGTGGTGTCGCATTGGATTGGTTGCGGGAGTCGGTGGTTCGATCTCTGCTGGTGCTGTTTTTTCTGCGACTCCCTTTCAGCAGTTTGTCATTGGGTAGTATTGGGACGAACCAACCGGGTGGCGTACTAAACGTTGGTTCACTTACATTAGGTCCCCAAAGGAAGTAATGATTGCGGCAAAGGCCGTAAATCCCCCCACAAAACGAACTTTTAGTCCTTTTAACCCAAGAACGTATCCTATCCATATAAAAGAAATGCGACATACGCTATCTTCTCCGACGCACATTAAATCCCCCTCCGAATTCCCAAAAATGTTCCTGTGGAACGAGTTATGCCGCAAAGTAATACTCTCAGTGTTTCGCCATACTACACACAAAGTATAGTGCCGGAGCAGAAATTGCAACTTTGACCACCGATGTAGAATGGGAGTGCTAATGTTGGGCAAACAGGCCTGGACCAAGAATTTGCGACCGAAACCTTAGCAGAGACGTGATTGTTGATGCACAGCGGCTCAAGGGTACATAAAAATGTACGCCCGTATGTCGTCATAATGTCAATTTCCGTTGCCACGCGAAACAGATTCCTCTGGTGGCTGACCTCCCGGTGGGCCGCAGCTTGCAGGACCACGCCGCTTCTTTAAACGCGGTGCCTGTCATTACTGACCAGAACGTCGTCCCCCCACCTTTTGGCCTGAAAGACGTCGAACAGTTCGCATATAACAGAACTGGTAAGACGTCGGCTTTCTTGGACTTATGCTCCCCTTAAATTCCTCTGAAAACTCTAGCGCTGTGAAGAGTACTCAGAGACCATGACGTGATTTCACAGTTTTTTTGTTTCAGTAGTATGCAGACGGAATTTAGGGCAGTAAACGCTTTGATAGGTCCCAAGAGTTAAATATACGGATGTACAGTCTATTTTTTCTAATACCATTATCGTTCTCCAGCCACAGCTTGTCTCATTAGGGATTATGAATGCGGCTAAGAACAGGTACAATGTCTTGATATACTCATTCACCACTTACCTGCATGAACAGGCAGATTGCAAGTCAACTCCTGTTGAAGGAAAAGGACAGTGGTGTGTATAATGGTTAAGATCGAACTTCCTCTTCTCTCGGTAGTGAAGAGGTAACCCTTCTGCGCAGAGTCTCGAGAATATAACGAGGGCGACTGACCTTTTGTGGCGTGCACACATACCAATACACGCATTATTGCTTGTCACGCCGAGCATAAAACATATAGTAGTGAATCTAAAACAGCAAATTCCTAACGTTGCCGTTATTCTACATGAAAAAAAATCTGCTGAAATTCAGACGATTGTCTTATAATTCATAGTATTCGTTTCCGCTAGTCTAGACTGAGTTCTTCCCACCCAGATGTGGGTATGAATGGCCGACGACGTTGGACTGTTTTATAGTATTTTGTTTTGTTTTGTTTCTTTTTGCAATCATTTATACTATTCCGTTATAGGGGATAAGCGTCTTTACTTTGAAAATTCTGTATTTTTCCGCAGATGCAAGGTGTAGGGCACCCAGCCGCAGTGGCTCAGTGGCTAAGGTGTTGTGCTACTCAGCACAAGGGCACGGGTTCGATTCCCGGCCGCGGTGGCCGCTTTTCTGATGGATACGAAAAGGCAAAACGCCTGTGTGTACGAGATTTCGGCACACGTTAAAGATCCCCAGGTGGTCCAGATAAATCCGGAGCCCTCCACTACGGCGCGCCTCATCGCCTGCGTTACGTCAGCGCGTTAAATCCTACAATGAATCAATCAAGGCGTATTGCAGAATTGGCCCGCTCTTGTAACGCTGTATACGTATCTCGAACGTTTATTGAAGTGAGTCTTGTTGTTTGTTTTTGGGTTCCGAAGGGTGTATAAGATGCAAATATCTTTAGTGTGCCAGGTAATTTTTGTATAAATTGTATTTCTTATATTTTCCTTATTTCTTGGTTGTTCAAAATTCTGTTCGATTAAATCTCTGTTGGATTCCCATTTGCGGAAATGACGATCAAATGTGTTACCTTAGCCAGTTATGCATTTTTGTGCAAATACAGGGAGTTACACCGTTTCCACATCATTCACTATGTTTTGTCGTGTTTCGCGGGTTCTTTCATTGGCTATTTTTGTTTGATTTTCGGTTTTTGTACGCGATGTATGACATGCATATTTGTGAATTGGTCAAAAATGTTTCGAAAATATACAGTTTTTTATTTTTTATTTTTTTGGTTTTTGAAAACTCTCTTCGATCTATTATCGTCATTCACGATATTACAACGATTAAATGGCTTACATCCGGAAATTCTGCAGTTTTGCACGAATGTCGGACCTTACGCTGTCGTGGTTTGGTCGGGGGGAGGGGGGGGGGAGGTGCTCAGCGAAGGGTGTTGCACATTGAAAATAGGTAGACATGTCAGCACTCCAGCCGAAAGCGGTTGAAGTAGCGGTGAAACTATGTCGTAACACAAGCAGCTTTTGAAGAAAATACAAGTGAGTGAATCTTGGTCTTTGCTCCTGACACATGCATCTATTTCACTTTTTACGCAAGGGACAGTCTCGGTACCAGCAGGAGTTGAGGTGCTGCAGTTCCTGAGCTCGGACTACGCACTGGGGACGTCGGGATCTCCAGACATTTTGGTTGGCCTAATGTCGTCCACACCGGCCAATGATCTGGCAAGGGTGGAAATGCTCAGCATAGGCTTCTTGCCAGAGGTACGGAAACTAAGTTTAAATCCAAGGCTTAAAGCGTCCCGCACCTTCGACAGGAGCATTTAGAAGAACAAGGCTGTGCTTCTTATAAATGAGAGTTTAAAAAACGGAGCCCATCTTGGGAGAAAAACCCTCCTGTTGCCCCCAGTTTCCATCAAGTAAGTTTTAAAGCCAACAACTAAAACCAAAATCGCGGCAAAACTTTCACCTCGAAAGTCGGAACAACGTCGTTTTTTTACTCCCCGTACGCAGGCGTCAACTTTTTGTACGGCCCTAGTGTGCGGATAAGGACACACTGTCGTTGTATGATCGGAAGTTTCGCGTTACCGGAAATACACTAGCAATCATTTCGTAGAATTGACGCCACAAAAACACGGTTTTGATTTTGAGCCACCGTTTGGTTTGCAAGATGATCGTTCTGTTCTTTTTTGCGTTTGCTTGTATAATTTCTATGTATGCGACAACATTGATCAAACTAGTAGAAGGTAGCTATGACACCACCAGAAATTCCTTGGTCTTAATAATTATGAAACCAAATTAACGCAACGCGCATTGGTGTCAGATTTTTTCACTGATGCATTTTTAGTTATTTTCATCTTACTCTTTCCTCGGGTGCAGTGTAATTGCTGACCAATTGATTAACAGAATATTATTCAAAATGAAGTATGCCGCGGCCGTGCAGCAGGGGTGTGAAAAAGAGGCTAAAGGAGGGAATGTTGTTTCCTAAAAAAAGGAAATCGTGCCCTGACAGAGATAGTTTAACTGGTATTAACCGATTAGCTTTCCGTGGGACTCCGAAGCGCAGAAAAAAACGGACTTTGAGCCTCTCTTCTTTTACTTGCGGGGACAATCCACTCACTTCTGGTACCGCAAATTCATAAACCAGGTGTTCCATTTGCGTTTTAATCTGCTTCGCCAACGGCGCCGACAAGCTCGCGTTCTGCTAAAATATGGCATATATACAGATGCTTGTTTTCTTCAAAGCTATTATTCGCGTACTCAGCTGTTCGGTGAAAACAAGATGGGCTTGGTTGTTTTTTTTTTTTTGCGTGGGCTCACACGTGGGAAAAACTGTTACCACGGATAAGAGTGGTGTTACTACCTGGTTGACGATGGGGGCGGGCTGGCCTGTGCAAGAATTACTCATGCAGTGCCCCTTGACCTTCGGTGCGGTGGACTAGTTGTTTTGTGAATTTCCGTGATCTTCACTTCCTTTTCCTCTGTGGCACATTACGTAAATCCTGTGCTCTGTCGACCCGTGTAGTAGCTAACTACAGCGGGTCCTAGCTGTAACCTGTGTTTAATAAATTCTCTTTATGTGCCCCTTGGGGCCACTTAGAATTCATGCGTCTACCTTGAGTGCAGGCTTACGACGGCTACCTGGGGCCAATAACTGATGAACCGGGCTTCCGAGTGGGGCTTATACTCGTCCGACCGAAGTCACGCGGTCGGATCACTCTGCGAAGTACGGATCCCAACGAGTACCCGCTCATTGACCCGGGTTTATTCACGCACCCTGATGACATCAAGGCCATGGCTCTCGGTGGGTGAATTTGTCGTGCAGCGTGCCGCTGTCCCCGCCACTTCATTTATGACATGTACTTTTATAGCCCTTTCTGCCCTGGTTTGGCCCGAACAGTGTGCGGAACACACTTATACGCAGCAGCTGAACTCGATAGGGAAGACGTTTTATTAAAGTTAATCATATTAATGCGATCCCATCCACATTTTGCGGGTGCATTTGAGCAACGCTTAGACGGTCTTCGTACAGCAGCTAAAACGTGAACATTATTGTGTATATATAGGTGGCAATCTACAGGAATTATATGCCAAGGCGTAAGCTATATTTCCTATGTTCGTAATCGATATTTACCACCACAGTTGGCAACGCAAATTGAGAATATCACTATCTCTCCTGTGGGGGTGAACACAATACGACACGTCGTAATTTTGTCGAATACAGAATTTAAGTCTGAATTTCATGCATGGTATTTATCACCACCGAATAATATATATAGTTCTTTTTCCGCGATATACGAGGCAGATATTTTGCAGTAGGAACCTCTCCAATTAACAGTAAACTAGAGGGAGGTTTTCTTGAAAATCATTCATTGCTATATATTACCGGTTTAAATTGAGGCCGGCTCCATTACCGAGCTGATTTTTTTTGGAAATGTGCTTATCAGCACAACGACAAGCTGGTTAGCCGTAAGAGTTTTTCGAAGCTCTCGGACAGCAGCGGGTGGATCAGTGTAGCCGGTACACATAAATAAAGGCGGGGTGATAAGTGCAGTTGTGTGCAGCAGAGCCTCCCGCAATGCGAGGAGCTCTGCTTGGGTGGATGGCCACTTTTTTTTTTAAATTGCGAATGTTTGCTCTGAAGCATAAAACGGTGGGGGCGGGTGAGTCTAAATGTCCGCAAACACGATTTCGGCATGACGTAGGTGCAGGTACTTGGGTCGGGAGCCATGTTCAAACAAACTACAGGGGTATGGAGCAGAGTATCTGATGCGCTGGCGTCAACAAACACCACTGTAGAGGGAGTGGCAGCACTGTCCATAGAAAGCGGTACCCCAGCACCAACCGTTCGGGGATTAATGCGGGAAATAGATAGTGTATCTGTTAATTGATGGAACTTCCACGGTAGTCTTATGATGGGGTGCGATGACTGTGTGGCTGGTCAATTGGTGATGACGGTGGGGATATAGAGGGGTTTCACCTATATCTTTCTTGCTAATTATATCAAAGAAATCAGCATTCGAAAAGAAACAGCAAGCTCAAGACGAAGAAAACAAACATCAGAAAAATACAGGAATGAATGAACGAACCACCGAACAAATGGATGGTTGAATGAATGAATGAATCTATCTATCGATAGAATGATCATTTAAATATTTGATCAATCATTCAATCAATTAATGGATTAAAAAATATTTAAGTTATCTTCTCGGTATTTTGCACTAAAACTCTGACGCGATATTTCTGATTCGGCCATATATGGAACAATTACTGTGCTTCATCGACTTTTGTAACTGCTGTACACATAACCAAAAGGAAAAATTTGCTGATTACTTTTGAATTGGCCTGCTTTGGTGAGTATGTACTTAAACTTGTTATGAGTACAGCAGGTGCTTTCGATAAACTATTTTAAGTGCTCCAGGCGTTCTGCTTAGAACTTGGGCTACGTTGAGGGCTATGGTAGTCGCCTACGTACTTTTAGAATGCGTTTGTTTAAGTATTCGCCATGTACAGCTGACAGTCGCGGTTTGCATTGAGCTAGTAATTCCAGGGCAGCTAGCACCTGCGCGACTGTGTGGGTGTGCAACAGCACCACATATACGTGATCTAAAATAGAGCCAGCTGGCAAGAATAGTTTCGTTGCATTAAACTTAAGTAACAGTACCATGAGCACATCGTTTAAGCCTGTCGCAGCAGTAGTAACGGCTCATTAAGAGAACCACCTTTGCTTAAAATACATCGATGCAACATACGCGACAAAAGACCCCGTGATAGAAATAATATAGGACAACAAGCGGATAGATTGATCAAAAAAATTCACAGCATATCCACGGGGTGAATGATGATGAGTGGGCGAAGCTCCTGAGGCGAAATCATCTGTAAAACCGTGACTCTTCAGTGAAAGTTCGCCCACTACATCTGTGTCCGAACGTAACGTCTAGAAAGTCTCGCTTAAACCGCGCGTCGGCACCTTGGGGCTGAGCTCGCCTGATGCGTTTTGCAGACGCCTCACGAGCTCTCACTGCATCGGGGTCCGCCTGCCGATACGCGCGCTTTCTCGCCGCTTCCCGTTCTCTGACGTTTTGGAGATCCTCTTCGCGCCGCAGCCGTGCCGCTTCGCGTACGGCAGGGTCCTCGCGCCGTTGCCGTGACGCTTGGGCGTCTCGTTCTCGAACGCTGGGATCTTGGCGGCGTCGTCGCGCAGCCAGACGACACGCTTCGGCCTCCCGCTCTCGTACGGCAGGATCTTGGCGGCGGCGTCGCGCAGCTTCACGGAGCGCTTCTGCCTCGCGGGCTCGCACATCTGCAGCCTTATCCATCGGGCGACTCCGAGCGCGCGCCAACAGCGAACGGATTTTATTACAACGCTCCCCGCCATCTAGTAAACAATCCAAGAACTAAACTAGAGGTAGCCACGCCATCTAGTAAACAATCCAAGCGCATCTTTTCATCATATACAAGTACCGCCATCTAGTAAACAATCCAAGAACTAAACTAGAGCTAGCCACGCCATCTAGTAAACAATCCAAGAACTAAACTAGAGGTGGCTACATACATACGTCGAGGATGGACAGACCCACGCCCTAAGGAGCTTCGCCCCTAAAAAATCGAAACCTCTCGCCTAAGAGAGGCACGTGGTCATCAGCGGTAAACGGTTAGCCCGTAAGTAAGGCTTTCTCTTCCGTGTGCCAGGAACAATACAGCAAGCTGTTTTGTTCAAACGCGCGCTCTCAATCACCCACCCCTGAGCTGGCTGGCGCATGTACAGGTACGTCAGCGTCGTTTAAAATTGCGAAGGTTATATAAAATAGTCCCACAGTACAACACTTGCTCAAATGTATTTCCAAAAATAAAACAACTCAGGGTATCTAATATATGCCGTAGCGTGGATTCCTTCAGCACTGTTGCGATTGTCGTCGGACGATGTGCACCGTACTGAAAAGTCTGGAACAGAGGTATTATGAAAGGGCTAGAGATTTGTGGTTGAAACGAAATTGCGGCCTTGTGGTAGGCGTCAATAGAGGGCAATGCTCTGGCTTCCGTTTTGAGTTCAGTGGGGCCTCTAGCGCAGTAACTGGCTGTCAGTGCTACAGCTTGAGAAAGGGGCGAAAGTATCGTGCTAGCTACATCGGTCGCATCTGCTGTTGACCGGGGAACGTGGAATGCATAGGTGACGTGCTGTGCTCCTCGATATCTTGTGCGGCGGCTGTGAGTGTTTCTGAATGGAGCGACTAAAAAGGCAACCTCAAACCGTTTTTGTGTTGTTAGACTCCAGAATTCGGAACGCCATCCATTATGAGTGTCTTGTCTCGTAACTTATAGTTAAGCTTGATGCCTGAAATATTACAGTCACATTCGGGATCGGACCATTTGGAAATTGCAGAGGGGAGATGCAAGAGCACATGAGGGTGTCTAGCACATAAAGAACAGCTGCTCTTGTGTTACAGACGCAAATATTGAAGGTTCGGTGTATTTTGGTGCACCAGGCCATGGAATAGAGCAAACGTCAGTGCAACAACACTAACTAGTGTTCATATTCCCGCCATTGCAGAAATACGTTACTGTGGCTGCTGATCATGCCAGGATAACAGCAATGCCCTCGCGTCTGTGCAGATTTGCGGAAGAGCCATGACAGGATGTTCCACAAAGAACGGGTTCATGATGGTTGCAATGCCAGCGAGTGGGGTGGAAACCCTGAATAGATCTTTTTGGCGTGAGTTTTTGGAGCAAGGTCAAGGGTTTCAGGTCGCACTGCACCGCGTAAAAGATGATGGTGGTGCAGGCCGCACTGCTTTAAATTAAGGTAACACATTATACAGGTTGCATAATGCTACGAGAGGAGGTTAGGCTTCCTGCAATCGCCGCGCTTTGCCGAAGTCAACGAATTTGAATGAAATAAGAGCCTACCTTTAACACCGGTGAAGTAAAAGGGCGACAAAAGTTGCAGGTAAACAACTCAAAGACAAGACATGTCGCAGCCCTCCCCAAGTTGTACACTTTCAAATACAAATAACAACTGGCAACTGTTTGATAAGAAAGGATGTTTATTGTTTAAAGCGTAAAGTTTTGTACCTGCAAATGCAGGGGCCAAAACGCTCATCGACAGCACGCTTAGCACGAAGATAATGCGAAGCATCGGTGCCCAGCCCTCGAAAGTCGCGTTTCCATCGTGTGCCGATTCGGGAGCCGTCTGGAGCCTGGAGTACCTGGAATGCCTGTATCGGCACGTCGCGCACATGTGTTGGCACACGTGCTGCACGGCGCCCATGGGCTCCCACCCGGAAGCAGTTGTTGACGAACGCCTAAGGCAAGCACAGTCAAGATACTTTATTGGCGATGCATTTGCAGGATTCTTTCAAGCCGTCAGCACGTTTTCTTTGTTCGTTGAGCTGATGTGTCAGTGCGAGGCCCACTTCAGGGCAATATTAAGTGGCCCAAAAAAGGGTGGGGACGTGTCGACGTAATGCGGAGGTTTGCGAACCGATGGTGGAGACAAATATTGAACTAGATTGCTTCATGGGACAAACTTTGCGACTAAGCCGAAAAACGTATCAAATGTATCACACGACGTTACGAAAATAAACAGCGCACATATGTTTTAAGAAGTACCGCGCATAAGGCGTGGAAAGGACCGCGGCTAAGGTTAAAGTATTATGGACACCATGTAAATATACACGCAAGTATGAGCATCATTTATATTTGTTCGATCAAAATATTTGCGCAATTATTGAACTGAATGAACGACAAAGAAACCAGCCCTTTTCTCTTGAGAGGAGACACTCCTCCGCTATTCGTTGTTTTTTAGTTGTGCTTAGGTATTTTCCGTACGCACTAAAACAACCTATATTTGAAATATTGTTCACCGTGGAGCTTCGCGGCTACTGTCCTACAGGTAAGATGACAAAGCTTCAAGCTGGAAGCTTCCGGTTAAAAGTGGACCCCTGCTTCCTGACTCCTGATAACCATCATTAGAACTCGGAGTCTTACACCAGAATTCCCGTTTTATGATCGTTTGTCCGCCGCCTTCATTTGCACGTTGCAGGTTTGAAATCATCGCGTGGTTGCGTAAGGCATTCCTAGCTGTAGAAATAAATTAATTTTCTACAATTTCAATTAGAAAGGAAGACGATTGATAAAAGTATTGCTTCTGTGAGAAAATAAAAATAAATATATTCACCGAGTTAGACACCGTTTTTGGTAGTTCAGCCGCAACTAAAACTCTCGCGCTGGCCTGGCTATTACGACCATTCAAACCTTCTCTGTAGTTCGTGAACGCCCGTTGAGGTACCCCCTGCGTGCTGAGCGGCGGGGCTCGTTGCATTGACCGCGGCCTTGAATTGTGCAGCCCATAAATTCCTTTACAGTGTCTCTTCCCGAAACTCCGTTGAGTTTCCTTATAATTCTCCTCCCAAATTCCCGCAGACTGTGAAGTGAGCACATTTGTGCAAGCGATAACTTTCTTATAGACGGCGCTCGGCGTGAACCAACAGTGCCAGCCATTAAAGTTCTTCTTCCCGTTCGTCCCGTCCTGTATGACTATGGTGCTAACTCTTGTGGTGCATGACCAGGGCACACTGGAACTGAGTTGCAACCGTGAAAGCGTCCTAGACTAGCGACCCTCCATCCTTCGTGCGAGCAAAAGTTTCCTAATAAATCATTTATAAATCAATGATCGATCCAACGACTCCAATGCACCCGATGTGAATTTCTCACAGGTGCACTGGTGGGAGCTTATGTAATCGTGTTCGCCAAGCAAACGAGATTGTTTGCGCGTGCTTCAGCCTGTAACCAGACATTTTTAGCTTCCATCCTAGAGACGACCGCAGATGGCACTGCTGCCAAACTGAGTGTACACAACGCATCAGATCTTATCAGAAGTCCGCCTTTATTTACTCATACACGCAGGGTCCTCGGAGGTGTGACTGGATTGCGTGTGGCCGACGCCTCCGTGATGCCAGAGATCACGAGTGGAACCACGCATGCGCCCTGCATGATGATCGGCAGCAAGGCGGCCGAGATGATACTGGAGGACAACAGACAGATTGAGGGCGGCACCGGAAGTATGGCTAGTAGTGCAGCCGACTCCTAGTCAAAATGAAGTAAAGGGGAGGTTTCCCCACACTTACACGGGCAAGGTTTTGCAAGGGATTTCCGACACATTCAAGGGAGGCAACAAAGGGGACTACTGCGAACATGGGGACGTCTGCTCATTACCTTCCCTGTTTGTATAGCTGTTGTCTAAGCTCACCATGAACAGTCCTACGACTTCACTGGCTGCACTCATGCCGACATGTGCAGGTTTTCAATACAAAGTTACGTAATAAAAACCCAATAGCGCCACAGCCACTTAAACAAGTGAAAAATGGTATCAAACTGTGTGTTGTTATGCTGATCCGCTTCCTATCGTATTGCAGTTGCGTAAATTAGTGCATTCATTGATTACTTCTTTCAACTATTCCAACCCTGCTTCACGTCCTCTGCCATGTGCACTCAAAACAAAAACTGGTTGCGTAACTTGCAATGGCTCCCCGCACGGGGCATCTTGAGTAATCTTGGTGACGGTGAGTGGCGACACCGCGTACCCCGAGCCCCCCCTACTTAAGCTGTCACCTACCGTGACCAGAAGTTGAAAGGTGAAGGGTTAGAAGCCGTGAACGGTGGCCGTCGGAGCCTTGGTCAAGCTCCGGCCGATGGGCTCCCTGCCTGTCTACCAGGCAGGGAGCTCCGGGACCTCTTTGACTACCAGGGTAAGGTCAAAGGAGAAAGCACCCCCGTCTCCCTGCTTTCCAATGTATCATATGGCATTTTCCAAACCCCCCCCCACCCCAAACGTGATCGGCCCCCGAAAACGGGCCGCGCCGAAGTATCTTTTCCTTCTTTGCCTTCTATCTCGCTCCCAAAGCCAGATAACTACCCTCGTTTTTTGATCATTGATTCTGTGGACAAATCGAAGCCGGTTTCCTCTCAATCGGTATTTCTTGTTTCTAAATACCTTGAAGGTATCATCGCAAAACATATGACACCAAAAAGCTCAGAACTGGTGAAGTGCTAGTTGAAGTTAAAACACAGCAGCAATCCACAATCCTGCTGAAACAAACCCGCATGGCAGATCTGGAGATCAGGGTCACACCCCACTGCAGCCTCAACAGTTGTCAAGGTGTGATCTCTGAGGCAGATCTCCTAACCGAGACAGAGAATGATCTGCTAGAAGGCCTAAAAGACCAAGGCGTGACAGCAGTAAGGCGCATCGTCATTAGGAGAGACAACAAAGAAATAGCCACCAAACATCTGATCCTGACTTTCAACCGCTGCACACTGATCGAGCATGCCAACGCAGGTTTCATCCGTTGTTCTGTCCGGCCGTACATCCCGAACCCGCGGCGCTGTTTCATGTGCCAGAGGTTCGGGCATGGTACCAACTCCTGTCGAGGCAGAACATGTGCCAAATGCGCCCAGCACGATCATCTCTCCGACAACTGCACTGCAACCAACTTCACCTGCCCGAATTGCCAGGGTCCACACGCAGCATACTCTCGCGCTTGTGAAAAATTTCATCTTGAGAAAAAAATAATTAACCTTAAGATAACCGAGAACATTACCTTTCCAGAGGCGCGAAGGAGCTTCGCCTCCTTCCCTCTGGGCAGGTACGCCGACGCAGCTCGCCGGGCGGCGGAGCGGCGTCTGGTCTCGGCGGGGACCCAGTACCCCGAGTAGGACTTGGTCCCGCCGGCCCCCCCCACCCTGGGGTGCCTCTCGCAGCCCAATCCGCCTTCGCACCGCTCGCTGAGTCGGCAGCGGCTGTGGTGGCAACCACGTCTGGTGGGGAAGCTGCTGTACCCACTGTTTCCTCTTCTCCACCGGCCAGAAGCACACGCGAGGGCCCAGACGAGATGGAGACGGAGGCAGTCGCAGCGACTCCCTGCCCCGCCTCAACTGCCTGTGCCATTTGTGGTGCTCCCCACGCCTTCGGCACTGGCACCGCAGGCAAAGAACACCCGAAAGGGTACGACGTCAAGGGGGCCCAGTCCGCTGGGCACCCCCTCGCCTTCAGATGACGACATGGACGTCGAGCCCTTCCGGATTTCATCGCAACGGAAGGAACGAGCTGCGACGTCCAGGTCAGTAGAGAAGGCCAGAAAACCCCTTCCAAGAGTGCAAGCCCAGAAAAACCCTACATAAATAGTCACACTCCAGTCGCTCTGAACACATAATAATTGGAAGAGAAAATATTGTTCAATGGAACTGCAGAGGCCTTCTGAATAATCTTGACGACGTGTATGCGATTCTGCATGCCAATCAGCCAAGTTTAATGTGTGTCCAGGAATCACATCTGAATTCCAAACACACAAATTTCTTGAATAGTTACCTGGTATACACGAAAGACAGGGATGGCTGCACACACTCTTCTGGCGGTGTGGCCATAATCGCCCGCAAATCCTTAGCATGCCACCCTGTCACCTTGAACACGGTCCTTGAGGCTGTAGCCGTTTGCACAATAATATTTAATAGGTTGATAACGGTATGCTCCATATACATTCCTCCTGATGTTGCACTTACGAGCTCCGACTTCGAGGCCCTGGTTGACCAGCTGCCCGAACCGCTGGTCGACCGGGCGCAGGCAGCCATGACATCATATGGGCTCCAGTGAATAAGGAACCACTCCCAATTTAGACTCCCAATAAATGTATTCTCTCTCTCTCTCTCTGTCTCTCTCTCTCTCCTTACAGGCGACCTTAATGCTCACAACTCTCTTTGGGGCTCTTCCAGAACAGATGCCCGAGGTCGCCTGATAGAGAAATTCCTTACAACTTCTGGAGCATGCCTTTTCAACAATAAACAGCCTACATATCATAACATAGGACACAACACATACTCCTGTCTTGACTTGGCTATTGGCTCCGCATTTCTCTTTCCTCTTCTCGAGTGGGGTGTGGGAACTGACCCATATGGCAGTGACCACTTCCCCACCTCACTTACATATATAGGTAAAGGCCCAAGCAGTTCATCTTCCCATAATAGGTTCAATGAAGCACGAGCTAACTGGAACACATTTACAGAGACATCGAAACTACACCACACATCCATAGGACACCTACACGTAGATGAAGCCGTACAACTCCTCACGGCGCACATCCTCGACGCCGCCGAAAAGTCCATTCCCCACGCCTCTGGTGCCCCGCGCAACCAGCGGAGGCCGTGGTAAAATGAGGACTATAGGGGGGCGCGAGAGGCCCAGAACAAGGCGTGGGGTATGCTCCGTCGGTACCCCACGTCGGGAAACCTCCTCTTGTTCAAACGGGCAAAGGCATTCGGAAAACGTGTGCGCCGTGAGGCAAAAAGAGATAGTTGGCGCTCCTTCATAACATCTATAAACTCGTACACAGACACACGCAAGGTATGGACACGTATACGCAAACTCAAAGGACAACAGACACACAGCCTGCCCCTGGTCAGTACATCAGGGGACACACTGGAAGACCAGGCTGACACACTCGCACAACACTTACAACACATGTCATGTTCAGCACACTACACGAACACTTTCCTGAAACATAAAGCCTCTTGTGAAAAGAAGTCCCTACACGACAACAACAAATCACAGACTTCTTACAACTCCCTGTTTTCACTACATGAGCTCAGGGCTGCTCTGAGCACGTGTAAACTCTCAGCTCCAGGCCCAGACAACATTACATACACAATGATACAACACCTAAACGCAGACACACTTGAAGCACTTCTACATCTATATAATAAATAATGGCTTTCGGGGCACATTCCACACTCTTGGAGGGAAGCCATTGTAGTGGCTTTCTTGAACGAGGGAGAGGGCCCGTCATCCTCCTCAAGTTACCGTTCAATAACCCTGACGAGCTGCCTGTGCAAGCTCTTCGAGAAGATGATCAATCGCAGGCTCGTGTACGTCCTCGAATACAACGGTCTTCTCGAGAGCTGCCAGGCAGGCTTTAGGGTGGGGCGTTCGACAAACGATCAACTCGTATCTTTTGAATCGTATATAAAGGATGCCTTCGTTCATAAACAGTATTGTGTAACTGTGTTTTTCGACCTCGAGAGGGCCTACGACACCGCTTGGCGTTATGGGATCTTTCGTGACCTCAGGTCATTCGGTGTTTCGGGTAATATGTTTAACACCCTTGTAAGTTATTTGTCGGAGAGAACGTTCAGAGTAAGAGTTGGTTGTGCACTTTCAAAGGTTCACGCCCAAGAAAATGGCGTGCCGCAAGGTGGCGTGTTGAGTTGCACTGTCTTAATAATCGCAAAGATGAACTCTCTTGGAAAGGCACTGCCACCAACAATCTCTTATTCTATGTATGTAGACGACGTGCAAATATCTTTTAAATCATTTAATATGTCAATATGCGAACGTCAAGTCCAGCTTGATGTCAAGAAGCTTGCCGGCTGGGCAGACAAGAATGGGTTTAAATTGAATCCTGCAAAAAGCTCCTGCGTTGTGTTCTCCAGGAAGCGCGGGGTCCATCCGGACCCAGACATTACTCTGAATGGCGTGTCGCTTCCTGTGAACAAGGAGCACAAGTTCTTAGGTGTTGTGTTTGACCATAAACTCACATTCATTCCACACATCAAGGAACTTAAACATAAATGTCTCAAAATAATGAATATACTTAAGGTTCTCTCCCACCAATCGTATGGTTCCGACAAAGAACTCCTACTACGGTTCTATACTGCTTTGGTTGGGTCTCGTTTAGACTACTGCAGTGTGGTATATGGGTCGGCGACTAAAACAGCGTTGCGAATGCTTGACCCAGTGCTACACTTGGGGCTACGGCTTGCGTCGGGTGCTTTTCGCACTAGCCCTGTCGAGAGTCTGTATGCCGAGTGTAATAAGTGGAGCCTTGAGAACCAACGGACGTACATGGACTTACTTTATGCTTTTAAAATTTCATCGCTGAATAACCATCCTTTTCATCCTGTCTTTAATGACACATCCACATCTGTGCTTTTTGTAAATTGCCCATCCGTACCGCTGCCCTTTTCACTTAGAGTGAGAGAGCGAGCCTCGGATCTGAGCGCTTCGTTTTTAGATGTGCACAGATCATCCTTTTCAGACATTTTACCTCCTCCGAAAGTTCGTCCTCTGTCCTCCGACCTTTCTTTTATGAAACTTGACAAAAATCGGGTACCGCGGGCTGCAATACTACAGCACTTTCTTTGCAATTTAAATACCCACGTGCAGAATTTTACAGTGACGTTTCTAAAACCTCCACTATGGTGTCGTGCGCTGCTCATGGTCCGAATTTCAATGCAGCCAGAACCATGAGCGTGCACGCAACAATTTTTTCAGCAGAAGCGTATGGAGTTTTACTTATTGTACGACACATGCTTGAGTACCAGATTCCCGATTCCATCATCTATACAGATTCTTTGAGTGTTGTTCGCGCACTGTCATCGCACAAGCCCTCCAAAAACCACATAGTTATTCTTGCATTCAACACTATTTTGTCCGTGTATGCACAAAAGCATGAGCTGCTCCTCTGCTGGGTCCCAGGACAGGCAGGGATCGCTGGGAACGTGTTGGCAGACGAGAGGGCCGCTGCAGCTGCACTCAGGAACACTGTAGACATTAATACGATACCCTACACAGACCTCAAGCCACACATAAGACAACACCTGCGCAGAACATGGCAAACACACTGGGATGAACAGACAGACAACAAACTACATGTAATAAAGCCACACTTGGGACGGTACACAGCTGACTCACACAACAGACACACGGAAGTCGCTTTGGGTAGGCTGCGGATAGGGCCCACCCATGCAACGCACTCGTATCTGCTGACGGGATCTTCTAGACCCCAGTGCAGCCGGTGCGGAGAGGCCCTATCCGTGGTGCACATACTAATCACATGCAAGGCACTTCACACAACACGACACAAACACTTCAGAGAACTGTACAGACAACATATCCCACTACATCCATCGCTGTTTATAGGTGACGATGCCATAGTTTCCGTGAAACGTATGTTTGAGTATTTATCAGACGTAAAGTTTTTAAACCTCATTTCCTATCACCACCACCACCACCACCACCAGCCTGTCTACGCCCACTGCAGGGCAAAGGCCTCTCCCATTATTCTCCAATTACCCCGGTCCTGCGCCAACTGTGACCAATTTATCCCCGTAAACTTCTTGATCTCATCTGCCCATCTAACTTTCTGCCGCCCCCTGCAGCGCTTGCCTTCTCTAGGGATCCACTCTGTTACCCTTAATGACCAGCGGTTATCTTGCCTTCGCATTACATGCCCTGCCCAAGTCCATTTCTTCTTCTTAATTTCTACTAATATGTCTTTAACACCAGTTTGCTCCCTGACCCACTCCGCTCTCTTCTTGTCCCTTAATGTTACACCTATCATTTTCCGCTCCATTGCCCGCTGAGTCGTTCTCAATTTAAGTTGAACCCTCTTGGTGAGCCTCCAAGTTTCTGCCCCGTAGGTGAGTACCGGTAAGATGCAGCTGTCATACACTTTCTTCTTCAACGACAATGGTAGGCTGCTATTCATTATCTGATAATGTCTGCCATATGCACCCCACCCCATTCTGATCCTTCTAATTATCTCTGCCTCATGGTTGGGATCTGGGGTCACAACTTGGCCTAAATATATATATTCGCTTACCACTTCCACTGCCTCGCCATCTATCTCAAACTGCTGTGCTGTCCCGAGGTTATTGATCATTACTTTAGTTTTCTGCATATTAATTTTCAGGCCCACGGTTCTACTCTGTTCGCCCAGTGTGGAAAGCATGCTTTGCAATTCGTCCCCCGAGTTACTTAGCAAGGCAACGTCATCAGCAAATCTGAGGTTACTGAGGTATTCTCCATTAACCCTTACTCCCACCTGTTCCCAATCCAACGTTCTGAATACTTCTTGTAAGCATGCTGTGAATAACATTGGAGAGATTGTGTCTCCTTGTCTGACACCCTTCCTTATAGGTATTTTACTGCTCTCCTTATGGAGGATGATAGTAGCTGTAGACCCATTATAGATATCCTCTAGTATTCTTACATAATGCTCATCTACCCCCTGGTTCCGTAATGCCTGAATGACTGCTAGGGTTTCGACTGAGTCAAATGCTTTCTCATAATCTATGAAGGCTATATATAGGGGTTGAGTATACTCAGCGCACTTCTCTATCACCTGATTGATCGTGTGAATATGGTCCATTGGTGAATAACCTTTACGGAACCCTGCTTGTTCTTTAGGTTGACTGAAATCTAAGGTTGCAGAGATTCGGTTAGCGATTACCTTGGTAAATACCTTGTAGACGACTGACAGTAAGCTGATCGGCCTGTAGTTTTTCAAGTCCTTCATGTCGCCTTTCTTATGGATTAGGATGATGTTCGCGTTCTTCCAAGTTTCCGGTACCATTGCGGTCATTAGGCATTGCGTATACAGGTTTGCCAGTTTTTCAAGTACAATTTCTCCGCCATCCTTCAAGAGGTCTGCTGTTATCTGATCCTCACCAGGTGCTTTGCCCCCTTTCATTTCTTTCAAAGCCTTCCTTACTTCTTCGGTCGTTACTGGTGGGATGTCTATCTCCTCTGAACTACTGTCTCGTTCGGCATTATCCTGTATGTCCCGGCTACTGTACAGATCCCTATAGAACTCCTCGGCCACTGTGACTATTTTATCCCTATTTGTGATGACATTGCCTTGCTTATCCTTAAGTGCATACATCTGATTTTTCCCCACGCCAAGACGTCTCTTTACTGCTTTCAGGCTACCTCCGTTCTTTACAGCGTATTCGATCCTCTCCATATTATACTTCCGTATGTCAGCTGTCTTGCGCTTATTGATTAACTTCGAGAGCTTTGCTAGTTCTATTCTGTCAGCTGCGGTAGAGATTCTCATGGTTTGACGTTTCCTGATTAGATCTTTCGTCTCCTGTGAAAGTTTACCAGTATCCTGTCTAGCCATAGTGCCCCCTATGGGGCACTATGGCTAGACAGGATGGGGCACTTTCCTATCACGCATAATCAAATCTGGCCCTATACACCAGCCATCACCATTGCCGTTAATTGATTTTATTGTTGTTCTGGCTTTAGTAGCCACTATTTTTTTAAGATACTTTTGTTTGGCGCTCTTTGCCCCAGCTAGCCTTGCGCCAAAAAACTCCAACCATCATCATCAACTTCCAATGGCTATTAAATGTTAGTTTATCGTAAGTTCAGATATTACGTATCGCTCGTGTTCTTTAGCGCGCGCATTAACTGCCCGTGACGGCAGGAAAAATTCCCCGCACAAAGGACGTATTCCCAGACCTGCGCTTCAGGGCCCGTAAGCGGATTTGAATTCGCTGGGCAATTTTTTCGCTGATGTTGCGAAAAGGCTCGTTCTTTAAAATGAAAACCCAGATTGTGACGTATCGTTAAACAGGTGCGCTCAGCGGCAGCACTGACATTGACACGTGGGGGAAAAAAAGAAAAATTGAGGCTGTCTTGCGCTCAAAGCTGGAGCTGCGCAGCTGGCATCTATGAACCTGCCCAAGGGTACTAATGCCACTAAATACAGGTGGCATCCCATTTTGTGCTTCCCGAACATTATCAGCTTTATCAAGCCGGGGTAACCTACTTCGAATCAAATGCGATTTATATCCAGAAACTTGCTACTGAGAATAGCATTTTGACTATGAAAAGGGGAATTAGCCAGAAATATAATTGCGTTAGGTAATTCAAAATCCCCCAGCGGCCTAATATTTAGCAATACCTCCTAACCGATGCGAGGAATGTAACCGCCACAAGTCCCTTGTCTCTGACAATACACAGCTTACTTTCGTTGCGGCCGACGAAAACCTCTCTTGGAGTTCGCCTCACTTGTGCATGGCGTGAAAAAAATTGCTACATTCAACTGTAGCATACGACAGGGGTCGGCAACCTGCGGTCTGCAGGGCGGCATTAGGCGGCCTCCAGCACATCGTTAGAATTTCCACCCCTCCCCGTCACTTTCTATGCGAAGGCTGTCACGCCAGTGTTACCCTAAGTGGGGTTGGAAAGGATAAAGGCAGCGAATTGGTCGCTTCCAGCTGGCATTGTCCCCCATCTTCACGCTTACCCAGATTTATTGTCAAATATTGTCAAATATTATTGCCAATTCACTGATTTTTTTTTGTCTTTTGCCTGCAAAGCCCTCTTCTTCCGCCCTCTCCCCCTTACCTGATTTGCCGTCCGGCACTCCGCCGTGTCGGCTTCGTGAAACTCGGCCACATCAAACGGTTGCCGACCTTTTGCATAATAGGTCATTTGTAATCGCTTTGCACAAGCGTACACTAAATCCACCAAGACTATATTGTTACGTGGCGACGAGGCAAGGATGACACAAACCGTGACTGCAAAGTGAACGATTCATGTACAACTATCTACATGGTGGCCATGAAATAGCTGGTGGGGGCTGCCCGCACATGTTCTTCGTCCTGAAAGATTGAGGGCACGGCGGTCTGTTCTACTGCCCACTTCTGTGTTTTCTCGTCGCAATATTTACGATATAATATTCAAGCGGCTACTACTCTTTCCACGATGAAATATAAACTCCCGCTAAAATTTTTGCAAGAGAATCCTGTTTTCTCGCTCACCGCTGTTGTATCTGAGAAAAATATTTGGAAATTACCGGGGCAAGTGTTTTCCTCTTGCTGTAAATAAACACCGAATTTCTAAACAAAACCTTCATAAAGCTTCATTCATTTGCGGTAACGCCATTTTGCAATAGCTCCCACACTTTGAAACCACTTTTTAAAATACATAAAGCCCACACAATCCGGCTGCAAGAGCCCAAAACGAATTCATTTGGTTCTTATTTCTCATTTCTAGGGGTGAAGCAAGTGAGGGGCTCGGGCTGTCAGCATCTCGTGCAGTCACGGTACTAAAACACCGGGACACTCATTGTCCAACACCTTGCCCTAGAACGTTTCATCTCCATGGTGAAAACGCGTACTAAAAACACCGGGATGGTCGTTTACCAACGCCTGGCCCTAGACACTTCGTGTTTAAAAGAGGCGAGACTTTCTCACCAAAGCTGTAAACCTCTACGCCTCAAAGGTTTCATATCCACGGGAAAAAACTCCAAGGTGCCAAGGCCTGGGACGCTGAGTGCTCAAAATCGAAATCTCATTGTATACTTCATCGCAACTCCGAAACCGCATCAAACCACCTCCTCATCGACAACGCACCATACACTTATACAGTGCATGATTCGCCCCTCATGTTTTAGTTAGCGGAGATGGCCCTTTTTATTTTTATTTTTTTACTACCACTCTTGTAGGCCATCGCAAACTCCTTGAATGTTGCTGTACAAATACTTCTTTACTGGTTTGTTGCACTTCCGTTTAAATTACGGCTGCTCCCATCAACCATATACTGTCTCTTGCTTTTTACCCTTGTGTTTTCAATGTTTCTATGGACACTCGGTGTCCTGCTTCCCAAAGTGATCTGTTTGGTGGGCTTGATGTCTTTGTGACACAGCTGCGCATGTGTTTTCCTGCAAAAATATCGGTCCTCGCATCATGAAAAGTCGCAGTGTTCCAACTGTATTGCGGAAAAATGTGCGGCCCCTTCTTTTGGATGGTTTCTGTACGTCCCTGTACACTGGGCACAGCTACGTCCAACAACAATACGTGCGCGCTTGATACTCAGCAGCTCTTAGGTGAAGGTGAACGCGGTAAAGTGAAACGGGGGAAAGCTACAGCATTGTGCCTTGCTGCTCATCGAAATGGTGAGGAAGTGTAATAAATCGCTCGAACGCGAGAAAAAAAAAGAAAAAATTCTACCGCAAGCAAAAGTGTTATGCGTGTGCGTCTCTCGTGCCGTTGGGCTTTGTTCACTGCACTCTAAATTGGAGAATATGACGAATTCACTTGCCCAAGCAACAAAGATTGCAATAGAAAAATGTTGCAACGATCCCATAATAAAACCCTAAACGACATCCCAAACATAGACGCCCGAACACGCTAGTATATTACAACAACGAGAACAATAACAACGACAATAACGCGACTAATAAATAAATAAATAAATAAATAAATATAGGTGTTTATTATCAACGTCACTAGAAAAAGCTCAGTTTCGGAGCTCCGCATCCCCGCCAGCGGAGGAGGGTGGGCCAAACGGCGGTCGCGAGAACTAGCGGCGCTGCAGTCAAGTCTTGCGCTACTCCCGGTGCGTCGTCTGCTTCGGCGGCGGGCGGCCGCTGCAGCCGACCGCGGCGGGGCGCCGCGCAGACGTACCGCGGCAGCTTTGTAGTACTGCTATTGCTAAACTTAAACATCTATGATCTTTCCAGTCGACTAGCTTGAAGGCCTTCGTCCATCTAGTCGACAATACCGCATCACATTTGTGCACTGTTTAAGTGGAAATGCGTTGGGTCGCCTGTATGCACTAGCTAACCTGCAAAAGAATCGACGGTCGGCCTATATTTTAACTGTCTGCATTGCGTTTAATTTGATTGATTGTGGGGTTTAACGCGCCGACGCAACGCAAGCGATGAGGCGCGCCGTAGTGGAGGGCTCCAGATTAATTTTGACCACCTGGGGATCTTTAACGTGCGCCGAAATCTCGTACACACGAGCGTTTTTGCTTTTCGTCTCCATCAGAAAAGCGGCCTCCGCGGCCTGCGTTTAACTTCGTGTACAGTAGTTTCTAATCCAACTGCCATTTTCAGCGTAGTTTTTATAACTACTGTGCCGTCTTACCTCGACCAAAAACGACCCAACGAGTTTGTGAAAGCAGTGCCTTTACTAGTGCTTTTATCTCTACGTGGCTATGACCAAGCAGCTATGGTCTTTCAATGTAATTTGGCGCAAGGGAGCGCTCTTTCTCTTTTTCTCGCAATGGATTCTTTCGCTCTCTCATCTTTATGGCCAGGGTTCCTGCCGCCAGATGCGATTTCGGGATGAGGGGTACTTGCGCTATCGCTATCAGCGTGATCTGCGAAAACAAACTTTATCCGTTACGTAACCACCAGGCTAAGATCTGAGTTAGTACTTTCCCCTAGGCGCGCAGTTCCCAACTGGTTCTATGATTTCAGAAAAAAGTGTTCCACCTTGTGCTTACCATCAGACGTTAGCAATCTTCGGCCCCAGGTCTAAGAGATACTAGCCAATCGTGTCTTCGATGCCCAGCTTTGCATTGTAGAGTCGAGTGAAATGCAGTAAATTGCCTTGTTTTAGGGTCGAAGCCCCTAGGGGCTGGAGATTCTGGCGTCTCCTGTCGTCCGTCGTCGTCGTCACAATTGTCTTCTCATGTAGTCATGGTTCAACACGGGGAAACTCGTTTACGCCTCGCGCTAGAACGGAACGCGCACTAAAAAAAACACCAGCAAACTCGTTTACGCCTCCCGATAGAGAGCTTCGTGCTTCAAGAGATTTTTGCATAAAATCTGTATACCTCTACCCCCCAAAGGTTTCTTCTCTGTTTTCAAACCGCAAGGCGCCAAAAATACTTATACACTGCATGCTTCGCCCCTCCCTAGGTTTCGCGTTAGCGGAGATGGCCCAGGATTTTTCCTGGTGTTGGGTAAGATCTGTATGAGAGTAAACAAAAATTCCCGCGCCTTCCCGCGAGGGGAACACGAGTAAATGCAGAGCATTGGGGCCTCAGTAGTGATTGAAGGCAGTGTTGCTTCCATCGCTTCTTCCGTGATGCTGGAGTAGCAGACACGAGTAAACGTGGGCACGAGCGTCAACCAAGGAAGGAAGGAGCAACGCAGTGACTGAAACACGAGCGACCGCTAGCCGCTATATTTGCAGCGCGCGCAGTAGAGGGAGAGCAGTACGGGGGGGAGAGCGCGCATGCGCAAGCAGCGCGCGCCCTTCCACGACCCACCGCGCTGCTATCACGCACCTGTTAGGCCGAGACCACGACGGAGCGAACGGGTGACTACGACGCATGCGCGCGCCAGCTGCTGTTGAGAGAGAGGAGGGAAGGAGAGGCGAACCTGCTGCGGATGCGAAACTGTTGACACCGTCCGACGCAGGAACAGGCGAGGGTAAGAAATGCTCTGCATTTAAAAGGCGAAAAACCGTAAGGGGACATGGGGTAATAATCACCAAAATAAATTCATACCGTGTGCTACGGCGGCCGTTTATTCGATCCAATTTCGCTGTGGAAAAGTATACATTGGCCAAATGGGGTGGTGTTTAAGTGTCGGACTTAAAGAACATAGCCAAAAAAATTAGTGCCCTTCCACGCTGTGCAGAAGGATGACCTGCAAAGCTAGACGCAGTCCGTGGAGTGCAGGAACCATAATACGTTTATCGTAATTTGCGATGGAGTATATTTCCTAGCCAATTAGCTGAATGAACCTCTGACGGATCAAAGCTTTGTTCTTGCAGATGAACATGCAACTGCCTGTGTCCCTCCGGTGTCGTAGCCATCTTACTGTTTGTGTAACGCCGGATTCAGACTGGTGCCGTAACTGTCGTAATAACTTTAAAGAATGACGTCATTTGACGTCTCCGCCAACCGAACGACGTGACATGGCATTTTTTTACGTCCATAGATCACGTTACGGATTTTGCGCCGGTAATCTGAACAAAGCCTAACACACAAACCCAATAGGCTCTACCACTAAGAACTCCGGACAGGTCCTATTGGGCCGTTTACCCACCGCGTTTAAATCTCGCACTAGCACAACGGACATGGCATCCATTAGAACGGCCATGAAACCTATAGCTGCGCGTGCACGCCCACCCACCCTCCCTTTAACTGTTTTCCACTACAAACCTGCGCACGCATAATCTAGCAACCATTCACGTAAGTACCTGCCCTCAGAAGTGGCAGACGCGGTCGAAAATATCTCCTAAAAGCCCTCTGAAGAAGTGATAGGCTCACGCTGGCGTTGCAAGCGGCCAAGTTGCTGTTAATCCGGGAGGGATTCGCTGCTACTTGACGAGCTAAACTTGAGGCCGTAACGGCGGCGCCAGCACCTTTCCTTTTTTTGTCCCCGTTCGTGCTTGTGTTCGGGCCAGCGCTTCACTTCTGGCTCTTATTCCTCCAAACGAACGGCATGCATCCGTCTCATAACGATTTAAAACCTGGGAGCCCTTCAGCTCTATTCTCGCGTACAAACATGTGCCTGTCCGTTTTCCTTCCCCCTCGTATACATCTTACTGTGTGTAAGATGTCTGGGTAACACATCAAACCACACTCGAACCACTCGATTAAGAACAGCCGACAAACCGCATCGAGCTATGCAATTTCGACGTGTAAATCTCCCACCAGTACAACTGGCTTTTCATGGGTAGCGGCAAGAAGACTAGCTGTGCGTGCACGCCCCCCTTTTTCTATCCGCAAACCATGCACGCATAAACCGGCAACCGTTGATGGTGCATACTTAGGCGTGAAATAAAGCGGCAAAAATGTCGCTCGGGAGGCCTTCCAAGCTGAAAACGAAATATGGGCTGAAGCCGGCGTTCCAACTGCGGAAGTTTCTCTCCTACCTGGAGGGATTCCTGCCGTTAGCTGCGACTGTGCAAATTACCAAAGGTGCATCGGTGGAGGCGAGGGGGAAAATAGTTGTGAAAGAGGTGTCAGCGGTGGTGAGGAGGAGCCCCGGAGTGGCGCCGAGTAAATCGATGACACCGGAATGAAAACTGCGGGGGTTAGACATATACTGCTTTGCAATAAACAGAACAACGTGACCGGAGCCACTTGTCTTCCCATTGCCGCGCATGCATTCTTGATTGTGTTCCTGTGTTTGAGCGCGCAGCCATCTTATCCGGAGATCAGAACCAGCAAACGCGAGAAATTGTAAAAGCCAGCCACATCACAAAAGCTGGTTCCTATTGCATCAATCATCCATCTATCGTCCTGCTTAATCGAGGAGTCGCATACTTAGATGCGCATTGAGTGCGATTTCGGCGCCTGTTCTGGGCATGCGTGTTAGGGGTGGGAGGGGGGGGGGGTCTTATTCCATGTGTGATGCGGTTATCTTTGCTTTTCTTCGCCATTCGTGCGCCTCAAAGTTTGTTTTGTGGTTGTTTTTACGGTTTTTTTGCACGTGTGGCTCAGTGCGATGGAAACTGTGACGCATGTGGGGCGTGTCGATCGGGCGCTTGGGTATATAAGGCTTTGATGTGTCTAATAATGAACTAGTTGCGAGTCTCCGCTTGTGCTGTCTTCATGTGTTCTTGTCCCCGTTAATTTGCGCGCGGTTTGTTTTTGAGTTGCATCATTACCAACTCGCCCATCTTCCAACCCTTTTAATAAAGACCACAGAAGATTTTGACATCCACCTCATTCACCTCAATGCAGCCGCACTGCATTGAGGTGCAGTGAAATTTTGTTCGCAGAAGCCCAAAGAAGAATGCTTGACATTTTTTTCCCCTTTCCGCATGATCGAGTTCGCCCACTATGGAGAAGAAACAATGTTTCGTTCTGTTAACATGGCTGGCTTCTCCTACCTCCTCGGGTTTGTGCCACCGCTTGTCGTAAGGGCCAACATCCTGTGCCATGAGATCTGGAAACACAAAAAAGCCGAGCCGACACCAGGAAAATGTCGTTTCAAATCGCGCGCCATCAGCCGCAAAGGGTTCGCACAACATTCGACAGATTGCGACGAGTGTACTGGCCAGTAGGAAGACGCAGTGAAACATCCCCCTCGCGAGGGGCACGATCAAATGCAGAGCATATCCGGGGGCGCACGACGTTAAGTAGTCTGCGTTACGTTAATGTTGTTGCACTTGTGGCAACTGCTGACGAGAGAGCACTCGTCAGCAGTAATTTGAATGAGTCAAGGATATGAGGCGCGTTAGTAGCGTCCCAATCTGTGTCGGCTTTGTGGGGCAGTGGGTAGAGCACCATGTACATTGCGTTCCACCCGCAGGGTCGAGGGATCGAAACCTGGCGCCGGATAGTATTTTTTTTATATAGTAGGGACAACGACGGTGCGGACTACGGACGTCAACGCGGGTGACATCGTGAGTTACTGAAATGCTCTGCATTTAATATGCGTTGTTATGGCGCTCTGCCGGAGCAGCTACTGAATGATTGGACAACTACGGATGGCAAGGTTGCGGACCTCAAAGGGACCGGCGTGCCGGGGTACTGCGGCAAAAGGCGCTGGATGATGTGAGCTACCGCGCGCTACAGGTTTACGGAGAGGCCCGCCGAGTGGTCTATGGAGTCGCGTCACGGTTTACCTTTTAAGTACCAATGGCAGTGGTGGCACAAAGACAAGGTTGATTTTTGCGAAAGGCCGAGTGGTGCCGCATATAGAGTTCCCGCACCTTGGTGAGGCTAGAGCTGGTGGCCGGCTTGATTGGCTTAAAGTTCCCCGCTGCGCGACGCACCAAACGTACTTCAAGGTCAAATTAAATGATGTTCAACTTTGGACAGACTCAAGTATTACATTGTATTGGATAAGAGGAGACGCCAGTCGGTAGGAAATATTCATGAGACACGAAACAATTCCTTGTGCACGACATGGCATCATTGCCCTGAGAAATCTGATTCCGACGCTCTCACGACCCGCGGCTGAAACTCATTAATTATAGTTTAAAATAATATGGTGGTCGGCCCTGAAGTTATCTTTGCTAGCGACTGGCCGAAAAAAAAATTCCCTCGCACTAACCCGAGGGGGAGAGTGTGTAAGTGCGAATGCACGGTTGTTGATTGCGCGATTACGGTGGATATCGTGATCTTAATGAGTAGTCGAGAGATCACACACACGCACACAACTACAAAGAAAGATATTTCACTCGTTATTGCTGGTATCGTTGCCCGGTCCGCCATCATCGTTATCGAGATGCAGGACCAGCGACCGCTCTCGACGACGGCGCGCGCTCGACTAATACCGTCCTTTAAGCGGGTGCATTAGCCCTTCTCACGCCCGAATCCTGGCCAATCCCCAACGTGGGTATGTGCCATGCACAGACACCTATTTGTGTTGTCGTTGAACTTGATTGCTAGAGCGGATCTCAGCTTTGAAATTTCGTGTCAGTACTCCTTTAAGCGGGTGCATTAGCCCTTCTCACGCCCGATTCCTGGCCAATCCCCCACGTGGGTATGTGCCATGTCAGCGGCCAGGCAGCGCGCGCTCATCTCCCCCCGTTGCCAAGGAAGACGAGGAGATTCCTGGCCAATCCCCCACGTGGGTATGTGCCATGTCAGCGGCCAGGCAGCGCGCGCCCATCTCCCCCCGTTGCCAAGGAAGACGAGGAGCGCGCGCACCCGCAGCTGTTGCTATGCGGACGGCGGCGGAATGCGGACGGCGGCGGACGCTTCAGGCTCGCTTAAGAAGTGCATTCGCACTTAAAACAAGCGCGCTGACCTCCCATAAAAATTCCTTGAAGAGCGACAAAGGAGGGCTGATGCATTTCAGATAACCACAGAACCTTCGACGTAACTGCTCCACTTTAAGCTTTGACTCGGTATCTAAGATCAACAGAAGAACCACTTCTTCCACAGGCACGAAGTTGCGCAAAGAAAAAATCGCAACCACTGACGCCCCGCTAATCAAAGAAACGACCTCCACGTAAATATTCCCTCCCAGTCTTCGCAATATTCACCGCCAAAAGAACATTCTTAAATCGGCCAACAAGACTGACCAGCAGCGAAACCCCGTAATCTTGCCAAAACTGCACACACATGCAATGCTGCTGACGATTGACGCTACCTATGAAATCTGCTGGCAGGAGTAAAGGACTTGGTCATTTAGCTTCGTGCAAAATACTCGATGCTATGAGGGGAAGTTCTAATCGAGGTGTTGGTCCGTGCTTGGTGACGTGTCAGAGATATAGCGTTGCGCTGGCGTGTGCGCCAGCTCGACCTCTGCCGGAATGTCGGACCACCCGAGCGGTTTAATTCTAAGGGATATGACATCGATTTTGCAAGCCCATATTAGCCGGAGGAAATGATATTCACGTAAGGCCTCTGGAGTGCTTTCCCACCGGTGGCCCCGGCAGTGCACCTAAAACTAGCACATCCCATACTTTTGCCAGTTTTCCGCGGATTTGTGGCACGGAGAAGGGTGAGTCACGTCGTGTACTCCGACAAGGCCTTCACGTTCAAGGGCTAACCAATGAAATGATGCACTGTGAAACGTGTTGCGACAGCTTAATTGGGTTGAATGCTATTGTTGCTCAGGCATAGAGTGGAAATGCATTGTTGACAGAGCACCAGAGTGGGTTGTATTTGAAAGGCTCGTGGAGGCGGGGAAGGTGACATTTAAGTGATAGAAGGGAGAGTCTAGTATCAAAGGAATTGTCCTCTATTCTGGCTGAAGTAGGTGCCGTTCTCAATACCCGTCCCCTCAAGTATGTAGAGAACGAAGCAGGAGAGGCCACCCCGCTACACCTCCCAGATTTCTCAAAGCCGGTTGATAGCCGTTTTTGTGGGGAACGGGCGCCGGCCAGCTTCGACACCCACATCGCATGCTCTTAAGACACCGGTAGAGACTCCAGAATGCCTCTTGAACACCGTAAAGCGCGCAGAGTACATGCGACAGCTTAAACCAGTCTCTGCTACGGGCCTAAGAAATCTACCAATTCAAACTAGACCAAGTAGGACTCATGAAGGCATGCTGTAGAAAATGTTTGATATAAAGAAATTTTTCAGGACGGCATGTGAAACGGGGGCTGTGTTGTCCAGAAAAGCGCTCAATAATTCTTCGGAATTAACACAAGTGCAGAATGTGTGCTTAATTGAGTTATAACTTTCTGACAAAAAAAATGGTTTTGTTATCGTGGGGACATTGCATTATCCATCTCTTCGGGGGACAGTTGAAAAATCGAACGAAGCTCTAGCAACTTTTGTACTTGCGGATAGATAAAACTGTTCCTTTGTTTTCAGGATGCATGCGATGGCGTAGAGGTAGAACACCTGCCTCGCGTGCAGAAGGACCGTGGTTCGAATCCCGCTGCCGGACAATTCCCACCGGATTTTTAAAAAAAATCAGCGTATTGATGGAATTGTACAAAGGGGCTTGTTTTGCGGCCTGACCCCGGTGACCATTGCCGGTAATGCACTCCCTCACCAGAGCAGGATTGGCCACCCTCGTGTAGTAACGGCCACAACCTCCCATTAATACGCCAATTAACCAACGGCCCTCAGTCCCCAGCGGCTGCGAAGCAACTGACCACGGCGGCGGTCAGACCTGTAACGCAGCAGAGGGTGCTTAGAATCTCTGGATCCGGACAGGCCGCCAATGGAATCTGAACCTGGCAACGTTTAACGCGCGAACCTTATCTAGCGAAGCAAGTCTCGAGGTGTTGTTCGAGGAATTAGAGGGAATTAAATGGGATGTAATAGGGCTTAGCGAGGTTAGGAGGGCAGGCGAAGCCTTAACGGTGCTGAAAAATGGACACGCCTTATGTTACCGTGGTCTAGAGGGCAGAAGAGAACTGGAAGTGGTATTTCTAGTCAATAAAAGCATAGCTGGCAACATAGACAAATACTATAGCATTAAGGAAAGGGCAGCAGGTCTTGTAATTAGGCTCAATAAGAGGTACAAGCACAAGGTGGTGCAGGCCTACGCGCCCACATCCAGCCAAGACGACCAAGTAGTGGAACGCCTCTATGAAGATGTGGAATCGGCAATGGCTAAAGTAAAAACACAGTATACCGTCGTTATGGGGGACTTCAATGCTAAAGTAGGCAAGAATCAGGCTGGAGACAAGGCAGTTGGGAACTATGGTCTGGGCTGTAGAAATCGCGGGGGGGACCTACTAGTTGAGTTTGCAGAACGGAATAACCTACGCATAATGAATACCTTCTTCTGTAAACGGGAGAGTCGGAAGTAGACCTGGAGGAGCCTGAATGGGGAGCACAAAAATGAAATAGACCTCATATAAATGCGATAACCCTGGCGTCATGCAGGATGTGGAAGTGCTCGGAAGGGTAAGGTGTAGTGACCACCGTAGGGTAATATCTCGAATTAGGCTAAATTTGAGGAGGGACCGCAACAAGTTAGTGCGAAAGAAGCCGATGAATGAGCTAACAATAAGACGTAAAGTAGAAGAATTCAGGATCGCGCTGCAGAACCGATATTCCGCTCTTAACGAGGAAGCCGAGCTTACGGCACAGGAAGCCAGCGTCAACCTTACACGCATTATCACGGAGTGTGCAGTAGAAGTCGGGGGCACTACGGCTAGACAGGATACTGGTAAACCTTCACAGGAGACGAAAGATCTAATCAGGAAACGGCAGACCATGACAATTTCTACCGCAGCTGACAGAATAGAACTAGCTGAGCTCTCGAAGTTAATCAATAAGCGTAAGACAGGTGACATACGGAAGTATAATATGGAGAGGATCGAATACGCTGTAAAGAACGGAGGTAGCCCGAAAACAGTGAAGATACGTCTTGGCGTGGGAAAAAATCAGATGTATGCACTCAAGGATAAGCAAGGCAATGTCATCACAAATAGGCATAAAATAGTCACAGTGGCCGAGGAGTTCTATAGGGATCTGTACAGTAGCCGGGACATCCAGGATAATGCCGAACGAGACAGTAGTTCAGAGGAGATAGACATCCCACCAGTAACGACCGAAGAAGTAAGGAAGGCTTTAAAAGAAATGAAAGGGGGCAAAGAACCTGGTGAGGATGAGATAACAGCAGACCTCTTGAAGGATGGCCGAGAAATTGTACTTGAAAAACTGGCACCCCTGTGTACGCAATGCCTAATGACCGCAATGGTACCGGAATCTTGGAAGAACGCGAACATCATCCTAATCCATAAGAAAGGCGACATGAAGGACTTGAAAAATTACAGGCCGATCAGCTTACTGTCAATCATCTACAAGGTATTTACCAAGGTAATCGCTAACCGAATTTCTGCAACCTTAGATTTCAGTCAACCTAAAGAACAAGCGGGGTTCTGTAAGGGTTATTCAACAATAGACCATATTCACACGATCAATCTGGTGATAGAGAAGTGCGCTGAGTATGCTGAACTCCTATATATAGCCTTCATAGATTATGAGAAAGCATTTGACTCGGTCGAAACCCTAGCCGTCATTCAGACATTACGGAACCAGGGGGCAGATGAGCATTATGTAAGAATACTAGAGGATATCTATAATGGGTCTACAGCTACCATCATCCTCCATAGGGAGAGCAGTACAATACCTATAAGGAAGGGTGTCAGACAAGGAGACACAATCTCTCCAATGTTATTCACAGCATGCTTACAAGAAGTATTCAGAACGTTGGATTGGGAACAGGTGGGAGTAAGGGTTAATGGAGAATACCTCAGTAACCTCAGATTTGCTGATGACGTTGCCTTGCTAAGTAACTCGGGGGACGAATTGCAAAGCATGCTTTCCGCACTGGGCGAACAAAGTAGAACCGTGGGCCTGAAAATTAATATGCAGAAAACTAAAGTAATGATCAATAACCTCGGGACAGCACAGCGGTTTGAGATAGGTGGCGAGGCAGTGGAAGTGGTAAGCGATTATATCTACTTAGGCCAAGTTGTGACCCCAGATCCCAACCATGTGGCAGAGATAATTAGAATGATCATAATGAGGTGGGGTGAATATGGCAAGCATTCTCAGATAATGAATAGCAGCCTACCATTGTCGCTGAAGAAGGAAGTGTATGACAGCTGTATCTTACCGGTACTCACCTACGGGGCAGAAACTTGGAGGCTCATTAAGAGGGTTCAACTTAAATTGAGAACGACTCAGCGGGGAATGGAGCGGAAAATGATAGGTGTTACATTAAGGGACAAGAAGAGAGCGGAGTGGGTCAGGGAGCAAACTGGTGTTAAATACATAGTAGAAATTATGAAGAAGAAATGGACATGGGCAGGGCATGTAACGCGAAGGCAAGATAACCGCTGGTCATTAAGGGCAACAGAGTGGATCCCTAGAGAAGGCAAGCGTTGCAGGGGGCGGCAGGAAGTTAGATGGGCAGATGAGATCAAGAAGCTTGCGGGTATAAACTGGTCACAGTTGGCACAGTACCGAGGTAATTGGATAATAATGGGAGAGGCCTTTGCCCTGCAGTGGGCGTAGATAGGCTGGTGATGAATATGATGGTGAAAAGTGTTCTTTTCGCCCTAGAGGGCAGGTTGGTTTCGGCTGTACCTATTCTTTCGCAGAGTGCGCGTCGTGTCAGACTCTCCCCTTCATGATATGATAGTGCGGCGAGGTTACGCATCCTTTTATGTTTTTCGCCGTATATAAGCACCGGCCGAATAAAGATTGGGCTATTATTTCATCGCTAGCCTGCTTCATGTATTGCTCGCTCTCCCGGACAATACGTCCACTGATCTCCAACGACGGTTTTGGTGACGCTTCTCTACAAGCTATCAAACAACCGCATAGATTAAGCGTCTCAATCTTAACTACTCGTTAAACCATTCCAAAGTGGCATCCCTTATTTCTGGATGGTTGCTATTCAGCGAGTTACATCCATTTCAAAGGGCCATGGAAGCCCATTTATTGACAGCAAAGGGAATTGTTAACTGCTTAGAACGTAGGGTGAGAAATACGGGCAAAAAATAAACCTCTTCGTACCAATATAGAGTAGCCTTGCGGCCAATTATCACATAACTTATCAAGGGAAACCCACCCAAAAACGCTATTTATGGCCCTTTCCTGCAACCACAGTCCCCTCACCGAAAGCCTACGCATTGGAAATGGAGGGGATTCACAGTTCTTCACAAGAGCACTCAAAATATTCGTAACAAATTGTTATAAATTAGCGTAATGACAGTTTTCTTTTCGGCTGACTGCGCTGAACTTTTTCCGTACCTGTATTAAATAACGGTGACCCGCCGCGTTGGCTCACTAGCTAAGGCGTTGTGCTGCTGAGAATGCCGCCACGGGTTCGATTCCCGGCCGCGGCGGCCGCTCTTCTGATGGAGGAGAAAACCAAAAACACCCGTGTGCACGATATTTCGCCGCACGTAAAAGATCCCCGGGCGGTGAAAATTAATCCGGAGCCCTACACTACGGCGCGCCTATCGTCGACATTGCGTCGGCGCGTTAAACCCCACAATCAATGAGTATAAAATAACGAGCTGCCGGATGCTATCTGTTAGTTTGTCGCAAGGCATAGTTTGTTAACGGACAACACTGGGCAGTTTGAGGGATATCGTTTGGGAATATCCGAATATCTTGGCAGAAATACCAGCTGTCACCAGACGTTGCAGAGACTGCTGGAAAGCCCTTGAAACATACAAAATCATTCGTCCTAAATTAGAAACCAGGGCATGGTACGTCTACTATGTTCAGTAGAACGAGCTTTTTCTCAGATTACGATATAATCAAACGCAGTTGTTGCTAGTTGTAACAACTAGCGTGCCTATATTGCAAGCTGTAACACAGGTGCTCTGCGCTGCATTTATCACATACGCGCCCTCCCGACATCATGAAAATCCGCTGTTTCATATGAAACACCACAAGCGGGAGCGTGATTACGATGTCATGGCAGGTAGTGGATATTTATAAAGACCTTTTTTATTTGTTTTGCTTTAAGACTATGTTGCCTGGAGGTACAACCTGCTGTAGAAGTTCTTTTAGGAGGCCGGCTCTCTTTGTCGTCTTGTTTCACCTGCAAATGAAAACGTTTTGTAATAAAGACCGTCATTGCCAAGCGAAATCACACACGTGTGTTAGTGTACGAAAAGCTTGCCAAAAAGTTGCCTCCATAAAAGGGGCTTGCTTTTGAGGTATAAGAAAACAAATTAAGAAGGAAAGCGAGAGATTTCCGAAGACGTTTTCCAGGTAAAAGAGTTAACTTGTGGGTAAATGAGTAAACATGAACACCTCTGGAATGAGAAGGCTCAAGCTCAGGAATAATTTTGAGTTGTACGACTTGAGATTCGCAACTCTGCATTCGCGTTTTGGAAAACAGTCTGCGAAAATTGGTTATACCATTTTCCGTTGTGATGCCATCGCGCACTTCGGTCAAGCGCATTGGACCCATGGGATGGCGCTATGTCCTACGCTGCTAAGGGTCCTCGTCATAACACCATTATCGATTTCCCGCACGTTTTCGCACTTCAGCCATTCGTTAATCTTAACCGCCAAAAAACGCCAGGTTCCATATTTTGTTCATTGCTAGGTTGAATTTGCAAGATTAGATTACTCTTCGCAGTTCCTTCATATCACGCCCGGGAATCACACAATCTCTGCGTTAGACATTTTACAGAAAAACTTCGAGGTAACAGATGCTGAGTCGCCGTAGTTTCTCCATTTCTGGTTATCTTCTCCAACACATCCGAGTTTAGGCTAAAATTGGCGAGATAGTTTTTACAACGCGCCAATGTTTGGAACGACACGATGTTGTATGTTTTCTTCACGCTGCCTCTAAACTTCTATGTAAAAATATATTACATATGAATACTCAAGAAAGAGTAAACAGAATATCGCGATATACTGGAAGAATAGAAACAGGCTTGTACACTAGTTTTAAAATTGCAGTCGTAGTAGCACAAATGAGTGTTCCCCGCCCCTAGTTTTACGAAAGTTGCACGGCCTGTTTGGAGCTGTAGTATTATCAGTGAAATATTTTGAGGACCACTCACAAAGGACCTAAAAAATGGCGGTGGCCTAGCTCAGATGACACTGGATACGCAAAGCGAAAGCTTGACTTAGCCTGCTCATCCTGAATTCACATGGTTAACCTTTGATTTAGCTGTAAATATTACAGTATTTGTACAGAGGCTGCCTTTGCTGATGGTTGTGGTCCCGCTTGCAGCGTTTTCCAAGCCCGGCTTCCCGGGTAATATCTGCGGGCTGGCCATACGCCGTTTGGCGACGACGGGTCAAAGCTTCCAGCTCCCACCGGACGCTCAGACAAGACGGCCCTGCATTGCTTTCATTTATGGCCAAGCTCACAAGCACGCGGCGAGTCACATGGTCAGACGCGAAGCAGCTGCACAGAGAGCATGCGCCGAGCCGTAGCGCAGGCGGTAGTGGCGCACGCGTCCTTGGTAATAAAGCAGTTGCACCAACTCTCAGTGACCATGGCTTGAGTAAAAGTTCTCTCTCTCTTTCTCTGTCTCTCCCTCGGCTGAGCTTGGCCCAGCGAACCACGTGATGCGTTGCCAAACATATGGGAGCAGTTGTGGTCAAGTGAAGGTCAAATTTACCGCGACGGGGCGAAACCGCTCTACGAGATTAGTAAATCGTCGATATAAAAATGTCCGTCATCCCTCCCTGTAAAGGTTAATGTCCAGCGAAGCTGCTGAAAACCACTAGACATGATGGTGGGGGAGGGTATGAAATGCTCCTCGTCGTCTCGGTGGACTTGTCCCTTGCGCTCGGCTTCTCTGGTGGCAAATGCTGAGCCCTGCCTTGCCTGAAGCGTGTGCTCGTCGTCTTGGGTTTGAACTGCTGAGCCCTGCCGAGCCCGACGCGCGGGGGCCCCCTCGAATGACGTCAACCCCCGTTTTATGGAAGCAGCTACAAACCTCATCGTCACGAGAACACATGAGAGGGTGAGGAGGGGGGGAGGTCTCACCGTTTACAGGCGCCGCCTTATCATTCATCACGGGGTTTTGGGACTTCTTTTGCAATTTTTCCTACACGAATACTGAGCTCTATGCCGTACGCCTGATTAGCCTGACTCATGCGTTCGGCGCCTTTGGAAAGAACTGCTGAATCCTGCCTGGATTTTAATGCGCAGCATTCTCTGCCCAGTACGCCCACAGCCAGGAGCGTGTAACCCCTGCATTTCCACAGAAATGCAGATTTCGCAAAGGTTACAAATGTAGTCGTTATAATGACGTAAATGGAGATGATTGATTCAACGAAATTTGGAAAAAGAAAAAATAACTAAAATAAAAAGCATTTCGGGGGAATGTCAGAACGTACACCGCATAGCATTTCCGCAATAATGCAGATTTCGCGAAAGTTTCACCTGTAATCGTAGTAATTGCGTACATGGAGATAATTGGTCTAACGAAATTTCGAAAAACTAAAAGAATGCGAGAAATATAAAATAATTACGAAAAATGGCGATCCATGTAACGCCCTGCATTTCCACATTTAGATTTCGCGAAAGTTGCAAACGTAATCGTTAGAATAACGTGAATGGAGATAATTGGTAGAAAAAAAAAATGTTGAAAATCTAAGAAGTAACAAAAACAAAAATTACGGAAAATGTCAAAACGCATACCGCATTGCATTTCCACAGTAATGCAGATTTCGCGGAAGTTTCACTTGTAGTCGTTATAATTCGGTAAACGGATATAATCCGTGGAACAAATTTCGAAAAAGTAATAAATAAGAAAAATATTTAAAAAATACGGAAAATGGCGAACCGTATACTGCAGGCCATTTCTGCAATAATGTAGATTCCGCGGAAGTTTCCCCGGTAATAGTTATAATTGCGGAAATGGAGATAATTGGCTCAACAAAATTTTGAAAAAGTAAAAAAACTTAACAAATATAAAGTAATTGCGGGAAATGACGAACCGTGCAACGCCCTGCATTTCCACAAGAATGCAAATTTCCGAAAATTTTCAAATCTAATCGTTGGAATAATGTAAGTGGACATAATTTGTCGGACTAAATTTTGAAAAACTACAAATAAGAAAAATATTTAAAAATTACGGAAAATGGCAAAACGTATAACGCATGGTATTTCCACAACATTGAAGATTTTGTGAAAGGTTCTCCTGTAATCGTTATAACAGCGTAATTGGAGATAATTGTTCGGACAGGATTTAGAAAAAAACAAAACAAAAATTGCGCTCGGAAAACGCCCTCAAGACAGGCGGCATAGAAATGCTACGCATTCAGTTGATAATTCTCCGAATTTCTGCAGAATTTTTTTCCCTGTAACGACACGAAATTTTCCGTCCATTATGAGGCTAACAGCTTCGTCGTAAAAAAAAACAGCAAAAAAACGAGCTCTTTCACCGTGCGAAAAGGGAAGTTAAGCGATGCTGGCGCTCTAGTGGGATTTTTGATGTTGGGGTTCGGGACATTGAAAATTTGTTATAATGTGTTATAAAGGCAATGGCGCGATGCGTACGTCACAGACAATGGACACAAACGATTTGTTGGTATAGGCAATGACGTCTCTAGAGCGCCACACAGGTGGTCGCCGAAGACCAAGTGGAACTGGTCAATGTCAGGGAGTATGGAGATTCCGCGCGCGGCGAAGGGTATACACGACTAGGGAAAGACGCGGCGGCGATGGAGAGCAGTATAAAGAAGGGCTGTAACCATACTCTCTTCGTAAAACGCCATGCTTCACTATGCAACACACAAAATCGAAAAGCCAGCTGATAAGCAACAAGTTTACATTTAGCTCCTGAACGTAGGCTTCACCTCTATATCCAAGTGCATTGCAAGGTCTACATCTTTTCAGTGTCAATATCCGCCGTCCTATATGTGTATATGGTGGCCCCAGAACCTGATTTATTTGCTTAATTGAGTTTTTTTCGCAGGATGACAATTGTTGGCCTGTGCTCCGTCTACCGTCAGAGCTTCACTGTACAACAAGCGCCTCCCTGAAAGCTTTTACAACTTGAAAATTTCAACAGCGGAGCTGTTGTTGCTGGCCGTAATGTGTGTGGCGCCATCAGAAAACCATGGGTCTCAGTTTCTTCCGCCGTTAACCCGGAACGTAAGCACGCGTTCAATGCTAAGCACACGGCGTCGACCAGGCTTGTGCATGGCTCTCGCAAAAACACCAAGAAAACATTTACCGTGCGTCCGCGCACCAAAAAAGGGAGCACAAGACAGCTCGCGTTACAGAAGCGCAGTTCGCGAAGCCTGTTGCCGCGGTTCTAGAATGAGCTAACGCGTTCCACTTTGGAGAAATGGGAAAGCCTGCGGACAAAACCATCCGGGACCGCCAGTCATGCATGAGGAAGACGACGATATAGATGGATATGATGATCACTACTACTACCCCAATTAAAAGCGACAATGAAACATGTAAATAAACAATTTCAACCTTTATTCAATGTGCGGTGGTGTGTCCTTCAGTGCTTACATTGAAGGAAATCATCTAGCTCCGCTATTACTCAAGCCTTGAGCGACTTGGTTGAAGCTTCGCCAATGTTGGGAGATTTTAGCGTTATTTTTTAAGTGGAACCACAATTTTGAAGAAGCAGAGGTGCGACAACACTTGTATGTTTCTTAGTTTCCAAAGACAGAGCCATAAATCTGCACAGGCTTTGGTGACAAACTACCACTTTCTGTCCGATTGTACGCTTAATGACAACTGAACATGATGCTTATTCAGTGAAATCTTGTTTATTCGAACTTTATTAATTCCAATTTCTGTATAATTCGAAGTGTTCAAGGCGGTCCGGTCAAGCCTCCTTAAAAGCCTGTGTGTAAAATATCTGGTAAATTCAAATGCGAGCCGCTCCCGCTGCGAATAATTTGAACTAAACGCCACCGCACCTAGCTTGCGCGCATGGCAAACGGCCAGAGAAACGCACCCCCTGCATCGGGTCAAGACAAAACTGAAACCCAATGGTGCACGCTATGGAAGACGTATTCTTCGCGTACTACGTTAGTGTGGACACGGGTTCAGTGGTGTGTGGTGCTCTGAAAGATGAGAACATCGTATCTCAGGTAAACCCACAGAACCTGCCGCTGCGAATGACGACATTGTGGAGGAGAGAGAGAGAGAGAGAAATAAATATATTATGTTTGCTGGGTAGTTGGACGTGGTGGGGGCCCCTAGTCCAGGGCTCCAGTCTCCAGGGCACCGGTGGCTGCTCTGGCAATCGTTCGGCACTGCTCGTCGTAGTCGGCGCTACACAGTGCCTTACTCCACTGCTCCTCTGTTAGAGGGTGTTTGTGAATTTTGTGGCACCCTGCTGCCGTATGATCGAGGGTGGCTACTTGGTTGCACTTAGGGCACAGCTTTGTACAGTTTATGTAGACGGGAGAGGTGAGGGAAGGTGTTCGTTTGGATTGAGCGGAGTGCTGTTTGATCCTGTCTTTGCAACTTGGGATGAGGATGTGGGAATTTAATTCGGGTTGCTTTGTAGTAGCTCAGTTCGGGGAAGGAAGGTGCTCGTCCAGGCGTGAGCCTGTTGATTGCCCTCTAGCGTTTCATGGCCAGGGGCCCATATGATTTTGATTGGATTATTTGATTTGTAGCCGATTGTTAATCTGTGGGCTGTTTTGCCTATGCGCCCTCTCACCCACTGCCTGCAGGCGTTTTGGGAGTCAGAAACCATGTTCATTCGTGCATCCTGTTGACCTGAAATGATAGCTAGAGCGATTGCCGCTTCTTCTGCTTCAATGGGTGATGATGTCCACACGCTAGAAGTTATGGTACGTTGCTGAATTGGGTTGTGCGCACAGGTGGCCACCGGGGCTCGTAATGGCAACATCTGTGTACCACGTGTACGATGCATTCCCGTATATGTTTTCGATATTACGGCATCTGTCCAACCTTCTGCCGTAGGGTTCATGTTTTTTTGTGGTATGGGTGCTACTTTGAGAGCCTTGGATATGCAATGAGGAATCTCGTGGGTGGTTGCGTGCATGGTGTCATGGTGTCATGTATACGGTAGCCCAGTCACTTTAGGGTTTCCCTACCAGTGTGGCTGGTTTTTAACCTCTGAAAGGGGCCTATGCTATGTGCCTGGGGTATTTCTTCAACTGTATTGCTGATTCCGAGTTCATTTAATTTCTGTGTCTACGGTCATTGGGGTAATCCTTGCGCCATTTTGATTGACTTTCTAAGTGCTGCGTGGAGTGTTTTGGCGTAAGTTGCTAAATTATGAGAGCGTTGACAATTTCTAGAATGTACCCTTCTTTCATCACGTTTCGTCTGTTGGTTACTCCGTTAATCATTCCTAGTGTTTGTTATATTTATTTCATTAAATGGTTTAGGGCTGTTCCGCGGCCATTGTCCTGCTGTAGTCTCAGCCCCAGCTCTTTTAGTGTCGCTACTGTTGGGATAGGTTTCCCGTCTATGTTGGTTGTCATCGGAGTGGGTGGTACGTATGTTTTTCCCGGTGTTCTTTTTAGGATTTGGTGTAACTCTGATTTCTCCGCCGAACATTTTAGCCCGCACTGGGAGGCACACTTTTGCACGGCCGTTGCTGCTTTTTGTAGGGCTTCTTGCTTTTCACCGTCTGACCCCGTGGTTGTCCATATGGTTATATAATCGGCGTATATTGCGTGCATGATATTGGGGATTTTGTTAAGGGTTTCTGGAAGCTTGTGCATTGCTGCGTTAACGAGCATGAAAGATATCACCGAGCCCTTTGGTGTGACTGTATTCGGTGCTTTGTGTGTGTCTGTGTGTATATCCCCAATTCCTATCGTGGCCGTCCGGTTCTATAAGAGGGAACGCGCACAGTTAAAAATTCTAACTACGCAGTTTAGGTCATTAAGGTTGGGTAAAACTGTTTGGTGGGAGATATTGTCGAATGCGCTTTTTAAATGAAGGGCCATGATGACCGTTTGATTTACACAAGAAGCTGCATCTAAAACTTGTACCTTTATTTGGAGTAAAATATCCTGTGTTGACAACTTTCGCCTAAAAGAGTATGTTGTGGTAGGGAAGAGATGATTAGCTTCTACGTAGTTCTGCAGTCTATCAAGGACTACATGTTTCATTGTCTTACCTATTGGCCTCATGTTGCCTATGGACCATGTTTTGCCCGGCTTGGGGGAGAAGAATCATTTCTGCGTGCTTCCTTTCCGGTGGAAGTGTGCCTTCCTCCCAGTGGCTATAGTAGTAGATTCCGAGAGCTCCTATAGATCTGTCGATTAGGTTTTTGAAGTATTTGTACGTTATTCCGTCTTTGCCGGGTGTAGTGCTGTTTGTTCTCTTAGTAAAGGCCCTTCTGATATCCGCTTCGTAATTCACCTGTCTAGGGTTGGGTTGGCGTCGCAGCTGTACGTGTAGGATTGCGGCCCAGTCCGTGTGGGGTTTCGGAGATATTTTTCCACAAGTGCTGTTTTTGGTTGTTCCTCTGTTACCGGGCAATTGTGTATAATCTTGTTTACATTGTGTTTTTGTTGCTTGCTGCTTTGTACTGGGTCTGCTAGTTGTTTAAGTAGCGCTCAGGTTCGAGAGAAGTGCAGCGTACCTTGTAGGTTGTTACACATGTTTGCCTAGTTTTAGTTGTTTAGTTCTCTCGCGTCTTCATTTGCTTCCGCTGTTATCTTCGCTATTTTAATTTTGAGCTTCCTGTTGTGTCGTCGCCTTTTCCATCTCTTCTTCAGGCTCCTGCATGCCTCCCACAGATGGAGCAGTCATTTTTCAACCGCTGGGATGTCTTCTGTAGCCACGATCTCTCTCGTATGCTTTTTTTATATCCGAGATTAGTTGCATTGTCCACTCCTGTATGTCCCGTCTGGGTTCACTTATCGGTGGATCTATCCTTACGGACAGCGTCCCAGTCTGTGATTTTGTTAGTTCGGATCTTTCGTTTAGGTGCTGTTTTCTCTATGCTAGTGATTAGTATGTGACGGTCGCTACCGAAGTTTTCCCCGTGTTTTCCCAGCTGACCTGAGTTACGTTTTTAGTGAAGGTAAGATCCGGACAAGTATCGCTGGTTATACTCGTTCCCATTCTGGTTGGGTATTAGGGATCGGTATGCAGTGTCAGATTGAGTCGACTGGCTGCTTCATATATCTTCCTTCCCTTACTGCATTGTTTGGAATATCCCCAGTGAGGGTGTGCCAAATTGAAGTCCCCCAATAGAGCCTTAGAAGGTATTTCTTTGCTATTTTGGCTGTAGCCGCGTGTAATTGGTGTATTTTGTAGTTTTTATCCTTGGGGGGGGGGGGGCTATAAAGGTTAAGTATCCACGTCCTGGGTTGGCATTTGTTTCCGGGAAGAATTTCGATTAGTGAGTGGGCGATACCTGCTGAGTCGATATTGTGCTCAATTGCTGTGTGCGTTTTCTTTACGAGAGTAACGACTTTGGTGGGATCTGTCCCTGGAAAAGACTGGAGTCCAGTAATCGCCACTTCAGCATTGTTTTCGTGTAAGGAGATAATGTCGGTGGGTTTAGCGTTTGTTTGGGCATAAAGTGAGAGGGCGCTTCGTTTTTGCCTGATGCCCCTGCAATTCGACTGCCATATGTGAAACATGTTTATTTCCTTTCTTTTTTTTACGTTTGCCCATCATGTTAATTCGTTTCGGGTTCCATGGTGTTTTCGTTCAGTGATTTGAGTTTCTTTCTTTTTTGGTCATCAATTCTCATTCGGTTTGTCCATGATGCTTTTATACAGGCCGAACAACTGTTGGATTTATTCTGGAAACTCTGTGCCACAAAGACAAGGTCAAGAGCAGCTGGGGGTTGGGGATTGAGCGGGATTTCCATGTGTTGTGTTTGTGTGCATGAGGTTGGCACGGCTGGTATGTGAGGTTGGGAACCGAGTGGGATTTCCATGGATTGGTTTTGTTGGGGTGAAGGGGGCAAAGTTGGTGTGATGGGTTGTGATTGGTGATGATTCGCTTTATTCATGAGCTGTGCCCTAAATTGTTCGTTGATGCAGTTCGCTTTTCAATTGTATGATTTCTGCTACAATTTGACTTAAAGTTGGGTCGTTTTTGTTGGCATCATTTTTGGGAGTAGTGGAGATGAGGCGGTTGGCCCAGCTTCCCGATGATGATCGTTGCCCTTGGTCCGTCTTCGGGCTGTGCCTGGTTCCTGACGGGCATCTTGGTCTGGATCTGGCGCGCCGTCCGTTGTTTCTATCCTGGGCTGTCCCTCGTGGTACTGTGGTGGTTGATGGGTTGGCTGGTTTTCTTGTTTTCGACCTGGACCGGTGTCGTCCGGTTTCTGTTTCCAGACCTGCTTTCCGGGTGCCGGTGGTTGAAGTGTTGTCGTGAGTGGTTTGTGTCGGTTTCACAGGTGGTCTGTATCGCTGGTTGCAAGCCTTGGGCCCCGTTGAGTGTTCTCCTTGACAGATGGCGCATTTAGAACTGCAAAGCTGTTGTGGGTTGTGTTTTTCTCCGCAGTCACCGCATTCCCCCTCTGGGGAGTTCGGGCAGACGCCTGCCCGGTGTCCCATCTTCCTGCACACGCGGCATACAAGAGTGGATCTTCTGTAGGGGTAGCATCGGACCTCTGCACCCCAGTAGCAGATGTGGTGGGGCATAGTTTGGCCCTCGATTGTTATCACTGCTGAAATGGAGTGTAGGAGCATTCTCGCCTGGGTTACGTTATATCCGTCCGCCCCTATCTGGTCTCGGAGCTCTTCCTCTGTGGTACCTTGTGGAGTTTGGTGAATTTAGTTGACTGGAGCCGCCAAATAAGCGGTTACTTCACACATACGCCCATTGATGTCGATAGCTCGGAGGTTTTTGAGGTATAAGGCCGCTTGAGCGTGTGGTGTGCTTACAATGCCGATGTTTTGGTTTGGCTCGATGATGACTGTCCAGGCACTCGAAATTTCTTTGGGTGCTTGCACCGTTTTGCTCAGCGCCCTCGCTAGAGCTACCGTTCCATGGCATTTAGGTGTAGGCCGTTGCGTGGTCGTATGATGACTTTGTGTTCGTCTCGCGGTTGCAGTGGCGGCCAGCTAGACCTCATAACGTCTCCCGCGTTGGACGTGCTGAGCTTGCTGATCGGGATGTATTTCCCATCCACGACGGTGTGCCATTCGTATAACGGGTTCTTTGGGGTTTCCGGAGGCGTCGCGGTTTCGTCGGGAGGTTTGCTTTATTCCATTTCCCTGTCCCCGGGATCTGGTGGTTGCAGCATCTTCGCTTGGTTCCCCGGTTGTGGCTAGGCGATATGTTAGGGCTAGAAGGGCCGCCAGCGTTGTGCGGATATCCATGTAGAAGTGATTGGCCGGTGGATTGCAGGTAGTCTTGTGTTTATTGTTGAAGAATTCGAAAAGGAGGGATTTTACTACGTTCTTTCATGTGAGCAAAATGTCCGGCTTTTGTCTTGAAGAATACCAAGCAGAATGCAATCACTAAACTTTTCAAGAATAGAGTCGTCGACATGCCTAGTGCTTACTCATCGTATCGTAGTGTTCCTATATTTGTTGGTTCCTGAAAGCTGCAAGGGTAACCGCCTGGTCGCAGTTCTTAAACCAGGCAAGTCTCCCCTTGACCAGGCATCATATTGTCCACCAGAACCCCTTTGCCTTTGCAAGCTGCATGGGACAATTAATGGAAAGGGTGGTTTTTCACTCCTTTGGAGGTGTACCTCGAGAACCACGAAATTTACCCACATGCTACGAATGGATTCCTACGCGCACCTTCATCCATTCCAACGTAATTGACCTTGTGACAACGGCTCAGAGCGAAAATTCACTTAAACGTTCGTCAACCGCTTTCTTTCTCGATTTAAAAGGAGCGTACGACAACGTAATACATAATGCCGTTCTGGACAGCCTACAAGATGCAGAATTCGGTGGATGGATATTTAGATGGATACAAAGCGTTTTATCCAGAAGATATTTATTGTTGAGACTTCGGGTGGCCCAATATTACAGCAGTTTGTTTTTCGTGGCGTCCCTCAAGGAAGTGTGCTTTTCCCTACATTATTTAACCTGACGTCGACACGACGTACTGAAGCATTACCAACCAATTTCCACCTCTGCATCTATGCTGATGACATTTGCAGTTGCACATTAGGAGTTTCATGTCCTTAGATTCGGGCCAGACTTGAGAAAGGCGCAAGTCTCACATGTTTGTTGCTGCGTCAACAAGGCCTGAAATATTTCCGCAGAAATGTGCACTGGTTGCTTTTACCGGCAATAAAATGCCACACTATAACATTTCTTTAAAAGGACACCCTATCTATTACGTCAAAACTTGCCGGTTTCTGTGAGTTATCACCGATTGCGATCTATCATGAACTACTCTAGTTTCATCCTTGACGAACAGACTGACTGAAGTGGTTGAGCTATTTAATTTTCTGGCCGGAAAGTCATGGGGTGTCTCCATGCACTCGTTGTTACATAAATACAATGATCTGTTCATTTTGCTATTTTGCTTTACATCCTGCCTGTATTGACCATGGTGTTAAACTAACCTACAGGCAATTCATACCATACTATCCCATGGTGTTCGGACATGCCTCGCTCTCCCGCATTGCAGCTCAACGGTAGCCACAGTGTGCATCACCAGGGATCATCCTATCACAACTCACAGAGTGGACACACTGAGGGCACATATTAGGCAATTCCTTCGGTTGACTCACCACCACCTTGCATCCCTGCCTTCAAGAAACCAACACGCATCTTTTTGTAAGTTGCTGCCGCTCACAGTGGCAGCTTGCCATCGAGGTATGCACCTCAGTCATGGCCATTGTCCCCACTTTTGTGCCTGTTACAGCCACAGGTGCACCTTACGTTCCCGGGAATAAAAGACAAAGCGAATTTTCCACCTAATATTATTCAAAATCTCTCTCTAGTCTTTCTACATGAGGCCTACAGAGACCGGGTCCATGTCTAACAGCATGGAACAGTAACCACGTCCAGTTCTGCCGGCGCTTTAATGATACCAGAAAAGCCAATCGACGTTCATTTTAAGCTTCCAAAGTCGGCGTGTCAAGCGGTTCTGAGTTGACAGATATTGGGGATGATATTCTATTCATGCAGCGAGAATAATCCGAGAAATGGGCTGTGCTCTGCGACGCGACGCCCGTTCTTCAGTGCATCCAGTTTGCCATCCGCGGCGGCCCATTGCAAGCAACTTCTGAATGACATCCGGTGTATATGCGACGTAATAATCAGGCCTGGGTATGATATTGTTTTCCGGTGTTTCCCAAGCCATAGCGGCCCTACTGAAAACAAAAATGCGGATAGAGTGGTTCACGACCCCCATAAAAGTACCACATTGGCCTGCATCCCTCTATTACGCACTAATGCAGCCATGTCGCTGTGATTCATTGTCCTCGAATTCACTCTCGCTTAGTGGAACGTACCAGAGTTATCGAACGCTTACGTTTAGTCGCTCCACCCCACTCTGCAGCGCCACTTCCTTACTAACGTGTCACATCCGGACTTCACGTTATTTTACCGCCTGTGACTAGGTGTTGTCTTCATTAGTGCTTACTCCCTCAATACTGGCATGCCCAACAGCCCTGCCTGTGATGTGTGCCCCACCGAAATAACCATATAACGCCTGCTGTGCTACTGTGAGCGATTCACAACGCCGACGCAACAGCTCTACACAACACTTCGCCGACTCGACGACTACCCCTTCATAGCAGAGACTATTTTGAGCCATAGGCATTGCCCGTCATAGTCCGAAAAGAATACAAATACCTTACTTCACCTATTGAAGGACACGGGCCTATCTGAATAATTTTAGGGACGTTACTTCAGGACAGCGTCCCTCGTTCGGCAATTCTGTCAGTGTACCACCTTACTTTGCGTATTTTAAGTGCGATGCACTTCTTAAGCGACCCTGAACCTGCGTCCACCGGCGATGTCCGCATAGCGTACCCACGTGGGGGATTGGCCAGGAATCTCCTTGTCTTCCTTGGCAACGGGGGGAGATGGGCGCGCGCTGCCTGGCCGCTGACATGGCACATACCCACGTGGGGGATTGGCCAGGAATCGGGCGTGAGAAGGGCTAATGCACCCGCTCAAAGGAGTACTGACACGAAATTTCAAAGCTGAGATCCGCTCTAGCAATCAAGTACAACGACAACACAAGTAGGTGTCTGTGAATAAATGCATCTTTCTTTCTTTGTAGTTGTGTGTGTGTGTGTGATCTCTCTTTCGCGAACATTACCGAACCGCGCAAATTGAACTCGTGCATTCGCACTTTCACATTCTTCCCCTCGGGGAAATGCGGGGAATTTTTTTCTTGTTGTGAACGTGCTTTGTACTTTCTTTGTAGCCACACCTACCACGCCTTGTGTTTTGATCTTCCTATTCTTGCCTTTTTTTATTATGCACCGCGGTCCTTTCTTTTGCTTTAAATTCTTGTATCACCATCTCTTTGTGTAGGGTAGCCGACCGGTCAGTTGCCGGTTAACCTCCCTGCCTTTCCTGTAGTGTTTCTTCCTTCCTTCCTTCCTGTTCTTCACTTTTATTAGTTCGAACTTCCCTTTCCTTGAACTGAGATGGCGTCCCCTTGCGATTACAATTAACGAGCTTTTACGGTATTGGTTGCGGGGGAACATCTCCACTGTGGATAGCAAATATGCCAAGAAAACGTTTCGCTCAGTATATCTGCCGGTTTATGACAGAGGTAGAACACACCAACAACGCCTTGCTGCGTTTTAAAGGAAGATCCGCGCGGTGGTAACGTTCAGTTGTAAAACTTTCTGATTCTGTGCACACTGGCTCCACCTGAAGACAACCTTCAGGTCTGTCTGCGTGCAAAAGGTGTATGCGAGACTGGGACGCTAATTGGATCTTCTCAGGTGTAGTTTTTCATTTATAGGCCAATACTGCAGCGCCTGTCATAGCACGGCTGCAGTTTTGTCACGTTTACAGCAGGGGACAGTTTTACTGTCAATTTTTACATTTGGTCTTTTATACTATGTGCATGCAAGCACTCGAATATGGAACAAAATTATTTGAAGGACTGCTTAATAAATCAGCAGGTTTGTCCCACAGCTAATAAATCTTAAGACACCCGCCATAGTTGGTTTGACTTGCTCGAAGTCAGAGGAAATAATTTTATTGCGTGTTCAACTTGTGAGACTATTACTTGGAATGTCAGATATATGTCCTCCCTGGAATATGTTCCATTGTATATAGCGGCGCTAGTGCAGCAGGGTGTATCAATAGGTAAAAAAATTGGCTTCTACCACCAGGGGTGACTCGAATTTGAGGAGGAAAGTTTGTTTTGTTGATGGAGTGTTAAAACACGTGGCAGTATTTTGCTTCTGCACTGAATGTATATTACTGAAGAGTATGTTGCTGTGTTATGCGATGTTTCTTCCCCATCTGTGACCGCCAACGTGCGGGCTTTTTAAATGTTGCCTACGTTAGCCATAGAGGAAACGCCTTGACATAAGCACCCAGTGATAGGGATGCTTATAATATCTGCCACTCCCCCACCACTTTTTTAGCGTCTCCTATCGATCATCTTTATACATTCAGGATTAATTTACTTCGAGCTCGCTGGATGGCGAGCACTGTCATCTGCGCATTTTTTTTTTTTATAGTGGCATCCGCGCTCCAACGGATGCGACGGATCCGCACTTCGAGCCGTCTTCGCCGCCTTTGCGTTGAAATGAACGATTACAGATGATCTGCGTGCAGAAGCATCGGATTGCAAGGTGCGGGGACTAACAACAACTAGTTTTCAAACGGCCGCATTAGATTTTTGTGATCTCATGTGTAGGGGAACGGCGGGATTAAGAGCCTGCGGGAAATTAAGGCAGCACTTTGAAAGCAATCACTGTGACTTGCTCTGAGAACGTTGGCGCGTTGGCCCTGAAAGTGAAGGCGAAACACCTCCCGGGACGAATAGAAGACGTCGCGCATACGGATGGCGTCATGTCTTGCTAACTGCGCTTCTGGATCTCGGTACATGACGTCTCGGTTATTTTAGTGCATATTCAGCGCACACGACAGTAACCTACCTACTTGTACTTCCTCGATCCTCAAACCGATCATCTCGGTAGGCCTTTCTCGCATAACAAGCCGTGGTCGGGTAGCTCCGCCAGGAGAAGAACGTTTCACCATTAGCTCACTAAAAAGGAAAATCTTCCTCCACTTCCTCTTAAAAGGAGAACCTTTCTACCTCTCAGGAAGCAATTTATGATACATTCCTGCTTCACCCTTAAGGCAGAAACTAGCACACTGTTTTTTCTTATAGTCTGTTGGCCAATTTCTGTACATGCAATAACTGCCCCCCGGTGCCAGTCTGGGTAGACGCTGACGATATATTGCCCCAGGGGCTAGGTGCACAGTGCAGTAGTGTTTTTTTATTGACGTTTTCACGTACGAAAATCCTGTACAGTGAGAGTTGTCGCTTACCATTTGAGTAACTGGCGCTCGCGCCGCAAGAGCAGCACCTACCGCTGGCTTGGCTCGCTCGCACCAGTAGTGAGCAGTCTCACTGCAGTCGGTGTTGTGCGAAAGTAATCAGAGTACCAAGACCCTGTTCTTCTATTTTATATTGCTGCTACTCTAATCGTGGGTGTTTCAACGCTGGATCTCTCGCCTATAGTCTCGCCAGGTTTCAGGATGAACAAAAAAAATGTCATTTCCGTGTTTTCAACAGCATGTTGCAAGTGCTACCGGTCCTAATCCGATTTTACTGCATGGTTTAATTTATCCTTATTGGTTTACCGCTCCACCTGACACGATTTGTAAGTTGAGAGACTAAGGCTCTGGGTTTAGTGCTAGATCCTATGTAGTAAATGGGACTAGCGTAGCCATGGCTGATTACCTGGGGGAACAAACGTGCCTCGGTCGATGTCTTAGCCAGGGCGCAGATGCCAACTTGAACAAATAATTTCGGAGCTCCCCTTGCCTAGTGAGGTGCCCATGCGTTGGTGCGTAAAACAGATTTGAAGGCACGTTTAATTACCGCCTAATACCTGACGGGCTAAAGACGCCCCGGAAGCTCCTTGGAAGTGCAGAACGTTACACTTACGGTATAAATTCGTACAAAATGCCAGATACTTTGTTCTCGTCAGGTTTACTATAAAAGGTCTATATTGCGGTGGAGCGTTAAATTACCGCGAACCGTAAGAACCAGTGCATGACGGGAATGACGCAACGTTGCGGACCCATATAATAATTGAAGGGGCAATGAATACAAAATGCAAATTTTATTCATAAGAAAGATTTTCGGGTTACAAAATCACTGACACTAATTTTAACCCGAGCCTTACTATAAATACGAAAAACAATAAAGAATGAGAAAAAGAGGGGATAGGCATGCGACACGCTAGCTACTTTTACACGTTGAACTGGTGTAGCATTATGGGCAGCCGTCATGACTGACAAAAACGAATGCAAATTAAACAGAACATAAGCTCCCTAATTTAGACATTTGCGCTTAAATGTGGTACACATTTCTTTATATCTGTAACAATGGTGGGGCAAACAATGACAATTATGAGTGGACAAGTACGCATAGCAGAACCTGAGCGTACGGCGCGCACTATGCCACAAGAAGCTAAAGAGCGCATTTCCACGATACTCGCCAACTAGCATAATTGACATCGCCCCTTGCCTGACGGACCCTGTTTGTCGATCATACCCAATGTTCCCCGAACGATTAATATCAACCGTAACAAAAATTAGCAAGGTACAAATCAAGTCAACAACTGGGCAAGTGTGGACAGCGGTTCTCCAGCGGTATGAAGGCGCCATATGTGAAGGTGAACGGTAAACACAACACAAAAACCTCCTGCGCTATTACCAGCAGCCGTAGCCAACATAACAGCAACGTAGCCAACCTAACTTTCGTGTTAAGTATACGTTCCCTGAAGACGTCATCCCTGACGTCACAAAACACTCCATTTAGCCGGCGAAACGAAATCTCGGCTTAAAAATTTTCATTTCTCAGTGAATAAAGCATCATTTGATGTTGGACAAGCGCTACAAAAGGACAAAATTGAATTTCATGGACATGGCCCCTTTAAGAAATCATTCGCCAAATAGAGTACGATCGTTTATCCTACAGTGTTGTAACTTGTTTGAGCACGAACGACTCAACCCTTTCATAGATAAACAAGGTGATGTCGCTATGCCACGCTGTGCCACCACCAAGGGCCGGAATGCAGCTGTTTATACAATAAACGAGAGTGTCAACTTGCGCTTCCAGTCTGGAAGAACATGGCGCTATAAAGCGATTCTGCCTTAATGGCAACGGCAAAGATTGTTTCCATGTTGCTCTCAAGTAAGTATAAAAAGTAGCGCTAGAAATTCATCAAATATGAAGTGACTTCAACTGAAGTTGCTCAGTGGTATATCCTAACTGACGCTTATTCCGCGACCGAGAGCTACCGGTTAGTTGGTACGTTCGTTGATTCTAAGAAAGGCTACGCAGTCAAGCCCCTACCACACCCTTTCGACAAGGCACATTTACTCACTTTAGGACAACGTCAGCGAGCTAACGATGTCGATTTTTAGTACAGCATGTTGTTGGGCTAGTTGGTGCAGCATTATGAAAGTAGAAAAAACTGCGCGTAAAAGACAGGACCTTGACAAGTAGACAGGACAAGCGCTTTTTACGTGCGAGATTTTTACTGGCGAGATTCGGGAACCTAAAGTTGCAACTGCTTATCGGCACTAAAAAGAAACTGTTTTTCGGCTGTGGAATATGTGGCGCCAGCCAGGACATAAGCTTTTCTTTTTCCGCTTTTTCCGCAAGCCCGGCGATTAGCCTAAAAACGCAGACAAAAACGACATTTTTTCAGGCTAATGACCGAACTATATAGTACATGACAAATTCCTTTCCTATAAAATTAATCTATTCTTTGCAAAACAGGAGCCTTCAAGACACTCAGTATTCCGTCATCCCTACATAGAAGGTAACGACGTCGTCTCACCACACCGTGCGTTGTTAAAGGAGCCATGAAGAGAAAACACAAGTTTAGTTCATTCAAAAGATTGCCTCGTTAGAATCATACTGACACCACTTTTAACGTAAACTTCGCTCAAATAAGCTACATAACTAGGAAAAAAGAGAATAGCCATGCGACCCACTAGCTCCTTTCCCGCAACTGAACCTATGATGTCATACAAGATTGCTCTGCGATTGGCGGAGGGCTGCAAAAGCAATCGCAAATTACGCAGAGCTTATAAGCTTGCTGAACGAGCTATGTGCCCTTAAATTTAGGGCGCATTCTTTTCACATCAGTAAGAATGGTGGGACAAACAGTGGAAGTTACAAAAGCACACGTAAACATAGAAGTACCGATGCGTACTGCTGTTGGTACTGCGCGCACTATGCTTGGTTTAGCTGCACAGGGCTGCGGGGCTTTGAGGTTGTTTTACACGACACTGACCGACTGACTCAAGTGACGATGTCTTACGTAACCAGATTTGTCGAGCGAGCACCATGTATCACGAAACGATTGTCTCCATGAACAAAACAAGCCAGGTACAAATACGTTCACAACCAAACCAAAAGCATAAAACGGCTTGCCACGGTGTGGTGGCGCCATCTAGGCTCACTAACGGTAAACACGGCCCTGTGATGTCATTGAAGACCACGAAAAGCATGATTTAGCGGGAAAATCAAACTTTTAACCTAAATAAATTATTTCTCACTGAATAAACAATCGTTTGCATTCGGACAAGCGCGGGGGGCACGATAAAACACGAAATCTTTCGAATAACACAAACGTGTTTTGTCTTCATGGCTCCTTTCACTGGTCTTCAAACAAAACGTGTCGAGAGCGGTTAGCGGACATTGATTGCCCGTAAAACTCTTATTGAAATACCCCGAAACAGGTTAAGAAAACTTCAACACTTTTAATGGTTCCAACGACAAAGTAGAACATGGCAATCTTCAGTGGTTAAGGGAATTATAATAAGAGCGTAAACTTTCCCTGTTCGAAGCATAACAAACAACGACGCCTCAATTTACTACGGCTGCGTAGCCAAATAAATCTGCACAGGAGTTTACGGTGCCAGTTTAGTTGTGAGTATTCGGGGCACATTTACTCAACCGTACCTTTCAAGATGACGTGAAGATGCATCCTCACCTTATTTTTTCGTCCATCGCAAAAGACGTCCGAGTACGCTGTTCCCACCCTCTGCTTCTACGCCCGCTGACGATGCCCTATTATAAAAGAAAGGAATCGGAACAAAGTTTTTGCGGGATCTTTTCTTTTAAACTTGCCATTTGCGACCAGAGGATGAATGTGTTGCAAAAGTACACAAAGGACCCACATAAAAACTTGGAAGAGAAAAGAGGCAAGAAAGAAAGAACAGGGCTTTTGCTCCGCTAGTTGTCTCCTAAGATGACCGCTTCCGGGTTGCCAACAAACAAATTTCCTATATGCACTCCGTCCGTTGCGTTGTTTTATCAAGCCACATTCGGCCTTCATACATTCACGCAAAATAATAGTATTTATTATGAAAAAAGCTTTCTCTGAATTCGTTTCATCAACAGCAGGCAGTATATGCCACTAACATTGGCGGGGCTCAAGCTTGTACCCTTTAACTACGTTGATGTAGTTTGGTACAACCGAAGTTTCAATTACCTAAAATCTCATCTAGGCTTGTGGCAATACTAATAACGACCTGATATAGTGCGTATCACTAGTGTGTGGCCGTTACGAATCAAATTGCTGGCCGAATTACAGGCAAAGATACAAGCCATCTTGCGAGGTCAAGGACGCTTATCCTTCTGGGTTGTTCTTTTCGTGCGCTGTAATATTAGTGAGAAAAGACCTATCACAATAAACGACCCGGAAACAAACACCTGTTACCACTTAAGCCGCCAGGATGATCTAAATATTCAATAATATATTCCTTACTACAAGTAGCCGTGTCATCAAAATACTCTGTAGCTCTGGTTGAAAAGTCACTCACACTTAATATGGCCCTTCAAAGAATGCTTTCTAACTAATGCCAACGTTATACTTTACTCTGTATTCTGAATAAAAAAATTATCGCTGGTTTCAATTCAGCGACGCTCAGGTGTTAATTCTGCTTTAATATCGTTGTCATCCTGACTCGAGAACCCTACTAGAATTGAACTGTTAAAAAAACCCTAATCTTTTGCCTAAAAAATTCTAATGAACCAAAAGCTGACTAAGCGTAGCGAATATCTCTTTTGCATAGAGGATCAGAATAAAAAGCGAAAACATACGGTCGAAGCAAGAAGCTTTACTTTGTCAACATCATCATTTAGTCTCTGGGCTCACGACCCAGTTGTTTTGGAACGTTGCTGTTTCAGCGAACTATGTACGCCAAATTATACGTAAGTAAGAAAAGGCTTCAAATATCTGCATCCATGTTTATAGCGCTCTTTCTATGAGTAAAATCTGCTCACCCTGAACTTTGCTTGGGCCGCAGCAGCGTCCAGAAGGAGAAGAAATTGCCCAGGAAGGACGTGAGCTGGATGTTCGGTGGTACTGTCGAAAAAAAATATGCAACCCTCATTGCATCTTTTTGGAAATGCTTTCAGCCATGCTCTCAAGGCCATTATAGCTATAAGAAGGTGTGGAATAACAACCTGCCAAGAGGATGAGGAGCTAGCTATTGATGTCATTCCTCTGTCTGAGGCATACGCGGAAGAATCAGTCGGTCATTTTGTTGCGTTAGAAATAGATGGGTCATGTTAGCATAGATGCGTCCACGTCTTCTCATATACTAAGAGGCAGTGGGTACGAGAAGCGAAGGGAGTAGAGGGGTGGCGAGTGCAATATATGCAGGAGCGCAGGAAAGACTGCGACACCTCTTCAGCCACTCGTGGAAACCGGTGTCTTCGGACCATGGCTCAAGGCGTGGCGTCCTGCCGCGGCGCCTACATTTCCGCCACTGTAGACGCTGCCGCTGCTCCACTTCACCAGTGAAATTACAACTTAAATGGCTGGGGCACGTTAGGCACTTCGCGTGTCCACTTGCCCTCAATATATCAATGGGGGGAGGGAGGGGGTTGAAATGTAATGTGAAGCCATTGCAGGGGTGAGTAGGTGGCCAAACGATGTGACAGAATGCTGAGACTGCTCAACATATAGAAAGGAGTAACAAGTAGCCGATGCCGCCTCTATGAAAACTAAGATGACCACATTGACAGAGGAAGCCCGAAAAGCATGGTTTGCATGATGTGGGTTCGCGACTATGTAAACGTCATGCAGGAAACACCGAGTTACAGGCTCCTGAATCCGGAGTAAAGCGAGCGCGCAGCACCGACCTTGAAGTTCCTGATGCTAACGCGTTCCTTTGAAACAACCAGACGACACTTACGGCCATTTTATTTTCGCTACATTTTATTTTTATCGCGTCGATTTCAAGTTTTTAGAACTGAAAACGTTTGCTGCTTTCAATTATCACTCGCACGTTCCTGCTCAATCCAGGCTCCGCACTGAACCCACATCATTATCGGCCAAGCAGCTTTGTCAATGAGGTTCCATGAAAAAAAGAATAGGGGAAATGAGAGACCTCAACACAACTTCAATTTCGACTATCAAGGTGAGCTCCTTCTCGGTTCCACATTTTTTTCGCACCGCGACTGTTCTGAGGACATCAAGGCGACCAGCAGCGCATGACTGAGCCCATGTTCGCCAACATTACCACTCTAGAAAAGGGTCTTCGTAAACTTTTGCGTGCCTTCAATACCTGCGCACGACGTAGTTAAGACGAATGAAAACGCAAGTGTACGCAGACGCGGCAACTGAACAACTTCTAGCAGCAGACCCCACAAAGTTATGCAACCATTTTATGGATATTTAACTTTCAATCGCGTATGCTCCTGAGCCAAAAGCCACAGAACATACAACAGGGTAATATTTTGAAGAATAAATGTTTCAGAAATACGTTCAGCATGACGTAAAGGCCATAATCATAGTTCAGGCTGCTGAAGAAGCCCATTCCTTCTGTATTTCGGGATCGCATAGTTTTCAAGAGACATCCTGCTTTCTTAGAACCAAGAGCAAGGCGGCAAAAGCCAAGAAGTATAAGACACAATAAGCACGCGCTCCAAAAGTCGTTTGATGGATCGACTTCTGCGTGCTGCGAAGCATGGATGGGAATGTCTGCGGCAACAACGGAAGCGAAATAAGAAAAAAGACCACCTCACCATTTTCTTTCTCCGTGGTTTCTACAGAACGGGTCGCCACCGAATCTTCATTTTCGCCCTCCACACTTTCGTCGGAAACTGCGTCGGACGACCTGGTGAAAAAAAAGTAGAGTGGAAGCAAAACCCGCGGTATCAATCTCCAGGTTGCCAACTCTAGTATAGCGCCGACATGTACAGCGTCCAAAATTTTTAATATAGCGAGAGTGACGACCGATCGGCATGTCAGCGCCTTATCACGGTGTTCACAGGGAAAATAGGCGAAGGTACGCGCACGCGCATAGAACTATCTGTTGTGGGTGCGTCGTCTGCTTCGTTGTTCTGCTCAGGGTAACCCACCCCCTGTTTTTCTTATCTTGGGAGGCCGTTTCGCTACCGCCAAAGGTAGCTAAGCAGCGTGGGGCACAAAGTCATTCAGATGCAGTGGAAGGGGGTGTATCCCACTGAAGGAAACAGCGTAGCAGACGACCTTCATACAGCAGATAACGATATATGTGCGTGTGCGTACTCTCGACTATTTCGCTCCTGAACACCGTGATAAGGCGCTGACATGCCGGTGGGTCATCGCTCCCACTATATTATTAAAAATTTGGGAGGCTGCACAAAGGGAAAGTGGTGGGTGTCAGGAAGCGACCTGGAGCGAATGAGAAGTGAATACAGTGCACTCCCCCCCACCGCCTATTTCGCCCCTACTCACGCTCTTGTGGTCATGTGCTGTGCTCCATCGTGCGCCAGCACGGCCAAGTACTGCCATCTCGTGGAGAGAGAGAGAGAGAGAGAGAGAGAGCCCGACATAACAAGGAAGGAGGGTCCTTCAAGCTTTGCTTTGAAACGCAACCTCCGTGTCTGTATGTAAGGTACAAAGCTTGTAATTGCACTATGTACTGAACGCGTTTTGATTTTTGAAGAAGTTGAATAGAAGACCTTTTAAATTAGTGTTCACATTTTTTAATTTTCAAAAATATCTTTTGCGGCAATCATGGTAAACAGCTGGTGAAACTAAATAAGACAAACATTAAGGGTAATCCTAACATTTACACTTACATGAGAGAGCAGTTGCACCAGCACCCCGTTGCTATTCCGGGCAAGTTGTATGTATTTAGAAAGTTGTGTCGCCCGAGGCCAATATTGCAAACATTTGCTTACAGTAACTTTATCAGAAGGGAATTAAAATGCGCAAGAGAACATGTTTCTTGTGCACTGCACGAACATTAAAGGCTGGAAAAGGTACACAAATATCCGAAAATATTCTGTAGAAATACAGCAAATTGTCTACTATTGCGTAGCAGTCTTATGCCGCTTGTTTTGAGTGTGAGTTTTTACACCCAAATGTTTTGTTTTTCTAAATCCTGCCTGACCAATTATCTCCATTACCCCATTATTACGATTGCAGGTGGAACATTTGCGAAATCTACATTATTGTGGAAATGCTGGCGTTATGCGGTTTGCAATTTTCCGTAATTGCATAATATATTATGATTTTTTAGTGTTTGAAATAAAATTTCTACATATTGTCTTATTTACGTTAATATAACTATTATAGGTGTAACTTCCCCAAAATCTGCGTTACTGTGGAAATGCAGGTCGTTATACGCTTTGCCATGTTCCGTATTTTTTATAGTTTTGTTGTTTATTATTTTTCTAAAATTTTGTTAGACCAATGATCTGAATTTATGCTATTATAGCGACTGCCGGGGGAACTTTCCCGAAATAAGCGTTATTGTGGAAATGGAGGGCGTTACACAGTTCGCCATTTTACGCAATTATTTTATATTTTTCTGATTTTCTTAGTTTTTCTAAATTTTCTTCGACCAATTGTCTCCATTTACGCTATTATAACGATTACAGACGTAACTTTCACGAAATCTGCATTATTGTAAAAATTCTATGGATTATACGTTATACCATTTTCTGTAAATTTTTAATATTTTTTTTATTTCTTAGTTTTTGAAAACTTCGTGCAGCCACTTATCTTCATTTACGCTACTATAGCGATTGCAGGTGGAATTTCCGCGACATCTGTATTTTTGTGGAAATGCTGGGCGTTACACGGTCCTCTCTGAGGGGGGGGGGGGTACTCGGAACGAATGCTGCGCATTAAACTTGTGTGCCCTAAACGGGGACACTGACTCGCCACGTAATATGTAATCTGACTGTGGCCTTTGTGCCGTAATAATTACATATACAGGGCCAGTCAAACATAGATATTTAGCGTATTGCGCTTTCGTTAAAACCCTGACATATAAGTGCACCCTCCATTCAGAATCCCGGCAAACAAGCAGTACACACCCTTTAACAGAACATTCACTTAGAGCGAAAGCTTTCTTAGTTGGACGGATGGCGTCCTGTCCGAAAACGAATGCATTTCCCCATAGACCGGTCGGTCGACCGATAACATTTGATAAAATCTGTGGACACACGCTGCGTGTGCGAATTGTTTAAACACGGTTACTTGAGAACCGTGGAAAAGGAAGAGTTCTAAATAAGACTATATCCGCATCAATCATTAAGAAGGAGCACAATGGCACAACGTTATCGCATAAGCCACTTATCAGCATATGCGTTTGCTTAGTGCGCAAGAAATCGTCGTATGGTCGCATGGTCGTATGGGCTCGTTGGAGGTTTGCGATGTGGGTCTTTGAAGGTTTCACAATGGATTTGAGGCACTTCACGGCGTTGCTGTGGAACTGCAGGTCGTTATGCGACATGCGATTTTCCGTATTTTTTCATACTTTTGTTGCTTATTATTTTTCTAAAGTTTTGTTCTACCAATGATCTGAATTTTGCTGCAGAAATGACATGTGGAAGTGCTACGGGTTATACGTGCGCCATTTGCTGTTGTGTCAATGGAGTACGGTTTTTTTTTTTCAAAGCGTATTCCTCATTATTGTTAATCCAATCACCGATCTCGGTCGTGTCTGCGGTCACATCAATGAGTACTCCTCACCTTACCAATGCTAGTCATTGTTATGGCCGCATCTGGCCCCTTATCGCAGTTATGACCTATATATAAATCTTCGGAGTTCGCATATCCGGCCTCTTTTTCTACCCTAAGCCCCTCCTTTTTTCGGTTGATGGGCATTCTGCTGAGATTCCCCGTGCACATCAAAATAAACATCCTCCAAGGTTCCTTGTTTTCGCACTGCTTTTTCTCGCTCTCTCCTCTCACCCTTCCCCAGAAAGGGATAATAATTTTTCATTTGGCTTATGCATGAGCTATTCTTTTCTGTGCTTGCTATTCGCGAATGGGATCGCTTACACCCTTCTTTACTACAGGGTATTCCTTATCTGACATCGCGTGCAGTATAGCGACAACGAATTGCTTTTAGGAAAATTACATAGGCGCCTTGGAGTTTTATAAAGAGGGAATGTGAACATTATGCGGCTCTACACGGCACACTTCGCAGAACTTTGTTCGCGTCTTGATAGCCTACTTCTCAATCCGCACTTGCTGCGATTTTTGACGTTGTACCTAATTTTTATGCTTCACTTGCGTGTAACAATTTTTTGTTTAAATTATTTTACTAAGTCTGAGTAGCTTTTTGAATGTGTTGTCCCTTTATAAACTTTCTTATTTTGTTCAAAGGACACACACCCACACGCAGACCCTCCGTTCTGCCGCTTCACATTTTGTTTAGGTTATAATTTCTGTTACGGCTGGTTAAGTATATATATCAACATTTATGGGGGGCGGCGGGGGGGGGTGCGGAAGGGGGTCTAAACAAAGTCCTATACACGGCTGTGTACACTGTACCTGTTTGTTTTCACCTATATAATTTTGTGAGTTATTATTGTGTTTATCATTCTATTACCACGAACAAGCAGCTGTTTTTTTTTTCTCTTCCAATCAAGACTGTTTTATTATCCAAGAACTTATTCTTACTGTTGTTGCTTGTTGCATATTTCTGCATTTCCACTTGCTTTGCTCTCCTAAGGAGACTGAGAGAACATGAAATAAATGAGTACAAGCCAATTTAGTGATGTACAAGTTCTCTGAGAAAATAGTAAGGCATCTTCCATCTCTGTTTGTACTTATCGTTCCGAGTTTAAAAATGCAGCAAAGCGCATTTAAAAATGCAGCAAAGCGCACAGACAGTTAACCACGCTTTTAGTCCAATCTTTAGAGCAAATCCTAAAACGGATAATACGAAGCTGCGCTTGCAGCTGGGATTATGTAGGTTCCTCCCAAACGTTTCCTGTCTACAGTGAGAATTACGAGATGCCAGGCTTTGTACGCACCTTTTTGCGATTAAACTCCACTGTTACAAGAGTCTCTATATTTTCACGTAAGCTTGACTACTGTGGATAACTTCAACAAAAACGTGCTGGCATCGTCTTGTTCCGGCTAAATACCGAGCGATATCACGGTTTGTATACCCGCCTCAAGTTGGTATACCTCCCACCCATTGGTAGGCCGTACTTTCGTATTGATCACTCCATACAATGCACACCGCTATATTTTCATTGGTAGTTTGCTATGGCGAAGTTCGTCACAACATGGTAGCCCAATAATGCTGAATTCCGCTTACTGTTTTTTCATCGTCGGCAGGTCCACTTTTATTGGTGTGCGGCGGCAGAACTCCTTCATCGCCTTCGGGGTGACCTGCGTGCTCCCGTCCCAGGCCGGACGAGTATCCCCACGGACGTCACTAGAAGAACGGCAGCCAGCGTGCCATCGAAGTGCATCGCCTGTGCCGGTCGGAGAAACGTCCCCTGACGAGAACTGCGAAAAATACCAAAGGGTGCCGCTCTTCAGGTTCAGCCAATCTCGCCTTGTGTACCCGGGATATGTAGCTAAATACAGCGTCGGTCGCGAGAACCATTATAATAGAACAACAAAAAAGAAAACAGAACGCGCCAGGCGCGTTCTGTTTCTACAGCAGCAAATTCAGTGAATAAAAAAAAATTAAACGTTGTTTTTTTCAGCATCTTCGACAATGCAATACGCGGTTGATTTTCAACGCATGTTCCTTATTGTTAATCCAATTACCGATCTCGGTCCTCTCTGCGGTCACATCAATGAGTACTCCTCACCTTACCAATGATAGTCATTGTTATGGCCGCATCTGGCCCCTTATTGCAGTTTTGACCTATACATAAATCTTCGGAGTTCGCACATCCGGCCTCTTTCTTTACCCTGAGCCCCTCCTATTTCGATTGATGGGCATCCTGCTGAGCGTCTCCGTGCACATCAAAGTAATCGTTCTCCAAGGTTCCTTGTTTCCGCACTGCTTTTCTCAATGACCTCCGTGTACCCCCATAACCGCAACAGCAACAATATTTTCTACCGATACCGAGGCGAGGAGGGCCCTTTCCCAGATTTTCCTAGGTGGCTTGTATAGACCGTGCAAAAAAAAAGAACGATTCAAAAACAGAACTGAATGTGTAACAGCCTTTCTGCAAAGTCTTCTGTATACCAGCGGCCGAAATGAAGGGGACTTCAGGTAACACTCTTAGTGTAGAAGTGGCTCTCCAGGTTTGCGTGGTAAAGTAAAGGAAGCAACTAAGTTTGAACGTGAACCTTGCGCAGAAGGAAAGCATGTAATGATTCTTTCCGCGCAGACTACGTGTTCAAGGTCAGTCATTAGGGAAGTGTTCATACTTCTGAAGGAGCATTTGTTTAGTGGCCGCGCGTTTTTGCTCATTCGTAAGTATGGCACAATTCTTGACGTCGTATGATGCTTCCGAGTTTTCAGCAAAAAATAGGCTGGACAGTTTATGCGTGTGCACATCGAAAAATTCGTCTCAGCGTACGATCTTCCGTACGTCACGAAGCCACTCTGCCAGAATCCTAGGCCCCCGTTTATGCGCTGCAAGATAGTGAAGCAGCGCATTTCGGGTGGGAAAAGAATATTGAATATTTACAAACAATTAACTGGAATTTTTTTGGAATGAAGATCACTTATGCCTGAACCGTGTAGTTTCTTTAGGACGGGGATTTTATCGGATGGGATGATGAAGCCTTCGTTCGGAACGAAACACTACTTTAAGCTGCTGTTATGGCAGGCACCATACCTCACCGCCTCGATTACCATGAACTCCTTCGGACTTGTAGGGGTATATTTCGGCTTGGTAGTGCACTATCGTGGCCTCCGGGACCTCGGTCGCAGCAAGGAGTTTGCTGCATCGTTCGAGGGCTACTGCTGGCTCCAGTGTCGCGGGAGACGTGGGGTCACCTCTTGCTAGCTGTCTCCGGAGACTCTGAAGTTCGTCGCACAGCCTCGCGTTTTCGACGGTTAATGTCGCTAGCAGTTTCGTCTGCCAGTTGTCGTAGTTGGCAGCCGGCAGCGTTGTTGCCGCACTCGTCGTCTGTTCAGAGAGCTAGCGACGTCGCGCATTGTCCTGGAGGAGACGCGCTATGAGAAGCCTTCGTGATGGGAGCTCGTTGGCTAGCTCTTGGCTAAACACAAGAGGTGCCGTCGGGAGGGAGAATGAATGACAAGTAAAAGGGCGGCGTGTATCATCTTTGTCCTGTCTGCTCCATTCCGGGAAATTTAATTCTGGTCTCGTGTAAATATTAAGCCCGTTAACCCAAATTCCGTGGCACGTCCACGTGTGCGCGTGTTTGTGTTAGTGTGAGCGCACGCTTGCGTACACATAGGTACATAGCATAGGTACATGCTGCATAGATATATGCATAGGTACACCTGTCATTGCACTCTCTGTTCTTTAGAGTTCCTGGGGATGAAATGTTACCAACCATTTTTTAAGGTCATGAAATCACCAACGTCAGTCATGCAGAAAATTTGGGTATTTGTCGAAGCTACCAGCACCACTTTTAGTGCGCACCACTTAGGCGCCGGTACAGTGGTTGGCGTCGCCAACTGCGACGGCGATGCCCGCGTAGCCGAGCGAGCGAACGGGACACCAAAGGCCGAAAGAAAACGAAGGAGGAGCGTCTGGCAAAAGTGTGAGGGGAAGGTCGGTACGCCGTGCTATGGCGTCATCTCTCTCAATGCCTCTGCCTCACACTTTCCAAATGCGTCGCCTCCGAGGAGCGCCATCCCTCTACACTTTTGCCAGACGGTCCTCTTCCGTTCGTGACTAATCAGAATCACGTGATATCTGCGAGGGAGGTTTGCAACTCTATTTGCAGCACGATTTGAAACAACATGCTCAGCGGCAGCGAAACGCTGCTACATAGCGGTGGAGTAGTGCGCGCCGCCGTCGCGTTCCCTGATCACGCGATCACTACCTGGAACGCGGTGGATATGCGCCGTTAAAGCGACGACTGCAGCTCGCGCTTCGTCGAAGTTTCGCGTTAGGAGTATTGAAAATTGTCAGCTGCAGCTGCATTTTAACGCGAACCTTTCTACCTCGACCAGCCAACGGTTCTTCCGTTGCATGCGGGAGACAATGAACCCCGAACGCGGCAGAGGCGGTGGCGGGAAGGGGAGGGGGGCGGAGGGTTTAATTCACGGAGCACACTGTAGATAGCGAATTTACCCAGCGTTCCGTGCGCGGAGGTGCCTGCTCGCCGGCGGGCGCGTCGGCGGAACGGCTTTGTCGTCTTCTGTTTTAGCGATGGTTGTTTTGGGCCTGTTTTGGCGCAGCTTCGCGTCCGTTCCGCGCTTCCTTCGCACCGCTTGATTAACTTGTGCTACAGCACCTCCTGGGTAACCCGGACCTGACGGAATTAAGTGGTCGTACGGCAATGATACGTTAAGGATTGGTTTGAAGGGCGAGAAAACAAAACGTGGAGACCCCATACAGACATCTAGCCGCTAGAGAAACATGACCTTTTGCGCACTGTTTGCCACGAATGGTACTCCGTTTGCCACACTAATCCAAACTGTCCAATCTTCTAGCCTTCTTAAAAGCGAAGACTGACTCTAAGCGATTCATTCTCCAAGCGACCTCAAGTATATTTGATACACTAGGTTTTGGACCGTACTCAATGTCGGCAAGGCTGCTGTTTGCAAAGCTTTTGCCTAGTGGAATAGGCTGGAACGAGCAGCCACCTCAAGATCTACAGAATCAATGGGACAAGTGGGTACTCCAAATCAGGGGGTTTCGGCACCAACAAATGTTTGTACCACGGAGTGCTTCATTTGTCCTTGCCCTTTGCGCAACAGAGGTATTACAAAATACGGAAGGAGCAACTGGTCCTGATAAAGGGCGATAATAAAAGTTCCCTCAGCTTCCTCGCAATTCTCATACTTACTACACTAACTAGTTTAAATCGGTATAAATGGGAATCACTAAGCCCACATGACAAATTGTTTCGGGGTGTACTGTGTCGCGCGGTGGTGTAACCCCGAGCTAGCACATCAGGATGGCTAGGTTCCGCTGTCTCTACCCATAGAATTTCATACAATAATAACTAGACAGGAATCTGTCACTGCCATCGCACGCCTCAATGGGCGTGATGGGTAGTTCTGGATTCGGATTGGCGCTTGATGGCTTGTGAAAGTTACTATGGATTGCAGGCAGTTTCGTTTTCGTTTTTGATTTACACGAACGCATTTGCCTACGCGAGGTGTTGGGAGAAGCGATCAAAAATACGTTTCTCTTTGAACTGCATGCCTCGCCTGCACTGACGCCTCCCTCAGTCTAATGTTTTATAACCAGAGTTGTGAATTGCGTGGGTTATCAATTCGTTTCCGGCACAGCGAGCACGAAAACACAAATGACGGCGCTCTGTGCGGCGAAGTTGTCTGCTTATCAGGAGTTGCGTTGCTGCTCATTCAGCAGAGCAATGTATTGTCGTAGCTGACGACAGTTGCGAATCGCTTGGAACAGCCACACCTTCCGTACGAACGCCGACTCCTACGGAGTAGACCAGCAGTACCGGCGGCTGATAGGAACGCAGCTTCACGAATGTCCCTAATTCAGGCAAGAATAAGTTCTTCATAGGTAATCGGTTTCTTTTTTTTTTTTATGAGCACAAAACTTTTCTTAGTGTTACAAACCACCAGCGCCGAAACTTATACAAGTAGTTTTTGAAGAAGTCCGCGTCCTGCTATAATCGGCGGCCAGAGTCAACGTTTTGCCAGAGTTACTGAATATATCCATAGTTGGCGGCAAATGGTAAACCTGCTCCACAAACCTCCTGGACTCCGCGTCTGCTTTTTATTTAAACGCGCCGTTTTATTTCGTACAAAACCGTTTTTGCGTCACTAACTTTATTGTTCGCCATGTAATTTGTAAATGGAGAACCTGGCAATAAGAGTTTTTTTGTCAAAAAACACAATTTGCTCAGCCAGAGGCCCGTTTCGACCCTAGGCAATCCGGTTCTAGAACTACCCATCATTCCCATTGAAGCGTAAGCGCAGCTGCCATGTTCGCGTTAACACTAGCACCAGTTTCCCCTTTAGTTATATTGTATGAAACTCTATGGTCTCACTCTTCGACAGACGCTCCTCTCCGTTTTCTTCCCGCCGACGCACGGCCGGCTACGGCTGCGGCGTCCACCGCTCTAGCCCGGCCGTGACCGACGCAGCAGCGTTCGCGACGCCGCCCCGGCGAATTTTAAGTAGCGACTCACAGAATCTCTCGTCTCACTCTTTGCATAGCCACGTGTGGGAATTCAAGTGACGTCGCATGGGCAATTGTTGTGGGTGTCGTGTAAAGGGACAGATAACCGATTGTCGTCTCGTCTTTGTTCTCTAGCTCATATGAAAGCCAGCGTTTTTATATAGCCCGGTAACCACAAGCAATTTCTAAACAAATCGACGGAAATAATTTTAATTTGGCAGCAAACTTCCTGAAATCAGAAGGGTGGCGGTTCGTAGTGTCGAAACTTGGCACTACAATATGTGTCCCTGTCACGTGACCTGCAAACCTAGCAGTTACTGTAACTGCTGAACCGTTTATTTACGTATTGAAAACCTTTTAACACAAGTATTTGTACAAGGTTAAATTGCATATGTATTTCTTAACATTATTTTGGAAATTTTAAAGACACGCCGCCCGCCGCCGCTGGGTTGATCTCAGTGTGGCTAACTGAGCCACCATGCCCAGAATAAACGGCAGAGTTCAGTAAACAGACCCAGTGAAGGAGCTTTGACGTTTCTGCCTGAGTCAGAGGCGTTTTCTCTGCAAAATATTTGATTTCAGTTTCTAAATACGCCAACGGCAGCTTTAGAAAAAAAACGTCGCGCCCGGGGTGAATCGAACTTCCCACCTCCAACGTGAAGCCAGATTCTACCTATCGTCTATCCCAACAGATGGCGCAATTGTGCACAATACACCAGAGCCTTCTAAATAGAAGGCTCTGCAATAGACCGTTGCAATAAAAAACACATAACGGAACAGAAAAGCCCGCGATTCAAACTTGTTTAGCTGGGGAGAAGTTTTTAAAAATCGTTTTTTATTTCGCATACAGACAAAAGTATGTTGCCGAGCTACTCTATGTCATGGTTGCCAGCATCATTTTTGTAAGGAACACATACGGCTCGCAGATCTGAAAATTTCGATTTAAAACGTTCTAAGGCGTTATCAGCAAAACCGTTTCTCGTCAAGGTGCTTTAAGTGATGCCCTTTCGTTTGGGATAGAGAATATATACTCGACAAAAATCGGTTGTCTGTCCCTTTAAAGCTTTGCTTTCTAACCACCTTCTCAGGGTAAATTGGAGCCAATTTTTTCCCTACGTTTTTGCTTCTATCTGCATCAAACTTATGCTGTCATAACAAATGTTCCATCATCCACCTGTAATTTAAAATAGGAAGTATAACTTCTGTAGAAAATCCCGCAGTTATGCTGGTTATTGCTTCCCGTCAAAAGAGAACGAAGAAACCCGGCTAAGCGATTTTAATTCAGTGTTCGCAAGCAAACGCGAAGCGGTTCTGTGAACAAGACTGGCCAAACTCAGTTAGCGGTTGATTTCAATATCAGGGCCCGACAATGGTACGTACGACGCACGCATGGACTATATGGGTCTTCGGAATAATGTAAACATGGAACATCAAAGAAGAAAGACTGAGTGTCGTGGAGGGTCTAGTTGGTAAGGACCTCACCGATTTGCGTAGTGTTTCGTAGTACCGGAGGTGCTTTTCACGAAACAATTCGAAAGGCTCTTGGCGGAGTTCTCGGCTTGGAGTTCGGCCGGGGGGCATGAAAGGCTTTTTGGTGCTGCTTGGTGTCCGCAGCAGCAGCCTCCGGATAGCGTCTTGCGTTTGCCGCTTCGTTCCTGGATGTTAAAAACAGCAGTATAAGGCAGGGGCTTCGAGTTGGAGGGAATGCTCAAAAAAAGTTAGTCTATCTGATTAAGGAAGATGGCTGGTTTATTCCAGTCAATCTCATTATTGCTTGAATAAAATAAAACAAGCCAAACTTCCCGCAGGCTGATTGATTGATTGATTGTGGGGTTTAACGCGCCGACGCAACGCAGGCGATGGGGCGCGCCGTAGTGGAGGGCTCCGGATTAATTTTGACCACCTGGGGATCTTTAACGTGCGCCGAAATCTCGTACACACGGGCGTTTTTGCTTTTCGCCTCCATCAGAAAAGCGGCCGCCGCGGCCGGGAATCGAACCAGCGACCTCGTGATCAGCAGCGCAACGCCTTAGCCACTGAGCCACCGCGGCGGGCACGAAACTGCCCGCAGGCTGCTTGCTCCACGGGAGATGGTTCATGCAATCACGACTTTCAATTGTGCCAAACATGGCCTGTAACCAAACACGCGTACATGGATCTCTCTATTTCGAAGACAATATTCTTTTCTGCCCAGCTAAAATTCTGAACTTTCTCTGTCTGTCTGTCTGTCTGTCTGTCTGTCTGTCTGTCTGTCTGTCTGTCTGTCTGTCCTGTCCGTATGCCCTTCAGTGAACTCGCCCTTATAGTGCCGCTGAAGCAGAAGAAACAGCAGGGAGGTGGGGGAAGAGCACTGAGGACAAGCAAGGCAAAGGTACGGAGAAAATCCTGAGGCGGCAAGAAAAATGAAACAAAATGGAAGAAGACAAAATGGTGGAGCTAGCAGAAAGTCGGCCCGTTCACGTGACATTCCGGCTCTTTTCATCATTGCTGCCAACCGGTCAACTGCTGGTCATGTTGGAAGCGGACGTCATACTTGCTAAATCTTCAATACATCGCGTAGGAAAAGTCATTCAAGTCGGTTTTGTATTCAAGTCGGTTTTTGTAATCAACCATTTGTACACTGCCGTGGGGATACGTGGCCTTGCCCTTTTCCTGTGTATGTTCCGTTACGCATGGAGATGGGACAAAAGCTGCACCCTCCCTCCCCCCTTCTACGTCTCTTCGATAGCTAACGCTGATAGGGCAAAACCGCTCCCCGTATGAGGTCACACTCCACAATTTTAAACGCTTCGCCATTTCCTCTGTGGATGCGAACTTCATGATTTTGCAGTCAATCGGTGAAGTGGGAGTGTTTGTTAAGTTGTTAAACCTAAGGGCAAATAATTGAGTTACTGTAGCGTTTAACGCCCGGATGCAACGCAGGCGATGAGGCGCGCCGTAGTGGAGGGCTGCGGATTAATTTTGACCACCTAGGGATCTTTAACGTGCGCCAAAATCTCGTACACACGGGTGGTCTTGCTTTTCGCATCCATCAGAAAAGCGGCCGACGTGGTCGGGAATCGAAACAGAGTCCTCGTGTTCGGCAGCACAACATTTTAGCCAGTGAGCCACCGGGGCGGATCTAAAGTCCAATTACCGTCAATAGCTGCAGGGGAACACCTAAGAAGGCAAACCTCATCTATCGCCGTCTCATCACGACGAACTGCTTATTCCTCTGACGTTTCCTTTTCAATTCTTGTTTTTCAACGGGGCACATTTCGGCTGTCTATAATGTCTCTGCAACGCTAATCATTATTTTTTAAAGACCTGAAGTGAGCAACAATTATACGACTGTGATGATTCCGTATGTATTTCTATGATATTTTTGTTAAAACTGAAAGAGGAAGTTATTCTGCGCTCAATGTTCCCATACTTCGAAGTTTTAAAAATTTAGTGAAACGGGAACATTCTGGCGAATCGCCATAATTGTCATGTAGCACGACGCCGGGAACAAGAACAACGATGACAACTTTTGCTTTGCCGCTGGCCGTGTCCGGAAATAGCAAAGTGGTTGGGCACGCGGCTGAAACTGTGCAGACCTGGGTTACACGGGTGCTTTCTTGAGCTTTACAGTGGAGACCATTTTCTTGACAGCCCAACAACAACAATGTTGACGACGGTTTTTCGTAGAATGGGGCCTTTAAGGCTTTTTACTTAAAATGCGATGTACTCCGCTCTCTTTCCGATGAAAAAAACATTCGAGATGAAGCGGGCACCATTGTATGACACGTTTCTATACAGGAACAACGCTCCCATTTCTGAGTATTGTACTTACATTTCTTTAGGTATATAAAGGAGTAACAAGTAGCCGATGCCGCCACTGGGAAATCCAAGATGACCACATTGACGGAGGAAGCCCGCAGAGCATGGTTTGCATGCTGTGGGTATGCGACTATGTAAACGGCATGCAGGAAACGCCAAGTTACAGGCTTCTCAATCCGGAGTAAAGCGAGCGCGCCGGACCGACCTTCAATTTTCTGATGCTCACGCGTTCCTTTGAAACAACCAGTAGACACTTATGGCCATTTTATTTTCATCGTGGCAATTTTAAGTTTTTACAACTGCAAATGTTTGCTGCTTTCATTCCGGGCAATTGTCAGTCGCACGTTTCTGCTCAATCCAGGCTCCGCACTGAACCCAGATCATTATCGGCAAAGCAGCTTTGTCAATGAGGTGCCCTCAAATAAAAAAATAGGGAGAAATGGGAGACCTCTACACAATCCTTGAAGTTTGACACCACTTCAACTTAAACTTTAAAGTTGAACTGTTTCTCGGGCCCATATTTTTTTCGCACCGCAACTGTTCTGAGGACATAAAGGCAATTAGCAGAGCAAGACTGAGCCCAAGTACGCCAACATTATCGCTCGAGAAAAGGAACTTTGTAAACTATTGCGTGATTTCAATACCTGCGGGTGACGCATGCAGTCAAGACGGATGAAAACATAATCGTAAGCACATGCGGTAACTGAACAACTTCCAGCAGCAGACCTCAAAAGTTATGCGACCGATTTATGGATATTTAACTTTAAATGCGCGTATGCTCGTGAGCCAACAAGCCAAAGAACATAGAACAGCGTAGAATTTCGAAGAATCAATGTTTCAGAAATAAATTCAGCATGACGTAAGGGCCATAATCATAGTTGAGGCTGCTGAAGAAGCCCTTTGCTTTTGTATTTCGGGTTCGCATAGTTTTCAATAGATATCCTGCTTTCTTGTATCAAGAGCGAGGCGTTAAAAGCCAAGAAGTGTATGAGACAATTAGCACGCGCCCCAAACATTGTTTGGTGAATCGACTTCTGCGTGCTGCGAAGAATGGATGGGAATGTCTTCGGCTATGCGGATACAACGGAAGCGAAGTAAGAAAACAGACCCCCTCACCATTTTCTTTCTCCATGGTTTTTACGAACCGGGTCGTCGCCGAGTCTTCATTTTCACCCTCCACACTTTCGTCGGAAACTGCGTCGGACGACCTGGCGAAAAAGTAGAGTGGAACCAAAACCCGCGGTATCAATTTCCACGTTGCAAATGCTAGTCTACCGCCGACATGTACAGCGTCCAACATTTTTAATAATATAGCGGGAGCGACAACCATTCGGCATGTCAGCGCCTTATCACGGTGTCCGCAGGCAAAATAGGTGAGGGTACGCGCAGGCGCATAGAACTATTCTCTTGTGGGAGCGTCGTCTCCTCCGCTGTTCTCCTCGGGGCAACACTACCCCTGTTTTTCTTATCTTGGAAGGCCGTTTCGCGACCGCCAAAGGTAGCTAAGCAGCGTGGGGCACAAAATAATTCAGATGCAGTGGCAGGGGGTGTATCCCACTGAAGGAAACAGCGTATACTATAGCAGACGAAACTCATCCAGCAGATAGCCCTATGCGCGTGCGCGTACTGTCGACTATTTCACTGCTGAATACTGCGATAAAGCGCTGACATTCCGGTCGGTCGTCGCTCCCGCTTTATTATTAGAAATTTGGGAGGCTGTACTAATGGAAAGCTGTCGGTGTCAGGAAGCGACCTGGAGAAAATGACGAGTGAATATAGTGCCCTCCACCCCACCGCCTATTTCGCCCATAGTCACGCCCTTGTTGTGTTCTTTGCCCCACCGGGCTTCAGCACGGCCAAGTACTGCCATCTCGTGAAGAGAGAGAGAGAGAGAGGGAGAGAGACGCACATCACAAGCACGCTGCGGCAACAGACATGGCGGCGCACACGCAGGGTGCCTGCATGCGTGCTACGCGAGTAAATAGAGAGTTTTAATACAGCGGGAGCTAGCGCTTGGCCCGCGCAAAATATTGCACTTGTGCACCGCAAACGTTTTCTGCCAACCCCGATTTTAGTACTGCGCCAGCAACGTTCCGCTAATAGCGTGGTGCTGGTCAGAATCGTCGCTAGCACAATCTAGGATACTAACAAATAACTATAATTTCGCAAGCCAACTAGCCCGTACAAACGGGACCCAAGATAAACGGCGGTACTGCCCACACCGGTTGTGTTCGGTACGGCTTGGCACAGCGCTACAGTGAAGTACAGTCCAGTATTCTGTGCGACCTCAGCTACCTGTCACTGTCACCAACGCGAGATCGTCGGTAAAGGCGAAGCCCGCGCGCACAGAACCATTCCGGCCGGCAGCGGCCAGCAGGGGCAGGCCGTCTCGAGCAAACAAGTTTCGCGAGACCAGCGCCAGCCGCGAGTGGCCCGTAACGCCAGGGGAGTGAAACTTCCTATACCTTCCATGGGACGCGATATTCGCTCGCAGCGCCGGACAAACTCCTGGTGTTTGGGGGCGGTACTAAAAACATGGCGGTGCGTTGCAGACATGCATTAGGAGACGCCATCTTGATGAGGACTGAAAAGCCGAGCGGGGGGGGCGGGGTGATTTAGCGCCAATTCAAAAGGCATTCAGATGGCCAGCGCACGACCTTGTTCCTGTTGCGCAACCCGTAACATTATCAAAAGGGCAATTGTTTCGGTCTGATTGATAGAGTTTTGCGCGTCCACTTCTTTTTTCACCTCTTATTCTAAGTACGACGTTGTTTTGGTTTATTAGTAAACACAATCCAGACAAGAATAAAGAGCGCAGTTTTTTTTATGTTTATTGCCTAAATGTACCATTTGTACAGTAAAAATACAACTTGGATTTTTTGCGCTTTTAGTCGCATACAAAAGTGTATGGCCCATGGCCGCATGCTAATAACTAGGTATCCAGCCAGTGCACATTTGTCCAAGGTCCGCGTAGTCTCTGCTGGTGAAATGGGCAGGACACAGCCGGTAGCTGCTGTAGGTCTGACGAGGTGGTAAATGAGCCAGGTCCTGCCTTCTCGCACACTGGACCCAAATCCGAGATCTGGAATATCAACAAGAACGTGTGAATATTTGGGTTAGAATGAATACTAGCTTTATTGCTGCTTTCAAGCGCACATACGATAGTTTTAAGTGAAATCTCTGTGGAATCTGTATTCGAAATAAACGTTATTTGATATATTAGGAATTTTTCTTTCTTAAATTGATTTTGGCTAAAAAGACGACTTGTGACAACGCCAATTGTAAAGGCAAATTTTAAATTAAAATCAGCCTCTACTATTAAGAGACGCGGATACGTTTTTCTATCTGTGCGATTATAGTGTTCGGTGGAAAAGACCCACGCTTGCTCCTAATCCAAAATATATTCCTCCAGACGAAAGAAGCCGTCCCACACCAGGATTTCTAAACTATTATTAAGGCATATATACTTTCGCGCGCTATGTATTCCTCGGGTCTCGGGTATTTCTCGGGCCCTGAAGTAAACCGGTTATTAACACCTTATTTAGAAACCTGTCATAAATTACTAGGACAGGTTAAACCTGCATTGTCTAATTATTTATCGGCTTATATCTGTAACTCCTTTCTTGTGAATACATCGTTCCTGTACTGAAAGCTGAAACTCGAAGCACGGAACTGAAGCGTAAATTATACATTATAAGTGGTGGAATTATTGTTATGATTGTATTATAAACATATAGAGTAATTGCTTAGTTTGTATATTGATTGCTACAAATTCATTCTGCTATATGCCGTGGATTCACGTGAATACAAAATGCAGAACACACAATTGAAACGCAATAAAATAATTAATGTAGTCACTACTTAGTTAATATTGTGCTAACAATCCGATATGAACCTATGGACCCACCCTTTGAGCCAGGAGTGTATGGGGGATGCCTTCCTCCAGCTGTGGACATAAATAGGCTGATAATAATGACAACAATACTACTGATAATAATTATATTAATCACAACAACAATAGTAATAATAATAATAACTACAACGCATGCTACGAAAACACACTAAACGCAGGCAATCAAAAGATAATAAAAGGAGTGCAGATAATCTCACACTGTTGCATTAGTTATTGTATAGTTGCTTCATATACATTTTGCTGCATACTGTGCATTCACTTGCGCTAAAATGCAAAACACACGATCGAAACGCATTAAATCAATAACGCACGTATTAACAAACGTGTGTAGCTAATGTAGTCATTGGATTAATTGAAGATGCTCTGCTACGCATTTCATGCGTAATTCAAGAGGAAAAAAAGACAATCAGAATGTAATAAATAAATAGTGCACGTGTACGCTCACTTAAATTATAACTCTACTGCTGCAACCGCGTCCGGCTATGTCGTGCAAGCGTATAAAAGCAAAACGAGCAGCATGCAGATCGTACCTTTCGTCCGCCGGGATCCAAAAGAATTTTATGCGGCCTGGCGTGAAGAATTTTGACACCACTCAGTACAGCATGATCTGTGATGACGGTGCGAATCCATTCATGCGTCTGTTTCGATGAAACAAACTTCACGGTGGTAAAAACGGCCCTCGGAACACCGTGAATCGTGGCATACCTGAGAGCGCGACAAGAAACGCCCCTTTTCGGCGGTGCGAAGCAGAAAGGCGTGGTTCCGGTTTTCCACTCCGGGTGGCGCTCGTATTTTCGCAGTCTAGAACCACAACTTTTAAGTTCACTTGCATATTAAAAACTCCGTAATTAATAAGTAACCTGGTAATAAATATAAAATGCAGCAACAACGTTCATTTATGCTCGTATGTAGTACAGCCCCCACACGTTAGGATCGCTGCAGTCACGGGACAGAGAAACGGCGAAGTTTCATCCCCCTGGTAACGCCGCGAAGTACCGCCCGCAAACTCTGGAAAATAGCGTGCGTCCGCAAAATGCAAACCCTCCTTTTCCGGACTGCGGCTGCGCACTAGGGCGCGCGCAAGGAATAACGCGCGCTAAAAGCTAGCTCCCGCTATACTAAAACTCTCTAATACAACATATAGAACGCAATTTTAAGCTAATGTTCATGTAAGAACGTTTCCTTGTGCTTTTTTCTCGCTATTAAGCTTAGTGATCCGTTATAAATGTGTAAAGTGGTATAGTAATTCATTTTCATAAGAGGAAGAATCGCAGGTAACCGGCACTTCAGCTTAGAGGAGAGCCGGGTGATTCACTTAAGACAGTTTCGCGCCCTTTTCATTCATTCCCCCTCCACCTAAAGAAACCTCATGATATAGCCTAGCATAGTCGGTAAATTAGCAGACGGAGTTCGTGTGCGCTTGTGTTAGCATGGAATGAACCCATTTCCTGAAATTGTATTTATTGTTCTTGGAGCCACGCGTGTTCCGATGCAGGTTTGGCAAAGGAAGACGTTGAGATTCAAAACAAGTGCTCCAGCTGCAAGGCAGTAGTGTGCATCGACTTGAAAGTTCAACTTGATTCAAATTGAACGTTGAAGTTTAGTCAGACCGAAGGATTGCGTCTAGGCCCCCCATATCCACCTATTCTTTTTTTGAGGGCACCCGATTGACAAAGTTGCTATTGCCGGTAATTAATGCTGTGGTTTCAGTCCTGAACCTGCATTGAGCAGAAACGCGCGACTGATAATTGCCCGGAATGCAAGCAGCAAACATTTAGTAGAGCTTTCCCGTTCAGTTTTTGGGTGGCTTACTCGGGACAATTTATTGGGCACTCTATAATGTGTGCCAAATAAATGTCAGGCCGTAAAAATTGGGCGACATCGGCCCCGTTCTATAACTCCTGCTACGAATTTGTGATCCGGCTTTCAAAGATCTCAAGCTTTTTAAAGCTAAAGGCAATGACGGGGCGAACTAGAACGTCCTGAAATAAAACTGCCAAACTTACGATATCACAAATAGCCCCAGTTTTATGCACTGTTCCGATGTTCACGACTGCTTTACAGCTGTAGCTCTTGTTTTGAAACACAACGGCTTTCTGTGGCAAAGCTGCATCGAAACACGTGTAGCTCCAAGAATAATGAATACAATGTCAGGATATGGTTTCATTCCATGCAGACGCAAGCACACATGAACTCCTTCTGCTAATTATCAAGCTCTTCTCTAGGGTGAAGATCCGGCTACCTGAGATTCTTTCTCTTATGAAAATGAATTACCATACCACTTCACATTTTTATTAACGGGTCACTGAGCTTAATAGCGAGAAGAGAACAGATGCCAATGTTGTTCTGAACGAACAGAAGCTTGAAGTTGTGTTCTCTATGTTGTATTTACTAGCGCAGCACGCATGCGGGCACCCTGTGTGTGCGACGCGTGTTTGTGCTGGGCCAGCGTCTGTGTTAAGTCGGGCTCCACGAGGTGGCGGTATTTGGCCGTGCTAGCGCCCGACGGAGCACACCAGAGGACAACAATACGAGCTGTTTGATGTTCCAAAGTGTGCCCCACTGAACGCAAAGTAATGTCTCGACGCCAGATACTTTTCGGTGCAGCACCCTACAATCTACATATATCGCTGGGCACGGTGGAAACCATCGCGCTACTGGTTAGAGCGGTAAAAACTTCGCAGCCTAGCAACTGCGCCGGGATGGACCAATTCGCGGTTTTTCATTGCCGTTGCGGCCAAATGCGGCCGTGTTTTTATTATCAACGCGTAGAATGAAAAATTCCGTGTTTCGAGATTTCAGCGCTACGTAATTAAAGGACGCCTATGGTCAAAATTAACCCGGAGCTTTATATTAAGGCGCGCCTCATCGCCCACGTGCATCTTTGGCGTGGGAAATCACGAAATTTTATTGTTTTTTTAAATAAGCAATATTGCTTCAGGAAGAGCGACCAGACATCAGACTCATTTTTGGTTGAAGAAAGCAACGATGAAACACAAATACTAAACTACGTGCGTACGCACTGACTTGTGAAAGTGCTGTTTCTGCGTTTTTTACACATACCGCAAGCGCGCGTGTCTTTTTCCTCCCGTCCCGTGTGCTACGAGGTCTATCTATAATACACAATATTGACTAAACCAGCAGGAAACCACTAAACATAAATTTTTTGTAACAACGCCAAGCTTCTGTGTAACATTTCCCTCAAAGATGCTGTACATCTGTTCCTACACGATCTGTTTGCGCTGACCGAGAGAATCCCCTTACAAGGAGCCGCGCTGCGGCGACATCACTTCACGAGGGTACACCGTTGCGAAGGGCACCGGACTTGGGCCCAATGCTTGAGCGTGGCTTGAGAGTGCCCGAGAGTTGTCTTGTGAGCCGCCTGCGCGGAAATGAACGAAACAGTCTTGTAATAAATTTAGGATTTATTAGCGGCACCCATGAGATTCGTAGCGGGTAATGTAGATGCGGTAGTGAATAATATAGAAGTATTCCGGCATTTTCTCGGTCTTAACTGCAGAGCTGTTTAAGCTATGGGTGGCGCTGTGGATGTTAATTATGCTGCTGCTGTTGATGGTGATGATGGTGATTTTGTTGTTGTTGTTGGTCGTGGGGGTGATGTATATGATGATGATGATGATAATGCGAAGCCCTCTTGTTTCGGGACGCCGGTTGCCAGCAACCTACTTGTTTGTTTTATTGCACGAACTTGCCCTATCCTTAGCTAGCCTAACAAATTTACACATCACACCGTCTTCCCTCGTGCCCCTCTACCCTCCCCCGTTTTCAACTCGTATCACTCCCTCACCTTGTTTGCTGCCCTTGCACACTTGCTTGTTTTCTCCCCCCGCTGTTCTAAATTGCCATCCGTTTGATGACTCCTCCTACGTAGCACTCTCATCGTACTTTTCTTCCACCAAACTTTCGTCCCCCTCTTCGACACCTGTATGACAGTGAAGTTTAGGCCCCCCCATTACCCTAAATCCCAAAGCCTCCGCCAACGCCGTTTCCCATCGCCCCGCGGTGGTCGTATCTCTGCAGTCTCTGACAATACGGCCATGGTTTCTCGATCCCTGCCGCAGTATACACGGGTTTCATCCTATGAACAAGAACAAGTGCTGCGCCTGTCGTATGCTCCTGCTGTCACTCGCTCCGTGTTGCTATGGGCAAACACCTGCGCTCATAAATCTCGGAACCTATGCGACGGTGGTGGAGGAACCCGCTCCAACTTTGTGCCGTACACACGCGGGAGGGTGTGACTAGAGGTCCTCTATATAGCTGCCGCTGGGACCTAAGAGTTGCGCGACCCTTTTCCACGCACCGCTGTGATGACGTCACTGCGGTTATCTATGCCACGCAGAGAAGGCTTCGCTACGCCTGCACCACAGCCAACGACGCGGGAGGCACCGCGCCCCGCCCGGGAGAAGCAGCATCAGCGTCAGCGACATCGCAGGAATCCAGCATAGCCGCCGAAATGCGCCACTACGGAGCCTACATGCCTCTGTCGGCGCCATGTAGGCTCCCTAGGTGCCACCGACCAATGCGCCTCCACCGCGTGGCGGCCGCCGTCAGAAGCGTGGCGGCGCGGCTCCTACACGCGCGATGGGCGGCTTTCCCGCAGCAATTCGGATAACAAGATGGCGGATGGTCGCGCAACTCTTAGCTCCCAGCGCGAGCTATGTAGAGGAACTCTAGGTGCGACCAAAGACGTTTCGGACTGCCAAGAAAGATGGGGCTTATCAGGAAGCGCGGCAGTTACAGGTGATAATGCGATCGGCGACGACGATCTGAGGACCCCGAACGGGTGCGGGTCAGTCAGCATTTGAGCAAACAGCGTCGCCGACAAAACGAACGTCGTCTGCTCCTGACCTCGCTCGCTTCTTGTTGCTAGGGGCAACCACCTGCACATAGAATTTGGAGCTCCCCGGGCGACGGCGGCCACTTTGAAAGAGATGTGAAAGCCTGCGGACGAAACGATCCGGACCTACCAATCATGGTCAACTTAAAGCGGCACGTTCAAAAATTTGTCAGGTGCGACAGTCAGGTAGCTGACGAGGTGAGAGATGGGGCGACCGAACAAGAGCATCACTCCCGAGGAGCCGCTGCTTGAGAACGGATGCGATGACTGCAGTCCAATGTCGGAACAAATTACTGGTACTGATAATAAAGCAATGCAGTGTACACACTATAATGACCGAGTTTTCGTTGCTCGTTGGGGGGCTAACGACAACACGCAGAAAACTAGACCAAGTCTCGCAGCATAACCACGCATAAACTTATCCGAACCAAGAATAAGCTAGGTGCGTCCGTCACGTCAGCTGTTTCTCCACCCTTGCCCCACTAGTGCAAGCTGCGCCAACTCTTTCCAGTTCAACTGAATTCAAAATTTCTGAACCAAGTTTTCTATTAGACTGCAGGTGAAATGAACGCGCCTGCATATCCTTTGCTGAATGCAGGATCACAGAGCATCCAATATTAAAAATCTTTCAAATCTCTGATACCCTTCTCTAACTAGCTGGTTTATTTATTTATTTATTTATTTATTTATTTATTTATTTATTTATTTATTTATTTATTTATTTATTTATTTATTTATTTATTTATTTATTTATTTATTTATTTATTTATTTATTTATTTATTTATTTATTTAAGGAATCACTAAGAGCGCGGAGCCTTCTCGCGTGATGCACTGATGGCATGAGGAATACAAGGCATACAAAGAAACATGGAAGAGTAGACAATCAAAATTAGTTGAAAATAAGTATGCAGGTATTTACAAAAGGGTAGTGCATTCAAAGACGGCAGACACACTTTCCGGAAAACAACACATCGGAGGTCGTGCGGAGAGTATGCCTTAACCAGCACCACGTTCAGGTGTTTTTTCAGGTTTGCGGCGGTGGCGCGCCGCGTTGACGTGCGGCAGCGCGTGTCGTCAAAATGCACGGAGACGCGAGCTGACGCGCGTGCAATTCCGAGGTCTATGCTCGCAAAATGTTGACGCCGACGCACTGACAGGAAGGATCCCAGAAAAAAAAAAAAAACAATTATCTCTCGGGCCTCCGTCTCCAGTGGATGCGAAACAACTGACCACGGCGCTAACTAAACAATGAAACCACGAAACAACTGACCACCTGTGACGCAGCAGGGGGTGCTAGAATCCATGGATCCCGACAGGCCGCCATTGGAATCTGAACCCTGCAGCGTTTAACACGAAAACTTTATCTAGCGAGGCGAGCTTATAGGTTTTGTTCGAGGAAATAGAGGGCATTAAATGGGATGTAACAAAGTTGGCCAGGTTATGAAAGCCGGTGAAGCCTTTAGAGTGCTGAAAAATGCACACGTTCCATGTTCCCGTGGTCTAGTGGACAGAAGAAAACTGGTAGTGAGATTTCCAATCAATACAAGCATAGCTCGCAGCATAGACGAATGCTATAGCGTTAACGAAAGGGCAGCTGGGCTTGTAATTACGCCTAATAAGAGATACCAGCTCAAGGTGGTAGAGGGCTACGCGCCTATATCCAGCCACGACGAGTAGCTAGTTGAACGCCTCTATGAAAGTGACGAATCGGCAATGGCTAACGTAAGAATACCCTATACTGTAGTTAAGGGAGAATTCAATGCCAAAGTAGATATGAAACAGGCTGGAGACAAGGCAGCTGGGAACTATAGTTGGGTTGTAGAAATAACACAGGGAGTTAGTAGTCGAATTTGCAGAGCACAATAATCTACTCATCATGAATACCTCCTCCTGCCAGCGGGAGAGCCGGAAGTGGGAGTGGAGGAGCCCGAACGGAGAACATAAAAATGAAAGAGTTCATACTGTGCTATAAACCTGGCGTCGTGCAGGATGTGGAAGTCCTCGGAAGGTTGAGGTGCTGTAACCGCAGTATGATAAGATCTCCAATTAAGCTAGATTGGAGGAGTGACCGTAACAAAGTAGTACGAAAGAATTCGATCAATGAGCTAACAGTAAGACGGAAAGTTGAAGAATTCACGATTGCGCTTCAGAACCCATATTTAGCTTTAACCGAAAAAGCAGATTTTAGGACACCGGAAGGCAGTGATAATGCTACACGCATTATGACGGAGCGCGCAGTAGAAGTCGTAGGTACGATAGCTAGACAGTATACTGGCAACCTTTCCCAAAGTAACAGAGATCTAATTAGGTAACAGCAAAGCATAAAAATCTCCAACCCAGCTGACGAAATAGAACTAGCGGAGCTTTAAAAATTAATGAGCCTAAGACAGCTGACATACCGAAGTATAATATGCAGACAATTCAGCACGCTGCAAAGTATGCACTCTTAATCTGGATCCACATAAGATCCACTTAGTAACTGGAACTTTTTTGCAAAAAAGTTCCACTTATATATTTGGAACCGTGTTCCACATACCCTGAAAATGTAAGTGGAACAGTGCACCACATATTTTTGCGCTAAATTATCTGGATCGGCGTTCCAAATAAAAGTATACGGATCACTGTTCCAAATAAACGGGTAGTGTAAGTTACTGGAACACTGATCCACGTAAAATGATTATGGATTTATCCGGTGCGCCGTTCCAGGTACCTTCAGACCAGCTGTTTATATAAAACGGTGTTCCGATAGACGTTGAGAAGCTGTCTATGGGACTCCACTTTTCCAATATATCTGCTTTCCTGTTGGTATAAACTGAGGTCATTTGCCAGGCTGGCGGATGCATTGGTATCAGAAGGAAACCGCAAGCACCATTCTAACGCAGCCTTGACAGATGGCCCACAGTGATACCAACAATTGGAAAACAGAAACCGCCGCAGCAGTGTGGTCCCTGACTGTTCCCAACAGTTGCCTATCGGAGCACAGTTCTATATAAAAGCTGGTCTGAGATACCTGGAGCGGCACACAGAGACTTTGGCTTCACCCGCCGCATCCTGTTCTGGGTTTTGGCTGCATGTAAAAGAAAGAAGACTCGCATTAAAATACATACCAAACCAACTATTAGCACAATGCTTTTCAAAACACTAAGCAAATTTTATTCGCTCGTATTATTGCGTACATTTGAGATACGGAGACATATCTGTTTCCACTTGGGCAGAAAATGACCAGCGTACAGGATCAAATACCAAAACGATATCAAGTGGCCAAAACGATCTAAGTGGCATTTTCCTATTTTCGCAAATATTTACCATTCTTTTTTGCTAAAAAAACATGGGTAATAAAGATGGCTTTAAGCGCAACCGCGTCACAAACAGACTTGTACATCTACCCTCGCACTAACTCAAAAAGCATTACACAACAGTGAGCATAAAATATGCTGTTTCATCACATGAAATCAGGTACCGCGAATGCGGAAGTACCCACAGCGCTTGCCATACCATGTTTACGCATCCCGGTTCCAAAATATGCAGTTTGCTATTAAAATGTAGGGAAAAGCCAAAAATACAAGCCATACACGGTTGGATTATCACAAGACCTGCAAGAGTGTAGGAAAAGAACACCCGAGCCAATACTAACAATATAACATTTGCACAGAAAAACTTATCGGAAGCATGTGGCACTATTGCACAACTAAAACACATCATATATCAATATCAAGCTAACTGTAATATCAAGCTAACTGTAGCCAAAACCGACTATATACGCGCCCTGAAAAAGCCTTTCACTGAAGCCGCGTTGCTTCCCCGACAATATGTAGCTATTTAAAATAACTTATCAAAAAAAGCTCATAGCACCCAGTGTGAATCTTAAAAATTTTACAAACCAGATAGCTCGGAGCATGTTACGCATTTTAAAATTTAACAAGCAGCCTAACTCTAAAGACGTTATTAATTCCCTCAAGAACAATTCAGACATCCCAAATAACCAAGCCAGGTAGTGTTGAAACATACACGTAATCAATTTTACCAAGCGAACTTGGAAGCATTTTTCCAGCCGGAACATTTATCTCAGGTAAAATTCACAGTTGCGTGCTATACAAACCCTACTATCATGACGACAGTATGCTTGTGACCAAAGCACTGCCTCTAACAAGCAAGAAATGCAACTTAGTCCAAAGTAAACACCTTTTCAAGCCAAATATGTATATTTCGCATTCTTCTAGGGCTTAGGTGTCAGCTAAGATACAGAACAAAAATTGATTAATAAAGCCCCAAACCGTCTGTGTAAATAATTACTCTCACGTTTGCATCCATCAACAGCAGCACTGCCACGGAAAAAAAATTTCGAGCTGCACTTTAATAATAAAAACGTTACAGTGCAGTGTCATTAACTACATTAACAGAGTAACAGAGTAGCTGCAAAGGCAGCCTGCGCTTTGTGCCAATGAAAAATTGCAAAGGAAAGCACGACTTCACTTTTGGAATTGACATGCCGCTTGCATCTACCAATCATTTGAACCACGACATATCTTCCCGAATAGGCTTCAACGTCTAACAATAATTTAAAACCCCAAGTAGAGTGACCACATCAAGTCTTTCAACAGAGCTTTCAACTTAAATGACACCAGACCACTGTTAAATGGCCAAGAACTCTCTGCAAAAGTCCCAAGAACTCTCCAAAGTCGCATAAGTTTCAGGAGATAAAGATGACATATACGGCGAGGAGGATGACCACATCTTGATGTGACAACGCAGGCGGAAAATCCATGACGTGTTTCTTGCAGACAATATTTACGCTGTCATTTTCTTCTCTCAAAATAACTGGACCTCGAGAATAACTGGACCACGTCATGTACCTTTAAGGAAGGAAGAAAATTTTGTTAGACGATGGCTTTAGATGAGTGAGTTGCTTAGGATACCCCTTTTATAGCACAGTAATCGATTGAAATATCAGCTATTTCTTGATTTCTTTTCTGGGAATGCTGCTAACAATGTACAAAAAATATTAGCACGGACTGTCAATGGCCGTTCTCTAATTCTGGAAAGCAACCGCACTGGGCGTGGCCGTGGTGCCGTATTATTACAGCAGCAACTCTCAATGTGAAAGCAAAATGTTTGCAAAAGTTGAATGCAAAATAATAGTTTTTTTTTTGCCCACATGTTGCAGCATCCGAAACAGGCTGAATGTGAAGGTATTCCCAATATTGGAGTTCACGATTTATTTTTAACAGTAAGATTTTGCTACAAAGAAAACTACCACAAATTCAGTCCCGCAAAAATAAAATGCCAGCTTCAATAAACACTACCATAAATTGAGTCCCACAAAAATAAAATGCCAACTTACCCAACTAAAATTAAGATGCAGGCGTTCCTGGCAGGGCCTCCTCGGAGTGCATTTCCAGGAAAGTTTTGCCAACGTGTTCCCAAAAGCTCTTACTGTCGTTTTCACCTACAGGTCAAGTTGTCACTGAAATGGTGTTCCGAAGCCATTACGTATATTGCAACTACCTAAAAAGGGACCATCAAAGTTCCAGAACTGGGAGTGCGTACTTACTTGTAGAATGCAATGATTTCATCCCGTACAACGGCTTTCATGTGTTTCCTTTTTGTGAACACGCGCCTTCAAGAACGGTGAACACACGCCTTCAATAACCAGGAAAATGGCAGTATGCATTCCTTGTTCCATTGTTTTAAGTCCCGGTCCGCCCTAGTTCCTGGAAAATAAAAACAGTATAAAAATATCGAAGCATAAATTTACGCTTCCCTCTAAGAAGGGAGTACTACAAGAAGTCGTACAATGGCTGATTAGTTGTGCTAAAATTTATTTTGCAGCACGAGCCCTGGTAACGTTTTCAGGCGAAATATAAAAATATTTGAACATTTTTAGGCTCACCTGTCATTGCTCCATGCGGTGTGGTGAACGTCTGTATAATACGCAACACTCAAGAGGCACTCTTTCGTGGCTTTATGACATCCACAATGCATTCATAATCTGCCACACTTGTCACGACGACGCCTCGGCGTGCCGAAGATGTCTTCAGCCACTGTGAATGACACAGCCATGATTTCAGAGGTATATGTAAGGAATGGAAATAATTCGTTTTAATTTCTGTTCTTCAGACAAAGGAAAACAATTGTCGCAAACTACCAGTGTAGAGACAAATGTCTTCACAGTCAGCCATCTGGACAGGTTATACAGATCGAATACAGAATGTAGCAATCTGCTTTCGCAGTATATTTTCTAAGTTCAAGGAAGCACAGAAATGGGTTAATGTTGGGTGCACATGGTGATGCAAGAACTTATCACCTGAGCGTTGTCGGAAATTATTTCGACTCTCGGGTTACCGCCGACATTGACGGCATAAAAATGCAAGAGTGGCTTATTTCTAACGCGGTTCGTGAAGTAGCAAGCACTAATTATGGATATTGAATAATTATCCTGAAGTCTCAAGTTACAACTGATATTAACAGCATAGAAACGGCAGCACACTTTCTATATACGCGCTGCGTGTTGTGTTTCCACATTTCTTCCCCTCTACAAAAGAAACGTTTGTTACTGCGGTACTGCTAAGACAACAACTGTCCCTTCCATTTCTCTACACTTCCGGCAATGTTATTTAAAATAGATCATCTCAATTGGTCAGAGGAATTCGAATAAACATGGAACATAAACATGAAACATGGAATCATGGAACAGATAAACGTAAGATGACGCCTTGAAAACACATCAACACAACTCGAAATAGCGTCTACCTTGCACGCAACGGGCAAGCTCGAAGACTCCCGGCCTGGTAAGCACAGTAAATGCCTTCTACTCAGCAGACTAACACAACGCCGCAATTACCACCCAAGTTTTCAAAATACCAATAAATCTAAGGACGGACGCTCCGACAAACTTGCTTTGAAGTTGTACACGTGTGCACGCGCGATTATCGCGAGCGACTAACCCGAGAAGATTCTCTACCGCAGAGATACACAGCAACCGTCAATATACAACTAAGCAAAGCCACACAGTAAGGATACATCTAATCATGAAACGCGCAAAACCAGCAACTTCCTTATAGCAATGGCTAGCGTACGCAGTCAGAAATGTCCAGCCGACTCTGACCCACGAACACAGAAGTTTTGGTAAATTACGGCTGCAAACGTTTCTCCAACACAAAATGTTACACGCCGCGACCACAAGCATGGACGACACACGAATAACGGGCAGACAAGCGGTATGTTTATCGGACGCATTTAACAAGGATGTCACAGAACAACAACCGTTACCAAACATAAATAAGCAGCACTGACCTTTTTTGCGCCTCCTGGCAAAACTCCACTTCGTCGAACAGGAAATACAGCCCGGGGATATGAAAAAATTCCCAGTTGCACGCCGCAATCAACCCATTCAAACTGCTAACGGGACGGCGGTAACGGTTCTCGCCAGCGTGACTGAGAATTTCTTTAGTAAATATCAGGCGCATCGCGCGAGCAATTGAGAAACCCGCTTGGGAATGCCACTGGTGGCGCTGCATGCGGAAGACCGTAAAATTAGCGGAGGGAATCCTGGAAGATGGGAGCGCTGCTGTCGTTTAAAGTGTTGACGCAGTCCCGATTTTCATCCGTCGTCGTCGTACCCGTTGCAGCCCCACTGTACCGTGAATCAACGCAAAAAAGAGCTCTGCCGTGCTGCTGCTGACGCATGCGCATGGAATGCGCTACTGGAGTGGCGGTCTTTTCCTCATGGCTTCGGCAAACTTTCGTTCTTGCGGAGGCTTTGGCGATGCGCCCCCATAAGAGCTCATACAAACTCGGCACACGTGATGGCTTTTATTTGATTCGGAAAACGGGCATATGCGTCTAAGCGGACGTTTACGCCCACTGAGGCCGAAACAAACCGCAGATAATAGCCGCGTTAGCGCGTAAATACTGGCTAAAGTTGTTTCTCGCGGAGGGCCGTGAGTGCGTGCGATATCCGAGCTTAACTTTGGATGACAATTTATGCGTTACTGTTTACAATGAACGCAAAAGGGCGTGGCTTCATTTACTGCTTTTCTTGACAACAAGCCTTTCCGTAGTCAATAAAATATACTGCGACGCTCTTAGATACCTACGTTATATAAAGCTACTTACAGCTAATTAGCGAGTAATAATACATCGGCCCGTTTCCCAGCCCTTTTCCCTCCTGAACACCAATACTACAGGAAAAAAAGCAACTGGGGAAGCAGCTGGAGAAGGTGGATCATTCAATGAACTTCAATTACTATGAGAAGACACAACAACAGCAAGTTAACGCTGCGCATTTTTGCCGTTACTGCACAGCATAAATAGGAATTACAATGTCATTTCAGCATTAATACATACAAAACAATGCAGGTATCACGTGGTATATTTAGTTGTCCAAGTTTAGTTCCGTTCACCCAATCAACCGCTCCCTGCAAAGGGGCTTTTGTTTTTGCTTGTGGAAATTAAAAGGGACTCACCTGTTAGCATTCCTATCGGACTTACTACGTCATGACCAACGGACTTAAAAACCATCGTGCACCAATATGAATAGTTTTACAAATACATACCGATATTCACAACGGCCTAGTTTGCTTATTTTAGATATATGTCGCTTCTCTACTGAAACAAAGAAATAAAACTCTCGCATGGTAGACCGCTAGCGCCTTCCAGTGAAGACTGGAAAACCAAAATGCGTTTCTTGTTTTTTTTTTATCTCGGCAAAGAAATGATATACAGCAGACTCCCGTTAAGACGAACTCGATGTGACCGTAAAAATGTATTCGTATTATCCGAAATTCGTCCTAAGCGGAGGTGTATTGCATTGTGGATGTTACAAGAGAAAAATGTTAGGGTTCTTAATCAGTGTTCGTTTTAACCAAGTTCGTCTTAACGAGGGTCTACTGTATTTCTAGAAGAAGCAAACCGGGTTGTTAGTGTCATTTCTGTGAATTTGTAAAACTTCTTGTATCGGTACATGGTGCTTTTGAATTAGTAAGTCTCATGAATTTGCGTCATGAAGTAGTGAGTCCCATATGAATTGGATCAGGTGAGTCACCCTTAATAGCATGCACGAGACGAAAAATGCTAACGAACATCCAAGCATGTGTACCTGCATGCGTGACATGCTGACCTCTTCAGCTTTCATTAAAGGCGTTCTCTCTCTCTCTCTCTCTCTCTCTCTCTCTCTCTCTCTCTGCTGCGTGCAGTGTGAAATGCGGCACAGTCGGTCAACACTATGTATATACCGCATCAGGGCATAAATAACGTGGACTAAGTACCTATTTTACAGCAGATTGTAGCCATTTATACGTTCCTGTAAATCACTTAAAATTGTGCACGTACTACAACACAGCGAGCTGATGGCTGAGTATTGAGCAAAAAACGATGTTTCTGCGACACTTTGTGAACCAAATGTAGAACATGCAATAGTCTCAACAACTATATATATTTCTTTATGAGGTATCCACAAAAGCCCAATGAATTCTTCAGCACTACCGCGGCTCTGTCCCAAACGCGGAAGGAGAACCTGAGGACTTCTGGTCCTTCTCAAATTCAAGTCATTGGTGATTTCAGACGTACTGCGCGTCTGCAATTAGCAAAAGACGATATTCACTAAAGCGGTTTGAGCGCCGCAGACAACCTGACAGGGGTTCGTGGAATTTCTATTTTCGCTAAGATACCCTTTTCTCGCACCTTTCATGCTTTGTACGGTGTTGTTATAGCAGTGGACATATTTTTTTCTGTCAAATAACGTCACTAAAAATACGTCTTAGCCGTCTTATATAAGTAAACTGCTCTAAGACAGTTCCATAGATATCGACGAAGTTTATTAAATTTTATGTGGTGCGTGCGTGTGTGCGTGTGTGACTGCATGCATGTGTGTGTGTATGTGTGGGTGCGCGGGTGTGCGTTCGTGTCTTATCTATGTCTGTGTGCGTGCAAGTGCTTGTGCGTGCGCTTGTGCTCCAAAGCGCGTCAAATATATATGTGGTTCATTGTTCCAGTTAAAGCACGATTCAGTGCATACTTCACTGCAGCGCACAAGTTATGTGGAACAAGGCACGAGCAAAAAATATACAAAAGCACTGTCCAAAATTTTTACTGGGACATAAGTGGAACAGTAACTGGAACGCCCGATAGCGCATCCCCTCATTTATTCGGTTCCACATAATAACCACAAACCTAAAGAAAACAAATGCACAGTTCCAGATAAGATCCACTTATATCTCTCGTTCCAGTTATTCTTCGTTTAGATCCAGATAAAAATATGTGGATCGCCCCGTTTAACTGGAACTTACATGGAACCAGATTAAGAGTGTGGAGGCAGCCTTAAAGCAGTGAGAGGCGTCTAGGCATGGGGAAAAATCAGGCCTATGCACCTAAAGACAAGCAAAGCAATCTCATCACTAATTGAGACAAAATAGTTGTAGTGACTGAGGAGTTCTGTAGAGATCTATACAGCAGCCACGACATCTAGAATATTGCCGAACCAGGAAGTAGTCAAGAGAAGAAAGACATCCCATGAGTAACGATAGATGAAGTAAAGATGGCTTTGAATGAAATGCAAGGGGGTAAAGCACCTGATGAGGATCAGATAACAGCAGACGTCTTGACGGGTGGCCGACAAATCGTACAGGAAAAACTGGTAAACCTGTATACGAACACAAAAAACAGCGCTCAAGACGGGACAGAAGGAAGGAGGCTACACACACCGCGCTGACTACCAACAAAGTGTTTATTTGCCGCTCAGCAATATAAACGAAAAGGTTACAGCAAGATAAGTGCGAAAAGAATCAAGAAACAAGAGAAAGATTACATAAAACTTTAAAAGTATAGACAAGAAAGAGCATCTTTGCGCAGTCATATCACTAGTTCGATCATTTCGCTTCGACAAAGCAACAGAAGGGGTGCTTACGCAATCATCGCCTCCCTTATAAATCGTGTATGCTTCCAGCAGCTCACGCGTGCGCTGATTTCTGTAGTGCTTAATCACTTTACACTAATCAAATTTAGGAGTGCACTTGCAGGACCACACGTGCGAGTGGAGCCAGCCACCGGATTTGGCTTTGACATTGGACGCGTGCTCCATAAGCCGTACGTTCAGGCACCGCCCAGTTTGGCCTACATACTGGCGGTCACAGTCCAGAGGAAAGGAGTAAACCACGCCGGCCCTGCACTTGGTGAAGGGTCGCACTTGATTTATGTCACAATCTCTACGGGAAGGAGAACCATCATTAACTCGCGCACACATCTTGCTGAGTTTGTTGGGGACCGAGAAAACCAGGCGCACACCTGCTCTTCCCACAACCTTCTTCAGCCTGTGGCTAACACCATGAATGTAAGGCATCACAGCAGTCTTGTCACTGTCCCTTGCAAGTTCCTGTATACACGAAGGAGTGCGCAGTTCCCGCCAAATCTTGTTGCCCACGCTCTGGAGGACGGAATCAGGAAACCCAGCTGAGTGCAACCGGTTTACCTGCGCCTGAAAGCTGTCACTACTGCGATGGTGGCACGACCGGTGCAAGGCATTTTTCAAAGCTGCCGTGGCGACACTGCGTTTCACTAACTTTGAGTGAGCAGACGTGAAGCGAAATGACGAAGCGAAGACGAAGCGAAATGATAGAACTAGTGATATGACTCCGCAAAGATGCTCTTTCTTGTCTATACTTTTAAAGTTTTATGTAATCTTTCTTGTTTCTGGATTATTTCCGCACTTTTCTTGTTGTAACCTTTTCGTTTATATTGCTGAGCGGCAAATGAACACTTTGTTGGTAGTCAGCGCTGTGTGTGTAGCCTCCTTCCTTCTGTCTCGTCTTGAGCGCTGTTTTTTGTGTGAAGTATGAACCAACAGGCCCAAACACTTCCATTGCTGTATACGAAATGCCTAATGACTGCGAGTGTACGGGAATTTTCGAAGAACGCGAACATCATCCGCATTTATAACAAAGGTGACATGAAGCTGTTTGGTCTGTAGTTTTACAGTACAGTTTACAGTACGCTTTACAGTTTACAGAACGCTTCCGCAAGGAAGCGTACTCGGACCGCTGTTATTTTTCATTTACGTGAATGATTTGGCTTCTCTTATTCCAGCTGACGTTCAATTGCGGTTGTTCGCGGATGATTGTGTTGTTTTTAAACAGGCTTTATCTCCAGATGATCATAGTTCACTACAAGGTGACGTTTCTGCTATTGACAGGTGGTGAGGAAAATGGGGCATGGAATTGAACAGGAAAAAAACTGTACTGATGCGCATAACCAGAAAAAATTACTGAGCTCATATTTTTATAAAATTCAAGATTGTGTTATTTCTGAGGTCAAACAATACAAATACCTTGGCGTCACATTCACAAGCGATATAAAATGGTCCGCCCATATCTCGAAAACCTGTGCGTCCGCAATGCGTAAGCTATATTTTCTCAGATGAAAACTCAGAAGCACCCCGGCCAGTACTAAGATTTTAGCTTATAACCCTTTTGTAAGGAGTAAATTAGAATATTCAGCGGTAATATGGGACCCACATACGAAAAAAGATAAAATTCAACTAGAAAGACTCAACCGCAAGGCCGTGCTATTAAAATTTGGGAAGTAGAAAAGGGAGGACTCCCCTACTCAGTTAATGAATAATAATCAATTTCAGACCTTGGAAACTCACCGAAAGATCAGTCGCGTTGCATCCTTATATAACTGTCTCTCAGGGAAAATTAAACTAAACCTACCCGATTATGTAAAACCTCTAGCAACAAGGAGGACTCGTCACAATAACCAACATTCATTGGCTCCCATCTTCGCAAAAACAAATACAGTAGCGACAAGTAGTTTTTTCCCTCAAACAATTGAAGATTGGAATTTACTCCGTGCACAATTATTTCTTGGTTCTGATTTCATCACTGTGGTAGGAAAATATTTCCCTCTTTAAATTTAGGGGACAAACATTTTCCTACTTGTCAATGTGTAACCTTTATGTGAATAGTGTCGTGCATTTAGCGTTGTACCCTGTCCTGCTTGGGCCAAATTTTTGGCCTGCAGTATTGTCAAATAATCATAATAATAATAATAGACCGAACAGCTTACAGTCAGTCGTCTACAAAGTATTCACCAAGGTAATCGCTAACAGAATTTCTGCCACCTTAGATTTCAGTCAACCCAATGAACAAGCAGGTTTCCGTAAAGCTATTCAACAATAGACCATATTCCCACGATCAGTCAGGTGATAAGGAAGTGCGTGGAGTATACTCAACACCCATTTATAGAGCCTTGAGAGATTATGAGAACGCCTTTGACTCGGTCGAAACCTCAGCAGTCATTCAGGCATTACGGAACCAGGGGGTAGATGAGCGTTACGTGGAATTTTAGAGGTTATCCACAATGGCTCCACAGCTACCTTTGTCCTTCATAAAGAGAGTAGTAAAATACCGATAAGAAAAGGCGTCAGACAAGGAAACAATCTCTCCAATGTTATTCACAGTATGTTTACACGAGGTATTCAGAACATTGGATTGGGAATCGGTGGGCGTAAGAGTAACAGAGAATACCTCAGTAACTTCAGATTTGCTGATGACGTTTCTTTGCTAATAACTGGGGGGACTAATTGAAAAGGATGATTACCGCACCGGCCAAGCAGAGTAGAAATAAAGGCCTGAAAATTAATATTTAGGCAACTAAGGTAATGCTCAATAACATGGGGAGACCCACGTGGTTGAGATAGGTGGCGAGGCAGTGGAAGTAGTTAGCGAATGTGCCTACTTAGGGCAAGTTGGGACACCGGATCCTACGTATGAGGCAAAGATAATTCGAAGGATAACAATGAGGTGGAGTGCATTCGGAAGGCCTTCTCGGATAATTAATGGCAGCCCATCATTGTCCCTGAGGAAGAAACTGTATGACAGGTGCATCTTATTGGTACTCACCGATAGGGCAGAAACTTAAAGGCTCAGTAAATGGGTTCAACATAAATTGAGGATAACTCAGCGAGCAATAGAACGGAAGATGATAGGTGCAACGTTAACGGACAAGAAGAGAGCGGAGTGTATCAGGGGGAAAACGTGTGTTAAGGACATATTAGTAAAAATTAGGAAGAAGAAATGGGTGTGGGCAGGGCATGTAATGCGAAGGCAAGATAACCGTTGGTCATCAGGGTAACAGACTGGACCTCCATGAGAAGGCAAGCGGGCAATGGGCAACAGAAAGTTAGATGCGCAGATGAGATCAAGAAGTATGCGGGAATAAATTGGTCGCAGTTAGCACAGGACGGAGATAATAAGAGATCGATGGGAGAGGCCTCTGCTCTGGAGTGGGCGTAGATAGACTTCTGCGGCTGCTACTGCTGATGATGATGATGGTGATGATTGTGACAACTCTTTCGCCGTTATTCCAAACACTTCCTTTCTAACTACACCGCACAGGCTACACACTCCCATCTACACTGCGTACAAGCCGTGGTGCAGCCACGGGTCTGTTTTGACGGCGGTCTGTTTTGAGCTGCATTTTGAAAGCTTGGTTAGGCATCATTTAAGCAACAAAGGCCGCGCCATTACAGCTATGCCCCCTTTTGTTCTCTCCTGGTCTGTCGCTCGGTCGGCGGAACGACGACACAGCTACAAAATTTCTGAAGCGCTGAGTTTCGTGATGGAGCAGTTAAAATTAAGTAAGAAACAACGCTTCGCTTCTGGAGTATGAGGTAGACAGCACGCCGGGCTGATATTTTATGGGAGGCATACGCGCAACGTATTTTGAATAGTGTCAATACAATTCCGTCAAAAGTACTAGTTCTTCCTCAGGTGCTTGCGATATTATACTGTGGTCTCATGGGCGCCACACGCGTCTCAAATGTTTTGAACTGTTGCCTGAAAAGCGAACAGGCACATTAGCTTGATCGTGAAGAAAAAGCGAAATTTCGCCTAAACAAAGCCGAGCCAAGCGCAACCGTACTGAGTTTTTCCTCAATCGTCATTTTATTACAGGTGATGTTTGCTCCAGTTTACAAACTATTGTGCTTTGAATTCTCTACATGTCTGCATGCTCGTCTCAGTGTACCTCTATAGGTTCTGAAAGGGACCCCAAGCAATCACCCAATCAAAGCTTACTAGCTGGGTGATGTCTCCAGAATCTCTTGCTGCAAACTATACTCAATGCAACAAAATATAATAGCATTAGAACCCGAAGAGTTGTTCACTCCTCCTAGAAAACTAGTGAGTGGCATAAACGCCCACCGAATTGTGCACTGACAATGCAGGGATGCTTTCAGCGTGTGCAAACATAAATGCGCGGCAAGGTTCGCGTCAAGGCTGCAGGCGAGGTAGAAGTTTCCTGCCAGCGAGTCCGAGCTGCTCCCTTTCTCATGTTCACCCCTTTAAAGATATTAAAGTACAATAGAATGCCTATTTGGTGATCGTATTTTTGACGTGTTCTGTGACCCCCCCCCCCCCCAGCTGTTTCGGGGATTGGTTGGCCCTACGTTCTGCTTGCGATTTTGCTTCCTCCTTCACTGTTTCCGAACCACTAAGTGTCCAAATCCACGCAAAGTCCACTGTCTGTGCCTTTTTAGCAATGAAAGCAGCAGCATCCTGTTGCCCCTGTAACACTCACTAACCTTTTCCTGGGAACGCTTTCAGCCTTGCGCCGTCTCGAGCCTCCGAGTGCTTCTCGTCTCTGCAAAATCCCACAGGCCACGGAGTCAGTGAGTAACTGTAATTCCGGTCTTTCGCAGAGATTTCGCTTCCCAGCTTTGTTTTTTTTTTCACGCCAGTAATTGCTCATCTATGTTGTTATTCATTGGGTTATACATGGGCCGCAATTTTACAAGCCTGGATTTAACTCACCCGAAAACCCTTCGCTTTTTTTCCCCTGAAAATGCGCAGAGGGAATACAAACGAAAATAACTAATATTTAGAAGAGGCGTCTGCACAGATGAGGAGCCGGTCCTCCCTCAACTAAAAAAGAATGTTCACAGTGGAGCAGGTGATTGCTGCTTGGGAAACGGATAAAGTATGATAACATGTTTGACTCTCCTCTCTGTAGCATTGCAGTCCGCCTTGTCTGTTTACGTTCACCCAAATCCATGAGTTATCGCATGTAGCTTTTTTTTTATCGCTTTAACATTCTATCATTACTTCTTGGGCTGTTCGGGAAAAGCTTGACCAGGTAGTAGAAGATATGATAGGAGCATCGCTGAAACCGTTGAGAGGGTACTAAGAAAAGCCCCCATACACAGATGCTGCAGATGCGGCTTTTTGTCGCCAATTAAAAGTGGCCTCGAAAACGACGTGCCCGTACGAGAGTGAAATCGTATGGTCCTCCTTTCGCTCTCGTGTTTTATGGACATCGTAGTCAACGATTGCATCTAGTATGGTTTCATCGCTTCCATCACACCACTGAAAATAACGGCAAGTTTTATGCTATTAGCCGAAGGGTAGAGTTTCTCTGGAAGTAACAGTGTTAAAAAAAATGGAAGCGGCTTAGCTCAGCGAACCTTGGATATGCAAAGCAAAAGTTTGGCTTAGTCGTGTTGAGTCTTGATTTCGCTTTATTAACCTTTGATGCAGCTGTATTGCCGACCCCGGCTCAAAGCCGTTCACAGGAAGAGGCCCGGCCTCCCTTTCATTCTCGGCGAAAGCGGCGCAAGATGAGTCACATCGCCGGCCCCAGCGGTGCATGAGTGTGAGGCTGCGGGTTTGGTCGGCTGTCGATCAGCTGAGCGGCCACTCCGTCGTTGCCGCGACGGGAGCGGCCACGATGTCAGAAGAACAATTTAACATGGGGCCTGTGCGCAGCGCCGACAGCGGGCCCGGCAAATTACACGATGCCCTTTAAGGGGTGTGTCGCCAGCGGTGTGTCTCCGGTCAAAAGGTTACCTTGCACATCATCCGCGAAATCGCTGGTCGAAAGTAGTAAAGCTTGCATGGACGCAGCCCCTGCGTGATTACACTGCAGTGAGCGCGCGTCGAACACCGATAGTGGCGTCAGTGCGTCATGTGCCCGTGCGCCCGTGTGCGATGAACAGTGCGCCACAACAAACACGTGTAGCGCGCATAAAACCCGGAACATGCGCACAACCGACCAAGTGGCTTAAAAGCGGCTCTCACAAGAGCACCTGGGGGAGTTGGACGACACAGGCCAGCCGCAACGGATCGCCGGGATGGGAGCGGAAAGAGGCCGTGAACCGCAACACCGACCCTTGGCAATCCGAGACTACGCGGTTCATCTGGTGAACGTGGGCGGTGTGGCTTAGGAAAATGAACTTCGAAACATTTGTGAGTGTTCCGGAATCGCCGTCTTATTTTTTGCACAGTGGAGGCAGTAATCTTCCTTATGTCGCGATGCTCCCTTGACCATTCTGTTCTATGCGGATGGTTTTCCAGATTGTCTTTCTGTTTCCCGGATTAAACCGATGATTTCTGTTCCTTGTGTGTCGGCGTCACTTCGTAGAGCGGGGTCAGGCTCGCGAACCATTCACACAGGAAGGAGGGTCTTTGAAGCTTTGCTTTGAAACGAAACCTCCGTGTCTGAATGTAAGGTACAAAGCTTGTAAACGCACTATGTACCGCAATGCGTTTTGATTGTTGAAGAAGTTGAATACAAGATCTTTTATAGTACCGTTCACATTTTTTAATCTTTGAACAAATGCTATGAGAGAATATGCCTGTATCGTTTGGTGGCCCCGAAGGTGTTCGCTTTAGCACTCCCCCCCCCCTCCCCCCTTTCTTAATCTTCAATAATCATGTCATGGGAAATATTTCGGATGATTGACTTATTTTTGGGTTTTAACGCACCGACGCAACGCAGGTGATGAGGATGAGGCGCGGCGTAGTGGAGGGCTCCGGATTAATTTTGGCCAACTGGGGATCTTCAACGTGCGCCGAAATCTTGCCCACACGGGCGTTTTCGCTTTTCGCCTCCGGAAAAGCGGCTGCCGCAGCCCACTTGAAATATCTCATTGAACCTGAACGTTTTTACTAAATATTGCGTTAATAATGAAGAAATCAATAGTCTTCAATGTTAAATCTTTCTCAACGGACACGCTAAGCAACAAATGTACACTAACCCCAACAAAACGGTGTACCACACAGTAACAAAATGACCCATACATATCTTTTGCTGGAGTCATGGTAAACAGCTGGGCAAAGGAAATAAAACAAACATTAGGGGGTAATCCTAACATTTACACTTACATGAGAGAGCAGTTGCACCCGCACCCCGTCGCTGTTCTGGGCAAGTTGTTTTTATATAGAAAGTTGTGTCGGCTCAGGCCAATATTGAAAATATTTGCTTACAGTAACTTTATCAGAAGGGAATTAAAATGCGCCAAGAGAACATGTTTCTTGTGCACTGCACGAGCAATAAAGGCTGGAAAAGGTACACAAATATCTGAAAATATTCTGTAGAAATACAGAACATTGCCTACTATTGCGTAGCAGTCTTATCCAGCTTGTTTTGAGTGTGAGCTTTTACACTCAAATGTTTTTCTTATTCTAAATCTTGCCTGACCAATTATCTCCATTACCCCATTATTACGATTGCAGGTGGAACATTTGCGAAATCTAAATTATTGTGGAAATGCTGACGTTATGCGGTTTGCCATTTTCGGTAATTGCATATTTATATTTTTTAGTTTTTCAGGGGGGTGCGGCACGTGCGGGCGTTCGGCAGACGTGTCTCACATCGGCTCCGCATATTATGCCATTTTCTGCCGGACCTTTCTCTCCCATCGAATCAAATCTATTGTCAACGTGCAAGGCTTAGTTTACGGAATCTGCAGACACCAAAATTTGGTGAGTCCTCGCATTTTTCGCGAAGTTATCGCCTTTTAAAGTTCGCTGGCGAGGCCGCCCCGCTAAGCCTACTTTAGGCCTAGCTCGACCTCGGCCCAGCGCGCCATGGCGGCCGCTCTTACGGCCACGTCAGCCACTTCTGCCGACACTACGGCAGACATGGAGTTCGAGGGAACCATAACGAACGCTGGTATGGAACCTACCGAAACGACTGTTGTGCTAAATCACGAGGGAGGCCGAACGCTCGCTATAGTGGCGGGAGAAGAAGCCGCGCCAACGGACAACGACGGCTGGATCACAGCTGGAAGGAAACTACAACGCCGGCACGCCGAGGAGCCCGCAGGTAAGCCAGTCCTTACCCCGGCAGCCTCGCAGCCTAAGAGTAACTCGCGTTTCGCGAGGCAGGTGACCGCTAGAATTAGCAAGGCAGCTCGCATGCCCGTGTCACTACCGAAAGAAGAGATCAAGATCATTGTCCGGCCACGTGGCGGGCTACACGTAGCCCGAACGGAGGCCACTCGCCTCATGACGGCCATCATTACGGCCGCGGGAATCACTATGCAGGAGTCTAAGATAGACACCATATGCACAAACCCTACCCAGAACATTATCATTGTTAGCACGCCCAGTGAAGATCGCGCTCGGAAATACGTGCAAGTTAAGCGGCTGCAGATAGGGAACGTGGAGTATGGAACTTTCGCGTACGTCTCAGCTCCCAACGGAACCGCGAAAGGTGTGATCAGAGGCATCGACCTCTCGGAAACACACCAAGATCTACAGGATAATATTGTAAATGAAGCGAACCCGCTAGCTCTTGAAGCTCATAGGATCGGAAACACTACAACCATTATTGTAGCGTTCGAAGGAACTAAAGTCCCTAACACCGTAAAGTACGGCGCCATGATTGTGCGCTGCAGCCTTTATAGACAACACCACGAAGTTTGCCGCTGTTGCGGTAAATTAGGACACCGGGCAGATGTTTGCCCATACCCAGAGACTAAAGTGTGCTTTGCGTGTGGGAAGCCTAACCCAGATCAAGCGCACGAAGCCACGTGCAAACCCCGCTGTAAGTTATGCAACGGGGCTCACCCAACTGGCGCCACGGGTTGCCGCAACAGATATAAGATGCCCCACGTCGTAACTCAACGACGCTGGGAGAAGGAACAGCAAAGGTCGGTTACTAAGAAACAGATGCCACAGCCGACAGTGGAAAATTTTCCACATCTGCAGCCGAAAGCCCGCGAAAACACACAAAGGGCGAACGTCAGCGCTGACGTGAGAGCAGCTGCAGGCAACGGCGTGGAGAGCAATAAGAACAGCCAAGCAACGCCGTGCACACGCAATACATGGGCCACGGTGGCTAATGGAACTACGGCTCCTCGCTCTAACAACAACGCCTCGGATCCTCGAGTCAGACAGCTCGAGGCGGAATTACAGCAAATGCGCGGAGAGAATTCTCGCCTGCGGGAAAGAATGGCGGAACAAGACAGCCTCATCCAGGAGTTGAACCGCAAGGTCGAGATGCTCCTGATCGGCGAACACAGGCAAATGCCCCAGCCTCAGGCTTTCCAAACACTACCACCCCCGAGAACGGCCTTGCCGGAACCCATCGTGGAGGCTTTGCCCAAACACAGTCCTACCCCCACCTATACTACGACAGAAGATAGCTCCCCGGAAGAGATTATAGAAGATATGTCAGAGCCTAGGGCGAAACGAAGGGCCTTAAAGGCCAAGAAACGCGCACTACGACGCATTAACGAACGATCCACTTGGCAGGATGAAGACTCTGACAAGCAGGCTGAGTCAATCAACAAGCGGCTCTCAACCATAGAAGCCACAATGGCAGACATGGTCGTCAAATTCACCAACCTGGAGGCCCGGGCGCCGTCCTCAAACATGGAGGCCCGGTTTGCAAGCATGGAAAAGGTCCTCAATTTAATAGAGAAGAACTTAATGGCACCACAGCAACGAACAACCAGTCAACCGTAATGACCAGGACCCCGCCAACGGAATTGATAATATGGCAATGGAACATGAACGGTATTCACGGAAAGAAGGCAGTGCTCATTCAAGCCATCAAACACGCTACAAGACAACCGGACGTAATCCTCCTGCAAGAGACACACTGTGAAGTCTCCCCGAAGATACCAGGGTACCGCTCCTACGCTACCTCAGTTCCCAAGTCCACAGAGAAGTGGGCCCGGTCAAGAGGGGGAGTCTGTACCCTGGTAAAGAAGGGAATAGTATACTTGGAGCACGACTTCAAGCATACGACGAACACCGAACATCTTACGATTGAAGTGGTCGTCGGCAAGAAGAACAGGAAGCACAAGGAGCACATCTACATCACTAATATCTACACCAAGCCTAAGTACTCATCACAGCGCTACGGCACCCTTATTCGCAAGATCAAGCAGCTTGCGGGGGACAACACTACATTGATCTGTGGCGACTTCAATGCTCAACACACCACATGGGGCTACCAGCGCACGACGGCGAAGGGCCGGAACCTCCTAGAGGAGACCCGGGACGCCGACTACCACCTCATCAATGACATATCCACTCCTACCAGGCACGGCACGTCCGTACAACGGGACACCAACCCCGACCTGGCTTTCAGCAACAACACGAAAGTGCGGTGGCGAAACACCCTGGAGACACTCGGCAGTGACCATTGTGTAATCGAGATCATTATCCCTCTCAACAGTCACGTTGCCCCTCCCCGAACACAGAAACTCACGGACTGGAACAGGTTCCGTACCAACCTGGAGACCGTTCCAGACCACATCGACGACATAGAAGAGTGGACGAAGGCACTACTCACCGAGGTCCAGCGAGCTACCACGGAGCTAGAGACGACGGACGACATGCCCAACATGGACAGCCGGCTAGCGCACTTACTTGAGGCACGGAACTCACTAAAGCGAAGATGGAAGAGTCAGCGGCATAACCGCAAGCTCCGCAAGCGCATAGCCCTACTCAACCGAGAAATTGAAAAGCACTGTGCCGTGCTGTGTCGCCAACAATGGCATGCGATCTGTCAGGAGGCAGACGGTCAAATACATAAGAGTCGCACATGGCACTTACTCCGTCACCTGCTGGACGACAGTCAAACCAAGGGCACGCAACAACACACCCTGGCACGTACCTTGCTTAAAGCTCGAAAAGAGCTAGGAGACGACGAGGTGTGCAAGCGCCTCAACGACAAGTATCTACCGGCAACGCCACCCTCTTCTCTGCCGAGTTACACGGGCGACTCCAACCCTAAGCTCGACACAGACATTGAAGAATGGGAGGTACGAGCGGTCTTACAGAAGATCAACAGCAAGTCCGCGGCGGGACCCGACTGTGTCTCTAACAAGGCGCTACGCAACCTCAGCGACGGGGCGATCACAGCACTCACAAAGTTCTTCAATCACTGCTGGCGAAACGGAGCCTTACCCCGCAAGTGGAAAGAGGCACGGACAGTACTCATCCCCAAGCCCGGCAAACCACCAAGCATCGAGAACCTTCGCCCGATTTCACTAACATCGTGTATCGGCAAGGCCCTCAAGCACGTGCTGCTCAACCGGTGGCAAGACTACCTGGAAGAGAACAACCTCTACCCGGATACCATGCTGGGATTCCGGGCAGGGCTGAGCACACAGGACGCCATGCTCCTCATCAAGCACGAGATCATTGACAAACCGTCGACGACCACAAGCCCCATGGACAACCGGGCCATACTCGGTCTCGATTTGAAGAGTGCCTTCGACACCATCCACCACTCGGCGATTCTACAGCAAGTCTCCCACCTCAACATGGGAGAACGCACATTCAACTACATCAAGGACTTCCTCACAGCCCGTACCACCACCATCGTGGCAGGGGATCTGGAGCTACCGACCAAGACGTTGGGGAGCATAGGCACACCGCAGGGAGCCGTGATCTCGCCGACGCTGTTCAACCTAGTAATGATTGGAGTGGCCGAACGCCTCCGCGCCCTCCCGAAAGTCAAACACACGATCTATGCCGATGATATCACCCTCTGGGTGACGGGTGGCAGTGACGGCGAGATCGAGGCGTCCTTGCAGCAAGCCATCGACGTCGTTGAAGACCAACTGCAAGGCACGGGCCTCCAGTGCTCCCCAGCCAAGTCAGAACTGCTCCTACTACTGCCACGCCGCAAGTTCAGATCCGACAGCGCACCTGACATATAGCTCCATGCGGGTGACGGTACTACCATCCCAAGAGTCAGCACCTTGCGTGTCCTGGGCCTCCACATCGAAGAGCTACGCTACAACGGCCACACCGTTAAGCTACTGGATTCCAAGGTCTCCAGAGCCATAAGCTTAATTAAGAAGATTTCAACCAAATACGCTGGCATGAGAGAGCACAACCTGCTCAAACTCGTACAGTCTTTCGCCATCAGCCACCTGGCCTATGTCGCGGCCTTTCATGACTGGACCGACCTCGAGCGTAGAAAACTGGAGGCGCTCATACGCAAGGCACACAAAGCTGCACTTGGTCTTTACAACCACACTAATAATGAACGGCTCCTTGAGCTAGGTGTGCATAATACACTAGGCGAGATAGTCGAGACGCAGCAAACCGCGCAGCTTACACGTCTCGCGCAGACCCGAACGGGCAGGGCAATACTACAAAGGATAGGATATCAACCGAGGCTGCAGGAAGGTAGGGACTGGCTGCCGCTTCCGCGGGACCTACTGCGCAAGCTGCAGGTCGCCCCACTTCCCCGCCACATGAGTCCAGGGGAGAACAACGAAAGACGGCTCGCTCGAGCGCGGGCACTTACAACCACTCACTCCAACGACACCGGGGCCTTCTACGTAGACGTGGCCAGGTACCCGGACCGCAAGAACACGTACGCCGCCGCCGTCGTCGCAGCCACCACCGGTGAGCTCTACACGGCCGGCAGCATCGTGGCATCATCCACTGAACAAGCGGAAGAGCTGGCCATCGCGCTGGCTCTCTCCAACCCTAACTGCACCACCGTCCTCAGCGACTCCCGGACGGCCGTCCTGCGTTTCGCCGAGAACAAGGTGCACCCGAGTGTTGTGAGGGTGTGCGGGGCCCTACGGTCATCACAGACAACGGTGTGCATCAAGTGGTTCCCAGCCCACATGGGCACAGTGGGACCCGAAACGAACCGCAACGAGGACGCGGACCGGATGGCGAGTGCGCTCACTAGACGCAACGCCGGCTCGGTCTCCCCTGCTCCAGTGGACGATCACGACAACGAAGGTGAAGACTTCAACCCGATTACTACGTACGGGGAGGTACTGAAGTGCTTCCGGGACTCCCGGAGACGATACCCTGGGCCTCACTCGAACCTCTCTAGGCAAGAGGCAGTACTGTTCAGACAATTACAAGTGCGTGCGACGTGGACCCCTGTATGGGCGAAACACGTCCACCCCGAACTACAGCCGAGTGACGTGTGTGTGCTGTGCAGTGCTAGTCGCGCTACTATGGCGCACATGCTATGGACATGTGCTGTGACTCCGGACCCAACAGACGCGCTTCCACCCCATCTTGCTCGTGCGGTGGGCAAGGAAGACTTAGACTCTCAACGGGGAGCCGTCCAGTTCGCGATGGAGGCCCTTCAACGCCAGCAGTCATAGATGCTGCCTCCCCTACAGGAGGCTGGTATCTGCGACTAATTTAGCCGGCCAATAAAGATGTTCTCTCTCTCTCTTTAGTTTTTCATAAGTTTTCCTACCAATTATCTCATTTACGCTAATATAACCATTATAAGTGTAACTTCCCCATAACCTGCGTTACTGTGGAAATGCACTTCGTAACACAGTTGGCCATTTTACGCAATTATTTTATATTTTTATTACTTTCTCAGTTTTTCTAAATTTTCTTCACCCAATTGTCTCCTTTTACGCTATTATAACGATTAGAGACGTAACTTTCGCGAAATCTGCATTATTGTAAAAATGCCATGGACTATACGTTGCACCATTTTCTGTAATTTTTAAATATTTTTTTTCTTTGTTTTTGAAAACTTCGTGCAGCCACTTATCTTCATTTACGCTACTATAGCGATTGCAGGTGGAATTTCCGCGATATCTGTATTTTTGTGGAAATGCTGGACGTTACACGGTCCTGGCTGGGGGGGGGGGGCGTACTCGGAAAAGAATGCGACGCATTAAACTTATCTGCCCTAAACGGAGACGCTGACTAGCCACGTACTGTGTAATCTGACTGTGGCATTTCTGCCGTAATAATTACATATGCAGGGCCAGTGAAACAGATATTTAGCGCATTGCGCTTTCGTTAAAACCCTGCAATGTAAGTGTACCCTCCATTCAGAATCCCGGTAAACAAGCAGTGCACAACCTTTAACAGAACATTCACTTAAAGCGAAAGCTTTCTTAGTGGGACCGATGTCGTCTTGTCAGAAAACTAATGCATTTCCCCATAGACCAGTCGGTCGACCGAAAACCTCTGATAAAATCTGTGGACACACGCCGCGTGTGCGAATTGTTTAAAAACGGTTACTTGGAACCGCGGGAAAGGAAAAAGTTCTAAATAGGACAATATCCGCATTAATCGTTTAGAAGGAGCACAATGGGACAACGTTATCGCATAAGCCACGTATCAGCGTATGCACTTGATAGTGCGCAAGAAATCGTCGCATGGGCGCATGGTCGTATAAGTTCGTTGGAGGTTTGCGATTTCGGTCTTTGAAGGTTTCGCGATGGATTGGAGGCACTTCACGCGAATGTTGAACGCACCTTTCGAGCAGCTTCCCCAAAATCTGCGTTACTTTGGAAATGCTGGATGTAATACGATATGCCATTTTCCGTATTTTTTCATACTTTTGTTGTTTGTTATTTTTCTAAAATTTTGTTCGACCAATGAATTGATATTTATTTTGGAAATGACATGTGGAAATGCCATGTGTTATACGCGTGCCATTTTCTGTTGTGCCAGTGCAGTACGGTTTTTTTTTTTCAAAGCGTATTCCTCATTATTGTTAATCCAATCACCGATCTCCGTCGTCTTTGCGGTCACATCAATGAGTACTCCTCACCTTACCAATGCTAGTCATTGTTATGGCCGCATCTGGCCCCTTATCGCAGTTATGACCTATATATAAATTTTCGGAGTTCGCATATCCGGCCTCTTTCTTTACCCTAAGCCCCTCCTTTTTCGGTTGATGGGCATTCTGCTGAGATTCCCCGTGCACATCAAAATAAACATCCTCCAAGGTTCCTTGTTTTCGCACTGCTTTTTCTCGCTCGCTTCTCTCACCCTTCCCCAGAAAGGAATAATAATTTTTGATTTAGCTTATGCATGAGCTATTCTTTTCTCTGCCTGCTTTTCGCAAATGGGATCGCTTACACTCTTCTTTAACTACAGGGTATTCCTTATCTGACATCGCGTCCAGTATAGCGACAACGAATTCCTTTTAGGAAAATGACATAGGCGCCTTGGAGTTTATAAAGAGGGAAAGTGAACATTATGCGGCTCTACACGGCACACTTCGCAGAACTTTGTTCGCATCTTGATAGCCTACTTCTCAATCCGCACTTGCTGTGATGTTTGACGTTATACCAAATTGTTATGCTTCACTTGCGTGTAACAATTTTTTGTTTGAGATATTTTACTACGTCTGACTAGCTTTTTGAATGCGTTGCCCCTTTCTAACCTTTCTTATTTTGTTCAACCGACACACACCCACACGCACGAGCCTCCATTCTGCCGCTTCACATTTTGTTTACGTTATAATTTCTGTTACGGCTGGTTAAGTATATATATCAACATTTTTGGCGGGCGGGGGGGTGCGGAAGGGGGTCTAAACAAACTCCTATACACGGTTGTGTACACTGTACCAGTTTGTTTTCTCCTATATAATTTTGTGAGTTATTATTGTTTTTCTATTTCTATTACCACGAACAAGCAGCTGTTTTCTTCTCTTCCAATCAAGACTGTTTTAATATCCAAGAACTTATTGATACTGTTGTTTCATGTTGCGTATTTCTGCATTTCCACTTGCTTTGGTCTCGTAAGGAGACTGAGAGAACATGAAATAAATGAGTACAAGCCAATTTAGTGATGTACAAGTTCTCTAATAAAAGAGTAAGGCACCTTCCATCCCTGTTTGTACTTAACGTTCCGAGTCTAAAAATTCAGCCAAGCGCACAGACATTTAACCACGCTTTTAGTCCAATGTTTAGAGCAAATCCTAAAATGGATAATACGATGCTGCGCTTGCAGCTGGGATTATGTAGGGTCCTCCCAAAAGTTTCCTGTCTTCAGTGACAATTACGAGATGCCAGGCTTTGTACGCACCTTACTGCGATTAAACTCGACTGTTACAAGAGTCTCTATATCTTCACGTAAGCTTGACTACTATGGATAACTTCATCAAAAACATGCTGGCATCATCTTGTTCCGGTTAAATACCGAGCGATATCACGGTTTGTATACCTGCCTCAAGTTGGTATACCCGCCCACCCATTTTGGTGGGCGGTACTTTCGTAATGATCACTCGATACAATGAACAGCGCTATATTTTCATTGGTAGTTTGCTATGGTGAAGTTCGTCACAACAAGGTAGCCCAATAATCCTGAATTCTGCCTACTGTTTTTTCATCGCGGGCAGGTCCACTTTTATTGGTGTGCGGCGGCAGAACTCCTTCATCGCCTTCGGGGTGACCTGCGTGCTCCCGTCCCAGGCCGGACGAGTATCCCCACGAACGTCACTAGAAGAACGGCAGCCAGCGTGCCATCGAAGTGCATCGCCTGTGCCGGTCGGAGAAACGTCCCCTGACGAGAACTGCGAAAAATACCAAAGGGTGCTGCTCTTCAGGTTCAGGCAATCTCGCCTTGTGTACCCGGGATATGTAGATAAATACCGCGTCGGTCGCGAAAACCATTATATAGAACAACATAAAAGAAAACAGAACACGCAAGGCGCGTTCTGTTTCTACAGCTGCAAATTCAGTGAACAAAAAGAGGAAACGTTTTTCTGTTCAGCATCTTCGACAATGCAATACGCGGTTGATTTTCAACGCATATTCCTTATTGTTAATCCAATTACCGGTCCCGGTCGTCTCTCCGGTCGCGTCAATGAGTACTCCTCACCTTACCAATGCTAGTCTTTGTTATGGACGCATCTGGCCCCTTATTGCAGTTATGACTTATATATAAATCTTTGGAGTTCGCATATCCGCCCCTTTTTTTACCGAAACCCCCTCCTTTTTCGATTGATCGGCATTGTGCTGAGCGTCCCCGTGCACATCAAAATAAACATCCACCAAGGTTCCTTGTTTCCGCTCAGCTTTTTTCAATGACCTCCGAGTACCCCCATAACCGCAACAGCAACAGTATTTTCAACCGATACCGAAGTGTACCGTTTGAATTAGGAAAGTGTTCATACTTCTAAAGCAGCATTGGTTTAGTGGCTGCGCGTTTTTGATCATTCGTGTGTATCGCATAATTATTGACGTCGTACGGTGCTTCCGATTTTTCAGCAAGAAACTCGGCTGAACAGTTGTGCTCATCGAAAAATTCGTCCAAGCGTACGATCTTCCGTACGTCACGAAGCTATTCTTCAAGAAACCTAAGCTCCAGGTTATGCGCTGCAAGATAGTGAAGCAGCGCATTTCGGGTGGGAAAAGAATATTGAATATTTACAAACAATTAACTGGAATTTTTTTGGAATGAAGATCACTTATGCCTGAACCGTGTAGTTTTTTTAGGACGGGGATTTTATCGGATGGGATGATGAAGCCTTCGTTCGGAACGAAACACTACTTTAAGCTGCTGTTATGGCAGGCACCATACCTCACCGCCTCGATTACCATGAACTCCTTCGGACTTGTAGCGGTATATTTCGGCTTGGTAGTGCACTATCGTGGCCTCCGGGACCTCGGTCGCAGCAAGGACTTTGCTGAATCGTTCGAGGGCTACTGCTGGCTCCAGTGTCGTGGGAGACGTGGGGTCACCTCTTGCTAGCTGGCTCCGGAGACTCTGAAGTTCGTCGCACAGCCTCGCGTTTTCGACGGTTAAGGACGCTAGCAGTTTCGTCTGCCAGTTGTCGTAGTTGGCAGCCGGCAGCGTTGTTGCCGCACTCGTTGTCTGTTCAGAGAACTACCGACGTCGTCCATTGTCTTAGAGGAGACGCGTAATGAGAAGCCTACGTAATGGGCGCTCGTTGGCTAGCTCTTGGCTAAACACAAGAGGTGCCGTCGGGAGGGAGAATGAATGACAAGTAAAAGGGCGGCGTGTATCATCTTTTTCCTGTCTGCTCCATTCCGGGAAATTTAATTCTGGTCTCGTGTAAATATTAAGCCCGTTAACCCAAATGCCGTGGCATGTCCAAGTGTGCGCGTGTTTGTGTTAGTGTGAGCGCGCGCGTGTGTGCAAATAGGTACATAGCACAGGCACATGCGTAGGTACACGGGTATATCCATAGGTAAGCTGTCATTGCACTGTGTGCTCTTTAAAGTTTCTGGGGATGAAATATTGCCAACCATTTTTCAAACGAGTACTGACACGAAATTTCTCGCTTTCAGTTTTTATGCTGTAAAAATACCTATTGGCCCAGTAATTACGAATATCGAACCGAAAGCCGTCAGCCGCCAACACGTAATTAATTATAACACGTTTATTGCAACCAATTTCGAAATTTGGGCGCCATGCGGGAAAATGGCCGTTCGAAGGCCAGCCTGCAAGCGGGCCAGCCTTACGTCACGGTCTCACCCCTGACGTCAGAGACGTTTTTCTTTCCTCCATGCGTTCGCCACATCGTCTGCTACGATTGGACATGGTCCGCATTCGCCTGCGCAGTCGACATGTCGTCTGAATCGTCAGACTCAGATGAGTCGCTGCCACCCGACAGACAGAACAACTTTATTTGGCCAGGCGATTAGGCCGGTGATGTCTTCGCCGTCGTCCGTTTTTCAATATCACTGCGGCTCGAACCGGTGCAGACCGTGATAGCAACAGGTTGTCGTCACTCTTTTAATCAATCTGATCGCGAAAAATAAATTCCACATGCGAGAAAGTAGATGTTAGTGTGTTGAAAAATTGTGCTAGGGGTTGTTATCAGCGCTGAATTTAAAAGTGGCGTTCAGATATTTGCCGCGATGGTAAGCCTACCCTGACCGGCAGCGGAGGTTCGGCACTCCGACCCAGCACTGCTGGCACCGCGGTGCGGCGAGCGGCCGAAAGATGGCGCCACCTGCGCGCCAGAATCAAAACAAGCCGCGGCAGATGTCTTGGTCACCGATGGCTGAAACGGTAATTATTGCCAAAATAAAGCTCCATATGCGAAAAAGGCGGTGATAGTGTGGTGAAAAGTTGTGTACGGGATGGTCATTCGCAGTTGTACAGATACCAGCGATCAAATAGTCGCCACGATACTAAGCCTAAAGTTCCCAACACCCAAGCTGACCCGCGCAACCCCGAGCCCGCTGGCTTGGGCGACAGTTCATGCGGCCGCCGCCGCGCACGAACACGGTGCACGTTTAGCGCTGCATGTGGTCGCGTGGAAAATAATGCATCTTGGTGTCGTCGTCGATTTGTCGGACAGGCTTCCACGAGAAGTACTTCGCATACCGCAAGCTTGCCATAGCACAACTTCGGCGAGCCCGGCGACGCGCACCACCGCGTCGCCGCGGTGCCCGTCGACATCGCGCACCGCGCGGTGCCGGCACCGCGGAGTTTTAGGCACCAGTGCAAGGGAACAAGCAAAGACGTCGAACACGCAAAGTCGCAAAGCTTACAAGCATTGCTCACACTGCTACCCCCAAGTCTCCTGCCCAAACGAATACCACCGACAACAGCAGCGCAGGATATCGTTTCCGGTTCCGAAAACGACTATATGACGTCACCCTGAACCGGCCAGACACGCAGGCCGATGTTTCGTCACGCCGAAAGTGATTTCGCTAGTTCTGCCGATTTGTGGAAGCTCGCGGCCTGGACAATCGAAATCGATTTTAGATGTCATTCCGGCCTCGGATCGCTGCAAAAAATTTGTGTGAGGCATCTGTACAAACTAGTCAAGGCAATGATATCATTTTTAGGCGTCAAAATTTGGTGTCAGTACTCCTTTAAGGCCACGAAAAACACCAACGTCAGTCATGCAGGAAATTTGGGTATTTGTCCAAGCTATCAGGACCAGTTGCAGTGCAGCACTTATGAGCCGGTACAGTGGATGGTGTCGCCAACTGCGACGGCGATGTCCGCGTAACCGAGCGAGCGAACGGGACACCGAAGGCCGAAAGAGAACGATGGAGGAGCGTCTGGCAAAAGTGCAAGGGAGAGGTCGGCACGCAGTGCAATGGTGTCATGTCTCGCACTGCCTCTGCCTCACACTTTCCCCATGCGTCGCCTCCGAGGAGCGCCATCCCCCTACACTTTTGCCAGATGGTCCTCCTCCAGTCGTGACTCATCCGAACCACGTGACGTTTGCGAGAAAGGTTTGGAACATGATTTGCAACACGACTTGCAACAATATGCTCGGCGGCGATGACGCTCTGCGCCGTAACCGCAGGGGAGGGCGCGCCGCCGTTGCGTTTGCTGATCACGGATCACTTCCTGGAACGCAGATAGATGCGCGCCGTGACCGAGACGACTGCAGCTCGCGCTTCGCCCATATTTCGCATTAGGGAGTGTTGAAAATTGTCAGAGGCTTTTCGCTTGCGTTTTCGCTTCTAACTGCATCAAAATAATGAGGCTATAATAAAGGTTCCATCAGCCGGCTGTATTTTAAAACAAGAAGTATAACTTCTGTAGAAGATCCAGCGGTTATGCTGGTTATTTCTTCCCCTCAGAAAAGAACTAAGAAAACCGGCTCAGCAATTTTAATTCAGTGTTCGAAGCAAACGCAAAGCGGTTCTTTGCACAAGCCCGGGCAAACTCAATAAGCCGTTGATTATGTCTGGGCTGGAGGAACTACGCAGGACGCACGCATGAACTAAATGTAAATATGGGTCTTCGGGCTAATCCATTCGTGTGTAATAGAATGAAACACCAAAGAACGACGCCTGCATGTCATGGACGGTCCGTCCGGTAAGGACCTCACCGATTTCCGCATTTTTTCGTAGTACCGGCGGTGGTTGAGGAGGAACGATTCAAACTTCTCTTCGTGGAGTTCTCGGCTCGGCGTTCGGCCGGGTGGCATGAAAGGCTTTCTGGTGCTGCTTGGGGTCCGCAGCAGCGGCGTCCGGGTAGCGTCTTGTGTTTGTCGCTTCGTTCCTGGATGTTAAGAACAGCACTATAAGGAAGGGGCTTCGAGTTGCAGGAAAGACGCAAAACCGTCAGTCTATCTCAATATGGAAGATGGCTGGCTTATCCCAGTAAATCGCACCGTTGCTTGAATGAAATAAAAAGCGCAAACTGCACGCAGGGAGCTCCACGGGAGATGTTTCACGCAATTCCTACTTGCAATTCTGCCAAACATTGTCTGTAACCGTACATACTTGCATGGATCTCTCAATTTCGAAGGCAATAGTCTTTCTTGTCCAGCTAAAACTGAAATTGTCTGTCTGTCTGTCTGTCTGTCTGTCTGTCTGTCTGTCTGTCTGTCTGTCTGTCTGTCTGTCTGTCTGTCTGTCTGTCTGTCTGTCTGTCTGTCTGTCTGTCTGTCTGTCTGTCTGTCTGTCTGTCTGTCTGTCTGTCCTGTCCGTATGCCCTTCAGTGAACTCGCGCTTCGAGGTCCGCTGAAAGAAAACAAAACAGCAGGGAAGTGGGGAGAAAAGCGCTGACGACATACGAAGAAAAGGAACTGAGAGAATCCTGAGGCGGCAAGAAAACTGAAAGGAAATGGAGAAAGACAAAGTGGCGGAGTGAGTAAAAAGTCGGCCCGTTCACGTGGCCGGCTCTTTTTCCGGCTCTTTTCATCATACCTGCCAACCGGTCAAGTTCTGGTCATGTTGGGAGCGAGTGTCATAGCCACTAAAATCTTCAAAACATCCCGAAAAAAAAAGTCATGACACTCGGTTGTCTTCAAGTCCGTTATAATGATCATCCACTTGTAGACTTCCCTGGGGCTCAGTGTCCTTGCCCTTTTCCTGCATATATTCCGTTACGCGTGGAGAAGGGACAAAAGCTGCGCCTTCCCTCCCTCCTCCTACGTCTATACCTAACGCTTATAGGGCAAAACCGCTCGCCGTATGAGGTCGCACTCAGTAATTTTAAACCCTTAGCCATTTCCTCTGTGGCAACGAACTTCATGCCTTTGCAGTCAATTAGTGAAGTGGAAATGTTTATGGATTCATACTTCTAGCGAACTTTAACACACGACGAAGAAAGAAAAAACGAAATACACGCTAGACTTTAACTTGGTTTATGCAAAACGGAACAGGAAAACACGCATTTATGTACAAGATTCGAAAAAACAAAGAAACAAGCACATGATTCTGCGGAAATGAAACGCCGCAATGTTTGCACTCGCTCTTATCGCTTTTTACATAACGGCGACTGCAAACATTGCGCCGTTTCATTTCCGCAGAATCATGTGCTTGTTTGTTTGTTTTTTCGAATCTTGTACATACATGCGTGTTTTTCTGTTCAGTTTTGCATAAACCAAGTTAAAGTCTAGCGTGTGTTTCGTCTTTTCTTTCTTCGTCCTGTGTTAAAGTTCGCTAGAAGTATGAGAAATTAGTCAGTAACCAACTCGCCCAACTATCCGCTTTAATTGGAAATGTTTGTGCAATTGTTAAACATAAAGGGCAATTCATTGAGTTATTTTAGGTTTTAACGCGCCGAGGCAACGCAGGCGATGAGGCGCGCCGTAGTGGAGAGCTCCGGATTAATTTTGACCACCTGGGGATCTTTAACGTGCGCCGAAATCTCGTGCACACGGGTGGTCTTGCTTTTCGCATCCATTAGAAAAGCGGCCGACGTGGTCGGGAATCGAAACCGAGTCCTCGTGCTCGGCAGCACAACGCCTAAAGCCACTGAGCCAGCGGGGCGGGTCTAAGGGCGAATTACCGTCATTACCTGCGGGGGAACCCACCCAGAAGGCAAACCTCGGCTGTATGCGTCACACCATGACGAACCGCTTATTCCTTTCACGTTTCCTTTTCAATTCATTGGTTTCAATAGGGATGATTTCGGCTGTCTATAACGTCCCTGCAACACTGATAATTATTTGAAATGGGTCCGAAATGAGCAATAATTATAAGACTGGGATGGTTCTATACATATTTCAATAATATTTTTGTTAATAGTAGAAGAGGCAATGTCTCACAGTACATAGTTCCGATAATTCAGAGTTCTGGCAATTTTGTAAAGCGGGCACATTCTGGCGAATCCCCAAAACTGACGCGTTCCACGAAGACAGGAACAGCAACAACGAGGACAACTTTTGCTTTGGCGCTGGCAGAGTCCGGAAATAGTACAGCGAGTGGGCACGGGGCTGAAACAGGGGGAGACGTTACACCGGTGCTTTTTTTATGCTTTACAGTGGAGATCATTTTCTTAGCAGGACAACAACAACATCGACGACGGTTTTTCGCTGAATGCGGCCCCTAAGGCTTTCGCCCTAAAATGCTCTTTAACTACGGTCCCTTCCAGAGCAAAAAAAAAAAACTTTCGAGAAGAAACGGACACCATTGTATGACGCGTTTCTATACGAAAACTACGCTCCGATTTCTGAGTATTGTACTTGCATTTCTTTTCACAGTAGACGGCGTAATGATTGCTCCCGTGTATTTAGAGCCCACCACGTTATCCGCAGGTGAAAATGTTAACTTTCACACGTTTAAATAATGGTTCTGAAAATTCATGCCATCAAAAAACACTACAAAAAGAAATCATTGCCCTTCAAACTATGAAGAAGGATGACCAAGGAGCTGAGGGCTGAGAAGTGCCCACAACAAACAAGTTGTTTTTAATTTTCGATTGGGCATACTTACTAGTTAATTAGCCGGATGAAAGTTGGACAGAGTAGCGTTTTATTCTAGCGGGTAAATACGAGGCTGTCTAGCACCGTGTCCTCCTGTAGAAGCCCATGCATGGGCAAACGGTAATTCGACAATAATTAAAAGGTAGTGTCTGTTATCCCGGCCACCGTGAGAATTACCATTTGAAATTTCTCCCGGCAGTCGCCTCTTTTTGGCTAAGCACGCTTCGCGGAGTTTCTATGGGATAAGTATTTCCTAAAAACCCGTGCTTACAGCTGCCCGTGTAGCGCTGTGGCATAGTACTTGGTTTAAACGAGAAGCCTCAGGTCCAAATCTGACAATGCGATGTTTTTTTTTTTTAGCTTTCAAAATTTTTTCGTCGTCGGGTTTTGTTAATTTTTTACTCTGGTTTTTACTATATCAAGAGATCAGTGCACAGTACTTCTATAGGGGGTTGAATTACGTTTAATATAGGTTGTGTTCTGTGTCGTTGGGCTGGGTAGATTAGGTTTCCCGCAGTTGGGCTGGATTTGGGCAGGTTATGACGCATTCGGATAGGTTACGCCAGAATCGGTGAGGTTATGTTATGTTAGGTTACGTTGGCAGGTAATATTAACCAGTAAATTTTAGGCCAGCCAGATTTGATGAAAACTGCCGTGAGAATTTCCCGGAGGTAATCCTCACGGCTGCGGTGAGATTATACGCAGCCTAATTACGACTTCACTGTGATGTGCACCATTTAAAGCGGATCAAACACCGCGTTATGTTCGAGTAGTCCTAGTGGCTAATTTACAAATAATTTGTTTTGGGATAGCTTCGATAAAACGTTAGTTGCAACCATAGTCCGTCAGTAGACATTCATATACAGAGTGGAAGTCAAACTTAACTTCACTGTGTACTAAGTTTGGCAAGTAATTGAAACTAAACGCAACGATACAGCCGTCCTACCGGGCAATTTCAGTATCATTTTTTGTTCAAGACACCTATTTTTAATTGATGGCTCCAGCACATTCACCACAAAGTTGGCTTTGTTTCAAGGTTAAGTTCCGTCGACGCGAACTTTTCCGGCACACCCTGTTGGCGCACGTTCTTTTCGTAAGAACCTAGCGTATAACCGCCCCCCCCCCCAATGATCTCTACGCATGTTAGAAACACCAGGTGGACCCTAGTACGAACATATTTTCCTCCTAACCCACAAGAGACAATAGAAATTGGTTTTCAAGAACAGACCAGCAAGCATCATTAAAGTACGCCGCTGTATTACATCTGTCATTAAAACGCCCAGAGTTAGAAAGGCAAGAAATGCATAACGCAAGGGATACGGGGCGGTGAACGTGCGGGGAATATGAAGTTCCTCCGGTTAAAGTGCGGCGCTCGACACAGCCGAACGTCTAGTCGTCATGCTGAAGTACAGAGTTTGCGAAGCAACGGGACTCGTGACAAGCGTGCCGCAACGCATTTTTCGTATTGGGCAAAATCGGAAAAGAAGTATCGACCCGCAGGGATTCATTTGTGACAGGTTCACGGCAATGGCCTTTTTCTACAACGCTGAGTACCGCGGAACTTGGAGAAACAAGATGAGAATTTGAAACTGGTAGCGTCGCGCCGCAGCTATGCCGGTGGGCTGTGAGAGTCGACTTGGTGAAGGCCTACGACTGCCGTTTCGACACCGCGGAGCACTTTAACGTGTGCTGGATTGTTTAGCCGGGATAACTAAAAGGCCGTTACCAAAAGGACAGTGTTAGCCGCCAGGATTAGGGGAATCTACGCAGTAGATTTCACTGACCTTTGTTGCCGTCCATCGTGGTCGAACGCCCCTCGTTCTGCGCGTGCTCGGTCTTCACGTGAGAGGCGCGCTGCTGCTGCGAATTGCGATGACGTTCCTTGATTTTGGCAACATACCCCATCGTGGGATAGGCCCAATTAGGGTGAGAATAATTCATTATGCACCATTTTCCACACTGAAATTCCTAGCGATACGATGATGATGTTCTCAGAACCGAACAAACGCACTCTGCCCATTGTGCTTAGCCTCAGCAGGCCACTGAATATAAAACTTCTCTAACCTTACCTCCTCTGAGGAAATGCACAGTACTACTTCGAATTACACTGTGTTGGCAAGGAAATTTCCAGAAGGTGCGAAGGTCGGGATGTCCAAGGACGCGGGTTATATCCCGGCAGTGGGAGCCTCTCTGTATGCCTGCGTGCGTGCGTGCGTGTGGGTGTGTGCGCGCGTGCATGCGTGCGCCCGTGTGTGCGTGTGCGTGTGTGTGTGTGTGTGTGCGTGTGTGTGTGTGTGTGTGTGTGTGTGTGTTGTGTGTGTGTGGGTGTGTGTGTGAAGGCAAAGTACGAATATGGCTGTGCGCAGAGATTAAAGCGCACGAAAATGATGCAGGATCGCCTAAATTCTCCCGTAGCCCTGTACTGTTGCACGCCTCACTGTCCATTTACAGCTCCGGCGCGTTAAAGATTTTCAATTTGAATTTAAAGAGGGGCGATATTACAGAAGGCCCGAGTTCGTCCTATTCCCGAGTTCCCGCTGCTTGGGCTATAGAAGAAGTGATAATGGAGCATCTTATAAACCTCGGGCGAAACCGGCGCCATCGCGCGCAGCTCGCCTGGCATATTTAGCCCCCCGTATTGAACCCGCTTCCGTTGATAATGTACGGCTTGTGATACCATCCGCATGCACCACCATCTGAAATTGATCTGCAATAATCATGCCCCAGCATAACTAGATGACCACACTACTACTTCTTTGAAATCCCCAGCCTGGCTGTTGGCCACATCCGGCGCGGGGCGGTCAGTTTTTTCGGTGTTCAGTTCTTCCACTAAATTATGTTTGCTACGTCGCTTTAGAGCAGACCCAGTGCAGCTCTGCGCAAGCCCACACCAAGTAAGCAAAGGAGTCCACTGTAGCGAACGGAACGGGCCCTGCTCCGAACCATCGAATATGGATTTTGTTTACAGTTTGGTTGAGTGTGCACGGCGTCCGCTCATCAGAAACCGTCCAAATTCAGCGTGCCAAGAGCGTGTTTGAGCATTGGCGAGTGTTTTTTAGATGAAGCTGTGTCATTTTTCGTCGACTATCTTTTCACTGTGTGCGAAGAATGCTGCCGTGGGAAAATCGTGTTGTCTTGGCTACTCCTATCGGCTCGGATAGGAGTCAACGCCGGTTCGGACCGAATACCCCCGCTACTGTGGCACCATTGGCTCAGGGTGGCGTGGGGACTCGATTTCTGTTTGGTACAAAGTTTGGTACTAAGTGGTACTATGCTAGCGGGCATAAAATGAAAACATTATGGCTACAACATTCACAAAGTACGCCATGGGTGGGTGTGGCTTCGGTAGCTACGCCGGGCCCACGAATGGGCTGGGAGTGTTTGATTGTCATTAGAACTGGGAGGAAACTCAGGCATGGTTTTTCACGGCCGAGTTGGACCCGTGACGCTAGTGGCGGCCGCTGCTTCGGCTTGATTTATTGTTCATGGTCGCTGTAGAAGGCATATTTCTACCCCGACAGATCTTTTAAACGGAGGAGGAATTTGGGCTTGTTTTTATCTCTGCCAAACTACTGTGCATTGGCTGTTCAGTCATCTGGTGACCAATACCCGCTTTCGACGAAGTGTTAGGCAGCTTTCCCTCGATGACCGTCGAGGAGCAAGTTTTGTGTGCGCTGCGGTTTTACATGACGGCAGTGTTATATCGCGGCGGAAGCCGCAGAAGAATGACGAAGCGACCACTGTCGTCGACGATCACCAACCAAAACTGAACTTTTATTCAGAGGCATGCATATATATATACAGAGGTCACCTGGTGGCAAGTAAAGACAACATAAACCAAATTGAAACCGAAACTGAAACACTACATATTCCCCTCCTTAAAAGACCAATGTTAGTAATTGTTAGCGGATTAGTATTAGTACGAAAATACACAATATTTACAAATATTTACAACCACACATGGTATGTGCGCTTCACAATAATGTCTGATGTACAACTATGCAGCATACATTCGACGACTGCTATATAACAAAAAAAAAACACAATTGCAGAACCACTGAAACGTCTCAACAAGACGCAGCTGAAGCTGAAGCTTGTAGCGTGGGCGTAGCTGGTGAAGCTTCAGACTGCGCTATTGAGGAGCGATCCTCGGGTCGCTCAGGTGCCAAAGGCGGGGTTGCAGGTTCGAAGACAGCGTCATGATGCGGATTCCACGCGGCTGATGGCGCAGGTACCTTGGATAACTTCGAAGCGTTCCAAGTTCGTCCATCGTCAAGCCGGAACGTTGATGGGCCTTGTTGGTGGACAACCTTCCGTGGGTGGCTAAATGCGAGGTCGCCCTTAGCAGATATTCCGGGTTTCTTAATTCGCACAAAATCACCAACTGACACTGTTGTCTTCTTCGCGGCCCTGCGACGGTCTGTGTACTCTTTGCTGTACCCTTGTTTGCTCTTCACGCGTTGGCGTAGACGACAGAGTTCGGAAGCAGGATCGCTGAAGAAAGTTGGTGATGGGTGGCCCACAACGTCAAGACGTGTTCTCGGTAGCCGCCCGTGTAGGAGAACGGATGGTGCAACACCCGTAGTGGCATGTGGCGTGCAGCGATATATAGCCAAATAGTCTGTTACCGCTTGACGAAGCGGACGTTGCTCTAACATTGCAACCTGTATGAAATCCTTGAAGACACGGTTGAACCACTCTACAAGTCCGTTCGTTTGAGGGTAGTAAATGGAAGAGTGCACGAGACGGATGGCGCGATCATTGAGGAACTTTGTGATCTCCGCAGAGGCAAACTGGGGCCCATTGTCGCATACTATCACGTCCGGGTAACCCTCACGGGAGAACACCGAAAGCAAAAAGTTTATGACGGTGCGGGATGACACTTCACTGCAGAATTGAACTTCTGGCCATTTCGAAAAGTAGTCGATGAGTGTAATGGCGTATCTGCAGTCGTGCGGTGCTCTCTGCAGAGGGCCGACGATGTCAACGGCCAGCTTCTCCCATGGGCGTTCTGGCAAGGGTACTGGCTGCAAAGGAGTTGCAGCAGTCTTTGCACTTTTGTCAGCCATCTGACATATTCTGCAGTTCTGGATGGAAAGTTCCACCTGTCTATCCATGCCTGGCCACCAGAACCTTTCTCTTAGTCGAGCTTTTGTCCGAACGATACCCGGGTGAGCTTCGTGGGCAGCAGCGATTACTTGCGGCGTGAGAGACAAAGGAACGACGATTCGTTCTCCGCGCAGGAGCAAGTTGTCAACGACCGAAAATTCACCGCGCACCAAGAAGAAAGGCTGAAGTTTGCTTGAGAGCGTCTTATGTGCAGGCCAAGATGTGGCGACATAAGTCGCGACTTGCTTCAAGTTGCAGTCTTCACGAAGGGCCTGTTGAAACTGCTCCTTGGTGAGGCAAGGTAATTCAACAAAGGACACAACCTCCTCGAATGACGCATCTTCCTGCGGAGACGGAACTGGAAGGCGAGAAAGGGCATCCGCTACCTGGTTTTCGGACCCTTTCCGATACTCTACAGTATAGTTATAGCGAAGTAGCCGTTCCGACCAGCGTGCGATGCGAAGGGGGCGGCGGCCAGTACCTTGCGAAGAGAGGAGAGAGACCAAGGCTTGGTGGTCTGTGCGCAACGTGAAATGCCGTCCCCACAAGTACGTATGCCAGTGCTCGCATGCCCAAACGCACGCAAGCGCTTCACGCTCTCCCACTCCGTATTTCCTCTCCGCAGGTGAAAGCGTTCGCGAAGCAAAGGAAACAGTTCGCAACCTGTGGCCATCGACCTGCTGGAGAACAGCACCTAGTCCGCAGTCGGACGCATCAGTGGACACTACGACCGGAAGGGACGCATCGAACATCTGCAGAACTTGGCTGGACGAGAGCAGAAACTTTATTTTGGCGAAACTGGCATCTACCGCATCAGTCCAAATGAATGGTTGGTTCTTTCGGAGAAGAGCTCGCATAGGTTCTACGACATCAGCAAGACTGGGAACAAACTTGGCGTAATACTCGACCAGACCAAGAAAAGAACGGAGACTAGTAGCATCAGTTGGCGCAGGAGTATTTATAATGGAAGAAATTTTTTCCGGCAGTGGAGAAATGCCTTGCGCTGTGATCTTGTGTCCCAAGAAGGAAAGTTCCTGTACGCCAAACACGCACTTGTCGTTTAACTTGAGCCCGGCTTCCTTAATGCGCCGTAGTACAGCGATCAGGTTGGTCAAGTGTTCCTTTTCATTTTTCCCAAACACAATGATGTCATCGATATAGAAGAGAACACCAGAGCATCCTTGAAGGATTTTGGACATCATTTGTTGAAATGCAGCGGGGGCGGACGCCAACCCGAAGCACACGCGTTTAAAGCGAAAGAGACCATCGTGAGTAATGAAAGCGGTCAAATCACGGCTTTCAGGATCGAGCAAAACCTGGTGGTAGGCTGATGCGAGGTCAAGCTTCGAAAAATGAGTTGCCCCAACTAGACTGTGGAGGAGTTCTTCGGTGTGTGGAAGAGGAAAGCTATCAGTCACTACGGCCTTATTAGGCTCCCGCAAGTCGACACAAACACGAATGCCTCCATCCTTCTTTTGAACAACAACAATCGGAGAGACCCATTCTGACGCATTAATGCGCTCTATCACATCCAACTGCTCGAGCCGACGAAGTTCTTCCGATACCGGAGCTCGGAGTGAAAGGGGAAGGCGGCGAAGTTTTGCTACAGTAGACGGAACTGAGAGCCGAGCTTTGACACGATGCACAAAACCCTTGGCTAGGCCGAGGCTGGAGTCGAAAAGGCACGCAAACTCATTGCACAACTCTGCTGGAAGGCATGCAGTTGAAACTGTCTCCTGGCCTGGGGCTTGTACGGTGGTAGCACTAGTAGTTGACGCGGTAGTCTCAAGGCAGCGGAGGGACGAGCCGTCAATCTGGAGCTGAAGGGCCTTAATGGCGTCAATACCTAGCAGCGATGTGCCTTGCGAAACAACGTAGAACAGAATGGACGCTTCGCGTTCCTTGTATACGACCTTCGATAAAAAGCATCCTCGCACGGGGATAGCTTGTTTCGAGTAATCTAGCAGCTTCACACGGGGCGCGAGCAGCAGCGCATGCCCGGCAAAATGCCTATCGAAAAGATCACCCGCCAGAATGGAAACAGAGGAGCCCGAGTCGATAAGAAATGTTAACGGCGCATGCCCGACTGTTACCTCGACGTGAATACCGGCGCGGCTGGATGCGGTCACCGACAGAATGCTCACAGCTTCGTCGGGCAAATTCTGGTCGCTAAGCTCGTGAACACGAACGCCCTGTTGCTTCTTTTTGCAAACTGAACTAAAGTGCCCAATGAGCCCACAATTATAGCAACGCTGACCTTTCGCTGGGCAGCGGAATGACGCGGCACGATGCTGGCGCGAACCACAACGGTAGCAGTAAGAAGAAGAGGTGGGTGGGCGCGTACATGAAGCAGGTTGGTGGGTGTCGGGATGCGGGCGCGTTTCGGTACGAGGTGCAGGCAGAGGCGGGTCGCTACGCGAAGGACGGGGGCAGTGTTCATTTCGACTGCGGTCGTGCGGCGTTGAGGGAGAGCTTTTTGATATACGCTGCACGGTGCCTGAAGCAATTTCTCGAAGGTCCTCAGTAGCCTGTTCGATTTGTGACGCTAATTGTATTGCTCGGAAGAACGAGAGGGTGGAGCCCTCAAGAAGAAGGCGTTCGCGAATGTGCTGGGACGAGACCCCTTCCACGAACTGGTCACGAAGCGAGTCTTCAGGTGAAGCAAAAGAACATGCAGCGGCGAGCGCAAGTAGTGCCGCAACGTACTCCTGGACAGACTCCCCTGGTTGCTGAATGCGACGGCGAAAGCGGTGCCTTTCTACGACGACATTACTTGAGCTTGTGAAATGTTGCTTTAAAGTCGCTACAGCTTCGTCGTAAACAGAAGGCTGAACGGCGGCAGCCTTGCTAGCTTCAGTAAGTTTGTCGTCGGCGGCCTTGCTAGCTTCAGGAAGTTTGTCGTCGGCGGTTGACTCACCGGTCTGGGAGGCATCCGTTGGAAGCGGTAGACTGGAGAAGACACGTTGACCCTCAACGCCGAGGCTGTGTAAAAGCAGGGCCTTGCGACGTTCGGGCGGAAATTCGGACGCTCCGGATGCCAGTAGGTAGTTTTCGAAAATGTGGTGCCATTGCGTCCACGGAAGAGGAGGGCGGCCGGGTTCAGGCAGGAACGGGGGCGGCGGAGCAAGCCCGATGCAGCTCATGGCGTCGAAAAGGTGCAGGCGTGGTTACGCCCCCCGAAAAAGACGCATCCTCGTCGCCATTGTTATATCGCGGCGGAAGCCGCAGAAGAATGACGAAGCGACCACTGTCGTCGACGATCACCAACCAAAACTGAACTTCTATTCAGAGGCATGCATATATATACAGAGGTCACCTGGTGGCAAGTAAAGACAACATAAACCAAATCGAAACCGAAACTGAAACACTACAGGCAGCTTCCACGGAAGCCTTTGTAGCGACCGCACCATTGACCGCCACCAGTCGACAGTCAGACGGTGTGCGCGCAATATGATCACTTGACAGGCATTTCCCTGACCTCGCCTTTCTTTTACGTGGGTCGCCGGACATTTCTTCCGCAGGGTATAGCGCGCGTCTATCCGCCTGCAGCCGCCGGAGTGTGCGCTTCAGTTATCGTCTGCTGGCAAAACTTTTGAGAAGGAGGCGATGCATCACCGTGCGTTTCATTTATCGTCAGCGCGGCAGCGCCGTTACGTGACGCAACTTTTTTTTTGTGGAAACGTAACTGGCAGAACAGCCTATCATCACAGGCGATCTCTATACATTTTGTCGGGTTTTCATCAGCGTTCCCAGCGTGTGACAGGAAGCATAGAATGGAAAGCGAGTAAAAAGGAGCGTTGAGAATTGAAGTAACCGCGTGACGCCAGAGGGAGGGTAAGCCGTAGTTGGAAGGGGGCTTAAGAAGGAGGGGAGTGAGGGCATTGGGCTCCATGGAAAAAATTCCTCTGCAGAGATCTTCGTCGTACAATAGCGGTGATTAGCAAAAGGTTATAAAGAAAACAAGTCTGAAACTTTGTTCTCGTTGTTGCCATTTCTTTGAAAAGCGAATGTGCCCGGTTCGCAAAATCTATCACACTGTGAATTTGAAAAGTGGAACTTGCAGAATAGTGCGTGCCGCGTGACACATGAATGTGATTGCACGGTAGTAGGAGAGGTGCACACCAGCACCAGCCTCGCAGAACCCTAATTCTAAGGAGGCTATGGCGTGTGCTAATCTACTTCCTAACGTAGTTCATTATGAAATTAAAGAAAAGAAACTGACGCAAACACGCTATAGCAGGAACGAAGCCAGCGAAATTAATTCGTGCCAGCAGACAAAGAAATGAAAGCTGGGAAAAGACGCAAGCACAGTGTATCAGTAAAGAAGATATTAAGTATCACCAAGCTTTCGCCTTCAAAGCATGTAAGCAGACTTAACTGCCCCAAGGAAATTTCGTATCGAAAAGCGCATGAATAGTTTTGATAACGTTGCACCGAGTAGCAATTATTTTGAATGTGGTGCGCTTCAACTACCCGCTTTCCTTTTTTGCCAGTCGGCCTTAGTCACGTGATTGCATTGTCTCCCACCGACGGCAGAAATGGGGAGCAACTGCTTTTTAGGACTGTCAATATCAAACAAAATGCTCTTATGAACGCCTAAAATTAAAAATAAATGAACTTTTCAATGAAATACAGATTAATGAATTAAAAGTGCGATAGTGTGAAGTGGTTGGATTTACTTGCCTCCCGTAGCCCTGGTGCAGCAGTGGAGCGAGAGAATGCACTGAAAGACGCGGCACGCCCTAGTCGCGCATCCTTTGAGTGCGGTGCACTGGACCCGTTACGTCACCTCAATGATCAGCAAATAGTATGAATGGCATTTTAAAGCGCTTGAACTCCGCCTCGAAATATTATCATTGTGTTACGTGGGCGTCACTAGAGCTCGTCTGTCCCGTGTTCAGATCAATCTCTGGCCTTCTGAAATAGCGCCCCAGGAAGTTGGTAACATATAAGTTGGTAAGAAAGGAAGTCTTCCGAACATTCGGTGAATGCTAATTCGCGCTTTTCTTTGTAACGTACTATCGCGCTCACTATGAACTACACCGCTTATTAGTATTCACGGCTTTGTACAACCTTTGTCTGGTTCTCGGGGTTAAAGACCAAGTACGGATAAAGAGCACGACGTCCTATTGCATCAAGCCTTATACTAACGTATGTGTCCATAGTCATTGTTTTGATGATAAATTCATCTGAATACTAATGAGTGGTGTAGGTAATAGTGAGCGCGATAGTACATAACAACTCCCCGTATTCTTAAATCCATTTCCAGCATTTACACTGCCATTGCCTTATTTGACTTCTTCCGTGCCGCCGCGTCCTTATAAAAGGAGACGATAACAGTGCATACACTCCTTCTGGTGGCGCACAGCGTTAGTGGTTATTGCTCATTGCCAATGTATTTAGGAAAACATGCTTCCTGATTAAGCGTTTTAACTATAAAACAATAATAAAAGCGAGCAACAGTTTTGCCAGCCAAAACATTTGAAGCCAGTCCATCGTTCGAAGCGTGCGCGGGCCCGCCATCACATAGGCCTCCTGCGCTGCGCAGGGGGCGCTGCGCAAGCGGCTTCCGGGCAGTACTTCCGGGTAGTACAAAGCTGCGCGGGTCCCATAGGATCCCGTGTTGACAGAAGCAAAATGAGCTCGACGCTCCCGATTATTTTGCGACGTGGTCACCAGCTCATCCACGACGCGTCCGATCTTTTTCGGCGATCAACTTGGCATTAGGGGAAAAAGCTTTGCAGCGCTAAACATGTTTACAGCGCCGACGAAAATGTCGGGACTGTGACGGCGTCTGCTACTCGCAGGTTCACCGATCGATTGTTGTACGAAGTGAAATTTTAAGTGAAATTTCTAGTTTAAACTAATCCCAGAGTCCTTCAATGCTTTACTGGTCACGAGACCTCGGCGCTCGTTTCATATAGGGATCGCGCGCGCCACTACAGGCGCCATCGCCGCACGAAGGTCATCCAGCCGCCGCTTTCGCGGGGTATTGGCCTGCTCTTGGTGTGCAAACGCTCGCTGCTTTTGGTGCCTGCGCGCCGATTATGTGTGTTTTTTTTCGTAGTAGTTAGCGATGAATAGTCAGGTCATCACCTTCCTTCAATGGGGTTTTATTTTTCGTAGTAAATTACCGTAGACTTCGGCCGCGAAGGGCAACGGCTTTTGCGTGCTCTGGCACAAGCGCTGCGCCGTCGTGTTTTCGGATTTTTAAATCTCTATTTCTTCTTTTCTTAAAGGAGCCATGAAGATAAAATACAACTTCGGTTATTTTGAAAGAACTAGGATTCAGTATCTCACTCAGCTCCATTACAGCCCCAAAAGATGTTTTTAACGAAAAAAAAAGCAAGAAGTATTTACAAACTTTCAAATATTGAGCCACAGTGACGTGTTATGAGCAGGAATGACGTCATACGGGCCAACAGTAAAACATAATTTTCACTGCGTTAGCTGCACGTTAGCATTCAAGTGATGCGGTCAAATGGAACTAGAGGCCCCATTACAGACGTCCAGTCGAGTGTCGTCGCGACAGGTCAGTTAGGCGGCCGCCGATCGCACAAACAAGCTTCCGTGACGTCATTGAAAAGTTGCGGGAAATTGGCTAGGGGGTCGCGACTGCTTCACACGTTTTCTTTCATATCTCCGTTATTTGTTCGAAGATTGCGATGATATTGGTATCATTGTTATCGGGACTAAGCAGTCTTTCTAATAAACCAAACTCGTATTTTGTCTTCATGGCTCCTTTAAAGCAAAAGTTGTAAATACCACACATAAGGTAGCTGCGTAGTCACAGACTGCTGCGGGCCTATCGGTAATACAATAAAAAAAACTTAAAGAAACCAAATACGCGTCGTTCAGACTACGCCTAATGAATCCGTTGATTGCCCTGGAATGCACAGAACACTAAAAGAGATAACCCAATAGTATTGTCATTTCAGTGAGTTGGTACATACTTGAGAATATCTAAATGCAGAAACGTGAAGGATCAAAACACGAAGAGATATATGTTGCACCATGTGTCTTTCCGCTTCCACACTTTGCAATCCTTGCAAAAACAGAAGGAAAAAAAGAACAATAAAACTGATTTTATCACACGCAACAAAAATTCAATGTTACGAAGGGAGACAAAAGAGCGTGGTCCAGCGTACAAAAATTTATTTTTTCGCGTGCGATGTGGAGCACACGGAAGAAACAGAATATTGCCACGTAGCCAAGAACGACGCAAAGCTTTTCGGAACGCAGCGAGCTAGCGAGCTCCTGTTCTACAGAAGACTAGAATGAACCACAAACGTCGAAGGAGCAGTCCGCAGTGTTACGTGCACAGATGAACGTCAATAAAGTGAGTTGCGCGGCGTTTGCTATCCATGCATTACTCTTAGAACGTTAATAATTCCATATTCATGGAAATGGGATCGAGAACATTGTCGAAGAAACAAAAAATCAAGTTGGCGACAAGGTGGCACCCTTTTCATATCAAATAATATTGCCGGACGGGACGTACGACAAAAAGAGCAAACGGGCGCTCCGGTTGAAACGCCAGATAAGAAACCGGAATCGGCCACGCGCGGTTACAAAACAATCAAGACGAACCCTAAGGGATAATTCGCGGAAATATGAAAAGTAAAAGCACAAGGACGTCCCAAAGCTTTTTTACACGCGAGCCTGAGCGCAAGGTAATACAAGTTTGCAAACAGGTAATGAAGCACCGCTACAATCTGACTGATATGACAAAAATCCGGCTTTAAGTTAGCCTTGTACAATTCTAGGTCCACGATGCTCTCAAAAGGGTATATTGCTTTTTCCATTCTCACACACAGTGTATTTCCACACACTATCGCACACTTATAATCAAAGCTGAAATCTCCCGTTTCTTGCCTTGGGATGGCGCGCCTCCATTTCTCTCGCTGCTCAACGTCGCTCGGTTAACAGAACAAGGAAACATTTTCTGTGGTATCGTTGTACAAGGAACGATATCCCGGGACGCAACGCATGTTAGGCATCGTCGTTGCACTACGTAAGTCGCATCACACGAGCGCGAGATGCACGTTACACTTTTTTTCCCGCACAAAACAAACACAACTCGTCGCGGCTCCGCCGTTCGAGCCAGCGCAACGCCGCCCGAGGAGTGACCTTAGTGAGAGGGTGGCGCCACCGCGCGGCGGCCAAACGCACCATATGAAGCTCTCCCATTGAGTTACGGAGCAGTTTCGTGACCAGTAAAGCATTGAAGGACTCTGCTAATACTCTAGGTGACAAAGACTTCTAAAAAACAGCCGATCAAAAAAGAAGCGTGACGCAATCGGCGATGATCCAGCTTTAAAAAGCCAGCGAGTCCGGCCCACCGCAGGCTCGCCTGCTGCGGTACGCCGCTCTTTTGCGTACCTGCACAATAGTGTGCACTTTCATTGAACAGTGCTCGTTTGCGTCGCCGTTACGAATACATGGCGCAGCGTTAGCTTGCCGTTTTGTTGCGTGTCTCAGTGACAAAATTCAGCGAGTGTAAGAAGCGTGAAATCTGTTTTGCGATTCCGAAATTAGTGGGCGTAAAACAAAGTGGTCGGGCGAACTAAGAGGCCGCTCGCTTTCCTTATTTGCTCTTACGTTACTTAATTACGCCCTTGCAGCATATATACATTCCCATTTCGCACTTAATAGCCTAGAATGAGGGTCAGCAACGGCCGAGTTCCATGCAGCCGACACAGCGGAGGGCTGGATGGCCAATCGGGTGGGAGGAGCAGGGGGGCTTTGACTGCAAAGAGAAAAAATTCAGCGAATTTGTAATAATATTTCACAATAATCTGGCGACATGTGAATATGGGGGGGGGGGGGGGGCAATTCAACTGGAGGACGCCAATTCTCTCTTCTTGTCTCGCTGTCTAAGTTAAAACTGGCATGTCGTCGTTCATATTCGACGACCCCTGCACTAGAGAACCAACACAGTCAGTGATGATCGTATGTAAATATTCGGGGCCCCGTGCGGTGTTTGCGGCTGTGTTATGTTATGCTGTCTTATGTGATGTTATAGAAGTACACATCTATGCAGGCAGCGGGCGTGTGATTTGGTGCAGGTTTTGCGTCCTTGAATAGTGTTTAATTTGTTTATTTGGCGCTATTGCCCCACCTAGTCGCTAGTATACATGTACCCTGCCGTTCGTAAATCGTGCGGCGTAAAACGTTACGCAAGAATCATTTAGTTCGCGAAAATACGAAACAAAATTTCCACTCGTTTCAAAGGCGGTGCCAGGCCAGTTCGCTTGCATGCTCCCGCTGAAGCAACCTTTTGCAGTTACCTCAGGATATAGGATGAGCAGCGTTCCGTGTTTATGCTACTCGTGAACTTTCTTTTGTCTACCGCACGGAAGAAGAAACAACTAACTGTCGTTATACAGTTAAACCGCCCGACCTAGCGATACTGTCCCACGCCGCGACCACCGCGACAGCTCGCTCAAAAGAAAGCCGATAAATCGGCTTCTTTTAGCGGATATTGTTTTGTTTAGCCTCCGCAACTACTTTAATGGCTATTTCATACAGTATGCGGTCATTTAAACAAGCCACAAAGCGCCACAACCAACTTTCACTCTGGCTTGTAATTGAAAACACATAGAGGGCGGCGAGGGTCGTCTGCTTTTGTACTACCCAGAGGCGTCGGCCACTAGGGGCGCTGCATGTCGCCGAAACTCCAGCGCAGGAGGCCTATAGGTTAATCCACTCTCGTACAATCCACAAGATGTCATAATGATGATATATTCACAAAACTTCCGATTATTTTTATTGCTTCATCCAGTAGAAGATCCTTAATGGCCTCTTCAATGAGAGGAGGAAACTAAGGGCTGCTGAGGTGATCGCCCGTGTTTTGCAATGGGGTGCTCCAGGAGTGCTTTTGGGAAATTGTTTCTCGCTTCATTTCAGGCCTATGAATCTTTCATATTCTCCTTCCATGACCGGGGGATGGAGGACAGCCCTGAAACATCATGCTGACTTCCGTGGCGAAACGCTATGTCGGATTCAGAAGCCGAGTATACACGTGCCCTCCACTCACACTTGGCGACAAGTGCGACGAGGGAGCGTGGCTAGGCCTGTTTATGGCTAGCTTCGTTGGTTGGAAAACATTTATACAGAAAAAGGGGAGACGGGAGGGGTAGAAAAGAGTTAGGAGCGGTGGGTGTCCATCTTATTCCGGTGGGCCGCGCGCCGCCGCCGCCACCATCGCCCGAGCAATCAGGGCTTCATGGTCCTCGAGCTGGCAACTGCGCACGCACTCGGCGATCGCTCCATAACAGGGGAGCGGGTGGTAAGTGGTTCCGCGGGCGCATCGAGACAAGGTGCGGGGTCGTGTTAGGCTTGTCGCAGTGGGAGCAGTTTGGTGCATAGGAGGTGGGGCGATGCGGTGGAGAGCTACGCCATTGCGACGCCCACATCTTCGCCAGATGTGGGCATCGGAAATGAATGGACAGCGAATGCTGGGGAGGGGGATAGGTGCCCCGGGAGGCCCTGAAAGGCTACAGGGTGTCAGTGTAGGTTAGGGGGAGGGGTGTCAGGGCAGGTTGACCGTGATCGAAGTTTTTGCGGCTGGCTTCATGGAAGTGCCCGGAAAGGAGATCGCGGAGCATGGCGTGAGCCACTTCGTTCCGGGGGCGGGGGGGGGGGAGACGGGGGGGGTTAGTTCTGGCTGTGTGTCAACACGATGCCTGTAAAGAGTAAAGAGAAGGGTGTGGCGTTGGGATAGGATGTAGAGTGGCAGGGTGAAAACTGTGCCTTGAGCGTAGTGGCGGCAGGTGGCTTGAGAGACCTTAAAGGAGCCATGAACACAAAGTACAAGTTTGTGTCATTCGAAAGATTTCGTGTTTTGTGGTGCCTCCAGCGGTTGTTCGAATGCAAACGCTGCTTTATTCACTGAGAAATTAATCAGTTTATGTTAAAATTTTGATTTTCCCGCTAAATCGTGTGTTTTCGTAGCTGCAATGACATCACAGACCGTTCTGCAGCCTAGGGTGCCTTTATTCGCGATCCGCCGCACAGGGTAGAGACACATACACGCTGGGGCCGCCACGGTACACGGTACCCGTTACCAGACAGTACCGGGAAGTCTCGTTTTAAGAGTTATAGCAGACCGTAACTACCGGCCATGCTACCGTGACTGGGAGCGACTTGTGTTGTACGTCATTTGGCAATTTTTCGTGAGTCTGTGGCGTTTCCTGTGCAGAAATATTAGTTTCCAGTTCTCAAAAGCGCATAAGACAGTATTAGAAAAAAAAAAAAAAACATCCAACGCCCCTACGGAGATTCCAACTGCGACTGCGTGAACGTGAAGCGGGCATTACCTCTTCGCCATTTCAATAGATGGCGCCAGCAGGTCAAGCTGGGCTCTCAGTACATACGGCTGGCCGTTTCTAGTTTTTCGTTGTATTTGAGAGTCCCTCGCACTGATACCGCCTGTTTGTAGACGGGCCCCATGTTGCTGTTAATACTAGTTATGTAGCCGTATCGCCCTTATTTAACCTAAAAAATTGGGCCCATCTCCCCGCGAGGGGGACTCGAGTAAATGCGTCTCATAGGGGGTGGGTGTATTGCGTTAACGTTTAGTGTTTGGGGAGTTGGTGGTAGTGAATGCGTTGTATCAGCAGCTTCTTGACGTAGTTTGAATGAGTCAAGGATATAATGCGCGTTCGTAGCCTCCCATTCTTTGTCGGCTTTGTGGCGCAGTGGGTAGAGCACCATTTACATTGCGTTCCGCCCGCAGGGTCGAGGGATCGAAACCAGGCGCCGTATAGTATTTTTTTTTATATAGTGTAGGGGGAGAGGTGCGGACAACGACGGTGCGGACTACGACGGACGTCAACGCGGGTGACATCGTGAGTTACTGAAATGCTCTACATTTAAAAGAAGCTATCGGACATGCGTCGCTCGACGACACAAGCTACGGCAGTTTGGCCCTTACCGTGTTTCGTTCTCTGCTTGAGCTCTTGAGCTGTCAGAATCGCGCTGATTTCACTTGTTGCAACCTCATTTTAAATGCAGAGCATTTCTTTAACTCACGATGTCACCCGTTCTTGGCGTCCGTAGTAGTCCGCATCGCTCGCCTCGACATGCCCGGCTCGGACGTTTCGCTATCGGCGCGATCAACATTCGAAAGCGCGCCCAGGCACGTTTCAATGACACTCTCTCCCCTCTCTCGGGCTCAACGTGCGCCGAGGCTGCCAATTTTACTTCTGACGGGCGCTCTCTCGTCAGCAGTTGCCACAAGTGCAACAACATTAACGTAACGCAAACTACTTAACGTCGTGCGCCCCCGGAAATGCTCTGCATTTGATCGTGCCCCTCGCGGGGGGGATGTTTCACTGCGTCGCCATGCGAACAGTTTGCCACGCTCTAGTTTCACTTCCGTATCTCCCCGCCGCGGCCGTGGAGAGAAGGCGGCCGGCCGCGACTATCGCCACCGCGGCGCTGCGGTTGCGAGTTGCGCTAGGAAAGCGAGCGTCGTCTGCTAGCGGGGAGCGGAACGCGTTCCGCTCGGCATCTCCGGTCTTCGCCGCTTCTGGCTGCGCACTGCAAAATAAATTTTTTTCTTAAGATCTCATATTTACAATCCGTTCGACTAGGTGTGAGCTAATCGTACGTCTGGCAAACTAGTCCAAAGCGGCCGCCCGCTTTCGAACGACGGACACGGTGCATCTCGGGACCGTCCGGCCAAGTCGCTCCGGTATACGGTAGGGTTCTGCGCATGCGCGGTGGCGTCCCGACGGTAGACGTTACCGTACCGGAACCGTTTTTCCGGTCTGCTATAACTCTCTATTGTATCAAAATCGCGCTAAAAGTATCGCCGCAACGCGATTAACTGGCGAAGTTTGAATCAACTGATTTGTTTCGCGTTGCTGGGCCGCGTGGGAAATGAAACGAACAATGCGCTGAGCACGTTGACCCAATCGCAGAGGCACGGGACCGTTCAAAGGGCGTCTCCACCCTATATGGCAGAGTTGGTATTGAGGTATTCGTGCGTTTGTTTACGTTACTGAACCTAGATGGCGCCACCATACCGTGGCCTGTCGTTTTCTGCCTTTTCTTCGTTCTGCGAGAAAATCGTTTCGTGAAACATACTGCTCTCTCGACAAATATGTTGACGTAAGACACCGTCGCCTCAATCAATCGGCCAGTGTCGTCTGCGACAACCCCAAAACCCCGCAGTCCTGTGGAGCTAAACAAGAATAGTGCGCGCAGTACCAACAGCAGTACGCAGCGGTACTTCTATGTTTACATGTGCTTTCGTAACTTACACTTACTATCATTCTTACGGCGTTAAAAAGAATGTGCCCTAAATTTAAGGCAAATAGCTCGTTCGGCAGGCTTATACACTGTCTAATTGTCGTTTGCTTTTGCCGCCCTCCGCCAATCGCAGAGCTGTCTCGTGTGACATCATAGGTTCTGTTTCGGGAAATGAGCTAGTGGGTCCAATGGCCATTCCCTTTTTTCGTAATTATGTGGCTTATTTGAGCGAAGTTTACGTTAAAAGTGGTGTCAGTATGATTCCAACGAGGCAATCTTTTGAATGAACCAAACTTGTGTTTTCTCTTCATGGCTCCTTTAAGAACTGGGATAGTTGGACTTGTAGAGGGCTATATAGCGGCTTCTTCTGCAGTGTTCGTTATTTCTGTGTGCAGGCTGGAAGTAACGAGGAGCTCACTGAGGCAGCTACGTGTACGAGTTGTCGGGGTAAGGAGCGACGTCGGTGTAGAGGGCAATCCAATCATTGCCGTATTTTAGAAGCAGGAGGCTGGCCCGATGCTGTCGTCATCCAATATTGTATGGGGGGTGATATGGTTTGGGGTGGGAAGGACACGGATGTTTGCGCATAGAGGTGTGAATATTCGTGGGGGGTATCGGAAGTCCGCGCCACATGTCGACCGAGCTTAATCCGTCGGTGTCGGCCCGTTCGGGTGTGCTGTAGTTGTTGCCACTGATTGTTTATGTGTGGTTGAATTATGGCGGTTAGACTGTTATGAAGACCGAGTTGCAGTAGCCGTTCGGTAGAGGTTTACACCGGACGCCAAGCGCTGTCCTATAGGATTTTCGGATTAGAATGTCGATTTTGAACGTCTCTTGCGGTTTGAAGGCGAGGTAAAGCTCCGCATGTTATCTTGCAGTTTAGCATTTCTTGGAGAATGCGGCAGGTGTCGGCTTCTTTGGGCCCGTGTCTTCACGAACAGATTCTTCGTATCAAGTGCGTTAGTTGGGCGACAAATGTTTTTAGTCTGGAAAGATACGCAGCTCCTTAGCCGCCGTGGTGGTGTACGCTCACAATGCTCAGGGTCTTGACAGTTGGGATCGGTTGGCCTTGGGCAAATATTGTGGGGTCGAGTGTCGGCTTTGGTGGTCGTCTTCGGGTCCTGTTACGGAGAATGAGGAGAGCAGATTTGGATGGGGCACATGAGAGACCGCAGTTCGGGAGGTAATGCAAGGTGACGTCATTGCTTGCTCTAAATCATCTTGCTGGTAATCTGGGAAGCCTCTGCTGGTCCAGGGAATAAGATCACCAGCATATAGAGCATAATGCATGGCAGGTATCTGTGCAAGCTCCGCCAGAAGGTCCAAGAGGGAGATGTTGAGTGCCAAAGAAGAGATTACTGACACTTGGGGTGTTCCCCGGCCGGGGATGTGGAATTTGTCTGTCATGTATGGTCCGGGGTGAAAGGTCGCCGTCCGGTTTGTGAGGAAGCCGCTAACAAAGTTGTAAGTTGCCTAGCACATCTAGTGGTTTGGAGTTGTTGCAGGATGGCGGTGTGGGTCACGTTGTCGAAACCCCTAGTATGTTCAAGGCTACGATGTAGCTTGGGTTCATTTTGCTGAGGTTCTCAATGATTGTTTCTTTCAATTGCAGGTGTACGTCTTCAGCAGACAGATGTGCGCAGAAACCGAAAATGGTGTGGGGAAAGTGGCCGGTATCTTTTAGGAGTTCTGTAAGGCGTCAAGCTACCAAATGGTGGTATAATTCGCCCACACACGAAGTTAAGGATATGGGAAGTAGTTTGCCGAGCGCTAAAAGCTTGTTTGGTTTTGTAGCAGGCGAACATCAGAGTGTAGACATTGCCAGGGTAGTTTTCTTTCTTTCCAGTGCCGGTAGTAGCAGTCAAGGAGAGACTCGAAATGCTAGTCGTTGAGATTACAACATAGCTTTTATGTAATCAGGTCGTGTCCCGGCGCAGAATTGCGTGTTAACCTTGCAATGGTGCGCAAGAGTTCCTCGCGTTTGTATGTCTCCTCAAGTTTGGGGTTTGAGGCCCCTGGGTAATCAGGGTGAGAAGTACACAATGGAGCTAGTATGGAGTCAAAAATCTTTTGAAGGAAGGAACGCAGAAGAATCGGGGGTTGAGAGTGATTGGGAATCAGGCGGATGATGTCTGGAAGAGTAGCACGTTCGGCTCAACAGGTGCCGAAGAATGTTTCCTGCTTTCTTTGTTTTCCGAGATGCGTTGAGTTGGTCACAAAACGTGAGCGGCTTTGGTTCTGGAGATGTTGGATGTAAGCGAGGGCCTCCTGCATTAAGTTGGCGATGCGCCATTTGAGTGATTGATTATGCTTAACGCTACGCCACCAATCCAGTAAGCCTAGCGGGCTTCCCAAGAAAGGTCAAGGTGGGTATCGGTTCCAGTAGACCCTGTGGGAGAATTTCGTTCTTGATGTGTGTGCGTACGTGTTATGAGTCAGTCATCTGTTGTGTCCACCCTTCCATTTCTTCTTTCGGTAGTATGGAGGGAAGGGGGGTTTTACGGAGAGCCTCCGAGTCGGCTAGTAGTGCTACTCCCATGGGGTGGCAGAGGGCGTGATTGCAGACATATAGGGAAATTGTAAAATGGTCGCTTCGCAAGGAGTTGGGTTCCGGTTCCCAGTCTATTTGTGGGACAAGTAGTGTAAATTTGAGATCAGGGATGCAATCCCGGGTTACGCTGTTGCCTAGCCGGATATTCCGAGTGAGGTGATTTTGCAGGTTGAAATTGTAATGCTGCGTAGCGTGAAGCAAGGCAGTACTCTTTTTAGATGAGTGAGATCATCCACACGTAACATTTGGTGTGGTATAACCCCCGAGTAGTACGCAGTAATTGTTTCCAATGAGTCGGGCCACTGTGTGATGTAGTTGTTTTATGGGTGGGTTGAAGATAAAGAGGCTCTTTTCCCCCTTGTCGTGAGGGATGAACTATACCGAAACGCGGGCGATAGAGGACGGCGTGGGTACCACCTGGGCCGAAAGTTTATGTTTGACAAATATTGCCGTGCGCTGGTGCGGTGGGTTACTGTAGGTGTTGTAATCGGGTAGCGTGGATCATAAGGTGTCCGTTTCTTTGAAGCTAATATGACCGGCGGAGTGGCGGCCGTGTAGGGCTTAAGGTCGGCTATCTTGCTTTTAAATGATCAGCTATCCGGCTGGTATATAGTTATAGGGGACTGCACTCTATGAGTACGGGTTATTCTGCCATTTATGTTTTTTGGCATGGGGGGGGGGGAGGATCGCGGAGGAGAACACGCTCAAGCAAGAACATCATTCCGTGAGAAGACGTAAGGGGGCATCGGCCGTATCAGTGATCATTTTGGTGAGGAATAGTTTGCATTTTTCGATGCACTGCTCGACATAGGGGAAGATGCGGTATGTGATCTTTTGTTGACAATGTTTTCTACTTGGGCTTGAGCGCGAGGGGTTGGAACCACGGGAACCAGCGGGGAGGACATGGTGTCTGTGATCATTTTATTTATTTATTTACTTATTTATTTATTTAGTTATTTATTTATTTATTTATTTATTTAGTTATTTAAAATTCTGCCAGTCTTCTTTGAGACGAAGGCAGGTTGGCATACAGGAGTATATGCATATAATTACAAGAGTACTAGTTCGGTAGGTAATATGACAGTAATAATAGCAAAAGTTCGTAACAAAAACAAGGGTGGAGCAACTCATAGTGTAAGCATGATTTTTGAGATTCCACATGTTCATAAAGGATACAAAGAAGTGAAACAAGTACAGGGGTTGGTTAACGCATAATCTAAGCACAATAACTTGATGTTCGACATTTTATAAAGGATGCCAACAGGGAAGTGTACTCAAGTAGGGTAAAAAAAACTTGTCGAAGGAATTGACATAGCGACTAACCATGCGTGCGGAAACTACAACGAACAAGACCGCGCATGAACGGAACAGTAAAAAAAATCACAAAACCATTAGTCAGCAAGTGATCACATTACGGCAAGTTGCACATGTCGGTATGTAGTATTTACATCAAACCAAGAAAAGGAAAGATAAAGACATTGGTGACGCACTTCATACATTTTCAGTTAACAGGAAGAATACATTATTAAGGAAAAGTAAGTACATTCCAAATTCGTAGACGCTGAACATGATGCTCTACGTTATACAGGCGCAAGTTAAGGGTTGTTCACTGTGCAGTGTACACTATACATAACTTTCAAATCCACACTTCATAAACATTGGAATTTCATGTTTTAATTTCCTGTTAATTGGTAATCTTAGCGATTCTTGACAAGAAATCAGTTAAAGGTGTTGTGCCACCAAATTTGTTGCTTGTGCATTCTTTGTTGCAAACGTTTTATATTTCGTTAGAAAGCATGATACATGCTCTCACGTGCACATATTCTGAGTAAAAAATTTATTATCGCACGATTCATGTGAACAGGATTCGGTTTCGGTTTCTGGGCGCCCATTCAAGCAGTGACGTCACTGTGTTGCGAGTACACTCTGCCACGTGTGTCTACCATGCGGCGCTGCGGTGCGCTGCGACTTTACTGCGGCGTCTGCTCCCGCACACACGTGCTTCACCACGGACGTAAACACGCCGACTCGTCATGTCAAGCCGCGACAGCTCCGACATGGACTCTTTGTCTGCATCCTCGGATGCAGACAAATGAAAACCATGGATATGCAAACCATACCCCTTAAAGGAACGCTCAAAAAAAAAGAAAAGAAAAGCTTCCCCCGGCGCGAGTTGAACCTGCAAGGTTGACCGGGCGGGCGACGCGCGAGACCACTGCGCCACCGGACAGACGGTTTCACATTGCGAAATAGCCGGTGTACTAACTAGATGGAGGCCCTTCCTTCGAGTCGTACGTCGGTGTTTACTAGCTAGTTTACAGCATTCCTGGCTGCTAAACTGAAATTTCTTAAATAGCGCTTCCGCAGCAAGGTTCCGCGAAGCCCCCGCAATAGCTTATCACCATCAACTCTGCTCCTTCGCGAAAGCGCTCGCAAAAATAAGTGTGCCCGGCTGCGACTGCGATTTTGCACTGTAGGGATAGTGCTTGGCTACTTTGGTTTTACGTTTTACGTTAAAAACCTTTGCCGATACTGATCTCTTATTACCCAAATTACACTACGTAACTCTTCTTCTGCACTAAACTAACCTTATAGTTTGTACAGGCGAGCCGATCGCACACGCATGCCGGGGTAGCGGCGTCGCCGAAGAGCACGGCCGAAGCGTCGAACGCCAAAATACGGATCCCATTAGCGCTAGTGTTGAGTTGTATGGGCTTCATGGACCTTACTGAGTTTATTACACTCCAAAAACTAACAAAATAGAGCCGCGTTCATTGCGGAACGAATGTTGTCGGGGCGCAGTTTTCGCTTCTCGGTCGATTTCCGAAGACGCGTCGGGCGACCAGTCAGGCGACCGGTTTTGTTGGCGTCTTCGGTCGGCGAGTCAGTCACAATACGGCGACTTTCCATCGGCCGACGTGTTTGTGTCGCCGTAGGCGTAGTGTGACAATGCGGTCTGGCAATTCGGCAGTTGGCCGATGTTTTGGCAACTCGTCGTTGTCGCCGTCGTGTCGACCTAGTGTGTCTGATACGCGCCAAGCGACCAAACAAACTGTGCTAACTGGAGTTCACGTTGATGTCGGTCGAGTCGCTAACGTGGTATGACGTCACAAACTTTGTTATGCTGGCAATTCAGTGACGCCATGGTTAGTGGCGCCTAGCGATCGGTCCCGATCTCCAGAAGAGCTTTTAGGTACTTTTTACAGGTGAATTAAAATATATATTAAGCGCTTGCTGTACTCAGCATTTTGTGTTGATAATAATGTTTATTTCTGCCTCAAAAACATACAAAGAGAGACAGAGGAGCTGCAGAAAAAGCCGTCATTACGGCTTGACTAGGCCGCAGCCCCCATTCAGACAAGCAACAGCAGTAGCAATGAACAGCGAAGCGGTTAATTACAGCTAGAAACAAAACTACGCACGCGTACAAGCTTCATGCGTTACATAACAAATGGGTGAATAAATAACACATTCATCAAACAATAAATAAAAACAAACACACATATTTAGAGCATAATGATGTCAGCTGAAAGAAAGTCAGAGCATAAAAAAAGTCAGCTGAAATACATTATATATACCTGCAACGCAGTTCCCGGTGCGTACATCTGAACAAATCAAACCCTTCACAGTCATACATGTTCAAAAGTGTTCAAAAGATGGTCCTTGCATACAGAGAAAGCCTACAGCAGGCTTTTTACAGACTTAAAATTTGGTGGCACAACACCTTTAATGAATTCATGTTAGTTACGGATGGGTCCAAGCGATTCTATTCACTGATCGCGAGCGGGAAAAAAGAATATTTGAAGGCGTCATTGTTAAAAAAATATTTAATCAAGGTGTGTGCGTGTTTTTGCCTTGTTTTCTGGGATACTAAACGGTGGATGAACTTGTATGCGTCGATTTTATAATGGTTATGCAGTAATTGTAACATACATTTTAGACGAGCTTGTTTAGCTCTAAACTTCAGTGTATTAAGTCCACAGTCCCAAAGCATATTAGTTGGTGAGTCAGTACGTTTATATTTGTTGCACATAAATCTGACGGCTTGCCTCAGTACCTTTTCTAGTTTTTTCATGTTAGTGACAGTATACGGGAACCAACTGTACTGACGTATTCTAGTACTGGTCTGATATATGTAGTGTAGCCTAAACGCTTAGTTGATTTTGGTGCGAGCCTCAGACACATTCTATTATAAAATAACTTGCGCAAGGCAGCGGATGTAGTGTGAACGATGTGGGAGTCCCATTTAAAGTTTGGTGTTAAAATTACACCTAAATATTTGTGTTCATGTACTTTTGCCAGATGCATGCCGTTAATGTTGTAAAGGTAATTCATTGGTTATTTCTTTCTTGTTACAGTCATGCACACTGTATTTCTAAAGTTAATCTTCATTTGCCATTTAGCACATCACTTATAAAACTGGCTTAGGGATTCCTGTAGCCCAACCTGGTCTTGGAAACTATTGATTTCTTGATACATAATGCAATCTTCCCATACAAAAATGCCTTATGGGCGTCTATTGAAAAATGTATGGTGAGCTATGGCGGCCTATGGGTCTCTATGGTAACCCATAAAAAGACATAAATTAGGCTATAGCCAGCTATTGAAGTTTTATAGATCCTGCACTAAAGACTGTAAACCATACAATTATCTTTAGACGATTATAGAACATCCTTGTGTGTTTAGTCTATAGAGTCACAGCTATTCAGGTTACTGTAGCCAGCTAAAGAAATATGTATGGCTTTAGTTCTATAGACCAGCCGCGGCAAAGCTCTTTTAGCTGGCTATCGACCATTGTTTAGCTTGAAGTCTACAGACTTGAAACCGTTCAGCTGTCTTTTGCCAGCTATTGGAAAATTATCTCCTCAAGCTAAAGAGAGACAGCCACAAAAGCTCTTTTGGCTGGCTATGGGCTGTTGTTTAGCTCTAACTCTACAGACTCCAAACCATTCAGCTGTCTTTTGCCAGCTATTGAAAAGAGTTCGTCCTAAAGCTATAGAGAGAAGGCCATTAAAGCTCATTCGGCTGCCTATAGGCCGTTGTTTCGCTCTAAGTCTACAGACTTGAAACCATTCAGCTGTCTTTTGGCAGCTATTGAAAAGAGTTCGTCCTAAAGCTATAGAGAAAAAGCCATAAAAGCTCATTTGGCTGGCTATGGGCCCTTGTTTAGCTTTAAGTCTACAAACTTGGAACCATACGGGTGTCTTCTGCCAGCTATTGGAGAGAATTTGCTTTAAAGCTAAAGAGAGGCAGCCATAAAAGCTACTGCATCTGGGTACAGTACAATATATAACAGTAAACCTTTAGACGTGTGATAATTAAGCAACATTTTGCCGGCATTAAGAAACCGTTTGGCGCAGAACTTACAAGCCTGCATCCATAAAGGCTTCTTTAGCTAACTACATAGTAACATAAGGCTCCAAGTCTCCAGCCGCTAATAGAAAAGTGTTAGCCTATAAAGTTATAATTCGAGCAACCGTTAAATACTATTCTACTGGTTTCAATATGACTTATGACGCGAAATTCATATTCATGAGTTACCTAGCTACATCTACAACACAGATTCGATAACGATGATGAGGTTGATCGGCCGGTTATATGAGCGTATTTGTTCAATAAGGTTAGGTTCTTATTATACCAACAATACGGGAAAAGTACAATTAAAGGAAGCTACTTATTAACGCTCAAATTCAGGTTGCAACTTCGGATACCGCGCGTCGGCCGACCTTGGAAATGAACCTTGACCAAAAGACGTATAATTTCGGAGAATTCTTCCTCTGCGGCCCTTCGCTGCCGCGGTCAAGTGAAAAAGCGGGCTTCTCTTAAAACGGCCTTCACAACGTCGAAGCAGATTGGAAAAAACTTTCGTGGCCTACGGTACGGTGCGCTGTCTCAGAAATATGGTGGAAGCTGTGAACAATCGCATTCTTTCTCCCGCGGAGCCCACTTTCAGATTAGTCATTGAGAAAGGGGGAGAGCGACCCACGCCACACCGAAGGAGGCGTGGTGAGGTAATTCTGGGAAGCGATGAAAAGGTAGGGGGGACACCCCTGCTTCCTGTTTTATTTTCTGTTGTTTGTTTGGCATACTGGTTTTGGCGATGGGTACCGAAGGACACGGCCGTGCGGACCGCTCTGTGTTAGTATTCCTGCGCGTAGCAATGCTAGTGACAGACAATTTTCCCCGAGTACTGAGAACAGATACAACTTTTTCGAATAAAGAAAGCAAAACGTTAAGCGATCTTGTATTTACCAAAAAAATAATTACCAGCGAGCAAGTTAGAAAAACATCGAAAGATGGGCACGTATCTCCGCACTATTTGCTATCGCGATGGACCTGCGTATACCTGGATGTACTCAGTCAGCCACATTTCGTCTCCTTGCTCATGTGCGCGGGCAGGGCACGTGTTGCTTGGTGCTGGGAATTTACCACTCGACGGCAATGTGCTCGTGTAGATGGTGTGACGCCAAGCAAATGTGTCGCTTTTCGGTGTCGTAAATTTAGGTGTTTACGGTGACAGTGTTACGATTAATTCAACACCAACTTCAAGTCATGCGAAAATGGATCCCCGCGATACTGTGACAGGAATTTCATCGTACGCAAAACTTCTGGGTGAGTGATCTTGCGAACTGAAGAGACGGTACAGTGCGAGAAATGCAGGACTTTTTTTGGTGTTCACGAATACTTTTCTAAACTACCCTGCAACACATGGGCATTGCAACGTACACAGAAGTGAAGATTTGGAGGCGGTGATGTGACAACAATAATTATTTTTTCGCGAACTGAGAAAACTTACAAGGAACTAATTGAGTGAACTTGGAAAAACGTTTTTTTATCATTGCATTGTGTACGACCGTCTTCATTGTTTTATTGAGAGTGCATTTCCATTTTAGACACCATACTTGCAGCTGTGTGCGTTGAGTACTTAGTGTAATGAACGACTTCTGAGTGCTCTCTTTTCTGTGGACTACCCAGCACCTGTAGGTATTTGTGTCTCGGCGGGCGTTCGCGGGGAATGTGCCGCGTAGTGTGGCTGTCGAGCGAGTCACTTAACCGTGAGGCCGAGCGTTGGAATGCGTCTGCTGTGTTTTTAGATCGGCGTATGTGAACAACTGTTTACTGGTGGAGAAGTGTCATAGATAGAAGCCCTTTATGTAATGAATGGAATGAATAAACCCCTTAGTTTTGCTTTCCTTGAATGCCTGTATTTAAGCCTTTTGTGAATGAAAACTTGCGAAGTGTTTGCAATCGCAACCTCGCAGTCCCTTAATATCGCTGAAGTGTTCACTGAGCATATATTACAGAATGCAGCTAGGCACACAACCCAAGTGCCGCAGGAGAAGTTCTAGAGATCTGCAAGGCTCTATGCCGGCATGACATCGTGCTAATAATTTCTCAGCGGCTGCTGCTGTCGCTGTGTTTCAAGTAGTGGTGATTATCTTCTGGCGAAAAGTTTTATCTTACATGGAATGTTTGCCGTTTATAAATATAAAGATAAGAAAAAGGAGCGGGCCAAGAACTGGGCCCTGGGGGACTCCGGATGTTACGGGCATGCTATCTCATTGCACATTTTCAAAGATTACAAATTGCGAGCGGTCCTATAAAAAGTCATCGATCCAGTTTGTTAGGTTTCTGGTTCCGAATATGCTTTTGAGTTTTGCAGTTAACTTTTTATGGCATACTGAATCAAATGCCTTAAAAAATCTACAGTACCAAGTCTGTCGGCGAGCGGTTATTACTAGAAAAAGCGGGGTCATGTACAACTTCAGTTAACTGCGTTGTTATGGATAACCCTTTCGAAATCCGTGCTGGTAAGGTGATAAGGTGCCTTTGCTCTCTGGGAATAGTGTTATGTGCTTCAGAATGATGTGTCAAGTGATTTACATGATGTGCTAGTAAGTAAGATCGGTCTGAAATCAGATGGATCTTCGCTGTTGTCTGTTTTAGGCATCGGTGCCGACTTTTGCTTTTTTTCAATCATCAGGAAGCTTTGAAGAAGATATAGACTTACAAAAGACTAATCCTGGATACCCCTTGCACGATTCCGCATTACGTCTGAGAAAATTGTTTGGTATTTCATCGGGCCCGCGTGCTTTTTTGTGATCGACGTTCAGCAAGAGGTTAGAAATTTCCTCATCAGATATAATCAAGGGGTCAATTAAAACACACTTGGCAAAAGGAAGGTCTGGATTGTTTCTGTTATCTTTTGTGAAAACAGATTGAAAGAAGTATTCTAAAAATTAGCTTTAGCTTTTTTTCCTTCATGAGAAAAATCCGGGGTGTCTGGTCTAGGAGGGCGGAAATGTTTCCAGAATCTGCATGGGTTAACTTTTACGAATGAGGGCAGCGTGTTTTTTTGATGTAGTTATCCTTTGCTTGTTTTAATTTGGACTTAAAGTTTGCGACTGCGCCTCTCAGGTTAGGTGCGTTAGGAGAGCTCTTTTTTTTTTCTTCAAAGATTTACGCAATCTATTGACCTTTCTTTTGGCATGTATAACTCCGCGTGTGATCCACGGATTGTTTTTGCGGGGCGCCGCGTGTTAATCTCAGGGGAATGAAATCATGCACACAGTGTGTCACAATATGTTTTAACTGAAGCCATAGTGCATTGACGTGTGTGCCAGGCTTTCCACCCAGTTCTGAGAACTGCAGGAATTCATGCACAAGGTAGGTTAATATGCAACCATCATCCGCTTGACTTAAATTAGCTACCAGAGTTCCGATAGATCGCATGCGTAAGCGATGGTCGAGCGTAAGTCGACAGATTGGAATTTTATGGTCTGAGATACCATCTATAATGTTTACATTAGTTCAAACCGATGGCTACGGAAAAATTAAGTCTAGCATGCTTGATGATGTGCCTTGAACACGCGTCGTTTGCTGTACAACTTGACGGAGGTTAAAATGCAGTCTTAAATCAATGAGAGCACTTGAACCGGGGGATTTGTGGCGGGGGATCCAATCTATATCTGGAAGGTTAAAGTCACCAATAAGGAGGATACGGGAGCTAAGAACATGATGTCGAAGGAAATCGTGAATGTTTGTTATACAGTCATCAGAAGAGGGGCTTCGATAAACACAACCTACTACTACTGTAATGGCATTACAAATGGTTTTGCAGAAGATTGCCTCAGCGTTTGGTACTGGCGGAAGAAGGGTATACAATATAGTTCGTCGTATCAGTAGTGCCACGCCTCCACCGTGAGATGGCCTATCTTTTCGAACACCGACATAGTTTGGGGGGGGGGGGCTATTTCATGATTGTACACAGATGGCGATAGCCAAGTATCAGTAATAGCCACAATATCTGGTTCATAAAAGAGAAATTTATTTTTGAGTGTCTGTATTTTATTCAGAATACTTCGTGCGTTTAGGTTAAGCAGAGATATTTTTTTTGGGCTGCGCACTTCTACGGTTTATTGGTCGAGTTCGTGTTTCGAAATTTTTTTGTTTAAAGGCACCCTCTCTCCCTTTTCGTCATTCCAGACAAAGGCGTGATTATTTATGTACAGTTTGTCGAAGGCTAGAGACACTTTTTCTTTTTTATCTCGGTTTTCTTTTGCACTATCGCAAGATTCTCCCTTGTGTCCCTTATTGTATGAAAGAAATATTCTCCGATGGAGCATCTTGTGTCCTAAAGTTTCTTGCATTTTTTCAAAATTACCGCCTTCTGTCGCGAATCGAAAAGTTTAAAGATAATTGGTCGCGTTTTATCAGGAGCTGGCCTACCACGTTGATGAATTCTCTCAATCTGAATAGGGTCTAACTCGAGCATTTCTTTTATGATTTGTTCGTTCACAATTTTTTCTAGCGATTCACTGGTTTCTTCTTTTCCCTCCGGCAGACCATAAATGATTAGATTTCCTCGCCTGTTTCTGTTCTCGAGTTCGTCGATTTTTTTTCAGTGTTTCTGTTGTCTTTGCATGGACGTAACCCGGGTCTGACAACGTGCAAGGTCACCTTCTAATTTTGCAAGAGTGTCCAGTTTTCTGTCGATATCTGCCAGCCGTTGTTTGATTGTCTTTATGTCGTCGGAAATTTCCTTAATTTGATTGTAAATTTTGTTAAGGTCAGGGCCTGGATTGGTTTCTACGTCACCACTAACAACAACATCTTGAGAAACTTAAAACATTCATACAGCGCACCACACAGCCGCGGGCACGGCAACACCAGCAAAAAGCGGTCACTCGACCGAGAGCATCTACCGTAGTTTTTCCTCACCCGTACGAAGAAGATTAACGAATTAGAATGCGGTATGCCGGTGCTACAATGACCAGTGGCCGCCTGTCCGGTGCATCCGTCCTTTATAGGCTCCAATGGTGGAGGGCCTGCCAGTTGAAGACACGTGTCATGATGGGCGCTTGATGGTTTGTTCGGATCGCGTAAATAGCTCTTGATTAGCGTCTGGTTCTACGCGTGTTGCTTGGTTCCGTTGAAAGCCATACATCCCGTCACCGTAAGCCGACCATCGTTACCATTGCTGACAAGACGCAACATGCCCAGGCAGAGCTGTACGAGGAAGATCAACGGATTAGAATGCGGCATGCCGGTGCTACCGGGAAGAATATTGTGGATTTTTCGATGCACTACTCGACATAGGGGAAGATGCGGGATGTGAATCCCTTGTTGACAAGGTTGCCAGCGGGAAGGATGGGGTGAGGCCGTGCGTTCTGTTTCCAGTGCTTCCACTCGGCTACAAAGTTTAGCGTTTTGCTCCTTCAGTTGTTTCATGAGGTCGAGGAATGCTTGTGGGACGACGGAAGAGTTTGGGAGTGAAGGATATTGTGCGTGTCGCGTTGAAGAGAGGAATGAGTGGTGGGACAGTGCGCAGCTGCAGTTTACCAGCTTACCTGGTTCTCGGTGAGAGGGTATTTCTTGTTTGTCGGCACGGTTGGCAGAAAGCGGAGCGGGCAGTCCTTACCCGCTGTGGTGTGTGGTTGTGAGCACAGTTTGCATGTGGGGCGGCACTCGTGCTCCGTAAATGGAGATGATGGGCCACAGTATGGACACTTAGAGTTCTCAGATTGGGGACCAACGTCCATGCGATGGGCAAGTTCACCACACATACGGTAAACTTGCACAGATCAACGAATTGGTCGGCAACGGAAGAGGAAGGTGCCCACATTTACATAGAATGGCACGTGGCGTTCATGGAAAGTGATAAGCCGCGAGCGGGTTTGAGCCATACGTCTGTCGTGGATGAGGGTCGGCTCGTTTTCTTGGAGATAGCTGGGGAAATCAGCGTCTGTAATGGTCAAATCCCGAACGCGGATGACCCCCCGGGCGGTGGCAGGCGAAGGCTTTATGTAGGTGGCAAATTCGCGTATCAATCTAAGGACTCGAATCGTCAACCCTATCGCAAAAACAAGTGCCTTTTCAGTACTGTGAGGCACTAGATAAACTGGTAATAGCACTAGGAGCGCTGGAACTAGGCTCAAGCGCGCTGCTAGAGGCGCTAGAAACACCGACGGTAGGCTGAGAGTCACTGGTTGAGGCACTAGAGACACTGAAACTAGGGTAAGCACCACCGGTGGTGGCACCTGAAACGCTCGTATCACTAGGGACACTGATTATTTAGGGGAATTCACCACAGGGTATGCCCAGTGGAAAATTGTCCTTGGGTATACCGAGTGGCACTGCGCCTAGCGAGTAGTTCCTTCTTTTGCATCGTGGGATGGCGCTAAAACCAGTGGCCGCAGGCGTGAGTAATTAATTTTTCTTTTGTCTCTGCCGCCTGATCGTTCCCTTACTCGTGTGCATAGCCTGCTATGGTCGGCGAAATGCTTGGAAATGGGTTGCGACGCTGGTACCCGTGAGAACATTGTGAGTAGGCCCGAACAGCAATTTTTTTCTTTTTTCTTGCGGGGCAGATGTCGGCCGAGGGAAATAGGGAACTGCGTGTGAATGCAGGTATTATATTACTATGTGTCCCGCTCCACGACGTACATCTGGCAGGGCTGTAGGTGGTGAATAGCTAGGAATGTAAGTACCTAACTTCGTGTACTCACGATATTTGTCATTTCTAGCGTCAGTGTGAACTTTCCAATTGGCGGCCTGAAGTTCAAGAACATTTCACTACATAGGCGCAAGCAGCATGGATTTATACACGCACCCGACTGCTCCCCTCCCCCTTGAAGGATTTTGACCCTCCCCCCCCCCCCCCCAAAAAAAAAAAGATTCCACAGCCTCGAGAACCCTACCCAGATATGCACACACACATCCAACACCCCCAGGGAGATTTCGACACCCCCCCGAAATCGAAACTCTGCACAAATTCATGCTGGCATGCAACGGCAACAGCACGCGACTTTTTGGACTGAAAAAATGGCCAGCCACTTTCGGGGTTTTTTTCTCTGCTGAACTTCATTAAGAGTTTTACACACTCACTCAACCCCTCCTCCTCCTCCTCCTCCTGTTTTCTGTGGTACTCGAAAGGTTTTTGAATCGATGACCACAGCATGCGGGTCACGATTACGCAGGCTTTAATTGATACGAAAGCGGTGCTTTCAATGGCGCTTTGAAAAATAATTACTAATGCGGCCGACGTCCTTGCAGTCAACGACCGACTGCTGCGTATGTACGCATGAATGTAAGCTGTTGGCGAACTTCATCAATTTCCGTAAAAATCCCGGAGGAATATGCAACGGTCGATTAGGACCACAAAACATTTTCGCAGGCTAAAAAGAAACTGCGAAATATTGAAATCACAACGCCCGGTCTGTGTGTAAGATTTGCACCATCTCCCCGTGAGGGGAACCATGGGGTAGATGCGACGCATCGGGGGTTGGCGTTGCGTTATTCAAATCATCGGACGATGTCCATCGGAGCGCTGGCGGCGGAACTACTGAGCGGAGCGGCGCACTTACCGCGTTTATATGCAGCGGAATGAGAGAGAGCAGCGCATAGGAGCTAACGCATGCGCATGTGTTAACCGAGCGCAAGTTGAGCGCTAAGGCACAGCTGGCACAGCGACGGGAGCGAGCTGACCGCGGAGCGAGCACAGATGGCGCTGCGGTGAGAGCGGCGGAGCGCACAGCTGCGAGCCGAGGATGCGGACTACGCCGCGACAACGACGCGGGACAAGGCGATTTAAAGAGATGCGTCGCATCTAAAATATACGGTTGCGGACGGAATAGCCGATGCTACACAGTGCTAACGTCGCGAATGGCAATAGCGGTGCTACATCTCTGCGTTAGATTGTATTGATGTTAACCGGTCAGCGGAGTACGTGGTCGGTCTTCGAATTTTCCGCCGCCCTTCGCCTGTGCGGAGCGCCGCTGGGGCCGCCGTCATTGTTGCCATCTTACCGACGTTGTGCTGTGATCGGTTGATCGGCCCGTCCGCTTTGCGATGCGAGGTAGTCACAGCGTGTGGAAGTGGCATCCCAGCGTTCACGGCACTCACGGAGCCGGGGCCGGGCGTTCTTGCGACGATCCTATTCTGAGTCGCTTGCGCGAGGAGGGTAACGTTGCTATAGGACGACGGCAGCTCGAGTTCACATTTGGCTGCAAAGGCCAGTCAGTCAGTCAGTAAACTTTATTGATGGGAAAGGGGATAAGGGAAGGGGAAGTGGGGTTAGAGAAGTGACTGGAGCCCTCTTTCCAGGGCCCCAGTTTCAGCTGCCCGATCTTCGCTCTCCGGATCAGCTCTCGCTGAGTCCCGAGGGCGGAGTTGGCCAGGGCTGCCTCCCATGTCTCTAGTGTGTTGAGTTCGTGGGCGTTCTCCGGGGGCCATATAACGGGGCATCCCCAGGATGCGTGGAAGAGATTTGCCACCTCTCCACATTTTTGCAGTGTTCGTTTGTGGTATTCGCGAACATTCGAGCAAGTCTAGACTTGTGGATAAAGGTGTTCGTTTGAATTTCCCTTAGTGTTTGGTTTTCGTAGGTGTTAAAGCCGGGTTGCAGACAGTTCATCGAACGCCGTTACATCGAACGCCACTTCATAGAAGCCGTTTCACCGAACACCGTTTCATCGAAAGCCGTTTGGTAGAAGGATGTTTCATCGAGGACATTTCATAGAATTTGGTCGTGCACAATAGAGCAAAACCATGAAGGCGCATGGACAGCAACAAATGAGATTGCTATTTTTTGCGCGCTTTTATCTTCATGCTGATCGTTTTGGTATGGCCATTTTAATACGTAAGAAATCGTTTATTTATTTTGCTGAAGCATGACAGCAAACACTTTGACATGTAGCTAAGTTTTCATGAGTTCGCTACATACTGGAACCTACATAAGTGTCTCAACCTCAGCAAGCGACACCGATTTTTTGGCCTCCGTCCGACAAGCCTGCGGTTTGACCTTCCTGCCACACCATAGAATTCGACTGAATGTCAATAGACTACAGTTACTGCGCGTATTGCTGAAATCTTCCTGGCTAGCAGGCGTTTGACGAGTTGAAGAAGGAGTTTCCGCCAGCCGTCTCCGAGTTAGTATGCTAGTTCGGATAAAAATATGTCGTGGGAAAGCCACAGAGCTGGCCGAGCTGCCCGGTGGACTGGCAATGCGCGCGCCACCTTGGTTTGGTCTGCCTTCTGGTTCGTTGAGCCCTTAGCAGAATAACGATTACCAAGAGGGAATACGTTGGCACCGCAGGTTTTCGAAAGTTGTTGGAATCTGACACTCCGGCGTTGGGCGGTTTCACCGCCGCCTGCAACACGAACAAGAAGCTACAGACGACCAGCTGAAAGCACTTTTGCGTATCCAGCAGCCGCTTTAGGAGAGGAAGGTGGTGATAGCCAAAAAGAGACCCTCGAGCGCATCTCGAACCACCGGAGAAACATGCCAGCAAAGTATTTTTTGAGGGCAAACGACCATCAATAAAAAATTACGCCCACCTCCCCTCGCGGGAACCCTGGTGTGATGCGACGCTGAGGGGGGATCAAGCGCAAGCGGAGAGCAACCGTCGACCGAAAGGCCGCCGGAGAGCGGCACACCGGATATATGCGCAGCGCGCCTGAAGGAGAGGAGACCGCGGAGAGAGAGTGTGCCGCAGCTATGACGCAACACAATCCACTTTAATCCAATCCAAGTCAAGCCAAGCCAAGCCAAGCCAATTCAATCCAATTCAATCCAATCGAATCCAATCCAATGCCCCTCGAGAGAGAGTGTTCGCTATCGGAGAGGAGAGAGGGTGAGTGGCTGCGGACAACAACGGACGCACGCGGACAACAACGGACGCACGCGGACAACAACGGACGCACGCAGGAAGAACAGGGCCGCCGACAAGAGATGCTCTGAGCGTCGCATCTGAAAAAGTTACTGCGTTTTCGTACATTTTTATGTCATTGTACATTGCAGTTACATATACAGCTCGTATCTTCCTTGCAATATAAGCTTATTTTGATTTCTAGAGGTGGGTCGATAAATTTTAGTGTGTCCTGCAATGTGTGCCTTCTGATGATTTGTACGATCAACTACTTTGTATAAACACAGTCCTAGAAAACCTAAAAAGAGGCAATAATAACTAACTTCAATAAACACAACACAAAACGCACCATCACCCGGAGCAACTTCAACTCATTACATGTTACATATAATCAGGAAAGTGGCAGTCACAAAGACTCGGGCTTGAAAAGTACGAGGTTTTCTTACGCAACCCTAAATTACACAGCCTTCCAGCTTCATGCATTTATGACGAGAGAGCTTGAACTTTTCTAGAAGCAATACTAATTACTAATCGCGATCGCACCTCCCTAACAGCATTCGATAGAACGGGCAACGTCAGTTCGATGAAACGGACATGCCTTCGATAAAACGGCGTTCGATGAACTGTCACGTACCCGTTAAGGCCTTTGTGTGGAGGGGGAAACTTCTGCCTGCTGAGACGAAGCCTGGCGAGGAGTTCTTGGTGGCGTTACGATTCGGCCAGCGCCGCCGTACTTTCCCGAATCACTCCTCGGCTGTGCGGCGAAGCCACTGCGTGCGCATTTGAAAACAGGCGCCACCATGTCGGTGACAAGTTTCGACAAGCCGAGTCAGACGCTTCGCTTTCGGCGCATTGCTAAACTTCGGCGGCTTCCGGCGAGGCTCGTCTCAACGCTCTTCAAGGACACAGAGGCCCCGCGAACTCAGCGGAGCCCTCCTCTCTCCCCTCTCTGGGACTCAACGTGCGCCGAGGCTACGAACTCTGGAAAGAGCGTTGTGTGTGTCTGTGACGTTCGTGGCGTGTTGCTACTTGTTCGCGTTTTGACCGTTACCGCTTTAGGGTATAAATAGACCCCCGCAAAAGTTGTAAACCATTCCTGTTAGAGCAGCGAATCCATGCGGTCACTCTGCTCGAGTCCTGTATTGTAACCTCGCCCGTCGGGGCATTGTTCTTTGGCTTCGGCTCACCTCTCGCTATGAAGTGAACAGTTACGTTGGCCTATCAGCTCCGTACCTCTTCCCGGCTGCAGTCGTCCTTCCCGGTTGTAACAGTGGGTTGCAGGAGGGGGAAGACTGTACGAGTGCTCTAACTCGGCGCGGTACGTTAGGAACCTCGCTACCTCATCGGCCATCTCGTTTCCGTCTAGCCCCTCGTGACCGGGGCACCAAATGATGGTGTGCTTATGATTCAGCGTTGCAGGAAGAATCCGCTGCGTGTACTTGGGAACTCTGCCTGCGGCTAAGTTTAGAGTGGCGATTTTTGAGTCCGTGAGGATGTTCAGCGCTTGGTCGCTGTGTTCGCCCCATCTTATGGCTAGTAAGACGGCGCTTGTCTCCGCTTCGTCCGTGTCTAGGTCTTTGATAGTTATGCAGTCTATTAGCTCGCCTAGGTGGTCCACCACTGCTGCTGTTGGGTTCCGGTTTCCACCTCTGCTTTTGTTCAGTGCTGTGGTGGTAAGCCTAGTTAGGTTGAGCTTCTCGCGTGGTCGGTAGATCGTGTATTTGGTTGTTGGGAGTCTTGGTGGGGGATCGCGATGCCGCCGTGTTGGAGGGCGGTGTAGCAAGTGTTCGGTACACATTGGCGGTCGGGGTTGTTTGGCGGGGCCGGGCCGCTGGTTGACCTGCGTTTTTGTAGTGCAAGTTACACTACACCGCCTCGGGCAGTCTTTGCGGGGTGACCAGTTTTTCTCTTGAACGAAGCGAAGGAGGTCAAACCATGCCCCATTACGCAGCCACCCGGCACGGATCAGCGGCCCGATAACAGGGAGAGATAGGTGAGGAGGGAAAGGAGACGTGCGCGGAACCCATGCGCGGGACGTGCGGAGGAAAGCGATAAGCCGCGCCACGAAGGAAGGCCACATGCGGAACAGAACCGTGTGCGATAGAGGAAGACGAACACCCAGCTGTGGTATGTGGTCCCTCGTACAGCGGCGCGGCTTAAACAACGCCGTGAGGCAAAAAACGGGAAAAAGCCAGGGTTACCATATTGGGCGAGAAAGCGCCAGATTGGGCGACGTTCGCTTTCGTTTAGCTAGAAAAATATTTTTTGGTGGTTGGGCGGGTTTTGAGCGAGTTTTAGGTTCGGTCCCGTGCACCAAACTCAGGCAATATTTCAAGCGCAAGCGAGATATCTGCCCGCGTTTGAAGCGTCCCTACTGGTTGTTGGTGCACCGATTCCGCGTTGATATCTTAGATCATTGCAACTGGGAGTTATAATCCTCTCAAAACAGCAACTCGGTTGTGTCTGTACCAAGGAGGTTTAAAATCTCTACGTATGAAGACTATTTCACGACACCGTGTTTGATGGTTTGGCAATACACGAAAAGAGAATCACTTCTCCTGCATGAATATCGCCTTCTTCAATGTAATGTTGATGGCCTGTGAGACATATCGTGATAAAATTCTGGAAAAACGTAAAAAGTGCAAGAACTAGCGCACAAAATTTGATGTTTCCTCTCATCCCTGAGCTTTTGGTCTTTTATCTTTCCCGATATCTAGGGCTCCGGATTTTCGGAGTTTATTTGTGGTAAAATTCGGAGGGTGTCTTTTTAGCTTCATTGTTTAGCGAAATTTCGATGTTCTACGGAGTTTATATCTTGTAAATATCCAATTCTCCGAAATTCGGATTTAATTCCCCTGTATATTAAATACTCCAGATCATAGGTGAAATGATGACTGAACACAAACACCTCTGAACGCTCGGATCAAATTGGCCGCAAAAATTTCACAGGCAGACACGCATAGTTCAACAGCCATGAACAAAGGAAAAGCGAACATAGAAATATGAACCAGTACACGTCAAATTGAAAACTACAGTTCGTGGAGGTAACATAAGGGCGCGCTATTGGAATATTTTGAGAGCCAAATTTCCCAACATTGATACTGTACATAATAAAACCGTGCGTCAATCTGACCTGCGCGCAAAAGAATCCACGCTATATGTGTGTTTCGGTTCATATTTTCGTGTTCGCATTTGTTTTGTTCATTACTGTTCACAGGCACAAATAGCTCAAAACAAAACATGTACGTTTTTCCCATTACATCCTTACGGCGTCTTGCGCTAGCATATATCACTAGATTTTTGTCGCTGTTGCTAGCGCGCTCCCTTCAATTTATAATTTTCAGAATAGGAAATGGCCTCTCAAAGGTTTTGCTAGAAACAAGTAGAGCGAGAAGCCTCAGTAAACAGCGAGAAAGCACTGGCCACTGCTCAGTGTGAACTCTGTAAAACTAGAGGGGCAAAACAATGTTACTTATTTAATAGCTCTGGAAGTACGAAAAACCTTTCACGAGTTGACTTATGTCGTCAGCTTCAAGAAACACTCACTTGAAATACGGCTAATTGTCCAAAATTTCACCGGCGAGTGTTTTTTCTTTTTTTGTGGATTTTGTTCGAAAACACGGAGCCCTACCGATATCAAATGTCACCGTGGAACGTGTTTTCAGTCAAGTGACTGACAAAAAGTCACCTAAATACCGTATGTCTAACGAAACGCTAGAAAGAATTCTTCATGTTAAGTTTGCCTTGGCAAGGAGCGGAGATTATTGTAAAAGTGCTCAACCAAGTGGAGCGTGCTTTTCCGGTTCAAATCTTGTGTTCGATATGGATTGGCAGCGGGTTATGGATATCGATATGGATATCGATTGGCAGCGGGGGCAGCGAGCAGAACGGACACCAACGTCTTCAACTTGTCTTTACCAGGTCCGTCCTGCGCGGCCGTTCTTCGCACTTCGTGGATGCGCTGCGCTGCATGGAATCTGCGTGAAATCTGGCCCCTGATAGCGCTCCATTGCGAGGGACCGACCACGTGGGTTTCTTCGTCACTCGCTGATCGTCGATAAAAGGACGCCCGCATCGACACGACGGCCATTGGCAGCGGGGGCAGCGACCAGAACGGACACCAACGTCTTCAACTTGTCTTTACCAGGTCCGTCCTGCGCGGCCGTTCTTCGCACTTCGTGGCTGCGCTGCGCTGCATGGAATCTGCGTGAAATCTGGCCCCTGATAGCGCTCCATTGCGAGGGACCGACCACGTGGGTTTCTTCGTCACTGGCTGATCGTCGATAAAAGGACGCCCGCATCGACACGACGGCCATTGGCAGCGGGGGCAGCGAGCAGAACGGACACCAACGTCTTCAACTTGTCTTTACCAGGTTTGGGAGTCTTTCAACGTATATTTCTGTGCCATTTCAACTGCCGAATTCTGCTGCCTCTGCTGCCAAGGGGTTGACGGATTTTCACCTATTGTTACTTGTGGCGCTGTGTTGACTGCTTTTGACCATGACTGAACTTGCAGACTTTCAACGTGAATTTCGCAAAGAAATGAGGGAAGTCAAAGCTAGCATGACTCACATGAACAAAGAGTTTGAGGACATGCGAAAAGATTGTGCAGAAGCGAAGAAAGAGAATGCCGCTCTTAAAGCATCAAATGAGAAGCTTTTGCAGGAAATTGCATTACTGAAAATACAACTTCACGAGAACTCGCTAAGAGTTACGGCTCAGGAGCAGTACTCTCGAAACAAAAACATTGAGGTCAAGGGAATCCCGCACGAGACAACCGAGAACCTAGAGGACATACTAAGCAAAGTTGGTGGCGCGCTGGGCGAGCCAATTCAGAAAGACGATGTAGAAATATGCCATCGCGTTCCTACGCGAAACACTGCTGAGGACTGTACCGAACAAAACATCGTGGTGACGTTCAGCCGCCGTGCAAAACGTGACGCAATCCTCGAGAAGGCACGCAAAACTAGGCTCACGGCAGACGACATCGGATACACCACAAAGAACCCGGTCTACATTAACGAACATCTGTGCCCGCAAGTGAAGAAGCTTCTTGGAATTACCATTGCAAAGAAAAGGGAATTAGGCTGGCGTTTCGCTTGGTCTAGGGATGGCAAGGTGTTCGCGCGTCAAATAGAAAACTCAAAGCTTGTGCGCATTGCATGTGAGGCTGATCTAGCAAAGATGCGCAGTTGAGTACAGCGCTACTTCGGAACCTTTAGTTGAATTCTTTTCGCTCAATGATAGCACCCGAAGACGTCACATGTTCCAATAATGAAATTTGTCTGACGCTTCTGCACTGCAATGCGCAATCTGCCCGAAATAAGCACGATGAGCTAATAACGTTTTTCAGTCAATTTTCGTTTCAGTTTAACATTATCATGCTTACGGAGACATGGTATAGATCCAAAGATGATGTGCTTTGCTTACCCGGTTATCAGACCTTTTACTTCAACCGCCAGTGTCGACTTGGTGGGGGCGTGTTGCAGCTTGTTTCGGAAAAATTTTCATGCACCTTACTTCAAGAATTCTCGGTCATAACACCGGATTATGAAGTTTTAACAGTACAGGGCAAAAAGTTTGTATCTGTGGTTATATATCGCCCACCGGAAGGCAACTCTGGAAATTTCTTGTCTTTTTTAAACCGACTGCTCTGCTTTATTAGTACGAATGAGTTAAACATTGCTATTGGGGGTGACTTCAATATTAACGTGTTGCAGAATACTAAAACTTCTCAAGAGTTGCAATTGCTTCTAGAATCATTTCATTGTGCAAATAAGATAATGACTCCCACGCGCATTACTGATTCATCTGAAAGCCTAATTGACCTATTTGCAACGAACATGGCCGAAAATTGTTTAGAGTCCGGTGTGATAGCTGCGAACTTGGGTGATCACTTGCCTATCTTTATGTTCCTGGAATGTGACCAGGTTTCTAAGCGCATTCGGCACTCGGACACTTTTCTTATTCAAGAAATTAATGGTAGAACTTTAGCTTACTTTCGCGGTAAAATAGGAAATATTGATTGGACTTCAGTCCTTCATTGTCAATTCGCTAATGAAGCCTACGATGCCTTTATGCGTATTTTTATAACTGTATATGAGGAATGTTTTCGGTTCAAAAAGGTTAGAACGTCCAACAAGAAACGGAAGCCGTGGCTTTCGGATGAATGTCTGAGAGCGATTCGCGAGAAAAACGCGATGTATCGTAAGTTTCTTAAAACAAGGAATTCCGCTGACTTCTCTGCTTTTAAAAAGTATAGAAATCAAGTGACAAAGTTATTGAGAAATACGAAAAATGCATACTTCGAAGGTCTGTTCTCAGAAGTGAGCCGTCGCAGTGATTTATTATGGCGTGAAATAAACAAGCTATTAAAACCTAACGCTTACAATAACGATGAGCTTGAGTTAACGATAGATAATAAACTACACAAAGGAAAAGAATTAGCCGATAAGTTTAATGATTACTTCACATCCTTAGTAACAAGCCATCACAATGAAGAAGCAATTTCGTTTTTAAATACACCCAACGCACACACGGCCTTTTTTCAACCAACCACTCCCGGAGAAGTTTATACTGCTTTTATGTCATTGAAAAACAGTAAGGCACGTGATATAAACGGGATCCAAATAAGACCGATTAAGTTCGTGCTTGATCTTTTGTTACCGGTTCTTACCCACATTTTTAATCTTAGTTTATCCACAGGTGTATTTCCTGAAAAAATGCAGCATGCAAAAGTAGTAGTTTTATTTAAGTCCGGAAACAAACGCGAGCTATCAAATTACCGTCCAATTTCGGTGCTACCTGCTATATCCAAAGGTTTAGAAAAAATTATTTGTAAGCGCATTACTTCATTTTGTGAAAAACACTGCGTTATATCGGCGCAACAATTCGGATTCAGGCAAGGAATGTCGACAGAGTTAGCTTTGTTGGCGCAAAAAGAATTAATTTTGAACGGCTTTGAGGATAAAAAACTAACATTAGGTATCTTTGTGGATTTCTCAAAAGCATTTGACCGGATCAACCATTTAACTCTATTTGCTAAACTGCAACACTACGGATTTCGCGGCGTTTCACTCGACCTTTTACGTTCGTATCTAATGCATAGAAAGCAATGCATTTCAATTAAAACTGAACAATCGACGATGCAAAGAATAACGCAAGGTGTTCCGCAGGGAAGCATTCTTGGTCCAATTTTGTTTAATATTTACATAAATGATATTGTAAATATTACTGAGCATGCTCATTTCATAGTTTATGCAGATGATACAAGTATGTTTATACAGTCTAGCGATATTAATTATCTTGAAAATCTAGCAAATGATGCCTTGAGTAAATTATTAAAATGGAGTAAAATCAATTCCCTGGAAATAAATGCAGTAAAAACAAAAGCTCTTCTATTTACGCCACCGCAAAAATGTATTAACCAAGATATTGCAATTTATCTTGGATCGGAGAACATACAGTTGTCGACAGAAGTTAAAACTTTGGGGGTAATTTTTAATAAGCATTTAACTTGGGATGACCATATTGAGCGCAGCGCTAGATTTCTGGCCAGGACGTGTGGTGTATTGGGCAAATTACGACAGGTGTTACCGTCCAAGATTAAGCTTTTAATTTATCATGCATTATTTTCCTCTCACTTAAGTTATTGTTCTCTTGTATGGGGCACAACATCACGAACCAACATACACAAGCTAGGTGTACTGCAAAAAAGAGCAATCCGAAATATAGCTAACGTACCATATGATGCGTATGCCTACGAAATTTTTTGCAGCCTTAATGTAGTACCGATTCAGCATTTATATGAAACTAACCTCATGCTCAAATGCAAATAATTTTTCCAATATAACAACAAAGCCTTTATAGACCTGTGTAACCTAAATAAGCCAACTCTAGTACCGTATAGCTTTAGGGAGAGAAACGTGTGGTCACAACCTTTCTCGCGTACGAACTACGGATTTTCAAGATTGCAGTATCGTGTACCGTGTTTATTAAACAAATTACACAGAATTGGCGTAGATTTAAGTAGTATTTCGAGGAAACGACTGAAATCGCATATGATTAAAAATGGAGGCCTTGCCTAAAATCTTTTGTGTGTTTGTCATTGGCTTGTATTTCGGCGTTTCAAGTTGTATAATTTCAAACACCCAATTTTCTCTGGTTGATATTTCGTGAAGTATTGCTGTGCATTATATATGATGTATGTGCTTTTCAATTCTGCCCTTAGTGTGCAAAGCCTAGCATCGATGACGTATCTGTATCTGTAGTATCTTTCGCACGTTTGTTGTAGTTTTACTGTATTTCTTGTATCTATGAAAGAGAGTCCATACGCTGTACCTGTACATGTTTGTTGTAGTTTTACTGTATTTTTTGTATCTATGACGAATCCTTACGCTGTACCCGTTGCCAAGACAACGGGGCAAGGACCTCGTCAAGCTGCTGTACTGCGGCTTTTTGTTCTTGTCCCAGCACTCTTTTATGAAAAGATGGCTAAATAAAAGGTTGATTGATTGATTGATTGACCGAATGGGGATGCCGATTGGTGTACTTACTTTTATCGGTGCTCTTTTTGACCTTGGCCGTTGCGCCGGTTTTGCCCTCTTTTGTCTATGTGTCTTGTGAATGCTCTTAGTGAAGGTGTGGCCAATCCCAGCAGCGGCCGCCTTTTTTTTCTTTTTTTGATGAAGCCCTAAGATGAAAACGAGTGTGCGTACGAGCCCTCTACTACGGCGCGCCACATAGCGCAGGTGTTTTAGTTTTCTGGATTGTTGCCAGTTGCGTAACTACACGGTGATTTTCCTACATTTTAAAAATTTTGTTAGCTTATTTCTGGTTTTTGGTGTCTTACAAAACATTGGGCGACTTGTAGGCCAAATGCGTACACCACTATATATCGGAAAAACTTAAGCAGATCGGGGATCGCAGCAATGTAAAAGTGTTTTTTTTTTATTTCAGCTCCCGAAAAACTTTCAAAGCTTTGCGAATCAATTTTCCCCGCGCGAATGCAAAAGAACAGTTGCACCATCAACCACAGGAACAAGTTCGTCGCGTGCGCCGAATATGTGGTGTACGTTATCCCTCTACAATGCGGTCACAAATGCGTAGGACAAACATCCCGATGCTTGAAAGTTCGCTTGCGCGAACATCTACGCAGTGTGAAGAATGGAAACGCAGGGCACTTTAGTGAACATTGCCGGTGGTGCAAATGCACGCCTTGCTTTCACGAGGCTATGATCATAGCAAAGCACAAAACCAGCTTGGAAGAGAAATAATTGAGGCGCCTGGAATGGTTCGCCTGGGAGCGCTTGCATAAGCATGCCATCGATGAGTTTCTCGGCTAATGAAATTGCATATCTTCCCTCTCAGTAATTCCAAATCGACCGCATCCTGCTTTCTGTTTCTTTTTGTGCTGTGGGAGGGGAGCAGTGTAGTTTTTGTTTTTGGTATTTGTTGTTTTTGGCTTTTTGTTTGCTTCGTTTTCGTTTAGTGTACCACGTGACCCACGGCCGTCGGTTACGGCCTATTGCTTTCTGTACGTATGAGCATGAGCTGCGATCACGCGAGAAATGGTAATATTTATTTATTTATAGGATACTGCATTCCGTAGACCAAGAAGTTGGGCATGTACAAAGAGTATTATATTCAAGACAATGCATTTGAAATCTATGTGGGTAATACTCGTTTAAAAACTGTAACTAAACGTGAAAGGTAAGAAAAACAAGAACAAGAGAACATGCCTTGACAGAAAGAGCATACACCAGGCACAGCAGCAGGGCACAAATGCTAAAGCAGTGCAGTAAGGTGTTTTTCAATATGGGAAATATCAACCGCAGGAAACACTTCCACCGGTAACACATACCATTCATCGATTGAGCGGGGCAAAAAAGAATACTGTGCGAGGTAACATTGGGGTTAAAGTGTGCTTGTGGGTGTATCTAGTACAGCGAGATAAACGGGGCTGTATGTAAAATTCTGGATTAATGTTGAATTTATGTGAGATAAGTGAAAACAGAAACTTGAGCCACCGAAGCTGCCTTCCAGGGTTAATATATTGTTCTTAGCCGTAGGAAGCGAAAACGACGTACTGCTGCTATAGGAGTTATAGATCAATCGGACAGCTTTCCTTCGTAGCATTTCTAGTTTATGAATATCCTTTTTTTTAAAAATTGGTCCCATTCTGCGCATTCGTATTCCAATTGAGACCGCACAATAAAATTAAAAGCTAGTAACTCGGCATGAGAGGGTTATTAATTTATGCCTCAAAAACCCGGGTTTTCTAGAGGCTGACCCACAAATGTCATTTATGTGACTGGACCAAGTCAGAAAGTTAGTTATAGTAACTCCTAAATATTTCTATTCCTCCACCTGTTTCAGTGCGTGGTTATTAAGCCGGTAAGGAAACGAGAATACGTATTTTTTGTTCGTTAATTGAAGCAATCCAGATTTGTCAAACTTCAAATACATGTCCCATTTCACACACCATTCAGCGACGGCATCAAGGATACATTGGAGGTTAACCAGGCCACAAGGGGATGACATACGTTTGAAGAGCACACAGTATTCATCAAATAATTTTTAACCAGCCGATGGTGCATCAATACAATCAGTAATATCATTAATGTAAATTAAAAACAGTACAGGTCCGAGAACGCTGCCCTAAGGAACATCAGAAGTTTTGAGGAGGGTGCTGGAAAAGGAGTTATTTATTTTAACCAACTACTTACGGTTAGAGATATAGCACTGTATCTATTTTACCAGAGTTATTGCTAGGCCAATTTTTGGAGCTTCAAGATAAGTTTACTGTGCGGAACACGGTCGAAGGCTTTACTAAAGTCTAGAAATATGACGTCAATTTGTTCAACCTTATCAAGTAGGGAAGCGAATTCGTGAATAGGGGTACCCAGCTGGGTGAAGGTGGATAAGCGTTTTCTGAATCCGTGCTGGGACGGCGTCAGAATATTGTTAACGTTTAAAAACTAGACAATCAAATTGGATACTACGTGCTCAAAAAGTTCGTATATGATAGATGCCATGGAAATGGGGCGATAGTTGCCTGCAAAAAGGCAGTCTCCTTATCAATTATTGGCACGACACAAGTCATTGATTTCATCGATTGTAGGTTTTAACGCTCCGACGCAACGGAGGCGATGAGGCGCGCAGTAGTGGAGGGCTCCGGATTAATTGCGACCACCTGGAGATCTTTAACGTGCGGCGAAATCTCGTACACACGGACGATTTTGCTTTTGCCCTCCATCAGAAAGCGGCCACCGTGGTCGAGATTCGAACCCGCGTTTTCGTGCTCAGCAGCACAACGCCTTAGCCACTGAGCCACCGCGGCGGGTCCGACACAAGCCATGCGCCAGTCACCAGGGCTTTCGCAACAATCGAGGGATAGCCTAAAAAGATTAGTAAGAATATGTCCTAATGGTTCAGCGTAATGGCACAGAAAGGCATTGGGTATGTTATCAGGACCAACGGATGATCTAATTTTTATATTGATTAGTATGTTTATAACACCTTCAACAATTATGAAGTCAGAAGCTAGATTAGTAAGAGGTGTGTTAAACGGCGCTGTGTAACGTAATTTTCGGTATAGTGCAAATATGCGCTGTGTAGTGTAATTTGGAGGTGATGTGCACGCGTTTTGTGTATTTAAGAATAAATGTCTGTTGGGAGTAGCGCTCATCTCTGTTGTCTTCCTTCGTGGAATTTTTTGCGCTTTACTCATCTGTTAAGTGCAGTGTATTTTCAATCTATTTGGGCAGTATTTCTAAGTACTGTATCTTGCCCGCATTTTAGGAAATGTATTTTCAAGAATTAGTAAAAATTTCGAAAATACATTTTAGTGCAGTTGTAATATTTATACAAAATAGAAAATATATTTGAAGTGCACATCAAGTGTACTCGTACGTGTTTGCAACGCACTACTTTTCGCTGAAGGGCGCGCCACTGAATGGCTGCCCGAGCATTAACGTCTGGCCGGGCATTAACACAAATGCCCATCAGAGCACTCTAAAATTGGTCGCGCGCCCTAAGCGTGAAACACGCTCCTTGGCGTCGTAAACTTCGTTTTCAGCACCACGGGACTCAAAATACGTGTGGCTTTCTTCCGTCAAAGCGTGAAGCAGGTTGAGAAAACCCAAATTCGCTTTCTTCTACGCGTGCTGCAAAATGGTATGCGTGTGAACCGGGAAACTCACGCTTAGGAAAATCTCGCGTTTCTGATCGCGCCTACCTTCTTCACGCTTAAACATACCGTGATACATTACCCCCAGGGTGCCGTGTGATGTGTTGCTGCATGCTCCTGTGAGTTACGCTTCCTTTTTTTTTCTCGTGAGGGCATTGAAAGGTGGCGCCCGCTTCAGCAATGTTGGTGAGAAAATGGAGTTAGAGCCGTTAAAGGCACTGGCCGAAGCAGGAGCTTTGTGTGCTCTGGCTGCCTTCCATTCAGGTGTGTATACTGCGCGGAGTGCTGGCTTTCTTGTGGTAAAAAGTGGCGAAGGAAGAACAAACTGAAAAGTACTTTGACACCGACTGACCCTTGTGATGTGCCGCGCGGTAGGTACGAGGACACCGAGTGTCGACTGCGGCGAATTCTCGCGCGACACGACGCCGATACACGGGAACTCCACTTTTCGGGCCTGGCGGTGTTCTTACAGTGGGCAGTCAGCTGTCATGCACAGTCACTTGGAATATCCAGGTAAGGAGATTATTTCCTAATGTATTTGCTCATGATATACTGTAGAACGATTTTTCGAATAACGTCCTTTTTAGTGCGTTGTGTAGACCTTCGCATGAACCTAGTAATTTTTCATTGGTGTCACGCCTAGTTATCCATGTAGCTTCTGTTTGACACGGGTCACGCGGTCGACTGGGAAAAATGAGAAGAAAGAAGGAATGAGTGCGTTTCTCGTTGTCGTGTCTGCGAATTGTTTCTCTCGTTGCCCGTCCGGTTTCCGCCTGTCTCATCGTCTTGCGCGCGGCATCCTTGGCTCGTCGCGGTAAATATTGCGGCCGCGCTCGTGGTTCGCGTCAGTGAAAGTTCTCGGCGAGGAGGCGCAACACCGCCTGTGAAGCAGCCGCCTGCAGCCTCCGTCCTCCGCAGAGCACCTCGAAAACGACGAAAAAAAAGTGTATGCCGCAGATTCACACAATCGACGCGCACATTACGAAGCGTTGAAAATCGTGTCCCATTCTACATAACCGCCGCTTTAAGGCCTGAATAAAAATGGGCGCGTTTGTTCTGCACATCGCGGCGGCGGTTTGTGTGTTGTACGACAGTTCGAACCCACTAGTTTATAAGTATTACAGTGAAGCTACTTTTTATGTTTGCCAGGTTTCACCCGTGGACATATTTTGCCGGTGTACTGCACGGAGCTACGTGAAGCGGCCGGTATGCAGCGGAACCCAGACAATTTGTGAAGTTGCAACAGGAGACGTCACTAGAAAAAAAAGTATTGGTTCTGTGTTTGTGTGTGTGTTACATAAAGGAAGTTACGTATCCGTCTGCTTTCGGGAAGTTGCTAGCATTTGTTCGGGTGGTAGTTACATATGATGGCGTCGACCTAATGCCACGGGCGCTCAAAATGCTACCTGATTTGTTGATAAAACTGCGCTTCGTATGAGTTAAGTTCATAGAAAAGTTCACGTACTGCTTTAAATAGGCATCAAATGTTCATCTGAAGCCTAAGTTATTGTTCCTGTCTTTCTCGGATATATCTGCACGAGAGCGTCCTTGTAAGTTATCGCCAATAAAAAGTCCCAGTTATATTTCAAATTTCTTTACATTTCTTGTTCTGTGTAGATCCTGCAGCTCTGACTCACGATCTCAACATTCGAAGGCCTCCTGACAGACTTGCTCACTTAATTTTATTCCTAAACGTATAGGTAATGGTGCCCAAAAAATGCGCATTACAGACTTAATTGTATGGGATTAGCTAGGTGCACCTCTTCAATTGTCTTATATAAGTTTTTATTGCACTACCTTCAGCGGCGTTTGAGTTTGTCACAACCGAAATTCCGAGGCAATCGTACACCCCTTATTCGGCTAATACTAGTAACTTTGGGGACGTGTGTAACGATGAATTAACGCCGCAATCGCAAAATGAGGCTTGTCGATCCGTGACTGGCGACCTTCCTATAGTGAAGGCGAAAAAGAGGATTTTTTCTTTCCTGATGCGGCATTCTCCAGCTGTGTATAAGACGCATCTCTGACCGTCACAAATCACTTAAAAAGAAAGCTAAAATACGACAATGTTTGCTTTGTCGTGTTTATGGGCCTGGTGGGTGCTCTAAGCTACCCAGACCATAAATTCATGGCCCAGCAACTATTGTCTCTCTGAGCTTTCGTTACAGAGAGGCTTTTTTACAGCTTTTTTAAAGAGACACTTCTTATTAACAGTTGGAGGACGCCGCATAAGGCTAATACAAATACTATTTTTCACATTCACTAAGCATTAGTAAGGTCAGAAGTCAGGGATGGTAAGCGTGAGCGCTTAGCGTGCTAATTAACCACAACTAATACAGGCGCGCAAAAAAAACCTTCGCTCATGCTTTCCAAGCGTTACGCGTCCCGCTAGTCATGCTTACGAAACGTGATTTTTTGGCGCGAAAGCCCATCTCGCTTTGGAAAAGCATGCAAAAAAACCTCGACACTCACGCTTGCTAAGCTTGAAAAAATTTAGGGTATAGGCCTGCTCGCGCCTCGTTTATCAGACCCCGAAAATGACTCATCACATACTCCCACGCAGACTTTTTACCAGTTAGCTGTCGCTCCTACCACGTACATCTTAATGTGGCTGGGCAACTTCGTTTCTCTTATAACTGCCGGTTCATTCTGACAATGATTGACCGCGTCACACGTAGACGCCGATGCTGTGCCAATTCCGGAGATTGCTGCAGAAACGGTCGCCAAAGCCTTTTTAACACTGGTTTTCCGCTTCGGTTGCCGTGGCATTGTTGCCAGGTATCAAGCCAGGCAACTTCACATTTACTCCGGCACTTTCCTCAGGCGCCTGAGGGCACGTACCACTGCCGCACCATGGCATATCATCCCTGTGCCAACGGCATCGTATCTCGGCTCCCCAGCCAGCTGAAGACTGTATACGCTCCTGTATCGCTAACGCTGGGTTTATCAAAGTTCTATAGTGCTTCATGCCCTGCGTGCCGTCCTTCGTCGGGACCTCGCCGTTCAACGGCGAGGTCCCGACGAAGGACAAGGGCGAGGTCCAATTCAACGCCGTCTGCGGCCCCTGCGGCTTCCTGGGGCCGAATTCCCTAAAACGACGGGGCGTCGCTTTGAAACGAAGGGGTAGCGCCATGCAAATGCATGTGTTCTGGGGTTGTGGCCGTCGCTTTGGGGATTGTGCACCCACCGAAAAGCACTGTGGCAAGGGTTCGAAGCGACACCCGCTGCCCCACATCGTTTCACGGTGTCGCTTCGCGCCCTTGCCGCAGTGGTTTTCGGTGTGTGCACACTCTCCAAAGCGACGGCCACAACCCCAGAACACATGCATTTGCATGGCGCTACCCCGTCCTTTCAAAGCGACGCCCCGTCGTTTTAGAGAATTCGGCCCCTGGTCACTTGTTCATCCTATCGGGAACCACGTTGCACCCGCTGCAGCACCTCCAATACCTGCAGGACTGCATTCGGAGCCTGTGCCCAGTACCGCCTCGAACATCTGACCGCAGCATCTTTCTGCATCGCAACGTTTCTTCTTCGACACAAGGTTTCTTCAGCGAGACTATACCTCTGCCTCTTACACCCTCCTACGATGGCCCCTGCCGGGATTTAAACAAAACACCGAAAGCCACCACCGTCCTGTCGGATGGCCTCTAAGAAGTCGTATCGTTAGACCACTTCAAACCAGCATACCTCGAGACGCAACCCAACGAACTCCGTTCACAAGTCAGAGGCCTCACGCCTCATCGGATAACATGCAAAGCGAAGGCATGCCTGTTCCGCCGTCGTGCGAAATTCCGTATTTCGCTTCGGCGGGTGGACTTGTAGTGCCCTTTCATGAGCACTGTAAGACGGTGCCTCAGCGCCGGCTACAAAATACGAGCAAAATAATGTCACGACCACCGTGAGCTTTGTGCGCCAGCACAGCACAGGCAGCTTGGAAATGAAAGCCTGCCACGCTGGTACTCTTTCTTCCCCGCTGTTCTCGACAAGGGCACTCACTCCAGAGAACATAACTACCGGAGAACAGCTGATGCTATTGCGCTCTCAACAGCATCTACTGAATGCGACAAGTCTCAAGAGTCCGAAAATTTCTGTAAAGAATTGTCGTCAAAAACAACATATATTAGTCAATTTTTCGTACTGAAGAAGATGGTGTTCGTGGAAAGTCGATATGATAACATGCCTGCTGACGCATTTATAATAAACACCCTGTCGTGAAATTACCATAAAAACTTCATTTTAATATTTGATTTCTTCCTCCAATCTCTTAGTGGATTTGTTCCTGCGTTGCATTAACGACAGCGACTGCACCTGCTCTCTCTGTTCAAAATGAAAAGAATTGCACGTGTCCGTACCATATAACATCTTGTGTGCTCTTCAAATTCGAACGAAGGCATGGTCAGGAGCTACACAGAAGCAAAACCTGTCCAGACTACAAAAACTGGTGAAATGCTTCATAAATGTCAGGATTTTTTCAGCAAAAAAAATATTCCATATATCTGAGGCACATGATCACGACATTCCAAGTCGGCCCTACAACTCTTGCAGCTTGGATTTCCAGCAGATAAAATTTGCCAACGCTCCTTGCGTCTTCTTCAGCAGATAAAGGAAAACGGATTTCGCATTCGCTTCCGGTGGGTCCCTTCCCACGTAGGAGTGCTTGGAAACGAGGCTGCAGACCAGTTGGCTCGTGACGCGACATCGTGCACTCGTCTTTTGAAGGTGGCTCCAGATGAATGGCGCATTTTAAAAACAATCATACAGGATCATTTCCGCTCTCTTTGGCGACCACAACATCGACCTTGTGTCACAAAAGGAATGAAGAGGACAGAGGCAACCTTACTGTTCCGCATCCGGACCAACTCAGCGCGGACACCGGCGTGGCTCCATAAGCTGAACATTATCGCTTCACCTCTGTGTGGAACGTGTGGTGCTACAGGCGACATCGGTCATTTTATTATGGACTGCCGAGAGCATGCGGGGGAGCGGTTAGCTTTGTTTGAAGAACTGCGAAGGATGGCCGCTCCGCATGCCTCTTTGAACGATTTAATTTTCCCGGAAGGCCATTGGATCACGAGGAGGGACATCTTTCGTTTGATCCTGCAATTTTTACATGTCATAAGCCTCAGCGAGGCATGGTGAATTCCCGCGCATAGCGGTAAAAAGGTGCTGATCGAGTGAGCAATTGCCGGCATACCACGCAAGGCTAGGTCCACCCGTCAATAAACATCATCACCACCACCACCACCATACAGTTCGGAGCAGCAGCATTATTCAGACTAAAATTAGGTGCTGGATTGGTTTTTGCTGTGGCAAATCGAAAAAAAAAACACGCGAAAAACCCGGTGTCAATCAAAAGCGAGAGGTTAGTAAATCATAAAACAAAAATGTCTCCAAGAGCTGTTCCCGAAACAATATAAACAAACATTTTCATATGACTTCGCGCGAGCACTGAGAACGCGGTATAATTGTATCTAACTGAGCAAACTGCATTCATTGTAGGAGGAACGAGAGGGCGGAACAGAATCAGTGGAGGTATGAACGAGATAGGACAGGGCGTTGAGCGGCAGGGCAGGGAACAGTTCATTGTCTTTCGGCGAAATTTGCATGAAAGCAAGGAGATAAGCAGGAATGTTTTAGATTTTTACCAGCAGAAAAACTTCATACACAGAAGGGCAAAATCGAAGTCGATAGCCGAGAAGAGATTTCGCAAAAAGGTGGTTTTCTCACTAATTGGAATCTAAATGTTCTGGACCGGCGACAGTGGTGCACTGTGCTAATTTATCGCAAAAAGTTCACCGTTGCAATACCAACAATGACAAAGTCGCGTGATATCTCAGTCATTTAAAAAAACGCACGAAGGAAATTCTGTTTCACAGGAGGATAACACACGAGTAGCACGTTACTTCATGCCGCGCGTTGCAAATATTGAAAAAAAAACACAAAGGACTAACAAAAATAAACGTACAATTTAAAAGTGTATCAATCTAACAAAAGAAATATTTTTATACAATTCCCGCTACAGTTTTGTGCGTGCAAGCCAAGTCCAGTGCATCAGTAATGTCCTCAATGTCGTACTCCTCTTCGCACATGTTAACCAGTACGCGAAGGTGTCCCAGGGCGTACGGGTTCGTAGAGAGATTGAAGCAGTTGGCGTTGAAGTGACGCACATCACGTTCGTAGCAATCGAAGTCCCTCAAGGGCCACTTGTCCCTCAGTAGTGCGTTGGTGCTTCTTTCCCTGTTTGGGAGATAATACTGGCAATCTCAGCCACTTTGTCATCAAGAAAAGACCGCTTGCGAAGGGCTAGCTGAAGCTTAGGCCTAACGAAACGTTTGGCTGCTGAGCTGGAAGCCTTTCGTAGCTTGTGCCGCAAGATCGCGATGGTGACTTCAAAGCTCGGGACAGCACCAAGAGGAGCGTCTGGAACCACAATCGGTTGTGCATCCTTCTCTCCCTGAAATTCGCTCACCGGAAGCTTGCCAAAGCTCATGTCGCCATATTCCATCACGTGACTAAAGGAGCTCGTCTCCCCCCTCACAAGCTTTTACTGGTCGATAAGGGTTGCCTTGTGCAGGTCTTTTTGTCCGAGTCCTCCATCCAGTTCACGCTGTAGACATCGCCGAGGTTCGTCTGTCTGAAATCATCGTAGTAGCAGCCTTAGGACGACTCAACAGGATTGGCGGTGGTTGTGGCGTACAGGTTGATATTGTTGGGTAGCAGGTCGTCGAACATGGAACCCGATTCGCAAGCCTCGATGTAGATTACCATTTTCGCGAACTTCTCTTGCTGGTGCATCTTTTTTATGACGTTCACAAACTGTCTGGCATGCAGCTGGTCAACTGGGAATGAAATTAAAGCAGGAGCTCCATGGTCGGCGAAGTTGACAAAAACATGGTCATTGGGTCCGCTTTCAATTACTTTTCCGCTGCCCCCGCTTACGCGCTTTCCCTGAATGATGTTCAAGAAGTTCTGTGGCGTGACCAGCTCTCCCGTGTAGTCTTTGGGAACTCCTGGGTACACGTTGCTTCCGTTAGGGTGGTTTAGGATGGCAGAGGGTGTTGGGTTTTTGTGGTCGTTGGCGATGTCGTCATACATCATCCCTACGATTTGCTCGTCGGGGATGCCGTGGTTGTGGAGAGCGTGGTACGCGTGGATATCTGCCTGGTGTCTGTAGTTGTCGTACCCGTTAGAGCCAGCGAGAAGCAGTGCCCACAGCTTTGGTTCGTCGTCTTGGCCATCGTTGGCGACAGGGCATTTTCCCGAGGTGGAGGCAACAGGTATCCCGACAAACCGGAGCGCTGCGGTAAACATTGACGGCCTTAGCGACATTGTGAGCAAGAGCGTGCCGTTTCTGCTGTCCTTATATATGATGCGTTTATCAGCTATATCACATTACTTGGAACGGTGCCTCCACTTGGTAGCGATAACGCAAGAGATCTAGCTTGAAAGAGTAGGGCCGCGGCGACGGTGGATTCAGAGTTTTGGTCTAGATAACATTGTTTTTAATGTAAAGGTCCGCTATATATCCGAGATGTATTTCAAGTGTTACAGATAATTCTTGCCATACCTCCCTACGTGCTACTGTCGGCTTCGTTCAGTTCTAGCTTAATGCCATAGGTAGATGTTTTCAAAAAAGGATTACAAAAAACGGACCAAAAATACCGAAGCTCGGTTAGGGTGGTCAAAAACTAATTAGTGTTCTGTGTTCGTTTTTATGACCATTTCTTCATGAATCAATGTAGCTTTTGATTGTATTGAATGCGGTATTGGTTTCCATACATAAAACCAATACAGTCATTAATATTTTATTATGTGATGATCCCAAACCATCACTCTTTTATTAAACCCGTAAACAGTGAGAGTACTTCACACCAGTTTGCTCTCAGCTACTTCATCTCAGTCAGCATTACAGGCTCGAGCGCAGGATTTACGCCCCGGCCCACGAATCCTTAACGAAAGCCCAGGAAAGAATACTTAGGCTGCTTCAAAGGAATACGTTTCCCCACTTGACGAAATTGCGCCTAATGTACCCGACCCAGTACTCCGCTCTGTGTCAGTTTTGTGGCGAACCTGGCATGCTCTATCATATGGTGTGGGGTTGTCAGAACAACCACAAGTATGGCAGAATTCCCCGTCCGTCTTATGAGCAGTGGGAGAGCGTGTTGTCCAGTTCCAGTCCGGAAGACCAGCTTCGGTTGGTTGAAAGGGCTGTCGCAGGTGGCACCATGAACGGGGTCCTGAAATGAGGACACCACTCCACATTTTTTTTGCTAATAAAGAAGTTTATTCTCTCTCTCTCTCTCATCTCGTATACAGCCCAATGTTGCAATTGGAATAACATTTTTGTCCGTTCTATGTTATTCCTATCAATGAGATTTCTGATACGGTTTGGAAGTGCTGACAGACTCCTACGAGGCACGTTAGGTTATCTTCTATCGTTTTGAGGGATGCCGTGGTGACTTAGTTTCATTTGCTGTCTCAGATTTTACAGACATCCTGTTTCTACTTCTAACAAGAATATCTGGTAACGTTCATTTGTTTAATTTGTACAAGAATGCGTCTACGCATATGTTGAAAGGTCCAGGCAGTGTACTAAATGTCTGCGGTTCGGCCATGTGTCCGAAGTATGCCAGCTTCCAATGCGATGCACTCGGTGTGGTGGCAACCACGATCGTACCGCGTGCAATGCCGAGAGTCTCCGTTGTGCTAACTGCGGGAAGAAGCATGAAGCGACTTCTGGAAGCTGCTTGGCTCGCCGCGACGAGCAGGCGATCTACAAATATAAGATGGTCCATAATGCTGACTATAAGTCTGCGAAAGCAGCTGTACAAGAGCAGCGTGCAATTGGACCCAAGAAATCTTCAAGAGGGCAAGCACGGGAAGGAGATAAGCCCATCTCTATGGACTTGGATAAAGACTTTCCAGACCTACCATCCCTACAACGTAAAGCACCGTCAAAAGTGTTATTAACACTGGGCAACCAAAGTTTTATCGTGGACGGACGTCAAGTGCTATCGACGTCGCAATGGTTTCCTCAGCATTGTCAACGACCACAAGCTGGTATGCAGACATAGAGTCTCATGGAAGCGACCATGTACCAGCTTATATTATTGTCGACGGTTTGCCTTCTGGTCGTCGTAAATGTGCCGTTAATTTTTCAACTGGCGTTACTTCACCACAGACGTCAAGACAAGCGCTGGTGATTTCTCGTCATACGACGCCGCTATTAACAGCATCGCAAATACGCGGAGGTTGTGCAGCAAAACCGCGAGCCTGCCAAAGAAGTATACAATGGCTGACGTCGAGTATGAAAATCTCAGGGCAATTCCTAGAAAGGCAGAAAGGCACGCACGGAGGACTTCCGCGGTAGAAGATATACGAGCAGCCAGACGCACGCAAAAGCTCATTCAGACATATCTCAAGAAGCATGCCAAACGTGAATGGGCGTCCTTTTTGTTCGAAGCTAGACCCTCGGAAGCCGCTGACAAGGATATGGAGTTTAGTGCGTGGTCTTCGTGCACCGCGAACTCAGTTGCACCCTTTTAACTCAATTTCTCTGCGAATGAAGGTAAGCGACTTAGATGTCGCTGAAGCCTTCTGCACTAAAATTACTGCCGCACCGTGATCTTCACCAACGACTATTTCCAGGGCTGCGAACCCATCACCGAACACAGGCTACACGGACGAACCATTCTCTATGGCAGAACTTTAAGCTGCTGTGTGCTCAGTCAACAAAGCCTCTTCTCCGGGCCCAGACGGGATAAACTATGCGGTTTTATGTCATCTACGCGGCAATGCGAAGCGGTGGCTTTTGTCAATATTCAACCGCTCCTGGGAGACCGGCCGTCTTGAGCCTTCGTGGAAGCGAGCTCGTATCGTGCCAGTTCTGAAACCTGCGGAAGACCCCACGGATATTGAGATATTGATTCGTATCGGCTACATTGAGAAGCTCATGGAGAAGATGGTGCTGCTTCGCCTAGAGTAGGATCTGAATGACAGAAGCGTTTATTCGTCGCAGATGTTGGGCTTCCGCAAGGGCCGGAGCAGCATTGACAACGTAATTGCCCTTGCAATACATGTGAAGCACGAAAAGCTCGCCCGGCAAATTACCATTGCAGTCTTCATTGACATTAAATCGGCATACGACTGTGTTCTCCAAGAAGCTGTCCGGACAGCAATGAGGTCTGTAGGCATCGCGGGACGAATGTACGAGTGGATGTCTGATGACCTCTCTGATAGGACCATCTACATGTCTGTAGCGGATGGTGAGACATCCCTCCATAACGTGACCCGTGGTGTCCCTCAGGGTGGGCTATTGAGCCCGACTCTTTTCAATATTTCAATGATTGGCCTTGAGAGATGCCTGCCGAAATCGGTTGAAATCTCTATGTACGCTGATGATGTCTGGATCTGGTGCTCGGGCCGCAACAGGCATGTGCTCCAATCAAGACTTCAGCGTGCAGTAAGTTCAATTGAAAACATTCTCGCGACACGTGGCCTCGCAATATTTACCGGTAAAGTGCGCTGCCATGCCCTTTACAAAGCGGGACGTCTCAAACTACCAGTTAACGGCCGCAGGCGTACCGATACCGTATGTCACCCATCACAGGTTTTTGGGTGTTCCCTTCGAACGCCATCTGACATGGACGGCTCACATCCGAAGCCTAAAAGAGAAGTTAACGTCTAACGTCATTCGCGCACATCTTCGGCATGCTTTCCAGCAGCACTGATGGATGTAGCGTCAGCTATCTTTTACGGCTATACGACGCCCTCTGCGAAGGCTTACTTTGCTATAGCCCCCCAGCTCTAACTTCTCTTTCCAAAGGGAATTATAAAATACTAGAGGGGTTTCAGGCTCGAATACTGAGGATATGTCTTGGTGTCCGAAGACTACCTCCACAATGGGAACCATGACAGAGAGCAGACAGCTTCCGCCCACTGCTTTGCAAGCAATGGAGCAACTTCGCACGCGCCTGCGCGTTGTGGCAAGGCAACATGGGCATCCTCTTTCTGCCGCCTGGGCCTCTAAAGTGCAGCACGCTAGGCCCTCCCAGTGTCAGCCTTCAGCCTCTTCTCCGCACCTTCCGTGGCTATTCCCTCCTATTAAAATTGTCACCACGGTACCTGGATTCAAGCGGAAGGTGGATATACCAGCCCCGGCTCTAAAGTTCTTTGCCTTGGAGCATATTAACAACCAATACAAAGGTCATACTCATGTGTACACTGATGGCACAGTGACGGCTACATCGTCGGCGATAGGGATCTCGATTCCTTCGTCGCTCACTACCATCTGCGCCCTATTAAGCCACAAGTCCTCGACGACAGCTACTGAGCTGGCTGGGCTGCGCGCTGCTTTTCAGTATATTCTAAAGCAGCCGGCCAATCAATGGGCTGTATTTACAGACTCCAGGTCAGCACTCGAAAGCTTGAAGTCGCTTCCAAAAGAACAGCTGGCTTGGGAAATCAATCTCTTGCACTTACAAGCCATACAAAGGGGACACAGCGTAGATCTGCAGTGGCTTCCTGCCCACTGCGGAGTTGCCGGCAACCGCCTCATCTGCCCACAGTCTCTGCACTGAAGCTGTGCCAATCCCATTCACGAGAAACGATGCGGCAATACTCGCCTCATCAACCGCATGGACTGCACAGATGTCTGTCTGGACTGATGCAAGGCAGCAATACGCACCTCTTCATGAGATTGATCCCAAGTGCACCTTCAGAATGCCACCTGGACTTAGCAAGCACGAGGAAGCCATTCTGCATAGGCTGCGCTTGAATATGACCTACGCGGGACATTACCTGTACAAAATTCAACAGGCATCTTCACCTCTTTGTTCCAAATGTGACTCACGAGAAGACATCCATCATGTTATATGCGTGTTTCCAAAGTACACCATGCACAGACAGAAACTCATATTATCTTTGTGCAGGCAGCTTGGCGCGGGACGTGAGCTGAGAGCTGTTTTGGGTCCATGGTCGGGTCCCAGTCAGGCTGCTCGTGCAATCAAAGCTCTTTTGCAGTTTCTTCGGAGCACAGAACTGGACAGAGTTTTGTGATTGAAAAGTTTGGCCGCATCAGATGACATCATTTCGTTTTCACATTTTTTTCTCTCTTTTTTTCGCTTTGTTTTTCTCCTCTCATCTAGCGTAGCAAGCCAGCCCGACGGCTCGGCTAACATCGCTGGTTGTCATTAAAGTTATTCTCTCTCTCTCTCTTGTACAAGAATGTCGTCAACCGTCGTTGCATTACCTCGTTTTAACCCACGGTCGCATGTGCTGAGGACAAGGAATTTTCTTTTCAAGAAAGATGATTTCTGGCACAGTGTGCCAGCCATACTTCTGATGTGGTAAATTCTGAACCCGTCTAGTCTCTACTTCTCAAGTTTGATACATTGCACACTGAAGAGCGCATTCCGAGGCCAGTATTTTAAGTTCGCCATGGCAAAGGTGGACAGATCCTCTGGAAAAACGTACACGGATCTTTTCTGTAACGGGTCAGGAATGTTTCCAACAGCAAAGGGCCACACATACAGCGACGAGATTGCGATCGCGTTTTTCTTCTCTGAAAATCAGTCAGGCAGCGATGACGAAAAAAAATTTGGAATGCCTCATCGCTTTTAGAGAGCGAAAAAGGCGTAGGGTGACGTGTAGCCGCCGCACATGTGTTCGGCGCTCAAGTGGTACTTGCAAAGATCGGTAGGCGATTCCTAATACTAACCAACATTTCTTGAAGATATCCTGGTGACTGATTGTAAATAAAAAAACGCTGCTGGCAAGGATAAATAAATCATGACTAAATTGTACCAATTAAATATCATGATTTGAAATGCATTATACTGCTTTTGTATGGCATTGTATCTCAAGCTCTTACCTAAGCCGGAAAACACCGTCGGATGGCACCCTTAATGAGAAACTCTTTTAGCAGGGTAATGATGTGTTAAAATATTCTTCCGTGCTTTATAAACAGCTACTCAGCTGCCGCGTTCCGCAATGAGTAATCCAATAGTTGGCGTTTTGAGTGATTGTACTAGGCGAAAAACTCATGGTACATTGCCCCTAGTGTCCTGTTCGTCCGCCTAATAGAAACGCACTTCTGAATCAACATCGGTGCTTGACAGCCTATTATTCTCAGGGCTCATTTCACCAGTCAATACGGGGACAGAGCTCAGCAGAACCCCGCAATCGACCCATTGTTTCATTCTTTGGTGTGCAGCTGTTCCCAACCATGAGTATGAGCATGTCATTTCATATCATCGCTACAATTAACGCTCACTTATCATTGCTTAAGCGGACCGTGAAATTACGCAAAGAAATAATGGGGGTCCAAAATGGATTGCTGCAGCAAGTGACGCATTGCGCTTGGTGTTATGAGAAAGGTTAACGGCGCTTCTCCCTCTTGGGAAGTTTACGTATTAGTCGTTGCAGACATACAAATGGTGAATATTTTAATGTCAACTTTATTTACCGCCAGGTGTAGGTACGGCATTCCAACGATTTTTTGGTTAGAGGCAAGAGCAAATGCACCATAGGATTGCACCATACTTAACAACAGGAAGACTAAACATTTTACTGGACACAGAAAGAGCCGTGACACCCGGCTAAACGAATTCATTGAAAGAGGCAATTAGGTGCCACACGTGAATAAAAAACATCGAAAGAGCGAATTGCTTCAGAGCAATAACATCAGTGAACTAAAATTAGGTTGTGTTGCGATTTTCTTTTATATAGCCAGGTGCCAGTTGTGTGCTGGTACTCTGACAGAATGTTATGTAGACCTAGTTAGAGCGGAAAGTTGTCAGGGCATACGATTGTAGGTCCCACAGCTAGCCCAACAATATAGCACATTTTTTAGTAAGCCGCTTTTTAGGAACAGTGGCTAGTGTAAGACAATAACAATTTCTAGCACTTTGGTAGTAGAAACGTTTTACGCAAATGATGCATACTTATTTCAAGGGAGAACACACCAGTCCATTTGCGAGTGGGTCACTATGTTCGTGCACCACAAATCCATCCTTCTCAATGATACACCATCTAACCAGCAGCAGATACTGTCCAATGAACACAAAGACTGTTCAGGTGTTTGATGCATCTGAACATTTTCGTTAATCGTGACGCTTACGCAGATGTTTCCGCATTCCCTTTCAGGGTTTTGCCCATTTCCGGCAAACAACACAGCGTACAGTTACTTTTCTGCGTTTTAGAAAAAAGCAATTTGTTGAGACTCACAGCGTTTGTACTGTGTGGCCATTTTGTCAGTTGTCCTGTTTTTCCCGCGTTTTGAAAAAAAAAAGCAGCTAACGCTATTGTCCCTTGCGTTCTTACATGACGGTCGGTGCCAACTCCCGTCATCCACTTCGCCTGGACATCGGGCAACACGCCTCTACCCGTGCCTTCGTACCCAGTCAATTTCGGAAGCTGACGACCAGATTGGTTCCCCGCCCACACCACCCCTCCTACTATTCGAACATCTTACCTCATATCCGCCAACAACGCTAGGAAAAGGCTCAACCCCATTCGAACCTTCAGAGGACGGAAAGAATACACCTTACGGCGGATCCAGAACTACACCTTTGCCCATTAAACCCTCCTTAAAACAACGTCCTTCGCTTCTACTTTCCATTCCCACGCCCCTTACATCACATGCTATGGAAGTACCACCACACCCAACACTCCTTCTAGGCGTTTCCTAGTCAGCTCAGGAAATTGGCGCATGCCATCATCTAGTGGCATGTTTGAAGCAATATCCACGTGCTTGTGGGGCTCAATTTAGCCGCTCAGAACTATTGGGTCCTGTAATTTAGTTCCGCTGCTGCATAGAAAATATAAGAACCCGTATTCGAAGCTGCTTACCGATGTTGTTTTGCTTAATTTTTAATTGGTTTGTCATACTCTAATATTATTTGGATCACGCATATAGCCTATTTGTGACATCGCTATGCCTTATGAATGGGATTTCTGGCAGTTTTATCACCTTTGCGTAAGTTTTAGCTAATGTATTTTGAACGTTTTTAGGATTTGCCTCTTTCTGTCGGTTTAGGCTATTTACAAGGTTGAGTATCTCAACAGCGGGGGGTGGTTGTAGACGCCGTAACTTCGCCGTTGAAGACAAAAATACCAAGAAAATGCCGAGCACTCATGAGCGCGTGCTTCACGTCGACCGATGATTCCCCGGCCCGCGCAGTGGCTTTACGAAAAAGACCTCATTGCTGTCGTCAAGCGCTACCGCGCATAAAATTATGATTGCTTAAGATGAGTGATAATGGTAATTATAAATGCTAAAGTTGAATTCAGCATGAAGTTGATTGCTACAGATGATAAGACACCCTGTACAGGAAAGGCCACCAGGGCCGCCGCATTCTCTAGAAGCCATTTTGGATAATTGCAGACATGGCTACGAGTGTGCCAAACCTTTCCGAGAGGACTTGTAGTTCCCGCCACCTCTGCATTGTGTCGATGACGAAGAGCTGGGGGAAATCATCAACGACGAGGATGAATTTGCGAAAAATACGACTACCTCTTCGGTGCATATGACGACGATCACTAGCACGGCAACTATGCAAATAGACAATCATACTTGAATTTGCCTGTGTGTTCGGCAACGCCTCATTTAAAGCATCTTCGCTATTCAAGAGTTCCCAGTGAGGGCAAGCTTCTCTAGAGGTTTTAAAAAACACCGCGGTTGTTTACAGTTGGGAGGATTCACTGTTTCTTTTTCAATTTTGGTCATTTGGCCAGCTTTAGGTTGATTTCGCCTGCCCATATGGGTCAGGTTACAGATGGCTCAGCTGGCTGGGATGAGGATTTACGTACCGTATTTTTTGCAATTGCATTGTTTCCTACATTTTCTTTCAGTTTTGGCAGCGATTATTTTTGTTCAAGGTGGCTTTGTGGTTTTGGGAGGTCTCGGTTGTGATATAGCCCCCATAGCAAGCTCAGAAGACGGCTGGCTTTTCTGACTAGGAAACGCATTAGCGTCCAAATCCAATCCTCACTTCCCAATGCATCCCCTGAAGAGTTGGAGGGCCAGCTGGCTAGCGTCGATCAGGCTGACCAACTCGACCTCATATTTCTGGTGCAACTTGCCGCATATACCCACGGCCTCCTGGACTGTGGATGCCTCCCTCAAGAGAAGAACGGCTCAACTATCTCCGCTTCATCTGAAATGTATAGCGGTAGTCATATACCGGTATACATATCCCCGTCCATCCCATAATAAAGTAAGAAAATGGGCCTTTATTGTCCAGAAACCGAGAGTATTTATGAAATATTTTTGTGCAAAATATTTTTGCCACGGTGTAACTTTTTCGCTCTCACAAGCTTCATTTCATAGAAAAAGCAAAAAAAGAACGAGCCCATTCATTGATCTTGAGCAACTGTTTTTCTGACTCCGTACCCGCTGGAATTTGTTCTGGGCTATTTTTTTTTCACCTATTGGAGTTGTCGAGGTTTGTCCAAAGACAATTCTTCGCGGGACAATAAATTTCTTGGCCATTTATTCTATATGCACGGGCGAGAATGCGAGCGAGAAGAGTATGGTAGCCTTATTTGCAAGGAACGAATGTATTTAAAGTAAACGGTCGTAGGAATGCAACTGTTCGTGCAGAATTTGACCTGAAGACAAGCATCTTGTTTTGTGTATATTTCTCCTAGGCTTCCAGAGAAAAATATTAGTGGAGTCGTGATTTCATAATATTTTCTGATGAAAATTGAATGTCTTACCAAAAGATGAAACTTCCCCAGCGTGTCCTAGCTGGTCTCGAAATTCTGGTGCAGGGACGCTGCGAAAACGCATGTAAGATGTCAGAGTTGTAACCGAAATACGATAAAAATTAAGCTAGTCAAACTAAGAAAAATTGTTTCTGAAAGCGTGAACACCAATGGGTGATAATTTAGGCGCACGTAAATAATCCATAGATGTTCAAAAATATTCGGGAGCCTTGCACGACGGCTCGCCTCATTGCCTAGGTGTTGCTTCGCCGGTTAAACACCGTAATTTTTTTGGAAGATCGCGAAGGTGAAAAGTACTTACGCAGCAACAGTGTCTGGACGAGCCCGGGAACATGTAAAAAGACCACATCAAAACACGTAATCAGTAGTAGAACTTTCGCTGTGGTTATTTGTGATTTAGTAAATAAAATTTACTTTGCATGTTTACCTGTTATTAGACACAGCAAAATCAAAGAAATCGCATTCGGAATCTGTACCTCACCCCGTGGTAAAATAATTTACCTGTTTTGTGAAAAGTAATAAGTCGTTGTGGGCCTGCATACTTATATATACAGTTGATGCCGGATATATCAAACACAAAGGGGGCCGTGAAATAGTCCGATATATCAATTGTTAAGCCTGTCTGGAGCTCATCTGTAAACTCCTCAGATCACCTAGAGCTTGCAGATACCGCGAGAAGTGGTACCTTGCCGCCTTTTTCTCAAAGCACAGAAAATACAAAAAACGACGCGACGACCACCGCACATTATTGGCAAAAAATAAGTTTCCCTTGCTTTACGTTCCCCGACATGAAGTTGACAAAACTATGTTCAAGCTTCTTAACGCCATTCAAATGAGGAAGCCCGGCGCCGCCCATTGCGCCACCGAGGTCGCGAATCACTCTGCAAGCTGACAGAAGCATGGCTGCCGTAGATGTTTGGGAACGCCCTCAGCTGGGTAATAAGGTCCGATTCTTCGGTAATAGCGATCTAGGCGTCATTGCGCCATCGTTGCGATACGCCACAGCCTGCGCATTTTCCCCAACACTTACGAGCTTAAGAACTAATGAGCTTTTGTGACATTCGGAATAGCGCAGGGGGATGCTGACACCTCCCAATTTCCCCCCGAGACACTGAACGCCACCGTCTTCAGTGTCCGAAAAACACTCATCTGGGTTCGCAAAAGAAGCCGCTTTGCTGCACAAGCTGCACGAACACGCACAAGATACTGTGCAGAACGGCAAGGCTGCGCTGCATTGGCCATATGTCAGATGTCTGTGTGCAGTGTCGCGCTTTAACGCGCGTTGAGCAATTTCCTATATCATCAGCTCGGTTGTGTCCACTACAGGACGTGTCCACTGCAGGACGACTGTCTTAATGATCTCTTACCACGTTCATTGAGTGCTTATGGAGTCCATGCTTACCCTCAAAAATTTCGCAGTCAATATAATCATCGTGTCCTCGGCCGACCCCTGCTGCGTTTACGGTGTATTGGGAGCCACCCTGTTTAACGAATGGTCCATCTGTTCTCCCCAATGCGCATGACGTGACCCGACCATACCCATTTCTTTGGTTAAATTTGAACTAGAATGTCTTCCATCCCAGTCTGTTCCCTAATGCACGGGGGTGGTTTCCTATTCCTCAGCGGGAACCACGGTATTCTCCTTTCCAGAGACCGTTGGACCGATCCAAGTTTTCTATAAAGTTGTTTAGTGAGACCCCTAGTTTATTACCCCTACGTCATTACTGTTAGAACGCACTGATTGAATACGATATTTTTGAGAGACAGAGGAAGCTTACTTGTTGCGATATTAGAATTCTTAACGAAAGCAGCCCACTTCATGCTAATTCTGCGGGTAATTTCTTTTTGATGGTTTGGGTAAGAAGACCTACTTTTTTCCCACATTCGTTGCCTACCTTAGAGTCTCGTGTTTTTGCATGCTGAATGAACATTGAATACACACAACAGTGTGTCAACCGGAACTGAACCGAACAAATAACTAACGGTTATCGGCTCACGACGAAACAGTTCAAGCATCTCTTGCCTCTAATGCACGGAGAACACTATTCAGGGCGTTTTTTTTTCATGCACCATCGACTTCGTAACTGCTAATGCATCTTCCCCTTCGAATCAGTTGCAGCACTATCAACACTCTCTCCTTCGTTGAAACAAACGGAATGGTATGCGCAGCAAAGCTGAAATGGTATGCTACTCTTTGTAGCGTGAGCAGAATGCAAGGCTGCGAGAAAGGAATGTCACACTCTGCGCACCCTGCAGGCGATATCAAACATCGACGCTGCCCTTCCCTATCTGCTACTGTACGAATGATCTGGTTGCACAATCGCTCCTGCCTGCGCAACAGGGAAGGCGCACATCCGAAATTGGCATTTCACCATTTGCTAAAAAACTTATCATATCTGGGAAGTTTAAATAGTTGACAATATGACCCTCAACAGGTGGTCGGTGGCTGAACGGTTGGCTGCTCACGAACAAAAAGCCGCTTCCATCAACGCATCTGGACACTTTTCATAATGTAAACAAGAAACGAAACCTTCCATATGTAAGAATGTCGATGCACGTTGAAGATCCCCAGGTGGTGTAAATTGCTTTGCCCGCCTGCCATATACGGTGTACCTCTTAGCACTAGAGCAGTTTCGGTGCTTCAAACATTCCGATATTTTTTAGAGGTGTTCTGACGGAATAACAAAAACAAAAATGGCCTGCCCTGCTTGTTTCTATTATTACGCGCCTAGTTCCCAGACGAAATATTTCTTGCCTTTAGTGTTGGCTTCAGCCATCAAATGAGCTAAAGAAGGAAATGTAGATTTTGCTCTAGGGATCCTTTCTTTCTTCGAGACTTTATTATATCCAAATTTGTCATCACGGGGAAGCTAACGAGCGCCGTGGTGTCTGGTATAAACTCTTCAGGACGGGCAGAGGGGAAATCCTAACGTTCTCATGCCCAGCTAAGGATAATGGATATATCAGACAAAAAATGCATCGAACGCCATTTCTTCTTTTGCAAGGAATGGTAACCCCCGACCTTGCAGGAACTATGTAGGTTGTCTTGGATAAAACCGGCTGTAAAGAAAGACGACACATGGAGAATAGCAGTCCGGTCTCCCGCTATTTCCATTGCATTTGTGAGACCTTCCTACACTTAAAGTGCGTGAAGCCACCCCGGACCTTCACCTGTCGTGCGGCCTTGAGTTTCGCTTTCTTCTGCGGTCGTCGCGTGGGCGCGTTATTGGCGATGAGATGTTTGAGTGGCGCCAACTGGCTCTGACGTCAGCTTAGGGACTCACGCCGCTGTCGTCTGCTCCACTTGCGCCGTTGATACACTTGCTCCGCTGAGGTCCGCTTGGGACGTGCAGCAAAACCTAAGCTAAAAATTGCCCGCTTTAATCTTTTAGGGCATCGAAAAGCGTATTTCCAGTTTTTCAGTTATTTTTCCAGCTTCTGCACCTCTTAATAAATTCAAGCTGTATACCGCAAACGTTTGCAACGAATGAGGAGATAGAGACAAACTTTCTTAATAGCATCGGCCAGGCAATCGTGTGTAACTCCTCCTTTCTAGCTTATTTGCTAGGTTCAGGGCTCAGAGCTCCTCGATAAGTATGCAAAATGCGTAGGCTTCCCTAAAGTATTTTCGATATGTCCATATAAATACTCAACAGTCTAAAGGTACGCACCAAGCAGCGCGTCCCTACACGCGCATCGCAAAGCAGGAAACAAAGCGGTTGTCTTCTATTTCTTTTGTTGTTGTTGAGTTGTATCAGGTGAATGCTTTTTCCAAGGCACTAAATTTTCTGCGCCACCACGCACGTCTTATTAGGAGGTTTGGGGATGCTTCAGAGGCACAAATAGTTCGTGTGGATATGTTCTTCAGGCTGTGAGACATACACTACAATCTTCATAAATTGGTTTTCGGTATGGCTGCGTAAAACAAGGTGCATATTCGCAGCGTTAGTTTATTGACATGCAAATGCAATGAGAAGGTTTGTGCTACGCCACCGCGAATTGGCGCAGACGACGTTGTCCAGAGTACAGGAAGGCGACTTTTCCGCCCCCAATTTCTATCGTAACTAACTAACTGAATCTCAACATGAACAGCTATGACATGATTACGGTGTTGAAGGCTTGATATACTCGCTCAGAAACGCAAGAAATGGTGTACGTGCCGGTTTTCAGTATTATGAAGAATCATAACCGATGAATACCTCCAAGCAGCTATTTATTTTTTTCCAACCCCTTCAGGCGCAAAGAACAAATCCTTGCCTACTCGGGATGACATTCGATGAATTGAAGAACATTATTCTTACTCTCTGTCCTGGACTGAGGAACCGGCCCACTAACCAGCTCGATTTTACTGCTAAAGTTTTTTCCTCCTCCCTCTATTCCTCGTACTCTTGAGTGCAGTGTTATTAATCTGAATATTGGGATGGCATGGCTGTCACAAATGTACGAAAATGTCTCTCAGAGGTCTGAAGAAACATATTGTTACTGTATTTTTACCGTACACGTTTCCCGTTTTGCTCTATAAGCCTCCATACTGGTCAAAAGTCTGCACCAACACGCGCCTATACACACGTAGGTTATTTGGAACTCAACTTACATTTTTTTGCGCCCCATAGTGCATGTCGGCACACTTTCATGCTATGACAACGTAAAGTGATGTGATGCAATACTTTCGAGCGTTCGGCAAGGTTGCAAAAACTGTTTTACCTTACATACGATTACCAGGAATCGTAGTGCCTTCTGCCAAAGCCGAGAGCCCCGAAGGCCTGGATTTTGTTTTGGTCTTGCATTTTCGCTGCTGTCGGTTTTTAGACTCAGGATGTTCCCTTATCCGCAAGATTTCTGAATACAGAAGCTGATGCCTAGCTCCGACTATCCGCGTAGGACCGGCTTCGCAGGAAAGGGGCCACGCGGGCAATGTTTCTTCCGAAGCGGTGCCGAAAACTATACTCTAAGTCACCCCATCAGCTTGTGTATGCGATTTTAACTCTTTTCTTATAATAAAAAGTTGCGAATAGGCAAAATCTGGTGCGGACAAACATCAAGAATTACCCAAGTGCAAAGAAACAGCATATAGAGCGAGCCCGATAGAAGCAGACGACAAATGCGAGAATCCTTAAGCCGACGTCACGAAGACGCCCTTCGCAGCGCCACCCTTGGTCGCGCTCACCGCCAATTGTGAACAGATCCGGCCATGTTCTAAAGGAATAGGTCTTATGTGCAGTGTGTAATTGACATTCGGACGAGACGAGAGCCGAGTTTACTCCACGAAGGCTGCCCGTTGTTTACCATGGCATAGCGATCCGGAGTAGCCCGCGCTTCTCTGTTGATATTTTTGAATGCAAATACCTTTTGTTCTTACACCAATCACATTGGCAGTATTATTATGTGAGCGTTCTAAGGTCAAATTGTATAATTCAAAATATTTTATGTCTACCGTGTGCGAAGTAGTTTTGAGGTTACCACGAATTTTTTTTCTGTCTGTTAATTTTTTGTTTTGCCAATTTTTCAATAAAACTTCTAATGCGTGTGTTTGAAATTATTACTGCAGGAAAATCCCATTCTTGCTCTACCATATTATAACCTACACTTTAGCATCTATCATATCTGGTGCAAAAAAATATTTCCTAGGCTATGCAAAAACAACCGCTAGGCACTAGTGTTCATATACTTGTATGTATTTCAATAACTTCTTTAATTACAGAGCTCATTTTTGCAGTATCACTTTATAAGGCGCTTATGTTCAAGTTTAATATTTTATAAGCACCCTTTGCAAATTGGCATTGACGTTTTTATCGGTTTCTTTTTCTTTTTGATACTTTTTATGCTTTGTTAGTTTTTTATTCAATTTGTAATGAATCTGTTGTTTGAAATTATTATTGTCCGAAAGCCCCACTCTTCCTCTATCATTTAATAACTTACACATTAGCATCGATCATTTTCTGCGGCAAAAAATATTTCCTGGATTACCTAAAAATAACCGGTAAGCACTAGTGTTTACATAATTCTGTGCAGGGAGCTAACGTTTGTACACGGGAGCTCATTTCTGCAGTATTGCTTTATAATTCCCTTATAATTCCCTTATAATTCTTATTAAAATCGTAAGGGAATTATAAGGAAATTTAATTCCCTTAGGATTTTTTTAGGTTTTCTGGCAAGTATTAACAGAGGCACTTTGTAGGGGCTCGCACTGTCCGTCGGTGATGTCCATCCAACCAGGCGCCACCACTCCCAAGTGCTCCCAAGGCGAAGTGCTCCCATCAGGTGATGGGACGTCCATGGCGCGATCTCGGTTGATGCGGCGAGGCACGCGGCGCAATAGCACCCCACATATATGCACCGATAAACAACCAGACCTCCATTTGTGGGCTATAGAAATGAAATACAGTCTATTGAAACTGAACATAATGAAGGCAACAAGATGTTCGCTGCGTTTTCGCAGTAAAAAGGTTAATGCCTGTCTTAAAACCACACTCCACACATTAGGAGTTCGATAGACCCTACAGAAAGGAAATACAGAGTCTGTTAAAACTCAATATAGTGGAGGCAATAAAATGCATGTAGCATTCTTGCAAGAAAAGGTTAATTGATTTAAAATTAGCAGAGGTTTTTACGATGGCAGATTTGGTTCACTCTATAGAACCGAAATATGAAGTGAATCAAAACTCAATTGCTTGAAGCAATAAACGTGTTCGTTAATTTTTTTTCAGAAAAATATTGTTGACTTTCTAACGAGCACATTCCATAAACATTTAGTTTTATTTGACGTTTTGGTAAAATTCCGACTGTCGTACCCGCAAATTTTCCCACCATTTCATCGCGTGGCTACTATGGTTGGCAGACCAAAAATGCGCTCCCCGCTCAAAGAGCTGTGGCGGGGATCTCCAGTTTATGCGACACCTTCGCCTAATGTACGGAAGTTTTTTTTTTATTTTTCTCTCTTCGTTTGCTTCTATTGGTCTCGTGGACATACCCTGGCACCACCTATGAGTGACGTCACTTGTAGGACTCCTGCTCGTGTTGTCTGCTACAAAACATTTCCTTTGCGTATGGGACTGCATGTTTTTTGTTGTGACCACCATCTCTCCCCTTCTTGTGAATTCGATGCGAATTACCCAAAAAAGTGGTCTGCAGACCGGACAATCCGCGCAAGCAACCAGCGGCTCGCTTTTTCCCGTGACAGCGCCGCGTTGAGGTAGTTGCTACCATCGCGACCCACAGCTCGTACGCAGCCAGCTAACGCCAAGGACTATAAAACTAATTCAGAGAAAAGTACGCAGTAAATTCATTATGAAATACTTGTGACAGGACATGTACGAGACTGTGTACGAAAGGAAACGCCTGGTAGCAGAGACAGGCACGCGTCGCTCACTTGTTACCTCACCGCACGTACTGCTCACATTGCCTGGTAAGTGAATGACTACGCGAGAACGGCGATCGGATTCCTTCGCCGAACATGTAAAGCTGCTGCTATGATCTCAAGGTTGGCTTAACAGCTTTTATTTCATCTACAATATTTGTATAGTTATACTGAGATTTGATTAACGATCCCTGCGGTAGCCTGTACTCGCGGGGCTATGTTTACTTTTCGCGACAACTTTTCTTCAATGTATGGATGTTATGAACGCAAGTTTTCAATGCCTTCCAGCAGGTTTCGGTATGGGTATATTTAGTTTTCATTAGGACCTCAGCGTGGGAATCGAGCCTGAATTTCTCTACCACCAATTTCAAAACTCACGACTGCTCAACTCTGGTTAATTCAAGTACGCCGGTAGGATTGCCGTGTTAAAATATAGTTGTTTATTTAATATTTCTTCAATACCGTTCATTTTAACCTGGATTTTATTAGTAGTCGGCAGATATAACCATCAAGGATGCCGTTTTTGAGAAGACGTAAGCGATTCACATTCAAAAGTTATTTTTTCTTAAGGACGAAATACTTGCCAAGATTTAGAGAAAAAAAAACGCGACGATGTGTTCACATCGGAAGGCAACAATTTTTTAAAATTTTGTACTATAAAAAGTTTCTTACTTGTTATGAGCAAAGTTTCAAGTTAAATTTTGTCTCGCAAAGCGTACCCCGCTGCTGGAAATAATTTCAAAACTCATAGTTGCGGAGGCCAATAAAGAAGGAATCAAATCCTATGTCTCTTCCCGAGCAATGCGAGCTTTCCTGTACGCCAACCAACCAAATCCTATTCTAGCAACCAGTAACCAAACGATTCTATTACTTAAATTGTTCTTGTAAACTGTTTATTTCGTTCTTCTTTTTTTACTGTCGCTCTAGTTATGATTTATTCTGTGAATCAAATCAGCCAGTATTTGATAATTAGCAACTTCTACTTAATACGCAACGCATACCTGCAGCCTGTAAAACTTCTTTTTTTGTAACCAGTCAACCTCTATAATGCCTTTTTGGGCTTGACACCATTTTAAATGCATAAATATATTACTGATTGAAATCATTGTAACCTCCGAGGGCTCATTTATTGGTGGTCTTCTGCTTGTTTTTTTTGTGGTTGTTGTGTGTGTCTTGGCTTTTATTCCGTCTTGCTTGACATGCGTGTGAGGAGTGCTGAGCGAACTCGTGGGAACACCGTCCAGTTTTCATCATTCTTTGACGATATCCGGGACACCACGTGATCAGGTTACACGCTTCTCAACTTGCGTGGAATAATAAGGATAGACCGATGGCGTAGGTCGAAGCGGTGCATATTGTGCTTTTCACCGAATGAGGGCCTGCTTGCGTAGTAATGCTGCTTAATTGTTTTTATTATTCAACGCTGAGCCCTAGCGAAGATGAAGCGCTTGGCCAGAGTGACGCGACTTCCAGATCTAGTCGGTGCATGTTTTGCATGTCGTTCATTGCTTGTCGATGTCATTGTGGAAAACTGTAGGAATATTTTTTGCCTTTGAAGGGCGGGGGGGGGGGGGTAAAAAACAGGGGAGGAGGAATGGTTCGTTCTCGCGTGCCCAAATAAGGATTTTTTTGCGGCTTCTTCAACTGAGGATGCCAACCACCTTTCTTTGTGGTTGTTTTTGGCAAAAGAAAACCACTTGCCTCCTTCCTTCGCATTCTCCTCCTCTCATTCGCGTAGTATAAACAATAGATATTTCAGGAGCACCCGCCTCTTCCTAATATGGGGAGCGTTTTGTTTAGCTTTACCTTAGGCATTTCTGCGAATGGACACTGAGCTTACGCAGTCGCTTGCGTCTATACCCCAGTACGTTCGGGGATTAATTCTTCTTTGTTCGAAAAGCGGCCGCCGCGGCCGGGAATCGAACCCAGCTGACAAAAATAAATCATCTGAATCCTGGCAACGGTACAAAGCATGCGACAACGAATATCAAAGATTAATCAAATCCACCCGCAGAAAATTCTATAAACATGATTTATCATCGATGTCACAACGGCCCAAACTCGCTAACTCGTGCGCTAATTTGAAGCAGGTGTACCGAATTATTGTATCGCTTACCTTTCACAGCGATGTTCCTAAATGTCACGGCGCCTCTACAGAAATGGTAAAATATAACGTGTGTATTGCCATACCAGGCGAAAATTGGTAGAGGGGCATGCAGAGGGTGTGAGCGTACTGAATATACATGTTACGGAAAATCGAAGATAATAAAGCTTCAATATCAGTCTATCTACATTTCAGTCAATGAACGTTTTTCACGTTGAACAATAAGTTAGTTTTACTGTCAGTATCAAGCTATTTGTTCCTGCAGTTTAAATGTGCCCTTCCAAAATTATTTCGTAAATCCTCCGCCACACCATTCCATTTTCCTTTCTGAAGACAAAAAAATGCACGGTATGCTGTAGGATGCATTTATACATCGTAGAGGTAAGAAAGACAGGGTCGCAAATTTAGCTTTGCCTTTATATGTTGCATAAAAAAATGAAAGCGTGAAATCGGATTTTTCTGTTTTTTTCTTTTTCCTGTTTGTATATCATTTTCTTTATTTTCCATCCCAGTTTCTTCGGTCTTTTTGAATATTGATTTTGGTAATATTTTAGTTGTTTTTATGCACCTTCTGGGTTCAAGCTCATTTTGACCCCAGTAGAGCTTTGTGACCAGTTTAAATTTTGACTCCGTTAGAGCATGGATAAACGATTGGTCGTCGACAACCATTCTCCATTGTTCGCTTTCTTTTCTTATATTTTATTTTTCACTTAAAAACACGAACAGAAATGTTTTATTTATTTTTTCGAACTGGTCAGTTTGTGTACGAATGAGACAGAAATATTATGGAGTGTTTCCTTGTTTCTATGCATAGTACGTATATATGGGCTGTATATGTATCTTCATGCGGATTTTGCATTGCAGCATGTGACTTGTATGTTACTGCACCGATATGAATTCGTATGTCTCGTGCATTCGCTACAACTACACTAGCTTGCACACGCGGTACGTTCCTTGCCAAGCAGATCAACGGCTTTTGAATGCGACTGCATTTCTTAGCCGCGGGTTCTCTTGCGTCGTTGAGCAACAGCTGTGGCGCGCGCCTAGCAACCGGAGCAGGTGCGGAGTAGCGGAGGGCAAGGGGAGAGGATGAGCGCGTCGGCGTGTGAGGGCGCTCGCATCGCGGAGCTCGGGCGGAGTAGCGGAGAGTGAGTGGAGAGGAGGAGCGCGCTCGGCGTGTGAGGGCGCTCGCATCGCGGAGCTCGGGCGGAGTAGCGGAGAGTGAGTGGAGAGGAGGAGCGCGCTCGGCGTGTGAGGGCGCTCGCATCGCGGAGCTCGGGCGGAGTAGCGGAGAGTGAGTGGAGAGGAGGAGCGCGTTCGGCGTGTGAGGGCGCTCGCATCGCGGAGCTCGGGGCGGAGAGAGAGCTCGCGCGCGGGCTGGCGCGGGTCTCTCTCTCCTCTCCGCGTACCCCTCTCCGCTCGCTGCGCGTATAAATGCAGAGAGTGCGCGCCTCTCTCCGTGACTGCTTGCCGACTGGCGCCTTGATAGCGATGGAAGTCGGTGAAGTCGAATCCCTCGCAGCAACGATACCGCAAAGAAGAATTCGGTGCACCCGATGCATTCACATTTCCGCACGATCCCCTTCGGGGAGGTGGGGGGATTTTTTTTATTGCACCCTCACATCAAGAAATGGTGTTGTTGCTGTTGAAATAAACATTTTGGGTTTTTTTCTGTTAAGATGTTATTCGGGGGCACTCTTTTTATTTCTTGGGGATTTAAACTCCATCGACATATGCTCGGCGCATTTTTGTTCCAAACCAACGGACCAATGTTTCAAACAAAATACCATTTAAGGCTCTTTCTGATAGCAGCGCTATGACTAAAAGGGTTGTGTTAATTGTAGCTGCATAAGGAAAGAACCTATTCTAAGTTAGCACATGTCATCGCGCCAATATAAAGAAGGGGTGGAAAATCAAACAAGTCCCCGTCCAGGACTCCCGGCGGTTGGTCCGTTGGTTTGGAATAAAAATGGGCCGAGCATATGTCGATGGAATTTAAAGGGACACTGAAGTGATTTGTAAACAATGCGGGATAACGAGCGCAAATTGTAGTCCGGAGTCCCTAGGTCCTGTTTCGACCACTCTGAGCACGTTTACGCGAATTTATTTAGTAGAAAAATCAATTCGAAAATGCTGTCCTCCTCTCTGCACTGTCGCCTATTTTCTGTGGCGTTTTCGTGTGACGTCAGCAGGAGAGGAGCTGGCAATCGCCTGCGCTACTGCATGGCTCGCCGACCTTCCGCGACCGAGTCAGTCGGCCCAACGTTTAGTCCGCCGGCCGCCGACGGGTCGTCGCAATTCGCTCGATCAGTTGAAACTAAGCCACAACACGTTTGGGAATGGAAGAATGTGCCTTTCTTTACTTCGTTAGTTTGTACACTGTATCCAACTCCAAGTCAAGGTCGCTTCACACAAGCGCTGCACAAGCGCACATGCGACGCTTCGCTGACTGGTACGCCAGTAGGAAAATATAATGCCCCTTGAAGGGGGAGAAAAGTCAGCGAAGTCAATATAGGTACTAAGGAAATAAAATCAACTGATATTTTTACCGTACAGCGTAAACCTAGGGTGCGGGAAGCACTTTTTTGCGCTGGGCGAACAAGCACAGCGGTCAGCAGCACGACTACGCATCTGCGAACGCTTTTCCGTCTACGAAATGCAATTGCTAGACGTGAGATATTGTGGAAACTTGGGGGATGCTTACTGCACGAGCGCAATACAACAAATAGTCACCGAAGCTGCTTGAAATACTAAAACTAAATAAAAGTGTAAACTGGTTATACATTATATACCTTATATTTCAACCGTCCGGCAGCCCCAGCGCGTGGCCTAGTGGTTTTGAGCTCTAGGTGTGTCATGACAAGTGTTTTGCCAGTCGCAAGTTCGAATCCTCGCGGGTACATGCTTTTTTTTTATAAGTTACCTTTTTCTTTTTTCGCCGATGTTTTCTATACTGAGTTCATCTTTTTTTGGGCCGCAACGTTCATTGCTCCACTAACTAGTCCACAGAACTCGCGCAGGCTGGCACTGGCGCGCTAGCGAGTTCTCGTTGGCGTGCTGTTGCATAAGCACCGACTGCTTGCGGGCAGCGGGCACAGGCAAGAATCAAGAGACCCTTGGCCTGGTGCGAACAAGCTTTTTACGATAGAGGCATGAGTGAGGAAAGCTCCAAATATGGGGGAAAGCCGCATGTATTTGAGCGTCTGCGGGGATACGGAGGGCGTTCATGCACTGCGTAGGCCTCGGCTAATGAATGCTACGATTCCATGCCGTCCTTGGAGGCTTATCTTATGCGTTTTACAGCCGACAGCATGGCAGAAGTGCGGTACTACGATTACTGGGATATTGAGAATGCCCATCCATCGACGCCATCGGATGTCAAACATGTTGTTTTACAGAACCGAAACCAAAACCGAAACTTGTTTGATTGCTAACCTTGGGCATCGCCAATCACGGTGCCCCCTCCTCCCAACGTCACAGCTTAGTTGGTGCGGCCGGCCCAAACCGCTCATGGCAGTTTTTCTTCTTTCGCGCTTTGTAAAATAATTACCGATTTGTCAACCGGATAAACGATGAAAAGTGTGCCAATTTGAGCCAGTCTACGCAGTGCAAGCAAACACGGGAGCTTGACAAATTCACTTCAGTGTCCCTTTAAATCCCCAAGAAATAAAAAGAGTGCTCCCGAATAACATTTTAACAGAAAAAACCCAAAATGTTTATTTCAACAGCAACAACACCATTTCTTAATGTGAGGGTACAATAAAAAGCTGTTGATCTGCTTGGGAAGGAACGTACCGCGTGCGCAAGCTAGTGTAGTTGTAGCGAGTGCACGAGACATACGAATGCATATCGGTTGCAGTAACATACAAGTCACATGCTCGCGTAAAAAATTCACATGAATATACATATGCAGCCCGTATATACGTCCTATGCGCAGAAACAAGGAAACTCTTTATAATATTCGTGCCTGATTTGTACACAAATTGACCAGTCCTAAAAATTGAATGTAAGATTTCTGTTCGTGTTTTTAACCGAAAAATAAAATATAAGAAAACATGGCGAACCACGGAGAATGGTTGTCGACGACCAATCGTTTATCCATGCTTTAAAGGAGTACTGACACCAATTTTCGGCGTTAGTATTATTGCACAGTTCGCTTCCTTCACTCATCAGAATACCCTGGCTGAAATATGAACGGACTGCGACGCGAAGAACATACTTTAATTGGATCTAATTTATCGCGCCATCGGAGCAGCGCACGAAGCGGTGCTCAGGAAATGGACATCAGCGTGACATCATCCCGTGCAAGCCACACTGGCCACACTCGTCAAAAACTCGTGACGTCACTTCACGCGCGCGGCCCCGCGAGGGGCGAGCGGGTGTCGGCGCATTCACAAGCCAGTGCACGTAGCCAGAACTAGAGGCATAACCGCTGCCCAGAAAGGCACTGTTGGCAAAAATAAAGTACCACACACGGGAAATGAAGCGATAATATAGCCCAGAATCGCAATAGAAGTCGCCATCAGGACTTTTATTGAAAGCGGTTATCGAATTTCCGCCGCAATGGTAGGCCTAGCATCTTCAGGCAGCTCAGCCGTTCAGCCCCGGCGGCGGAGCGGTCGATATATCGCCTCCACCGGCCTCCCCTGTGTTTTGACGTCCGCACAAAGTGGTCAGGTCATGCCGGGATTCTGTCAAATGCGCCTTCCGCAATTAAAGCGCAGGAATTCAAAACAAACGATTTTCAGTCCGTTCACTGTAATTAACTATCGCGCGCTGAAATATTTAAGGTGTTGTTTCGGGTTAGCCAGACCATTAGGCATAGATAAAAGCAATAAAAGTGGAAAACGAAAGTTTCGTGTAGTACTCTTTCAAAGGAGTCAAAATTTAAACTGGTCACACAGCTCTACCGGGGTCAAAATAAGCTATGAACCCAGAACGTGAATAAAAACAGCTAAAAGATATGAAAATCAATATCCAAAAAGACGGAAGAAACAGGGATGGACAACAAAGAGGAGGACATACAAACAGAAAAAAGAAAAAAAGCATAGAAAAATCAGATTTCCGGCTTTTAGTATTTCGTTTAATGATCGATATAAAGGCTAAGCTAATTTTCGAGCCTATCTTTCTTACCTCTACGCTGTATCCATGCATCCTATAGCACACCGTGCATTTCTTTGTCTTGTTCAATGGAAATGGAATGGTGTGGCGGAGGATTTACGAAATAATTTTGGAAGGGCACATTTAAACTGCAGGAACAAATAGCTTGATACTGACAGTAAAACTAACTTATTGTTCAACGTGAAAAACGTTCATTGACTGAAATGTAGATAGACTGATATTGAAGCTTTTTTATCTTCGATTTTCCGTAACATGTATATTCAGTACGCTCACACCCTCTGCATGCCCCTCTACCAATTTTCGCCTGGTATGGCAATACACACGTTATATTTTACCATTTCTGTAGAGGCGCCGTGACATTTAGGAACATCGCTGTGAAAGGTAAGCGATACAATAATTCGGTACACCTGCTTCAAATTAGCGCACGAGTTAGCGAGTTTGGGCCGTTGTGACATCGATGATAAATCATGTTTATAGAATTTTCTGCGGGTGGATTTGATTAATCTTTGATATTCGTTGTCGCATGCTTTGTACCGTTGCCAGGATTCAGATGATTTATTTTTGTCAGCTGGGTTCGATTCCCGGCCGCGGCGGCCGCTTTTCGAACAAAGAAGAATTAATCCCCGAACGTACTGGGGTATAGACGCAAGCGACTGCGTAAGCTCAGTGTCCATTCGCAGAAATGCCTAAGGTAAAGCTAAACAAAACGCTCCTCATATTAGGAAGAGGCGGGTGCTCCTGAAATATCTATTGTTTATACTACGCGAATGAGAGGAGGAGAATGCGAAGGAAGGAGGCAAGTGGTTTTATTTTGCCAAAAACAACCACAAAGAAAGGTGGTTGGCATCCTCAGTTGAAGAAGCCGCAAAAAAATCCTTATTTGGGCACGCGAGAACGAACCATTCCTCCTCCCCTGTTTTTTACCCCCCCCCCCCCCCCCGCCCTTCAAAGGCAAAAAATATTCCTACAGTTTTCCACAATGACATCGACAAGCAATGAACGACATGCAAAACATGCACCGACAAGATCTGGAAGTCGCGTCACTCTGGCCAAGCGCTTCATCTTCGCTAGGGCTCAGAGTTGAATAATAAAAACAACTAAACGGCATTACTACGCAGACAAGCCCGCATTGGGTGAAAAGCAAAATATACACCGATTCGACCTACGCCATCGGTCTATCCTTATTATTCCACGCAAGTTGAGAAGCGTGTAACCTGAGAACGTGGTGTCCCGGATATCGTCAAAGAATGATGAAAACTGGATGGTGTTCCCACGAGTTCGCTCAGCACCCCCCACACTCATGTCAAGCAAGACGGAATAAAAGCCAAGACACACACAACAACCACAAAAAAAAACAAGCAGAAGACCACCAATAAATGAGCCCTCGGAGGTTACAATGATTTCAATCAGTAATATATTTATGCATTTAAAATGGTGTCAAGCCCACAAAGGCATTATAGAGGTTGACTGGTTACAAAAAAGGAAGTTTTACAGGCTGCAGGTATGCGTTGCGTATTAAGTAGAAGTTGCTAATTATCAATTACTGGCTGATTTGATTCACCGAAAAATCATAACTAGAGCGACCGTAAAAAAAGAAGAACGAAATAAACAGTTTTACAAGAACAATTTAAGTAATAGAATCGTTTGGTTACTGGTTGCTAGAATAGGATTTGGTTGGTTGGCGTACAGGAAAGCTCGCATTGCTCGGGAAAAGACATACGTTTTGATTCCTTCTTTATTGGCCTCCGCAACTCTGAGTTTTGAAATTATTTCCAGCAGCGGGGTACGGCTTTGCGAGACAAAATTTAACTTGAGACTTTACTCATAACAAGTAACAAACTTTTTATAGTACAAAATTAAAAAAAAAATTGTTGCCTTCCTATGTGAACACATCGTCGCGTTTTTTTTTTCTCTAAATCTTGCCAAGTATTTCGTCCTTAAGAAAAAATAACTTTTGAATGTGAATCGCTTACGTCTTCTCAAAAACGGCATCCTAGATGGTTATATCTGCCGACTACTAATAAAATCCAGGTTGAAATGAACGGTATGCAAGAAATAATAAATAAGCAACTACATTTTAACACGGCAATCCTACCGGAGTACTTGAATTAACCAGAGTTCGCTACTGGATTTTTCCGGGCAATCCTATGGGGCATTTGCTCTTGCCTCTAACCAAAAAATCGTTGGAACGCCGTACACCTGGCGGTAAATAAAGTTGACATTAAAATATTCACCATTTGTATGTCTGCAACGACTAATACGTTAACTTCCCAAGAGGGAGAAGCGCCGTTAAACTTTCTCATAACACCAAGCGCATTGCGTCATTTGCTGCAGCAATCCATTTTGGACCCCCTTTATTTCTTTGCGTAATTTCACGGTCTGCTAAAGCAATGATAAGTGAGCGTTAATTGTAGCGATGATATGAAATGACATGCTCATACTCATGGTTGGGAACAGCTGCACACCAAAGAATGAAACAATGGGTCGAGTGCGGTGTTCTGCTGAGCTGTGTCCCCGTATTGACTGGTGAAATGAGCCCAGAGAATAATAGGCTGTCAAGCACCGATGTTGATTCAGAAGTGCGCTTCTAAAAAGCGGACGAACAGGACACTAGGGGCAAAGTACGATGAGTTTTTCGCCAAGTACAATCACGCAAAACGCCAACTATTGGATTACTCATTGCGGAACGTGGCAGCTGAGTAGCTGGTTATCAAGCACGGAAGAATATTTTAACACATCATTACCCTGCTAATAGAGTTTCTCATTGAGGGTGCCATCCGCGGGTGTTTTCCGGCTTAGGTAAGAGCTGGAGATACGATGCCATACAAAAGCGGTATATTGCGTTTCAAATCATATTTAATTGGTACAATTTAGTGATGATTTATTTATCCTTGCCAGCAGCCGTTTTTGTTTATTTAAAATCAATCACCAGGATAGCTTGAAGAAATGTTGGTTAGTATTGGGAATCACCTACCGATCTTTGCAAGTACCACTTGAGCGCCGAACACATGTGCGGCGGCTACACGTCACCCTACGCCTTTTTCGCTCTCTAAAAGCGATTAGGCATTCCAAATTTTTTTTCGTCATCGCTGCCTGACTGATTTTCAGAGAAGAAAAACGCGATCGGAATCTCGTCGCTGTATTGTGTGGCCCTTTGCTGTTGGAAACATTCCTCACCTGTTACAGAAAAGAACCGTGTAAGTTTTTCCAGAGTATCTGCCCACCTTTGCAATGGCGAACTTAAAATACTCGCCTCGGAATGCGGCCTTCAGTGTGCAATGTATCAAAATTGGGTAGTAGAGACTAGACAGGTTCAGCATTTACCATGTCAGAAGTCTCGCTGGCACACTGTGCCAGAAATCATCTTTCCTTAAAAGAAAATGCCTTGTCAGCAGATACGACCATGGGTTAAAACGCGGTAATGTAACGACGGTTGACGAAATGTCGGTACAAATGAAACAAAAGAACGTTACCGGGTATTCTTGTTAGAAGTAGAAACAGGATGTCTGTAAAATCTGAGACAGCAAATAAAACAAAGTCACCACGGTATCCCTCAAAATGATAGAAGATAACCTAGCGTGCCTCGTAGAAGTCTGTCAGCACTTCCAAACCATATGCGACATCTCGTTGTTAGAAATAACATAGAACGGATAAAAAGGATATTCCAATCGCAACATTTGGCGGTATTCGGGATGAGTTATTACTTTTGAATGAACCGGTAGCAAACTAGTGTGAAGTACTCTAACGGTTTATGGGTATAATATAAAAGTGATGGTTTGGGATTATCACAACGTAAAATATTACTGACTGTATTGGTTTCATGTATGAAAACCAATAAAGCGTTCAATATAATCAAAAGCTATATTGATTCTAGAAATGGCGATAACAAAACGACCACAGAACACTAATTGGTTTTTGACCGCCCTCACAGAGCATCGGTATTTTTTGGTCCCTTTTTAAATCTTTTTTTGAAAACATTTACCAATGGTATTAAGCTCGAACTGAACGAAGCCGAAAGCAGCACGTAGGAAGGCATGGCAAGAATTATCGGCAACCCTTGAAATAGATCTCTCATATATAGCGGCCATTTGTATTAAAAACAATGTTATCCATTCCAAACAATTGAATCCACCCTCGCCGCGGCCGTACTTTTTCAAGCTATATCTCTTGCGTTATCGCTACCAAGCGGAGGCACCGTTCCAAGTAATGTGATATAGCTGATAAACGCATCGTATATAAGGACAGCAGAAACGGCCCTCTCTTGCTCACAATGTTGCTAAGGTCGTCAATGTCCACCGCAGCGCTGCTGTTTTTCGGGCTCGCTGTTGCCTCCACGTCGGGAAAGTTCGCTGTCGCCAACGATGGCCAAGACGACGAACCAAAGCTGTGGGCACTGCTAGTCGCTGGCTCCAAGGGGTACGACAACTACAGACACCAGGCAGATATATGCCACGCGTACCATGTTCTTCACAACCACGGCATCCCCGACGAGCAAATCGTAGTGATGATGTATGATGACATCGCCAACAACCCCAAAAACCCAACACCCTCTGTCATCCTCAACCACCCTAACGGAAGCAACGTGTATCCAGGAGTTCCCAAGGACTACACGGGAGAACTGGTCACGCCACAGAACTTCTTGAACATCCTTCAGGGAAAGCGAGTAAGCGGGGGCAGCGGAAAAGTAATTGCAAGCGGACCCAATGATCATGTTTTTGTCAACTTCGCCGACCATGGAGCTCCTGGCTTAATTGCATTCCCAGACGACCAGCTGCATGCCAGACAGTTTGTGAACGTCATAAAAAAGATGCACCAGCAAAAGAAGTTCGCCAAAATGGTCATCTATATCGAGGCCTGTGAATCGGGTTCCATGTTTGACGGCCTGCTACCCAACAATATCAACGTGTACGCCACAACCGCCGCCAATCCTGTTGAGTCGTCTTACGGCTGCTACTACGATGATTTCAGACAGACGTGCCTCGGCGATGTCTACAGCGTGAACTGGATGGAGGACTCGGACAAAGAAGACCTGCACAAGGAAACCCTTATCGACCAGTATAAGCTTGTGAGGGAAGAGACGAGCTCCTTTAGTCACGTGATGGAATATGGCGACATGAGCCTTGGAAAGCTTCCGGTGAGCGAATTTCAGGGAGAGAAGGATGCACAACCGATTGTGGTTCCAGACGCGCCTCTTGGTGCTGTCCCGAGCCGTGACGTCCCCATCGCGATCTTGCGGCACAAGCTACGAAAGGCTTCCAGCCCAGCAGCCAAACGTTCCGTTAGGCGTAAGCTTCAGCTAGCCCTTCGCAAGCGGTCTTTTCTTGATGACAAAGTGTCTAAGATTGCCAGTATAATCTCCCAAGACAGCGAAGGAAGCACAAATGCATTACTGAGGGACAAACGGCCCTTGAGGCACTTCGACTGCTACGAACGTGCTGTGCGCCACTTCAACGCCAACTGCTTCAATCTCTCTAAGAACCCCTACGCCCTGGGACACCTTCGCGTACTGGTTAACATGTGCGAAGAGGAGTACGACATTGAGGACATTACTGATGCAATGGATGTGGCTTGCACGCACAAAACTGTAGCGGGAATTGTATAAAAAATAATTCTTTTGTTAGATTGATAGACTTTGAAACTATACGTTGATTTTTGTTAGTCTTTTGTGTTTTTTTTTCAATACTTGCAACGCGCGGCATGAAGTGACGTGCTACTCGTGTGTTATCCTCATGTGATACAGAATTTCCTTCGTGCGTTTTTGTAAATGACTGAGATATTACACAACTTTGTCATTGTTTGTATTGGAACGGTGAACTTTCTGGGGTAAATTATCACTGTTCACCACTGTCGCCCTTCCAGAACATTTAGACTGTAATTAGTAAGAAAACTACCTTATTGCGAAAGCACTTCTAGGCTATCGATTTCGATGTTGCCCTTTTCTGTATAAAGTTTTTCTGCTAGTGAAAATCGAAAAAGTTCCTCCTTATCTTCGTGCTTTTATGCACATTTTGTCGAAAGACGATGGACTGTTCCCTGCCCTGCCGCTCAACGCCCTCTCCTATCTCGTCCATACCTCCACTGATTCTGTTCCGCCCTCTCCTTCCTTCTACAATGGATGCAGTTTGCTCAGTTAGATATAATTATACCGCGTTCTCAGTGCTCGGGTGAAATCATATGAAAACGTTTGTTTATATTATTCCGGGAACAGCTCTTACAGACACTTTTGTTTTATGATTTACTAACCTGTGACTTTTATTGACACCGGGTTTATCGCGTGTTTTTTTCGATTTGCAACAGCAAAAACCAGTCCAACACGCAATTTCAGTCTGCATAATGCTGCTGCGACGAGCTATATGCAGTGATCATATGCCTCAGATATGCGGAATTTTTTTTTGCGGGAAAAATCCACACATTTATGATGCATTCCACCAGTTTTCGTATTCTGGAAAGCTTTTGCTTCTGTTGAGCTGCTGACCATGCCTTCGTTCGAACTTGAAGAGCACACAAGAGGTTATACGGTACGGACGCGTGCAAATCTTTTTATTTTTAACAGAGGGAACAGGTGCAGTCACTGTCGTTAATGCAACGCAGGAACAAATCAACTGAGAGATTAGGGGGAAAATCAAATAATCGGACTAAGTTTTTATGGTGATTTCACAACAGGGTGCGTATTATAAATGCGTCAGCAGGCATGTTATCATATTGACTTTCCAGGAATACCATCTTTTTCAGTACGAAACACTGACTAATATACGTTATTTTCGACGACAATTCTTTAGAGGAATTCCGGGACTCTTGAGACGTCGAATTCAGTAGATGTCGTTAAGAGTGCATTAGCATCAGCTGTTCTACGGTAGGTATGTGCTCTAGAGTGAGTGCCCTTGTCGGGAACAGCGGAGTGCCGGGGTCGTAGCGCAGCAACAGAGGAAAAGCACCAGCGTGGCAGTCTTTCTTCACCAAGCTGCCTGTGCTGTGCTGGCCCACAAAGCTCACGGTGCTCGTGACATTATTTTGCTCGTATTTCGTAGCCGTCGCCAAGGCGTCGTCTTGCAGTGCTGATGAAAGGGCACTACAAGTTTCCCCGCCGAGACGAAATGTTGAATTTCGCAAGACGGCGAGGCAGATAATTCCTTCACTTTGGATGTTATCAGATGAGGCGTGAGGCCTATGATTTTTCAACGGAGTTCGTTGGGTTGCGTAGCGAGGTACGCTTGTTTATAGCGGTCTAAGGAGACGACTTATTAAAGGCCATTCGATAGGATGGTGGTGGCCGTCGGCGTCTTGTTTAAATCCCGTCAGAGGCCATTGTAGGAGGGTGTAAGAGGCAGAGTTACATAGTCTCCCCTGAAGAAACCTTGTGTCGAAGAAGAAACGTTGCGATGCAGAAAGATGCTGTGGTCAGACGTTCGAGGCGGTACTGGGCACAAGTTCCGAATGCAGTCCTGTAGGAAATGGAGGTGCTGCAGCGGCTGCAATGAAGTGCCCTAGGGGATAACCAAGTTACCAGGAAGCCGCAGGGGCTGCAGACAAAAGATCCGCCGTTTAACGGCGAGGTCCCGATGTGGGACGGCCCGGAGTGCATGAAGCACTATATAACGGTGATACACCCAGCGTTGGCGATACAGGAACGTATACAGTCTTAAAGGAGCCATGAAGAGAAAATACAACTTCGTTTAATTTGAAAGAACTAGGATTCAGTATCTCACTCAGCTCCATTACAGCCACAAAAGATGTTTTTTAACGAAAAAAAAGCAAGAAGTATTTAAAAACTTTCAAATTTTGCGCCACAGTGACGTGTTATGAGCAAGAATGACGTCATACGGGCCAACAATAAAACATAATTTTCCGTGCGTTAACTGCACGTTAGCATTCAAGTGATGCGGTCAAATGGAACTAGAGGCCCCATTACAGACGTCCAGTCATGTGTCGTCGCGACAGGTGAGTTAGGCGGACGCCAATCGCACAAACAAGGTTCCGTGACGTCATAGAAAAGTTGCGGGAAATTGGCTAGGGGGTCGCGTCTGCTTCAAACGTTTCCTTTAATATCTCCGTTATTTGTTCGAAGATAGCGATGATATCGGTATCATTGTTACCGGGACTAAGCAGTCTTTCTAATAAACCCAACTTGTATTTTGTCTTCATGGCTCCTTTAAGCTGGCCGTGGAACCGCCCAACGATGCCGTTGTCATAGGGAGTTTTTGCCATGGTGCGGCAGTGTTTAGTGCCCAGCAGGCGCCTGAGGAAAGTGCCGGAATACATTTGAAGTTGCCTGGCTTGATACGTGGCAACAGTGCCACGGCAACCGAAGCAGAATACCAGTGTTGAAAAGGCTTTGGCGACGTTTCTGCAGCGATCTCCGGAATGGGCACAGCTTCGGGGCCTACGTGTGACGCGGTCAATCACTGTCAGAATGAACCGGCATTTATAAGAGAAACGAAGTGGCTGAAGTAGGAACGAAGTGGCCGAAGTAGAAACGAAGTAGGAGCGACAGCTAACTGGTAAAAAGCCTGCGTGGGAGTATGTGACGGGTCATTTTGGTGGCCTGACAAGTGAGGCACTTGTAGGCCTACACACGAATTTTTTTTCACCCTTAGCAAGCGTTAGTGTCGATAATTTTTTGCATGCTTTTCCCCAGCGTGATGGGCTTTCGCGCTGAAAAATCACGCTTCATAAGCATGACTAGCGGGATGCGTAACGCTTTGGAAGAGTGAGTTTTTGCACGCCTGTATTAGTAGTGGTCAACTAGCATGCTAAGCGCTGACGCTTACCATCCCTGACTGGTGGCGTTACTAGCGCTTAGTGAATGTGAAAAAGAATATTTGTATTTACCTTAGGCGGCGTCCTCAAACTGTGAATAAGAAGCCTCTCTGTCTGCCAGAAATTATCTGAAAAGAAAGCTTAAAGACACAATAGTTGCTGTGCCGTACATTTATGGTCAGGGTAGCTTGGAGCACCCACCAAACCCATAAACACTACAAAGCAAGCATTATCGCATTTTAGCTTCTTTTATCTGATTTGCGACGGTCGGAGATGCGTCTTATAGCGCTTTCCATTGGGCGAACAGGAGCACTTCTAACTGCACCCAAAGTGCTCTCGCGAGTTCTGGCGTCTTCCAGTGGTCGGGCAGCAGCAGGGGCGTTGTGTTCCATTGGTCGATGAGGAGCACTTTTTTGGCGCCGAGAGCAGCCGAGAGCAGTTCTCGGTGCTCCGTCGCCAGCGGTGGAGTAACAGGGAACGCCGAGGAAGTCACATGACCTTTTTTGCGTCATTTCTGGTTTTATCCCCGGGTGGTGTAGGAAAAATGACGGAATCCAGCACCCGCGATAGTCGCTCAGTGCGTACGGCAGCAGCTAAGCGCGGCCGTCTGGACAAGGAATTGCTGCTACTTTTAGGTGATGAAAGCACCACAGATTCAATTCGCAAGCTTATCATCGGACAGCAGCAGCAGCGACGACGACGACAATTTGACATTGCATGAGTTTATGTTCGAGCCACTGTTCACCCCGCCGGAGCAGCGACCGAAGGAAGAGTCGTATCTGGAAAAGACGGCGGACGCTGTTATCGTTCGCAGCTAATTTTTGGGAGACACGATGGTGACCCCTTTATCATGAACATGAACATCCGCTCGGCTTCTTCATCCGTCGCCATGCGGAAGGCAGACACAAAACCACCGGCACGTATCTGGCAAAACTGGCGAGGAATAACTGCGTGCGGACATAACGAGCGCGCGAAATGCTCCGGGAAGCGGGCGCGGGAAACGTTTGGTCACATGACTCTTGACATCTCGCCCTCCCCCTCTTTTCACTGCTCCCGGAGCAGCGGGAATGTTTCATTCGCGGAACGAAAGCACACGTCCCCGTTACTCCCGTGTGCTGCTCTGGCTGCTCGCTCCACTTGCTCCTGTTCGCCCAATGGAATTCGCCATTATACACAGCTCCAGGGTGCCGCATCAGGTAAGTAGAAATCCTCTTTTTCGCCTTTACTAAGCGCTAGGACGGTCGCCAGTCGCGCAAAGAATGTTGCTGCGTAGAGATTTCTGCGAGAAAGGTTCTGCGATTTCCTTTGCAGCGCTGTGCCGTTTAGTTTTCCTAGGCCTTGGAAGGAATCGTGACTGATGATTGATGCGGCCCAGGAGAAGCTTCCCTCTATCGCAGTTTCGGAAGGGGAACTTGTCCGATTTTGATATCTCCCGGCTTGCGGCACAATCGCGAATGCTGCCGTCACTTTCAAGTTGCAAGTGCGACTTCATCCAAGACTTTCGTATCTTTGTGAAGAATGAAGCTCAAAACGGAAACTAATTTTTAATAAAGTTTTCAAAGAAATGGGTTTTTTTCTTAAATCGTTTATTTCGCCACAGGGACGAGATAAGGCGTGTGAGTTGATGATGAGGAAAGTTGATGAAATGAACATGAAAATGTTCGCTTCGCGAATTAAGTCTAGGAGGGAACGATGATGGGGCCCATATATATATTCATGCGTTGTATGCGGGTACGGCATCTACACGGGGGCCCGTCGCAGCAAGATGTCGCAGGCTCGTGGGACAAAAAAAATTCCCCGCATTTCCCCGTGGGGAAGAATGTGAAAGTGCGAATGCATGAGTTGAATTTGCGCGGTTCGGTAACGTTCGCGAAAGAGAGATCACACACACACACACAACTACAAAGAAAGAGAGATGCATTTATTCACAGACACCTATTTGTGTTGTCGTTGTACTTGATTGCTAGAGCGGATCTCAGCTTTGAAATTTCGTGTCAGTACTCCTTTAAGCGGGTGCATTAGCCCTTCTCACGCCCGATTGCTGGCCAATCCCCCACGTGGGTATGTGCCATGTCAGCGGCCAGGCAGCGCGGGGTGCATTAGCCCTTCTCACGCCCGATTCCTGGCCAATCCCCCACGTGGGTATGTGCCATGTCAGCGGCCAGGCAGCGCGCGCCCATCTCCCCCCGTTGCCAAAGAAGACGAGGAGATTCCTGGCCAATCCCCCACGTGGGTATGTGCCATGTCAGCGGCCAGGCAGCGCGCGCCCATCTCCCCCCGTTGCCAAGGAAGACGAGGAGCGCGCGCACCCGCAGCTGTTGCTATGCGGACGGCGGCGGACGCTTCAGGCTCGCTTAAGAAGTGCATTCGCACTTAAAAAGCGAGGCAAGACCATAGCAAGTGGTATACATCGGGTATTGCATCGCTGCGGTGGCAAACTGGGCAGCCGGGGTGTTATATTCGCGCACCTGACTTAAATAATTAGCACCACTCGGCAACTAGATATCGTTCACATGGGATAGCGTGTTTGCAGGTATTGCGTTTGTTTTCGCGCCAGCCGAGATGACTTGGGCGCGAGGGGCGGGTGGGGAGAAACCGCGGCAGCTTCTTATTTGTTCACCGCGCTATTGTGTTCACCCGACGAGCGGGCCCGGACAGGACTTATACAAATGCGTCGGTCACACCAAAATAGTTTAACGCGATGCTAGCTTTCGAAGAAGGATTTCCTTTCGTTCGTTTGGTAAAGCGGCGGCGAGGGACCATTGACATCCTAACGACCGCGATCACCCTCATGAGGAAGGCCGAAGCAGACGGGAACGGCAGGTCAGTCAAGGGGTCCAAGGTAGGAAGATGGCACCAGACGTTATCTCTACCACGGTTACTGTGCTCAAAGCTACTGGGCGAAGTTTTCATTCGCTCCATGTCTGGCACTGGCGACTCGGCGGCTGGGATGCGTCATTGGGTGGGCAATAAGGCTTTGTTTGGGGCTCCACGTGTGTAGAAAGCAAAGGAATTTTTCCGGCGCGGGGCACAATTATAGGCGCCCACGGTATGGACAATTCTTTAAGATGAGCCGCCCAAGAGCCGATGGCCGTCGTTAGGTTTTCTTGTAGTTGGTTGGTTTTTAGGGGCAAAGCTCCTCTTGCTCGGGCCCTGTCCCCTCCCTCGTAGCGCCGTGTACATACCGCTGATGATGATTGTGACAGGATGCCCCTAGGGATTGGCCAACCAAAGATTGCAAGAAGAGGTCAAAACGTTCAACGCGTTCGTTGCTACCGAACAAGGAGGAGAGGAAGAAGAAGAGGTTGTCGTTCGTCGTCTGCGAGCTCAAGACACGTACCTGGGGTACGCGACACAAGACACTCTGCAGAAGGCGACGGCAAAGGTGGCTAAAATGTCACACACCAAATTTGCCAACTTACCCATCGTCCCAAACAAGCCCTACATGATCACCACAAACATCGACGTCGTCGACGGGCTTGTCAATGGAGCGGTGGGAAGTCTCAAGCTTTGCCGGCGAGGAGGGGTGGTCTTGACGCGGCGGCGCCCGGTTTCGATTCCACGACTCTGCCGCGACGGGAGGTAGGTGGCGCTCTTCCCACTGCGCTACAAACCGAGACGCGAGCATGGCTACGAACGCGCCTTATATGTCCTTCACTCATTCACATGGTGCGCGCCATCAAGAGGACCTATAACAATGTGTCGAGTCCTTGTATGATGTGTGGGCGAATGTTTCACGGTTTTACCGATAAGCATTTTAGCTTCGCCCCTCTCATCATCATTCACTTCGTGGGGATGGCGGGATTTTTTATTTGTGTTATGTTTGCATTTTACTGAACACCTCCGGGTTACTGTATGAGAGTGAGAGAGGTGGGTCACGTGGCTATATTTTTCCCACCTCGGTCTGTTTGTCACAGTGGCCAATCAGTGGCCTAGTGTGGGTTAATCAATGAGCCATCCTCACTCTAAAATTGTGACGTCCTATTTGTGGGTGGTTTTTGGCGGTAAAACCGAGGAGTTGGATGTTTTTGGCTAGAGGAGAGAGGACAGCCGCCTTGGATGCGGGCATTGCCCGACCACGTTTCTGCGATAATGAGCCTTGAGAATTGTAAATGCCTACGGTAAATAAAGTGCACATATTGTAAATCTAGTTTGCTTGGAGTAGACTGTCTTCGGCTAGGTGCCGTCGGCCAACGAGCCAGCCAGTCGTCGTTTCATCGGATCATCGCTTTGTTCCTCGGGCGACCGATCCACCTGTTTTATCTCGGGATTTGCACAACTCTCTCGGAAGTGAGGCCATTGGCGCTTCACGGCGGGATGTAAGGCCACCCCCACCAGGATCCTCCTAAGCGCAACCTCCTCGGCATACGTAAGACCGAGAGGGGGGGGGGGGGGCAGCACACTGTGGAATTTGAGCACGCGACCGGCACCGGAGGTGTTCCTTTCTAGTCATCAGGAGAATCGCAGCATTGAGCTCTAAGGGAGGAAGTCGGAGGTGGAATAGAGACTGCTAGCCGAGCTGCTACGTGTGCCTTGCAGTGGACTATCAGTAGGTCACGCGGAACCCATTCAATCAGAAACCTGTGAGCACTTCATTCGGCAACGTGGTGAAGGCTTTAGGCCAGCATAGAGCTACAGCGAACTATCCGTAGTAAGGCGACTGCTTGAAGGGCATCGGTGGGAATTGCGATTGGAGCCCCGGGTTGCAAAGTGATTCCCGTTACAGCCAGCAGAGACTCTCTAATGGCTACAAGTTCCGCACAGAACGATGACAGAGGCTCCGGGACCTTAAATCTGGATGGCTTACGGGGGCTGGATGGCTGGTGCATTGAATGGCAGTGACAAAATCATAGTTCCTTCAATACTGGCATCTATATATAATACGGTGGAGCCGGGTGGAAGTTGGCTAGCCGTGTCATATATGCGTTGTTGAAGGGCAGTCGCCGAATTGTTCGACTTTGGGCGACGAAGGTCAGTTGGCTTGTTGCCAACCGGCCTTTCTTATGTTGGAGGGCACTGAAGGATCCTTTGGATGTTGCAGACGACGCGGGGACCGTGAAAATAAAAACCCTTTGCGATACGCAAACGTATCGCAAATGGTTATTATTTTCACGGTCCCCGCGTCGTCTGCAACATCGGAATAATCCTCCAGTGCCCTGGGACGTATGCAAAGTTGCTTTCCAAGCCCGTTTATGGTGCACTGATAGCCCCTTTGAGCTCGGCCTCCTTAATTGAGATGTTTCTTGCACGCACGTTATGCAGGTACGTCTTGCACGCACGTACGTTTAGCACAAAAGGACAGTATTGACCACTTCCAACGTCACTGAAGAGTGGATGCTCAAACTGTAGACTTAATACGTGTCATTGTTGAGTTCCAAGAATATTGATGGCTAAATAGAGTATCGTTTACAAAACCTAAAGAAAACGTCGCGAGAAGCACCGACGTTTGTCCCTCCTTTTCAATAATTTGTCTCGCATGGCGAGCCAGGTTGTATCCCGTTAATATTACAACATATTAATGAGTCCGTCCCATACTCATCGCTCGCAGAAAAGGAGTTCTTTAATATACTGGCATAAGTGATCATGAGAACTATTCCTTACATATGATTCGTTTTGCAAACCATGTACTCGAACTAATTATAAAAGTACACGCTTGAGTTTCAGATTCCTGAACTGAAACGGAACACTACACATCGATCTCACATGTGGTATATTTTTACATAGCGTAACTTTATTTCAAATGATCTGTGTATTTACTCGTTTTCTTTGTCGATATTTTTTGGGGGGCTTTCATTTGACGCCAAGGATGTGCAGATGTACTTTCATGGTAAGTAGGCGTGTTGAAAGATGAACTGCCGGTTTGTACGACCCTTGTTCCCTGTTACTGTTTTCATATATTTGCAAAGCGTGCAGTGCTCTTTTTACATTGATAAAGAAAATGTATAAGGCCTGGCATGCCTCCGCTGCCTTGCATATAGGATGCACAGTTGACATAAAAACATGAGCTGGCTTTTTGACTGCTCTCCAGCGCTTGCGATGTTGAAAAAAACTTTAATTGGATATTTTAGTTTTATGTCGGTGATTGGGGGGATTTTGTCGGTCTGTCAGTCTGTCCTGCACACGCATGATTGCTAAAAAATAATGATGATGACGATATCTACGGTACGATTTTTTTGCTGCCCCAGTAGAAAAATAGTTCCGACGCCTCTGCTTACACCAGCAGTACCAAGCACCATCTGCGTTTTCAACGGGACGAATAGGAGCAGGTGTTTGACGAGGATACACGCACCACGCTGTCATTTTCAGGCCTGTATTGACTGCGAACGACCAGTATTGCTGACATATGTCTATATAACGTAACAATAGTACAAGCATACCCCCTCTGTTCCAAGCGGTGAAACGTGAGTAACCACCCTCAGCTAGATCGGCTTAATATTCCTTTTGTTACGTTTAAGTGTTCAACTCCTCTTAATACCTTTATGCAGCCGGCTCAATATCATTCTGGGAGTGCGTGATGCGTGTCCGATTAGACTTGGGGGCAAGGACCTGGAATAACTGTGAACGAACGACTTGTTGACCCAGATTGCGTTAGCGGCTGCAACCGCGTAGGGGCTTCTTTTTCGGCGACCATCACAATGGGAGGCGGACAAGCTTCGAACGTTGCGTTGTTAATTTCCTCACACGAGGCGATGGTTTGTGTAGAAGAAAGAGAGGAAGATGCACCGACCATAGATCAGTTGAAACGTCTCTTTTGTGGATTCGCAGGGGCGCAGTCCTCTTTTTTTATTACTTTTCTTTTTTCTCCCTTGTTTCTCTTTCTTTTGTTTTAGATGCAACGCATCTCTTTCACCCGCCTTGTCCTTCCGGCGTAGTCCGGCGTAGTCCGCATCCCTCCCTCATTCTCCTCGCCGCGCGAGCTGCGCGCTAGCGCCGCTCTCACCGCAGCGCTATCTGCGTGTTAGCGCTCGGCTGCGCTCGCTCCGTCGCCGTGCCAGCTGTGCGTGGGTAGGGGTTAACACATGCGCATGCGCTGCTCTGCGCTGCTCTGCGCTGCTCTCTCTCATTCCCCTCACCGTACATATACACACGGTAACTGCGCCGCTCCGCTCAGTCATTCCGCCGGCGCTCCTCCGGTGACATCCTCCGGTGACCGCCGATGATTTGAAATGGAGACTAACAGGCCTGATATCGCGATGGTCGGCGCAACCGTAAAATTTACACCATCTTCCCGCGAGGGGAACCATGGGGTAGATGCGACGCATCGGGGGTGAACATGCTGCGTAAATAGGACGCACAACAACAGCAATCCACACGCTAACATAAAGGAAACGCAACGGCAACCCCCGATGCGTGGCATCTACCCCATGGTTCCCCTCGCGGGAAGATGTTGTAAATTTTTGTTTCTTTTGTTTTATTTCTTTTGATTGTTTCTTCTTTTTTCTTTCTTTGTTTTCCTTTTATCCTGTTTCTTCTGTTTTCCTCTCCGGCAACCAGAGCAAAACTGCTGCAGGTGCGGGCTGATGCCTGCTCCGGAAGAAAGCATCACCCCGACCAATGAGGGTAAACTAGATAGGTGCAACAACTCTAGGAAGACTCCTTGGTACACACAGCACTTCTTCACCAGAGAAGGATCTGGCCACCCTGGTGTAGTAGCTGGCCCCCCACCTAAAATGATTGAACAACCTCACTCTTGGCCATCAGCCCCCAGCAGCTGTAAAGCAAGAGACCACGGCGGCGGTCAGGCCGGCAATGTAGCAGAGGGGGTTAAGAATCCCTGGGTCCGGCTCTTGAACTTGAACCTAGCAACGTTCAGTGCGCGATCCCTGTATAGGGAGTGTATTTAAGCTGTAGTACTAGAGGAGCTCTAGGATTCAGGGAGGATATCATAGGGTTAAGTGAAAATGGAAAAACAGAAGAAGGCTTTATGGAGCTTACTGGCGCACACACCCTCTCCTACCGAAGACCCCAAGGAAGGAAAGAGCGCAGAATGGGTTGTCTAATCCAGAGGAAAATGGCAAAAAACTTATAGGAATTATTCTGCATTAACCGAAGTATAGCAGTCATTGGGATCAAGCTAAACAGTACACGTTAACGATAGTACAAGCCTACAAGCCAGCAACTAACTACGATGACAATGCCCTAGAAAGTTTCTACGAGGAAGCCTAATTACCAGTGAAAAATAAAACAACACAGTTCATTTTTTGATGGGATACTTTGACGCATAAGTAGATAAGAAGGAGGTAGGAGAAAGTTCAGTGGGAAGCTTTAGAATAGGAAGTCGCAACAGTCGAGGACATGCAGTGGTGGAATTTGCGGAAAGGAATAAGCTGAAGGTAATCACCACATTCTTCAGCAAACGAAAAAACAGGAAATAGACTTGGAAGAGCCTCTATGGTTCAACAAAAAATGAAATTGACTTCATTTGCAGTTCATTTCAGGAATGGTGCAGGACTTAGAGGTGCTAGGCCACATTCGGAGCGGCAATCATAAGATGGTTAGATGCAAAGTAAGGCTGAACCTCAAAAGAGAAAGAGGGAAACTCGTAAAAAGTAACCAATCCAGCATCAGGTCAGTCAGAGATAGGACGGAGGAATATAAAATAAGCCTCCAACACAAATTTCCCTTTCTAAACACGGACAAAGAGGATAGGGCAGACAGGCTAAAGAAGAACCTAACAACGGCTATAGCAGAATGTGCAGCAGATGTAGGAGAAGCTTGAATATATAGGAAATAAACCAGAAAACTAACTCAGAAAACGAAGGAACGAATTGCGAAACGTCCATATATACAGTACAGTGTCGAGTAATGTGGAACCTACGGCATTAGCACAGCTCTCGAAATTGGTTTCCAGATGCAAAACTAACGAAGTTCTTGCGTAGAACATGACAGTGATCGAGGAAATGCTGGAAACAAGATAAAACAAAAAACAACTAAGAGAAAGATAGATATTGGCAAAGAAGAATGTACACACTCAGAGACAAATGAGGAAACATAACACACACCATGAACGAGATAAAAAAAAGTCGCAGAACTATTCTACATCATTTTTAACGCCAGCGACGTTAGACCAGAAGCACAAACTGAGGGTACAAGTTTAGCTCGCGAAGACCCACTAATAACCAAAGACGAAGCTGAAAATACTCTCAAGGGAATGAAAAGAAGAAAAGCTGCAGATGGCGATGGCAGAACCGTAGTACTCGAAAAGCTTGCTGCATTATTCTCGGAATGCTTAAACTCAATAAAAGTGCCCTTTTCCTTCAAGGACGCCCACATAATTTTGATTCACAAACAGGGAAATAACAAAAAACCTTAGAGTTGCAGGACCATCAGTCTGTTCTCTGTTGTACAAAAACCCTCAAAGTACACCAAACCCCTTTTTCATGGGATTTACAGACTATGAAAAAGAGTGTGATTCAATAAACACCGTAGCAGTGCTCACAGCATTAAAAGACCAGGTAGTAGAGGAAGCGTATATAAGATTGTAGTGCGGAATACTGCTGTTGGGCCAGGGTTACATATATTCTCTTCGGGGAAAAATGTGGTTCCACGCATCCAGGTGTTACATAGTGGCCGTTTTGCGCGCGTGGGGAATACAGGTTTCTTTATATTTGGTTTGTTTGGTCCAAAAAATTAGTTTGCTTGGATAGATACATTATGTTGCTTCCTTGTAATGCGTAGCATTCTTTGCCGAGTACCCTCCCAAACAGAACCATGCAACGCCCTGCATTTCTACAGAAAACTGCCTCCACCTCCCCGAAGGGGATCGTGCGGAAATGCGAATGCATTGGGTGCACCGATGAGTGCGCTGCGGCAAGCAGTAACGGAGAGAGGCGTGCGCTCCACTGCATTTATATACATTTTCGAGCGCAGCGAGCGGAGAAAAGTTACGCGGAGAGGAGAGAGAGACCCGCGCAACACGCCCGCCCCGCGCGCGAGCTGTCTCTCCCGCCGAGCTCCGCGATGCGAGCTCCCTCACACGCCCGAGCGCGCTCCTCCTCTGCACTCACTCTCCGCTACTCCGCTCGAGCTCCGCGATGCGAGCGCCCTCACACGCCCGAGCGCGCTCCTCCTCTCCCCTTGCCCTCCGCTACTCCCACCCGAGCTACCACCTGCTCCGGTTGCTAGGCGCGCCACAGCTGTTGCTAGGGGCGAGGAGGAGCGCGGAGAGATAACACCTGCGGGCGCACGCCGACGGAGCACGACAACCCCCGACTAAGAAATGCATTCGCATTTACGACGACGACGACGACGAAGGCAGAACTACGAGGCGCGCGCTCACGTGCGCTTGCGCTGGAGGAATGCAGGCGCACGCCGACGGAGCACGACAACCCCCGACTAAGAAATGCATTCGCATTTAAAATGCAGATTACGTGGAACTAACACCTTTCATATTTGTAATAGCATAAATGCCCTTAAATGGTGCAACATAATTTTGAAGAACGAGAAAGAAATAGAAAATGGGATTTTAAGAAAAAATACTGACACAATCAAAAATATGGAAGCACTTCCACTGCACGTGAAGGCTGTCGAGAAGTATGGAGCCCACCAAGAGGGCTGTGGTGCCCTCTCTTGTGTAGTTTCCCTATCAGCCTGGCGTCGATTCTAAAAGTAGTCAAGAGAGGACATGACACTTTCTGAAATGGCTTACGAAGATAAAATGAATTACATTGCATTACTTTGGGGTAATTACTACATAAAGGCATGTTTGGGCATTGGAAGTGTGCTGCTCTGATATTTATCAGTGGAAGCGACAGCATCATGTCTGTATGCAGTGTGTGAGAAAGCGGATCAATCTTCCTGTTTCTTCTACCCATCCAAACCCATTGCAACTATCCCCTGTGAATAATCATCATCACGACCGGGAGTTTCGTTTCTTCGGTGGCCTGTGTCCAGCACCCGAAATAAAGTGGTCCTTTAGCATCTCGGAACACGGTCTCGCAAGTGGTGGATTCCTCCGCTCGATTCCTTCGTCTACATCTTCCGGCCGCAACACTGGAGCTTCGATCAGGTCGGCGATTGACAGTGGCAGACATCGCCATACAGCACAAAAGCAGCCGTTCTGCTGCCAACGCAGCAGTTTCTGTTCAGCCCGCATTCACTATAATCAGTCGCCAGCGTGATCCACCGCAATTCGCTGGCCTACGTGACGATGATGTTGAAGAATGGCCCGACCACTGCAATGGAGTGAGTTCGTACAACCGGCGGGATGACACACTCAAACTGAAGACCGTTTCTTTTTCCTAACCTAAGTAGCGAAAACATGGTTCCTTAACAATGAGGGCGCCATCGACGATTGACCGAGTTTCATCCAAGGGTTACGCAAGATTTTTGGTACATCCTCCGCTCGCTCGGAGGCAAGCAAAAGGAAACTTGGAAACTCTTGCTGCCACTCTCAGTTTTGACGTAACACCAAACCAGACAAAACTATTGCTTGATCTTATGTCCAAACACCGTGCTTCGTATGACGTGCGTTCGCCCGGCCGCACACAGACCATTTAAGCAGAGCCTGGAATCGAAACAGATGGATCCGCTGTGATTCGACGCAGACCGTATCGTGTCCTCGTCTGAGCTCTGAGCCCAGGATAATTTCATCTCCTGGGTTTCATCTCAGGATAACTTCATCTCTTTCGGCTCATGAATGGAGTGTTATGCCGCGGAAACCACCACCCTACCGGCTACAATTGGGTTACTGTACTTTCCCGTCAACTTCGCCGTCGCATACTCGGGGGGGGGGGGGGGGGAGGGGGGGGCTTCACGATGATGCCTCTTCTGGACATCTTGGGATAGAGAATACATACGATCGCGTTGGTAGTTGGTTTTTCTGGCCCGAACTTTCTACCAGTGTCGCACAGTACGTGGCGTCTTGCGTTTTATGCCAGCACGCCAAGCAATCAACGTCACTCCGTGCAGATTTGCTTCAGCCAGTTCCGTGCCCCTATGCTACGTTCGAAGCGGGTTGTTTAGGCTTGTACGGGCCCTTACTACCAAGAAGTAATGGTTTTCGCTGGATTGTGACGGCTGTTGATCATTTGACCCGATACGCTGATTCCGCTCCCCTACAATGTGGTAGTGCTCAAGAAGTCCACACTTTTTTTTCCACATCCTTGCGGAAGTACTTCGGGCTGCCGATACCTTCAATAAACCCTCTTCTAGTTAACATACCCAGAAAAACGGGCTAACCGAGTGTTTCCACCGCACTTTGTCTGATATGATCTGCATGTACATCAGCTGGGACCACAGCAACTGGGACATCATCCTACCCTTGTGACATTCGAGTATAATTTAGCGGTCCAGCGTACCAGCCGTTATTTGCCCTTCTTTCTTGTTTACGACCATCCACCCTCTTTTGCTCTATAGACACCCCCTTTTCCTCGGTTTCGCTCCCTGCTATTTCACCCTTTCACGAACGGTTCGCCCTACTGATCGCTCACTGTCTACACGTGGCCAGAGACTGCACCGAAAACAGCCAGCAAGAACGGAAGGCCCGGTACGACTAAACACACCGCCCTGTTCAATTCTCCAAAGGGTACGAGGTCCTTCTTTGGACCCCTGTTCGTACTCCAGGACTTTGTGAAAAGTTTCTTCGCCGCTATTTGGGCCCCTATCTTATCATCAAACAGACATCACCAGTTAATTATCGCGTGTCACCAGTGGATATTTCAGGAGAACATTGGCGCTGCGAAACCGAAATAGTGCACGTGTCATGGTTGAAACCCTTCACCCATCGGCAGCTCTAACCGCGTACGGCCAGGCGCGTGCCTTCAGCCATGGGGAGAAAATGCGTGGGCATTGGGGGTGTGCTAGTCTGATATTTATGCGCTGAAACGACATCATCATGGCTATATACAGTGTGACAGACATCGGATCAACCTCCCTGTTACTTCTACCCATCCAACCCCATCGCCACTATCATATGTGAATACTCGTCATCATCCCCGGGGGGATTCGTTCCTTCGGTGACCTCTGCTCGGCAGATTAATGAAAGTGGTCCTTAAGCATCTCTGAACACTGTCTCTCTCATGATATTTTATTTTATTTTGCTGTATACTTACCTTCCGTTTAGCAACGGCGGCGTTCGTGGCAACAGCACAGCGCAAAGACCACCCCTAACCTTTGGCGTATGAGTAGCGGGTGTCTATGTGCCGACATGCACAGATACACCCATTTGGCGAAAGTAACCCCTTTTTTCGTTATAATAGCGTAAATGGAGATACATAGTTTAGGAGAATTTCAAGAAAACCAAATAATAAGAAACAGAATAAGATTTTCACAAAAAGTATCTCAGAAAACAAAAAATATGCACCTTACACATCTTTCCGAAAAACCCAAAACCCATCAAAAAGGTCTGTAAAAGAACGTTGGAAATAAGAATACAAAATAGCGACAACGGATCAACCCTGCATGACGCCTTGCATCTTCGCAAAAAAAAAAAAACGCTTAGCGAAGTAAATCAGTTCAAATCAAAACAAATTTGCGTATTATTTCACCAAAGTACAAATACATTGGGGTAATACAGTAAGAGGTCCCAAAGTGAAGCACTGCCGAGTAGACTTCATATTATTGAATGTGTCACAAGTGATAAAAAGTAGCGGCTTAGCTTATTATAAGCGTAAAATTTATAAGCAGATGCACCAAACTGGCAGACATACAACCAAAGATTTTACAAACCAGTGTTAATTTTGTGGTTATAATTGAAAATATTCGCATCATTGGCGAGACAAAACAAATTTTAATCTGAAAAGAATTCATGGCGTCGATACAAGGACCACATCATGGCCCCCTGCTCCAATTCCTTCTGGAATCCGGGGTGTATCTGTACCGTTAATTTCCCCTTGTGCTGAATAGCAAACTTCCGCAATAAATAAAAGAATATAATCATACAACGCTTTTCGCTACCCATAAGGATAGTTGCCTGTCAAGAAAGCACACTCTCCGCAAGCGGCATAAGAATGCTGCTGTGCATCAGTAGACCATTCTGTGAATTTATGCACATTTTGAACATTTATTGAATTAGGTTGCGAAAGTTTGGTATTGTGATTAAGGAAACAGCAAGAATGTCGCTTATTAGCAAAATCATTTTTAAAGGGGCACTGACACAATTTTGCAACTTCGTTTTTTTTTGTTACGACAAGTAACTAATGACCTACTTATCAGGTGTGGATAACTCATTTGCTTCAGTGTGCGGCGGTTGTTTATTAGAGACGTTTTTATTGCGGTCAGTCGCAGTTCCGGTTTCAGCGGGTGGCGCAAAACGTGGGATTTTGTGTAGACAAACAAAAGGCTATCACCACCCTCCATAGAGGAGTAGCGGTAGGCATTCTTTCGTACGGAGGGACACATAACGACCTCAACTGCGCCCAACGACGCACGCTACAAGTTCTTCACAATTCCACCCTACGCACCATCACTGGCCTCCCACGTCATACAAAAATTGCAAACCTCCAACAAGAAGCGACCTTCCGACCAATTGACCCCACCATTCAGGAACAAACGGATCAATACCATTTTAAAGGACAACTCACCCACCAAGGCGCACTCCTCACCATGTGGGATGAACGAAGTCATATTCCCCTACCTAATTTTGCAACCCCCCCACCCCCTGGCAACGGCACCTCTTCACTCAATCCGTCACCTCGCAACCCGTCGAGCGCAGGAAGCTCGAGCTTTGACAGCAACGCTGCCGACGTCTTGCCTCCACTAAACGACCGGGTGAAAATGACGTCTACACAGACGCTAGCCACATAAACCTACACGTCGGCACAGCATGGATCAGCCGAGACAATTTATCCATTATGGGGGCCCAATATCACCGTATTCCCAATATTACTTCAACGGACGCGGAGCGCATGGCTATCCACGATCCTCTCGACTACTTCATGTACGATTACCATCTCCCTATTCCCTCCAACCTTCCCATCCTAACGGACTTATATGGAGCTCTCGAAGAACTTTGTCATCCCAGGTCCGCATACCCTTCTGTCCACTACATTATTCATCAAATCACTGCGCTCCAAACATCAGGCTGCCAAGTCCGAATCGACTGGACCGCAGTCAGGAACCAGCCGCTCCTGGGAACCAAGCAGCTCACGTGGCTGCACAGGAGGCCCTTCTCACAATAGCCTCTGATGGACCCCTGGTGCCGTTCTTCTCGGACCACCCCTGGCCCAACTGCCCTGACGATCACCTCACTTTCGCTCCAGCAATGAGGCTCCGTAGATTCAGGCAACTGTAACAACAACGCGTCAACGCACCCCCCCCTTCAGGCCACCTCGCCTCCTTCCCCACCCTGACCCGAGCACAAGAAATCTTCTTGAACAAGTTCCTCACCAACACCTGTACGGCACCAGAGACCATTAAGCAATGGTATCCACAGCACGCCCCCTTTGTCCCTACTGCCACCACTCCTTGACAGCCGATCTCCACCGCCTCATCTCGTACTGCCCCAAGTTTTCTCGCTTTCATACATTCACTACCCCTCACCACGACACCTCAACTTACATCGACCCAACATCCCTCTCATACGACATGCTCTTCTAAATCCTCATTTATGCAACAAAAAGCGGCCTAGTACGGGCAATTTAGCAGGGGCATGCACGACTTCTGAAGGTATTTCTTGAAGACGACGTCATAATAACTGTTCTCCGCCCTCCTCATTCTCTTCCTCCCCCCACCCTGGCCTTTGCCCTTCCTTTTTAATGAAGTTACCACCAACACCAACAGATAAAGCTGTCCACGTGACCGTCCGATGGATATCACATAACAGAGCTGCCGTAGCACTGTCGAAACCACGTCGCCGGGAGTTTGTGAGAATTCCCCTACGTATTGGTCGCGTCAGGCGCCTAATTAAAAAGCGACTGCAGACATTTTTAAAAAGGGACCTGCGCACGAAGGTGCTGCGAGTGCAAGTTGCTGCCGCGGCTAGACAACGATGCGTGACGCTCGAGACAATGGGTGGGCGCACGCGTGCTCGGAGCAGCCGGCCAGTCTGCCTACAGGTCTGCCTACAGATGCGTGAGGCTTGACACTGCGGTGGATATTCGATGGCCGCTCTCGTAAGCGGTGCAGATGACGATTTTAACATGGAAGTGTTTTATGCCGGGGCACAAAAACCTGACCGACGTCATATCAGTCACGGAAATGAGTCATCAACAAAAGAAAAAGCTGCATTGGCGCTAGGTTTCGAGGTCATGATCACTGCGGCCGCAAAGGAAGGTGTGAAAAGCTCTTCCGACTGAGCCATGAATTCACGCCCCGGGTAGCTATTTGCGGTGAGCGCGACCACGGGCGGCGCTGCGAAGCGCGCCTCCGTGACGTCAGCTTAGGCATTCTCATTTTGTCGTCTGCTTCACTCGGGCTCGCTCTCCCTGCGGTTTCTTTGCGCTTGATTGACGTCTGATGCCTTTGCACCAGATTTTGCGCGTGCGTAACTTTTTATTATATTAATAAACTTAAAATCGAATACACTAGCTTATAGCGTGACTTGAAGTATAGTTTTGGATACCGCTACGGAAGAAAGGTTGCCGGCGTCACCACATTCCTTGCGAAGTCGGTCCTAAATGAATGAAACCACGTTTATTCCACATTATAATGGGCCGAGGGAAATGCGGTGTAAAGGACTACGGGCGTGTGCGGAGCGCGAAGCGTCGGAGCAAGCCGGCAGCTTCTGTATTAAGCAATCTTTCGAACAAAGGTAGCAGCCAGCTGCTAGTAACCGACCACGGCGAAAATGCAAGACCAAAAAGTCCCCCGCATTTCCCCGAGGGGGAGAATGTGAAAGTGCGAATGCACGGTTGTCGGCCCGCTTGCGGCGCTTGCGCTCGGCACCCGCAGCCCACCGCCTCGCCGCCTTCTCTTCCATCTCTTCCATCGGGTTTGTAGTATCACGTGTACACCACGCAGTTATCAAGCCGCTATAACGCCGCTGAGTCGCCAACGCAACGCCGCTGACGACGTAGTTTGAATGCGTTAAAGATATAAGGAGCGTTCCTAACCCTGAAATCAGCGTGCATGTTTTGTACCAGGTTTCGTTGTTGGTACTTTTTCTTGTCTGTACCGTGAGTGGTTATTTATAAATGACCGGCAATAAAGAAAAAAAAAAGAAAGCTTCCGTGGCTTAGTCGGTAGAGCGTCGCGCTGCGGCCGCAATGTCCTCGGATCGAAACCGGGTGCCGGAGGCTGTTATTTTTTTATATAGTGCCTGGCTGGCGCGCCTAGAGAAGGTGTTGCGAGCTGGAGAGTAGGCGAGGGGGGATGGGAGGCGCTACGCGAGCGCCCTCACCGTTGGCGCTCGCGTAGCGCCTCTGAGGGCGTGAGCGTTGGCGCTCACGCCCTCACCGTTGGCGCTCGCCGTTGCTAGGCATGCTAGCTAGCTCCGTTGCTAGGCTGCGGACGGACGGACGGCGGTGGACGCGTGATTCAGGGTCGCTTAAGAAGTGCATTCGCACTTAAAAGAAATTCCAGGCCTTCGGGGCTGTCAGTTTTGGGACAAGGCATTACGATTCCCGGTTCTAATTTGTAAGGTAAAACTGTTTTTGCAACCTTGACGAACGCTCCAAAGTATTATATCCAATTACTTTAAGTTTTCATGGCATGTAAGTATGCCGACATGCACTATGGGCCGCAAAAAGTGTAGGTTGAGTACCGAAATGAGTTCCAAATTGAGGTTGAGTTCAGTGGGCATGGTAGCAGCACATCGAACGCAATGACAAACCCGTTTTGTCTTATCGTGCGGGTCCTCGCTGTTTTGCTTCAAGTGCAACCACTGCACGCATGCGCCCGGTTTGGACTGATCGGACAAGTGCTTCATCTGGACGACAACTCATCCGCCCCACATGACCACTGTGCCATCAGCGACGTCTTCTTGCCGCACATCACCTCTTCTGCGCTTGCGCCCTCATCGGCGACGTCAGACAACGTGGCTTCACTGGCGCTTATAAAGAGCCGCCTTTCGACGGACATTATCAGTGGGCTTGGCACCAGCACATCGGATGCAATGGCAAAACCGTTTTGTCTTATCGTGCAGGTTAGTACTTACTTGCCTGCAAAATGTATTCGTAGCGACAATCGTTTTTTAGTGTTGCTGCTTTGCCCACTTGATGTCGGAAGTGTTTTACTCGATGTCCTGTATTTCAAAATAAGTCTTTTAACTTGTGGCGAGAGAGAGAGAGATAAACTTTATTTTGAGGAAGTGTCTCGAGGAGAATCGAAGTCCGAATGGTGGCAGGTAACGGGCCGAAGGCCCGCCCCGTCCTGTACGTCTTCTCCTTGGCTTAGGTTGGGTGTCCCGTGGTGGCCATAGGCTGGCGCCTTCTGGCGACCTCTTCCGCCCTCTTGACCAGGCGGACCTGTAGGTCCGGGTCGGGGCTGCGAAGCGAGGCCTCCCACCTCTCCTCAGAGGGTATTTCGGGGAAGGGGTCCTGGGGGCATGCCCACATAATGTGGGCCAGGTTGGCATGGGCGCCACATAAGGGGCACGCCGAGGTTGGATAGAGGCTGGGGTCGACATGGGTCATGGTGGCCGGATTGGGAAAGACTCCCGTCTGGAGTTGGCGCCAGACGTGGCTTTGCTCTAAGGTCAGGGATTTGTCCGCCCGAGGATAGATCCGGCGGGAGAGGAGGTAGTAGGTGGTAATATCGTGAAAATTAACTTGTGGCGACGTTGGGGCAAATCCGGGTCCTGCAGAGAATGAACTTTTCCTTCAGCTTCTTGCAGGCCAAGCCACCATGACTGCCTCAATAAACAACGTACTGGAAAAACAGGGAAAGGTAGAAGCAGATATCGCAGGAATAACTGATTGATTGAATGCTCTTGGCGCCCAAATGGCGGCCCTTAATGCCCTGAAAATAGAAGTAAATAACGTAGGATCGACGGTCGCCAAACTTGAAGGGCACATGACAGCTTTCGCCAACAAAGTTGACGAACTAGAGAATAGGAGCAGGAGAAACAACTTGATTGTGTTCGGTTTAGAGGAAGAAAGTAACGAAAAACCTAAAGACCTTATCACTGCCATTAAAGATACATTGTTTAAAGAAAAACTCGAAATGACCACAGACAGCACTGAAAGCTGCCCCAGATTGGGTAAAAAGAGCGGCAATAGCCGCCCTGTAATTGTTAAGTTCTTCGACTTCCGTTAAAAATTGGCACTGTTAATGGCTTGCCCCAAACTCAAAGGAACTACTTTCTCGATATCGGAGGATTTTTCTTACAATATTCCAGAAATTAGAAAAAAGCTATGGCAAACTTCATCCGAAGAGCGCGAACGGCGCAAAGGTCAAACTAGTCTTTAACAAATTAAGCGTGGACGGGACTATGTTCATTTGGGATGCTAAAAAGAACAAGCGGTGCAAAATCTCCAAGACTGTTAAATTACCTTCAAAACAAAACAGGCGAACCAAAGAAGCCCTTTCCATTTTAAATATCAATACCCGAAGTGTACTTAATAAAACAGCCCAGCTAGAAAGTGTGCTACTTTCCCACCGTCCTGACATAGCAGTGTGCTCACAGAAACATGGTTATATGAGGATATATACGACAGTGAATTTGTGCCAAAGTATTACAATGTTTTTCGTAGAGATCTGGGAGACGAGGAGGAGGGGTCGCCATTCTTTTAAAAAAATCCGAAAATCCGTAAAGGTCTTGAGATTGCCTGATGTGGAAGAGATGGAAAGTGTGTTTTGCAAAGTGTTTATAAATAATGTTGCATGTGTTCTTGGAGCCATTGATAGGCCTCCAAATTCTTCAAATGATATTTTAAAACATTTAAAAGATTACCTAAGTTGCAACGTAAAACAGGACGATAGACTTATTCTCACGGGGGATTTCAACTTGCCAAACATAAATTGGGCCGCGCTGTCATCCCGCTCAGACAGAGTTGTAGAAAAAGAAATCCTGAACATTGCGTTTAGCTTTGATCTATTGCAGATTCTGAACGACCCTACCAGAATACAAAATGATTCAGAGTCTGTTCTGGAACTGTTTTTAGTGAGCGGCAGTATAAAATAACATGTTTTATGCGAAATGGTGCCAGGTATCTCTGATCACAAAGCAGTTGTACTAACTTTAACCGCCGTCACAATAACTCGGAGCAATGCCATTCATAATTTCCCAATTTTTTCCCGTGCCGATCACGAATCCATCATTGATATGTTACATTTACACTACGAGAATTTTAACGATAACACTTGCAGTGTCGACGCATTATGGCATATATTTAAAGGCATTGTTCGTGAGTGTATTCAGCGATTTGTCCCTATGATAGGAAGAAAAACCACGAAACACAATTCCTGGGTTACTCGGGATACATTCCACCTCAAACGAAAGTTGAAGAGACTGAAGAAAAAGTCGAGAAAGAAAGATGGTAATGAATTAAAATCAACTATTGAAAAAAAAATATCCCTAAAATTAAAACAGCAAGTTACGCAAAACAAAGAAAAGTACTTTAGCACTCAGCTTCCATCTTTTCTTAAATCCTCCCCAGAAAAGTTCTGGAGAGCTATTAGCCCCCGCAGCAGCTCTTCTGATTCCTTTTTAATCGATGGAAAGCTTGGGAATGACCAAACCATAGCTTGCTCGGCTTTTAACAGTCATTTCAAAGCAGTGTTTACGAAGGACAATGCCCGACTCTCGCATTTCCATATTTCCATTTCTGATATTCTGACCCGATATTTCCATTTCTGAGCATGGTGTATTTAATTTGTTACTGAAACTTCATGTTAAAAAATCCACGGGACCTAATGGTATTTTCAATGCCTCCTTGAAGTAATATGCTGAGTGGTGCGCAAATTATTTATGCATCCTGTATACCAGATCTCTTAATGAAGGTGTTCCACAGGAAAACTGGAAAACCACTAAAATAAACCCTTGCATAAAAATGGGGACAAAGCATGCATTTATAACTACCGCCCTAGTTCCCTGACATCAACAACGTGCAAATTACTGGACCATATTATTCATAAACACCTGATTCAATTTCTCGACGAACATATTGTCTTGACGAATGCACAACATGGTTTTCGGCGCGGGTATTCCACTACGACACAATTAGTTGAAACTGTTCATGATTTTTCACAGGCAATAAATGAAGGTAAACAGATCGATGTTATATTTATGGATTTCGGTAAAGCATTTGACAAAGTCTCGCATACTAAATTACTGCACAAATTAGGCTGTATAAATCATAAACGAAAAAATACTAACATGGATCAAAGCCTACTTGTCGAACCGTAACCAATTTGTTGTTCTGAATGAAGTTTGTTCAGGCAAAGTAACAGTTGATTCCGGTGACCCTCAGGGATCGGTTCTAGGCCCGCTCTTATTTTTGCTGTTTATAAATGACATTGTCACAGAACTGTCAGTTCCAGTTAAACTATACGCTGATGATTGTGTATTATATAAGAAAATTAGTTCCGTTGAAGTTCAGGCCAGGCTAAACGAATTCTTTACGAAAGTAATTTCTTGGTGCGATAAGTGGCGAATGTCAATAAACTTTGAAAAATACGGTATTTATGAGAATAAGACATAAAAAGCGACTGCTTTTCTTTTGTTACACAGCAAACAACGTTTTATTATCAGAAGTACATGAGTACAAATATCTCGGTGTTTCGATTTCAAATGACCTCTCTTGGACGAAGCATATTGATGTTGTAACCGCAAAATGTCTTCGGAAACTTTTTTTCTTAAGGCGTTCGTTAAAGTCCGACACACCCGATATACGCCTTCTTGCCTACAATTCAATAATTTGCCCGATAATGGAGTACGCAGTCGTCATTTGGGACCCTTTCACTAGGAATAATATAGAAAAATTAGAAAGAATACAAAAGAAAGCAGTTCGATTTATATATCACTCATATGGTCGCTCCTCCATTACTGAACTCCTAAACAGAAGTGGGTTCCAATCAATTTCCGAGAGAAATCGCATCTGTCGCTTAAAATTTCTTTTTCAGTTAGTCAAAGGGCACTACCGTGTAGATACGTCGCACATTTTATCCTTTCTTCAGGTCATGCTACCAGAAAACGGCACTCCCTTATGATTACACCACTTGTTCCGCGAAATAACTGTTTTAAATATTATTTTTTCATACGTACCATTGTCGATTGGAATTACCTGGCGAATGATGTTGTTTCACTAAGTTCATTATCTTTATTCGAGTCGTACTTGCTTTGATTGTTGTTGTTGTCTTTTGTTTCTATTACCTGCCATTGACTATGTTTCTGTATAACTTTGTGTCATGTTATGTACTCGTTACAAAAATGTAACCCACCCAGCTAAGGTCTCGTTACGAAATCGCAGTATCTACAAATAAATAAATAAAAATAAATAAAAACCAACTGTGCGCATAGGCGCGTGCTCGTTTTATACCAGGCTTCTGACCAGTACGGAGGTTTATTATTCAAAACTAGTTACGTCTACGCTAGATGTACGGTAACACAGTGTTTGCTCGGACCTGGGGAGATATTTCGGTTTCATTTCTCACAGCCGCCTCGCCCCAATATTGCAGACGTGTTATAGGAAAACTGTACTGAAGAGGAGGAGAGGAAGGAGGAGAAAACTTTTTTAACAGTAAAGTCGAGCTGATTAGTGGGCCGGGTCCTCACTCCAGGACGAGAGAGTAAGACTAATTTTCTTCATTTCATAGAACGCCATCCCAAGCAGACCAGGATTTGTTCTTTACGCCTGGAAGGATTGCAAAATAATAGCTCTACTTGGAAATATTCATCGGTTTCGATTATTGTAATATTTGCACGTATATTTACTGCCTTCGTTACTGAGTGTGTCAAGGTTTCAACACCATAATCATTTCATTATTGTTCGGGTTTAGTCACTAGTTTATGATATAGATGGTTACGACAGAAATTCGGAGCACAAAAGCAGCCTTCGACTACTCTGGGCAGCGTTTTCTGTGGCGCGACGGCGGTGGCGTAGCACAAACATTCTCATTGTATTTGCATGTGAATAAACAACGCACGCTGCGGATATGCATCTTCTTGCACGCAGCCATAGCGAAAGCCACTTCGTGAAGAAGGGAATGTATGCCATACAGCCTGAAGAAAATATCGCTATCTTCGTAAGCATCGAAACATCCCCAAACCTACTATTAAGACGTTTGTGACGGTGCAGAAAAATTAATGCGTTGGGCACAGAAAAAAAAAACATTCTTCTGGTACAAGTTAACAACAAGAAAGAAATAGAAGACAGCTGCTTTATTTCCTGCTGTGCGATGCGCGTGAAGGGCCCCGCTGCTTGGTACGTAGCATTATACCGTTGAGTCATCATAAGAGCATCTCATAAATTCTGAAGGAAGCCTGCGTATTTTGAACACCTATCGTGGAGCTCTGAACGCTGAACCTCGTAAATAAGCTAGAATGAACGACTTACACAAGATCTTCTGACTGATGCTCTGAAGAAAATTGTTCTCTCTCTCATCTTGTGTTGCAAACTTGTGAAGGATACATCTTGAAATTATTCAGATGTGTCAGAAGCAGGCACAAACAACCGAATTGCTAAAATACGATTTTTAATGCACTAAAGCATCAAAGCGGGCGATTTCTCACAAGCTTAGTGCAGCAGACGACAGCGGCGCGAGTCTCTAAGCCGAAGTCAAAGCCAGAGGGCGCCACTCAAACCATAGAGTTTCTCAGTATAACCAGGGTCCGTGAATGCGCTAGCGTCAACGTGATTCAGCGAAGGGGCTCTACGCCTCCATGAGTGCCGCCACAATGTGTAGTTCGGCCGGAAGTTCGGCGTGGCATGGCCGGCAACGACTTTGTGGCTACGCAAATTGAGTTTTAGATGCGACTGCATCTCTTTCACTCGCTTTGTCCCTGCATCCGGCGTCGGCGTTGCTGTCGGCGTCCACCCCTCCCCCATTCTCCTCGCCGCGTGAGCTGCGCTCTCCGCCGTTCACCCCCTCTCCTCTCCAATAGCGAACACTCTCTCGCTAGGGGCGTTGGATTGGATTCGAATGGATTTGCTTGGCTTGGCTTGGCTTGGCTTGGCTTGGATTGGATTGGATTTGGATTGGATTGGATTAAAGTGGATTGTGTTGGATTGTGTTGCGTCATAGCCGAGGCAGGCGCACTGGCGCCGGCGCGTCTCCTCACCGTTATGCGCGCTATAAAACGCAGTGGCTGCGCCGCTCCGCTCCATCGTTCCAGCGCCGTTCCTCCGCCGTCCAACGCTGCAACGTGAACCCCCATGCGTCGCATCTACACAGGGGTTCCCGCGAGGGAAGGTGGGAGTTTTTAAGTGCGAATGCACTTCTTAAGCGAGCCTGAAGCGTCCGCCGCCGTCCGCATAGCAACAGCTGCGGGTGCGCGCGCTCCTCGTCTTCCTTGGCAACGGGGGGAGATGGGCGGGCGCTGCCTGGCCGCTGACATGGCACATACCCACGTGGGGGATTGGCCAGGAATCTCCTCGTCTTCGTTGGCAACGGGGGGAGATGGGCGCGCGCTGCCTGGCCGCTGACATGGCACATACCCACGTGGGGGATTGGCCAGGAATCGGGCGTGAGAAGGGCTAATGCACCCGCTTAAAGGAGTACTGACACGAAATTTCAAAGCTGAGATCCGCTCTAGCAATCAAGTACAACGACAACACAAATAGGTGTCTGTGAATAAATGCATCTTTCTTTCTTTGTAGTTGTGCGTGTGTGTGTGTGATCTCTCGTTCGCGAACATTACCGAACCGCGCAAATTCAACTCGTGCATTCGCACTTTCACATTCTTCCCCTCGGAGAAATGCGGGGAATTTTTTTTGCTTAGAAAATTGCTGCCAAAAGTGCCGCAGTTGACAAATTTTATTTTGTTTAAGACACTGTGTCAGATGGCTTATGTTTCAAAACAAATTTGGGGGTTACAAAGAAAAAAAAAGCAGAAGTTCTGCCTTTGGCTCACGCCGCCAGATACAGCGGGCCGTACCTGATTTATTTTTAAAATATTACATACTCCAAACTGGGTGAGGTTTTCTTTTATTTGTTGTAATATTTAGCTGAAAAGAATTATTTAGATTGTCTTAAACTGTGTTCTTGCCTCCTCCTAATACAGTATTATTATCGTATGCTAGGCGCTTTGGCAGGCGGAGCAGATGCAACATAGAGATGCAGGAATGATGTAATTCATTCTGTGTTGGCGGCTGACGGCTTTCGGTTCGATTTTCGTAATTACTGGGCCAATAGGTATTCTTTACAGCATAAAAACTGAAAGCGAGAAATTTAGTGTCAGTGCTCCTTTAAGTGCTAATCACGCTGTTATTTAGACATATCTGTGATAGCCATTGAATGCCAGAAAGTGGCATCCCGAAAACGAAAAAGCACGCCTAAAACAGAACTAACAAGCACTTCAGAGCCGAGAATCCTAATTCATAGCCCTCTGTACTAGCCACTTGCTGCCAATCCGATTCCCACACTGCCCACAATTCCCATGGCGGCGTGCGATCGCAGCGACACATTCCGCTCTAGGTGATATTGAGAAACTCTATGACTCAAATATCTCACCGCCAATACGAACGCACCTTACGACCCTTGCTCTAACTTGTCCATTCAGATGGTGCTGCCGTCTAGGGGAGTTGAAGCGAAGTTGTGCGTCATGACGCTAATAATGAGCGCCGATAGTTGGCGCCGTGATAGGCCAGCGTGTAGCAGCGTGTAGCTGCTGTGTTTACGCGACCGCCGCCTATGTTACAGTGTACTAGAACAGAGAGGCGCGTCTTTCGGGGCCGATTGGGGGGTCCCTTTTGCGATGAAACTTGCTGCTCAGAAACTCATGTTGTAAGCAGTGCCCCTGGCGGCCGGTGATTACTGGTTAGTTTCGGCAGCTTTGTTTCGTAAATTGGTCGCTATTTATTGCTCTATATTGTGTTATTTCTTTCTTTTATGGTGCAAGGTTTTATGAAACCCGTCAAATAACTGTTGAGTTTGATTTAGAAACTTACAGGGGGCGCTGGCTGAAACAGGAGGTTTTTGGGGAACGCCTGCCCTCCACACATTTTTTTCATTGCAAAAGGGACCCTCGCGCTCCATTGGTTTTTTTTCCCCGAACGACACACCTTAACTTCTAGTACACTGTACCTATGTGAAACGACGCTCACCTTGTCCAACGCCGCCCCGCCACGTTCCACAAGCTGAGCTCGCCACAACGCAAGCGTCTGGCGTAGACGCCACGGAGCAGGACCAATGTGGTCGCACGTTTGCCTAAGTGACCCGTCAGCAGGACGTCGCTCGCTAAGCACACCCACAAGACTGCTGCCCACCCGCAAATCATGCTCTTTTCGCTGTAGCGTACTCTGACTTCACCAAACGATTCGCTGATAACTCATTCGGTTTCGTTCCCACGGTTTGCGAGCGCCTGGGGTTTCAATCGGATTTCCGCAATGCTCCGGTGCGTGTAATCCAGTGTCAACTGTTGATGCGTCTAACGGTGCCATACCGACGAAATATAAATAGCGATATGCAAGTTTATACCGATGCACAATAAGCATTCAAATGCTCCTGTGAAGGTACATTTGACTTTCGTATTTTACCGATTTCTATGAAAGAAGGATTAACCACATGTTTTGTACAATCCCCTATCGCATCATTAACTCCTACCTCGTATGTGCTGCCTTGTTTGCCACTCGAGACCCATTTCGTGCAGCGATAACAAGCTATGGCTCGGGATACCTGCGCCACTACGCGGCCGTGGACGCCGCCTGTGCGGCGAACGTGCTGCTCGCTCAGTGCGCTTTTCGTGCCCCCGGCGCGTTTTCGCGTGCAGTGTAATAAAAAGCAATGAAAGAAGACCGTCTGGAATCGCAGTAAAACTTAGGTCGCGGCCTGATGCCCTATGAGCCAACGAAATCCCGGTTCCTCCGCCGCCAACGATCGGAACGTTCGTTAATCGGCACTACGGAAGCGGCCGGCAGTGCGAAAGCGGCCAACACAAACTCGTGACGTGTTTGGATGTTGTTTATTTACCCCACAAGCAGGGAATGTCGTTTGCGCGAGGTCCTCCGCTGGCTGCTGGGTTGCGTTTTTTCCACTTTAAAATTGATTTTAAATATGTCCTAGGCGGTATTTTCCGCTGATATTTTGCCAACGATGTATGTTATTACGAATCAACCCGCCACTCTTCATCACGCTTTGCGCAGCACTCCTCGACTGTGTGGCGAAGCCTCGACTACGTGCGCCTTCCAAGCACGCCCTCCCTGTCGGTGACTCACGCTTGCAGCTGACGGATTCAAACACGCCGCTACATGCCTGGAAAAGTGGGATCGCTTGCGCCTCGCAACCGGCGTGATTCAAACTTCGGTGGCGGCCAACGGAAAACGCAGACTTCTCCGAAGGACGCGGAAGTTGTTGAGGAGACCTCCTTTGTTCCCTCTCTCGGACTCAGCGTGCACCGCTACTACCGGCCGCTCACGAACTCTGCAAAGATTTTTGTGTGTGTCTGTGCCGTTCGCGTCGTGTACACGATCCGAAGGGAACGCTTGTTTGACCGTTAGAGCTTTGGGTATAAAGACCGCCCAAGCGCTGTAGTTCATTCCTGTTTGAGCAGTGGATCAACACTGTCACTCTGCTCGAGTCCTGTACTGTAACCTTGCCCGTCGGGGCATTGTTCTTGCCTGGCTTTGGCTCATCTCTCGCCATGCAGTAAACAAGTTATGTTTGCCTTCCGCTTCCGGTCTTCTTCAAGGCAGCAAGATTGGCTGGCCGCTCGCTTCACCACGCTACCGCACTCATGTTGCAGGCGACGGAGCTCGGCTCGAGTACGCCTTTCCGTATGCAACAATGTGTGTTCACTCCAATCTATCTCCGAAGGTATCTTGCCTTCAAAATTTCATATTAAATTCGGTGGTCTGGTTGGTCAGCCAAAATGCGAATATTTCTTTCTCTCCGTCAGTCGCTCAATTCAACAGAGCCGCCAAACAACACTTCAACAAATTCTTGAATACAAATTTTACATAGAAAAGGCTGTTAAAAACTACTTAAAATACTGGCATGGCTCATATTTGTCCCCAGGACGGACAGTCAGAAATCGTAAACGACAAGGTTCCTTTCGGAAATAAATTTTAGTGGGACCAATTTTTTTCTTCGCAATAAGCAAGAAAAAACACTATAACATAGGAAGCTCAAGTTCTAGTTTAAGTTTATTTCACTTTCTTGGATAACATAAGCGGGTACAGAAACAAAAGAGGTCCCAAAGTTACGTACAGTCGGTGGGACCAGGTAGGAAGTGTTCAACACAGGGACGTGGGCAGTCTAGCGTCGGATAATGGACTTCTGGGCGGAATTATTTATTTATTTTTATTTATTTATTTATTTTTAATGAATAAAAGGCCCCATAAGTCGGTATAAATGGGTGCATTCATTTTGAAGAGCTCTGTTTTTTCAGAAATATCCAGTTAAAGGAATAACACAGAATATTAATCCAGGGCAGTCTAATTTTATAACACATTTTTTCGCAGAGATTCTCTATCTACGTTATTGTCACATTCTCTGAAAGAGACAACGAATGACGGCGAAAATGGATTTTCTTGTTTAATCATACGCCATACAAGTTAGCTACGAAGGAGAAATTTTATGCAAAGCCACCCCCTGTTGCAACGGGGCGGGGGCACCCGATCCGTTCTCCGTGGCCTCCGACATACCAGGGGTAGCGTGTATGATGCGAGCGGCCAGCCGCTGTTGCAGCTGTGAAGAAGTCCAGAGCAGTAGGATAACGTAACTGTTTACTTCATAGCGAGAGGTGAGCCGAAGCCAAAAAAACATACAATGCCCCGATGGGCGAGGTTATAATACAGGACTCGAACAGAGCGACCGCATGGATTCGCTGCTCAGACAGGAATGAATTCAGCGTTTGGGCTGCTTCTATTTATACCCAAAAGAAATAATGGACAAATGCGAACAAGTAGTCACACGCCACGAACATCACAGACACACACAACGCTCTTTCCACAGTTCGTGAGTCATTGATGGCTTCGTTGCACGTGGAGTCCGAGAGAGGGGAGAGAGTGTCCTTGAAACGTGCCGGGGCGCGCTGTCGAATGTTGATCGCGCCGATAGCGAAACGTCTGAGCCGGGCATGTCAAGGCGTGACTCACCGACGCGCTGGCACCTGACGGCGGAGGGGCGCACGTCCGTGAAGAATGCCTGGGCGTGCCGCTGGCAACCGCCGGAGGCGCGTTGCAACGCGAGATGTCTGACCTTTCATGTCGAGACATGAAAGTATGGTTCACCGACACGCGGGCGCACGTGGTGGCTTCGCACGTCGAGGCTGATGCGGGAAAATACGGCGGCGTTGGCCGATTCGTAACACCCGTCAAGCCATAAAACTCCCCTTGAGCTCCGGTAATATGATGGTGTGAATGGATGAATATGCCAGAGCCCTTCATGAAAGAAGTAATATCTGTAATACAGAAATACGCTGATTAGCCTTATAACCACCGATCATTATTTCATGCGTCTCAGTGGTTTTGTCACCTTCTCGACCGAGGCGATGCCCCGTTCTTCTTGAAAGCGCCTCCGAAAGCTATGGATTGCTATGCATAAGATGGCCTTGTTAGCGTTTGTTTTGTAGCTTTACAGCAACAATTTTGCAAGAACACGCAAACGGGTTTTGTAGGTTAAATCCGCCATCCGCTCTGATATACGACGAACGCCTTGAAGCAGTCTTAACTATTACACACCAATGCGTCACAGGAAAAGGATTTTTTCAGGCAGTTTAATACTAATGTAGGACTGGTGTATAGCTTTACATAAAATGGTTTGAGAAAACGTCACTTTCAGTAATTAAGCGCAGTAAAACGAGCCCCTTGATGTAGGCTACACTGCATACACGAAAGTGTTGCTGGATTGACATATAGGAGCCCTTAACCACACATTTTAACCGCGATGTGGAGACGTATTTTCGCGTAGCGTAGAGTTTAAAGCACGTAGCCGCACGGCTCACTGCCATGGTTGCCAGAACTCGTTTTGGCAGAATACGCAAGGTTGGCTGGTCTAAAACTTCCGCTTTCCGATGTACTAAGCCATTGTCAGGGAAAACATTTTGGTTCAAGGTGCAGTAGACATTCGATAAACGGCACATCAAGGGACAGAAGAAAATAGCTTCGTTTAGCAGGAGTTCCGTTAACTGAGATAGATGTGTGAAAGTGCAAATTTATGTGCGTACTAATACCATTTCATGAAACTGTAAGCACCAGAAGGTGAATGTAGCTGATGGTTTCGCAGAGAGCAAAAAAAACTACGAGAGGTTCAGGCACAGCATTCACAAAATTGATTTGGCTACATTGAGTCGCTTTGTACTACAAAAAGCATCATTTTTTTGTTTATGTCCTTGCAACTGCATCTTCACGGAGGCTAGAGGCCTCAACTTCGTGAGTGCTTAGGAGCTACCGAATTTAGAAGATGCTCACGCGGTAATAAAGCGCGAATAGCTCCACGATGGCACGAACGAGGTGGCAGGAGCTGATCACTGTTACCTAGGCGTCTTGAATCAAGACCGAACGACTGGAACAAGAACTGCAATGTTGCATTCGTTGGGCTAACACGGCTGACCACTAACGAGACCAGGCTTACGAGGCCAACGATGCTAAAAAAACATGGAGGAAGAAGAAGAAAAAACGAAACAGCTGGAACCCTGAAAAGGTGATTCTCATGCCAATGGGTTTCACAAGAAGTTCCATTTATGGTTCCGTTTACACGGTGATGTGGAAATTTTAGTTCCGATTACCGAGAGTTTTTTTTACGTTATCTGAATACAGAACCAACCAACTTACTGGCTACTGTTCGGTTTAAGCGGCAATTCCGTTTAAGCGATTTTCGTTTATCGAGATTTTACTGCAGTTTAATCGATGCCTTTGCATTTGGATTAGAGAGCGTATACTCCACAACAATCGGTTGTCTGTTCTTTTATGCGTTGCTGCAGGTAATGGGAGATTTAGTAACCGTTACGATGTTGCAGATGCCGACCGTATACGCCGAGCTATTTAAGCTTCGATGTTCATACCAAAATATTCCAATAACAGCAAGGATTGCTGGCTTCGCCCACACCGCCGCATCACCATGCAGTGTTCTTTCAGTCGAACCTAATCAACAGCACACCGCCTTAACCACCTTGAATCCAATGAGAGCTTTCGCGTCTGCTGCAGTTCATGGCGGTGAGATACGTCAGTGGGCCCATTGGGACGACCCCTCGTTTTCCCTAACGATCTGAAAGCTATTGATCTTCTTGTACATTAGTAGCTGCAGATTTGAGAACTCTAGCTGTCATAGCACACGTAGTATGTGGTACCCTCACGATGGTACACTCCTTAGCTCATTTATGCGTGCGAGGCGGATAGAGGTATATTAAAAAATTCCCCGCATTTCCCCAAGGGGAAGAATGTGAAAGTGCGAATGCACGAGTTGAATTTGCGCGGTTCGGTAATGTTCGCGAAAGAGAGATCACACACACACACACACACACACAACTACAAAGAAAGAAAGATGCATTTATTCACAGACACCTATTTGTGTTGTCGTTGTACTTGATTGCTAGAGCGGATCTCAGCTTTGAAATTTCGTGTCAGTACTCCTTTAAGCGGGTGCATTAGCCCTTCTCACGCCCGATTCCTGGCCCATCCCCCACGTGGGTATGTCTCCACGTGCTCCACGTGCGCGAGGTATCTTCACGTGCGCGGACATCGCCGGTGGACGCAGGTTCAGGGTCGCTTAAGAAGTGCATTGCACTTAAAACAATATGTCATACATCCATATTGTATCGTTTTGCCATAGGCAAAGACGGGTTTCTTTGCTTAGAGACTACGAAATAAACAACAAAGTTTCCATGACTCCCAATCGTTCGTGGCACGGCCCTCCTGAGAAACGGCAGTGCAATTCACACAATGGCGAAAATACAAAAACGTTTTGACAAACTGGGTCACAGTGTAAAGTACCTAAACAGGGGAAGTGTAGGAGTCAAAGATGAAGACGTGGGAGAGAAAAGAAAACAAGAGAACTGTCGTAAGACTGCTACTGTTTATTAGACAATGCTAAAGTACAAAACCTTTTTTTTCTGCGATAGATTATTGGCGTTTTCGCGTTCAAAATGCTTCCGCGACATTGCTAGTCCAGTTATTGAAATTCTTTTGAATGAACTTCCTTCTCGAGTAATAACCGCGTGCAATGGCACTGTGTGCAGTAAGAGGTTTAGGGAGAGAACTACGTTACTTGCAGGTGATCCGAATGCTGAACCCGGAGCCGAATATTCGGACGTCGGCCCGCTTTGCCAATATAACAGCACCCACACAAACTTCTTTGAATACAGAAAATTAGGCTTGACACCACGCATTTCCTCTCCCATTTTTACCGGTCGATTTTTTTTTCACGGCCGTTAGAACGTATAATCGACGAACTATATGTAGCCCTAGAACAAGCAATAAGAAAGTGCAACGGCATATACATACTAAAGATATTTCAAAAAAAAGTTTTAGCGTGAAAGGTTTGGCTAACCTTTTAAAAGCAAAGCTTTCTATCTCTACCAGCCAACGGTTCTTTCGTGAAGTGCGGGACATCAAACTCCTAACACGGCGGAGGCGGCGGCGTGGGGAAGGGGGTACGGAGGGTGGCGGAGGGTTTCACTCAGGGAGCACAATCTAGATGGCGCGACGAATTTACCCAGCGTTCCCCGCGCGGAAGTGCCTGCTCGCCTGCGGCGGCGTCTGCGGTACGGCTTTGTCGTCTGCTTTAGCGACGGGTGTTTTGGGCCTGTTTTGGCGCAGCTTCGCGTCCATTGCGCGCTTCCTTCGCACGGCTTGGTTAACTTGTTCTATAGCGCCTCCAGGGTAACCCTCAACCTACGGAATTAAGTGGTCGAACGGCAAGCTACGATAATGATTGGTTTGCAGGGCAGGAAAGCAAATTGTATACAAACCATATGCAGACATCTGGCCGCTAGAGAAACGCTCTTTTGCGAACTGCTTTCCAAGAATGGGACTTCGTTTTCTAAATTGGTAAATAGCGATTCGGTCGTGTTTTAAGAGGTATTAAAAAAGGCTAAAGTAGCAACTGGTTTTGATGAATAGCGATTATAAGAGTTCCATTAGCTTTCTCGCAATTCTCAAACTTACTAAACCAACTAGTTTATACCGGTGTAAATGAGAATCACTAAGCTCACATGCTGAATTCTTTCGGTGGCTGCGCCTGTGTCGCGCGGTGGTGTAGCCTTCAGCTAGCACATCACGATGGCTAGGTTCCGCTGCATCACCCTTCGAAAGACGCTCCGCTCCGTTTTCTTTCTCCGGACTCACGGCGGGGCTACAGCGGCGGCGTTCGCCGCTCTTGCCCGGGTGTAGCCGACGCTGCTGCTGGGTTCGGAACGCCCCTTACCACCCCCGCCCCCCCCCCCCCCCTCCGAATTCCAGGTAACGGCTGGCAGCATCTCTGGTTTCACTCTTTGTAGAACCACGTGTGTGAATTCAAGTGATGTCACATGGGCAATTCTTGTGGGTGTCATTTAAAGCTTCGCTTTCCAACCACCTTCACTACGTGGATTGGAGCCAATCTTTTTCGAAATTGCCTCCTTTTTGCGCTGTGTACGACGGTGATATGGTTCTGTGATTACTGATTAGTGTTTTTACTTATTTTCTTCCTAATGACACTGGACAGCAGTCATTACGTTAGTGTTAATCAAGTGCACTTTCAAGATTTTCTAAAAAAAATATCATTTCGGTGCTGCATTGGCTTCCAACCTTAAAACCTCGCTCCTAACAGTTGGCACTGACGCAGAAAGCATAGACTCCTACTTGGGCAAAACAGTACTATAATATTGGCCGCAGTACCATGACAAGTAGAGCGAGTGAAAAAAAATTACGCAAGAAACTCTTACAAACCGAGAGTATTACCAACTACCTACATGCATGGCGAAGATACAACACAGCAAGGAACGGCGACTCACTATGGCAACATCCTAAGCCATCATCCCAAGTGCCTATTATGTCTTGTTTTTGTTGTTTTCAGATTTTGATAGCACGCTACATCCTCTAGGCACGAAATCAAGTTCAGAAAATTAGCAGGACTGCTAAAAATGGGCTTGAACATCAGGTACGATCAGAGAAGATTGTAAGAAGACGTTCCCATGTTATCGGTGGTCCGCATTGTTTCCACCCTCGCAAATGTCACAACTCCGTACGCAATTGTCCCATCCCCGCTTCGGCGTGTGCCGAAACGTCGACTTTCGTAGGTTTTGTCGACGGCTTTGCCTCCCGAGCAAGAACACCACTATCTCCGTGCTCGGTCCGGCCGTTGTCCTCCAGTATCATTTCCGCCGCCTTGCTCCCGATCATCATGCAGGGCGCATGCGTGGTTCCACTCGGGATATCTGGCATCACGGAGGCGTCGGCCACTCTGAGGCCAGTCACGTTACCACGGACCCTGCAGATACGTATGCGAAGACAGGGGCGTTAGGCCAAATTTGGTAAAAGATGGTTTCCCTGCCTCAGTTGGGCGGCTTCAGCGAGTGCCAACATTTCAGGATAGAACCCTAAGATATCGAGTGCGCAGGTGGCCGCGTGAACAAACGGCCACGCTTCGATCGCGAGCACGGTTTGGTGTGCACTTAACGTCTCACAAGCGGAGCGCATAATCATCGACGTCAATGAGAATGGTTTTGTCCGTTGCATTTTTAATGTTTGATTGAAAAGCAATTCTTATGTCATTGTTTCACTGGGAGAGTGAAATCTTCGCGGGGTTATGTTTTACATGTGTTTCAATCTAATCATCATCATCATCGTAATCCGTCTACGCCCACTGCATGGCAAAGGCCTCTCCCATGCATTGCAAATTATCGCGATCCTGTGCTAACTGCGCCGAATTTATCCCCGCAAACTTCCTCATCTCATCTGCCAACGGAATTTCTGCCGCCCCCTGCCATGGTTGCCTTATCTCGAGGGATCCACTCTGTGACCCTTAATTACCAACGGTTATCTTGCGTTAGCATTACATGCTTTGTCCACGCCCATTTCTTCTTCTTGATTTATACTAACATGTCCTCAATTTCATATGGTCTCCGAATTACGGACGCAACATTGTAAAGCAATGCGATTGAATACCCGGTGTGAGACAAGGCACTGCAAGTAAATAAATATTTTGTGCTGTTAAAGACACCGGTGTAAAAACCAGCCACCCCGCAAGATGCAGGGTTCATGGGTATTACCAAACTGTCAGGAGGTTCGAATAGGTCGTAAAGATGGCATTACAACTCTCATCGTATCTGATCTACACCAACGCAACAGGCTGCGATATATAAGCCTATGGAAAAAATTGCAAAGATAAACCAGAGATAAGCGGGCTTACTTCCTACAGCAGCCACAGGCAGAGCGAAAAGGAGTCGTGGCAGAATAAACATCACGTTCCGACAGGCAGTCGCTGTTCATCACTCGACTCCGCTTTTAGACAAATGCCAATTTTGTTTCTTGCGCTCCTTTCCCCCCACTTTAATTTATTCCCATGAATTACGGGTTAAGAAGGGCTTCTTCGGCATTTTTATACTGCTTTAAATGCCTGTTTGGCTAAATGCCTGTTTGGTTTTCGTGCCTAAATGCCTATAAATGCAGATTTTAACAATCAGCGCCCATACCAACACTATTTAACCTCAAGTTTGCAGATACGACTGCATCTCATTCACTCGCCTTGTCCATGCAGCGTCGTCGGCGTTGTTGTCGTCCGCCCCTCCCCCATTCTCCTCGCCGCGCGAGCTGCGCTCTCCGCAACTCACCCCCTCTCCTCTGATGCCCCTCTCTCGCGAGGGGCATTGGATTGGATTCAAATGGCTTGGCTTGGCTTGGCTTGGCTTGGCGTGGATTGGTTTGGATTTGGATTGGATTAAAGTGGATTGTGTTGGATTGTGTTGCGTCATAGCCGTGGCAGACACACTGGCGCCGGCGCATGTGCAGTACTCTCCCTTCCGCGGTCTCCTCTCCTTCGGGCGCGCTGCGCATATAACCGGTGTGCCGCTCACCGGCGGCCTTTCGGTCGACGGTTGCTCTTTCCCGTAAAACCTACTCTTCGTCACACAAATCGCTACCGAGAGATCAGGAAAGTTTATTGCGTGCCCGGCAGGTCAACACCTTCCCGCATCCCACCAGATTACACCTCTTTGACCGGACACACGTTTCTCCCCTTTGCCGCTTCTGTGGAGAGCCCGGGACTCTCAGACACATAGTGGGCGGCTGCGACAAGTCCACCCTAGACCCCCCTAACATCCACCTTTCCACAGAGCTTTGGGAGAGAGCCTTGGCCAGCTCCGGCCTCGAAGATCAGCTGCGCCTGATCGAAAGGGCTGTCGACGCGGCCCGAGCTCAAGGCATCCTGGAATGAGGACGCCTCTCTCAAGCAGTTTCTGGATTAATTAAAGTTTATTCTCTCTCTCTCTCTCCGCTTGCGCTTGAACCCCCCTCAGCGCCGCATCACACCAGGGTTCCCGCGAGGGGAGGTGGGCGTAATTTTTATTTTGAGAACAGTTTGAGATCGTTGTTCATGTTACCGGGCAGCATTTACTCGTATGGCACTCCATAAGGTTAAACTTCGACGCCTAGTTCAGCACACTCCCAGAAAAAAATCCCTAGCTTCATTTGAGTGGCAAGCTGATTTTCAATGACAAGAGACGCAATTTTGAATCCAGAAACCAGGAGACGGTGGGAGTTTGCCATTGTTTTAACAATTTTTGCGCTGATTCTTATGGCCGTACTCAGCGTCTATCCTCCACTCCATGTGCTTCCTCGCCTCGGCTAGTTGGAAGATTCCGCAATGTTTTTACGTGTGAAAATCGCTTTGACGGATCTTCACGAATGTAGGATGGAGTAGAGGAGGGATTCAGAATACCGGAGTTAGACAACCATACGCGCGCTGTACGAACAGGCTTCTTCAAAACATGTGCAGTCGCATCCTCATTTCTAGAAGCATTCTCAAATCTAACTGCATTTCCCCACAACGGTTCAGCATTGAGCACGCCTTTGTTAGCAGATTATTCTTATTTGAAGAGGCAACGCCGAAACATCATTCAGCAGCTGCGTTTCCTTACGCATTAACATTTGCACACCCGACGGGTTCTAAAACACGCCTTTCGATGAAAAATTTGTTCGGCTGCCAAACATGTTTTCAAAAATGCTCTTCAAATGTGTAGAAGTGTCTTTGCCCGTGTCGGGATGTGTTGCCTTAAGAATGCGGATAATGTCACGGCGCATAAGAAAAGTCCAAGAGTTGTACCTAACAGACGTCATGGAAGGTCATCTTAACTTCTTGAAAAATCGTCGGCTCTCTTGTAGTTATTATTTAGGTCTGTTTGTTTGTGTCGTTATTAGATTTCCTCATCAGACATAAATAAGTGATTTTTAATTACTATTCTCGGCCCTCAAGTACGATATTCTGTGCATGTTTCATTATATGCGATGTTCGCGCAATCGACGGTGGTCATTGAACATGATTAGGAATGGTGCGTCTGTTGAATTGAGCCAGTGAATCCAGAAGTTTTGTGGGCAGTTGAACGGCTATATTCTACAGTTGGCACCTTTGTGCCTTCATAAACAGTAACGTTATTTTCTTTTCCAGTCGTAGATACAGGTCGCGCATGTCGTCTTTTAAAATTATTGGTATTTAAGTAAGAAGTTATAGTGCCCACATTTACAACGTTAGGGGCCTAGAACGTTGTTTTGCCTGTCTGTTTCCGGCACCTCAAACGCCCTTTTTAATGCTTAGAAAACCCGCCTCTATTCATCATAATAGATATAGGAGTATGTTCTCATTTCTTGCAATATATGATTTCTTGTAATATATGATGCAATATACGATTTTTTCCCTGCAACAATGCAGTGCACAATGAGAAAGACCTTGAAGAACCGGGCCATGTTTAAAAATCCACCAGCAGAACTTAAAAGTTCACGGTGACATGTAATTGGCATATTCGGCATGTAATTGTCGTGGCGAGGTGTGAACAGCCAGATGTTCTCTAATGGTTGTGATCATTATGAGGGTGGGGGTGCAGCGACCGTGAAATGTTACAGTGTGTAAACTGGAACATAAAATACGATGAATATAAATGAGATAACGTGATAGGTTGGCGAATAGTAAAGCAAGGACATGTTTGATTAATATCAGGGAGCTGTGAAGCAAGGCACACGAGGTAGAGGTCGGGAGGTCTGAATTACGGGCACTTTCTTAATCCCAACGGAAGAAAACGGGGCAAGGAAATAGCAGCACAGCAAGGGAGCGCGAAATTTCAATGGAACGGGGAAGTAAGAAAAATTTATGGGATGGTGCGACGTTACGCATCTAGCCTTCCCAGATGCCGCTACCACTAGTTTTTCCCTTTACACGTTACCTAAACAGGCTTAACGGCGTCTTGAGCCAATTTTAGCTGTACTTTTTATGATTAGACGTAGAACTTGGACCGCGACGCCATCTCCTCAAACCTTTTCATAGAATTGGACATCTGCTCTCCATGAAGACCCTCCTGGAACGCCTCCACACTGTCTCCGCACCAACTCTTGCCTTCAATTGCGCCTACAATGAACGCATCCGTCCAACTCACAAGCAAGATGTACCAATGTCTTGGAAGACCCGAGCAGAAGACTTGCCTGAGACGTTCGTCAACTACCGCTTCCGGGTGGGAGCCCATCGGCGCCGTGCAGCACGTGTGCCAAGACATGTGCGCCACGTGCCGGTACAAGCACTCGATGTACTCCATGCTCCACACGGCTCCCGCATGGGTACACGCTGGAAACGGGACGTGCGAGGCCTGGGCGCCGATGCTCCGCATGGCGTCCGTGCTCAGCATGCTCTCCACAAATTTCTTGGTACCTGCAATGCACAGGCAGCCCTTTCAACTTTCGCCCACGCACCTTTCGTTGAGTTTATTTTGTTTACTCAAATACATACGTTCTTTTTATACCTGAAATTACTGCACGCCTCGAGGATTGCTGGAACAAGGCATTCCTGAAATTTTTGCATGTAACCGCCTTTGTGGCATTCTATAGTTCGGTCTTTAGCGTTCAATGCTAACAAATCGGCCAACTGTATAATGACGCGGGCGTATCTTTGCGTAACCAAAGTGACACGAATACACCGCCGTTCTTATTTGTATCCTCATCTGGATACGTATCAGCTAAATGTAGTATGAAAGCCTTGTACAACGCAGTCAATTTAACATGCCAAGTGAGGTAAGGATATTTCAAGAAATAAAGTATAAGTGTAGGCCACATCCTAGCAACCTTTTGGGCAGCTACAGCAACTGGCGCCTTTCATACTGTCGCAGAAAATCTGAACGCAGCATTGCTATCATGTCCCGGCGTACTGCATGCATTATAATCTCCACGTGGGCGGTGATACGTTATCTGATGCAAGTGACCCCATACCGTGAACATGGTGTACGCAGAGAATATTCAGCGTCGTGGGTACACTTGGCGGCTTGGCAGCCACCGGGATGTGCGAGGCCTGTGCGAGTTCACCCGGCTTGCACGGGAAATCGCCTCTATGGAATGGGGCGGCTGCAAAATCGCAGCAACTTTTTGACTGCAGCGATGGCTCAGAGGTACAGCACTCGCCTCGTATGCGGAAGGTACTGGGTTCGAATGCTGGTGCCGCCGGGCACCCACCGGTTTCTTTAATGGGTACAGGCGTCCCTGGTCGAGTGCGGACCCTTGAAAGGGGAATCCACGCCTGGAAAGCTGCCTTTACCCTATCGAGGGGCCCCTGACCCTTGTCCATCTGGCGGGGCCCCCGGCCATCATGCCGCGTTGCGCCATTGCCGGGGGTGAAAGAGTCTGGCGGCTTGTCCTGCCACAGGCGGTTGCGAGTTGAGCGTCCATCGTGGCTGTGGAAGGCACCATGTGAATTCGTGTTCCTTGGTGGCGCCGGGCACCTACCGGTAAAATAGGTACAAGCGACTCCCCGGCCTGGCGCTCGGCCCTTGTGTGGGACTACAACGCTTGGGAAGTTCACCCGGCTTGCACGGGAAATCGCCCCTATGGAATGGGGCGGCTGCAAAATCGCAGGAACTTTTTTTTTTTGAACTTTTTTGTTCCGCGGGCGCACTCCTATGGTTTCTCAATTAAAGTGGGCCTTCTGCGAAGTGGTCAAATGTCGGGCAGAAGAAGCACAGGGGACGGAAAGAATACACAAGGACGAGCGCTCGTCCGTGTGTATTCATTCCGTCCCGTGTGCTTCTTCTGCGATACATTTCGCCACTATGAAGTACCAACTATCCCAGCCTTCTGCGCCTTTTGCAAAACATCGCAGCCTTGTCTTGATAGGACAAATAAAGTAGCACGCGAGGTGGCGCTACTGCGGCCTATGAGGGTGGAAAGGTGTCTGGAGGGGTCATGGTACCAGGATTAACTTTCGCTAATTCGGTTCTGTGCATGAAGCCAGAGACCCAAGTGGGCCTGGAAGTAAATCAGAGGGCGGTAGGCAGATTGACCCTAGGGACCCACAGTAAAACTACAAATGAAGCGGTACAAGGGGATATGGGCTGGTCGTCTTTCGAGGCGAGGGAGGCGCAGAGCAAGATAAAGTTTGAGGAGCGACTTCGTGACACGGAGGACGAAAAATGAGCCGCGAGGGTGTTTAAGTTCCTGTATTTGAGGAGCGTGGACACGTGGTGGAGACGGAGGACCAGACAGCTGACCAAGCGGTACGGAAAGTCGGTAGGGGACAGCGGGGTTTACACAACAGTTAAAAAGCAGGTAAAGGCAGCAGAGACGACGAAGTGGGCAGAGAGAATGGAAGCGAAAAAAACCCTGGAGACTTATAGGGCAGAGAAACGGGAAATTAGGAAGAAGGGATTCTATGGCAATACGAGAGGCAGTGCGTTGCTTTTCGAGGCACGGGCAGGGTGCCTGAGAACCCGGGCATACACGGGTAGCTACAGGCAGCAGGATGAAACGTGTGCATGCTGCGGCAGTGATCGGGAAACTATAGACCATATTGTCAGGAGCTGCACAGAGATACCGCCACCGCGGGGTGAGGGGGAAACGACGCTGGCGGAGGCTTTGGGGTTTGGGGCGAGGGGGAACCTCAACTTCAAGGCCATAGAGGTGACGAAGAGGCGACTGGAGTGGTGGTGAAGGAAAAATAGGGAAGGGATGGGTACTTAGGCGGAGTAATCATGCGGGCGAGAATTTAGAACAGCGAGGGGAGAAAAAAAAGGGGGGTGGGAGCGATGAGTTTAAAACAGAAAAGAGGCAGAGATGGGAGGGAGGAAGCAAATCTATAGGTTAGCTGGGAGTAGGGCAAGTAAACGTAATAAAACAGGCAAGTCGGTTGCTGACAACCGACGCCCCGATTCAAAGGGAAAGCCACTAAGCATCATCATCATCATCAGGGTTTCTTTTCATAGCCCGCTCACTTAAATACATAGGATCGTCGCAATTCTTACTTTTGAGTGGAGATCCACAGCAGTGTCATGTGCTAGAGCCCTGGTTTCCCAACTCCTCAGTCAAACAAGAACTTTCCAGTGACCTGATTCACGAAATGGAACTTCAATCGTTGAGGCTTCTGATGTACTTCGAGCTACGGAGATGGTCATCCCACATTGCGCCGCTCCAATTGGTGAGGGTTTGCCATGGAACGAACGGCCACAGTTGACACCTCTCCCCTCCCTCCAGCCATACCTACCTGTAACCTGCTTCCAATGTGCCGACGAACAACCAACGTCAGCCGTACCCCCCCCCCCCCCCACCCTCCCCCGCTCGAGATCCGAGGGCCACAGCAATCTGTATGCGAAAGACACAGCCGGGGCGAACATGACACTTCCGCCACGTTGGCGGGGCCCATTAATTTTTCACAGCGAAGCGGTTGACCTCTTGTTGGTGGGAAAAGTTAGTGTCGTAGACAAAAAACCTAGGCAGGACTCAGCAAATCTCGCCCGAGACGCTGAGAGCATGTGTAACCCAAGGCAGGAGCCAGCATGTGCCACCAAAGCCCAACGCGATATTTCTTTGCAATCAGGCGTACAGCATAGACTTCAGTATTCATTCATAAAACAATAAAACAACCATCGAAACCGCACGATGGATGATAATGCGCCTGTGAACAATGGGACCCCCCATGTGCTCCTGGTAAATACAAGGTTTGCAGCTGCTCGCGAAAACGGGGGCTGAAGCTATTCGAGGGAGAGCGCATAATTCAGGCTCTGCCGCCAGAGAAGCCGAGTGCAATTGACGAACCCGACGAGATTACAAGGAACATTTCATACCCTTCTACAACAGCATGTGTACTGGTTTAGAAAAGCTTCGCTGGAAATCCATTTTCGCCGGGCGGGGTGGCGGCCATTTTTTTTATCTTGCCCAATCACAAAACGCTTTATGACTGCGTAAGCTCGGATGCGAGATTCAGGTGAGAGATTTAAGTCTGTCCCTCCGCCCATCCATCATCCGGGTCCTTCCTTCCTTCCTTCCTTCCTTCCTTCCTTCCTTCCTTCCTTCCTTCCTTCCTTCTTCCCTCAGTTTTTCATAGCTTTTTCCTCATTTTTCCTTCTTCTCTCTATTGCTTTGTTTCACGTCTTTAATTTAAGTAGCGGGAAAGCTTTTGGCAGACAAACTATTTGCATTTGCGCATCGTAATGCTTTCGGGTTCAGCGTAGAAAAGTGAAGCTAATCCAGTTGAAATAGTTCTTCGCCAAAAAAAAAAGCTCTATACCACTTCTATAACCATAATTTAAATTATCTCTGCTGCACTGACTAAGGTTTGCCAGGGTCTCAAATGACTATTGCGTATGTGACGTATATTGCTGTTACGCAGATATGTGGATATATTATTAATCGGGCATGTAGAACATAACTGTGATTTTTTACAGGATAGCACGAATGGGGGTAAAACGAGAGGGGACGCAATACCATCCCTATTCTCGTCTGCCCGTTTGGTACTCGTGCGGTATTTTTACGCTGCTTTTTTTTTACGCCCCGCACCACCTTGTTATGGTTACCACCCTTCGACAGTGCATGCATGTCGTTTGAATGCGTGTCCGAAAAGGTTATTCCTCACATCATGGCGGGCGCTCCCACAGCAGAAATAATGAAGATACTTGCGATTTCTGTCTACCAGGACTAATTGTCTGGTGTGACATCGATATTATGCTAGGCCGTGGTACTGGTATCTTTCGCGCAAAGCGAATAAACTTGATGGGGTGGCGTTCTGTTTTTATTGTGCCGCATTTTTTGCGTTTCGTTTGTTTGGACCAGATGGTAGGGTGTATAAAGGCCAGTCTATGAAAATAAATATTCAGTTGGAAGTCACCGCTTGTCCCGTCATCTTCTTTGCCCACGAGTGGTAATTACATTCTGGGACCCACTAAATCGCTAACCAATACACATTGCATGTTATGTTGCGATCATCAATACCGAGGACGAATGTTGGGATTACGATCTAGCATGCAGAAAAGCATAAAGTACAGCAATCTTTTTTTTATTTTCCCGCGCCATAAGATTTTCGTCCGTATGGGCAGCGCACTGCGGCGTATTTTTTGTCGGAAAGGAATAAAAAGTGCCGGATCGCTGCAGCATAGCAAACTGTTATCACGCCTGTTTCCGCTGATGTGTTATTGGTGATTCTTCAGTGCTAGCCACTTCTTGCATACGAAATCAAAATCAGTAAACCATGGAAAGTAAAATTTGAAAAAAAAAATGAAAATGTGTATGTACTGCAAAACAACTACACACCCCAAGCCATGGCCTTGATGTCGTCAGGGTGCTCGAGTAGATGCGGGTCTATGAGTGGGGAGTTGTTCGGATCTCTACTTTGCAGAGTGATTCGACCTCGGGACTTTGGCCGGTCGAGGATGAGTCCCGCTCGGAAACCCGGCTGATCCGTTAGCGGCCCCAGGTAGCTGTCGTAAGCCTGCAGTCAATCAATTCGAGCACATTCAAAGTGACGGCGACGGCAAATAAGTGGGAGGTCTTTAGGCAAGAGCCGCTCTCTACACCTGACTGCCCTATTTGCCAGTAAATGATTTCAAAAGTGGATTAGCTTACCCGGACATGGCGGGGTTTCACGGGCCTGGCTTGCCTAGGTCCCTGTCAGATACTTTAAGACCGCACTGCACCCTCAGCGACCTTTTCAGTTAACTCATCGCTGTCATTGTCTTTTACAACCCGTCATCGCCGCTCGGCAGAAGACAGAGAAAAGAAAATAGACGTTTCCGAACATCTTTTAATCCCTGCTTTTTATCACTACCCTCACCAGTGGCCCCACGGTAGTCCTTCCCGTTTACTTATGTACATGAACCTTCATAAAATTTACCGAATTCATCTCGTTTTCAATACAAAACTTGAGTGCGTCAACAAATGTTTCCACACACGCAAACACTGCACAGATTTCGAATATTTGTTCTGCCGCAAGAGTGCGCGCTCCACTCTAAAAACGAGAAATAAGGATTTCTTTAAGCACTTCTAATGCACATAACAAAGTTTGAAAAATTTATCATGGTGTTGGTTCCACCTCTACGTAGTAAAAACGAACAGGCCGATCGTGCCGTATGTTACGATTAGTAGATGAAAATAATTATGAAAGCAGAATAGAAGCTGGCGATCCCGCTACTACTGTGTGGACTTTGCACATTTGTCGCCTAACCGAAGCCTGATTGGCAGTAGCAAGCAATAAAAAGCAAAATGGGGTGAAGGGCTTCAATAGAAAACTGTGCTTGCTAATCAAAACAGTGCTTATGCGCCAAGCAAACGAACGGATGAATGCTGGACTTATGTTTGTGCGAATCTGGGGATGGTTAGACGGTGATGTCTGTTAACGGCAACCCCTTAGCACATGCTGCATCTCCCCTCAACTTTAGGGAAGCTAAACTCTCGGCGGCCGTTTATCTGTTGAGAAAATCCTGCGCTACTTGCCTTCTTCGTCATCTACGCGCAAGGCGAAAAAAACACTCCTGTGCTTCCTAAAAACAAGGAACTTGTACAGAAGACTCTAGCACAAAAGGCTACTCTCTACGAGCTCACTGACCTTCATCGTCTATAGCGTCGTAACGCTGGGCCCAACTCTTTGCGCTCTGTTCTTACCTTTCCCCTTCTATTTCTGTTTTCTTCTTTGCCACCAATTGTTCCCCTTTCCCACATGTAGGATAGTGAACTAGGCCATAGCCCGGTTGCTTCATTCGATTAAATCAAAACAGAAAATCAGTTTAGCGTGCTGGAACGTGGCTGCCTCCTAAATGCACCTCCCAGTTTGGTTAGAACATTAAAGGGACCCTGCAACACTTTCGATTAATGCTTTCGCTCTTTCCTTCGCGTATGGAAGCACTGCAATACCTACAGTTATCGCTACCATAGAGCAGCACTGCGCGGTTATCTTGTCGCACCAGATACGCGTTCCGTTTCCGCTTTGTTTTTGCGGCTTGATTTTTAAAGTTGCTATCGAAAAGCGTTCATTGCTGCAACTGAAGTAAAAGCGGCCAATAGCGGCTACATGGCCTCAGGGACGGAATTCGGGGCTTCGAATAACGTCAAAACTGGTAAAGAGAGAAAAGTCTTTTGAACGAGTTTCCAAGTTATCTGATGAGCATGGAGCAGTAATTTTTGGCTGAGGTACTTTGCGACCCCCTAATCGAAGTACTGGGTGTCTTGGGTGACTACGTTCTGCAAGCATTTAAGATTTCAAAAAGACTAGAAAAAAGCGTTGCAGGGTCGCTTTAACTAATTGTTTGTGTGAAATTGTTGCATCTCAGGTTATTATGTAAATATATCGAGAGCTACCGTGTTTAAACACAAACAACACCCGATGCCACCCCGTTACACAAGTCATCGGTGTTACCACGTTTTAGTAAATTTAAACAAGTTGCAGACTATGTTCCAGTTGCTCTTGACTGCATTGTTGGGTGGGCAACCAGAGTAATGACTATCAATTCACAGTGACGCCATTATTTCTACTTAATTTCACTCGTTCCTTCAGGCGCTTCTCAACTGCAACGATGGCTGTTGGCTTTGAAATCGATGCAATCAAAAAATGCCTTATGTCTCTACAATAGTTATCTCCACTTCGTTATCGCGCAATATGTGCACTCAGGGTTAAGATAATGCTGCAGGCGCTGAAGAAGATTGCTCATCAACTGGCCTCATATGCTCAAGGTGCTGCGTCTGCTTTCTATAGATTTCTGCCAGCTTCATTTCTGTCAGTACTGCACGTTGTTTCTGAAGTAGGCCAAATGACGTTCGATGTAGCAGGTAGTTTACAAGCCACGTCGCAATCTGGCACGACAAGGCGCTCGCAGCTTGATATTGTGCTAATTTAAATGTAGGTACGTAGGCAGGGCAGGTTAACTCGAGAAAGAAGAAAATTTTCGTCACGTTTACGAAAGGCGGCACCGTTGGATGACGTTTCTAGTGTTTGTGGGTAGTTGTTTAGGTATGATAGTTGCGGATATTCTTTGCAAGCTGACTCTTTCAAGGGAACTTTGCAAATCTGTTTGTGGCTTCCTTTTTTGGACAATGTTTGAAGTGTGGTGGCTAACTGTCGAACCACATAAATTGAACATTATTGCTGTTGTGGAGTTCTCTCTGCGTTTGTCGACTGTTAGTATGATTCTGAATACCACCAATTCCGCGACCATTACGCTACTCGTGAAATCCTGCGTGTTGTGGATCGCGTATTGAGTTCTATTTTTGAAGAGCGATCGTTTTTGCGGCTTCAGTCGCTTGGCATGAAACCTGATGTTACACGCAATTACGTCTTACTTTTAGAGGCACTTTTGAGTCCTGTAGCTCGTGCGTCGAGAACTCGCTATTGCTGCCGACTCCAAACCCGATTCACGGAAACGTAGGCTAAGGGGAGGTTTTCTTTCCCTGGGTGCACTTGGCGTGTAAAACTGCTAAGTTATAATCGAGGAAAAGGATGCTGTCTTCGAAAAAACCTATTCTCGAAACTGAGTGGCCCTTGTTTCCTTTATTTTAAATGCAGAGCATTTCAGTAACTCACGATGTCACCCGCGTTGACGACCGTAGTCCGCGCCGCACCCCTCCCTACTATATAAAAAAAAATACTATCCGGCGCCCGGTTTCGATCCCTCGACCCTGCGGGTGGAAAGCAATGTACATGGTGCTCTACCCACTGCGCCACAAAGCTGACACAGATCTGGACGCTACGAACGCGCCTTATATCGTTGACTCATTCAAATTACTGCTGACGAGCGCTCTCTGTCAGCAGTTGCCACAAGTGCAACACCATTAACATAACGCAAACTACTTAACGTCGTGCGCCCCCGGAAATGCTCTGAATTTGATCGTGCCCCTCGCGAGGGGGATGTTTCACTGCGTCTTCTCTCGGTCGCGGGACCCGTGGCGCCATCTGGCGGAGGCGCTGCACAACTCGTAGCACTTTCTTTGAAAAAGCGCCTCGAAAGCGCGGCAAATATGAAATAGGGATGACGCGCTTTCGAGGCAATCCGCCGACGCGGCTTCTTTGTGTACAGACTCGGCGCCGAGCGTCCCGGGATTCTGTTTAAGGCGAGCGCTCTTGCTTCGCGTGCCAAGGGTGCTGCTGAACTGCTGTTATAGGGGAACGGCCGGCGGGTCGGCCGCCGAGTCCGACGCACCTGGCCGAGGCGAGGAAAGAGCGCCGTCCTGGCCTTGGCTTTCGTCCATGGCGTGACTGAACGTGGAGTCGTACTAGGAACGCCGCTCGAGCTCTTCCAGCGTTAACTCTTCTGTGTCCACACCGCCACTTTCGAGTGTCGTCGCGACATCATGCCTACGCAGTGTGGCGGGACAAGCGCTCGCTTTTTTAAAACTTTTCGTATTAATTTGCGTTGAAGGAGTTGTTTCTATTTACGCTGCGTTTCCCACCTGCGGTAAGAAGCCTGTGTTGAGCATTTCTGCCCTTGCGAGATCATTAGCCGGGGTTGACGAGATGATGCCGACCAAGATGTCGGGGGAGTCCGGCTTCGTCTGAGTGTAGTCAGAGTTCAGGAACTGCAGGACCTCAACGCCTGCTGGGATCGAGATGGGCCCTTGCACAAAGAGTGGTGGGAAAAAATGCGATGTTAGAGGGGTCTAAAACTAGCTATATAGTGGTGTTCATCCTTAGCGGCGTCGTGTGTGGAAGTTTATTTAACGTTTTTGAATACTGCCACTGTCTAATGCATCGAGGTGCCTTTTAATTGTTTATCACAGTAGGCTGTATTCTCGAGTGAAAGCAAAAACCTGTCTGCGCGTGCGTATGCGCACTAGAAAAGACCGATAGCCCTTGTCAGATTCATCATAGCCAGGAGCGACTCTTCGTAACAAGAGCAACAGACCAAACAGCAAAAGTTCAATCCTACGCTCTATTCCCCCTGCCACTCTTTCTCTCTCTCCTCTTCATAAAGTTAGGACACGCGTGACAGGGTGTGGCGAATGTAGAAAGTAAGGTAGTAAGACCGGCCATTGCCTTCCTGAAGAGTGCAATCATCATCATTGTCCAAGAGTCATTTATTTGACAGCCAACGATGTAAGGCGCGGCTTCTTTTCAGAAAGAAAGCGAGATAGGATTGCTGCCTTCACAACTGCCGTCAGTCGATGTGCATACGGCACAATGCTCCTTCCGTAAGCTTCAACCTTGAAAGCTTCAACCTTGAACTCAATCCTCGAATGGTCTGTAAACCGTACTTCCGTTTTCCATCAGCCAAATTGTAATCTGAGATTAAAAGTCACTTACAAGAATACCAGAAAGCCATTCTCTTACCAGCTCTGTCACGAGCGAACCGCTCGATGTCCTGCCGACTGACTGGCGGTATGACGACGTACTGGTCGGTGGTGATGGGCACCGCGTTAAGAGAAATGACGTGGTCCTGCAAGCTTCGGCCCACAGGGAGGTCGGCCACCACTGGAATCTGTCATGTGAAAGATCAAAGTTAGCATGAAGAGGAATTCAGGCGGTAATTAAAGGTTTGATGTTCTGTCTGAAACATCACCTCTCCAATCTCAAACATCAGCTCCCTCATAATAAATGTAGGGGATTTGAACTTGTACATTTCGAAAAAAGACAACTGCTGGTTTCACACATTCTTTTCTGGAGGCCTTGAGCGGCCGCAACAAACATGTCTCTCTTTAGGAACCATAAAAAGAAAATAACTATGAAACCTTCCCTTACACGCAAGGTCTACGTAACAAGCTATAATGAATCAATGTTCGCGAAACGCGCATTATTATTTCTAATGTTTTGTAAGTTTCTCAACCACCAGTATGCACTAACTTCTGTTCTTTTCTCCAGAAAGGCGTACCACACCGATTCTGTGTTTAATCCCTCTCCAAAGAGTGCAAGATAAGTAGGTAGGGAATATATGTATTGTTCCTAATTTTCATAGTGTTACTGCTGGTTTTTTCCGGTTTATGGTGTCTTTTCGCCTATAACGGCTTATGCTGAAGTTTAGGTATTAGTAATAATGTTTGGAAGCATTAGCCCATACCCTGCTTTCTATTTCGTACAGGACATGTCTTACTATTCTAAAGAGTTATATAATGCGATATCGTACTCATGCATTTATGATGCCGCGTGGGCCACTTGAAAGATATTGGGCGATATTTTGTTTAGCTTGACGACAGCGTGCCATGGTTTGATGTTGCGTTCAGCACTTACGCATCGAGCAAAAGAGGTGACACTTTAGCATTCGTTGTACTGATGTGCTTGTCGAGTTCTTATGTCAGATTGAGCCGTACCAGTAAATTCCCATGTTTGGCAGCGGGTACAAAAGGGTTAAATGACCTTTCTTCTATTGGCATGGCCTATGTTGATGTATATCATTTACCTCTGCAAACGTCGTGATGGTGCGATGTAACGATCTCATGAATGATTGACTGGGGGGGGGGGGGAAGTGAGTGAGTGAGTGAGTGAGTGAGTGAGTGAGTGAGTGAGTGAGTGAGTGAGTGAGTGAGTGAGTGAGTGAGTGAGTGAGTGAGTGAGTGAGTGAGTGAGTGAGTGAGTGAGTGAGTGAGTGAGTGAGTGAGTTAATAAACTTGATAAAACAGCAAGCGCCATCTCCCGGTGACAGGCGTCCTGAGTCCAGAATACCTTGGTGCTTGCGAGACGGGATCTCTATCGACATGCGGTGGACGGCTAGGGCCGAGCTCGTCAGCAGCTCCCCCCACTACTGTGGCGTAATGTTTGGAAGGCGGAAGTTTGTGTGTGTGTGTGCGCATGGAACAGCTATGCGGAAGAAAGTACCTAACTGGGGCCAGTGACATACGGCTGAGTATTGTGTGGGAAATGGCGTGAAATGGGTCTTGTAACGATATGTCTAGGTCCCCAGTTTTGGGAGGGTGGCAGCCTTGAGTCGAGAGAGCTGTGGGAAGATATGTGGTGGGATGGTGGGAAGATATGCCGGGGCACTCGGTAGTGGACGAGAAATATGTATAGGTGAGAAAGGAAGCAGTGGGTGAGGGTGAGGGAAAAGATTTGTTGTCATTAGTTGGAGGGTCAACTGCCAGATGTACGTTATCTCGGGCCGTACCATGAATGCTTCTTTATCACGCAGGCCCGTGGGCGACTGGCGACTGGCGACTGGGAGTTGGGTTGTCGTCTTAGAATGGAAGTGCTTTAGTTGAGTCGCGGCATAAGAGGTAACATTAGAGGTAACGGCATAAGAGTGGAGTGGGTCAGGGAGCAAACTGGTGTTAAAGACATACTAGTAGAAGTTAAGAAGAAGAAATGGACGTGGGCAGGGCATGTAATGCGAAGGCAAGATAACCGCTGGTCATTAAGGGTAACAGAGTGGATCCCTAGAGAAGGCAAGCGTTGCAGGGGGCGGCAGAAAGTTAGATGGGCAGATGAGATCAAGAAGTTTGCGGGGGTAAATTGGTCACAGTTGGCACAGGACCGAGGTAATTGGAGAATAATGGGAGAGGCCTTTGCCCTGCAGTGGGCGTAGATAGGCTGGTGGTCATGATGATATATGAGGTAAGGCGGGCTGTTCGACAGTCCGTAAAAATTGTGTTGTACCCTTCACGTGTGCTGAGAGCAAAGGCTATGGCGGCTTCTTCTGTTGTTTTGGATATCGTAGTTAGGATGATAACAGCAGTGACTTTTCTTTCCGCATTGTCAGTCACGGTGGCGACGTTGCGCTGTGTAGACTACAGGAGAGGCAAAAACAATTTTTTCTCGTACCCGTTGCTAACTCTGTGGAACCAGAACCCCTGAAGACTACTGAAGATCACAGCACTACTTTTGTGTTGAGCTACAGTGCACTGTAACGTCACTAATTTTTGTATTGGGCTACAGTGTGGATGGTAGTTTAAATCGGAGCAATATTAAACACTGTGGGGAAAGCTAGAAAAATTCTCAAGAACATCTCACCTCAAGTTTCTCGAGGTCCTCTTTGGGACCTATACCGGAGAGCAGCAGGAGCTGCGCAGAACCCACGGCCCCCGCTGACAGGATCACCTCGCGTCTGGCCTTCACGATTTGAGGCTCTCCAAACCGAGTGAAGGAAACACCCACGGCGTGTCGTCCTTCGAAGTTCACCTGCGCAGGAAGCGCCGTGGAAAAGTAAACTTACATGTATATCTCGGCATAGAATATATCAGACCGAATCTCTCGCTCAGCGCGGTTACTCTACATCAATTAAACGCTCCCCATTTCCCATCCGTGTGTATGAAAAACATGATGTTGTTCTTCAGCTGTGCAAAGCTATTCAAGGTCGAAGCCCTCATTTTGTTGGGACTTGCAGAGGCATCATTGTAGAGGCTTCCTACGCAGTTTTGAAAAAATCGCGGTCAATATTTTTTTTTTACTTTTTCACAGTCAACGATTTTTGACACCCGAAGTGAAATGCATTTGGAGGCCCAAAAATGTCTCAGGAGAAGCTTGTCAATGATGGCAAAAGGCGCATAAAACAATGTTTGTTGTCGGATTCCGGGCACGTCCTGCAGCTGTCGTGTTCTTTGAGCATACAGTGGTCCTGGAGCGGAGCAAGATCTTCGCACACACCACGGGGGCCCCTATTCTCCATCACATGGACAAAAAATGTAACCCCACCTAACATCTACTTTGTGCGCAATGCTGGACCACGAACACCGGGTGAACTAGTGATAGGTGCCGTGTGTTCAGTGAGGGGGCATTTTTCGAATTCCTTCGTTCCCTCGCTCCCACCAATTGAAGAGGCACTGACTACTCCCTCACTCTGCCATGCGATTCCTTGTGTGAAGCTGAATCTCTCCATCACCTTTTCTGTCAGTGACAATTCTTACCTGCATTCGCGCCACCCAAGTCTGTAGGAACTCGAATTCGACAGATCACCACCTAGCATCACTTAGTCCGCACTCTCAGCAGACATCAATGTTAAGGTACATTTCTTACATTGAGGACATGGTCGCACACAGATTGCAGGGAATGAGAGCGGTTATCGGCGTGTCTGAGAAATTCGTTCTGGAATCTCAAGACGCCCGCGGCACAGATTCTCCCCTTTCCACTATAGCTGTCATTCTCAGCTTACATAGCATCTTCCCTACTCTCCATGCCGGCTTGCACGTTACGAGAAAACGTTCTCTTGAGGGGAACAATCCAGTTCAACACACGCGTTCAGCCATCTCTATTTGTTTCTCTAAGCGCAGAGACCCCCCTCCCACACTGCCTGTTGCTCTGCCCTTTCCACCTAAGCACATCTGCTCCTAAACTCACCCCGCTACCCGGTGCAACCGCAGAATTATACCTGCGCATGGCCGAAAGGAGCGACATGCATCCAGAAGCGACTGAAACTGGAGGCGCACATCAGGGCTGTGCACGGCTGCCTAGACTGACACAGCTAGCTCATCCTCACCAGCCGGGGTTAAATTAACCTTCGGTCTAGTTGTCTATCTACCAAACGGGAATTTCGCTGTCGCCATCTCGGCCGGGACCCCTGTAAGCTCGGCGCTGGTCACGAGTTGTCGTTTGTCACTCTTGCACCATCCCTGCTCCCGTAGGCAAAGCTATGGCGAAGAATGATCTTAGAGTATGCACTTACCTTTGTGGCATGGCTGTACACGGCTACATGGAGGTTCCTGCGAGTCTTAAGGATGGGCTGAATGAAGGCTTTGCTTGCGCTAACACGAACTCCATTTCTCATGTTGGTCTGCAGCCGGGAACAGCCTGCGTTTTGTTTCAAGGAATGTTGCGTGCACTGCTCGCAGTTCACACAACGTCATCATGGGAAAAAATGAACAGCAAAAATTCCAAATACTTTTTTCAGGTCATTAAGGGGAAAGCGTACTATTTACTGGTCAAACCTAATGAGAACTAACCTGACTGCGTGTGTCCGTTGTAGTCCACGTTGCTATAACCAGCCTGCTCGCATGCATGCAGGAAAAGCTCGCTTAGCGGAGTCGTGGTATTCGCGTACTCCACTGGCACCTCTCCGGTAGCTCCATGATAGTCTGTTGGAAGAAACAAGAATAGAAAATGAATGCAGAACAGATGCTGATAATACTGTCCTTAGTGGGAGCAGCGCTTCAGGCGTAACGGTCAACAACACAAGAATGTAACCGGCTGTGTACAAGCAGGGAACTGGCTCTAGTGCAGGTCGATATCTTCAAACACAAGCTATCTCATCAAGAAGCAGAACATCCCAAGCAGCTGACCGGAAGTGCCCTGGTGTCTTAGAAACAAATCCGTAGGTCCAAGGCTTAGTGACCGCTGACTACCAACGGTAGCCGGTCAGCATGTGTCTGCAACATCATCAAATTCCTCCACCGCAGCATCTCACTCCGTAGCAAACTATCTAAAAGACCGACATGACCTGAGGTCCATAGAGGTGTCTCTGAAGTGCTCACTTTAAAAAGGCATTGTTGGCCGATTCCATGACATAGGTTACATTAGACGCGTTGCGAAAGATGCCTAAGATGAACCCGCATGCTCATTGGAGAAGTCACCTTCTGTGGACACCGATAGGGAACACGCTTTGGGGTAGAGCAGGCTAACAACTGAATGTGTTGTAAGAAAACTTGCCTTCCCAGTTTTCCTAATATTTAGAGGTTTAAGAGGTTTCTGACGTTAAGACGATGCAAAGTTAAGGTGCTAGCCATATAAAACGTACTTTACGCCATCTCTCTTCTGGACGTTAAAGAACAAAATGTCAATAAAAGTGTGATTATGTAGGCTACTAACTGCTATACCCGTTGCGCCTGGTTTGCTATACAACGAAGCATACGAGCGAAGCTGCAACTGGCGATCCGACGATTGGCGTGATACCTGAAAAATTGTGAACTGGTTCTTTCTCCTGAAAAATGCGCTGCGATGGCATTTACAAGACGCGACATGACTCGTTATGCCCTGACTGTAGCAGGCTCCACCATACCATATGAGCGATGTCATCGATTCTTAGGCATTGTATTTGACAGGTCAATGTCATGGACTTATCCTATTCGATGCCTCAAAGACAAACTACAATCTTTCGTGCACATCCTACGGATGCTTGCAGGCACTGCATGGGGTTGCTCGGTTGCTTCACTCCTACGACTCTACAGGGCATTCTTTATTGGTCTGCTTCGCTACAGCCTGCCTACCTTCGGTTCCCTGTCCAAGAGCAACGTCATAGAGCTAGAGGCACTACAGGCGCAAGCTCTGCGTATTTGCCTGGGACTCCCTAAGTGCACTTCAACGACCAGGACAATTTGTGAAGCGAGATGCCTCTCAGCCAGGGTACTATTAAGACAAGAAAATATCTATGTCTGTCTCCGCCATGTTAGCGGTTCATTTGCCCATCCTTTGGCAGATAGCTCCAGAAGTAATGTGCAGGAATTCCTGCCGGTTTACTATCAACGTCCAATTAGACCCGAGTTACCACCTTGGCTATTTTCTACGTGGTCAATAACAACACCAGTGCCTGGAATCGGGAAAAAGTCAGCGATGCCTCCACCGGCCTTGACCTACTACACACTTCAGCATATATCTCGCTGTTATGGCGGGTATACCCACGTATATGCTGATGGGTCTATGACTTCTGAATCTTCCGCCATAGGTGTATGGGTGCGATCTTCGGGGGTCTCTGTGAGCCAAAAGCTCAGCCACAAGAAATCGGCTACAAAAACCGAGCTGGCAGCAGTAAGAGCTGCGCTGCAGATTGACAGGGACTGCCCTCCAAAACCTTGGGTAATTTTCCTGGACTCCCGCTCTGCGCTACAAACGCTTCTCAAGCGAGGAAGTAATCAAGTACGATTGATGCAAGAAATCAACGTCATACAAACTGAGGTGCTCCGCAACGGGCACACTATTTCTTTGCAGTGGCTGCCAGGACACTGCGGCATCACGGACAATGTGAAATCGGATGGGCTCGCACGCGAGGGCCATTCCACGAGCTCACCAGTACAACTCGCTTTATCCAAGCAGGACATCAACGGAATAGCCACAACTCTTGGATGGCGCATGCAATTGCAGCACTGGCGGAACTCGAACCTGCAGTACGCCCCCCTTTCTGCTATCGACCCGCAGTGTACTTTTCGTATACCTCACGGTTTATTGAGGCAAACAGAGTGTGCTATACATCGCCTGGGCCTCAAAGTAGCCTCTACAAAAACCTTTCTTAACAAAATCAGTCTGATGGCATCACCTCTGTGTACGCTTTGCGGTGTACGAGAAGACACTGAACACCTGTTCTGCGTTTGTCCACGTCTTAACTCGGCGCGAACGATAGCGGGAGGTTTATTACGGGCGAGAACTGTCAGCATGGAGGACTTTTTCGGCCCCTGGAACAGCGAAGACAGGGCGGTGCGGGGTCTTAAAGCTCTTGCGCGTTTTCTCAGAGACTCTGGATTCGACTCCAGTCTGTGACTGCCTCTGACTCATTTTTTTATGTGTGTTCATGTGTCTGTCTAGTAGAGTTTCTTTCGTTTTTTTTTCTTTTTCTTATCTGTAATATTCATGTAAGCATATAACCCTTATCCCATGTTCACCAACCATCTGAAGTAGCAAGCCCAGCATTATGCAGGGCTGACCTCTTCGGTCTCATTAAAGAATTTTCTCTCTCTCTCTCGCAGCCTATGGACTCGTTTATTCCAGTTTTCACTGTTCAGGAAATTGCGAATGAGATATTTCCGGGTGCTATGATTCGTCGAAAACACCGAGGGTATTGAATTGTCTTATGAGAATAATTTTAAACTAACAGACCAAATTTGGGGAAAGTGGTTTCGTATCAAATGAATTTTCCTCAGCGGTGCGGAGTAAAAGTTCTGCGTTCATAATCACGCGATAGAGCAAGGCCAGAATAGTGTTCATAACCACGGTTTTTGAACGGGTACCGGCTCTCAGCGATATACTAAGACATTGCTACAAGCATTCTGCTGTATAAAAGGTATGTGCAATTTGACGTTACGGCTGGGCATTACTGAGCCGAGAGTGCAAGAACCCTGGTTTACAACAGGCGTGATAAATGTACTCACCGTCCGGCGTTCGCCCATGAAAGGCCTCGATGTCTTTGAAGTGTGGTAGCACGTCTTCGTATGCCCATCCCCTGGCTCCGTACTCCGTGGCCCAGCGGTCGTAATCGTGGCGGTTGCCACGCACGTATACCATGTAGTTTAACACACTGGTGCCTCCAAGCACTTTGCCTCGTGGCAAAGGAGATCGCTGCGCATATGATCCTTTAATGGCGGTGAGCATGAAGCCTTCGCTGTGAGGTTGCTACCGGATTCACAAAAAATGGCAGCCCGATATCCTTCCTGTAGTGTTTGCCCCCTGCCAGATTATTTCCACACTGAAGGAATAGCAACTCTCCATGCCTGCGAGCACTTTCATGTTGTTCCCCTTCCTAAAACTGTTTATAAGTTACTTGAGTAGGAGTGGCCATTAAAAAGCTTTATACAAGTTACTTTCCGTATAGTAAGATCTGGGTCGGTGGTGCCCAAAACGCAGCTGGTTTAGCAATAAAGCTAAATAGCATTCTGTTGTGTGGACCACCGAGTCATAGGCTTACAAGAAGGCCCCGCTGCAAGCATTTAATACCTAGTTACAGTGCAGGAACACCTTTTTTTCCGTTCAACATCACCGGTACCCGTCTAGGCACTCCTAGGCTGCAGCGAAGAGTCTGGCCTTCTAGACGAATCACATCACCAAGGATAAGTGCAGTCTAGACGGTGTTGTGAATGTATACACAGTATATCATAAGGTGATCTCATGGCATACTTATCGTTTTATGCCTTTCCTAAGAATAAAGTATCGTCACGCGCCCCATTACGCGCGCACTGGGAGCGCCTTTAGTCGGCCAAAACAAAGGAGAAGTAGAAGCGTCATTCCATCGCGTTTCTCTCGCGCCCGGGAAGCCGGCGTTCAATTCCCCCTAACAACTGAACCATATTTTCTTTCCAGAGCCTAAATATTCTTTCTTTACAAGAACCTTCCTGAGAAATCTGACGTCATTACGAGCTTTCTAGGCAAGTTTTTTGCGCCGTCGACCATCTTTTGGGCAACCCATTCACACCGTCTAACGTTTTGACTCATGACCCATACTTTGATTGCGCATTTATAATGCTTCTCCTTCACGCAGAGAAGACCCCACCTACATTGCCGCTCATTGCACCGGGCTTCTTCCAACTTCTAAATAGAACGCGCATGGTCACATTTCGCCTTCCTAATAGACATAAATTGTCCGTGAGGTATGAAGTATAGAAAATTGGTGTTAGACTCCCAGCGACCACTGCTAAGGGATGGGTATGACTCACCTGTTCCCTGAAGGACAGGCAGGCGTTACGCTGGGGCACCGACCAGTAGGCCCAGTCGTCCAGCCCGCCGAGGTTGTAGGGTGCCAAGAGGGGAATCTGTCGCGAGGCCGCCTCTGGTCCCCCAGCTTCCAGGAGCAGAACGCTCACTCTGGGATCGGCCGACAGGCGGTTGGCGATCACGCTCCCCGCTGAGCCGCCGCCAACTGCACAGAATGCACGGACATGGGCATCATACACACAGGACGCGTAGAGCACTTGAGGTGCGTTTGTAACCGCTATATTCTCAGAAACTGTACTGGGTGAACGATCAAGCGTTGCAGAACATTGATATAATTTTAAAGCAAACCTTTACTACTTTCGTACAGTGGCATCACGGAGGATGCGCAAGTTAACCTTTTCCTCGAAACGCATCGCGGGATTCACCGGGCCCGCTGTCGGCGCTCCACTCAAGGCCCCGTTTTAAGTCGTTCTGCTCACGTAGCGGCTGCGGCCGGGACGGAAGCGGCCGCTCAGCTGATCGGCTGCCGACCAAACTCGCAGCCTCCTTCGCATGCACCGCTTAGTCATGCTGGGCTATGTGACGCATCTGGGCTATGTGAACGCCGCGTTCGCCGAGAATGAAAGCAATGCCGGGCCTCCTTCTGTGAGCATTGCACGGAACTTAACGTCTTTGGGGCGTGGTGGGCAATACAGCTACATCAAAAAATAACCAAGCGAAACCAAGACTCAACCAGATTAAGACAACCTTTTGTTTTTCATATCCAAGGTTAGCTGAGCTAAACCCAATTCATTTTTTTTCTCTTTGATTCTGCGAGACTGCATGCGGCCACTTAGTGGGTAGGGTTGGGTGGAGGCATCTACACTGATGCAGCGGATCATACTGTAAACGTTACGTGTTGCTCGTCTAGTGCACAAACTAAAACTCTTCCGATGGCTTTTGAACGGCCGCGTCCATCTTGTGCTAATCCGCGCAGCCGGCTTGGCTTGAAACATTGTCACGCCGCCCGTTTCGTTTACGTTGGCGTCCTTCTGCTTTTCACCTGACATTCGGCGCAAATTGTGTTTCCCCTGTCCGCCACGTGTTCTTCGTTGCATTACACGTCGTGTTCGACCCGGTCTCTCTACGGTTCCTATGGGCTTCGAAATGACACTCCGGTTCCAGCTCCCGCGCTTTTTCAACACGTTTGGAATAACAGACTGGACCTGTATTCCGGAAAAATGGCAGCAGTCTCAAATTATGCTAGACCCTGATCGAGGGAGCTTTGCGCTGACTGGAATATTTGTCTCCATGCCCCCATCCTATTTAAGTAGCAACCAGACAGTAAAATGTTAGGTAGGTTTTATTGTGACACGGCAGTGAGAGGTATGGCGCGATCTTCTGGGGTTCCACTATGTGTTTTTTGGGGTAGAATCAGAGCGACATAGGGGCCGGGCATCGAGCGTACGTGCTTGTGGTTGTGTAGGTGCCAATACAATATGTGCTCATTTTCCAAGTGTTAACACATGTAGAAGTGGAGAACCCTGCTCCATTGCAGTATTTTGTCACATCGAAAACATGAACATTTTTTTTATTTCTTTACGCTACGCACCTCCAGTTTCTGCGCATGGGGCCCACAAAAAAATGAAATAAATCCCGTATCTCTACAACAACCCGACGCTTCCGTTTTATATAGAAGTGTAGTCGCTGTTAGTAAATGCAACTGCAATTATTCCATAGGGACAAAATCTCCTATGACCAGAAAATATAGTTCATATGCACTGCAGTGAGCTTTGCTGTCCCCGCACATCTCTTTGAAACGAAGGTAGAGCTGAAAGCCTCAGTAATATGTTCTTGCTTGACTCAAGCTCCGTGCTGTACCTCCTACCTAACTATGTACGAATCCGCAAAGCACAAGCTCTGGAAGGTATTTGGTGCTGTGGGAACGGTGGCTTGCAAAAAGTTCGCTCTTGAAACTTGTGGTCTGGTTTCGAACGGGCCCGAGAATTTAAGGGCCGTTTGCGCCGATGGTGAAATTCAAGAGATTAACTTGAAGTAAAATACCCTCGCTGTTCTTGCTCTTATTAAGATGCCAAAGAAGGTTTCTAGGGGTGAAGCCCCTTAGGGGATGGGGCTGTTGGCGTCTCCTATCGTCGTCATCGTCGTAGTCGTCGTCGTCGTAATTGTCGTTTAATGTGTTCACGGGACTAAAACACCGCAAAACTCGTCTACGCCTTCCGCTAGAACGTAGCGCGTACTAAAAAAACCCAGGGACACTTGTCTACGCTTCGCGCTGGAGCGCTTCGAAACACGTAGTAAAAAAACGCCGGGACAGACGTTTACGCGTCGCGCTAGAGAGCTTCGTGGTTCAAATACAAGAGACTTTTCCAGCAATGCTGTATACCTATCCCACCAACGGTTTCATCTCCGTTAGCAAAAACGCCAAGGCGCCAAGAATACACTTATACACTGCATGCTTCGCCCTTTCCAGGTTTCACGTTAGTGGATATGGGCCGGGATTTTGTCAGACAGCTCACGGCTAACATTCCAATCAAGCCAGCCTGCCTCGAGCTGCTTCGGTGTAGTCAGAGTGGTTACCAAGTGTGCCGTGAGCTGCGGAAATTCTGCAGCAATAAATGGCCTTTCCAGCGAGACCTACACCAAGAGGTAGGGCCATTCTAGCAGTTTCTCCATCAAGTAAACGTTGAAAATCACATCTTCTAGCGCGTAACAAGAGCAGTAGTTTCGGGCGCCTGCAACCCTCACACCTTGCGCGTACTGCATCAATGAAATTTCGAAATTTCAAAACGCTTGAAAAGCCCAATGATGAAGCTTGGTGGCGGGGCTAGTCAAAGGACGTCGAACAGACTGTCCGCAGTGGTCCGAAATGCGTGGAGACAGCGATAAACAGAGAAATTCCCCGTCAGCCGACAGCTTTCCCGGAAAAGTCCTGAGAGCAGTTGGCTATAAACCCGTTATATCAAAGCAACAGGGGGCGGTTGATCATTGTTGACTGCTATCCCACATACGCCGAAATCACGCAGCTGGAAAAACTCACTGCAGCTGGCGTGGTCAACCACGCCAAGTAAGTCTTTGCACACCATGGTATAGCTGAAGTAATCGTTTTGGACAACGGCCCGTAGTTTTTGTGCTTGTATGGTTCCCTACCCTGTAGCGTGCTGGGTCCAGGATCCTGGTGAAGCACTTTTTTTAAGTGGGGCGTTCGCGACATTTATCTCAAGGAGCATACCTCTCATGATGATGATGTTTGGATATTAATGGCGCAATGCCGACTAATGGCAAAGAGCGCCATACAAAAAGCAGCATACCTCCCCTTGCGAAAAAGGGTGGATGGTAGAAAATTACAGGCAAAAATAACAAACACAAAGCCAAACAATGCACCCAACCCGGATTAAAAAAAATAACTTTGGGCACCCGCGAGCGCCTTCCACATAATCTTGTGGTTGTTTTTTATTTTTATTTTTCTCGTAACTGTTAAGAAATGGGGGATTCTGGCGGTAGATATCGAAGGTGCTGAAGGCATAACACAATGCCTCCGAAAATAAAGACATTTATGCGTTATCTAAACTCTAATATAGGCACAGCCAATTTCCCCGCCCACTCTTACTTTGTTTTCTTTGAACCTGAAAACTTAGGTGAAGAGGGTGAGAAACGCGTCCCCCGAGACCCTTACTCGGTGCGCTTTGATGTATGGAAGCCGTGTTTCCAGACATGGTCTTTCATGGGGTAAATCTTTTTATTTGTTTGACTTCTTGTTCCCTAAGTCCCCGTAGGGGGTGTTCACCACAACGCCTCATAATTACAAATAATATAGCCTAGTGCAAGAAATCGGCGTGTAACCAAGCACAACATATTCGAACAAAAAAGGCGCGTGCGCAGGGGCGATACGCAAGACGTGCAAGGCGTTTTGCATAGAGCAATGTGCCTGGGCAGATACCATTTGCCACTCAAATTATATTATCGACATCGTTAATTGCCGAATTTCCCCACTAGACCACTCCAATTGGTCATTGTGGAGTATTGAGACGAAGACGCCCTACGGGGTATTTAATTTAAAGTGTACGCTTGCGAACATGTCTTCGCAACAATAGTCGAGCATTGTTGCCCGCATTGCAAGTTTCCACGTGAACCCCGTGACTTCTTTCTCATTGCTACAAAGACGGAGTATCAGTGCTTAAAAATTGAATTTGGAGGATATTCACCTCCAGAAATGTGTCCCTTGTGTAAGTGAGCTCTATGAAGAACCGGCTCTCGGCCAGCCATTAGGCATGCAGTGACTTTTTTACTCATGAAGAAAACGTGAAATTCTTGAATCAAGTCAAATACACGCCGGGAAGGTTTCCTCGTTACAGTCCCCGAAGGTCGCAGCAGGAGACCGGCGTTTTTGGCTCAACGCCTATCTCACAGAGTGGCAAGGAATTTCTCTTTCAGTGGCCTCACTTTGACGTCATACACCACGATGGTGACGAGCGACGACAAAGAAATTAGTGTAGTGGACACGTCTTTGAAGCGAGTGCGTCATGAAATATCGTGCGCGGAGTAGAACCCACCAAGGGCCTTTTCTCAACAAGTGCTTGACAACCTTCAAAGTTCTCCGACATATATTTTCCTCCATCTGCACATACTGCCACACAGTCGCTGTACCTGATGCAACTAGCTTGCTCCAATTTGGAACAGATGTTGAGCAGCCGGTTTGGTGACAATTTTTTTGCCACAAAAAAGGTCGTCGCATCCGCCTGTCTGCGACACAGCACTACATGCAGTGCCGCTAACAAGCGGACAACAATTTTTAAAAGAAAAAAATTGGCGCAGCCTGCACTAGTGGTGCAAGGCTGGAAAAACAGTAAAACTGGGGGTCGCCCCAGTTTCACCCCACACTGACAGCGGATCTGAAGAGAGAGGGAGCAGCCGGACCCCCCCGGTGCAAAGCCGTTTCGGACAGCACTGTAAAGGGAAGACCATTAAATTATGTACAGTGTTTTAATCAGTAGCAATCGTCACCATCCCTTTCGTCGTCGTCTTCTGACGGCCCAGCGTCGCAGGACAAAGCCTCTTGTAGCCAGTAGTCGACTTGGGAGGCCTCCAGTGCTTCATGAGCTGGTCTGGTGGCCGTCTCCACGTGTGGATCGTGAATGGATGGCTTGGCAGATTCATTGTGATCGTCTTCGGCACGTAGTGCCCGTGGCGCGCCTGTTGCTACATGACGACGACGAATGCGGGTGCTCCTTATGTGGCGTAAGCCCACGTGCAAGCCTGGACGACACAGAGCGGACGCCGCGAGGCACGAGATCATGTGGGCTTGGGGTTTTCTGTGTACGCCGGGCGGAGTTGTGGCGCCATAAACAGCTCTCCTATTAAAACAGACTGAGTCCCGAAGTTATTGCGCTGTTGAGAAAAACAGTTCTCATACCGTTTTGAAGAATCTGGTGCTCAGTAGCCTCACACGTATGATAGGTGTGACGGAAAACAGCGCTCTTCGAACAGCAACATTTTGGAGTTTTACTGCACTTGCTTCTTTAAATATGTTTATAGGGAATGGATGCTGTTTGACGACATTACCTTCTCACCAGAATTGGTGGAATTTAAAGTTAAGCCGGACGGGCCTCAACTACAATATCTCTGAGAGGCCGCTGCTGCGCAGAAATGTCAGCACAGCTTTAAATGCCTTGTGGGAACGCTTGGCGTCTGGCCAAGGTCCCAGCAGCACTTCCTCCGACACCACACGACAGTCCAAACGGGCCAATGTTCTCGCTAATTGTTCTCGAGGATGCGCATAGCGTGGACCGTGGGAGATAACATGCGAAATAATCTCTGGTACATGGCATGTCTCACAGTCAGGGTCACTCGTAAAGCCAATGAGGTGCTTCTAGGTACGGGTAAATGCACAGTATCTGTATATGCATCTTCTATACATAGCCATTTAATTTTTTTCTCCGCCATCTTCATCTCTCTCGTCCTCTATCCACGCTATTTCCTCCCCTTTCCCTTCCCACACACAGAATAGCTGGCCAGATATACTACCATCAGGCCGACCTTTTTGTAGAAAATCAGAAACTCAGAAAATTCGCTACTAATGCGCAGAGTTCTCCTGCCGCTCGTCTTCATTGCTATTTTTAATGCCAGCCATAGTATGAGCCACCAAATACTTTAGGTTGTCAAATTGTTTTTTTAGTTTTCGTTTGGTTCTTTTCCCAAACGGTGTACATTTACGCAGTTATGGCGATATAGCACCTCAGCTTCGCTAGTTGCGTATTTTTGTGCAGGTACAAGGCGCGGTGCACACGCTTTTCACAGTTTTTCAGCCAAGGTTCTATGGCTGTGATAAGACACGTCCACGCGCATGGAAAATGAAAAAATGAAGCAAGCTGACGCTATCGCCCGAGACTTGAAGATGGGGAAGCTGTACGCAACCTTCACGACCATCACGAAGGTTTAAGTCCACGAATGCAGCCGGTTCGCTCCTTTTTCGCTTTACTCCATCATTGTTGCTATGAGTGTGAGCTTGTCTTTTTTGCAAGTGACAATCATTGGACATCATCTTGGAGACATGTACTTTATGAAGTATCTTTCTCGTTCTGGGCAAGTGTTGCCCGATTGCGGAGAATGCTGGAGCCTTTTTCGTTCCGATCACGTGTTGCCACGATTAGGGTGAATGCTGGAGTTGTTTGCTTATCTTGGCCAATCTCCCTAAGTAGATATGCTTGCTTCGACAAACATGCGCCGGTGACGCTGGTCAGTCCCCGCGAGCCACGCACGCACGAGGGCTAGACATTTCCTCGGTTTTTTAACTGCTGGGCGGTCGCCGCAATCTTCGCCTATCTCCCTAAGTCGGTAGGCTTGGCTCGACAAACGTGCACACATGACGCTGGGCGGCCGTCGCGAGGCACGCACACACGAGTGCTAGGCATTTTCTTGGTTTTGTTAATGGCCTTGCGGTCGCCGCGGGTCCCGCGATCACGTGTGTGTGCTCGGCAATTTCTTGGTATTTTTAACTGCGGACACGAAAAATTACGATTTCCTGAACAGCGTCGCTGTTACAATAATAACCAAAGCAAAGGCGTATCGCCGCTCGCGTCGGACCGATGTGTCTCTGTGAAGGCATGACGTAGTGCGGCACGTAGTGCGCCCCTCATAAGACGACCAAGTGCAGTGCATTGGAAAACCCACATGCCTGTGTGTCCGCTTTAGAAAACTTTAACCACCAAACTCGCACACCGTTGAAAACACGATTTCGATTTCAAGCTTACACTTTTTATCACCTGATATGCATTTGGAGTACGTTCCTCATCGTTGATAGGCACCATTTCCAAGATCAGTAAGTCAACATAAAAGTTCCTGTGGTCACGTATGTGTCCTTTTTAGTGATGAGCGCCCTCAATGCTCGAGAGAAGTCAAATTTTCTCGCACCTTCCAACTAAATTCTGCGTCATCTCTATGTCGTTATCTAATAGAGCTTCGCTGGTCATTCTATTTTCCAAAGCTGAAATGCCGAATTAATTTTTTCTTTGGGTTTCCGTCCTTCCCTTCATGAATTTTTATTTCTTTTACGATGAAGCAATATATGTCTAAGACCCCCAGGTTTCGTCCCGGTGAAGCCGATTTACGCGGCGCCGCTGCGGCCCCCCTCCTCGCCACCGCTAACATCACTTTCACGACTGTTATCCCCCTCGCCACCCCCGATGTCTCCTTCAAAAGCTGCGAATTCAGCTGACAACCGCGATAGTGCCCTTATCAGGCGTTACCAAAGGAACTTGCCCGCTTTGAACGCCGACGTGAGCCCATAATTCTTTTTCATGAAGAAAGGCTTTCCGCACAAGATTTCCGCCCGTTTATTTCACGCCTAAGCACGCGCAATCACCGGTTGCCCGTTTGAGCATTCACTGGTTGGGGGTGGAAGCAGGGGTCGTGCAAGCACAGCTAGTCTACTTGCCGCTACCGATCACACGCGCGTTGTACTGGCGGAAAATGTAAACGTGGAAGTCTGACGGCTCAATGCGACCTCTCAGTTGTCCTCAATGGTTGAGCGGTTTGGGTTTGGGAGGTGTGTTACACAGACAGTCACATGCCTACGATGCGGGACTGAAACGGATAGCCACATGTTTGCCCGCTAGAATAAAGCTCGAGATCTTCAGGGTGTTTTGGAGGAAGAACAGCGGGAATCAAAGGAGCGGCTGCAGGAACGAACTCGCAAATGGTGGAGAAAACAACCAAAAGCCCCTGTCACCGCCGTTTTCACCGCAAGTTCCAGTTCGTTGAGTAGCTGGGAATCTCTGCCGCCTGAACAGCAACGTCGACCTGAGCTAATATTTCTTGCTCAGCTTGAAGGGCCTTCAGGGTGACAATATTGGCGCTGTCTTTCACTTCTAAGCACGCGCCCATAAATGGTTGACAGTTTATCAGGCACCAGTTGAGAGTAGAGGAAAGGGGGGGGGGGGGCGTACACGCAGATGTAGGTTTCATGCCTTCACACGTAACATGTCCGTTGTGCTGGCAGGAGGTTTAAACGTATACGTCCACCGCCCCAAGGCGAACTTTCCCGTGTCCCCAGGGGTCGAGCGGATTTGGTTGGTATGTTGGGCAGGGAGTAAGATGCTGACGACGCCGAAGGGAAACCGACAGCTTCATGTTTGTCCTGACCTTAACACGTCAAGAAGACATGAATACAAGTTTAGGCAGATAATATACACACAACCTAGAAACCCGCACAAACTAGTCACCAAAAATTGAGCTACCAGATTCCTGACTTCTCAAACAATCAACCCGCAATTCTAACCATTCGAACAACCATGTAAAAAGAAATAGGGCATGTACTTTTTAGAACTACAGTAAAAACGTGTATTGTGATTGGTTATTTCCTGCTGAAAACTTAGGGGTAATTTTTAGATGCGGAGCATCTCATGCTCGGTGCTGTGTCCCTCCCTCCCTTGTCGTCGTTGTCCGCCGTCCGCACACCCACTGTGCATACCTGGCCAGGCACCGCTGATGATGATTGTGGCAGGATGCCCTAGGAATTGGATTAGGTGCGAAGCAACTCATGCTTGGGGCTGTGTCCCCCCCTCCCTTGTCGTTGGCCGCCGTCCGCACACCCACTGCGCATGCCTGGCCAGGCACCGCTGATGATGATTGTGGCAGGATGCCCCTAGGGATTGGCCAACCAAATAATCCATCACGAGATAGCTTCGCGTTCAACCACCGTCGTCATCTTCCCTTAGGGGAACCCTGAGTACCACACCCCTACTGCGCATGCCTGGCCAGACACTGATGATGATGATTGTGGCAGGATGCCCCTAGGGATTGGAGTAGATGCGAAGCAGCACATGCTCGGGGCTGTGTCCCTCCCTCCCTTGTCGTTGTCGTTGTCCGCCGTCCGCACACCCACTGCGCATGCCTGGCCTGGCACCGCTGATGATGATTGTGGCAGGATGCCACTAGAGATTGGCTAACCAAAGAATCCATCACGAGATAGCTTCTCGTTCAACCACCATCGTCATCTTCCCGTAGGGGAACCGTGAGACTCTGAGTAGTATGCAAGGCATTCCTCCTTTTCTCTCCTACGCTCCTCTTATCTCCGGGATTGCGCAACGAATGGCAACAGCGTCGGCTCTGCGCGCGATAATGCGAAGCAGCTTAGGGTTACAGACGCGACGGTAGCCGCGGCATACTCCTCTGGGGGCGCCACTGTAGCTCCGCGGTATAAATGACGCGCGCACGCTTCCGCTCCCCTCATTCTCCTCCCGTAACGCCGAGATCGAACTGAAAACTAATGGGAACTTGAGTCGACCCCATGGCTGCTTCGCATACTACTCAGGGTTCCCCTACGGGAAGATGGTGAAATTTTTTGGCACTATAAAATCTTGTATTGCAATTACTCTTTCTTTGAGAAAACTGAGAACTGCTTTCTTTTCTTTCTTACTGTGAAATATTTAATACTACTATTGTTTTCTACAATCTGACATCTTATGAGTTTTTTTTCTTGTGATGTTTTTATTGTAATGATTGTTTCTTTCTGAAAACTAAAAGCTGATTTTCTACGTGTATAATTGCGTACATTCTTCTGTTATTTTATATAGACATAAAGGACATGGCATTTCCGCAGAGTCGTGCCAAAACGGGGAGGGGGAGGAGTAAGAGACGTCGCCTGGTCAGGCTTTTTTTACTTTTTGTGACCTTTTTGGCCGTTCCCCTCGAAAACTATGTAGTCATTCCCTCACATGTTTCAACTAGAATAAATCTCAAGTCCTTCAAAATGTCTTTCGGCTAAGTTCTAATTGATTGTTCGCAAATTTCAAACAAGCGTGTTTTGTTTCGTGCATTTCGTATACTGCGTCAAGCTTTGAAGGTCATCCTTCTTTACAGACTGGAAGGGCGCTACTTTTTTGCGTTCGTTTTGTGAAGAAGATGTATTAAACGCATATTGCCGCAAACCATGTATGGGTTTGTTTATTTATTGTTTGTTTTTACTGCCGGGCCACGCCCGGCTGTTTTATCTGCGTTCCAAACGAAGTGCGTCTTACATCTTTACTTTATGCCGCACGGGCTATCACATTCAGATAACCAGACTGTTTGCCCTAACGTCACTAGCCCAGAATAATCTTCTGTGATCTACAATGTTGTGGATGTGAATCGAAGTTTCCAGAAACACTTGCGCCGAAAGATAAAAGCCTGCAGAGCAGACGCCGCGGCATTCATTCGACGACACTCGCCTGTGCTAGTCACTTTGTTGACCGCTGCTTCGCCGCCTCTGTATTCTTTTGAGTTGTTAGGGGAGCACAAGTTCACTCCCATAAACTTGTTTCTCCTTCAAGACAACTGCGTCGTCCTTGGCTTCGTGACATCTGGTGGAGGTGCGGGTTACTATGCCTTTATGCTCTCTACGACATCTGGAAGCCGCCAAGCCAGCCCAACCAGAGAAAGCCGCCGACTGCAAGGATTGCTACCCGAGTTCCGTCTTCTGCCAGAAGGGCCCAAGAGAAGGAACGCTGCAACCAACACAATGGTGCAAGAAACAACGTCGGCAATCATCCTGCAGCAGCCCCGAGAACCGCCATCGTTCCGGGGAGCCCCCGCTGAAGACCCCGAAGAATGGTTGGAGAAGCTAGAGCGCGTCCGCATCTTCAACAGGTGGGACGACGAAGAAACTTTCCGGCATGTCTTCTTTTACTTAGAAGATGCTGCTCGAACTTGGTTCGAGAACCATGAGAGCTCTTTGACCGACTGGACTCAATTCAAAAGGGAGTTTCTTAAGATCTTCACTACCGTGGTGAGAAAAGGACGAGCTGCCCTTTTGCTTGAAACTCGAACTCAGCACCCCAACGAAGGGGTCGCGATTTTCGTTGAAGAGATGAAGCGACTTTTAAATGCGAATGCATTTCTTAGTCGAGCCATGTCATGCGCCGTGCGGCGTCCACGCGCCCGCAGGTGTTATCTCTCCGCTCTCACCCCCTCTCCCATAGCAATAGCTGCGAGCGCGCGCGCTCCTCCTCTCCCTTAGCAACCGGAGCAGGTGGTGCGGGCGGATCAGCGGCGAGTGAGTGGAGAGGAGGAGGAGCGCGCTCGGGCGTGTGACGGCGCTCGCATCGCGGGAGCTCGCCAGAGCTCCCGCGTGTGTGGGAGAGTGTAGGCGAGGGTAGGCGCGGTGCTTCGGTGCTTCTCCTCTCGACGCTCGCCCCACTCTCCCACGCCCACATGCTTCTCAAAGACCCTTTGACTGTGCACTTTACCGACCACAAGGCAGTGATCGTGGCCGTCAAGTACAACGACAACACAAACAGGTGTTAAATAAATGGTTACGCTACAAATCACCGTCTCCTCATTAATTATGAATTCCGCGCAATCTCGCGCAAAAGAAATGCATTCGCATTTCCTCACGATTCCCTTCGGGGAGGTGGGGTGAATTTTTTTTTGCCGTGCCGACCCTGAAATGACTGAAGAAAAGAAGCTCAGGTTTCTAATGCGAGGAGTGAAGCAAGAGCTTTTTGCTTGTCTAGTCCGTAACTCTCCGAAGACAGTGGCGGAATTCGCGTCTGAGGCGGCCGCGATGGAGAAGACGCTAGAAATTCGAACGAGGCAGTACGACCGCCCTGTCAACGCACTGTTCTCGGACACCATCGGTGCCGCAACTGTAAGCTCCGATACATTGCGGGAGACCATCCGAGCAGTGGTCGAGGAGGAGCTTCAGACGCTTTTTCCAACGACGCGGCAACCTCAAGTGGCTTCCCTGACTGACGTCATCCGAGAAGAGGTTCAACAGGCGCTGGGGACTTCTACGCCTTCAGAAGCACCCCGTCAGCCCCAAGCGATGACCTACTCCACAGTTCTTCGTCAACCCCGCCCTGCTCCAACCTGTCGTCAAGAGGTTGAGCCATTCCGCCGTCCAATGCCGCCCGCCCGACGCCCTGTAGACCAATACCAGACGCAAAGGAAGACCGACGTGTGGCGAACGCCCGATAATCGCCCGCTGTGCTACCACTGAGGAGAGCCCGACCACATCTACCGTCGCTGTCGCTACAAGAGGCTCGGTTTGCGAGGGTTCTCCGTCGACGCCCCACGCCCCCGATACGGCCAGCGCCCTGCTGAGATCGAAGACTACCTCTCCAACACCAACCGAGGACCAGTAGGCTTCAACCGTTCACCGTCGCCCTACCCGTATCAGTCACCGAACCGCCGCAGCACTGCTGACTTCTCACGTGGAAGGTCCCCCAGCCCACGCGGGGGAAACTAAAAGCAGCAACTTCGGGGGGTAAAGTTGCACAACAGCGGCAAAATGAAAATCCTCCAACGACGCAGCGACTCGCTGAAGACCGTGATTCAAGACATGCCCCGACCCCGACGACCCAATCTAACCTGACGTGACTCCCGACGACGACGACAGCAAAACGGCGCGACGTGTACCTGACATGACCGAACCTGCCGATGAGAATACCACGAAGACCACGACGCACAGTGCCCTACCGTCAACACGCAGAAGCCGAGATACGAAGCCAGGACGCACCCGGAACTCGAAGAAGGCAGCGTCCGACGTTCAGCCGTCCATCGACGGCTTTGAAGTAGCCGCCATCATAGACACGGGCGCCGACTACTCGGTCATGAGCGGGGCTTTTTCGTCTAAGCTGAAGAAAGTTATGACCAGATGGGACGGTCCGTATATTCGCACAGCAGGAGGCCACCTCGTGACGCCAAGTGGAACGTGCACATCGCGCGTCACCATAGACGGCACAACGTACCCTGCGGCGTTCGTCATTTTGCCTAACTGCTCCCGGGACGTAATTCTTGGAATGGACTTTTTGACGGACAACGGTGCAGTAATTGATGTACAGACATAGTCCTTAACATTTTCCTCCGATCACTCCATGACGCCAGAACCGAACCCCGAACACCGTGCTGCTTTAAGGATCGCCGATGATCATGTCACACTTTCCCCCCTGCGCAAGCTTGATGATCACCGTTTACTGTGAAGATGCTGTTCTTGACGTCGACTCTATCGTGGAGAGTTACCAAAGGTTGCTCTTCGACCGTGGTGTCTCCGTTGCAAGAGGCATTGCACGCTTTACGCAACGCCAATCCCAAGTTTTGGTCACTCATTTCAGCGAGGAATACCAGCATTTAAACAGGGGCGCTGCAATTGCATAACTCGAAGAAACGCAAGAAGCAAGTGACGTGATCGCGGTTGCCGACTTTGAACGCGCACCCGAAGAGACCTTCAAGCTTCCGAATCTCTTCGACGTGAATCCGGCGTTACCGCAAGAACAGAAGAAATTATTGGATTTGTTGTATCGCTACAGAGAGTGTTTTTCGTAGAACTCAATACTACGTCAGACACCTCTGGCGAAGCACCGAATAATAACCGAAGATGGAGCCCGACCTACCCGACAGTCACCGTACCGCGTCTCTTCACACGAGCGGGAAGCCATCCGGACTCAAGTCGGCGACATGCTCAGCGACATTATACAGCCATCGAAAAGTCCCTGGGCTGCCCCGGTCGTACTCGTGAAGAAAAAAGAGGGCACATAAAGGTTTTGCGTTGACTACCGGCGACTGAACAAAATCACCAAAAAGGACGTGTACCCCCTCCCCCGAATCGACGACGCCCTCGACCACCTCTGCCACGCGAAGTACTTCTCATCGATGCATCTGAAGACCGGCTACTGGCAAATTGAAGTGGACGAGAGAGACCGAGAGAAGACTGCATTTATAACCCCGGATGGTCTGTACGAGTTCAAGGTGATGCCGTTCGGGTTGTGCACGGCGCCAGCAACGTTTCCACGAGTCATGGACACGGTGCTAGCTGGCCTGAAATGGCACACCTGCCTCGTATACCTCGACGATGTTGTGGTATTTTCCCGGACTTTCGACGAACACCTTGGAAGGTTGCAGTCTGTACTCGATGCCATCCGTGCGTGGGGGTTAACGCTGAAGCCTGAAAAGTGCCGCTTCGCGTACGAGGAACTCAAGTTTTTGGGCCATGTCGTCAACGCCGCGGGAGTCCGGCCTGATCCGGCTAAAACTTCCGCCATAGCGAACTTCCCAAGACCGAAAGATACGAAGGGCGTGCGGAGATTTCGCGGACTATGCGCATACTACAGGCGCTTCCTCGCAAACTTCGCCCGCATTGCAGAACCACTCACGCGCTTGACGAAAAATAGCACCCCTTTCAGCTGAGAAAATGCCCAAGAAACATCCTTCTGCGAGCTGCAACAATGCCTGCAAAGCCCGCCTGTGCTCGCGCATTTCGACGAAAATGCCAAAACGGAAATGCACACGGACGCCAGTGATATAGGCTTGGGTGCCGTCCTCGTACAAAAGCAAAGCGGGTGCGAGAAAGTAATCGCTTATGCCAGCCGTGGTCTGTCCAAGGAAGAAAGAAACTATCCAGCCTCTGAGAAAGAGTGCCTCGGGATTATATGGGCCATTTCAAAATTTCGCCCATACGTGTATGGAAGACCATTCAAGGTTGTGACAGACCACCATGCGCTGTGTTGGCTCGCCAATTTGAAGGACCCCTCTGGCCGTCTTGGTAGGTGGAGCTTGCGCCTGCAAGAATTCGACGTTACAGTAGTCTATAAATCCGGGAGGAAACACTCCGACGCCGACTGCCTGTCCCGTGCCCCCATCGACCCACCACCACAAGACTCCGATGAAGACAGCGCGTTCTTCGGATTCGTGACTGAGAGTGACCTGGCCGCCCAGCAGCGTGCCGACCCCGATCTACACGTCATGATCGACTACTTCCAAGGATGCAACGTCGCCGTGCCCAGGGCGTTCAAACGCAACTTACCTGCATTCAGACTGAAAGGAGCCATGAAGAGAAAACACAAGTTTGGTTCATTCAAAAGATTGTCTCGTTAGAATCATACTGATACCACTTTTAACGTAAACTTCGCTCAAATAAGCTACATAATTAGGAAAAACGGGAATGGTCATGCGACCCACCAGCTCATTTCCCGCCACAGAACCTGTGATGTCACATGGGCTAAGCTCTGCGATTGGCGGAGGCTGGCAGAAGCAGACGCAAATTAGGTAGAGCTTACAAACTAGACGAACGAGCGATTTGCGCTTAAATTTAGGGCACATTATTTACAAAGCAATAAGAATGATGGGACAAACAGTGGAAGTTACGAAAGCACATGTAAACATAGAAGTACTGATGCGTTCTGCTGTTCGTAGTGCGCACAGCATGCTTTGGTTTAGCTGCACAGCACTACGGGGCTTGGGGTTGTCTCAGACGACACTGGCCGATTGACGCAAGCAACGGTGGCTTACGTGACCCATTTGTCGAGCGAGCACTGTTTCAGGGAACGAATATTTTCTCCCAGAACAAAAACAAGCCAGGTTTAAATGCGGGCAAAAACAAACCAAACGCTTGCCACGGTATGGTGGCGCCATCTAGGTTACGGAACGTAAAGAAACGCGGGAACAAACCAACACCGCTTTACAGGGTGGAGACAACCTTTGAACGGTCCCGTGCCGCCGCAATTGGGCCAACGGGCTCAACGCGTTTTTCTTTTCGTTTCCCACGAGACCTAGCAACGCGAAACAGACAATATGATTCAAACTTCTTCAGTAAACCGCGTTGCGGCGATAATTTTAGCGCGGTTTTGACACAATGACTTGCTTCGGCGGCGAGCGAGCAACCGAACATGGCGGCGCCAGCGTTACGTGTCTCTACCCTGTACGGCGGATGCGTGAATGAAGGTACTCTAGGCTGCAGAGCGGTCGGTTCCCGTGATGTCACTTGGGACCACGAAAACGCACGATTGAGCGGGAAAATCAAAATTTTAACCTAAATTGTTTAATTTCTCAGTGAATAAAGCACCGTTTGTATCCGGACAAGCGCTGGGGGCACTATAAAACACGAAATCTTTCGAATAAAACCAACTTGCATTTTCTCTTCATGGCTCCTTGAAAAACTCCGTCCTCGTGAAGAAGAATTTCAGCCCCGGAACGAGAGCAAATTATCTTCTTGTGAAACAGGAAGATCTTCGTGACGAAATTTTGGAAGCGTGCCACGACGACCCGTCTTCCGGACATCTCGGCACAGCTCGCACAATTGCGAAAATCAAGGCGAAGTACTACTGGCCCCGCCTTGCATCCGACGTCACCCACTACGTCCGGAGCTGCCGTGACTGCCAGCGACGGAAAACGCCACCGACGAGACCCGCCGGACTTCTGCAACCGATCGGTGTCCCATCTAGGCCGTTCCAACAGATTGGAATGGACCTTCTGGGCCGTTTCCTACATCCCGATCCGAGAACAAGTGGATTGTTGAAGCGACAGACTACATGACGCGCTACGCAGAGACCGCCGCGCATCCGAGGGAGACTCCACAAGAAGTCGCCAAGTTCTTCATAAGCCAAGTTGTGCTGCGACATGCAGCCCCGGAAGTCCTAATCACGGACCGCGGAACGGCCTTTACTGCGGAGCTGATGCAAGGGATATTACGCTACAGCAACATGGATAACCGAAGAACGACGGCGTACCACCCCCAAACGAACGGACTAACGGACCGCCTGAACAAGACAATCGCGGATATGCTGTCAATGTAGGTCGACGTTGAACATAAGACTTGGGACGAAGTGCTAACGTACGTCACCTTTGAGTAGAACAAGGCTATCCAGGAAACTACGCAGATGACTCCGTTCGAGCTTGTCTACGGAAGACGGCCTACTACGATGCTCGACGACATGCTTCTGCACGTAGAAGACGACGACATCAACGCCGACGTCCAAGGATACCTTCAGCGTGCGGAGGAGGCCCGCCAGCTGGCTCGAGTTCGTACAACGGACCAGCAGCTGGTGGATGCCGGGCGGTACAACCTCCGACGCCGAGACGCTGAGTACCACCCTGGGGATCGTGTGTGGGTTTGGACTCCCATCCGTCGACGCGGACTGAGTGAGAAGCTTCTGCGACAGTATTTCGGCCCCGACCAGATTCTACGACGTGTCGGCCAACGTACCTACGAGGTGATCCCCGATGGTGATTCCGGAACATCACGACGACGCACGCGGCCCGAAGTCCTCCACGTAGTTCGCTTGAAACCTTACTATGCAAGATGACGGACTTTATTTTGTTGTTCGTTCGGACTGTGTTTTATTTTAGCATCGGGTCGATGTACTCTTAGAGGGGGGTAATGCCGCGAACCATGTCTGAGTTTATTTATTGTTTGTTTTTACTGCCTGGCCACGCCCGGCTGTGTTATCTGCGTTCCAAACGAAGCGCGTCTTACATTCTTTACTTTTATGACGCACGGGCTATCACATTCAGATAAGCAGACTGTTTCGCCCTAACGTCACTAGCCCAGAATAATCTTCTGTGATCTACAATGTTCTGGATGTGAATCGAAGTTTCCAGAAACACTTGCGCGGAAAGATAAAAGCCTGCAGAGCACACGCCGCGGCATTCATTTGACGACATTCGCCTGTGGTAGTCACTTTGTTGACCGCTGCTTCGTCGCCTCTGTATTCTTTTGAGTTGTTAGGGGAGCACAAGTTCGCTCCAATAAACTTGTTTCTCTTTCAAGACAACTGCGTCGTCCTTGGCTTCGTGACAATATTTTTGGTATGGTTATTTCACTTTAACGTTATTTATTTCTTTACTTTTGTTATTCTACTGTTCTTTATTATGTCTTTTGACGAATCCACTCCATTTCCGCTACTACAACGATAAAATGTCTTAACTCCAGCAATTATATATTTTAAGTGCGAATGCACTTTATAAGCGACCCCGAACCTTCCGCCGTCCGCATAGCAACAGCTGCGGGTGCGCGCGCTTTTCGTCTTCCTTAGCAACGGGGGGAGATGGGCGCGCGCTGCCTGGCCGCTGACATGGCACATACCCACGTGGGAGATTGGCCTGGAATAAGTGCGAATGCACTTCTTAAGCGAGCCTGAATCGTCGCGCTCGCATAGCGCCTCCTCTCCCCCCTCGCCTACTCTCCTAAAGCCCCTTTACTACTCTCCAGCTCGCAACACCCTCTCTCGGCGCGCCAGCCAGGCCACTACACTATATAAAAAAAAGAACAGCATCCGGCGCCAGGTTTCCATCTGCGGACTTTGCGGCCGCAGCGCGACGCTCTACCGACTAAGCCACGGACGCTTTTTTTTTCTCTATTGCCGGGTTTCAACTCAAACCATAACAGAAGCCACACAACACAGTATTCACTACATTACAATGCTAAATTGCCAGCCCACGGCTCGTTAGTGCTGGCGGGTTAAAATCTCTTGAGATTCACCAAGGCTTCTAGGGCCCATAACCATTCAGGTTGTTCGGTCTGGGCTTTATATACATCTCTAACAAATACAATGCTCTCAATAAAGTACTCTCTCGCAGGGCGTGCATTGGGGTCTGCATGCCGTACAGCCATTCGAGTCTTCCACACACTATGCAGGCTTAAAGCCATAAACATGTCATATGGCACCCCTTCAGCGTTGTCAGTCGGCAAGAATCGTATGCCGTAAGGCGTGACAGGTAGGGACTTTTTTAAAGTGCGTTGGAGAATGTCCCAGTGAAATACAGCATCTTCACAATCTAAAAAAATGTGCTCCACCGTCTCCGGTTTTCTACACACGCGACAGTTAATACCTGAAGGGACAAAAAAACCTTTTTCTTCCAGCCAAGGCATCACAGTCAATGTGTTAGTGTGGAGCTGAAAAAAGAACGTTTTTACCGATGACCGTACTGGCATAGCCTTGACTCTTTTCAATACGTCTTTGCCGGACCCTGAAGAGTACATTGATCGGTACATAGGCGTCGGCATTGTAATATCGACGAAGTCTTTGTACAATTTCTTACGTGTTACAGCCGTCAAATAGTCCTTCGAGAACCGTACTTTTAGAAAATTAAAAGCCCAGACCACCTCCGGCAGGAATCCTCGCACACTTGCTCCTCTTGTGTGATCCGCCGACACGACAAAGTCCGGCAAGGCATCTCGAAGTCGCACTTGCAACACTGTACGCAGAAAATGGTCACGTTGATCTCTCAAGAAAATAAACCTTGAGACGACTTGTCTCAAGAAAAGATGAGTGAGACCAACCCCGCCAGTCCTAACTGAGCGAAACAAGTTTGTGCGGCTCGTCCGTTCACGCGACGTTGATATCAGTGTTAGTAACGCGCCTTATATCTTTACCGCATTCAAACTACGTCGTCAGCGGCGTGCGTTGGCGACTCAGCGGCGTTATAGCGGCTTGATAACTGCGTGGTGTACACGTGATACTACAAACCCGCTAGTTCTGCATTCTCTCACGTGACTGCGCCTCCTCTCCCTTCACTCCGGTCGGCGCTTCGCAGCTGCGGTGCGCTGGGGTGCGGTGCGCTCCTCCTCTCGAACATACACGTTTATTGACCAAGATTTCCGCAGAGGGACAAACGAGGCGTGTTAAGCCGAACGTGATCACGAGGGGGTGTTAATGTAACTAACGGGCAAAATGCCACCAAACTTCAACAAACTCCCCCTCATAGCATCACCCCGTGCTTCGCACTTCCTCATACTCCCCTTCGGGGAAATGCGGGGGAATTTTTCCGAACGTCCTCGGAGTCGCACAGGGCTCCACACCCAGACTTGGTCACCGGGTCGGAAAGTTACTTGTCGGTGCCGTAAGTTGTAGCGGCGGGCATCAATCGTTTGTTGGTGACGGATGCGTTGTTGCGCAAGTTGTCGGGCAGCTTCGGCGCGGCTAGCGTATTCCGTGGCGTCTGGAGTAACCACATGGATTTCATCCGGAAGCAGCATCGCATCCAACATAGTTGTCACTTCGCGGCCGTGGACCAATCGGAAAGGAGTGAAGTTTGTCGTTTCTTGAACTGCCGTATTATATGCAAAGGTCACGTACGGCAGTATGTCATCCCCGTTTTTGTGGTCAACATCAACGTACATCGAAATCATGTCGGGGATGGTCTTGTTCAGCCTTTCGGTCAGCCCGTTTGTCTGGGGGTGATATGCAGTGGTTTTGCGATGGTCGGTATGACACAGTTTCATGACGTCTTGAGTAAGTGCTGCGGTGAACGCTGTGCCTCTATCGGTTATGATGACTGATGGGGCGCCGTGACGGAGCACAATATTATGGACGAAAAATCGGGCAACTTCAGCCGACGTTCCTTTGGGCAATGCCTTGGTTTCGCAATAACGGGTAAGATAATCAGTAGCGACTACAATCCACCGATTCCCAGCTGATGACGCAGGGAATGGCCCCAGTAAATCCATGCCGACCTGCCTAAATGGCCTGTTCGGTGGATCAACAGGCTGAAGGAAACCAGCTGGTTTAGTGGGCGGTGTCTTTCGTCGCTGACAGTCACGGCATGTTTTGACGTGGCGCTTGACTGTCGGAGCCAACTTTGGCCAGTAGTACTTCTGACGAAGCCTTGCGAGTGTGCGGGTGAAACCCAGATGCCCCGACGAAGGGTCGTCGTGGGAGGCGTGAAGGATGTCGTCACGTAGCGCTGCTGGCACAACAAGAAGGTGGGTTGCTCCTGTAGGGTCAAATCCTTTTTTGAAAAGGACTCCGTTGTGCAGCAAAAATGATGACAGCGAGCGCTGGAAGAGCCGTGGAGGACGCGAGCTGTGACCTTCGAGGTACTCAATGAGCGGCAGAAGTTCTGGGTCCTTCTTCTGTTCTTCCGCGAGGGCTGATGGTCCCAACGCTCCGAGAAAGGGTGTATCATCTTCCTGGTCAGCAGTAACTCGCTCCAGGGGGGCTCGTGATAGGCAATCAGCGTCGGTGTGGCGTCTTCCGGACTTATATACGACCGTCACGTCAAACTCTTGGAGTCGCAGGCTCCACCTCGCGAGACGTCCTGACGGATCTTTTAGGTTGGCAAGCCAACACAGACAGTGGTGGTCGCTGACCACTCGAAACGCCCTGCCGTGTAAGTACGGGCGGAATTTTGTGACTGCCCATATCACGGCCAAGCACTCCTTTTCGGTCGTGGAGTAGTTTGCCTCAGCGCGTGATAACGTGCGACTTGCGTAAGCAATGACGCGTTCAGCACCATCCTGCCACTGGACTAGGACTGCACCGAGACCCACGTTACTCGCGTCGGTGTGAAGTTCGGTGTCGGCGTCTTCGTCAAAATGTCCTAAAATAGGGGTACTTTGCAGGCGCGCCTTCAACTCATCGAAAGCATTGGTCTGCTCAGGGCCCCAAACAAATGGCACGTCGTCCTTTGTCAGACGAGTGAGTGGCTCAGCTATCTTGGAGAAATTGGCCACGAAGCGCCGGTAGTAAGCGCAGAGACCCAGAAATCGGCGCACGGCGCGCTTGTCAGCGGGCGTCGGGAATGCGCTCACCGCCGCCGTCTTGTCAGGGTCGGGGCTGACACCCTCAGGACTAACCACGTGGCCAAGGAACTTGAGCTGTTGAAATGCGAAGTGACATTTTTCCGGTTTGAGCGAGAGTCCCGCTGAACGGATCGCGTTCAACACGGCATGCAGGCGATCGAGATGTTCGTCGAAGGTCCGGGAAAAAATGACAACATCATCCAGGTAAACTAGGCAGGACTGCCATTTCATTTCAGGTCCGACAGCACACTGTCCATCATTCTTTGGAAAGTCGCAGGGGCAGAGCAGAGACCGAATGGGAGCACCTTGAATTCGTATAACCAATCTGGGGTGATAAATGCAGTCTTTTCGCGGTCGCGCTCATCCACTTCGATCTGCCAATACCCGCTGCGTAAGTCGATGGAGGAGAAGTACCTGGCATGGCGTAGTCGGTCTAAGGAGTCGTCAATCCGAGGGAGAGGGTAAACGTCTTTCTTCGTAATTTTGTTCAACCTCCTATAGTCCACGCAAAATCGAAGAGTGCCGTCTTTTTTTGTCACCAGAACCACGGGTGACGCCCATGGACTCGTCGACGGTTGTATAACGTCGTCTTGCAACATTTCTTTGACTTGGTGACGTATTGCATCTCGCTCTTTTGGGGAGACCCTGTACGGATGTTGACGAACAGGTCTTTCCCCTTCCTCTGTCACTATGCGGTGCTTAGTGACCGCTGTCTGCCGTACCTTCGACGAAGGAGCAAAACAGTCAGCAAAAGAAGAGATGACGCTGTGGAGTCGGCGCTTTTGGTCTGCCGATAGGTCCGGGTTAACCTCAACATTAATGCCTAAGTTGGAAGCGGCCTGAGGGGCTGCCGTTGTCGACGTGTGCTGCTGATCGTTTTCCTCCATCGCAAAGAGCGAAGGTTGTCCGGTACAGTCATACTCTTCATCCAGATAGGCCACGGCAGTCTTCTTCACTAGACGTTGGTGTGCGTTACCGAAGTTGGTTATCAGAACTTCGGTCCGGTGGTCGCGGAGCTGCACAACTCCTCGAACTACGCAAACTTGCCGGTCTAGTAAGAGGGACACGTTGCCTTCAGCGATCCCGCAGGTGGCGTCGCTTTCACATTCTACCATGACGAACAGGCTAGCTCGGGGCGGTACTGTTACGTACTCGTCGCAAATGCGTAACGCCGCCTTGGGTAGTTCTCCTTCGTTTCGGACAGCTCCCTGTGTCGAGAACGTTACGAGTAGCTCTCGAAGGTCAACAATCGCACCGTACTCATGGAGGAAGTCTAATCCCAATATTAGCTGCTTGGAACATTCCCGCAGCACTAGGAAGCAGCCAGGGAAATGTACGCCACGTATCTGGATCCTGGCGGCACATACACCGATCGGCGTTACCAGATGACCACCAGCCGTACGGATCTGTGGACCGTCCCATGGTGTTGTTACCTTCTTCAGTTTGGTGGCTAGCTCGCTACTCATCACGGAAAAATCGGCGCCGGTATCCACCAAAGCCGTCGCGTGATGACTATCGACCATAACTGCAATATCGGCCGAAACTCTTTTACTGTCGTGATGGCGCGCCGACGGAGCTGGTGCGGTCAAGTTGTCAGTGAGGACCGCTGAGGTCGAGTCGGGTTCTGAACAGGCTCCGGTGAAGTCGTCGGTATGGATTGTTGGTGTCAAGTCGGGTGAGCGGGTTCGTGGGAGACGTGGAGGATGTTGACCTTTCTGAGCGGCGGCGGTCCCACCTCCGGAGGACGCCGTCTTTAGTTTCCCCGGTTAGGACTGGGGGTCCGGCCGCTGGTCGTCCCCGAAGAGAATGGACGTCTAGGTGACGTGAAGCGTCGGGGCGAGGGCGACCGAGACTCACGGCGTTGTGCGGGCGGAGAAGAGCGCAGGTGGGCGGCCAGGTACTCTTGGATGTCGTGGGGACGTTCACCGTAGCGCGGTCGTGGAGCATCAGGCGAGAACCCCCGTAGGCCCATCTTGCGATATGGGCAATGGCGAAGAACATGTCCGGCTTCTCCGCAGTGATAACATAGAGGCCTGTTGTCCGCCGTGCGCCAAATGGTAGCCTTCCTTGCGTAATGGCCTGGTTCAGTTCGCGGAGCACCGTCGGAATACCGCTGAAATAGCGGCCTAGGCTGGGGTTGTATGGGCCGGACCGTGGGGGCGGTTGGTCGTGGCATGTCCGTGTACGCTATGACGGGAGGGGCTGCTTCATAATACGGAGCAGGAGTGCTCTGCGATGAAGTAGAGGTTTGCATCGCCTGGCGAATTTCGTCGCGGACAACGTCGGAAATGGCGTCGACGTTTCGCTGGTGAGCGGCGACGTGGAGCTTCTGCAGCTCCTCCCGCACGATGCTTCTGATAATCTCTCGGAGATCTGCTGTGCTGCAATTACTCGTGGACAGCGAATGGCAGTTCGAAGTTGCCGGTTCAGTCTGCCGAACGTATTGGCGAAAGCGCTGCTCCAGTGCGTGCTCCATCGTGGTCGCTTCCCTGGTGAAGTCAGCTACGGTGGCCGGGGGATCACGCACAAGCCCCGCAAACAGCTGTTCCTTTACGCCGCGCATTAAATGGCGCACCTTCCTTTCTTCGGGCATGTTAGGATCGGCTCGCTTAAAGAGCCAACACATGTCCTCAACGAACATGGCAACCGACTCATTGGGCTTCTGCACTCTCACCTGGAGAGCGAGCTCAGCCTTCTCCTTCCGCTCGCTGTCACCGTAGGTGGCGAGCAGCTTCCGCCGAAATTCTGGCCACGTTTTCCTAGAAGCTTCATTGTTTTCGAACCACGTCCTGGCGTTCTCTTCGAGAGCGTAATACACATGCTTGAGCTTCCGCACCTCGTCCCACTCGTTGAACGCCGCCACACGTTCGAAGCTGTCCAACCAATCTTCGGCGTCCTCAAACCTCTCACCGTAGAATGGTCTCGGAGTGCGCGGGGTATGGAGCACCACTGGCGGGGCTTGCATACTTGTCTGGCTCGCCGTTGAAACCATCGCGACCCTGCTCGGCGCGGCCCTGGTTGGCGTAGCAAGGCGGCCGAACTCAGGCTGAAGGCCACGCAGGCGCCGGCTGGTCTTGTGGACGGGTGTTGTGTCCACCGAGGCCGAACCAGTAGCGAAGCAATCGTCCGGGTCAAAGTGCATGGACAGCTACCCAGCAGCTCCACCAAAATGTCACGTCACAAAGCCAAGTCCAGGTGGAAGGGGGGTTTTAATGATGGAAGAGCGGCGATCAGAACAGCCAGCAGCCGCAGGCCAGAAGAGAGAAGAAGAAGAAGAACACAGAGCAACCAGGCCGATCTCCTCGCTCATAAAGCCGTGCAGCCGCTTGGCGGCGGCAGCAGCTTGCTAAAAATGTGAGCCCCCGTATACCATGTCATCGTGGCAATATTATGAAAGGGAATTAAAAAACAAACATACCAACTGAAAAGGTAAAATGAAATAATCAAACAAAATTTTACGCTACCCGCACACGCTCTAAAATACAAATTAAAACTTCCGACATTACAAAGGCAAATAAGACAAACATTGTGAAAACAGCCACAGTAAATTGTTAATATACGCAACAATGCATCATTGATAGAATTGACACATTTGTTATAATACTGTGCACGTATATTATATGAAAGTGGAAATTTTCAAATTCAATAAAGATACAATAATCATGAAATACAAGCGTTCCAGCGAAATAAAACAGGGAAGTTTATAAGCCGCCATCACACACTTAAGGCCAAGATAAAAACCACGTAAAAGAAACAAGCAACCAAAACAATATTGAAAAATCAGTGCTCAGACCCTAAAGCCTTGCATCTGCCAAAAATTTTATGTTTGTGCCCTACACATTTATTCGTGATATCACAAATAATGTTTCTTGGTACCTTCACTTGCTTACCCTCGAATTGTTATCGCTATCAAAAAGCAATAAATTCAAGCCCAAATAGCTGAGCGTAATCACTGTTCAATTTGCGCTAAATTTTTTGTGATTTCAGGAAATCGTAACGGGCGGCTCTTTCATTGACGAATGCCTCCAAGGAGAAACCTCCGTCATGTCAACGTAGCGTAGTGGCGAGCGGCCTGCAAGAGATTTGCCTCCGTTTCGACAAAACAGAGCCAAGAGCAAAACTTAACTTGCATAATGCATTGCGAGTAGACAATAGCGACGACACAGGAAGCAGCGCACCAACGTGCTACCAAACATGACAACTTCAATGGGCAGAGAAACGTCTCCACGGTGTCCCAGCACGCATTGTTCGGCGATCACGGGAAGCGTCTATTCATAACCAGAATGGTGACTCGCGCGCGGCCCGACTGGCGCCGCCAGCTAGTCTCCGGCCTGTCGAAATGTTATGACAAGCTAGCTTCACCGTCATACACGACACTTCCCAGCAATGCACAAAACTTGGCCGGCGTATCACGCCCGTGCAAGGTAACGACGAAGCGCATCGTGCCAAATCGTAACACAGCCCATAATCTATACCTATAAAAAGAAGTGCCCGACTGACTGACTGACTGACTGACTGACTCATCAACGCCCAGCCAAAACTGTTAGGTCTACAGACTTGAAATTTCACGAGTTAATTTGCGTCATTGAGGAGGTGCTCACTAAGGCGGGTTTTTCAGAAATTGCCCTCCTAACCGAAGGAAAGGGCGAAATTGTGGTTTCGCGAATTCGTGATTTTCTCGGTCACCCATTCAGATGTCGAAGCGCTTTTTGCTGATATAATTAGCTCCTAGGAATACCTAAAAAGTAGTTTTTGGATTTTGCACTAACCTACACCAGCGAGGTGATTCCGCATTTCGGAACTAAAACGGTGTTCCTAAAGATTCTGAAATAAATCTTTCACCGATTCAGTGATCGAACTGATTTTTGCTAGAATATGTTACTCATACAAATGCACAGAACCGTTTTTAAGGATTTCGCTCTGCGACGCCGCTAAAAGGGTCAAATTGTTTTTTTACAGATGACACGGCTGATGAGCCAAAAAGGCCTGACAGGTTATGTACACGCCTAGCCAAACTGCTCTTTCAGACGGCTACAGATTGCAAGGGCACATTCTGATTACGGTGTTGGAGGTCAATATTTCTTAAAATTTTAAAAATTCCACCATGAAGAGAATGAAAAGCGGTAAAATAGTTTTTCAGATATTAATTTTTTTACCGCCCGCCATCTGAGATATCGAACTGGTCTTTGTTGAGATAGGCAACTTACTCACGTATCTCAACACTGTCATACAACATTTTTCAATGACACCCTCCTAATAGAGGCAAGCGGGATTTCGGGAGAACACTGTGCTTTTACACTTTCGTAAATAACCACCCAGCCAGTTGATATCTCCCATTCGTTTTTTCTTGAAAATGCTGCCCATTTAATTGCCCAAAACCCCCTTTCAGGATTTTTTCCTAACATGCGGATAAGAAGTCCAGCGAGATGTTTTAATCTGCATCCTTTTGGACGTAAAATTCAGTTGAGTTTTCCCGCGTTCGCTTAGCGGTCACCATCTGTTGACACCTTCGGCAACTACGCGTCTCCCGTAGGAGAAGGTGTCATCTATACGTTTAAAAAGAAGTGCCCGACTGACTGACTGACTGACTGACTGACTGACTGACTGACTGACTGACTGACTGACTGACTCATCAACGCCCAGCCATAACTGTTAGACCTAGAGACTTGAAATTTCACGAGTTTATTTGCGTCATTGAGTAGGTGCTCACTAAGGCGGGTTTTTCAGAAATTGCACTCCTACCGCGGAAAAGGGAGAATTTGTGGTTTCGCGAATTCGTGATTTTCTCGGTAACCCATTCACATATGGAAGTGTTTTTTGCTGATATATGTAGCCCTTGAAAATATCTAAAAAGTAGTTCTTGGATTTCGCCCTAACCAACACTAGCGAGGTGATTCCACATTCCTGAAACAAAATGGTGTTCCTAATGATTCTCAAATTAACCTTTCGGCGATTCAGTTATCCAACTACTTTTGGCAGCATACGTTAGTCATACAATTGCACAGAACCATTTTTAAGGATTTCACCCTGGGACGCCGCTAAAAGGGCCAAATTGTTTTTTACAAATTACACGGCTGACGAGCCAAAAAGGCCTAACAAGTTATTTACAGTCGAACCTCGTTATATCGAACACGGGTATATCGAATAATTGCTTATATTGAACTATTGTTAGTTTTTTTAAAAGAATTACATGCATTTTTAATTTTCTGTATCGAACTCGGTCGGTTAAGAAATGGATATATCGAACTCAGCGCCGGCCGAAAGCGCGCGCTCCGGAGACAGGTGGCAGGCTTTCCCGCAACGCAGGGGAGAATAGCGGTGGCGCAGCAGGCGTTTGCGACTCAAACGCATCCCTGAGGCGCCGGTAGCGCCATTTAGGCTAGGCGGCATACGCAGTTGGCTGACTCAGGCTCAGCCGGTTCACCAGTTGGTTCAGTCGTTGTTCATCAGCTTCAGTCATCGTCTTGTCTTGTTTCAGTCGATAAGCTCAAGCCTCAACGCCTTAACGAACTCTTCAGCGTCGTGCGTGGTTTAAACTAGCGGACACTGTTCGCGCAGTTACGTGACTGTGTTTGCAAGGCGCTGTGTCAGCCGCGTGCGGCGTGGTAATGGCGGCAAACGTGAAGAAACGAACGTCACTAACGTTTGCGACCAAGCTGGAAATCATCCGCCGCGTCGAAAAGGAGAGCAGAAGTGCAGCGTAGCCGCAGCGTACAATATACCGCGGAGTACGTTGAGCACGCTGCTCAAGACGAAAGGTGACATCAAGGCGAAAGCGGGACAAAGCCAGCACTACGGTGCACGCCGTGTTCGGAAACCAGCCTTCCAAGACGTCGAAAGATCGCTCCACAGGTGGTTCCTGGACGCCAGAGCCAGAAACATTCCCGTGTCGGGGCCTATGCCCCAGCACAAAGCGAAGGAGTTCGCATTCATCCACCAAGCCGAAGGCTTTGCCGCAAGCAGTGGATGGCTGCAACGGTTTAAAGCTCGCTACCAGATCGTCGGCAAGACGGTTTCTGGCGTAAGCGAGGACGCCAACGACGATAGCATTAAGAAATGGCTAGACGAAGAATGGCCGGGCGTTCTCGCAAAATACGACCCAAAGAAAATATTCAATGCAGACGAGACAGGTTTGTTCTGGCAGATGCTCCCACGACAAACGCTCGACACCCGAAGGGAAAAGTGTCATGGCGACAAACACAACAAAGCCCGCATAACAGTCCTCTTGGGCGCCAACATGGAAGGCAGCACAAAACTGCGGCCCTTTGTCATCGGCAAGTTGAAGACGGCGCACTGCATGCGCAACCGCTCCGACATTCCTGTCACGTACGCGTGGAACAGGAAGTCGTGGATGATGCGCGACGTCTTCGAAAAATGGCTCAAGGATTGGGACACGCAGCTTGTGGAACAGAGGCGCAAGGCGTGCCTCCTCGTCGACAATTGCTCGGCACACCACACGGACGTGCCGCTCAAGAACATAGAGCTCAAGTTCTTGCCGCCGAACACTACATCAAAACTACAGCCATTGGACCAGGGTATAATTCGGGCGTTCAAGGCGATCTACAAGCGAAGACTGCTCCAAAAGTTGCTCCTCAAGCTGGGAATGGGCCAAGACCTCAAGATCGACCTTTTAACTGCCATTTAAATGCTCACAGGTGCGTGGGATGACGTAAAGTAGGAGACAATCATCAGCTGCTTTAGGCACGCTCGGTTCGTCGTCGGTGCCGAGGAATCATCCGAGGAAGATGAAACGTCTGAGGATTTCGAAGAACCTGTGCTCGAAGAGACGTGGAGCGACTTCTCACGTTTTGTGGGTGCTGTGCCAGAGAGCATGACCATCAACGATTTCGTCGGCGATGATGAAACGGGGACAACGGGTGAACTAACCGACGTGGAAATCGCCGCGGAGGTCACCTGCGAGCTGACTTCAGAGGCGGTGAATGGCGAACCTGGCCCTTCGACCACTGAGGACTCCGCTCCGCTCCCAACTGCGGGCGAAGCTGTGGCCGCTGTGGAACTTTTACGCCGCTACTTCGGCGGAATGGAAGGTAGTGGTCTCGCGTTCGTGGACTCTGGAAACCATGGAGCAGGCTGTGGTACGACATGCAGTCAACTCGAAGAAACAGTCAATGCTGCTGCAGTTTTTTTCCCCTGGGAATAAACAGTTCACTTTAACGCTTCATGTGAGTAGTCATTCTTGTCGTTGCCTTTTTAGGGATTGAATCGCGCTGCATTTTGACGCGTTTCTGATCAAATTTTATATATCGAATTTCGGTTATATCGAACTATTTCACGGTTCGCGCACTGTTCGATATAACGAGGTTTGACACGTCTAGCCAAGCTGCTCTTTCAAACGGCTACAGATTTTAAGGGCACATTGTGATTACGGTGTTGGAGGTCACTATTTCTGAAAATTTGAAAAATGCCACCATGGGGAGAGTGAAAAGCGGTAAAATAGGATTTCAGATATTAATTTTTTACCACCCGCCATTTGAGATATGGAACTGGTTTTTGTTGAGATAGGCAACTTACTCACGTATCTCAACATTGTTCTACACCACGTTTCAATTACACCCTCCCAATAGAGGCAAGTAGGATTTCGGGAAAACACTGTGTTTTTACACATTTGTAAATAACTACACAGCCAGTTGATATCTCTCATTCGTTTTTTCTGGAAAATGCTGCCCATTTAATTGCCCAAAAATCAATTTCAGGATTTTGTCCTAACGTGCGGACAAGAAGCTCAGCGAGATTTTTCAATCTGCATGCCTTTGGACGTAAAATTCACTTGAGTTTTCCCGCGATCGCATACCGCTCGCCATCTGTTGGCACCTTCGGCAACTACGCGCCTCCAGTAGGAGCCGGTGTCATCTATACCTATAAAAAGAAGTGCCCGACTGACTAACTGACTGACTGACTGACTGACTCATCAACGCCCAGCCAAAACTGTTAGACCTAGAGACTTGAAATTTCACGAGTTTATTTGCGTCATTGCGTAGGTGTTCACTAAGGCGGGTTTTTTTTACAAATTGCCCTCCTAACCGAAGAAAAGGGCAAAATTGTGGTTTCGCGAATTCGTGATTTTCTCGGTTCCCCATTCAGATATCCAAGCGCTTTTTGCTGATATAAGTAGTGTAAAAGGAAGAGGAAGAGGTCGACGAGGAGCCGGGCAGCAGCCAGAGGAGGAGGAAGAAGAGGAGGTGAAAGGACGAGAATCCGACTGTTGTTTGTCTACTTAGTGAACTCGACCCAATAAAGGGAAACGTTACATTTGGCGCAGCCGACTATTCCGCACAATGTGGGTGTTGTTCAATCTGACCCAGCGTGAAGATGGTCTTCTGGTGGTCAACGGTTACCAAGAGGACGGGGATGATGCGACCGTGATCCTCCCAGAAAAGGTCAGCACACCTGACTTCATAACTTTCCTTGCCACGAAAGCTAAACTGACGCAAGAAGAGTTAGCGTTGAAGAGTAACATCAAGGTGAACATGCGCATCGCTGATTTTAAAGCTTGGATGATTAAGCCAAGTGAATCAGTGAACGCAAGGTCAGACCATCCAGAGGGACTCACGCGTATCATGGAACACCTTGTGCGTTTGCAAGAACAACAACTTCAGCAGCAACAGCAATTTATGTCTTTCATGGAATTGAGTCGTTATCCGTCCCGGTACAGACAGGAAGTTAAGCCTGATTGTTTTGATGGTACCACCTCAAGTTCAGCGGCATGGATTCAGTTCTACGAATACGCGTGCTCCAACAATTACTGGATAACAGACTCTGCTCGGATAAATAACCTACGAGTATACCTTTCGGGGAACGCGAAGAAGTGGTATGAATGGCGGATGGCAGGGAACGCTGACAAGCCCTGGGCCGACTGGCGAGCCAGCTTCATCCACGCATTTGACTTGAACCCCGTTGAGCGTTGGGATCAGGCCATTTTCTTCAAACATAAGGAGGGGACGTTGGTGGATTACTTCTACGAGAAGCGAAGACTCCTGCAGCTTGCCGATCCTAATCTCCCCGAGTCGTTTATTGTACCACTCATCATCCATGGTATGACGAAAGCCGTTCAACGCCAGGTTCTTCCAAGGGCTCCTACCACAGCGGAAGGACTCCTCCATGCGGTGAGGGACGTCTGTGTCGACCTTCTGCCACCAATAGGCAAGACCCGACAGTACGACACTGCTCGGAATGCCCTACCATCGCTCGGCACGCCTAGTGGTGGTCATCAGCCAAAAAACGAATAAAAGAGTGTGATCGGTCCCACCCAAAGACCCCAAGCGAGACTGTATACTTAATTAAATCTGAATCCATTTTGCTGTATGCACCAATGTATGTCAGCGGGCGAGTAGAAAACGTTTTAGTGGACACAGGAGCATCAGCATCATGAGTACAGGACGTGCCTCGCCAGATGACATATTTCCTGGTAGGGTTGTCCAGGTACATGGCTACGATTGCACTGCTAGGGTGCTTGATACATGGACGCGCGTCGAAGTCAAGTGCCAAGGAAGTAAAGTGCTCATAGAAGCATTACAATAGACGACGCGAAGTTTAATTTCATCCTAACCCGTCCTGACATGAAGAGATTGAGGCTCAACCTTTCTTGGAAGGATGAGGTGCTTGTTGACCATCCCACTGAGACGATATGCGCGGAGACAAAGCCGTCCATCAGGCTGGTCACGAATAGCGAGAACGTCTGTTCACAATATGCGGAACTTTTGTGTGTAGGCACTTATCCGCCAGCCGCAGCAGTCATGGAAGTGCCGTTTCAACTGCGCGTTATAACGGCTGTACGAAAAAAGTATATGGCATGTCCTACAAAAAAAGGAGGTGGCTAAAAACTGAACTGCAAAGTCTGCTGGAGTATCGTATTATCCGACCTTCCGTATCAACATTTGCGTCACCTATCACAACGGTTCTCAAGGACGATGGTACATATAGACTGTGCACAGACTACAGGCTTGTGAATCGCCAGACTGACCTGTTCCCGTACCCAATGCCAAGAATAGACGACATCATCAATGAAACCGGTGGTTGCTCTTGGTTCTCTCGAGTCGATCTGTGTAAAGGGTATTGGCAAGTACCACTTCAGGAGGAATAGAAGCACTTCACTGCATTCGTGACTACTTTTGGTACATATGAGTACAACAGACTCCCCTTCGGATGGAAGAATTCTGGAGCATGGTTCCAGAAAATGATGGACACCATCCTACAAGAGCTCATTGGACAATTTCGTGGAGTGTACGTCGACGACATAATAATCTATTCCAGGAGCAGAGATGAGCACATATCACATCTCTCACAGGTGCTAGACGCCCTTAGTAAAGCTAAACTGAAGATTAATTTCAAGAACAATGAGTTTGTTAAAAATTCTGTCGTCTTTCTGGGAAGAGTTTTTGATGGCAATACAAAAAGCACGAAAGTGGAATCCGTCAAGCGAACTTTATAGCTATGCAAGCCCCATGATGTGCATTCTCTACGCGTCTTCCTAGGACTCGCCGGCAACTTCAGGGCATTCATCAAGGATTGCGCCACTAAGTCGAAATGCGTCACAGCATTGACGCAGAAGGATGTTCCCTTTGAATGGACCAAGGAATGCGGCAGCGCATATCACGAGCTTACAAATATAATATCGTCGGACCCAGTGTTGACCCTCCCAGTATTCACCAAACCGTTCGAACTGACCACAGATGCATCGCATTACGGAGCAGGGGCGATTTTGTACCAAAGGGATGATAAGGAATCACCGAAAAGACAGCTCAGGGCCGTTGGTTATTATTCTTACACATTTACCAAGGCAGAGATTAATTACTCTATGACGGAAAAAGAGGCCCTGGTGGTAGTAATGGCGCTACGTTACTTCTGAACGTACTTGGAGGGCCGACGCTTCAGATTATTCACAGACAATCAAGCCTTGACCTATATACTGAATTTGTCCCATCCAAAAGGGCGGCTGGCCAGGTGGGTAAGTGAACTGCAGCAGTTCGCATTTGACATTGCCCACAGACCAGGTGACAAGCTACTGGACGCCGATGCCATGCCACGACTCTACATACCTGCCCCACGTGATGATCACCATGTGAGCGCGCTCTTATGGGATGGCACAGAGGCGATGGCGCTGAAAGATGGTCGTTTACAGGTACCGAAGAGTAGTATACCAAACCTCTTGGCTCTTTACCATGATTCACCTCACTCTGGTGGACATGACGGATTTTGGCGCACATACTATAAAATCAAGCAAAGATGTCATTGGAATACCATGAAGCAAGACATCTCTGAATACGTACGGACCTGTCACCAGTGTCAAATCAGCAAGGCCAAGTTCAAACCCAGAGGTAGTGCAATGATCATCGCAGAACATTCCAAAGAACCATTCGCCACGATCCACCTTAATTTCGCAGAGCTCAGAAAAAAAGGCGAGGGAAGAGGCAGCACGCAAGCGTTCTACTGGCAATGGATCAGCGCACGCGGATGGTCGCGTGTAAAGCCGGAAAAGAAGATGCAAGTAGCGTCATCTCTCTTTTGAACTGGGATATGTTTAAGGACACCAAAACAATTGTGGCCGACAACGAACCAGCCTTTCGGAGCGAGCAGTTGAAGAATTGGGCTCTCCAGCGCAATGTGAAGCCGTGTTTCTCAGCGCCGTACCACCCTGAAGCCAACGGGTTAGCTGAGAGAGCTATACGTGACATCAAGCAGTTCATTTCCCTCTATCCAGATTTCAAAGGGGGCTGTAACTGTGCTCTAGAAGCCGCTGTTGCACACCACAACCACTCGCACACAGAAGCTTTAGTATGCAGTCCATACTTTGCATATCATGGGAAATCTGAGTGGCTGCATGCCGATCACCTCCTAGAGATTACCGATTCAGTAGTACTCCGTGAACAAGAAAGGTGCAAGAGAGAAAATGAAAGATACCGGATCACAATGAAGAAGCATTACGACCGTCTTCACACGGGCAAGGTTCCGGAAATTAACGTTGGGGATTATGTCCTTGTCCGGAAAGGCCTGCAGGGTTCAAAGGCCCATTTCTCAGGGCCCTACATGGTTGTGAAGACTGCTCGCAAACAAGGAATTTTGAAGTACATCTGCTACAATGGACCAAATAACATCGTGGAAGCTGTGTCTATGTGCAACGTAGTGCCGTATCAGCCCAGGAGGGTTGACAACAGAGGGGCGACCTGTGTAACAGGGAGAGGAATAGGTCGACGAGGAGCCGGGCAGCAGCCAGAGGGGGAGGAAGAAGAGGAGGTGAAATGACGAGAACCGGACTGTTGTTTGTCTACTTAGTGAACTCGACCCAATAAAGGGGAACGTTACAAGTAGCCCTTAAAAATACCTAAAAAGTAATTTTGGATTTCGCCCTAACCTACACCAGCGAGTTGATTCCACATTCCGGAACTAAAATGGTGTTTCTAAAGATTCTCTAATAAATCTTTCACCGATTCAGTAATCGAACTGATTTTTGCTAGAATACGTTACTCATTCACATGCACAGAACTGTTTTGAAGGATTTCGCTCTGCGACGCCGCTAAAAGGGTCAAATTGTTTTTTTCAGATCTATGACACGGCTGATGAGCCAGAAAGGCCTGACAGGTTATGTACACGCCTAGCAAAACTGTTCTATCAAACGGCTACAGATTGCAAGGGCACATTCTGATTACGGTGTTGGAGGTCAATATATCTTAAAATTTTAAAAATTGCACCATGGAGAGAGTGAAAAGCGGTAAAATAGTTTCTCAGATATTAATTTTTTTTACCGCGTGCTATCTGAGATATAGAACTGGTTTTTGTTGAGATAGGCAACTTACTCACGTATCTCAACAGTGTTATACAACATTTTTCAATGACACCCTCCTAATAGAGGCAAGCGGGATTTCGGGAACACACTGTGGTTTTACACTTTCGTAAATAACCACACAGCCAGTTGATATCTCCCATTCGTTTTTTCGTGAAAATGCTGCACTTTTAGTTGCCCAAAACACCCTTTCAGGATTTTTTCCTAACATGCGGATAAGAAGGCCAGCGAGATTTTTTAATCTGCATCCTTTTGGACGTAAAATTCAGTTGAGTTTTCCCGCGTTCGCTTAGCGGTCGCCATCTGTTGACACCTTCGCCAACTACGCGTCTCCCGTAGGAGCAGGTGTCATATGTCATAAATGTAAAAGGGAAGATGTACCACTAAAAAGCGCAAAAGTTAGCCGTCGGTCGGCATCTGCTGGGACTTCGTACAACCTCGCGCCTCTCGTAGGGAGCCCTTGTTACTTATAATAAAACTTTACCGATGAGCATCGTTCATATTTCTGGGATAGCTCTTCCTACGAGGAAGAATACCCCTCACTCAGCCGGCCTCCATCATGTGTTCCCAGCGCAATCTCATGCCGAATTCAAGTTGTGTTTACAACCTGGCACTCTTCCTCATATCATATTAAGAGTGCAAGCAGACCAAGCTCCTCCTTCTTCCATCCACTTTTCCAAACCTTGAGCTAACTAACCTTGTGACTAACAGTGATCTGGATGTCCAGACAATACTTCCTCCAGAGCGAAGGCTGCCCACTCATCACATGGCTTTCTGAAATTGGGAACCACTCTCACTTCGCCGGCTGAATAAAACCTTTTTCACTCACTGACCCATTCGCTCAAACGCGCCATCTTGGTGTAATTTGTTAAGCGAGAGTTGGAGTAAAACACGAGTACCAGTCGTTTCACATTACCACGACGCGCCTGCAGTAGGAGCCTATGTACTGACAGCAGGCAGGCGCTCCCGAGTGTGTACCACTTCCCAATGAAGTAGCCTAATATGGCGACTAACAAATGCCAATTGCTGTCCTTTTTATAATGGCCCACCCGGGCACCGCCGGGTACTACTGCTAGTATGTCATAAGTCATAGCTGGTAAGTCTCCTGTCCATTTTCTGTTTTCATCGTTATATAGCTTATTTGAGTGAGCTTTACGTTAAAATTGGTGACGGCGTCGCTCTAACAACAAAATTTTCCGAATGAACCAAACAGGTCTTTTGTCTTCATGGCCCCTTTAAGCGAAGCACCATCAGTAAATTGAACATTCAATGGTAAGGTCCTTTTGCTCCACGTCTTTCTCGGTACTTACGGAGATCTGGGGATGGGCAAGAATAAGGTGTGGGACGGTTGCACTGGGACTGAACTTTGACAAGTGAGCGTAACATGACCATCAAAAACTGCAGAGGGTGTCCTAGCTTTCTCAGCGCCATTTCCCGGTGGGCCATCTCGGCTAAGTATTCCTCCAAAGCCTAGGACCCTCATCGACAACGTAGTCGTACTCGTGCCGCAGATCTCCCAGCTCCAAGTCCAGGGGAGAAGGCAAGTCCGTGAAGGGAACGTGCACCAACAGGTTTATCAGAGCCGTCAGGATTGCGATCACGTTCAGCGGTGCTGCTCCCTGACCCCATGGCGCCGGCCTGAGAGCGTCGATTTCGAAGCTCATAATTTGCTTGCTCGGACTTGTTTGCTCCCAAACTTGAAATTGCTCTCGTGTGACAAAGGATTCCCAGGCTGTTCAAAAGCTATGATAAGTATCCGGGACACGAACAGAGGTAGACAAAGGCCGGCTCTTTAAGCGCTGCTGCTGCATCAGTAGTGTGCTCGTAAAATGTTCTCTCTCTCTCTCTCGCTCTTTGTCTCTCTCTTCTCACAGCAACCAGCGAAGGTTCAGGGGAAAGAGTGTGTGCGATAACTGAATAAAAAAACAAGCTGAATCGACAGAAAAACAGCAAAACCAAGGCAGTCCGGAAACACGCAGCGATCTAGTCTCTAAAACAAGAGAAAAAAATGACAGCAACCATTCCGACCGATGCCATTCGCCTACGCTAGGTGTGCGACAACTATTGCACAAGCTATTTGCGCCGGCAAGAGCTCCCTCCCTCTCTTTCAGGCTTCCGCTCGCATATCCACCTTTACAGCCCCATTCGCGAGTAGGTTAAGGGATTGACATTTCTAATATTTTTATTCCTTTTTTAGCGTGTTGCCTTTATGGCGGGAGTGATTTCCACGATGCGACGAAAGTGATTATATTTCACCATACAATGTTCGGCTGTGCTGTTGGCAGAATATCAGTGTAACAAACGTTCATACTTAAATCATTGATTAAAGTTGCTCACGAAAAAAACTTCTATTTAAAATTCTACGCATGACTCGCAATGCGTTACATTCCAAATGCTTGTATACGAGCTTCAAGGAACTCCGCAGGAGCTACAAGACAGCTACTCAATGGATAGGTTTTATCCTATCCGCTATCCGGCAGCTTCAGAGGCGGTAAATTCTTCGGTGCCTAGAGGGATGGCACTACCTGTGAACGAAGAATATACCGCAGTTTTTTGGACAAGTAGGACGAGGAGGTGGAGGAGGAGGAAGAGGAGAAGGAGAAGGAGGAGGACGAGGATATGGACGAAAAGAAAGACTGAGAGGTTCTGGTTGGTCCAGGCGTAAAGCCCGTTTTTCTAGTCGGCACTGGGGAAGGAGTATTGAGGGGATGAAGAGAGGGCAGGCGAAATGGGGGGATGAGAGCGGGGACGCGCACGCATTTTAGTCCCTTCGTGCGCACTATAGTCGTTCATCTAAACTTGTGTCCTTGAAAGAACGTAGAAGGGCCTTTGTTGCGTTCTGCGAAGTCGATGGATGGGATCGACGTCCTATGATGGTGTCCGCTGTGGAAGGTTGGTTGTCCAATCGGCTGAGTTCAACGGCCAACACGTGTCTCTACGATGAATACTGCCGGCAACGACAAAGAACATTCTCGATTGCCTTTTCAAAACCACAGACGTCACCGTGGGGGCTGCTGGATATCCCGATGATGAAGGAGTAGGCGTTCAGGAACACCACTCCCAAGCACAGTCTACAAAGTATATTAGGCTGTGATCGAGACAGCCCACAAGGAAGACGGCGCTAAAGTAGAGGGTGCTGGTTGTGGAGGCGCGGGAGCGCAAAGTCCAGTGTATCCCACTGACTAATGACGGCCTTGCGAGTGAACTGATGAAGCAGCCAAGCGGCATCGGTCCTTGAGAGCGGACGCAAGATGGGGCCGTCACGGTCATGGCCTGCCCGGACAGCTGCATCCACCAAAAAATTGCCGGTGACTCCACAGGGACTTGGAAAGCCGCTGAAACAAAATATTATGGCCCATTATGATAATCTGGTGAAATAATTCTTCAATTTCTCTCACCAGTTGGTGGAAAGGACCGTAGCGCAGGGCTGCTCGTACAATTTGCAGTGCGCCTTCGCAATAAAACAAAAATAGACAACTTTATTGGGAGCAGCTGCAATGATGTATGGCAGAGCCCCACGAATGGCTGTAAGTTCAGTAGCCGTCGGGCTTGTGGTATCGGCAACAAGGAATCGAATTTTGGTCAATTCCCGTGGTATGAGCACCGCACCTGCCGAGCTCGAGGATGCGACAGAATCATCTGTGTAGGCATATGCTTCCGGTCATTTTGTTGCTCGCGCACTGACTGCAATGAAAGGTGTTTGAGGGCCAGCGGTGGCACGTGGGCCTTCTTTCCAATGCAAGGAATTTGGAGACGAATCTTGATGGTTGCCAGGTACCACAATGGAGATAACGGTGGGACCTCAAACGTGTACTTCCATGGCACTTTTGTCCTGTGCTCTGGGATAATCGCTGTAAATGAATGAAATCTGGAAATGCGGGCAATGACGGTGAGTTTCTTGTGAGAAAGTCACATGTGCGCTCCATGACATATCCCTGTCGATGACCACGCCAAAGAATTTGTGATTCCCGGAGTGAGGTACCCAGGTCCCATTGATTGTTATGGGATATCTGGACATGTGTTTGCGGATAAATGCAAGCACCTTGCACTTGTCCTTCGAAATTCTCAGTCCTTGCTCAAACATTGGCTGCTTTTCGAAGTCGAGCTCGCTGCTGAGGTCGATTGACAACTGAAGCCCCGAGGCAGATGTCATTGGAATAAATGGATACACGGTCATTTTTCGGGAAAGCGTGTACATGCCCGATTGAAGTTTGGAGTCGATTACGTAAAACGCAGCAGCCGACCAACTCTGCAACTTACACGTTACTTCTATACTCGTGCAAACCATGCTGGTCTAGGATTTTCTTGTTGGCAGAAGCTGCGACACGCAGGTACATCTGCATCTACATCTTGTGATCTGGTATCGCTCCTACCTCACACCGTTAGCATCTTTAGCCCTATCTGTCTTCTTCAGTATCCATCTCTGGTGCCAAGCTCAATTCCTTCGGCGCTACTCCTCTTACCCGAATTTCACCTGGGGTAAGACACACAGGGAAAAGCGCGATGATGATAATAAGAAGACACTAAGGCTACCGCATTTACTACATCTCAAGAGGTGCTTAGGTGTCATCGTACTTTTTTGTGTGTGAAGTAGGAGAATAGGAATGTATGGGTCCTCCCTGAGAAATTTACGCACCTTAAAGAGGGTCGTAAACAGAAAATGTATTTGCCTTTTTTTTAATTTTAGCTGATTGAGCAACCTTCTAAGAACATAAATCCAAAATCGTTTCACAATTCATCGCTTCTGGAATTTAGGAGACGCCTTCAAAATGTTTGTTTGAGGCGCATCGCAAGCGACCATACGATATGGTCGGTGGGCAGCGCAACTAGCGGTGACGCCATTTTAAGAACATTTAAAAGCTGACTGGCAGTTCGGCCATGTCGGCTAGTCGTATCAGTGGTCAGACATCTCCCGTTCAGTTGCGGCTGAATTTCATCATGGCGACGATATTGTAGCTGTATCTGATTCTTTGCGAGCTCGCTCTACGCTGACGTGTTGTGCAGACCATAGCGTTTAATACTATTATATACTAGAGAGCAATCTGGCGCCACTGTCTAGGGGAGCCATGCTTCAGCGAGCATTCCGTCATGTACCTGGCAGGCGCGTTCCAATTGTCCTTAGCATGGCACATAAACAGGCTGAAGCGTTGGCTCTGGCTGCTAAAAAGCAACAATATTACTGTAAAAGGCTCATTACATTTGTTTTGTTATAAGAAACGTGATCCTCCAAAAAGATATAATTCGTCATTGATTATTTTCAAGCTTCATATACGATGAACAAGAAAAAACTGTTACCCTTTTTCGTTGATTTTGGCTTTGAGACAAACAAGAAGCCATATCCCTAGCTTAGCCAAGTAGGCGAGGAATGTCGCTAGCGGCAATGGCGTCGCCCACGGCGCCCCGCGACTGCAGCTACAAATTTCCCTCTAATATATATTAGTATGAAACTCTATGGTGCAGACAAGGGTGAGCTATGATTGGCTTCACTTGAGGAGGAAACTTCGGTGAAACCGTAACTGCATTTTTTACCTATTTTCCGATATCGTGCAACGAATCCACTATGTTTGTTTGTTCATAGTTTGTTTATCAAGGTTCCACAGTTCTAAATACCGATACGACACGCTTTTTTTCGAAATCTCTTCACGACCCCTCTAAAGAATCACAGGTTGAATAAGTTAAGTTTAAGTTAGATGACTTGACCATCATGCTCTTTGTGTCGCTGAGGTGACCACGATAATCCCTTAAGCGAGGTGTAGCCTTCAGCGAATAAAGAACAACTGCTGGGTGACTAGTATGAATCTTAACACAACAACACATTGATAGGTGTACTAAACGTTAATATTTCAGAGTGATGTTTTTATACTCAACCCTCGTGAGCATTAATTGCGATTTTCTCTGATCATTTACTCGTCACTGCTTTTGGTTTTTCTTGAAGCCAAATACAATTGTGGCTTAGATCTCGCAGAGTTTGACCTCCCTTTCGGAGGTACTTGCACGTGGGACGCAGAATTTCGTATTTTAAATGGTATTTATCCGCTGCCTGTTCTGTAAACACGTGGTGTTTTTAAAGCACCACGTATCCGCGCGAAACCAATGCGGACTCAAAGCAGAAAAGAAACTAATTTGTACAATTCAAAGGGCATTCCACGCTGCACATACGCAATTGTTACGAGCTAGGCGCTTTGTGCACGAGACAGGTGGGCAAATTCTTATCGTCACCGCTGTCGGTGTAAAAGGGCGAAGGCCGGCGCAGAATGCACGACGTCGAAGGAATAAAATGCTGTTTTGGATCAAGGTAGCGGTCGAGCCAACTGCCGTACTGTCAGCAAATTCTAACACGCGTACACGTACCGCTATGCACTTATTTGGGGCGGTAGTTGGTCTGTTAATTTCGCTTTAAAATATTCTCCAAATGTTGGCAAAGTAAACGAGAGCCTATGTGGTCTACTGGTGACCTTTTCACTATTACGCAATAGTTCTGCCGCGACCTCGTGTAGGTGGGTATTTGCATTCCAAGGTGCCGTTATACTCGCAGTTTCCAACTCAGCGGTTTCCAGGCCACCACTAAAAGAGAAAATTCACCTTTATTTACCTCATTCGGGTTCACTTTCTTTTCATGGCACAGACTGCCAGCATTTGTTGCTTGCTGCTTCAACATGATAGATGTACCATTTCATTCTTCCTCTGAAGAAATAAAGACGAATAATGAACAAGTTACAAGTTTATTCTTTCAATTCTAGCAGCAAACAGGCGTATTAAAAACGAAATGAAATCAAACTCGCTTAATTGCAACATTGCTGCTGCTTATGAGTCGGAACGCGATAAAAAGGCCTATTATTGGCTTTACGGGCAATGTTTTCCCGCATTTTGCAGAAAATCTAGAGAAATCATTTAAACCGTGCAGTCAACGGGAATACTACTCGCTGTTTTACATGCGGTGTTTAGATTTCGAGGCCACGCCGGCCTCATTTTTCCCCCGTGCTGTGCACATGCTCCCCCGGTGACCTAGATCGGTTCGCAGAAAAATGCTTGTTAACAAATTGGCTTCATGCTACCTTCGAAGGCACAAACGCGAAAGAACGAGCACAGGCGCTCACACACGCGCCCACAGACACGCACACGCATCGGTTTGTTGCGGCCGTCATGTTATTTAGAGGCAGGTGAAACGCCGGTGTTTATCTTGCAGCAAAATCTCAGACTACGTCTCTTCACTGCACCACCTCACTCTGCCTTTTTATCACTCCTTAGCTCCTCCCTGTTTAAATTAATTATGTTTATCCACTGCGCATTTATCCCATTATATTTTTTACAAACTCAATACTGACAAATCATTCTACATTGATTTAGATTAGGCGCCGTTTGACCTTACATTTTCTTGGGCCATAAGCTTTCACATACTACAAGGGCTACTACAGTCAAAGTCAAGTCAACGGGGACCACAAGACAAAGTCAATGGGGACCACAAGAAACTTCGAGGTAACCGAACTTACGATTAAACAAAGAGCCCGAGGACAGAATTCTTGCACGTCCACAGCACGTCTCCGTTCTCCATTTTGTTCAGAATATTGACTATCACTTTTAAGTCGAGAAAGAGATAGAGTAAACTTCATTCAGGATCAGGCGGTGCTGATCTGAACAGCCCTGCAGGGTTCAAGCGCCGTCTTGGTGTGGTTTACCAGAAGGGGCTGGTCAGAAAAGGAGGCAGCCTGAGTCAGTCACGTGGGACCCAGAAAGATGCGCCGCTTTCTTTCTGGTATAGACTGCGGCTATTTCGGAAAAAGCACCGGTGCGTCCGCAAAGTTCGTGGTTGGCCCTGGAAAAGCTTCCTCAGCAGTTGCAAGGTGGTGGTTCAGTCCTATCTAAGTTAAGGGATGTGTAATCTGTACAGGACGTGTAGGGTGTCTGGGTGTGCCAGACGAAGTAGTGTGCCTTGACTGTTAGGTCATGGTAAGGAATAAGAAACTCTCTTGCATTCAGTTTTAACTGCTTAAGTATTTTCGGAATAGGCTAGATCTCCGCATGAGGAATGCCAGGTGCGAGGATTTTCACCTTACGGGCGAGCCACTTGGCGCTTTCATTTCCATGTATTCCGGTGCTCATATGATGTCGTATGTATGTTTATAACTTCTTTGTCCTTTGTTACTGTGATTTGCATAATTTTCCTGCACGCTTCCTTTTAGTTCATGAATACGATAACTTGCATAGCCTGTGTGCTTGAATGTTGTGGAAATTTTTCGTTGCGGAAACATATGGCTCTGGCCATAGCCTGATCCTACATGTCTGCTGCTGTGGAGAAGGTGTCCATATTACGAGCAGCTAGAACGGATCGGCGTAGATTCCGATTCCCGACCACTATGCTTCAGGTGACCCCGCCTCTTTCCGCTTACGCTCACATCAACATAATGCATTGCCTGTCTAGGGCCCGTTCGTTCACATAACTTATTATTGAAGGTTGTGTGTTGCCTCCTCTCATTATTTTGTTGAGGGCCATGTTTCTAGGCAATGGTACAAGTCTTACGTTTTGTCTTGTCCCAGTGGTCACGTGGGTTCACGTAGCCATGAAAGGGCCGAGGCAAGGCTTAGAGAGAGCTGTATACAATCCATCTGCCTTCTGAGGATGCATGGAGGCTTTGAGACTTGTAAGATTAACAGTTGTTTTTTCGTCTATGGTGTGACACGTGCCTGTTTTCTCTAACGAGCGTACCACACGGGTTCCATGATAGTTGAGAATTATCCCTAAAATCGAAGCCTGCAGCGTCCACGACCCCAACGGCACGCATGGCGCTGTGCGCTGCAAAGAAGGTTCAGCAGTTCAGAGAGGTCCGTCAGCGAGGTGGGCACCCGCTGCGTGATACAGCCGCTTTATCAACTGTGGCCGTGCCTCAGCCGTGATGGCGCTGGCATCAGTAGAAGACACGATAGTATTTTCGCGTTAGAAAATTTGGAACTTTATCACGAAATGACGGTCATCGAGATGATTTTATGAAGAAATAACTTTCCGCCAACCGATATAATGAGTTTCGGCTCCAAATTATTGAGCAGTTACTTCCATTGGAAAAAATGCAGAATTACCGGTACCAGGATATCACTTCTAAGCGACCAAAAATTGCCCCAACTTCAATGACCGAACGTCGAAAACGCTGATATTCAAAGCGAAGCTGTCTGGCGTTTCCCAACCGCAATGTTAAGCTTCATACAACTTCTCAAAGCCAGCAGATCGATTCCCGCTCGTGGGAATTTATTTTGCCATTCTGCTCACGCCGTCTACTCGAAACTCTTGTTACTTTTCAACTTTGAAGACTGACTGCCATGAGGAGGGGCGCGATCGCTTTTTGTTTTTTTGCGGTATATTTTATTGGCCAATCCCCTGAGGCCAATACCCCCTGAGGCCAATCCCCTGAGGGGGGGATAGAGTCGGGCGACCGTTGTCTGAGAAATTCGGATCTTAGTCTTTCAAGTTATCGGCGGAGTACCTGCCACTACTACCGAAAGGTCAGTGAAGTGCTCGTGCATCACCACGGAGCACGTTTATCGACCTAGGTGCTCTCCATTTCCAAGGCGAAGCTGAGATCTTCAACCGTGGGAAGGTTAGGCCTAGAAGGTGCTGGCACCGCTGCATCCTGTAGTAAGGCAGCGCTATCTAGCCAATTCAGTTCAGCGTGGCAGTCGCAGTCCAATATGCACCACTGATGTAGTCCTAAAGAGGAAGCTACGAGATGCGCTGTGCACGCAGGAGTCGCCGTCAAGCGTAGGAGATCAACTGATGACACTGAACGTGCCGCTAAACTGCAAGCATCTTGGACAGCACGATAACCCATGCCGGAGGATGACGGGCCATGGGAACTAGCTACCACGCGTGCACACCGCCGAGCTAAACTCAAGGAGAATGGGAACGCAACAACCACTACTAAACACCAGGAACGTGAGCTGCTCGGCACTCATGTGATCCGCAATTAACCTTCAGGGAGATGCGACATGTCCAAACTTGATCCTGCCGAGCTCCAGGAGATCATCCATTGAATGGCTGAAGACCCGCAGCTAGCCAAATACTTGGTACTTAGGCTGAGTAGGTCGTCCAACGCACTGATTGTGCCAACTTGCGACATAAAGCAAGCGGTGCGTATCCTGCGTATCCAGAAGCTGCCGCTGTCATCACGGCCGCACTTGCCTCTTATATCTCACCAAGTTCCAGCGAGCGGTATGTCACGTGGAGTAATTTACGGCTGCAGGCCCTGTGAAACATCCAAAACGTTGATGAAAGCTCTTGGCGCTGATATGGAAGAAATTGTTGCTGCGCGCCCGATGGGGCGCCGCGGGACCATACTTATAACGTTTGCGTCGCCATGCCCACCAAGAGAAGTCTTTTATTGGAGTTTTCGTCGCATAGTCCGTCAATACGAGCAGCGTGCTTTGGTTTGTCTTCGATGCCATCGCCCAGGTCACAAAGCAGCAACCTGCCCCGCAGGTGCTGCCGTGTGTGTAAAGTGTGGTAAGCAGCATGGCGAAACGCCGGATGGTTGTTCGAGTAACAAGGAGAAGTACTGCGTGCGTTGTAAGCATGTCGGTCACCTCGCTATCGAGCCTGAGTGCCCCGCGAAAGCGAATTACCAGAAAAATTGCAAGAAATGCGAATTATCCAGAACAGCTACCTACTCCAGTGGCCGGTCAAAGTACCAACATCACACAGGGCGAAACCTTCCCAGAGTGGACTCAGCGAGCGCAACTCCAGTGAAATACTCCGTGGGTACAGTTTGCACAGAAGAAAATGCGGAATCAAACGACGAAGTGCTTGCGACTTACGACAGAGAATGCACGGACATGGAGCAGCGATGCAGAGATTTGCAGCGTGAACGGCAACATAAGCGTGCTGCTTTTGAGGAACGGCTGATTCAACTTCAGCAACAAATAGGTCAGCTCCATATTGGATACAGCCATTGGGAAGAGGATCAAGAAAACCTCCTGCTCACTGCCCAAGATAAAGCGGCTGAGGTTCACCGCAAACGGGGCGAATATGTGGAGCATTGCAAACTTGATGCCCAGCGTTAACATCCGGACATCTCCCTTCAAGTGAAACCGAGCATACAACCGGCAAGCAGTGCATCCCAAACCCAACCACCCAACCACCAGAATTCCCAGGTGATTCATTCCATTCCTGTGGCTACAGAGCAATGGTATCAGCTTGCAACTACAGTTACAACGAATAATACAACGGTAGGGGAGCCTCCCCCTTGGGTGGACCGACTTCTAAAGGCGCAACAACAATTACATGAGCAGCAACTCAACCATATAGTTCAGCAGATTACGCAGCTCATAGCACAAAGCATTCCTCAATGCGTAATACAGCAAGCGACGACTACCACGACACCAGTTCCACAACATGCCACAGAGATCAACCAGCAGGCATCAAATGCAACTATCCAGTAAAGCATCCACAGAGGGCACACCTCCGGACCTACTACAGTGGAATTGCCGCTCTCTTCGACAGTGTGCAGCCGAGCTCAATGAGCTCTTCCGTAGTGTCGGTAGGCCCATCGCACTCCTGTTGAAAGAAACTCGGGGAGATACACCTGGTATTTCCGGATAAAAAGGCTATTTCCAACCCACTATTGAACATCGTGTGCCCAGAACTCAACAACAATCAAACAAGGGTGAGGCACAAGCGGCTGTGTTTGTGCGCCAGGATACTCCCCAAGCGCAAATCGATACTGCTCAATACTTCAGTAGCTTCCAAGAGATCCTGGGTGCACGTTTATACATTGGAAGAAAGACTATGCTCATTGCGTCGTATTACGCGCGTCCTGAGCCCAGCTGCTGCCGCCGCGGGTCTCAAGGGGGCAATGTCGGGTACCAGTGGATGCTCGACATGAGAAAACAGTACCCAGCATACCGCTTCCTTGTGGCAGGAGATCTTAACGTACACCACCCAGACTGGGGATACAGTACGGCGGACGCACGTGGCAACAAACTTCAGGAGACTACTGAAGCAGCCCGCCTTACACTCATCAATGACTTGGAATACCCTACGAGGAGCGGACTTCACGCGAGACAGCGCGATACCACCGTAGATCTCACTTGGGCAGATCATTGCGTCGTTAAAGAGTGGCGCTGCGGAGCAGATGCAATGAGCTCCGACCACTACCCCATATGGCTGCAGTTAAACGCCCGAAGTCTCCGACAGTCCAAGCGTACTACACAAACAGTCGATTGGGATGCCTTCCGCGCTGCTATGGCTGAATATGAAAGCACTCTTTCCATCACTCAAAAGTTGAAGCGCGCAGTTCAGGACTCTACACGCGTAATCCAAGTGAGTGAAGACATGCCGGTACCGGACAAACACCTTGTCAATCTCCGGAATACGAGGGAACAACTATGCATTCAGTACTTGAACAATGGAAGGCTGTTTAAAGATCTTCTCAGGGTACGAAAAAAGGCGGCTGAGGCTCGACGGTACGCCAAACGACTAGCGCGATCGCGGTGGCTCGACCACTGCGCCTCCTTTAGTGAAAAGACTGGTTCAACCAAGCTATGGCACACATATCGTACCCTGATAGGGAAGGCCAAAGCCGCGCATATGGGGCGCAATATTTGCCTGGCAACCAGCCTTTCTTCCGCAGAATTTGAGGAGGAGGCCGCTCGCACATTTTCCCGCAACCCAGCATTCCCCCGGCACCGACTACGTATCAATGGCAACCACCAGAGAATGATGAGGCCCAAAATGCGCCGTTCACTCCACAGGAAATGGCAATAGCTCTGGGGGCAATCAACGTGCGGAGCGCGCCCGGTAAAGACGGGATTACATGGCGCATGCTTCAAAACTTGGATGAAGACGCCAAAATGCAGTTTTTGTCGGAGTTAAACGCTGTGTGGATGTCCGGTGAGCTGCCATTTGACTGGGAGATAGTCTACCCCATTCCCAAGGCAGGAAAAAAGATGAATAACATCAACAACATGAGGCACATCTCCTTGAACTCTACACTTTGCAAACTTCTTGAGCGCATGGGTTTCACCAGCTTAACCTACATTCTTGAGCACGCTGGCGCAGAACCGTACTATGAAGCAGGGCAAACTGGATTTCGACAGCCTGCTTCTCCTCCGCAACTTGATCGGCAAGAAGCGCCGACATGGAACGAAGATCCCCGCCGTGATCGTGGCAGTCGACCTCAAAAAGGCTTCCGACACCGTCCGCCACAGTGCCATTATTGGAGCTCTCCAGTACTGTGGTGCGGGTACGCGCGTAATTCATTTTGTTAAAAGCTTTTTAAATGGCCGCACGTTTGAAATTAAAACGGAGCTAAACCAACCCCGCGTCTTCACCAATACAACTGGTGTACCGCAAGGACCCATCCTCTCGCCCACGCTGTTAAACCTAATGATTCGGAAGATTGCAAAACAACATCGCAACATACCACAACTGCAGCACTCAATGTACGCTGATGATATAACTATCTGGGTTGACCCTCGATGCACTACGCTGAACACGCAGCACGTCATCGACACAATTCAGCTCAGACTTGATACCATTGACAGGTGCCTGCCTCCGACTGGAATGAGTCCGTCCCCACAAAATACAAAATACCTCGTCATTGGAGGGCTTGACCATCTGCAGGCACAAATACACTTAACGCTGAATGGTCAACCCATCGAGCGTGCTGCCTACAGGTGGCTCCGGATACTTGACGTGCCACTCCACGAAGACGGAGGGGCCAGTGAAGGGATCCGGCAAATCACATGTGTTTGGAAGCAGCAGCATCATATCATCAAGAGAATTGGAGGCCGCTTCAGCGGGGCAACAACGCAGGTCCTGCGCACACTTACACAGGCCGTCCTGACTTCCAAGGCGTGCTACGGTGCTCCATGCTTTGCCCTCACGAAGACGCAGTATGACCGACTGGAGACATTACACCGCGAAAGCCTCAGAGTAATTACTGGTTTACCTCGGCACACCCGCGTGGAAGAACTCTATCGCTATTCCCAGCTGCCCCCCCTACGCGCTATCATAACGGAGAGGGTCGAAGGCCACAACAGGAGGCGCGCCGCAACCTGCGCGGGGCAGCTTGTCGAAAAATTGGCTTCCGATCAGAGCGATTCGCTTTTCCCACAACTGCCGGCTGTTCTAGCCCCTTCGGAAGATGTCTTGGTTCGTGTGCCAAAGCCTCTATGTCGCCTACGTAGCCGAAACCATAACCACCATGAGTGCGCCGCTGTTGCTGCACGCGCAGACCTCCGAACCGGCGCCATCTTTACAACAGCAGTCCTAAATGAAACAACATTGCGCGCTTCACTTTCCTGTATTGAGGGCCAAATGCCCATTTCCCGCACAATTCAATTTCTTCGCCCTCCAAGCCCATGTCAGACCCGTCTTGCGGCAGTTCTTCTCTCTGCGGAGCACATTTAGGAAACTTACGGCGCCGGTGACAACCACCAGTTTACAATATTTACGGACAGCCCCCAAGCCCTCGATCGACTTGGCCAAACTCCATACGTCGGAACCACCTGCGACCTCATCAAGACCATTTGTAGCAGATTGCGGGACACACGCAATATAGTCGTTCGGGTAGACTGGGTCCCGGGACACGCAGGCGGCATCGGCAGCGAGACCGCTTGCGCGTGCGCCAGCGAGCACTTTGAACTCCGCTCCAACCCGGCGTTGCCCGTCCCATTTGCACAATACGACCCCGACCCCTCAGAAGCAAAGGCGGCAGCGCAACACGCGTCCAAACAGTCGTTGCGGAATTTGGTTGCACCAGACCCCGCCCCCTGCCCGTTGGATTGCCCCGTGGCGCACAGGTCCTTCTTCACAAGACACGGGCTGGTGCCGCGCTAACCGATGATGTGTTGGCCAAGTGCCGTGCGTATGTGCCAGAACGTCACCAGCATGCCGTCGAGGTTGCACAATCTGTGGCCCCAGTTACCTGCACATCTTGCTCCACAGGAGCCACGCCCACTGTACACCACATGTTGTGGGACTGTCCCGGCCTTCAAACGCTCCGTTTACAGTATCTTCCGCCCGGCGTCCAGCGGCTTCTGGAATGGACAACCCCGCTACAACCCGCCACTGCAAGGCAGATGCTGCTTTCTCTGTGGGAGTTCGCACGCTCCTCAGGCGTCGACCGCCGAATGTAACATTTAAACTCTCTCCCCCCCCCCCCCCCCCCCACCTTCCTTTCTTCTCCATGCTGAACGACGCGTCCACCTTCTGTAATAAAGTTTTGTTATGTTATTACTTGCTACCGCAAAAGCAAAAGAGCCACTCCTTTATTTTAATTATATTAAAAATTTAAATATCACTTTTATGGATGTCTTGCCTCAAATAAGCTTATTTTTTTCTTTTTGCTCAACAACGTTTACAAGTGTAAATAATACCGCCATATTTAGCACTTCAGAAACAGTTTGGCTGTATAAGCCTCTCGTTCAAGCTTTCTTTTGACTTGCTGCATGCATGCTTCGAGCTTGCACTCTCCCTCGGGAGGCTATGCCCTCTCTAAATCACTGCGATCGCGTTGCCACATTTCGTCCCATGAAAGCGTCGGCTAAGAACATCTCCGCTGTTAATATTTTTATTACGTGACTTGTGATTATCGATAGTCGACTCTACTCTTGAGGGGAATGCCAAGAATGCACTCTCCAGCAGATAGAACAGCCCTTCCGCCCCCTGTTAGTTAGTTGTGGTAGTGAGGAACGAGATGACTAGGGCTGGGAGTGGTATCTTTATCACCTTCATCATTCTCCTCCACCACGTCAGTTTGGAGTGGCTCATCGCTTCCCCCGAATGTTGAGATTTCAAACCCAACTTCAAATCAAACTACTGCTCTACCGTGCATTGATATACTCCATTCTGCAATACTGCAGCTTAGCTTGGCGTATGACAAGAATCATTAACTTAAAAAACTACACCTGCTTCAAAAGAAAGCTATTCAATGCATTTCAAATATACCCTTTCTTTCGTCCACCAGCCAGCTTTTTCTGAAATATGACATTCTTCCTGTGTTTTCATTATATAATTACCGGGTACTAATAACGTATAGGTCGTTCACTAATAAAAATAAGGACTTCATTACATGGCTGTCAAAATTGACAGGAAAAAAGGGGCCGCCACCTGCTCCTTACAATGCAAATGTCGACAAAAGACGACAGTCTTTATCGACTTTTGCCAAGTAAATGCCTCCCTTTAGTTTCCCGCTCACCTCTCATGTTGTTCCTCTCGCGTTACGCTAATGCCATGGTAAAGATGCCAAAGGTTTGCCTAAATAATTTTAAATTTACCACGTTTTACTGCTCCAGGAGAAGGAGGGAGGGGGGGAACGTTTATTAGATGCGACGCATCTCTCGCTCTCGGGTATGTCCCTCCAGCGGCGTTGTCGCGGCGTCCGCACACCACCTGCGCATGCGCAAACTCTCCGTTCTTCTCGCCAACAGCTGTGTGCAACGCGCTCTCTCTGTCTCGTTATCATAACAGCTGCGCGCGCTTCGCTAACGCTTCTCTCTCGCATTTGCTCTCGCTGCGCATGCGCAACTCTCCTCCGTTCGTCTCCTCTCCTTCAAGTGCTGAATATAAAGCGGTGAGCACGCTGCGCCGGTTCAGTCAAGTGCGTTCGCTTGACTGCGCCTGACTTTGCTTGTGCTTCGCTTGAGGACGACGACTCCGTTGCTTCTTCCGATGTAGTGCGATGGAAGCAACAGTCCCGTCAGCGAGTGGTTTGACACAATCGAGTACCAGCGTCAATCCAAACGCTGATGGCAACTCTCACATGTCGCGTATGCATGTGCATGAAAAGTAAAATTACGCCCATCTTCCCGCGTATGAGAACACCCGCATGTGATGGAATGCATCATACGCGTTCACAACACGTTTACGCGATTTAGAGAATCAACCCAATGGAAACGCCAATTGACCCCCCCCCCCCCCCCCGATGCGTCGCATCACATCAGGGTTCCCTCGCGGGAAGATGGGCGTAATTGTTATATTTTTCAGCGTTTGGGCGGCACTCCACCGAGGGCTCGTGGCCGGGTGTCTCGATGTCAACGCTGCCGTACGGCGGAGACGCACGTGAACCGAGGCGCCCTACTTCAACGTTGATAGAACCACGTTGCCCTATTCCACGTGCGTTCCAAGCAGAACGTGGAATCTATCTAGTGGAACATTTCGTAACTGTTGCTGGTTTATTCCTTAAAACGGCGCCAGAAGCTTTAGTGGCGCAGGCGACAGCAGGCGACGGTGGAGTGTTTTTTTTCTGCAGTTGATGAAGTGTTTAATTTCGCAAAAATCAAGCATGTATGATTTTTTTATAAAGGAACGCTACAGATATCACTTCCGTATTAATTTTATGTCTTATATTTGCGTAATGTCTTTTTCTCCTTGAAATATGTGGACAAGTATGAACATTACACCGGACTTAGACGGGTAGATTTAGCTGGGACTATATAACACTTGTTTTACTTTGGCCGGGTGGCTGAATCGAGTTACAGACAGACAGACAGACAAACAGACATAGAGACAGACCACAATTTCTGGATTTAAGTAGCGCAAGAGAGGCTATCGAATTTGAAAGTTAAACTCGCCCGACAAGGCACGCAGAGAAATGGTTTGTACCTACTTCCCAGATCACTTATGACACACAATGGCTAACCTATAGTTTGCCGGTCCTGCTTAACAGGCTGAACTTAGAAAAGTTTGATATAACTTACCATGCTGACTCGCGTATTAGACTGCATTGCCAGCAATTGTGCAGCACCGTTTGAGATAACGTGCTCTTTAGACATCAGTGTGCTTCTTGGATTTCTCAGAATGATTTTTTATTCTGATGCTCAATACCTTTTTTGTTGCAGAGAAAGCCCGTGAACTTTTTTTTAAAAGCAAGAGTGTTTAATACGCCTGTATGTGTATATGCCTTTGACATTTTGTGGGAAACTTTATGTATTATCAAAAAAAAAACAGTTTCATGCAGTTCTGCTTACGATATGTATAATAAATTTTTTGGTTACGTTGGCTGTGTTTTTCTTGATTATAGTTATTTTAATTGTTTTACCTATGACGAGTGTCGCACTGCCGACAGTCATGTCATTGTATACAAGGCTGGAGGCTCTGTTAAGCTGGATCCCCAGCTTTTAGCTCCAGGCCCCTCCTCCCCAAAGAAAATAAAGAATTGAGGTGAATTGAGCTGAATTGAATTGAATTGAATTAAATTTACTGTCCGTATTTATTGGACACATCGCACGCCAACGTCGTTCCCCACAACGTGAGGTGGCGGCGTCTCTAGAGACGTGCGCTGCACAGGCCTCACGTCCAGTACTTCGCTTTTAGAGAACACGCATCAGGCGTGGAATATTCAGTGAGCCATCGGCTTCGCAACAAAGAGGCCCCAGGTTCGCCGCCAGCCCCGCCAGATGGTGACTTGCACAAACAGAGGTCAAATCAACCCTTAAAAGCGAGGAGCTGCGCTTTCACTCTGAAACATCGGCACATGCTAGCACTTCTGAAGTCTCTGTGCGTTATAGGGCGTAGATGTCGGTGCAGCTCGAGTGCAGCTGTGGCGATAAATTTTCAGCTCTCTCGGCTTGTTTCCGTTCATACTCGCGATATGAGGTTTCCTGCCGACACGGGATGTGCTGTTTCAGTAATGCCAGAAAGCAATCCTGGCCCGACGTATATTAAAGAAAGCACTTCGCTGTCACGCCGCTTGGGTGCCCCAGTTTCTTGAATAAGGGATTCAGGAGTTTGTAGGGCGCACGTGCATAGCTACTGCCGCTGCTTGACATCAGAAAAAAAAAAACGCCACGCGTCTGCTTTCTTTAATGCAAATGTCTTCAGAAGACACTAGTCTTCGGCCGCCCCTGCCACGGAACCCCTTTATGAAAGTCTGCACCCTTCTTACACAAGGCTTCATTCCGAAACCAGCTTTGAAAGAGCTCAAATACCTTAAAGCACGATAAGGGTACACTGGGTGCCGGGGCACACACGTTTGGCAGGAAACGAAAGACTCAACCTGCTCGCCGGCGAAGCGCTTCTCCGGGCACCTGCCAACTCTGGCCAAACTCAAAATCCCGTGACCCCGGGAAAATTACAACTTAAAGAATACGCAGACAGCAAAACGGAACTTCGCTGCTCCGCACAAGAAATTGTCCAGGCAATAGCAATCCACCATAAGGCTGTCGCAAACGCAAACGCTACTCACACCACCTTCAAAGTATACATGTACAAAGGCTGTATAAACACCTCCCCGCCACTGCGTGGTGAATGCCACGTACCTATCAATCAACAGCACATGTTATGGCTATGCCCCAAGGTAGACAGAAGCATTATCCGCAGGGAGTGGCTGACTCAACTGGCCACGCTAGAAAAGCAGCTATCGCTGGCAGGCTTTGTCCAAGAGACCATAAGCACCCCGCCTTCCGGCAAGACTCCTGGAAGTCCCACCAACGAGGAAATCCAGTGGACCCCTGGAATGAGGAGGCCTTAGCCTAAAGGGCTAATAAATTTTGTCTCTCTCTCTCACCCATCTCTTACCCGTCACGCTCTTCCTGTCTCATCTCGCTCCACTCTCGATAAATTTAATGTTGGTTTTTTCGATGCTCTTAAACTTTTCCTCCTTCGTACTGCCCACGAACCACCTGTTAAACACAGCGCTCACATTTCTCTTTATTTTTTGTGTTTTTCGTTCTACATGTAACAATGTAACAGCACGAGCCCTAGACCGCTGCTGTTCCTCTTATTTCTTACTGTTGCACTCGCTTGAGCCTATTCCGGCCATTTTTAACGCCTTATCATTTTTTTATTGCTTCGATTTCTTTGCCGAGTACCCCCATAGCCAGGACCGTGTGTCACCCTGCATTTCCATAAAAATCCTGATTTTGGAGAAGTACCACGTTTAATCGCTAAAACAGCCTAAACGGAGGTAATTTGTCAGACAGAATTTTGGAAAACCAAAAAATAACAATATTACAAACACCAAAATTCGGTGAAGCTTGGACTCACGCGCAGGACTTGAATGGTGAAGCTGTGGTAGGGAGCATTGCGAGCCAATGGTCAAGTTCCAGTATCGTTGTTTATTTGCATAGTTGCGGTGCTAGTAATAGTCGCCATGTGCATCGAATAGGTCGTAGTCTTCTTCGCGGCAAGTGCTGGATGCAAAGTCATCCTCAGCCTTGCAGACTTCAACCACGCTCAACTGGTGAAGCTTTCACTAAGTAGCGCAAGGCTTTAACTATAGCGAAGCTGTACTATTGCTTTATACGCTAGCACTGAATGACACATTGCCACGCATTTGTACTTAGTGGCTAGGGCGTTGCGCTGCTGAGCACGAGGTCGCGAGGTTCGATTCCCGGACGCGGCGGCCGCTTTCCTGAAGGAGGCGAAAAGCAAGAACGCCCGTGTGTGCGAGATTTCGGCGCACGTTAAAGATCCCCAGGTGGACAAAATCAATCCGCAGCCCGCCACCACGGCGCGCCTCATCGCCTGCGTTGCGTCACCGCGTTAAGCCCTACGATCAATCACGCATTTGAACAAGTTTGGAATTGTTTATTCACATGTTCCGTCAGTGCTTTGCACTGTACTCTACGAAACTCTACGCTTGGCAGCAGCCACTATCCACGCTAGCACGATTCGTCTCGCCATCGGTGCGCCGCTGCAGCACTAATCGGAGCCGGTCCGTAAAAATACACTACAGTCGTCGCACTGCTATGATGCGAAGGGAAGGTGCCGCAATAACTCCCAGAAAAATGCGAAAACCAATCGTCGCTGCAAGCTTGGAAACCATAACGAAACCGAGAAAGCTTGCGGCGGAGCGTTCGAGCGCCATGTCCATGCCTTGGGAGATAGAACGTCAGAGGTGAGATTCGGCTGGCAGCTCTCAGTGAAGGTTGCTTTTGCGCATGAGATCTAACTCTCGCCTCGATTTTGGCGGCACCGGTGATATTTTAAGAAACCGAAACTGGAAACTTGACGCGTTGTTTTCACATGCGGTGAGCGCAACGGTGGCGGCCGACGGAACCATTGAATGACAGCAGAGCAGTTTTGTTCAGCACCTTCGGCTGGCTCGGCTTCTTGTAGAGAACACGTGTGCGATGAATGCGGTGCAGTCCACCTGTGCGAGGTGCTCTTCCGAGCTGGCGTGTTCTACGAGTAAAGGCGAAGCTGAAGCGTCCTCCACGTTTCTGTATTCATCGTTATACAAAAGAAGAGGTCGCGGCGGAAGGCGGATCAAATGTGCGCCACAGCACCTGCCTCATTGGCGTCCGCACTGCCGCCGTACTGACAAGGCCGTGCCCACCCGGTGCAACCTGCCCGAAAGGCTGCGGCTTGCTGCGTAGTTATTGTTCGGCCTTTGACCTCCGAGGAAGCACGTTCCGCGGAAGCGATAGAAAATTGAGCAGCTTATAGGAACAGTGGCACAATAGCGGCCTGTGGGTTTTTATATTAGCATCAGCGCCCTAAAGCCTTGGCATCAAAAACATTAAAATCCTAGCAATGGAATGGTTACAGGAGGAACGCCGTTCCCTCTGACGCTCCTTCGTAAACCTAACGAGTTAAGGTTACAGTTCCACCTACCTTTAATGGAACGGTGACTTTTCTCTGTTCCTCCAAGAAAGAACTAATTCCAGGAACGCCTATCCTTGAAACGCCGTTCCATGGAAAGGCGTTCCGTACAACACTGAAAGAATCCAAGGCCTGTACTAGAGCGTTTCGCGCTATCCAAAGTACTAGTTGCGGTCTTCCAGCTGGCGGAATACGCGGCCAAGCATTACGACCTTCTTGCCATAGTCTGACAAAGCGCCGAGCCGGAATCTCGCTTTCGGGTGGTTACGCTCAGCAAAAAAGACCGATAAAGCTTATGTAGTGTCCCGTCGGCGACGGCCCTAAAGGTCGAAGCAAAGAGACCTGTGCTCATGTCGAAGGGTAGGACGGAACAGAGTGTTTATTCAAAATGGCGTCACTTTTAAACCTTCGGCGTAGCCCTCTGGTGCAGAACCACCAAAGCGCCGAAATGCGAAAACCCCGATACTACAAATTTCCTCCTTGGATACAAACTCTCCCTTGGGAGGAAAACACAGATACAGGAAACATGAAGTAACCAGCGTGACCAACACCCACATGCCCAAACAAGGCAACTTGTGCAACCATAAGATACATTTCTCGTTCGCCTATAATTAAGAATCCCTTAGCCAACACATAAAAACGCAACACAGGTATAGCAATCCCAATACCGCCACACAGCCGAACCCAAAACCAAATACACGCATACCTATATATACTCTGGATAGAGAAAATAGGGAAAACCATGGCACAATACTATTTGCACCCCTTCCTTTTAGAAGATGGAGGAAAAGGGTTGCTGGGCCAAAGTCCGAACCACTGGGTTTCACTCAAGATCACAAAAAGCCACCAGTGCTTTTTTTTTAGGGGGGGGGGGGGGCGCTGTCTTTGACTTCATTTCTCCGGGCACTTCACCACTTCACATTCACTGCACGAGTCACGGTAAAATACTGCATCAGCACTTCCCCGTACCGTCACAACAACTGCAAATACGCACCTTCGTTCAGGGTAACACATATTTCCCCTTTCTTTCGATTTTGTGTATCTTGCTTTTGAATGACGGCCCTACATAGCTCTGCCGGCGTGCCAGCAGCTGCGTTTCCTCGGTCTCGTTTTCGAGGCTGTTGCAGCGTTCCAAAAGTTCACTGTCGTCTTGGTCTACTGAAGACGATAGTCTTTCTTGGGCTACTTCAACCCAGAAATTTTGGTCTGTCTGTCTGTCTGTCTGTCTGTCTGTCTGTCAGTCTGTCTGTCTGTCTGTCTGTGACTCGATTCAGCCACCCGGCGAAAGTAAATCAATGCCTGCGCAATAGTCTTATTTAGTCACAGCTAAATCTACCCGTCTAAGTCCGGTGTAATGTTCATACCTTTCAATATTGTTGAAGAAGAACAAGACATTACGCAAATATAAGACAACAAATTAGTACACATGGGATTTTTGCAGTGTTCTTTTATAAAAAATCAAACATGCTTGACTTTTGCGAATTTAAATACTTCATCAACTGCAGAAAAAAAAAATTAACTCCGCTGTCGCCTGCTGTCGCCCACGCCACTATAGCCTCTGGCGCCATTTTAGGAATCAACCGGAAACAGTTACGAAAGGTTCCACTAGAGGTTCCACGTTCTGCTTGCAACGCACGTGGAGTAGGGAAACGCGGTTCTATAAACGTTGAAGTAGGGCGCCTCGATTAACGCGCGTCTTCACCGTACGGCAGCATTCGCATCGAGACACCCGGTTTGGAGCAGTTGAACGCGGGAAATTTAAAATGATTTAAGCAAACCTTTGGCGTCTTTACCTTGGGAGGAGCGCGACGCGAGAGGAACAACATGAGAGGTCAGCGGGACAACGAAGGGAGGCATTTACTTGACAAAAGTCGATAAAGACTATCGTGTTTTGACGGCATTTGCAACGAAAGGAGCAGACACGCGGCCAATTTTTGTGATTTCAACCACTGAACATTCATCACCAGATGTAGTTGTCTCTGCCGACTCTCTTCTAGCTTGGACGCGCTCATCTCCAGTTCCTTACGAAGGTCCCGGGCCTCCCAAGTCAGTTTTGTTACGTGTTGATCCACCTGCAGCTTCTATGACTGAACCTGTTGCGTTAACTCCAATTCTCTGTCTGCTTGCTTCCCTCTTGGATGCGTGAGCATGTAGTTTTCGGCGAAGTTCTTCAAGCACTTTGTCCAGTTTGTCAACTTCATGTTGGCTCTGTTCCGCAAGGCGCCTCCTGTCTTCAATAATTTTTCGAGTGGCTTTCGTCGCTCTACAAGAGTGCTGTAGTCATGCTTCGTTTGGTTAAGATTTAGGAGGGTTGTAGCTGTTTCACAGGATCGGAGCGGTTCTTCAGTGCCAGAGTCAATCGCTGAGCATAAATGGCATCAATTCCAAGGAGAAATCGGCCTTTTGGCACAACATAAACTAAGAGGGGTTCCTGAATATTTTGAAACCGGACAGTTGCTGTGAAGCATCCACACACTGGTATCATAGACCTGAGTAGTGCCACACGGTACCAGACGCCCCACTGCAATCGCCCAGTCAGGTTTATTGGCGTTGGGTTTTGTCGGCGGCCACCTATCCAACCAATATATTGTGACGTCATAGACACAACGGCGAAAAGTGGCTGACATTTGGCGCTGCCTTACATGTTTTATTTAAAGGGGTCGTGAAAAAAAATGTATTTGCCTTTGCTCCGTTGTATTTTCTTCAACAACCTCACAGGAGCATAAATACCAAATATTTTCGCAATTTAATGCTTTTTGAATTAAGGCGACGGCTTTGAAGTGATCGTGTTGAGGCGCATGGTGGGTTTGTTTTAAGTGTATATAAGGCGAAACGTCTTTTTAATCCTTTCATGTTCGTAATAAATACGAACCAGTGAACTTGTTTGGACTCACCGAGAAAACGATTCGGAATATCGTGAAACGCTCCGCTACAGGCATGCCATCCTTACTCAACTGAAGCTCTGGTCAAGCCCCTTCCGGCGACTGTGCGCCACTAGCAAAGTAGAAGAACAAGGGGGCTAATCTCGTGCTGCAATGGCACGCGTTGTTGTTGTTAACTTTATTATAACGGAAGGCCAAAGGCCAGAGGGGAGGAAGAAGATGAGGTGGGGGACGGAGCAGTTCTTATGACGTCGTCTTCAAGGGATCTCTTCAGAAGTCGTGCAGATCACTGCTAAAGTGCCCGTACTAGGCCGCTTTTTGGTGGCACACGTTCAGCTACGAATGCTGTAAGCCCGTGGCACTGGGCCCGGGCACTTAGTTCCGTTGTCGATTGCCCGTTAGCTTACATTGTTTCCCTTTTGCGGCGACGTATGGAGCCATAGCCTTTACCAGGCCCGTGATCTGGCCACGGCAGCGACACTACCGGCCGGTACCGCCGGGTCCATGCCTCTGCGCCGACAGACTTTCGAATCGCACCTTCCAGGAGATCCCGAGCACGCTGGTGTGGCCGTCTTGCGGGGTGCCGTACAGCTGGGTCATTTCCGCAGGAGGCCGTACTCGGACAGTTGCAACTGGCAGCCATCCCATTCGCGGGAAACAGGAGCTATGGCTAAAAGCATCCTTATCCTGTCCATGGCCTAGAAGTCCGCCCCGGAGAGCGGACGCAGATCGTCGCTCTGGCCACTCGTGCCGCCATCAACTATCATGCTTTCGGTCGTCTCTGGGGATATTGAAGGAATTTTCTTCCCCGTGTTTTGTTGTTTATTACTCCACTCGTTATACCGTTCGGCGCTCCCGGAGTATGAAAAATAATTAATTCGTGTGTGACAGTGACATGCCCGTGCTACCGGCCGCTGGTCCCCATATTTATTGTGCGTATGCGCTTTCTTAATTGGCAGTATTTGTGGATTTCAGATTCTAATAGAGGATGGCAGTATTCCCATCAAAGCACAAACCACCCACACCCGAATCCGGAACCCTCAAAGGTTACCTTTGCATTGCACACACACACAAAAAAAAACGATTTTCCAAGCGTCCATTCCATGCAGGCGATTTCCGGTACAAGTGCAGGGTGCCAGGCCGGGGAGCCACTTGTACAATTTTGTCCGTAGACGCCGCCCGCTAGGGGCTTATGCAGGATTTCGGTTTGGAGGCAGGCGAGCCCGCCAAGAAAGAGAAGACGAAAGCGACAAAAAGGAAAAGTAACCAAACCACCAGAACAAAACATACAACATGAATAGAGAATTTACGCTCATTAATAATGCAAAGAATTCGACATTTATGACGTCGTACTCCACAAAATTTTCCGATTTGTTTTTTACATTTTTTCTCTGTGAAATTTGAAAAGTGCCGAACATTGTGGTGAGAACATATACCGAACCCACATGTGGTTCGTGTGTTGCTCACCCCCACAGAAAATTGGGTGTCGACTACTATACTCCCTAATTCGAAATTTGAGCGCAGCTATTTCGATTTTGCAAAATATGTCGAAGCCAAGAATTCCAGACAGATATATATGTATGGTTACAGACCATTTTTGATCTTCCCATATTACTCCTCTCACTCAGCGCTTTGTTTGCAATATGGTATCTGTGGACGCGCTGGCTGCATGCCTTAATGTTTGCGTTATCGGCGAACACACAACGGCGCGCTCTACTCTTCGCAATTTCGCTGTGGGTTACCGCTACGTAGCAGGTCTCCCGCAGAACCCGCGGCACTACGCTTCCCTCCTCACACTTTCGACACGCTCTCCCCATCCGCTTTCCGTCTGGCTGTAATACTCGGAAGGATATCCAATCGCAGTTCTAAAACTATTTAAATGTGGCCCGATTCACGCCTGCATTCTGTCATCTAAGGCATGTGTAAATTCATTTTTTGCGGTACTAGTTCTGTGTTTACTGTGAAGATGGCCTCTGTCGGTTTTCCAATGCCAGCGCGAAGGGCTTCAGGCAGGCAGCAGTCACCCGAATACTTAAATCGCAAAGATTCCGCTGGTGCCGACTAGTCTACACGTCGCCCCACCGGAAGTTCAAGGAACAGGATGTGCCTTCAAATATCGCAAACGTCAGCATGGACATTCTTCATTAAAGGATAGATAAGCTAATCAGCAGCAAATCCTCTTTCACCCGGCCTTTGTAAAACGGAGAAAAGGAGACGAAGCATGAACAATTGCTCCGCCAGATTTAATGATGGCATTCCAAATGTTTCCTTTAGCAGTGTTGAAAACCGAGGAGCGGGCGACGTAGAGGGAGGACCACTTTATTGTGCCAGCGGCCAGAATTATTCCTAAAAACCTAATGATGACGGCACGCGCCACCTCGTTGCCCCCATACCCGCAGTTCATGTCAGGTTCGTCGTCCTCTTCTGGTCCCCGTCGCTTTAAATATGTAACAAGCAGAAAGGTAGACAGCACTTAACTTTCGTGGCTCGAACTCAAAAGCCCTAAAAACAGAAACAAAAAAATTCAGGACACGCACTTAAAATCTGATGACATCATGCCAATATCCAGCAGAGATGTGTATGCGACCACATTGTGGTGATCATATCAAAACCTCACTTCCGCAACAGATATTTTTCTCAACCAGACAGAATATTCTGAGAATTTAGACTAATGAATTATGCAGTTTTTCCAAAACACAAAGCACGAAACGACTTTGGTGAAACTCTTTAAAAGCTCTTGACAGCTTGCATCAATATTTCTGCCAGAAGGACATCATTCATAGAAAATTTCTTGTTTTGATACATAGCGGAAATAACATTTCCACTTCCCTGAAAATACTACCACGAGCGCGCAATTAAGTGTTTCGGAACAGTTAGAAAGTATTGTTAGACCTCTTTTTATGCATTTAAGGTGGAAAACACCGTGCATTTTGGTCAATATATTCAAATAGCTCAACTAACCCCCCACCCTTTAACCTTAACGACTCAGTGCCCGGGACGCCGTATCCAATCCCTATATATTAACACTCGATGCGTCAGAGTCTTCCTGAAAAACGTCAAACATGCCCTTAAAACTTTAGGCCGCTTGTTAACTCACCGAATAATCCGTAGTTAGATTAAAAAAGTTTCAGTTCCCTCGAATTTAGATAATACAATGCCTCTCATTTCTTGCAAACATGAACTTTGCGTCACAGTTTGCATCTCATGTGAACTTTGCGTCACAGGCAAACGTTCTACTGTTTTGTATCAAGGGGGGGTTACTTCGGCAGCAACGCACATTCAGCAATTTCTTTTAAGGTGTGTAATTGACATTCAAGTTTAGAACTTCACCGCACAATTGGCCGGTCATTCTCACGTTCACAAGTCTTAATCCGAATACAAACTTGTTGCAGCAGTTATTTCTCGCAAGACAACACTAGAGAAGCTTATAATGCTTTCGAGCACTTTCATTTTTCACCTTTTTAAAAAATCGCCGTGTAATTTGTACTCCTAAATCTTTCTCCGCGTAACACCCGTTACGAGGTCCACATTCCTTTCATATTTGAAATGTGTACCCCGCTTCTATTTTCAAGACACTTTGCAAGCATTTTGCGCGTTCATACTACGTGCCTCTTTGGGAGGAAATATATATTTAGCATGTTTTAAAGGGTTTCCAGTTATTTTACGTCTGACACTTTCTGCGTAAGTCACTATTCATATGCTCCTACTTCCTTAAATATGGACAGATTCACTCGTTCTATTCTCACATGGCATCAGAAAACACGCGTGTGATGATGTTGACCGCTTCTATTCCCAGCGACAACGGCCCTGTAAGCAGTTCTGTTATTTCTGTTTACGTTATTCACAGTTTTATCAGACACTGTTAGAAAGCCATGTTCTACGCAACACAGCCTGGTGAAAATTTAAAGCGCAACAAATTTAGACAAAAGACGAATGACACAAGCCTGGTGATTCTTCTCTCGCAATGTTCAGGAAAGGACGGAGCTGTTTCCTCCAGCTGTTCGAGGAACTTCAGAGCAACTACACTTACACAGCATAGTAAAAGGACAGCGGAAAAACGACATACAACGAAACAGAGCAGTCGTAAGACTGCTCAGCTTGGTATGCAAGATTTCCAGTCCTGTTTTGTTGAATTATATTCCTTGCCTTCCTACCTTACCTTTTTCAAGCTTAGGTAAATGAAAGACAAGAATTTACAAATACAGTAAGCATCGTGCTTATTCGTGGAAAATGTTTCACTCCACCTTGATTCTGTTTTGTTTCGGGTGCCTGGACACTCTTTAAGGTACTAAAAAACCTTAATGTATTGTATTTTGAGAAACAAATGTATGCGCAGTGTTAGAAATAACTTAAATGAAGAGGTTTGCAGTGTAATACATTATATTTATTATATTTCCACGCTCGTTTTTTGACGTCCGAAGCAAGGAAACTGGGGACCAATTTCAAGTTCGAACACTCTATTATGTGCTACAGGCGAAGAGTAAAGACGTGGCTAACTACAAACAAATAACACCACTTCATGGCTTTTAAAAGGAACAATCAAATTTTATTAATTGATATGCCCACACATTTAGTACGGCATTTATACAAAGCTCTGAACAGCAACAAAGAAAAAATATTACGAAATTGTGGTTTTTCAGTGTTACCAAAGAAATATTCCAGCCCATAAAAGAATCCATGCTTTTCACAAAGAGGACAGCATCATTGATTCGCGAAGATAAAATGCCGCACTAATTGTGTTAGACTCTAGGTCACGCATGCAAGCGTGCTTGACGCGGGCCTTCCATCTCGGCGCACTTTTTGTACCATTTCATCGTTGTAAAGATGCAATACAAAGATAAGCAACACAAACTTTATTTTGTAATTTTAGTGGAGAGCCGTTATGAAAACGGACTTTACATGTTATACATTCTTTGTCAAATGGCGGTCCACTGTCAGCTCATGCCTGTCTCCTGTCCAAGCATTTGAAAACTCGGTCATATTCAGTCATACATTACTCCAGACGCAGAAGACACACATTGTTCATGTCCCATTCTTCTTCGAGTGTTGCATATACTCCTATCCGCTTACGGTAGAAAGAAAGCAGCCGAACATTTCCACCACTCAGATTCATTATGAGGCACACTCACCGATAGGGGTCGCATTTCATTGATTTTGACGCTATCTACAGGTGCAAAAAACGACCACTCATAGACTATAAATAAGTAGATGATCAAACTAGTACTTAAACATAGCATCTATCACTAAATAAATAAAGAAATAATAAATATTTTTATTGTATTACGAAATGAACACATCATAATAAATAAACAGCACATGACTTGTAAGGAACCATTCCTAGGTGGTGAATTGTCCCTACTCATCGCTGGGACGTTTTCGTTTGCAGCGAGTTGTGCATTGTTCTTGTTTCGGTTAAAACAAAGGAGCCCGAATGGATATGCAGGGTGATCAGAAAGAACTGTAGTTAACGAGTATAGAGTGTAAGGGCGAGGAGAGATGTACCGAGAGTAGAAATGGTAGGGAGAAGTAAAAAGGCTGCAAGGCCTCAAATTCCTGCTCGGTGGATTCGTACTTGCGAAAATGTGCGTACTACAAAATAAATTTGTAGCGAGTAAACACAACAACAATCAACTACTTTCACCAAAAGCCACAAAATTATATTGAGAAATGCAGGCAACATTAAACTAAGAATGCCTGGGCTTTTGTAAGTTTTTATTGTCAGAAGCAAACCCGTGAAGATACATTTTCACACACAGCTTTAATTGAAATAAAACACGACTATTCACTGCAACTCCAGAGCTTATAGGCAAACATCTGGGCAAAAACAAATTTTTGTACAATATTGTCTTTTTTGCTTTAATCACTATAAAAAACGCTGGAAGCCCATTCATTTGTAACCATAGTCGCAACCTGCAAACAACTGTGTGCAAGTAATACAAATATGCCAAATTCGGTGGTGTCATTACCTATTTTAGCAACAGCCTCTAAAATTGAGGCTCTTATTATGCAAAAATTGCTGAACACGACTGTTCGTCGCAACCGCGTTATCGAAAGCATCTACAAATTTTCCCTACACAATACTAGTTAATAAATCGGAAAATATCAGTCATACGCGCATAAAGATTAACAAAATATTAACTTAGAAATACCAGAAAAAGCACTGAGGTGCACCAAAAGATCTTTCACCTTCTCTCGGTCACAATTCTTTGTTGCCGGGATGCTCTAATAAATAAGGGTTAACTAGTGTAAACGGTGGGTAGGCCTCGATGTAACATTGGGTACACAGATTACGATCTGTGTATCATTGTACACTGCCGACCCCACATCCTTATCGTAGCCTGTATGGCTGGCGAGTCACGAAGACTACAGGAGAGAGCTAGGTGGTGAAGGCTTACCCCTCAGCGGCGAACTTGATTATCCTGTTATGTGCGGCTTGCTACATCCAAAACTACGGGCCAATAACACACGTTCGTAAGCCAAAACATCGTTTCTGCTCTCTTTTGTTGTGCTTACGATTATCGCCTCCCTGGCAAATGGACTCAGACCGAAAAGCACGACGGTCAGCTGGCGTCTTTTACTACTGCCAAAGTGTCCTCTGCGTTGCGCTATGAAGGTGTTCTACGTATTTTGACAGCGGAGCTGTTGCACAAGCCGTAATTTCGGTTTAGCAGGAAAAATACCAGGAACATGCGGAGCTCCCCTGAGCGCGTGCCTCGCAGCGACCACCGAGCGTTCCCGGCATGCGCAGTATCTATACCAAAAGAACTGGCAAAAAGCATCAGGAGCGAGAAAACGCCAAGCGCTGGTGAGCGCATGCCTCGCGGCGACCGCCGAGTCTCGGGCTCGCGCAGTGGCGTTAGCAAAAAAAACCCAGCTCTATCGTCAAGCGCTACCCCGCATGTAATGCTCGGTATGAGGAGTATGACGATATCGATGCATATAACGGTCACTGCTACTAGAACAGTTCAAAGCAACTACAGAATATGGAAATAAACAAATTCAAACTTTTAAAAATGCGTGGTGATCTGCCCTTCAGTGCTCACGTATAAAGAAATCCTGCAGTTTAGCTGTGGTTCAAGCCTTGCGCGACTGAGTGCAAGCTTCGTCAGTGGAGCTGGTGGGAGTCTACAATGCTGAGGGTGACTTTACGTCCACCTCTCACCGCGAAGAAGACGACGACCTCTTCGATGCATATGACGAATATTACTAGCACCGCAACTGTGCCTATAAAGAATGATACTAAAACTTAGCTACGCATCCGACAATTCTCACGTACAACAGCTTCGTTATTCAAGTCGGGCGTGTGAGCACAAGCTTCTCTGAATTTTTCTGAAAGTTGAATGTCACCATTGTTTTGCCATGCAGCGTTGTGAGGAATGTATCTTCATTTTATTCCAAAAATTCACAGAGCAGAGAATAGCAAACAATGACAAAATTTATCTTTCGAAAGACAGCCATGATAGCTGCACGAGCAGAATAAAAATGGAGGTATTTCAATGCTTCAGGCGTCTAGAGAAATAGCTAACCACAAGCATGTATGTACGAAGGCGAAGGTTTGGCAAGAGAGTGTTTGGACGCGCTGCTCGGCAGAGCTGCGCAATTGAACAACCCGCGTCCCAAACAACAACTGACTGTTTATTACCAGCCTGCCTTTCGAACATAACTTTCTATTGCGTGCGCATGCGCGCTTCGCAACACACACGAAAGCGCCGCTTTGCGTCGCCACAGTACTCCGCCGCCCACCCCCCCTAGTGAGTGCGTGCACAACGGCCACACTCTGACGACCCACTGCGGTTCATAAGGTCATGCGCACCGGTAGTGTCGTACACCGCCCACTCCGCGTGAACCGTTTGAGTTATTGGGGCTGCGCTATGTGGTCAGCCGGAGGCCCCTGCGAAGATGGAGCTCGAGGTGGCGCAGATTCTTCGCTGTCGGAGTCCACGTGTGCGTGTTTTACGCGGTCCAAGTGAAGCACGTCATGACGACCACCTCTGTCGATCATAATGTGTTTGTCTCCCCGTAGCAGCACCTTGAAAGGCCCGTCATACGGAAGCCGGAGCGGACGCTGTACAGCGTCGTGCCTCACAAACACATGAGAGCAGTAGTAGAGTTCACGGTGCACGTGGACTGGCCGGGCTGCTGGCGGACGTGGAGGAACAGCGCGTAGCTTGCTCATGATGGCTCGCAGTCGCGCGGCGTAGTCATGTTCGCGTACACGTTCTCGTCCCTACTTGCAGCAAAAACCTCCCCTGGGAGGTGAAGCGTTGTTCCGTACACCAGTTCAGCAGAGCAGCATCGAATATCTGCTTTCAGAGCCGTCCTAACTGCCAACAGAACAAACGGCAGTGCCTCCACCCAGTTGTGAGTTGCAGTAGCCGTCAGGCTCGTCTTCAGCTGCCGATGGAACCTTTCCACCTTACCGTTGCTTATCGGATGGTAGGCCGTTGCTCTGATGAGGGAGGTACCCAAGAGCCGGGCGACGCCTGCGAATAGGGCGGACTCAAACTGCGTTCCGCGATCCGTAGTCACAGTTGCTGGCACTCCGAAGTGGCCCACCCAGTGGTAGAGTCATGTCTGTCAGCAGTCATGTCTGGAATAGGCACGGCCTCCGGCCATCGCGTGAAGCGATCGATGCAAGCTAGCAAGTAGATTTTGTCCATGACACAAGGTCAGTGGTGCCACAATTTCAACAGGCACATGGGCAAATCGAGAGTCCGGCACAGGGAAGGATCCAAAGGGGGTCACGGCATGTCACTGAACTTTGCAGCGCTGGCATGCGAAGCACTCTCGTGTCCAGTGTCGGACATCCCGGTTTATTCCTGGCCACAGGATCCTCGCTGTGTATAGCCGTTGCGTGGCACGAACCCCGGGATGCGCCAGGCTGTGCAGCGAGTCAAAAATGCTGTGACAGATGTTCGAGGGGACGAACGCTCGGGCCCTGCCTGTAGAAATGTCGCAGCATACGGACCCTGTGGGTTCTGCCAACCATTGCAGTTTCAAGCCGTTGGTTGAAGACTTCAGCAGACGCCTCAATTCACCGTCACTGCGTTGAGCCGTCGTTAGTGTGGTGAAGTCCACGCCGCTCGGCAGACTGGTGGCATTCCCTGGACTGCACGAAAGAGCGTCGGCAGCATCATTATCCGTCCCGCTGACATGGCGTACATCGGTCGTGAATTCTGCGATCTACATTTGGCGTAGCTCACGTGCTACGTGCGCACCAGGATAGGAGTTCGCGCGCAATGCGTGGGTGAGCGGCTTGTGATCCGTGAGCACAAAAAATTCTTGCCCTTCTACATAATGTCGGAACTGTCGGATACCCGGTTATATGGCCAGGCGTTGTACCTTCGTTCGGACGGGCTCAATTTTCTGGAGAAGCAAATTGGTCGCCACACTCCGTTCACGTTCTGCTGCAACACGGCTCCAATCCCTGCATCGGAGGCGTCCACCATTACCCATTGAGGAACGTCTGGCTGCGAGTACGAGATCATGGTAGGATTTGCGAGAGCTTCCTTAATCATCCGGAATGCTTGTATGGATTGGTCGTTTCACTGAATGGCAGTTGCCTTAGATCCTGATGCCGCACGTACACTCTTAATCTGGTTCCATATAAGTTCCAGTTAGAAAGGGTGATCCATATATTTTATGTGGATCCAAACGAAAGAATAACTGGAACGAAGCATATAGGTGGGTCTTATCTGGAACCGTCAGCTCGTTTTCTTTATGTTCGTGGTTTTTATCTGGAACCGAAGAAATGGGGTCATGCGATGTCGGCGGTTCCGGTTACTGTTCCACTTATGTCCCAGTAAACGGTTGGGGAGAGTGCGTTTGTATATTTTTTGCTCGTGTCTTGTTCCACATAACTCGTGCATGGCAGTGAAGTATGCACTCTTTCATGCATCAACTGGAACAATGACCCGCATATACATTAGGTGCTTCTTGACCCAAGATGCACGTGCGCGTTTAATATAAACACGCACACCGCACATAAAATTTAATGAACTTCGCCGACATCTATGAAACTGCCTTGCAGCAGTGAACTTTCATAATACGGCTAAGGTGTAGTTTTAGTGATGTTCTTTGACAGAAAACGAAATCCCACTTTTTTGTCAACGCCGTACAAAGCATTAAAAATGTCGAGAGGAGGATATCTTAGGCAAAAAAGAAATTGCAGGAACCCATTTCCAGGTGTTCTGCGGCACCCAAACCGCTTTCGTGAACATCGTATCTTTCTAATTTGAGGCGTCAAGTACAAAATCACCAGTGACTTCAATTTGAGAAGGACTAAACGTCTTACCTTTCCCCGTCTGCCGTTCGGGCAAAGCCATAGCTGCTATAGCGCTGAAGAATTCGTGGTGCTTTTGTGAGCACCTTCATAACGAAATACTTGTTGAGGCTATTACATGTTATGCATCTGGTTTACAAAGCTTCGCAGAAACAGCAGTTTTTGTTCAACGCTCAGTCATCCTATCGCTGTGGTGTAGTACGCGCTCAATGGTACTTAGTCCACGTTACTTATGTTGTGATGGGGTGCATACATAATGGTAACCGACTGCGTCACATTTTACACCGCACACATCATGCTACGCATGCAGTTATATGCTTAGAAGTTCGTTTTTGTATTTTGTCTCGTCTCGGCTATTAATTTTCACAAGCAAAAACGAAAGCCTCTTTGCAGAAAGAGAACGACTCAAAACCTGGAGAACTAAATCTACCCCGCGGCATCTGCCTTACATTCTATATATTTATACTTAAATGGCATTCTTATTTCAAATTATTCATTGCAGTATCGGGAAATCCGCAGTGTTACCCTAATGTTGTTACTTGCCATAGTAATTCAAGTTCACCGAATGACCTGCCGTCTCCTGCTGCTCCCCCCGTTGCTGTTTTCCTGCACTATTGGTGTTCATGAAGAAAAACTGCTGGAAAACGGGCAGATGTATTATTACTCGCTAATTAGCTATGTCACACTGAATTCACTATACGGAAGTAGTTTTCTATAACGTGGAAAGGCTTGTTGTCAGGAGAACGCAGTCAATAAAGAAGCGTCGTTTTGTTTTCACTGCAAACAACGAAGTAATGCTGTCATCAAAGTTTATGCACACATGCCGCACGCACTCACGGCCCGCGGCGAGAAAAAATTTTAGCCCAACTAACGTGTTAAATTGGCTAATATCTGAGCTCTTTGTTCCAGCCTCAGAGCCGCACAGACGTCCGCTAAGAGGCCTACTCCCATTTTCCTAAGCAAATAAAAGCAATCAAGGGTGCCGAGTTTGTGATCTCTTCCGCGGACTGGTCACTGGCCACGGCGTGCATCGCCCAGACCACGGAGGAAGGAAAAGTTGGCCGAAACCATTACGAAACGACCGCCACTTCAGTGCGGCATGCCGTGCGCATGCGTCGGCAGCCGCAAGGTCACGCCGTTTGCGTTGATGCATGGTATAGTGGGAAGGCAACGGGTACAACGAAGATGAGTGAAAAACAAGACTGCGTCAACCATTTAAACGACAGCAGCGCCCCTATCTCTCAGCGTTCCCTGCGCTAGTTTTACGTTCTTCTGCATGCAGCGCCACAAGTGGCGTTCTACAGCAGTTTTCTCGATTGCTCGCGTTATGCGCCTGATGTACTAGAGGCATTGCAATCACAGTGGCGGGAACCGTTATGGCAGTTTGGTTGTGGCGTGAAACTGCGGATTTCTTCATATCCTCGGGCTGTATTTACTGTTCGACAAAATGTAGTTTTGCCAGGAGGCTCAAAAAAGGTCAGTGCTGCTTATTTATGTTCTGGTAACGGTTGTTGTTCATTGACTTGTTTATCACTGAGTCCGATAAACATGCCGCTCCCATGCCTGTTGTTCGTGTTCAAGAAACGTTTGCTGCGTGTTTGTGGGTCCGAGTCGGCTTGACATTTCTGACTGCGTACGTTGGCTTGTGCTATTTAGAAAGTTGCTGCTGCGCGCATTTCTCGAGTCTGCATGTCCCCTTACGGTGTGGTGTTGCTTAGTTGTATATTGACGGTTTCTGTTCCAGTCAGCGGTACTAAATCTTCTCGGAGTCGCTCGCTATTGTCTCGCGCGCACGCACTGAACAATTTGTAGCGCCTGTCTTTAGACTTATCGGCATTTTCAAACTTTCGTGTTAATTGCGTTGTGTTGGTCTGCTGAGATCCATAAATTTACTGTGCTAATCGCGCTATTCCGCCAAATGTAAATGTGCGTTCCAGGCGTTAGCAGCAGCACTGCTTACGTTTATCTGTGCTGTGTGTGTAGTTGTTCCCGATTTCTTCCAATGCCTTCGATGAATTCAGATGTTATATTTACACTAGTCAACTTTAGTTGGCTCCCTGACGTGTTGTAAAATGCAAGGGAAAGTGGTTGTCTGAGCAGTAGCGTAGTGACAAAACGTTCCTTTTTTGGAGGGGAAGGCAGGTGGGAACACGCAGAAAGTGTGGTGCCGTTTCTATGCTGTCAATGTCATTGGTAACCTGAGACCTCAAAATAATTAGCCATAAAGCTCACGTGTGGACTATTAGAAGTTTTAACGTCACAAAGTAAGTTCAAAAATAATTCATTCCTGCCATTTTATGCTATCAATGTCAGTGGCAGCTAGAGGGTTGGAATAATTTTTGAAACGCTCAGGTGCAAAGTTGTTGAATCATGATGTGCACCAAACATTAATCCATTTTTGTTCTCCTTTGAACGTAGAAATTATACTGTAAAAGTAGATTGCTACATTCTGTATTCATACTCTATGACCTGTTCAGAAAGAGTCTGTGGCTGACTGTGGAGACATTTGGCCCTCCACTGATAGGTTGTGACAAATGTTTTTGTTCCTCTGCAAAAAAAATGAACAAATTATTTCCATTTTTTACATGCTCCTGCAAAGTCATGGCTGTGTCATTTACTGGCTGAAGACATCTTCGGCATGCTGAAGGGTCGTCGGGGAGAGTGTGGCGGATTATGAATGCCCTGTGGAGCTCATAAGCCACAAAAGAGTACCTTTTGAGTCGTGCATATTGTGCAGATATTCACCAGTTCGCATAGACCAAAGACAGGTGAGCTCAAAGTATGTTCAAATATTTTTATATCTCAAATTGTTTAGCAAGAAAAGATTACCAGGGCTTCCGCTGTAAAAAAGACATTCGACTTTCGTGGAACAAATCAGACATTGTTCAATATTTTCTCGTGCTCCCTGGGTAAAGCAAGGCATAAATTTATTCTCTTATATTTTTGTACTGTTTATTTTCTAGGCAATAGGGCGAAGATAGATCTGAAACAGCTGTACAAGGAATGCATATGGCTATTTTAATTGTATTTGGATCCCTTCTTGGAAGTGTATCATCAGAAGGCAACACATTAAAGTTCTTGCACGGGATGAAATCATTGCATTCTACAAGTAAGTACGCACTGCCATTTTTTGGTCTTTCATGGCGCGTTTTTAGGTAGTTTCTTTGTAACTAATGATTTGAAACTTCTTTTCAGTGACAGCTTGGCCTGTGGCTCAAGGTGACAGTAGCAGCTTTTCGGAACACGTTAGCGAAACTTTCCTGGAAGTGCACTTTGAGACGTCCCTGGCAGAAACACCCGGGTCTTAATTTTGGTTGGGTAAGCTGGCATTTTGTTTTTGCGGGACTCAATTTCTGGGGCTATTCATCCTAATAATATCTCACTGTTAACAAGTTATCGTGAACGCCAATATTGGCCATTGTGTTCACATTCCGCCTATTACGGATGCTCCAACACTGGCAAAAAAAATCCACTATTTTGTATTTAAGTTTTGTAAATATTTAGCTTTTACGCCTTGAGAGTTGTTGCTGTGATTTGCCAGCACCACGGACACGCCCAACGTGGTTGCTGCTACAACAATACGGTGGCAACTGACGATTTAAATTTCCCGCTTTTAATACGCCCGTAGCACCAATAATACTCCCAAATACAGCCGTAGCATGAGTAATGCTTGCATTGGATTTTTACAGGTGGTTAAATAAGGGGTAATTGTTTTTTAAGGGAATTGGTTAGAGCACAGAAAGTGTCGTCTGCAAGAAAATGTGATATAGTTGTGATTTATAAGAAAATTGTGCAACAGCCTAGTTCAGCATTAGTCAGCTCATCTTCTGCCTCATACCACTACGAACCATGGAGGTAATACATATCGAGAGGCAAATATTTTAGGTGGAATCAATTCCCAAAAAAATTTCTGCCACAGTGCGATATTTATGATTTCCTGTGACTGGCCATTTATTTCTTTGCGGTAGACACATCGTTTAGCTTTAAGTTATATTAAGCCAGCCTCACTACAGCATTCTAGGGAGCACATTATACAATACAGAGAACATTTTTTGCAGAGAGAAGGTGTGTAAAATATAATGCCAAAAGGTGATTATAGTAATTATTATTTGATTATTAAACGAAATCTCTCGAGGATAAAAAACCTTATATTCAGGATACCGAGGCAGCAAGGTGGGATACTTTCCAGAATCAGGGCAATTTCATTGATTGTCTGCGGTGATCTTGTTTAGCGCACTTTCACCTTTAGCAGCACTTCCAGAAAAAACCCAAGAAATCACTGATTTTAAATCAATTACCGTGTTATAAAAGGGCCTAAGCAACTCACTCATTTAAAGCAACCATGTAACAAAATAATCTTGTTTCCTTGAAGGTACATGAGGTGAGCAGTAAGTCTTCTCGAGGCCCGGTTCTCGAGAGAAGGGACTGGCGCCATCAATATTGCTCGCAAGAAACACATCACGGATTCGCCGCCTGCATTGTCACTTCAGGATGTGGTCATCCTCTTCGCCGTATATGTCATCTTTTTCATCGTGTCATCATGGTCTTATGGTTGTGTGCCTTTGAAGAGTTCTTGGGACTTTTGCAGGGAGTTCTTGGAAAGCATGAGAAATTTGACAGTGGCCTGGTGTCATTTAAGTTGGAGTCTCTGTTGAAATACTTCAAGTGTTCAGCTCTACTTGGGATTTTAAATTATTGGTAGAGGTTAAAGTATCTCTTGAAAGGCATGAAGGAGGTCAGATGAAAAGCATGAAGGGGGTGAAATCAGATGAAGAGGTTTAAGTTACTGGCACATGCAAGTTTCATGTCAACTGAACACTGAAGTCGTGCCTTATTTTTCATCATTGACACAATGCGCAGGCTGTCTGTGAATCTATAGTGGGTGTTAATGTAGTTCATGGCACCGCATTGTAACGTCCTATTATTCAAGTGTAGCTCATGAGATTTTTTTTCGTGGCAGTGCTGCTGGTGATGCAAAAGTGACAGTGCTTATTTACGGAGATGGCTTCCGCCTTCATTGATAAATTTTAGTACTGTAAGTGAGCTGACACCCATGCCGTAGAAGAATTTAAAATGTGCGTATTTGGCTTGAACAAGTCTTCTCCTTTGAACAAAGTTGCATTTCTTGCTTGGCAGAAGCAGGGTTTTGGTCACAATTACACTGACAGCAAGATGGGAGGGTTTTTATAGCACGCAACTGTGAATTTTACCTAAGGTAAAACGTTGAAGCTGGAAAAAATGCTTTCAAGTCTGCTTTGTAAAACTGGTCCCCTGTATGATTCACCGCTGGCTTGTTTGCTTCTTAAGGATGTCTGACTTGATCCCGCTTGAATCGATGGCGTATATAATTAGTCTGCTTGTTAAATTTTAATATGTGTAACATGCTTCCGGCTACCTGGTTTGCAAAATTATATAAGATTCACGCTGGCTTTCGTGAGATTTCCTGGGATGAATTATTTTAAACAACTAAAAATTGTTTGGTCAAGTAACGTCCCTTAAGTCAAAGGCCTTTTCAGGACGGTCATAAAGTCTATTTTGCCTACAAATAGCTTGATGTTACACTTACGTCTGGTGTCAGGAAACTACTATCTTTAATGATCATGTTTTAATTGTGGCATACTGCCGCATGTGACCACTCGTGTCAAAATGTTTTATCGTTAATCTTGGCTCGAGCGTTGTTTTCCTAAACTCTTGCACTGCACTGTTGTAGGTTTGTGATAATACAACCGTGTATGGCTTGTTTTTAGGCCTTTCCCTACAATTTAATAGCAAACTGCATTTTCCCAAACAGTTATGCGTAAACATAGTATGGCAAGCGCAATGAGTAATTCCGCTTTTGAATTACCTTGGTTTATCTGATAAGACAGCATATTTGACGCTCACTGTTGTATAATGTCTGTGTCAGTGCCGCGGTGGACGCACCCATCTATTTATTTGTGAAGCAGTTGACCTTAATACCGTCTTTATTAACCATGTTTTTGAGTACAAGTGAATATGTGAAAATGCCACTTGGAGCCTAGTGTTATCGTTATGAGTGTTATCGTTATGGTATTTATTGCTTGTACGTTGGTCATTTTCTGTGCAATTTAAAATAGACAGCTATTCAAATCTGGAATGTATGAATACTAACACCCAATAAAGTTGTATAGTATGTTGAAAAGCAGTGTATAAGTCATAATAGTTTGTTTCGTGCGTATTTTAATGCAAGTATATTGTTTCTTTTACATGCAGCTGAAACCCAGAACAGGATTCTACGGGTGAAGCCAAAGACTGTGTGCCGCTCTAAGTGCCTCAGACCAACTTTTATATGGAACTGTGCTCCGATTGGCAACTGTTGGGAACTGTCAGGGACCACACTGCTGCGGTGGTTTCTGCTTTCCAATTGTTGGTATCACTGCGGGTCATATATCAAGGCTGTGTTAAAATGGTGCTTGCGGTTTCCTGCTGATACCAATGCATCCGCCAGCCTGGCATATGACCTCGGTGTATACCGACAGGAAAGCAGAAATATTGGAAAAGTGGAGTCCCATAGACAGCTTCCCAATGCCTATAGGAACACCGTTTTATATAAACAGCTGGTCTGAAGGTACCTGGAACGGCGCACCAGATAAATTCCATAATGATTTTACATGGATCAATGTTCCAGTAACTTAAAGTACCCTTTTATTTGGAACAGTGATCCGCATACTTTTATTTGGAACACCGATCCACATAATTGCGTTGCAAAAATATGTGGTGCACTGTTCCACTTAATTTTCAGGATATGTGGAACACGGTTCCAATTATATAACTGGAACTTTTTTGCAAAAAAGTTCCAGTTACTAAGTGGATCTTACGTGGAACCAGATTAAGAGTGTAGGCTGTGGAGAAGGTTAAGGGTGTTGCCGCATTTCGGGATAAACCTACGGTAGAAGTTCACGAGTCCCAGGAGCTCTCGAAGCTGGCAGATGTTTTCTGGCTGCGGAAACTGCCGTACTGCTTCCACCTTGCCCTTCTGGGGCTCTACTCCTGCACTTGAAATCCTGTTGCCCAAAACGGATAACGTCGGTACCCCAAGCAAGCACTTTGCCGTATTGATAGCGATGCCCTTCTCTGTCAGTCGCCGAAGTACGCAGCACAGATGCCGCTCGTGCTCTTCAGGAGTGCTGCTAGCAATCAGATCATCGAGGTATAACTTGCAAAAGTCGAGGGCACGGACAACGCCATCCATGAACCGTTGAAAAGTTTGGCTGGCGTTGCTTAAGCCGAAAGGCATACGTAGGAACTCGAACATACCGAACGGCGTTGTCATTGCGGTCTTGGGAATATTCTCCGGTGCTACGGGTATCTGATGATATGCTCATTGTCATGATTAAGGGGGAAAAGATGACGTGTCATAGTAGAGCCAGAGGCCGACGAATAGGAAGACGAAGAGAATGCAAATTTCCCGCGAAGAGGGAGGACTAATGACGAAGTGACGCGATGTAGGCACGTGGAGAATTAACTAATGTGGTGGTCGACGAATAGGAAGACGAAGAGAATGCAAATTTCCCGCGAAGAGGGAGGACTAATGAGGTATCTGATGATATGCTCATTGTCATGATTAAGGGGGAAAAGATGACGTGTCATAGTAGAGCCAGAGGCCGACGAATAGGAAGACGAAGAGAATGCAAATTTCCCGCGAAGAGGGAGGACTAATGACGAAGTGACGCGATGTAGGCACGTGGAGAATTAACTAATGTGGTGGCCGACGAATAGGAAGACGAAGAGAATGCAAATTTCCCGCGAAGAGGGAGGACTAATGACGAAGTGACGCGATGTAGGCACGTGGAGAATTAACTAATGTGGTGGTGACCCGTTCGGCGGACACGGGCACAGCGAATGGAAGAGTGCCGCGATGGCCGGGCAAATAGGAAAGGAGAGAGATCAGAAGAACGCCACAGCAGGAAGGTCAGGTGGCACGAGTCCGAGGAACAAGCCGGGGGTACGAGGCCACACCATCGACCAGAGCCACGTCAGCCTGGGCCGGAGTGGACCAACGTGGCATCGGCTCCTACTTCCGCGTCGTACAACCAACGTGTGCTTCGGTGGCCCAAGCGGCGACGGTCGGGCGCCTGCGTACAGCGAGCACGCACCGTCAACTAACGCCTTGGCGGTCCCCCACGCGGCGACGTTCCCGGAGCTCCCCGGTGCTACCTGCTACCACGGCGACGGCCCCGAGGCCAGGGGCTGCTTCCTGCTACGAGGGCTACCACGAGGAGTAACTGAAAAGGGGTCCACCGTGTGGCTACCACGCACAACTACATCGGTACCACCACCACCGGCACCGCGGCAGCGGACAACTACGACTACCAGCGTGTCACGGCCACGCTACGGGTGCGACACATCAGCGCCGGAGACAGCGGTAGGCCCGTCCGCTAGCGACTTGGTATTATATGACCATTGTGGTTAGGATTGTTAACATGGACGTTGTATAGACTGGAACTAGGACGGTTTGCGTTATTAGGGACTTCATTGTAGTGACTTTTGGTTTGGTGTGGTGGCTTTTCTGGATTTTTGTTGTTAGGGATTAGTATTTAGGAATTTATTTGGTTGAGTTCTTTGTTTGCTTTGTTGTTTATTTTGGTTAGGGGTAGTAGTTGTGTATAATAAATGTGTGCTGTGGTAAACGTGCCAACGATTCTCCCGTGTCCATTCTTCTGAGCTGGTCGAGACGTGCCACAAAACGTGACACTCATACTAGATCTATTTTAGAGAAATGGTAGCACCATGTAGGAAGGAGGTCATGTAATGAATGTGCGGCACTGGGTAACCGCCTGATACGGTTACCCGGTTCAGCTCTCGATTGTCCCCGCAAGGGCGCCAATCACCGTCTGTCGATTTGGGGACCATGTGAAGAGGTGACGCATATGGGCTGGATGAAGGACGTACTATCCCGAGTTCCATCATGTGTTCAAACACCTGTCGGGCCAGCCGTAGCTTCTCGCGTGACAGGCGCCGTAGTTGCGCATAGACCGGTGGTCCTGTGGTTTCGATGTGATGCTGGACGACGTGCATTATTTCAGGAAATGTCTGTGGCTGTCGCGTCAGCTCTGGGAACTGGGAGCATTGCCGTGGCGTACGCTTCTCCAGACGGACTAAGCAAGGTCGGGCTGATAGTGGGGTGCCAACACGGCGCGCCTTGTACCACTCCCAGAGAAACAGAATCTTGAACCCGTTTGTTGGATACGTCGACTAACGGGCCAAAGAACTGGAGAAAGATCGCGCCTAATATAGCGAATTTGACATCGGCAGCTATGAACACCCAGCTAGACGTTCGGCCGAAACGTACGTACAGCGAGAGTGAACGATGACCCTATGCTGTTATCCCCGTGTTGTTGACAGATTCCAAGGGTGATGCACTAGGTTTCTTTTTTTCGGCTTGTGACGCCGGTATAACGCTCGCCTCGGCACCTGTGTCGACTAAAAAACGTACTCCGTTGTTGCTGTCAGTAACAAAGAATACCGAGGGACGACTTGGAGGCAACGTAGTAGGACTGGTCGCCCTCAGTGCTTGCCGCGGCTGTTTCTGGAGTGCGCGCATGGTGGAACATATTTACGGGCACTATTTCCGAACCTCCGATGATACCAGCATACATGCTGATGCTGCGTTTGTGATAGCGGCGTGTTAGGGTGGGTTATCGTTTTCGCCCTTCTGCCTGCGTGCAAAGCTGATACCGTTTCGGCGAGTCCAGAAATCTCCTCACGCACCTTTTGAAGTTCGTCTCGAGACTGTTGTGCTTGCACGGCATCCAGGGGTGTAGGCGAGGTTATCGCTACCAGTTGGTCGGCAAGCTCGGTGGTTAAATCTTTGTGCTCTGAGGTCACGACGGCCATGCAGACGCCTGAAGGCAACTTTTGCAAAAAAATTTCTCTGAGCAATGCTCCGTCTAGCGTGGTTGTTGTCTCGCCGAGAAACTGTTGCATGTGCCCCAAAAGTTGGCCAGGAGTATGGTCTCCGAGTTCCGTGTCGCGAAGCAATTGCTGCAGTCGTTGTGGTTCGGAGGGCGTAACTCGGCGAACAAGGGATTCTTTTAGCGTTGCATATGCATTTTTAACAGGTGATCCAAGCAAAAGATTCCTTACTTCACTGGCTATGGCGGGCGGCAGACTGCTGACTACGTAGTGGCATTTCGTAAGGTCTGTGGTGATGCGTCTGGCTGTGAACTGCGATTCCACTTGTATGAGCCAAAGTGTGGGGTCCGCCGTCCAAAAGGGGGCAGCTTACCGTCGACTGCGGAGGCTGTCGGAGGTGCGTCTGTCATGGAAGTTGAAGCCATATTGCGGCTGGTTCAACACTACCGTGGCAGCGTCTTAATTTCGGGTCACCAATTGTTAGACGGGCTGCTCGGCAGAGCGGCGCAAGTGAACAACCCGCGTCCCAAACAACAACTGACTGTTTATTATAAGCCTTCTTCTCGAAGATAACTTTCTCTTGCGTCCGCATGCGCTCTCTGCACAACACACCAAAGCGCCGCTTTACGTCACCACAAGAGAAGTGAATCACTCAACACATTTTGGATCTCCGCACACCATATCGGAGGCAATTTTCTCTGTTTAGTAGACGGCTTCAGCTGTGATGGGCTGTGAAGCCCCGTAACTGTTGTCGTGGCTATTTTAATTAAGCGCTTGCCGGCTACCCTGCCTCTGCCAACGCATATCTGATCTTATTTCGCCGAATTCTCGTAGAGCTGAGTGCGACTATAGCGCAGAAATGGGCTAATATAGTGGTGCAGCCACCACTCCTCGGTAATGATTGTGCTGACAAATCAGAATCAGACAAAGTGTTTATTTGTTCAATGGCAATGTGTACTTGAGTGACCATATAGAAGGAGGTCTAAGAGCCGAGGGCTGAAAGGGGACCGCCTGTAAGTAAGCGCACAATCAATGGTACATGAAATATTGGCAGTAGATAAAATAAGTAAACAAAATCAACACATAGTCAGAAGTAACAGAAGCCAGGCAGTTGCAAATGAACAATAAAAAGTGCTAATGTGGTTTCGACTGCAGATAAAATTCAAGAAGAGCCGTTTTAAATACATGTTACGACGAAGGGAGATTAACGTTAGTTGGCAGGGAATTCCAAAGCACGAGAGCTGCAAAGTGGGCAGCTTGTTTTCCATAATTAGAGTGGGTGATAGGTAAGAGCAAGTTATGATTAGAGGCAAACCTAGTGGAATTTACGTTAACAAGACTTGGCCGAGCGAAAACATTCAATGGAATCATGTTATTTAGTGACCTAAACAACAGGATTTTTAGATTATATTTGAATAATTCAATGATAGAAAATATACTCAACTGCCGAAGCAGTGAAGGAGCATGGGTACGAAATGAACTATAAGTTAATATGCGAATGGCCTGATTTTGGATATGTTATAATGGAATCAAATGAGTGGGGTACGTGTTACCTCATGAAAATAAGGAGTACGCAAAACGGGTGTGCATAAAAGCATAGTAAAGGGAAAGTAAGGTGGATACACTGAAAAAAAATGGCGTGCTTTCAGTAATATCCTGATACCATGAGGAGCTTTTGTCCTTATATATGTAATGTTCTGAGTATATGTTACATGACTATCAAGAACTGCTCCAAGAAACATGCATTGATTGGCTACTTGGATGGTGTGATTGCTAATGCTTATTATTAGTTTATATAAGGTGCCGCTGACTGGAATGGAAGATCATGAACATTGTTGTAGATGCGTTGATATGCAAATACTTTTGGCAACACGATAGCAAAATGTTGGTAATGTCAGGGATACGTTTTGCTGACGGGGAATAAGACTTTTGTCAGTAGCTAATATTGTAGTATCGTCTGCGTACAAGATGAGTTCAGAGTTAGAAACACAATTAGGCAGGTCATTGATGTATATCCATGTGCTCCAATGTAACTCCGCAGGAAGCAACGGCTCGGAAAAAGAGGTGTTGCGCGTATCGTTTGAATGTTTTTAGAATAAATTATATAGGGCTATAATTGTTTTTTTCGTGGGCCTACTCCTACTGGAACAACAAGCTCCCAAGAGCTTTGAACAGCGGTTGTGCCTCATTGCTGGATTTTAGACAACCTTAAAGGGGCCCTGAAAGGCATTTTGAGCACACTAAATGAAGTAGCGCAATCGTTAGATTGGGTCGTCAAGGTCATCTGGGTAAGTATTACTCTTTTACGCGCAGCGCAAAGCTCACACTTTTGTTGCAAAGTTTGTCGCTTTTTTCTCACCCTTTCCTTCGTGTTTTTGGACGCCGCCATCTTCACATGTCTACATCATCGATTCCCAGATGTTCGTCATGAGCTAGACATCCTGCTATTGGGCGGCGTTTTCACGCACTTCCGGCAAAGAGATCAGTCGTCTGCTCAGCGTCGGCTCGCCGGCTGATCTGCCAGCGGAGTGCCGGAGTGCATGGACATTTTACGACAAACGAAACAAGTGTAAAGAAGCGCTTAACCGTTTGTATTGAATGCAACATGTAAATAACACGACATGGATATTCTCTTACCTGAGTATGTTCCATAAAGAAAGCGTTGAAGCCCCGGGGAACATCTTCCGTGCAATCGCAGAGAACGCCCTGAGCCGAATGCCCGGATTTGACGCACACCTTTTTATTCAACTTCAAAACAATCCAGAGATGCGTTTCGAACGAACACAACGTCACAACATGCGTTGCATGTCTGAACCGCGATTGACAGACGATGGGTTTCCTCCTCCTGCCCGTCGTAAATTTGGCACTCCCCTCGCGCGCGGTTTGCGGGGACGAAAAGCAAGTCACTTAAGTCTGGCGAACAAGCCGAGATGGCTTTTAGCCATGCACACTGCACATACCCAATGCGAGGTTGAGTCGTACGTTGCCCGAGAAAGATAATCCAGACCATATGAAGCACTATCCACCCGCAGAAGCACAACGTCGCATTTCATCGCGAAACAAAGGCGTCCACAACACACACCATCGCCTCCTGTAATATCAAACGCAACTCGCACTTCCCAATGGGAGTGAGTGGTACGCCTGCAGTGCCCACATGTCGCGAGGTTGGGCCCCGAGCTGAACCGGGATCACGCAACCGTAATTGACTTCTGGAGTGGTTTGTGCCTTGTTGCCAAGCCAACCGATGTTTGAGATTGTCAAAGAAATGGCGCTCGCTCCAGCTCTAGAAAGCTCAGAGTCGCGCCGGAGCATGTTTTGCCAACATTGCCGCTCTCCACCACGTGTCGCCCCAAGCTGAACTGGTCACATGATTGAAGCGTTTTGTGCACGGGTTCTGTATCGGTTTAAAATGTCTTTTTCACATGCCACCGGCAGGAATTACGACCGCCGCAAAATAAGACCCGGCACCAGCGGGGCCACATCTGATAAGGCGCTTTTTGGATAAACAGTGCGCGGTGCATGAAAGGGACCATGCGCACGATCGTCCCCGAGTGGCTGCGAGTTCGCCGCGGATAAAAAGTCGCGTGCCGCCGATAGCAACTCCTGCAACGTACAGCGCGAAAGGGCATGGCCAGGCCGCCGCACAAATGCAGCCAGATTTTTCGTTCGCTTTTCCAGCCTTGAGCGGAGTGCGGGGTCCATGGTGTCAACAAAGCTTGCCCGTAGCAGACGGCAGTCTAGGAGTGCCATAGCGGAAGTACGTCATCGCTGAGGAGCGCACCATCATGGGAGGGAAGGCTTGCGCGCCGTCAACAGCGAAAGGAGGAGGAAACGCGGCGCGACGATAATGCGTGGTTTTTGATTTACGATTTCTCAGCTAATACTCACCGCTTTAACAAAATTCTTGCGGAAGGAGATTGCTAATACATTGCTTTATTCGGTTACATGTACATCCATGCATCGGCGGAAGGTATTTCAGGACCCCTTTAAATATGGGCTTACCAACACGTGAGGTGCCAACGTGAGGTTGAGTGCAAGAGAAATACAAAAATTACTCCCACCTCCCCTCGCGGGTACCCCTGTGTAGATGCGACGCATAGGGGGTTCCGTTGTTGTTTCCGTTAGGTTGATTCTCCCATCGCGTGAAACGTGCCGTGAACCCCCTGCCGCGGCTATGACGCAACGTGGAGCGGCTATGACGCAGCACAATCCAACACAGTCCACTTTAATCCAATCCAATCCAATTCAATCCAAGCCAAGCCAAGCCAATCCAATCGAATCCAATCCAATGCCCCTCACGAGAGAGTGTTCGCTATCGGAGAGGAGAGGGGGTGAGCGGCGGAGAGCGCAGCTCGCACGGCGAGGAGAATGGCAGCTCGCGCGGCGAGGAGAATGGGGGAGGGGTGTGGACGGACAACGGCAACGCCGTATGGAGGGACAAGGCAAGTGAATGAGATGCCATCGCATCTAAAAGCTGCAAATTCGATTGGCTTATTTCCAGCTAATGACAACATAACGAGTGAGGGAGACCTCACGGAAATTACCAGTGGCGCAAGTTCCGTCTATCCATTGTCAATATTTGTAGAGTTTAAATGGATTGCGTTAATTTTATTACTTGCGTAAAGGCTTACAGCATAAGTTCACCCAGTCCTCAGAGAACAAAACAAAATTATGAGAAATGAGGGAGCCTGTGTCCGATAGTTGCCACACAGGTGAGATCACCGGTAATTTTTTTTGCTGCTGCTAGTGTTTCGCAACGCCACACTAACTGTCAGAAACAGCGTCTTGTTTAGGTCGGAGCATAGGCCCCTTTGATGTTTGACACACTTGGTATTTCCTATGTGCCAAGGGCAAGGCCGCAGCCCGAGATAACCGTGCTTTTGAATGACACTGAAATGACGTTACAAACCTATAAAACTTCCTTCCTTGCGGTGAGCCCGGGCGTAGCACTTCAGAGCATGAGGTAAAAGTGACATGGGAGCGAAGTGTACAAATTTCTAGAGCATGTTCGGAAATTGTATGTGTCGGTGCCTCTAGCAACACCTTCACATTTGTCTAGGGGGTGTGGCCTGCACAAACTTGTTCATACTGCACGATGAGAACGAACGTCAGGGCAGCATACACTCTAAAAAAAAAGAGAGTCCAAAGGGAGTCGTCGCTGCAATGACTCCCTTAGACTCTACTAAGACTCTCTTTTACGCTCCACGACCCTCTTTAAAACAGGGAGGGGTCACGGGACCCTTGCACTTTGCAATGGGAGTCACGGGTCAACAGCATTTTTAGCATATATTTATTGACTGATTGAATTTCCACAGTGATACTTAGGTTTGTTGCTACCGTATTGCAAGATTTAGTGGCGCAGATACAAAAACATGAAAAGTAAGGGCACACAGGTGTGTGTCCCGTGACTTTGTCCGCTTCTGCGAAAACGGTACAAAATTTGATTTTCTAGGACTGTAAAGCATAAAAAATCTAACGCTGTTTATGGAACACACAAGGTTGAAACGCCAAGCTTTCTACGATACAAACGCAAAGTCCACAATGCAAAGTGCTGAGCTAAGCTAATGTGGTGTTTATGATTTTTAGTGTGTAATTGGGTCATCTGAATATGCTGCTTCGGTTAGCTCAGTGTTGTCATTGATTTGGACTTTGGCGGATAGGAGTGTGGACTTTTCATTTGTATCGGAGAAAGCTTCGCCTTTTTCATCCTGCTCCTCTTCGTCTTCTTATTATTCTTTTTCAATATGTGCCCTCCAAATTTGTACAGTTGCCTTTCCTACTTCGCGTTTTAACAACTACACCACAATTTGCCCTCCCATTGTTTAAAGTTGGCTTTCCTGCGCTGAGTTTATCATCATCATCATCACCACCTTAAGCCCTCCCATTTGATAAAGCTGGCTTTCCTGCAGTGCGTACAGGCGTAAAAGCGCCATGAGTGGGCATAGAGAGCTTCACTTTAACAATTTTTTTTAATATGTCGTATCAGAAAGCAATCATCTACAATACATACCATACCTGTGGTAGCCAAATTATTTTGTTCTTACAATTGTCGGTAACTATGGGCGAATGAAAATGCTAAAGTGCGCAAAGACTAGCAAATATTTTAACATTGCATAGAAACCACATGTAACAATAACACAATTTACTTAATATATGCGAATTAAAGTCTTTACTGCAATGCTGTTCAATGTTGATGAAATAAGCAGAAAGTATGATTGACATTGCTTCTGTATATGATTTAAATGGGTTGTCTATTTTCTACGTTAAAAACATTGCCAACTGTGCACCGGATAACGCTCTGCGAATAAGAACACGAATAAAACTATGCTTCGTAATATATATTGCTACGCAACTAAATGGCCTTCTCAGGAACCCTACAAAATAGGCGGGAGAATATCAGGACGTGTGGCGTGTGTGTGTGTGTAACTAGCTTTTGCGCCACAATTCTGCCGCTCTACAATTCAGCCTCTTTATGCACGATGTTGCGTGCCTGCTTTCTTGCAAAGCTTCGTTGTCGTGCAACAAAGCCTACTTTACTGCAGATGTTATTCTCATTCGCGTTTTACCAATTAAGCAGTATGTTCAATGCTTCATGTGCCACTAGTAATTTTGTACATTAAGTACATGTCGATGTAAGGCATCGTACTTGCGCGAGTACAGAGCTCTGTGTTCAGATGTCGCGTAAACTTACACCAAGCTGACCGACCAAAAAGCAGAATTCAAGTGTTAGCCATTCAAATCCTTACTTGTAGTTGCTTTTATTCAATAAAAACTACTTCATATTGCGACAATCTTTTTATTTAAATGATTAATGCATGTTTCCCACAATTATTATATATTTGAACCTGTGTGCGAGCGTCGCCTTTTTCAGTGCGTTTAAAAAAGCCGCCAAGTAGTCACGTGACTGATTTGCGTTCGTTTTATAAAAACTTGTGTGCATTACGTAAAACGTACATATATAAAAAGTTCCTGCCAGAACCAGATTTCGTTTGTCTAGCGTTTGCTTTAAAACTCAATAACAAGAATACAAATGCAAATATTTTAGACAACGCGAATCAATAGAATCCACTGCGAGCCAAGTGGAGTAAGCCAGTGAGTGGCGCGAAGGTGGCGAAGGCAGCGGGGCGAGTTGACGCATTTTTGTCGAATTCGCGTATCAAAACCGCTGCGGGATGGAAACGGCGTGACACCGGTATGAAATTTGCTGTGCGGAATTCATTGCGCACCGCCTGAAATCGTCTACTAGAGTTCTTCAGTTCGGCAAGTCGACGGCGTGCTACGGTTGAATGCGAAGCCGGAACAAAGGCTGTGTCATGGTGTTTTTTCACGTGAGTACTGTCCCTGCTAATAATACCAAGTGAAATAGTTGTCTCGGTTAGCTTTCCGGACACATGCCGAAAAAGTTGCATATGCTGTGCTTGTTTGCTTGCTGCCTGGCGCCTCGTAAGCATTGTGAAATCTCTTCTTCGCCCCCTCCTCCCTATTTGAGACTGTTAATTCCGTGAAGTGCGCTTCGAAGCTATCGCGCTCGCGAGACCGGCTGCCGCCGCCGCGACCGTCCTTCCTCGCGGCTGCTCGCGGTCTGCGGGCCGCGATATGCGTCGTTGAACTGCCGTACTACCTGTTCTGTGGCCGCACTCGCTCGCCAACGCGCCCCTACAGCGTACGCGTTGACCGTGTGCTGGCGGCGTTGTCGGGGAAAAAAAAAAGTTGGCAAGAGGTGAGGACGCAGGAAATGTAGTTCAACAGATGAGAAATTGCAATGTGCAAGGGGGATAAAATAGTATGCAAATGCAGGACACGGAGAGAGAGTTCGGGCCGCGCGCCAGCGAGCGAGTACGGCAGTTCCACAACGCCTGACGTTGCCAAGCTTCACGAGCTAATGACGAAGCCCGTCTTTGAGTTCACGTAGAGTTCACAGGGGCACAGAATTCATATACGTGGAAATTGGAGGTGAAAGGCGGACATGTGGCCCCGCAGGGAATTAAGTCTCGGGGTGTGTGTGTGGGGAGGAGGGGTATTTTATAGCGCCTACGAGGCGCCTGTTCTAACTTGTTCATGCCGTCCGTATTCTTCAGCACACCCTCCTTTTGCCCTCGTCCATTAGCCCACGTCAAGCTTGTCTCTAGCGCTACTGTTGTGTTCGCTGTCTAACGGCTGCTTTTTGCACCATCGGTCGCAGAAAACCATTTGACTATTGGGCGGAGCGGTACAATTCTGTAATACACGGCGCTAGTTTGCAATGGCAGGCTAGTCAAAAGTGTGTCAAGTGTTCCCTTTTTATTCTGTAGTTTTCTTCTTTGACGTTTCGTGAAATAACAAACCGAACTACAAAAAAAAACAGTACATAGGGGGTGTAAATCGTTTTGAACCCTTTGGTGCAGCGTCATTTTTAACACTGGTCTGCCCGTATAGGCAAACTTGTTGGGACCGTTTAGTGTCCTTTTTATGGGGAAAAGCCATTATGAATGGCATATTGGCTTGTATTGTCACGTTCGCGCTATATTTGCAGGTAAAGAAAATAGGCCCCAATGCAAAATGAATCCTTTAATATAGGCATCAAAAGAAGCCTGGAGCATGCTAAATATTCTTTTGAAGGTAGGTTGTGCTTTTTATGATCACATAGACGGACACAAGAAAACTACGTACAATTTCACGAGTAGACGGCGCCATCTTCTCGTGAAAGCGTGCGTTTTTCTTGTGCCCGTCTCTGTGATCGTAACAAGAGCAACTTACCTTCAAAAGCTTACACCAACTAGCCCGACATAAAGCTGTGCAAAATATTACATGTCCTGATCACACACTCAGAGTGTACTTTCTGTATTTAGTGAGTCGCCTGTTTGCATCATTATTGTCTGCCAGACATGTTGTCACTTGGGCATTACTCCAGCGTGCAGACCAGTGTTGCACAAGTAGACATGCTTCAGCGCTCTTCCTGTCACCCTCATCTTTTGCGCAGTCTTTGTGCGCCATAAATCAACTAGCCAGCAACCAAGTCTTCATCTTCCCTCTCGTTATATTTCGTATGTACTGTATTACAGAGGCATAAACACATCAGCTTGTCTACATTAATTAAGGAGGAGGTGCTCAAGCAAGGAACAAGGTTCGGGTGGAGGCCGATCGCGGAACCAGAGGACTCTGAAGCTGGTGAGCTAACCAGGACTGGAGATGGGCCTGCGGATTCTGTGTACCAGAGGTTCCAGACGAGCGAGTTGGCTTGCAGACAACCGGGCTCGGTTCTACACCTGGCCGCGGTTGGTGGCCACGGCCCAGGATGGATCACCACACCTGCCACGCAGGGCGGGGTGCTGCCTGTGCTGCTTTGTCCGAGCAGTACATGCATTCGGGGGCCAATGCTCTGCTGCAACCTGGACCGACGGTGACCCGCGGCACACATCGCTGAATGGTGCTTCTCGTGTTGGTGAGAGCATTTCCGTTTTTCTCTTCGCTTGTACTGGATTTCGGGGGCTGCACATTGACCCTTGTGTCCTTGTTTGGTGCTAAGTTTCCCTTTCACCATTCGCCATTGTAACTCATTCTGTTTCCTTTCTCCCGAGTTCCGTGTGAACGTGTCACACTCCTGCAAGGCCAAGAGAACCTTCACATCAACAATTAATTTTTCCCGAAAGGTTAGAGTGTCAAGCACCATACACTTGGCTGTTTGGCATGGAAAGACCCAGCATTTGAAACATGTCATAACAGCAGGTAAAATCTTGCAGGGCTGCAGATTTTCATCGACATGGCTGTGTGAGGTTATGCGGGTTTGTAGTAGGTTTCAGGGGATATAAAATTTGCTTGTGCCTGCTTTGGACTGGCCCTTGAGACTTCGAATTGCTTGTGCGGTTGACGTCTGTGTAAAATTGTCATTTGTTGCAACTGCTCCTGCCCTTACTTTGTGCCTTGACCTTTGGCTCTATCAGGTATGGCTGCTCTTAATCCTCAAGTCCTGTGGATGTCCATGCTCACGGGGTCTTTGCCTTTTTGGAGGTTTGTATTACACTTGTCTCTATCTTAGTTCTTTCAGTTCAGCTCATAACCACCATTTGCTCTCCTAGAGATCGCATAAATATTGTTGATTTCAAATTAATTCCAAATAACGGTTGGCTGCTGTTATTGCACAAAGGCATCTTTGGATGTTAAAATGCTGTGAAAATTGCTAAAAATTGAACCTTGGTGTCGCTTCTTTTTTATTCCCAGAGAAGTTGTGTCAGTTTTGTGCTTTTCGTTTACGCACCAAAGGCTTCACATAAAAAAACCAAAGCTTCATAATACTAATGGGTCATTCCACGCGAAACGTTCTGGCCCAAAAATTGGCCACCGCCAATTCCGTTGAGAAAAGCAGGTGAAGGAATCGTGAAATACTATGAATACGTCGAAACCTTCATACAACAGCTGTAGAAACCTTAACGAGGATTTGAATATTCAGACAGATTTGATCAGTGGACAAAGCTTCCTCAAGGCAATGTTACACTAAAATAATGCCGAGCACGGCAAAAACTAGTTCGGAAAAGTTTTTTTTCCACCCTCCGGTTTTGTGAGCAATGTAACCAACATAAATGAAAACATGCAAACCAGTTATTCTCGATAGCACAAAGGCAAAGGAGACTGGGAGAGGGTAAAATGGGGGACAGAAGAAAAGGAGGGCTGGTCAGCCTTAAGAGCAGAAATTGACAAAGGGATCAATAGAAGAACGGAAACTTGAAGGGAACAGTGCAACAACGCCTCCCCCTTCCCGGAGGGCTCAAATTGGTGCGAGGGGCCAAATATGGCCTACCGTCAAAACAAAATCTAAGTAAAATTATCAGGCTAGATACAAGTTGTTCCAGACGGAGTTTACTATGTGCGGTGCGGCTTCTGTCTTCACTTGCGGCAAATTTTGCTATGTATATTGCACATCTGATATGTTTAATCATTTTTGTGGACCACAACACAGGAAGAAGCAGTTTTCCTCCGTTCATTGACCAGGGCAGTAGTCTGATGTGAAGTGAAGTTTAGAAGCGAACACATGCCCAGAAAATGCTAGGAAAACACCTAAGAGGACGTGGTGGAGAAACGCCACTCTAATGTAGCAGGGCCGGCAGAAGACTCTTGTCTGTCGACATTTTTTAGTGCTAGCCCATATTGCGTCTCTCATGCCAAAGCCTCAGTGAGAATATTCTGTGTTGCTTGCGTATTTCTGACTAATGTATTTCCGGCTTGGAAGGGAGCCGAGTGAGTACTGAAAAGCTAGTTCTTTCAAACTAAACAAAGCTGTATTCAGTCTTTATGGACCCTTTACTGCATGTGTTATTGCTTGCTTGCTGCAGAAACAGTGCTGACGTCATCTGTGTGTTTACAGCAATTCCGCGTTTTTCACAAACTTGTAATCCAGTTCCACTTCTAATACTGCTAAATGAAAGTAGTGCGGAAGTAGAGACCCTGATAATAAAGCAATTGTTAATACACCGTGAAAATATGAGGAACGTAGCAATTACCACATTGCATTTGTTAAGCTGGAGCCCTGTGGATATTTTTCCTTATGGCCTCCTCTATACTCTTTTGTTGGTCCCCCACATCTTATTAATTTCCATGTCACAGTGATATGTATTTTTTTTTATCATTAGATGCAAGAGGGGTGGATACACTGTCCTGCGGCCTGTTTTGCTGAATGAAAGTGGTGTCGAAGCCTTCAGAGAAGCACTGGTAAGTACAGCAGTGATTACTTTTAATGAAATCACTTCGCAGGAGCTTTGGAAAAACTGAGTGTTGCTTCTTTGTGTGGTTTTAGAATTTTTAGAAAAACGGTTGTGTCAGCGAAATTGCTTAAATTTCTTGGAATCGTTCCCAGTCTTCAAAAATCATCTATCGATTTCTCTATAATCTCGCTCCGAATAATCTTCGGAAAAAAAACCCCGAAGAAGCAGACAAAAAAGGCATATTTTGAGCTACTAGCTACCAACCTTCAAAACAACTACCTGGTTTGATAACCACGCCACCACTGTGACACCGTGACACACCTCCTAAATTTCCCCTACGGACCCTGGCATCAATGAATATCTTGATGTGTGGGTGGGTTTTGTATTTTTAAGCTATTTTGGCAGTGATAACGCTCGTTTCTCACGAAATGGTCTTCCAGATCGGCCTAGTCATGCTAATACTACAAGCAATTAGGTTAACGCTCCCATATTCAACTCGTAAAAAGCTCTCACACAGTTGCAATTTCAACAACTTCAGCCAACGTAGTCATAAATAAAATGAGCCACTAGAAAAACAGTTGTCTTTAGTAACAGTTTTCCAAGAAAAATAGCTTGGTTGAATTTGTCTCATGACAGCTGATTAAAGCTAGAGTTTGAAGGTAATTCTTTTTCTGTGAACGAGGCGATGCTTCCTACTACTAAAACCTGTCCCGAACATCAAAACGCTCGAGACGGCCCGAAAATCCAGAAGCTGCCGTATGCATTGCGATGCTCGCTAAGTACACTACTTCTGGCGTTGACGCTGATATCTGCTAAGAATAGACTTCGGAATATGGCACGCAGACAGGGCGGTAACTATCTTTTTATCGCAGAAAGTCTACCAATTTTTGGGGTCTAACAAAACATTTTTGTGTAAACATATTGATTAGGCACATTCTGCATCAGCTCAAAATGCAGATTATTCGATGCCCTTTCCAACAAGAGCAGATTCGCAAATTAACAAAATCAGTTCTTGGCCAAACGTTGCAAATATGGATAAGTTGTGTATATCAGTTCGCAAATAGTTTAAAAAGTTTGGAGTATAATTTTTGCCAAACATAAAAAACACATCTTGGAAAAAAGTTTAGTTGCCCAGTACAATTTGTCAGATATGAAAAACATGTTACCATGTGTGGTGCCCTCGTTCTGCAGTGAAGCCCTACCTCTGTTTCAAAATATGCAATTTCGGATAGTTTACTGAAAAAAATCGGGTGGTTTGGCATTATTAGAGGCACTAATTTGTCCCCACATGATGTAGAAACATCTTGTCAATGGTTGACATCGCATTAATGGTCAGGTAAAAATTCGGGATAGGACAAAAACTGCTTGGGGCTGAAAACAAAACTCAGTCACTGTCAGTTTACTATCATGCACCTGTTGAAGCTTTCAATTGCTGGTTGTTATAATCTTCTGGCTCACTTTTCTAACCCTGCTTTCAGGAATGAGGTGCGATGCACTGGAACAGTGCCCAGCTAGCTATCCCCGAGTAACTGTTGCGTGACAAATGAAAAAGGCGTTCAGCTCTATCAGCCTCCTGCATTGCACCTCCACCTAACATTTTAGAAAACAAACAATACCAAACTTGTGGCAGACTCTGTCAGAATATGTAGTTCTACTGAGGAGCAACTCTAGACCTCCAAAAATATCCTCGTACAGAATCAAAACTGAAGCCAATTTTAAGCTCTCTCTCTTTGCCTTAACTGATGTCCGATGACTTGAGGTTATCAATTGACTTTCAACTGGAACTCCTATTGCACAAGTAAGGCATGGGTGAAGTGAAATCACAAACGGCATGCTTTTTTTTTAGGAAAAGTAGTGGGCAACGAAGGCGTTAAGGCAAATCGGGTTGAAGTTCTCTGTCTAGTAGTGCCAAATATAAATTGCGCAATGCAGAAATGAAACAAATGACAGGAAAAGGGCTGAAAATGCTAAGTGCACTTGTCAGACATGCGGAGACATCCACGAATACTTTGACTGAAAAAAAGCTACCTGTCCTGTAAACCAAAGCTCACTAGTGCATACCTGGTGTCATTTTCTGGTAGTTCTCACCTTTAAACGCAGACGGATTGCAGAGCTGACGACATCATTTGATACTTGACTTCTGTGAGCCATTTGATCAAAAAATCTAATGTTAATGCAGCGTAACCACAAGTGACATCCTTTTTTGTATAGCGCAGCAGCCATGGCACCTATCGAAACAACACATGCTGCTCAACCCTCAAAAACACCGTCAGAAATTTCAGTGTAGCCAGAGCAGGAAAATTAGAACTGATTCTAAAACTGCAGTGCCTAGACTAACCAGTGGGATGCGTTAGTTGCAAGAGAAATGACAACATGAATATCAGGAATATACAGCATTGATCATCGGTGATCGGTGCTTTATATTGCCGATTTTATATGGCAGTTTTTTGCAAGGTGAGGTGTGTATGTTTTCTCAGAAGGGAGCGTTGCTGCTGCGCTTGATAAAAAAGCATGCGACTCGTGGTCATGCTGCATTACTATGGAATTTTCTTGATCAAAAGTCTTCCAGCAAGATACCAAATCATTTTGCCAGTTTTGCAATCCGATGGCAGTGACAGATGATAATTACCTGGAAATGACACCAGCTTTCCACTACTGAGCTTTGGTTCAAAGAAAGGGTCGTTTTATTTTGTGAAAGCTTATTTCTGAAGGTTCCCCGCATGTGTATCAAGTGGACCTGGCATTTTCAGCCACTTTCCAGCAGTTTTCATTCTTTTTGTGTGTTGCAAACCTAATATTTCGTGCTACTACACAGTTACCCAACTTGAAGCCGATTTGCCATAGCACCCCCGTCGCCTTCTACTATTCCTCGAAAAAAGAACGCCTTTTGTGATATCGCTTCACTCATGCCCTACTTTTGCGATAACAGCTCCAGCTGAAACTCAAAAAATAACACCAAGTCATCAGATATCAGTTCAGACAAGTAGAGATTTCCAATCAGCCTTGAACACTGCCAGCTGTTCCCTGGCCAGTTTTGTTAGTATGAGGCTATTTTTGGAGGTCTAGTGTTGCTTCTTACTGCCACTGTCTATTCTGGCAGTCTCCAAAAGGTTTGATATGGTGCCTTTTTGAAAATGTTAGGCAGCACTCTTTTCGCCGTGCGAAAGCTTGCTGGGCACAATTCTAGTGCATCGCAAGTTATTCCTGCAACCAGGGCTACCATAGCGAGTCAGAAGATGACAATAAACCGCAAGTGGATGTTCTGGTATATAATTGATGATCAGAATGTCAACAAAAATGCACCACTGAGATTGGTTTTAAATTCCAAGCGGATTTTTTGGCATATCTTGCTTGCCGTGAATCTGGTGCTTGCTGTAGTCCTTAATAAGATGTTTTTACATCACGTGGGGACTAAGTTGGGCCCCTAATTATATCAAACCATTTCAGAGAACCATCCAAAATTGTGTATTTTGGAATGAATGTTCGGCTTCACCACGAGACGCGGGCACCATGCGTGCAAGCACCACGTGGGCACCACGGGGACAAATTAATTTGCACTAGTGAATTTTTTCTTGGACAGGATTTTTTAATGTAAACCTTCAAAATGCGTATTCTAAATTTTTTCCACTATTGGTGGTTTGTTATACACAACTTCTTTTTTTTTTTTCATTTTTCTTTACGGTGACAAAAGTTTGATTTGGGTTTTTTTGTTGCGATCATTATTTATGCAAACATTACACAACTGGTGCTAGCAAGGGCGTTGAATCATCCGCATTTTTGCCACTGCACTATGTGCCTAACCAACACATTTAGCAAAAAGAAATGTTTTCTTAGAGCCCTAAAAACTGGTCAATTTTCTGCGGTAACAAAAGAGTTGAAATCAACGCTGGTGTCAGCTTTACTGCATCACTCTGAATTTGTGCAGAGAAGCCCCTCTAGTGCATGAGAAGTTCGAGAACAAAAAGTTGGACATCCAAAGTCAATAAATTGGGATAGGGAAACTAATTATTGTGGCATGTCCCATCAAGGCTGTAGTGTCAGCTTTACTGCATCGCTCACAACTCGTGCAGAAAAGCCCATCCAGGGAATTAGAAACTTTGGAACAAGTTTTGTGCCAAATTTAATTAAATGAGAAGTTAAAAAATCAGGGTACGGAAACTAAACGCATTGACAATAATTCAAATAGACAAGTGGTTTAAAATTTTTTCTTGTGGCCACTAAAAACATGAAGAAACCGAGGCACGTAACAAGGCAGTGGTGCCCTTTGTACTGACAACTTAGGTTTCTTTTCCATCAGTAATAAGTGTGATCTCGATAACTACAACTGTAAGCATTATTTAGTGCTTCATGCTTTCACTTAAGCTAAAAACTGTTGAAGGAAAAAACTAAACGGGGTGCAGACATTGCATGCAGAGTAGAAAATAGAGTCAGCGTATTGAATAATTTAAAAAAAGCGTTAAAGTTAATCAGTGAAGCGTAGATAGAAGGTTCAGGCAAATTGCTATCAAGCCTAAAAGCAAAAGAAAAGCGCAACAAGCAGCACACCCAGCGGTTTTTGCCCAGGGAATGGGGGGGATCTATGATGTGTCGTTCCCATCTGGAAAGTCGATGTATCCAATTTGTCCCTTGGCTTTTTGCATGTACCCACTCATTGCGAATCATGCAAGTACAAGCCTTTCTAGGGCCAAGTTTGACTTCTGCAAAGAAGCTAAAGCACTGATTCGGGAGCTTTCAGATGTTTATTACATAAAAAACAGGAGCACAGTGAACCTGTATTGCAATGAGCTTGAATATTTAGACACTTCGCTATGATTCCTTTGTTACCATTGTGCGGCTCACTATTAAAGGGTGTTATTTTAGACGATGCACTCAATAAACTTAGTTGCAAGCAAGTGCTTGTCCTATCATCTTCTTTGTCATGTGCTATGGACTCGACTTTTTAAGAACTATGTACCAACTTGCCTCATGCTTTTTACTGAACAGTTTGAGTTAGACTTTGTACCCCTCCAGTGTTTTGCAGTGTGGAGCATGCCCTTTGTGCAGCAGGTGTCTCAGTTCACTTACTGCTTTGTTACTCGTGCTGCCTTTAAGCTTTACATAGATATTTTCATACCATCAAAAGGGGGGAGTAGCAGCCTTTTGCACTCATAAATTCTTAGTCTCCCTCCCTGGAGCTTTCAGATCCCCTTTATGGATGCAATATTTTTGAAGCTTTTGCATTTCTGGGGTGTCCATACATACATACATACATACATACATTATACATATGTTCCCTCATACAAAACATTTCATAACAAAAGCCAAATGGTGAAGCAAGGAAATGTAATGGCAAGAGGTGTGCTCCTCGCCCTCTTTTTTGTCAGGCACTGGGCAGTTAGCCTGTTGTTGATGATTTTACTGTGCTGGCTACAATTTCATTTTGCTTTTGTCTTATCGTGCAATTTCTTTTCATTGATATTTCTGGCAGGTCCGAGACAAGGCCTGGTCCGAGACGCCAGGACCCGAGGACACCTTGCAACGCTTGTGCACGGCCTGTGAAGATTTCTGGATTGACTTCATGGACTTGCGTAAGAAGTCTGCCTTAGAAAAACAGCAACAAGGAAAGAAGCCTTTAAAAATTATTGCAATTTATTTCCACACCAGTTTAACCTTGCACCAGCAGGTATGCAAAGCTGGTTAACACAAAACTTGTTTTTGTGATTTAATATCATGCCTGTTAGTCTAGCAAACCTGCGTTGTGACAAGCCATAGCAAGCAGTAAAACATGCTTAGTGTATCTGTATTTTTAGGCTATTTGCTGGTTATTTTGTAATTTAAAACAGCTGTGATGCCCTAAGCTGGCTTTTCATTCAAATGTGTATCACTTTCGTCTTTAATAAAATAATTTTCAAATACTTTTGGTTTGCTTTGCTATACTTGTATGAAACTGCTCATGAAGCTGCATGCATGTGGGCTAAAATTGCACTTGCACGTATACTGCAATGATTCCACCACCAGTATTACTGACCATCTCTGGGAAGGTCACCCATACACTTCCACGACTCTGTCGCCATAAGCATCACGGGACTCTTTAAAAAGGAGCGTCCTCACAACTCTTGTTACAGGGTCGCAATGATCATCAGGCAGGAGTCCCGTGACTCTCTTTTTTCTTTAGATAGGTCAGTGCTGACTCTAAGGAGGTAGTCACCCATATTCTACTGTGACTACTGTGACGGGGTCCGTGTGACCCCCTTTCAATAAGAGTAGCGTGACTCTGCGAAAGGGGTCGATGAAGAGTCAAATCTGTGGCGAGTAAATACCCCCCAAAGAGGGTCACAGGGACTCCTTTTTTTCTTAGTGTGTAATCGATACTAAAAGATATCGCAACAATCATGGCGGGAGCAAAGCCTTTACTGATATCTGTGCTCGTCTTCAAGTCAATTATTCTGTATCTCAGAACTGCGCATGTACTTTATATACCACGATTTCGAGCACTGCAAAGATGCGTTAGGGTAACCCTAAAATTTTAGATGCACCTGTGGCTCTCATAACACACAAATATTTTTGTAATTCTTTTCAGCCACTGAAGTTGTACCCTTCGCACCTCTTGATCGCCACAATATTGAAAACCTAGGTATGCTGAGTTTTCCCATGGCTATTTCACAAGACAGCTAACAAAACTGACGTTGGACGGTGCAATATTTGCGTTTTGCTCTCACTGAATTTCTAATCGACTCACCAGGAGGCTTTTGTTCCAGAGGATTGTGCAACTTATAGTAGGAGCGGGTTCAGATACCGCATACGGGGTCGCACAGTCCGACCAATCTCACTTTATGAGCAAAGGCAAACCGTAAACATTCCATTTCGGCCACCAAGAGGTGGAATACGTTTTTGTGCTTTTCGAACCCGTGTGTCTGATTGCAATTATGCTCAAAGATATCCTTATTGGCGGCTAAGCAAACAGCCCTTCCAATGACCCGTCATAATCTCGAGTTTGTTTGAGGGTTGCCAATCTCCTTTGTTGTTGTTATGGCTCATAACGAAATTTTACTACATATTGGTACGCAGGTGAACCCTGCACAAATGGGTAGTTGCGGCGAACCCTTTTGTTTCGGAGGTGTGGTTCTATATTCAGCCCTGACAAGTGTATTTTGTTTTTCTTGTCTTCGAGAATATGATTTACGCAGGCACTCACGTAAGAATCCCAGTGGGCTTTGACACGTTCGTAGCTCTTGTACCTATGCCTTTATCTAAAGCAGTTCGTTCGTTTACATTCACGGCTCTAACAACCCAAACAAAGTTATGTCGAAGGTTCCATTCATAAAAAAATGAATAATCTGAAAACTTCATGGTGTTTCACAGGATACGACGAATTGTAATGTTGAAACCGAGCTATTTAACGTTAAACGATGTTTGTAAAAAAATGGGTCCCATTTACCCCCCTTAAATATGACGATAAATTATGCAGCAAAATATATCCTCCTTTCGCGCAAATGTTGCCACAAGCCCGGCGTTCCTCTTCTGTGTAGTACCGCAAATGCGCGCAGCAAACCATCAGTTCTTGATAAATACAAAGAAGTGACGTATATCTAAACATTGTACAGGCCACTGCGTAGTTCACAGTTTTTTATGTTACCTACGCATCAGGGGACTACGATGCTGTCACAAAAATAATTGGCTCGTCAGTCACCGGTAGGATAATGTCAAGACAAGCAATTTTCGCAGAGAGTGTGCCAAATAATCACACTAATAAAAAGCGAAAGGCTAACGTTGCAGCCAGCAAAAATGCTTTAAATCTTCGTGGCCCGTAATAAAGGTAAAGGCCTGGTATGCCGGGCATCCCAGGGTCGGAAAGACAAGGTGCGTGGGCCTTTGTTGTTTCCAAAGTTCCCTTTCAAACGTTACTGACACAATCTCCTAGACGACTTAAATATAACATTTGTTTATTTGCTTGCTATACTTATCGGGTTGTCAGAAACCATGCGCTGCTTTCACCGGACAGAACGCACGGAATTTTTAAAGTCACTTGTCATGCGATCAGGATAGCATACAAGCTTACCTCCTGAGTAACTTTGTAGTAGGACTTTGGGTAGAGCCCAGTGGTGCCAAGAACACGTGTCGTCTTGCAGAAGGTAAGGTTTGCTCAGGCGTAAGAAAACCTATTTTAAGACAGCGAACACTTTAAAGATAAAAGTAGGGACATCGCTTGTTGCTCGTCATTTGACATGTTGGCAATAAGTCAGCCTGTCTCAATAACGTTTTATCGCTGCGCAAGATATTTCACGTTATTCACGATAGTGTGAACACATGAGAAGAGATGCGTGTTTAGAAGTAGTTTTGGTATTTCCGATTTAGTTTTAATTTTGAACTACAAAAAAAACACCTTTGGTAAGAAATACGCTGCATAGTTTACAAATTTATACACTTCTAAGAAACCATTACCCGGCAGTTAGCTATCATGCTCAAAATATAACTTGAGACATTTGCAAAAAATCTCTTAATCCTTACATTTTTCTAGCGAAAAAAAGGTGAAAAATGTTTACGGGTGACTCTGCCGCCGTAGACATTCACCAGGAAGTAAAACATGTGTTTCATAACACAGCTGCATTGTGAATTGTAGAACGCAGGTAAGGACGTTCAGTGGTGATGAAGATATTGGGATCAAAGCATTCGATAAAAGGTATCGAAAAAAACCCGGTCTGTGCAAACTACGCAGCAAAATACGCTAAATACAAAAGTACAACAAATTCCCAACTCTCCGGATGGAATGTTTAGCACTTCGTCGTGGAAAGATAAAAAATAATCCCACAACCGGGAAAACTTCTGCCTTTTCCCTTGGCTAGAGCCAGGAACAGTAGAGCATACTGTTTACTCGCCAGACGCGCGCGAGCATTTAGCTCTGCAGCCGTTCTCTACAGGATGCCACGCAAGCAGAGCTCTGTTAGATTGAGCTGCGGAACGCGTGTAAAGACAATGCCGCTGACTTATCATCATCATCATCATCATCAGCAGCAGCATATCTACGCCCACAGCAGGGCAACGGCCTCTCCCATTATTCTCCAATTACCTCGGTCCTGTGCCAACTGTGACCAATTTATCCCCGCAAACTTCTTGATCTCATCTGCCCATCTATCTTTCTGCCGCCCCCTGCAACGCTTGCCTTCTCTAGGGATCCAGTCTGTTACCTTTAATGACCAGCGGTAATCTTGCCTTCGCATTACATGCCCTGCCGACGTCCATTTCTTTTTCTTAATCTCTACTAATATATCCTTAACACTTGTTTGTTCCCTGACCCACTCCGCTATCTTCTTGTCCCTTAATGTTACACCTATCATTTTCCGCTCCATTGCACGCTGAGTCGTTCTCAATTTCAGTTGAACCCTCTTAGTGAGCCTCCAGGTTTCTACCCCGTAGGTGAGTACCGGTAAGATGCAGCTGTCATACACTTTCTTCTTGAGCGACAATGGTAGGCTGCTATTCATTATCTGAGGATATCTGCCATATGCGCCCCACCCCATTCTTATCCTTCTAATTATCTCTGCCTCATGGTTGGGATCTGGGGTCACAACTGGCCCTAAGTAGATATATTCGCTTACCACTTCCACTGCCTCGCCACCTATCTCAAACCGCTGTGCTGTCCCGAGGTTATTGATCATTACTATAGTTTTCTGCATATTAATTTTCAGGCCAACGGTTCTACTCTGTTCATCCAGTGCGGAAAGCATGCTTTGATTCGTCCCCCGAGTTACTTAGCAAGGCAACGTCAGCAGCAAATCTGAGGTTACTGAGGTATTCTCCATTAACCCTTACTCCCACCTGTTCCCAATCCAACGTTCTGAATACTTCTTGTAAACATGCTGTGAATAACATTGGAGAGATTGTGTCTCCTTGTCTGACACCCTTTCTTATAGGTATTTTACTGCTCTCCCTATGGAGGATGATGGTAGCTGTGGACCCATTGTAGATATCCTCTAGTATTCTTCCATAATGCTCATCTGCCCCCTGGTTCCGTAATTCCTGAATGACTGCTAGGCTTTCGACCGAGTCAAATGCTTTCTCATAATCTGTAAGGCCTATATATAGGGGTTCAGTATACTCAGCGCACTTCTCTATCACCTGATTGATCGTGTGAATATGGTCCATTGTTGAATTACCTTTACGGAACCCTGCTTGTTCTTTAGGTTGACTAAAATCTAAGGTTGCAGAAATTCTGTTAGCGATTACCTTGGTAAGTACCTTGTAGACGACTGACAGTAAGCAGATCGGCCTGTAATTTTCAAGAGCTTAAGTCGCCTTTCTTATGTATTAGGATGATGTTCGCCTGCATCCAATATTCCGGTATACTTGCGGTCATTAGGCATTGCGTATACAGGTTTGCCAGTTTTTCAAGTACAATTCCTCCGCCATCCTTCAAGAGGTCTGGTGTTATCTGGTCCTCACCAGGTGCTTTGCCCCCTTTCATTTCTTTCAAAGCCTTCCTTGCTTCTTCGGTCGTTACTGGTGGGATGTCTATCTCCTCTGAACTACTGTCTCGTTCGGCATTATCCTGGATGTCCCGGCTACTGTATAGGTCCCTATAGACCTCCTCGGCCACTGTGACTATTTTATCCCTATTTGTGATGACATTGCCTTGCTGATCTTTAAGTTCATACATCTGATTTTTCCCCACGCCAAAACGCCTCTTCACTGCTTTCAGGCTACCTCCGTTCTTTGCAGCATATTCGATCCTCTACATATTATAATTCCGTATGTCAGCTGTCTTACGCTTATTGATTAACTTAGAGAGCTCCCCTATTTGTATTCTGTCAGCTGCGGTAGAGATTGTCATGGTTTGCTGTTTCCTGATTAGATCTTTCGTCTCCTGTGAACGTTTACCAGTATCCTGTCTAGCCATAGTGCCCCCGACTTCTACTGCACACTCCGTGATAATGAGTGTAAGGCTGTCGTTGGCTTCCTGTGTCGTAAGCTCGGCTTCATCGTTAAGAGCTGAATATCGGTTCTGCAGTGCGATCCTGAATTCTTCTACTTTACGTCGTACTGTTAGCTCATTTATCGGCTTCTTTCGTACTAGCTTGTTGCGGTCCATCCTCAAATCTAGCCTAATTCGAGATCTTACCATACGGTGGTCACTACACCTTACCCTTCCGAGCACTTCCACATCCTGCACGACGCCAGGGTTATTGCATAATATGAAGTCTATTTCATTTTTATGCTCCCCATTCGGGCTCCTCCAGGTCCACTTCCGATTCTCCCATTTACAGAAGAAAGTATTCATTATGCGTAGGTTATTCCGTTCTGCAAACTCAACTAGTAGGTCCCCCCTGCTATTTCTACAGCCCAGACCATAGTTCCCAACTGCCTTGTCTCCAACCTGATTCTTGCCTACTTTAGCATTGAAGTCCCCCATAACTACGGTATACTGTGTTTTTACTTTAGCCATTGCCGATTCCACATCTTCATAGAAGCGTTCCACTACTTGGTCGTCGTGGCTGGATGTGGGCGCGTAGCCCTGCACCACCTTGAGCTTGTACCTCTTATTGAGCCTAATTACAAGACCTGCTGCCCTTTCATTAATGCAATAGTGTTCTATGTTGCCAGCTATGCTTTTATTGACTAGAAATCCCACTCCCAGTTCTCTTCTGTCCTCTAGACCCCGATAACATAGGACGTGTCCATTTTTCAGCACCGTAGATGTTTCGGCTGCCCTCCTAACCTCACTAAGCCCTATTACACCCCCTTTAATGCCCTCTAATTCCTCGAAAAACACCTCTAGACTCGATTCGCTAGATAAGGTTCGCGCGTTAAACGTTGCCAGGTTCAGATTCCATTGGCGGCCTGTTCGTATCCGGGGATTCTTAGCACCCTCTGCTGCGTCACAGGTCTGACCGCCGCCGTGGTCAGTTGCTTCGCACCCGCTCGGAACTGAGGGCCGAGGGTTAATTCGCGTATTCATGAGATGTTGTGGCCGTTACTACACCAGGGTGGCCAATCCTGCTCTGGTGAGGGAGTGCATTACCGGCAATGGTCGCCGGTGTCAGGCCGCACCCCAAGCCCCGTTGTGCAATTCCATCAATACGCGGATTTTTTTCTTTTTTTTTCAATCCGGTGGGAATTGTCCAGCACCGCGATTCGAACCATGGTCCTTCTGCCCGCGAGGCGGATGCTCTACCTCTACTCCATTCAAGTTAAATAAATATACAAATATTTAACTTGAAGGCGAGTTTCTTGTGCGCACAGTCCCGGGGGTAAAACAAACAAGGGCTCGAATACGCACATGACGCCAAACTAAAAATTGGCACTGCCTTTCCCTGTAAGCCCACACAGCATATTACGTTTACATCTAAACTCACTGACAATTATGACACTGCCTCGTGTAAAATCTGAGAGTGCTTTGTTGGTGTTCTTTGTTATATCTTCAGTAAAAATATTTTGTTATATCATTGTGAAAACACTGTGGCTGGTGCGGCGGAAGTGTACAATTATTGGCCCGGTGTTCTCCAATTGTGAGCAGTGTGTGTCCCGAGACTCCCTTGGCAATGAGGGAATCGCAAGAGGGAAAACATTGGCTATGCGTGAGGGCGTTTCACAGCAGTCAGCACTGGTACACCTTGGTGTATGTACGAACGATTAACGGCGGATTCCTCTGGTGAAGTCATTTTGCTATCGCACACCATGCATCCAGCGCTTTCTTCCGTCAACAGCCTATCCTTTATTTGTAACCATAGCTTTCAATGGGTGCGTTCTGCGATATGTCAACCAGAAGGTGTGTGAAACCAGTAAGCTCGTCGGCGCTCACCTCCTAGCTCTTCCAAAATTCTCCCTTATGCTTCCCGCTTTCGTCGTTCATTCTTCGCAACGCTCCGCGTTCATTTTTTTCCGTAATCCCGTGGGGCAATATATTCTTCATTTGATTTTAGCGACTTGTGCAGCAGACGGAAAAGGTACGAGCTGGAACCTAGGAGCTGCGCTCTGAAGTGGCAATGCCAGAAGTTACCGATAAAATTTGGCAGAAAATATTTTCTTCTAATATGCGAAATATTTTCATGCGAAATGTGTTTCTTCTCCTTTTCTTCTCACTTATGGAAACAAAAAATTGTTTCACCATAAATAATTGCGGCTATTGCCGTTATCAAATTGAGGAACAGTGCAGCAATCAAGAAACCACGAAATACAGAAACTCTAGGTAATTTATTTCCTCCGCTGTTCACATTGCGGATGTGAAGGCGCCGTACCGCCAGGGTGGTAAGCAACTAATAAAACTTACAGCTATTAGAATTTTAAAACATTGAGATGCAGGTGTAACAGCAAAAACAAGTGCGGAACGCCTAAAAACACGGCAATCCTACTAAGAGCTACTACGCCGCATCTACCGAAAACAATAATTTGAACACCTAAAAACATGAATATTGTGGCGGAATTCGCAAGAATAGCAAGGCGGCCGTGTCCCGGAGAGTTTTATTTCCTGAACACGAGCAACCGAATTCACAAAATATTCACCATAGCAATCGCTCTCTACGAACTCTTTGAAAGAATGTATGGTCGACTTATATTCAGACTTTCTTATTTCTTTCATTATACTAGAGTCGGCATAACCTTGACTGCGGGAAATAAAGTGCAGCAAAGTTTGAGTACAGATATAAATGTATAGAAAAAGAGACATCACAAAAACTGTGACATCACCGGCGTGTTCTCGTCCTGTACAATTTTTTGGTATTGTTTTGAACTGAAAAATGTATGCTGCCCTTAAGTCATTAGTAAATCGTAATACGCACGAAATGAATATATCGTTTGCGGCAACAATTATATTCGTGCAACTTGCAGCTTCGTGGATCACCATGAAGCTGCAAGTTGCTCTTGTTTTCATGGCAATTTCTGGATTGCTAATGGTGTTGGGTATGAAGTTATACAAATGATGTTAATATTTTTATTACTACGGTTCAGCACACATCTTAAAGGTCAACTGCAACGAAAATATACGTGCCTCAAATTCTGTTTCAACGTGTCGTATACAACACTAAGGTCTCTTGTGACCTAATTTTCAACGCCACACATACGCAGTTTGTGTATTAAAACCGTTGGAAAACACGCCGCTTCAGCCAATGGAGCGCCTAGCGGAGTGACGCCGCAACTGGTCGCCATTGCGGCGGATGCAAGGTTGCAGTCAGGACTCCCGTTGCTCCCGTCGTCTGTCCTTCGTAGCCCCTTTAATGCGGCCTTACGCGAGTGAGCAGCGTAGTTCGTGCCTGGTGCATAATCAATTGATTTCACGCGTTTCCAAAATGCTATAAGCTGAAGAAGCTTTGAGTCCGATACAAAGCGAGAAAATTCGAAGACAGCATGGGCTGGTCGACGTGAGGGGCTATGCCCACTCGGTGAGCAAGGATACGGCAGCTGCACAACGGCTGATTTCGGGGTCACGACGGCGGCAGCAGGCTCTCGGTCGACTGTACGATAAAGCGGGACGCCAGTACGGCGGACGCGAAGCGATTCGCTGTTGGCGCGGCCAGTCGGCGCATCCGCGCGTGAACGAGTACTCGCCAGAATACATGGAGGGAATTTACGACGAAAAGTCGCACAACGCCCGGCGACGCCGTCCGGACATCGGCCGCAGAAAAACGAGTTGTAAATGGGAGATTGTTTGACAAAAATGAGGCCGCAACGAGTGAAGTCCGCGTGATTCTCATAGCTCAAGCCGCAAGCGAAACACTGCCCAATTCAACTGCCATGGCTTGTGTCGCCGACGTAGGCATGTACGATAGCTTTTGTTAGGTATAAAAGCGATCCAGCTACATTATATGGACCCCTTTGCAATATTCGGCTCATATGCAAGATCGGCGCTTGAGAAACAGTCGACGAAAGCTAGAAGCAGCAAGCCGTATGCATTTATGGCCTAGTTTGACATGCTGCATTTTTCAAGAGGACGCCATCTTCTGGAGATGCACGAGAGTTAAAATGCCGGCTTCATATTTTGGAGGTCGCTAGTCCAAGCCTTCCCGTGAGGCGTGTTATTTTTGTTATTCAATTTTGGTCATCTCTCATTCTTTTTCTGCCGCCGTTGGTGCTTTTGCACACTGACAACGAATATTTCGGCAGAAGAAATGCCCCTACTCACGCCGCCGTTGATTCTAGTCATGGAGGTACCGTTATCCACACTGAGAGCAACCCACAGGCGACGCGGCGGTAAGTGCCGTGTCTTTGTTCTATATATATTTGGTCCATCCATGAACTACGTCGTGAAAGTGGGCTGCAAACGGCCGGCGAGAGGCGATATGCTGTTGCCGGAGCCTGTCGGGGCGTCCGGTGCTCGTCGAACTGCACCAAATTGATTCAGCTCAAACCACTTCGTCAAAAACTTGAACAAAAACAAGCCGCTGTTGGCCCCATTCGCTTACCCTGTCAAAAAAAAATGTGGTTGATCCCTCTTTCATAGGAATCGGTAAAAAACGAAAGTGAGATTTCCCTTCTTTATTCGGAATCAATATGAACTTGCACATCGCTATTTATATTTCGTCGGTATGGCACCGTCAGACTTATCAACATTAAACACAGGATTGCACGCGCCTGGGCAGTACGTAAACCTGAATGAAACCACACGCACTCGCAAACCATGCCAAATAAACCTAACGGGTTGCCAGCGAATTGTTTGGTGAACTCACGGTCCTCTGCAGCGAAAGAGCATGATTTGCGGGGCTGTCTTTTGGGTGTGATAGGCGAGCGACAACCTGCTGGCGCGTCACTTTCGCACATGTGCGACCACTCCGTCCCTGCTCCGTGGAGTGTACGGCAGACGGTTGCGTTGCGACGAGCTCAGCTGGCGCCAAATGTCGGCGCTGATTAGCATCGTAATGCACTACTTCGCTTCCCCTCTCTCAGACGGCAGCACCATCGAAATAGAGGAGGTTATAGGAAAGCCATATGACGCGTTCCAACCGATGGCTGCGTTTCAGCTCGTAGGGGAGTCGGTAAAGCGCCTGGCACCTCCCGTTGCGGCGACGGCGCACCCGGCTCGAATTCTGGCCCAGGCGCGTTTTTCTGGCAGTGTCATTTCCGTGACGGATATGACGTCAGTCAGATCTTGGTGGATCCCGGCATAAAGCACTTTCATGTGTTAAAAATAATGAGATGCTGGGTGTGAACTTTCCTTTCTCTTCTTTTCTTTTCTTTTCTCACAAACGCATGGTGGTTCGATCAGCACAGACACTATGCCCTGTGCAAGCCCCCATCTAGCGCTCAACACTGTTGTTTGTGTACCTATTTCCCAGCTCATGTTTCCTGTCTTTCCCCCTTACCTATCTACTACAGGCGCGTCTCACCCACTCATACTGAAGCAATATTGGTAGCACCGACTTCCTAACCCCCTTTCGCTGACGTTTCCAGTTTTCAAAGAAACTCAGTACCTTAAGCTCATCGAATGCGCGCCTTCTTCTGGCAGGCAGCTATGGGAGATCCTGCCGGCCACGCCCACTCGATTCCAGAGTATAACGTCACTTCCAACGTCACAGTGGCCGCCCTTTCTTCCACTTTCGGTTTGGAAAAGAGCAATTTTTGCGCCTCCAGATGACGCACTTGGCTACTTTTAAAGTAGTACTACCGAAAAGCAGTGCATTTCAGGGACAAAAATTTTGCTGCGGTTGGCCTTTATATCTTTATATAAGGATTTTACCTTTTCCCCCAAATACATATTAGAAAGAAACAGGGTATAAAGTACAACAAAGATCCGTACGTACGTTGTTAGTACCCTTAAAATACGGATGATACAAGGACCGCAAAGCATTATACGTGCATTTTTGTTGCATTCTCAGAACCGAATTGGGACCCTGGTTTAAAAAAGTGGCCATGTTATCAGGGACGCCGTTTCAAAATTTCCAAGCTGTGGGTTGTCTTACTTTGAGAAAAATTTCGAGCGTATTTTCAGCAAATTTGGAGGTGCCATAAGAGGTGTGTACAATGTTTTTCCGGAATCGAAAAAGAACATAATGCTTTGCACAGAAAATTTTCACGAGGTATGAGGTACACATTTGTGATTTATCTACAAAAAAGTGATCTGCAAAAAATATTTCTGGGCTCCGTTCAAGACAAAATTGAGTCTGCTTGAAAGCGTTTAAGCTATTTTTGTGTTGTTGTGGGGTAAGTAAAGCCATTGCAGGATTCAAAAAGTGCAGTAAACGGAGCAAGGTAGAATTTCTTGCTGTGCAATGGTATTGAGGGTGCCAGCAGTGTAGAGTTTCAGGTAAGATGATAAATACGTCTTTAAGCTCGCATAAAGGCTGAAATGAAGGTTTACATTCTTGACCGACTGTACCGGAACAACTAGGCGCTACACCTAGTTCGTAGCAGCTTTGAATATGAATAAACCTATACTTTGAGTGCTGGAAAAGTTTAAAACGAAAGGCTTAGTTATGGTCTTTGGAAAACATGAATAACACATATTATGGAACCGCTTTCTTCCATATTTTCCGCACGAGAAGCGTTGCCTATTACCGGGGGAGGGCGACATATAGCATCAGGTTTAAATTTACACGGGACGCTTCCAGTACAATTGGCTACGTGCATTGCACTTTTGTTGCTTTGATACTAGGCGTGCAGACTGTTGGCAAGGCATCAAAAGACGCAAGTCGCAATGAATGGTTTGCTTAACGTATGTTGTGGTTTTGCGGTAGCCAAACTCTCCTGTGATTTTTAAACGTGTGCAAGCTATAGGCGTGGTGAGTGCAGTACAAGCTGTGCAACAAATTTCGCTACCCCTTTTTGCATGCAAGTTCGCGAAAGTTTCTGATTGTCATTTTTTTCTTTGCTTTTCGTGTATCGGTGTTAACTGGTCCATCACACTGTGCTTTGATGCAAGCAGCATCTAATCTGTCACAGTCTTCACACATGTACTATTAACCGAGATATGCGTGAGTACAAAAGAGAACCCAGCTTTTCCCGGCCCGAGCTTGGCCTATATGTGTTATGCGTATTCTGCGCGGCAATACTCCAAGGGCGGTGACTTTTGTTAGTCTGCAATGTCCAATACGTTTCAATAGTGTTTATCAGTTTGAAAACACTGTAAAGTTTCTTAACATCACACGATTCTTTCGGACCCATTTTTCCCAGGACCAGCACTGACAGATGGCATCCAGGCCAGGCTTGACAGCGGAGCTTTTGAGCGTGCCGAAAGCGCCTCAGCGGCCCCGGACGGGCGTCAATTTGGCGAAGGATGCATGGCCTCCTTGTGTCGCTAGAGTGAGACTCTGGAGTAAAACAGCCCGCAGCACAGACGTGCACCTGTCTTGATGGCTGTACTTCAGTATTATGGCTGCTGAAATAAAGTCTTTTTTTTTGTCTGTTGCCTTAATAACATTGTCGGCATTCAGTCATGCAATGACGTAAATAGAGTTGATCTGCATAGTTATCGATTCTCTGGTTTCTACTAACATCACCCGCAGTTTCCTTTTATATTTACTCAGTATTTAGAAACTCGTTTACTTTGTGGTTCCTCATTTTTGAAAGCTTCGTTGCAAGGCCCTGGAAGGCTAGTGAAGTGCCACACTAAGATATAGAGAATCCCTGTAGCGCAACTGTAAGGAAACCTGCTAAGGGTGTGCGTGGTCGTGATGGGAAAGAGCACTGATTCTCCGTGACCCCCACGAGAGGCTGCTACATTCTAATAAAGGGAGAGCCTCGGTGACCTCATATGATGAATAACAAGAACGCCACTCCTGTTAAGGACGTCTGCTCTAGTTCTGACGTATGCGATTCCGTCCTGATTGGAAACTGTGGGTAAAGGGCCCTAAAGGCTGAATACAGTTTTGTTTTAACTGTAATATCATACTTTTCTGTGCTGTCTCAGCCATTTTTCGACGAGCAAAGATGCGTTATTGGCTGAGAAATAAGTAAATAAATCTGGAAGTTCTGTCGCCCACTTCCCCTTTCGTTTTTTCGTGATGTAGCCATTGCGTCACAAAATCGGAGCGAAGCTCCACTGCGGTCTAGAGTGTCTCCAAGTCATGGCCGACTACGGCAACGTTTCTCTAGTTAAGGAGGCTGGTTTGGACTTTTACGATTTTTCCCCGACAGAATGAGAAACGTGTTAAGATACTCGAGCAGAGCCGGTGTGCCAGCCTACTCCGGCGACCCACAACCCATTGAGCCAGCTGCGAGAAAGGATAACTGCGGCGAAGCCGCTTTTTAAGCAACCAGCGCCGTTTCGAATACCGAGCGCGGCGTCCCTGGCTCCCGGCTGGCGCCCTTCAGGAGGGCGCCTTCACTTACCTCGCCTGGCGATACCAGCCATCTCATATTACCTCCTCTCGCGCACCTCGAGCTTTTCATAAAATGTACAGTCTTGACGGCATCCGTATCGAGGACTCGTAGTCGTCGGCGCCCCCGCATCCCCTGGCTCAAACATAATAAGTGGAGAGCGACGCATGCTTTACGGATTATCAACGGCGGCTCGAGGCGAACGGAAAAGCACAAGGGTGGATGGATCAGCTAACCACTCGCACTATGTTTATTTCACGAGCGATTATGTTCAAACCGGGCACGCATTACCGATAGCAAAATTTTAAATAAAGCGTTACTCCTCCATTTATTCCTACTCCTCCGCGCACCTATAACGGAAGATTGAAAGGTCAGGCGGGACGCTTAACCTCCTGCAGCGCATCTTGTTCCTTATTGCCGCTTCTAGTGAAGGGACCTGAACTACTTCCTGCCGGGTACATTGCCTGCAGAAGCTCGAGCGCTTACCCTCGTAGGTTATTGACTTCGCTAAGTGCGCACCAATGCTTTTCGAAAACGAAAGTGAAAGCATGATAGCTTGCTGAATGGTGAGAGAAGCAGGCTACCTCGAAGTGTATAAGAGTAGTGTGTGTCTTTAGATACATGGAGCTCACGGAAAGCTTTGATTCACGTTTATTTCACGTGCTGAACCACGGAGGAACTGTTTATTTCAGGGAAACATCTGTACATGCTTCTCCAATAAACTTTCAGCATTCACCACTTTTGTGACGTCATAAACAGTAATACCCAAAAGAGTACGGGACATCGTCCCTTTTTTCGGAATTCAGGCGTTTTCTGCCTTATTCGACATCTTCAAGTTGCCGTAATGGTGTAATTTAATTCTCGGCACTGTAATTCATCGAAACAGGCTAACTTGTTCCGACCCTTTAGTGCCCCTTTAGGCAGCACTGGGCGCGTGTGGCGGGGAAAGATGCTCCTGGTTCCAAAAACTGAAGAGTGATGAAAACGCTGCTAAACTACGTGATAAAACGGTAATTGAAAGTATTTCTACTGGGAATTAATAAAAACCAAACTGAATAAAGTAGCTGCGGAGATTAACGTGGAAATCAGGGCGTGTTAGTATATGATCAAGGAAAAATGTTGCAGGTGAAATCTACGTTTGGGTAATAAGATGTAAGACGCGATACCATTACTTCGACACTGAGAGAGCGTTATCGAAGACCGTTGCGCCGAACATCCTTATGATCTGTGCTTCACAGGCACTGAAGGTCAGCGGAGCGAGAAAGATTAATAGCGAGAGTTTTTGATTCCCGTGGGCCATAAGAGACAAAGGCCCTCTGCGCTTCTGCGGCTTTATATGTGAGCGTGAAAGGTTGTGGCTTCGGGGTACTGGTCAGTTTGAGCGAAGCGTCAGTGTCAGTGTCAGTGTTCCAAAGTGTTTATTCTCCGATGTCTAAGCAGGACTGAACATTGTTGGTTTTTTGAAAAGGCAGATAGAGAGAGAAGATTTATGCTATGGAAGAAGTAGTTGGGGTGTAGGAAAAGGGGGTAGAGAGATGGTAAAGAGCTCAAAGGTGGAAGCTGCAGTCTAGAAAGCCGGATGCAACAGCTCCTTCCCTTGCCCTTTCATCAGCTCGCGCAGACCTTGAGGTAGCGAGCTTGTCAAAGCTGCCTCCCATGTCTCGATAGAAGTGGAATATACAATCCTTGAGTTGTTCTCCCCTGAGCATACCCTTGGGCATGGCTAGGTTGCGTACAAGAGGGTGGGCGTTTAGCCAATTTTCGCAGATTTTTAATTTAATGTGGAATGCTCCCACCGAGCATTTTTATCCAATCCAACTGGCCACATAGATTTCTTGATACTTTTGTTGGTTGTGTTGGCCGCTTTCGTGATGGAACCATAAAACTGAAACGCCCGTGTGTCGACATTTTGGCGCACTTTGGAGGTTCCCAGGTGGTCAGAAAAATACGGAAGCCTTCCACACTACAGCGTGCCTCGTAGTCCAGGTGCAGCTTCGACACATCGAAAGTTTGTTTTTTTATCTTCCGGCAGAAAGACGCTTTGTTGTGATGGCGTCAGCTGCGGGCATGGCTGGCGACAGTGTCTTTCGTGTATGCTAGCCTACCACCGACTGGGCGCTGAACGAACTTCACTGCGCAGGCGGGGCACCTGCTGAAAAGACGTTTTCTTTCTTTCGACCCCGTTCATTCAACTACTATGTCCTTCAATGTACAGGGCCGTCCACGCTAGGTGCGAACACGGCGCAGCGTGGCCTCGCTCCGCGGAGCGCCAGCGTACAATCCGCGGCCTTGCATCGAAGCTAAGCGGAGCAGGCGCACAGGGGCTTGGAGGCGGGGCTTCGTGTTGTCTTCTAGCGCGGGAGAGTGCCGTGCCTGCTTTGCTGTGAAGCACGCCTAACTGTAGACATGCTTGTAGCGTCTAAGCACGCCGCGACGGCGTTGCGGGAAAGCGCACTTTCCTTACTGCGGCGTGTTGTGTAGTTTCTGCGTACGAGAAGTCACAGCTTCCGCTTTTCAGTTCCGCAGTGCCGGTTAAATGCAAGTATTGTTGAAGGTTGAAGGCATTTCAGAACTGGTTTGGCTCGCGTTATAGGGGTTAGCGCCACAAAACGACTCTTGCTACGAAAACGCTGTAGAGAAGTGCTCCGCATAACCACCCAAGGAACTTTACCGTGCACTGGTACCACGCAGCAAACGCGCGTTCTTGCATTTCGCCTCTTTTGAAAGCGGCACCTGCTACTTGAACCGGACATGGGTCTCCCTGCTCAGTATAGCCAACCACCCCAACCACTGAGCCACCGCGGCGCAGGTCAAGTCCTGGTGGGTTTTTCGGGGTTTAACCGCACCCTAGAATTAAAGAGGGAAAGAGAGCAAAGCTGTATTTTCTGTGCGCGCTCTCTAAAGAAGATGGCCTTATGCCCGAATACGCCGTCCGGCCGGCTTTTTTAACAACGGAGATGTTAGTGGCCGTAAGACCGGCTTTGCAGCTAAAAAAAAGGGAGAAAATTTTGCAGGCTCGTGGGCGCGTGCTTGCGGCGACCTCCGAGCGTCCCCGGCAAGCGCAGTGGATTTAGCGCGAATAAAAAAACTGGCAAAAACCTCGAGAAGCGAGAACATGCCGAGCACACGTGAGCGCATACCTTGCAGAAAACGCCGAGTCCCTGGCTCGCCAGCGCCAGAGAACCACCAGCGCTGTCGTCAATCCCTACCGCACATGTAAGAAAACTTCAGCGTTAAGGCTAAAGTCCAATGCTAAAATTTAAAAAAAAATATCCTGCTTGGTAGAGGTCAACGCGACCGACACATTCTCTGGAAGCCATTCTGGATAATTGGAGACATGGCTACGAGTGTGCCAATACTTCCAGATACGACTTGCAGATCTCGCAACCGCGTCTCTAGTCGATGACGAAGAGCTGGTTCAAGACTACAATGCAGAGGACGACTTTCAATCCACCACTCGCTTCGAGAAAGACGAAGGCCGGTTTGATGCATTTGGCGACGATTACTAGCACCGTACCATGAAAATAAACAATGATAATAAAGCTTAGCTGCGTCTAGCAAAGCTCACCTACAACAGCTTCAACATTGAAGCCTTGCGTGTGAGTGCTAGCTTCCCGAATTTTTTTTTTGATCAGAGTATCCACATGCTCGGTCTTGCTCGCGGTCGCTCCCGGATTGCTGTATGCGACTTCGAATATGATCAACGAGCTCATGGAAACCGACAAGAAATATCGTAAATGTGAAAACAATTCAGAATATGCCCAGTCCACAATGCCAGTGTTTGTTTAATGTAAGGCATTGCATGCATTGTTAAGCATATTGAAAATGTATTGAACACATCGGTGGTTTTTCTGTTCGTGGCGTTTGGTTAGGCCATGTGTGTGGGGATAGTAAAGAGAAGAATGCAGAAGTTGTGGACCTAAAGAACGGAGAAGCTGTTCCACAATTGTGTAGCATGGAACTGGTGACCACAGCTTCATTGCTCACGTAGGCCCATAGCGAAGAAGTACGGGTCTTACCAGAAAGGAGGATGCGTACAGGTGGCAACAAAGAATGGGCCGCTGTCTCTTAATAACTAGCCATGTAGGGAGTGCTACCAATGATGTGTGCATTACAATTTAGCACACTAGAGTGGGACCAGCCCAGGACTCGACCGTAGAGTAGACGATTGTGCTGGGGGCGTGACTTCCGGGCTGGGCCACTGCTTGAACTATCTCGACGATGCGCGACATTCATATGTGTGAACAAAGCCAATGCACATCGGGAAGAAATTCGGCAGATCGCAACCCAGCCGCTGTGACCAAAATTCCACGTAGGCGAAATGCACAGACAATTATGTTCTGCGTAATGCCAGTGAGCATTAAATAAATCCTAGTGGCCCAAATTATACAATTCCGTTCTATACAGCGTCTTTCATTGAACCAAACCAAGCCAGTACTGAAATTATTGCACCAATACTTGTATTATAACGGCACCGCGGAACTGAAAAGCTGAAGCTGTGAGTTCTCGAACGCAGAAACTACTCAACGCTCCGCAGTAAGGAAAGTGCGCTTTCCCGCAACTTTAAACGCTTCAGACGCTGCAAGCATGCCTGCAGTTAGGCGTGCTTCACAGCAAAGCAGGCACGGCGCTCTCGTGCGCTAGCAGACAACACGAAGCCCCGCCTCCAAGCCACTGTGCTCCTGCGCCGCTTAGCTTCGATGCGCGGCCGCGGATTGTGCGGTGGCGCTCCGGGGAGAGAGGCCACGCTGCGCCGTGTTCGCACCTTGCGTGGACGGCCCTGTACTTCAGGGGAGAAAGGGTGGCTCGTCCAGAGTAACCAGACGTAATTCAGACCAGACGTAATTCAGACACCTATGAAGGAAGAAAACTGAGGTTTTAATGTACTTGAGTCACAATCTGAGGTTTTATTTAGGATTTTGATCAACTGAACCGGTTTAAGACGGTGAAGAGACTGTTATTACAGTGTGCGTTTCACCTTTTATAACAAACTTCTGATTGATAATTAAAAATGTCGGCCACCTTCCCAATTGAGTTGCGAAGACTGAGGAAACAGTGGAGCTGGTGCTCTTCTTAGTGCAGACTGACTGAAATCCAAGTCTATAATCCGCCCTCCTAAATCCCAAAATCCAAACTGCAAAAATCCGAAGCCAAAGGCCACTTCAACTCAAAGTCCAAACCAACGCCCGCGGCACGAGCACAACAGAAATGCTGTGAAGGAAAGTTTGACATCCACCTGAATGCAGCCAAACGGCTACAAAGGAAAGCTGCACAACTTCCTCAGAAACTTCGCAGTTGAAGAAAAGTTCGTACTGGTCCACGATTCGAACCCGGGACCACCGCTTAACCGGAGCAGTCGCTCCGGTGAAGGAAATGCTGAGCGCCCCAAACGTGATGATACCGCATGCGATAGATAATGGTTTCATAACGCGAGGGGCCCAGGTTCGATACCGACTCCGAGAAAGGTTTTTTTTTTCTTGAGGTGCGAATGCACACACCTGGTCACCGGTTCCTTGCCTGTTGTGAATCCCGTGCGTTGGAAACAGTTACGGAAATTGTCAGGCGAAACGTCGCTCAATGTGATGCTCAGCATCTCAAGCGTGGGTAATCAGCATGTCAATCGCCACTCCGGGACCATGCATTTCGGTGGCACTTGTCCCGCGCCAAGTTCGATATATCCGATGTGAACTTCGTTATAAGGAATAGGCGTCGCATGCATTTTCGTAACGGATGTGCTTTTGTTCGATATATAGCATAATTCGCTCTATCCGGGTTCGTTATAATCGGGTTTCACTGTATAGCAAAAAAAAAATGGGCCCATCTCCCCGCGACGGGGACTCGAGTAAATGCGTCGCATAGGGGGTGGGTGTATTGCGTTAACGTTTAGTGTTTGGGGGGTTGGTGCTATCACGTGTACACCACGCAGCTATCACGCCGCTAGCACGCCGCTGAGTCGCCAACACACGCCGCTGACGACGTAGTTTGAATGAGTCAAGGATATAAGACGCGTTCGTAGCCTTTCATTCTGTGTCGGCTTTGTGGCGCAGTGGGAAGAGCACCATGGACCTCGCGTTCCGCCCACAGGTAGTGAATGCGTTGTATCAGCGGCTTCTTGACGTAGTTTGAATGAGTCAAGGATATAAGGCGCGTTCGTAGCCTTTGAATCTGTTTCGGTTTTGTGGCGCAGTGGGTAGAGCACCATGTACTTTGCGTTCCGCCCGCAGGGTCGCGGGATCGAATCCAGGCGCCGGTAACTGTTATTTCTTTTTATAGTGTAGGGGGAGGCTGGCTGCTGCGGGCGCCGACGCACGGGTGACATCGTGAGTTATACAAATGCTCTGCATTTAAAAAACGGGTACTATAATAGACTGTTTTCTATTTCCGCACGCACTCGTTATAACCGGGCTGAACTGTACTGGTTTCGACCATTATTTTTTTCCCTTACCTGTTATTTCAGGGAGAGACTTACGCTTCCTTGAAGGTGTACAGCATTTTTGCCATTGCTCTATATTTTAGCGCATCTGGCAACAGCTCACTTCACCTTGGCGGTAAATAAGTTTGTTTGGTTGCGAACAGAAATGTTGATATCAGAAGGAAATTAGGAAAGCGTAGGTGATTGTCCGGCATTCCGGTGGAAGTGCGCTAGTCGAAACATGCTCCGGATGCCTGTTTCATCCCATTTCGAAAAAAGCATATATTGCAAGACTACCTCGAAAAGGAAGGCCTATCTCTAGACTACATGATAGGCTTCCGACACAAAACTGGGAACGCAAGACGCCATGCTCATGCTGGACCTCCAGAGCGCTTTCGACATGGTAAAGCATTCGGCGATCTTAGCACGAGTCTCCAAGTTGAACATTGGCGAAACCAGCTACAACCACGTCAAGGATTTTTTTACGGATCGGACGGTGGGACTACACACGGGGGACCTACAGTTCAAAGAGAAGATGTCGGCACCACTGGCACACTGCAAGGATCGGTTGTCTCCACACTCCCCTTCAACCTAGTCATGATCAGGGTTGCGGAGGCGCTAGCGGGAACGGGCGTCCGGCACACCATATACGCCGACGACATCACGCTGTGGGTCACCGGTGGCAGCGACGCATACATCGAGAATCAATTGCAAGCGGCTGCCACCGCCCAAAGGCAGCGCCTCCTCGGCACCGGCCTGGTCGGCTTGCCCAGCAAGTCTGGACTGCTCGTGCTCGCACCAAAACGCAGGGGCAAGACTCTGCAGCGCGAATTCGACCGTATCAAGATAGTCACCGCATCGGGCAGCGCATCCCCCAAGTAACAAGGCTCAAGGTTTTGGACATGATCATCGGCAAGAACAACAGCAACAGCGAAACCCTCTCCAAGCTAAACAGCACGACGGCGGAGGCAATTCGCTTCATTCACCGCATTTCCTTGACAAAAACGGGCATGAAGGAGGACAACCTCGTGAGACTCGTCCTGTCCTTCGTCATCAGCCACATAGCTTACGTGGCAGCCTACCATAACTGGACTGTCACGGAACGGGCCAAGATCGGTACGCTCATGTGCAAGGCGCACAAATAGGTACTGTTCTTAACGAAAACCACGAGAACGGCGCACTTACTCGCACTTACAATACCCTGGAAGAAATCATGAAGGCGCAGTTGGCGGCACATCTGGAACGCCTCTCTACGACAAAGACGGGACGCCAAATCCTCAAGAACCTTGGGTACAACCCCTCACATCGTACAGGCAACAGCGCGACATAAACGAGGAAGCGACAGCGCACATATGCGCTGACCCAATGCCTAGGAACGTGAACCCGGAGCACAACAAGGAGAGACGTGCATCACGGGCCAAAGCCCTCACCAAGATGCACGACCAAGACGGGCACACGTGTTAGGTCGAAGCAGCAGAGTACCAGCATGAAGGCTACGTCGCTGTCGCCGTTAAGGCTTCCACGGCCACCAAGACCAAGACTGCGAGTGTACGGTGCGGCGAACCACGGACGCTGAGGAGGTCGCCATCGCCCTGGACATCTCCGAGATAGAGCGCCCAACCGTGAACTGTGACTTAAAAACGACCGTATGCAACTACGCTAAAAGTCGCGCTTGCGCTAAGGCGGCCGCCATCATTGGCAAGGCCAGACTCTGGGACAGAGGAGATCGTATCAAGTGGTTTCCTCTGCACATGGGTGAATGCGCAACTGCATCCAACCAAAGCGAGACGGCACACTAGGAGGCTCGGGCACTTAGCCTCCGCTCCTCCGAGACCGACCGTCCGTGGAGGTTCGACAACAAAACAAAAATCGCCTCGTGAGCTACAACGAGATCACCAAGGCCTACCGCCTCGCTCTATGGGTCATGCCACCCCCCCCCCCCACCTCACCCAGGGCCTGAGACGGGAGGAGGCAGTGAAACTGAGGCAGCTCCAGACCGGGTCCATCCTCGCTCCGGTAACGCAGCCAACCATCCAGAACTTTATTGAACGCGTTTGTGTCAAGTGTGCGGTGTGGGTCTGGCAGACCAGGCGAACATCTTCTGGGACTGCCCGGTTTCCAAATGAAGCTCAATCGAAGCCTTATCCGCCGCAGCTCCAGGACGCTGCGCTCAGTAATGACAAGGACACTCAACTGTGGGCCGTCCTGCCAATTTGGGGTGCGCTCGAAAAGCACAGACCAGGTGACCCGGCAACGGGAGGCATTGTTGCTGCGTCTAGTAGCGGCAACCCAGGACGACGCTGGGCCCGCCCGCGTCGCGGCGCTTAAAAACCGTTGTTTTGCAGGCCCAAATGCTGTTTTCATAATCCTATACGTTTAAATTATCAATAAATGTTCGGTTGTGCTGATAATCATATTAACATAGAAAGAACTTTACGCACGTCAAAACAAAAGTGACAGAGTAACCTCTAGCAGATCAACGTTTCTTTAGACTTCAATGGCAATTTCGAAGCAACTTACAAGCTGGAAAACTGATCTTCGCTTCTTTGAAGCACACAAGCGGTCAGTTAGGAAAAAAGGTGAACGATGTAATCGTGAAAAGTTTGAAGGTACTAACTGGCATGGAAACCAAACCGCGATTCAATTAACGAGTTAAAGTTTCAGGAGCGCCATGCCGCAAGTCCCTTCCCTAGCCGACAACTCCGGCATGGTACGGGAAGGCACCCGTTAGCTGTCTTAACACAAACCGAAGCGGCGCACCCGGCAAGAAAGCAACATCATCATCATCAGCAGCAGCCCTCTTCGGAAAACTAAGAGAAGAGCCAGTACATAGCTTCGTTTTGAATTGCGATTCGCTTTACATGAACTCCCAGCTGATAAACGCTCAGTGTTTGCAACAGTGCGAAGAAACTTCCTCCGACGGTTGCGCAATAGTGCGATACAGAAGATGCAATAACCAAAGCGCATGATGTCCTCAATGAAACACATCCTGCCTCATCCCGCCGGATTAGCCGAGTGTCCCTGTTGCTTCCTACGACACGTGTAACTGTGGGATTAGTCATCAAAGCGGTGACTAATATACAGTCTCAGATAGAGATTGTTAGACGTGTCTCTTTTCTGCTGCACGTGTCCTGGGTGTTCGAATTGGTTTTTGGTCTCACAATACTGCGTCAAATCGCTGGCTGTGTCCTTTTGATATTGCCTGCGTGGCCCTACCGGTGTAAATCTGATGCGCTTAATCCAAATGCCTATTAATGGACGCTAACAAAAAACTCATGGTGATGAGCGATAAAATATCCTGACGCAACAGGCATGGCTAAAATAGGCCTCCTTTCAAACGTAACAGCTCACGTGGCGTCATACCGTGAAATTTCGAAGCATAGCGGGAACTAAATAGGCAAATCATATCCCGAAGTACGCTAAGTATTTAACTTAGGCTGGGCCAAGTCGTAAACAAGAAATGATCTTGTTTTCTGTACGGAATCTTAGTTCTACAGAATAATGGCAATTTTTATAGCAATATTTTTCTGCGTTCAGGGTGTTTCTTTAGTGGTCGCGAAATAAAGAGTAGCTTTACAACAACATGGCTTCATTCGAAGGGTGGCAGAGATTCTAACTATTAACTAACTTTGAAAAAGACAGAGAAACACTTAAGAAAACTTTGTTGGTATATAGATAAATTAACAAAAAAAATACCTCAGTAATACTGGAACCACCGGTGCGCTATAGGTGGCGGCCACTGCGCAAGCGATTACTACGTGCATGAAATTAGGCGAAACAACGGCGTGCAGCGTTCAATCTTTTCCTCGGTGGTGCTTCTTTATTCTTGTCAACCACCTGTCCCTTTACTCCATTATAGCGAAGTCTTGAAGTGCCCCATTTTCCAAAACACCGTCGTAGTATTTGTTGCCTGGTCAAGAAAATGGCTGCCTCTGTGAAGAGTAAATAAGTGCCACGTGCTTGATACGAAGAGATTAAAACCACCGTCACCGCAGTAGGAGCGTGATGCGCTACCGCAGGGCGATCGTCCTCTTTTTTTTCACTGCAATAGGAGGTTACGCGCAAATTTACAGACAGCACGATACGCTGCATAGTCAAGCAGATAAGAGAATAGAATAAAATTAAGGAAAGCACAAATATATCAAAATGCACACAAACACAGAAAAGCGTTAAAAAATTGAAAGAGTCGGGTGGCTGGTCCATAGAATTACACACACTATGCACAAATGCCTTAGTTGCTCGGATACATAACTTTGTTGATCTAGGTGGCTCGGCATGCCTATCACATAACTGAACCGCTGCAGACTGCATGTTTATTTTTTTTTTATTTAGACAATACTGCAGGCCAGGATTAGGCCCAAGCAGAAGTGGTAAATTGATTACATAATATATCAGCCAAAAGTAATTATACAATCTCTAAGAAAAAAAATGACAGGCAGAATATTACTACACATGAAAAAGCTGCTCAATTGATGCATGCAGATTCGGCGAAGTAAAGACAGTAGCAGGGAGATTATTCCATTCAGATATTGTTCGCCGGAAAAATGAATATTTATAGGCGTTTGTGCAGACCAATAAAAGCAACGTCTCATAGCGTGGCTCATCACGGCAGCCGCATGGCAAAAATAGAATTCAAAAAGGCGCGATATTTTAATCTTTTCTGAGTGTTAGCTGCAAAATGTCTCAGAGAGAACAGCATCCCCGCAGTCTGTCAAACATTTATCAATTGTATCTGGTCCTGAACACAGGCGGCAATCTGTCGACCAAGCTATAAAAAAGACCATGGTAGTGCATCAAAACTTTTACAGGGAGCGTACAACTTTGTAAGTTAAAAAAATTGTTTTGACACCGGACGGAACCCCCATTTTACACACTGTAGTGAGAACGTCCACACCATATAAAGGCATAGGAATTAGGCCCGAAACCAGGACATCGAAAATAGATTCACGCAAAGAATTAAATATACTCTCAAGGCTAAAATGAGCCTGTAATAAACGGAGCGTTTGAACCACTTCTTTGAGAAAACACCGTGAACTTTGGGCTGTTTCCTCAGTTGACAAAAACCCAAAAATAAAAGGGAGAAAATGGTAGGACGTGTTAGCAGTACAGCTTTGAAAGACGGATGTGGAACATTCCGTACGTGGAATCAACAAGAAAGAAGCTGCCCAATTAAAATGTGAACAAACCCAAGTCCCCCTCTCACAACCGAAAGAGTGATCACGAAGCGAAGGCTCATTACACGAACATTAAATGCAGGTAGCTAAAATACGGCGACAAGCATGTATCCTAAGACGAGAGCAATGTAACATCTGTATACTACATAAAGAAGACAGGTTAGAAGGAACGTGTTGCACGCAAGAGCGCCGGAAAACATGGCCGCGTGTCTCCTCCTTTCGTTGTAAATGTCGACGAAAGACGATAGTCGACTGGCACACCTGCCATGTAAACGCCTCCCTTCACTTTCCCGCTCACCTCTCATGCTGTTCCTCTCCCGGCTCGTTCCTCCCAAGACGATACGCTATAGATTTGCTCAAGTCAACTAAAAATTGCCGCGTTCCACTGCGTTTTACCGGGTGCCTTGACGACAGCGCTGCCGGCGGAGACGCGCATGATTCGAGGAACCCCACTACAATGTTTATAAAACCACGTTGCCCTGCTCCACGTGCATTCCAAGCGGAACGTTGAACCTATCTAGTGGAACCTTTCGTTACTGTCGACGTTTCATTTCTTAAAATTCTGCCACGAGATATAGTCGCGCGGGCAACAGCAGGCAAGGATTTTCTGCAGTTGATGTAGTATTTCATTTTATATGGCAAAAAATCAAGCATCCGTAAATTTTAATAAAGGGGCACTGCATGTATCACTCATGTATTGATTTTCTGCCTTACATTTGCGTGATGTTTTGTTCTTCTTCAACAATGCTAACAAGTATTAAGACTGCCACCGGTCTTAGATGTTTATATTTGGCTGTTGGTATATAAGATTATTGCGCAGAAACAGTTTTTCATTGGCATGGTGGCTGAATCGAGACACAGACCGAAAGACAAACAGACATACAGACAGACCAATATTTCTGGGTTTAAGTAGCCCAAGCAGGACTATCGCCTTTTATAATGGACGGCTGCTCGGCACGCCAATCATTCGTTTGGCGCTGTACCTTTACAGCCTGGTCCGACCAATGCCATTCAGTTTTGCGAAGCGGTGAAAGGGAAACCCAAACATGTGGGTCACAATTCTAACTGATTTCTGCGATAAGGTCATGTATAGTACTCCCTTCTCTAGATCAAAAGCGCAGCTGTTCTCGAACTTCAGGGCTACACCTTAAACCTGGCAAAATTCTTGTGTAATTAGAAGCACATTGTCCATGCTTGTCTCGTCAGTAAGGAAGTAAGCTACGTCATCGGCATATGCTAAGACTCTCATCTAGAACGACGAAAGCGTAAAGCAAAACGCGGATATTATTTTCATGTATTACGCGAATGCATAAGTGCTCCAGGCAGTTGCGTAGCCACAAAGGGTGCTTCCGTGTCAGAACACTCCCAGAAATTTTCTTAATGCCACATCCCCCCTTTCCCTACCTTTTAGCCTTTTTTCGACCATGCTACTTATAATACGAAATGGTATAATCAAACGGAAAACCTTAAATAAGGACAGTGTCAATTTGGTGATAAACATTGTGCCTGGGAGTCGTGGGCACACTCCCATACTTTTATGTAAGTATTTCAGAGAAAGAGGCCTTTAATGCATTAGCTTTATTACGGCAGAAAAATGACTATTACGTTGTTTGGGCACAGGCGTTTCTTCTTCTTCTTTCTTTTTTATTTCCACCTGGCGTACAAAACCTCCCAGAAATCTTTCTGGCTACGCCACTCTTAGAATTTCTTTTTCAAAGGGTCCGCGCCATAACACCAGCTTGTATAAAAGCCCGAAACAACTTAGAGCTGCAATCACAGATAAAATATAGGTGTGACTTCAGACGTCTGTAAACGTAACAAAAAATTTCGGCTTGCCCAAGGGCAATCCCCATTCCCTCTCTGGAGCATGAGAAACGATGATGATAATATCTTTGTTTCATCCTTCACTATGACAAAGAAAACAGGGAGGAGAGTGTCTTCTTGGGCTCCGCCACGTCAGATGGCGGCCTGCGGGCGTCTTACGCGAGCTGCGTCTTCATGCAGTTGAAGGACCTGGTGTTGTGTGCTTGGGTTCGGCCCGTTCGGGCTAATCAAAAAGGTCTCCCACAGCTCCGCACTAGTGATGGGATATGTTTGAAAAGTTGGTGGCCGAGCCTCGTGAGCCCATACCATGCGAGTGAGTGTACCTGCTGCGATATGTGTACCGAAAGAGAGTTTGGGAATAACATACCCAGGCCAAATAGGAAAAGGTCAGAAATAACATACGTCCTTAACAGGAAGCGACAATTACCATGATGTGGACAATCAACATGAATTAACTGATGGCAAGCTTCAGTGAAACATCTTTTATTAGCTATTGTTATTCGAACGGTAGTTCTTTAATACTGGTTTCGAATTACTGCCATCGCTGCTAAATATAAGCTGGGGAGAGCCATATAGCACTCAGTGGAAAACAGAGGGAGAAAATTTTCAGCGTCTTATTCTTGCATAAGAGATCGTACAAATTTGACGGACGAACAATGCAAATATAATAACTACCATGTCAGTTTTCACCATCACGTATATTACCTCCAAATGGTTACGCGCTTTTCGATGAAGGTAGAGGAGGAAGAAGAACAAGGGCGCAGTCACGGATCCTCACCGGTACGTCTGCCAATCTCCTGGACTTCTCTGAGGTATAACTTATGAGAATGTCTTAAACAGTGTTTCTGCACAAGTCTAACCATTGTAGAATTTTGTAGAACATTTGTCTGGTTGGATAGAAAAGCACTGCAAAAAAGAAATTGAAGGTCTATATGTAGATCTTTAGAAATGCCTGAGCCTATCGTCCCTCCCTCTCATAAACTTGAGCAACGCCTCGAGGCGTTGACTTGAGGCTCGGCCCGATTCGTGCGTTTTAATACGGTTGCAGAAGTGCGCAACGCGGCGTTTCGGGACCGTGACAGCCGTTCAAGTTGTACCCCATGAGCGGCCCTTTTCCTCACCTTAGAGAGCAAAGTGGGCTGTTTTTACCTGCGTTCGTTGTTCGCCCGCATTGGCATTTCGTCACCGCCAGCACCATTCCTTTCTTTTTTTGGCTGCCCAACACTGGATGCACGCTGCGTTCTACAACACGTACAATTACAGAAGCTCCGGGACAGGTCGAAACAGCGTGCGACCAGTGGGCCTCCAGAGACAGATAGCGCGCGGCGCTTCAACTTGACGTCCTCCTGGCATCGTAGGCAGCGCCGTGACGCCAGCTCTCGGCACTATTGAAGACTGCTCTCCACACGCGCTTTCTCCACCATCTAGTTCTCTGCTCTTGTGTCCCTTACTTTGTCGATGAAGAGACCTGAATATTTGGCGGGCATTCCCAATATGTAGCTCAAGCAACATTGTCCATGTGAAACTGCTAAGCATGTGTAGAGACATATGATATGCCCAATACATGTTTCAACTCTGAAGGTATCATCAAAAAGCTGGGATTCTCGCATCGAAGAGCACCTTTACTTTGTTCTATGCAAGGTAAAATTAAAATGTTATTTTCTTGTCTTTCTACAGATTCTTCAAGATGTCGAGGAACGCGTCCATGATCAGCTACGCGATATCCGGTAAGCATACCTTTTCCTTCTGTTCTTTCCTTCTGTGTCTGGCAGCAATATTGTCTAGCGTCTCCACGAATACTGGCTACGCTTGGGCAGCCAGTGTATGGACTTAAGCTTCGCAATTCTTTCTCCTACTCTATCGAGCCTTCACTCAGTGTGGGCAGTGTAAGAAAAAAAGGCGGTATTATTTATGCCAGTGTTTTCTATCATTATAGGCGAAGAATTTGAGCCTCGCGCAATATTCATGAGCTCCTTGAAATCTGATCCGTCAGCGTGATAACCCCACCCAGGATAGCCGCTGTTTGGCGCGCAGGCTGGAGATATTAAAGTACGTCATCTCATCAAGACATAACCACAAGGCGTTCACGCCGCTCGAGCCATACTACTCTGTCGCCTTTTCGAGACGACTTGAACGTATACGCCGTATCAATGAAATATTACTTCGTCGGCCATAAAGCTCGGCGATAAATGTCGGCAAAGTGCGAAGGATTCCGTTTGAGGTTGACCTATCACTGCTCAGTAATATACGTAATTGTGCTGTTTGTCATAGAGGCGATAAAAATAAAAAAAATCAAGACAAGGAAAGCGTAATTTTACCATAGCAGCCAAACTAAGCAAAAGTACCCTTCAGGGAAATCGCAGTTACTGCGTAAAAAGAACAGCAGACTTTTAAAACATTGTCGATTTACGAAAAGCGAAATTAATGTTTACAATGTCGTTTCCCGAACCTTGCGACATCAGGCCTGGGAGCCGCATTGTAGTGGCGGGCTACCGAGTTATTTAGGCGCGTGAAACCCAACACGCTACGAAATCGCTGCAGGGGACTCCTTAGCGCATTAGCTTAACCGCGGCGCCTCAAAACCATCAATCAGCGTGTATCAATGTGCAAATTAGTATGAATGGTGAGGCCCAGCTCGCGATTAGAGTAAAAAAATGTGATCTTCGCAGAGACAGCAGCCCACGGCGAACACAAGTGCCTTGTTGCCCCACCGCAGACTGTCTTTGTTCGTTTCTTCACACGCTTGACCTTGGCATTGTTTTCCTTGCTCCTTTAGTGAATTCATTGCTTATTTTTTTCTGCACGCGAACTTTTCATGACAGAAATAAAGGCACAGCCTCGCCCTAATAAGCGCGGTGCTGATATCCAGCCTGACACTGAACGTCATGCTGTAATGGCGGGGGCTGCTGGCTCTGGCCTTCGTTGGCGGGTTGCGCTAAAGATATTGTCTCCATTTGTGCGCCCAGCGCTTTCAACGGGAAGTGCAAGAAGGCGCAGGCGGAGGAACCAGCAGGAGGAGCCAGAGCTGAGCTTCGGTGACCTCATCCCCGATCTTCCCACATCGAACGACGAGACCAAGTAAGAAGACTCACCCGGGCGAAACCCAGACAAATTTGGCACGATCGTGCAAGTTTTACGCTCACCTTGCTGTAGGCAACGTTATGGCACTGTTACCAGATTGTAGTGGTCACTACCTGTTAGACGATTATTGAAACGAAAACCTTGAGTGTGTCACTGTGCGAAAACCGGCGTCGTTCTAAGCCACACGAATAGACCGCCGTTGTACCCTGTAAAAAACACATTTCAGTTCGCAAGGAAAATGAATCCAGGGGTTTTGAGAAGGAGCCGTAGGCGTCACCAGCACTTCAACACTCCACCAGTGGTGAACGAGAAATAGGCCAATGCGCGCCGCACTGACTTCATATCCGGCAAGTGTACGTGACGGCATACGAGTAAAACAGGAGCGCTCCGGCCACAAGATACCTCACTGTGGCGGAGGCTTGCGTCACCAGTCTGCCTATCGAATTTTCGCTACAATACAAAGAAATGAAAGCAAAGGAGAGGACGCAAACACGACGAGGCACTAAGTACGCCTACCAAAGTATAGTATTTCGCCCTAAAGGACTAAAAGGCGTTAGCAAAGAAGCACACAAACACCAGTACTTAATAAGTATCGCCAGTATTTCGCATTCAAAGCATCTCAGCAGACCAAAGTTCTCCGAGGAATTGTTTTTATTATGCTGTCAACCATCATTGCTATTTTGTAAATGGTCCCCTGGTCCCCTTGAGTGGCCTCATACATCCTGCTTGATATTGCGAATATTTGCTTCAGCCTTGCGCCAAAAGGGCCTCCGCAGAAGTACAATTGGCGGGGAGATACTTTCGAGGCAATGGTTTAGTGTTTCCCCCCTCACAGGCCCTCATATTTACCTCGCACGAATATTCGCGTGGTCTTTTATTCCACAATTTAGTGGCTGTTCCCCAGCACCTCAATGGTACCCACTTTATGCTGTGACGCCAGACGATTTTGCCCGTTCCACGCAGATGGCCCTTCAAGCGATACGCGATCTTCGCTGCATCGCTGGCCGCCCTGCTGAGCCTGTTCGCGGTGTCAGTGAGCCTCACCACAGTCGCTGTCAAGAAGTCAACGGGTGAGCACCTTTCCCAAACAGGGCATTTTCAGCGCTATGTATTTTTTGGGTGATGAGCTCCTGGCCCCAGGGAAACATTTGCTCACACGCAAGACCGTACGTACGCCACATAACACTCGAACACTATTCCCTACCGCTCTGTCATGATGCCCTCCGGTAAAGTGCAACAGAGAAGCCCTAAAGCACTGAAAACTGCGGCACAGTCATTAGCGCACCCAGGATTCTTGCCTAGGGGGGTTCTAATTTTTTAAGCAAATGTAATATATAATAATATCGTTTCGGAACAAGTGGAAAATTCCCGATGTACCACCATTGACGCCGACGAGGGAGTGGCTGACGTGCATCCTGTGCGAGATGTGCGATAGCCGCCATGTAAATAGTGTAAAATACATCGTCCGCATCTCATGGTTCATGTCCTGCGCAACGTCACATGTTTGGAGAAGTGTGCGGGTTTCTCCCCGTCCTGGCCCCAGCATCGCTCCGTCTCGGCACCGGCGCAAACACCGAGGGTACGCGGACCGTGTCGGGAAGTTCCAGCCCCGCCGCGATCGGCACATGACGATGCCCCCACCTCGTGTCCCCAGCCCGTGAGAAGCCGATCCAGAGCCCAGACCCGACGAGATGTGACCAGCCAAGACGTGTCGCCCATGCCGTGTCCCCAGACTTTTCATCCGGTGCGGTTCCCAGCACCCTCATCGGTTCGTCGTGGCCTTGTGGGCGTCGGTGTTCGGGGACCAGTCGCAATCGGAGACCGCCATCATCATTCGCCGCGGAAAGGACTTCACTGTTTATACGCATCGCATCTCATCCTCACCGCACCCATCCACTCACGCTGACCGAGCGCGACCGGGACGGTCGTCTTGACCGGGACGAAACATGTTACGTACCGCAGGACATGAATCATAAGATGAGGGTGATGTATTTTACACTATTTAGATGCCCGCTATCGCAGAGTTCGCAGAGGCTGCACGTCAGCCACTCCCTCGTCGTCGTCGATGATGGGACAACGGGAAATGTCCACTTGTTCCTTAACAATATATAAATATACATATAAAAGAATGAATATATGAAAAAGAAAACCAATTAAAAAATAATAAAAGTCTATGAAAAATAATTACGAGTTGTGGCATTTTTTGTTTTTTAACACGAAAAAAATTAAGCGTCACAGCAGCTTCCAAAACATAAAATTCACCTGCAGGAGGAATATATAATGGAGACACTTTTACATAACAAAAAAATAAAGGACACGGGAAGCATTTTTGCCATCGTCCGAGGCTTCGGACCGGAGTTTGGAAGTAGAATGGGAAGGAAGCGATGATTTCAGATCAGGCTGGGTAGGAAATACAGCTAAAGCATTCCTGAATGCCTTCTTTTCTGACGAAGTCAAGCAAAGCCTCAAGCACGTGCAGTCTCCTCGGGAGCCTTATTTTTGCAAAATACCGGAAGAAAAAGAAAAATTTGGCAGTACAGTTTACTATTGTTCGCTGCTGTGCCAGATACAACAGAAAAAGGCTGTTCACCTGTCTACCAACTGTAGAATATGATTTGCACGGCGAAGCCAGTTTCTAGAAACAAAGACAGAGCAGAAACTTCAAAATACGCCCGAATGCGAAAGTTTACTCGAATTCGATCACCTGCAAATGGAAAAAATCTGTTTGTATACGTTCGCACAATTTTCGCTGAGTAGACGAATTAACCCATATTTCTGCGAGCCTGTTGAGCACGACATCATTGTTATTCGTGTTCACTGCTTTTCTTGACTGTGCACGAAACGCTACCCGCACGCTAGCATGTTAAAAAGTCAGGCGATGTACAGAAAGGAAAACCGAACCTTATTTATTTAACGGGAGAGGGAGGGTTATTTCAGCTCGTGCAGTGCTTGGTATTGAAGAAAAAAAGTTGTTTTAACTTTCGAATAAAATAAAGTAAATTCTATCTGATCTTGTTAGATTTGCTTTGAGGTCAGAAGGCACGCTTGACAATACCTATGGGAAATTTTAGCGTCCTTTTTTTTGTGGATGAAGGATTCAAATCTCCTGACTGCAGTTGCGCACGAAAGTTCAGAAAGTGATATAATGTGGCCATAAAAATGTGTACTTGAGGTTTAACGTGGGCTGTGAGGCGCGTAGTAGGGTAGGGGGTTACGGATTAATTTAAACCCCCCAGGGATCCTGGCGCATTCAGAAATTTCCTAGCCCCGGACACTTTTTCTCCCCCTAAGAAATTTTCCCATTCTTTTTCTTAAACTACTTCAACTTATACGCAAGTTGATCCGCACACTCGTAAAAGCACAGATTCGATTAAATGTTCGTGCTCCTGTTTTCTTCTTCTTTTATTTTTTTAAAACCAGTAAAACAATATTCTTTTTCGAGATTTAACTAACAATGTCCAACAATAAAAGCTTACGAAACTACAAACTTCGCACGGTCAACTTCGTTTTTAGGTTCGGTGGGAGAGAGGGGTTGGGTCTATTGGGTTGAGTGTTAGAACGCCCAAAGTCCCTCCCGTAGGTTCGTCACTGTGCGCAGTTATGCTAGTAGACAAGTTACTTCCGATTCTGATAATGATTATGGTGCTTCCGATAATGATTATGGTGCTGGGTGAGGGTTTCTACTCTAGAATATGATTTGTGCGCGACCAAGAACACGAATGTACACGTACATACGGGGGTTATGATGCATTATCACAAGGAACGTTATCAGGACAAGGCCTGTGATCATCATTATGTTTACATGGCCATAACGATTACCAGCTTTTCACTATTGTGGTGATATGTGAACTTGTGACAATGGTGCTGGTGTGTATGTTGACTTTCCCTCGTAAGTATGGAAAGATTGCGTCATTCGCCACATGCTAACCAGGGGCTGGGCTCGTGCCGAAACGCTGGTTAGAAATAATTGAAATTGGCCGATTAACGCACTACGATGCACAGAAAGCTGTTAGGCATCAGAATAAACAATGTAGCCGTCAAGGTTATCAAGGAAGCATCGAGAGGCACACCGCTAGATATAACAGTCAAATTAGACACTTCGCTGAAGAAACTTACGGCCGGGCAGAAAGTTTTCAGATGGGGATAGTGTGGGAGACATAAGTGTCAATAATATAATATAATCCTTTTAGCAGCCCCAATGGCTCGCTATTGTGATGAGTCCTCGTGTAGGGGAGTGGGCGTACTTATTGCTGAGAAGGAATCTGTTACGCGTGTTGGGTGATTCCACGAGAGGACGACCATGCGTGTAAACGCGCAATTTTTTGTTTTTTTCCATATTTTGATAATTTATGCGAAAGCCAGAGAATAGCTTACAGCTGTAATCCGTTTTCCTCTGGCGTGCGTACTTCACGACAAAAAAATGTCAAAGGTGGCGTGGGTGACGCCCGATTTTCGGTGGCTGCAGTTTTTTCCAAATTTGGCGCTTTGCGCGCGGAAAGGTTTGCTTTTTCTGAATAAAATTTGTTTCGAAACAAAAACTACACCAAAATGACAAATAGGTCAAGACAAAGTTCGCGTTCTGCCGTGAACAAAACAATTAGAAAAAAATATGGAAATTCTGCCACACGCAAGATTGTCGCTTACTTTGACGCTACCTATCTCAGTCTCTGCAATTAAAACCAACTTGCAAGTGATAGGTAATGTCGACCGGGTATGTGTAAACATATCTGTAAAATATCGCTTGTCTAGAAGAATGTAAATATATGCAAAAAAGATCGGTTGATGTGGCTTTTCCGAAAATGCGTACATTTAAAAATCAAAATAAAAAATACCGCTCTCGATTTTCTTCAAAATATGGGAAACGGGTCTTCTCAAGAGGGCCAACATGCTGCATCATTTTGTTTGTACCGATGTTATGAGCGGCTGAAATAACGCTGCTTTTTGTTTTTTGCTAAAAGAAAAATTACGCCCGCAAAGGGGGGCTTTTTGGCACGTCTTCACCACAGGCGTAGCTTTGCTAGCGCTTATTCAGGGAAACATCCCAAATAAAAATTGATTGAAAATGCGGACGTTTTCTTAGAAGGATGTCAGAGCCTGAAAAGACCCTGGTGTGTCCGCAGAATCTGAACAGACGCTTTTGTTTCAAAGTGAAGCCAGAAAAGCAGCGGCAGTAGCCGAGCACAAGGCACGGAGACGCGTCTCGAACTCGGGATTTCAGCCGCTTGTGAATTCGGTACGAACAAAACGATGCAACATGTTTTTCGGCAGTATTATGGGCCCTCTTGAGGTGTCTCGTTTCCCCAATTTTGAAGAAAATCGAGGGCGGGTTTCATTTATATTTTGATTTTAAATTTGCGCACTTTTATAAAAATCCCAGCAGACAAACTTTTTTGCCGTACCTTTGTGTGTTTTCCTGGACAAGCGATATTTTATAGATATGTTTAACAATATCTGGCCGACAGCTATCTATCTGAAAAGTTGGTCACAATTACAGATGCGGACATACGGGGGCGTCAAAGTAGGCGACAACGTCTTGCCCGATTTCACAAATTTTGTCTAATTTTTTGTTCATGGCTAAACCCAAAATTTGTCTCGACCTTTGTTTAATTTTGGTGTAGTTTTTGTTTTCAAACGAATTTTAGACAGAACAGTTAAACATTTTTTGTGGGCAAAGCCCCAAACTTGGAAAAAACTGCAGCCGCCAGAAATGGTGCGGTACCAACACCATTTTTGCAATTTTTTTCTCGGAAATTGCGCACCCTAGCGGAAAAGGCATTGCAGTTTTAAGCTATTCTCTAGATTGGGCATGCTCGTAAAAATACGAAAAAAAAAAACAAATGCGGATGTACACCCATGTTTGTCCTATCGCGGAATCACCCTCTCCCTAAACACGACAGGATGCAGATAAGAGTATTAGGCTTTGCCGAAGACGACCCTACTCAGGGTACATTGCTACGTCATTTAAAAACGCTTCCCACATTTCGCCACCGTTAAGCTACAGTTGCCGATAACCCCTTTTTTACTTTCCAGCCGTCAAAACCCAGCACGTGAATTCAGAGACACTGCAGAGTAAGTATAAATAATTTGAGTTATGCGCAAGCAATAGTTTAAACCTGCAATTCGCTTTCCTATAGTAAGCATACTCTACGCAGTCCTTAAAGGGACCCTGCAACCCCTTCGATAAACGCTTTTACTTTTTCCTTCGCGTCTGGAAGCACTGCGAAAGCCACAGTTATCGCCAGCACGGAGCGGCACTGCGTGATTTGCTCGTCGCACCAGATACGCCCTCCGTTTCTGCTTTGCTTTTGTGGCTTTATTTTTATAGTTGCTATAGAAAAGTGTTCATTTCTGCAACTGAAATGAACACTGACCAACAGCCGCTGCATGGCCTCAGTGACGTAATTCGGGACGTCGAAGAACGTCAAGAAGGGAAAGACAGAAAAATTTTTTGAGCCAGTTTCCAAGTAATCTGATGAGCATAGAGCATTATTTTTTGTAGAAGTACTTTACGACCCCCTAATTTAAGTACTGCGTGTGTTGGGTGACTACTTCTGCAAGCATTTAAGATTTCAAAAAAAGTGAAAAAAAATGTTGCGGGGTCCCTTTAACGCGCAGCAATAAGCTTCCGTTTCTTTTTTCATTTTTTTTGTGTATTGAGGATTCGGACCTTTTCCATAGACGAATAGGTGTACAGACACCAAGATTACTTCGCGTGTGTTTTTTGCAACTGTATACTGACGCATGATGAACATGGATTTCCTGTCACATCTCTAATTTTCGCCGAGTTGCCTCCCGTCCTTACTTAGTGTTTGAATTGCGTTCCTGCAACTCAAAACCACTCTGTTCTACACTATACGGCACTTTTGCACCCCGCAGCGAGTGAAAACGTTCTTGAATTCACAAGTCTTCTCTTACTTTACAGGTCAAGAGCACCTACCGACACAGGCAAAGGCATTGTCATGCACGTCCAACGCTTGCGTTAGAGAAGGTCAGAACGTTCACTGCGACCTTCACTGCAAGCGCACATTATATAACACCAATTTCCTTTTTTCTGGCTAACGTCTACTGTGTACCACGAAAAGTATGGTGCTGGCAAGCGCAGATTTTGTGCCTCATGCACTCCCCTCGTTACGCGTTAGGAAGCGCTCCGTGACAAACAGCTGCTGGTTAATATTTACTACCCGGGTTACCCCCCTGCTCTCCAGGGTATTGCACACCGGCCGCTTTAGTATTTTCTTTCCATAGGGAACACTCCTTCAGCCATGAGTAACTCAACGAGCCATCTCGTCCATCAAATCGTAATACGTTTGTGGCAACTCATTCATGGCGCTTTAAAATTTGTAAAATGGCAAAAACAACTGATGAGAGGCCTGCATACTATATATTTCTGTAGACACAGCTGCGGCAGTTACATTTCACTCAAAGAGGAGGAATACCTTTTCTAAACAACCGTATCCCCTATTTTTAGATCTTTCTCCCCGAATGGCTGTTCAGAAATCCCTTCTTGGAAACCTTCCTTTGCATCTCATTGATTTGTACGTCAATTCTTGTTTCGTTTGGTGCGTTAGGCAGCGGCACGGAAATCTTTAGGGGTGTGCAGACGCTGAAGGCGTGGTAGGGTGGATCGGCGTCACGTGCTAGCTGCCGCAGAACGATTATACCTGTCCCGCGACCTCATAATATATAAATATCATTTTTCGCCAAGTGCACATGCTTGTAGAAAGAGCCCTTAGAAACAAGAACTACATTGCCAGGTAACAAAACTATTTGTCTAATTTGAATTTCTTTTGAACGAGACTACACACGAAAAAAAGCGACGTAGTCAGTATAACAGGCAACACAGTAACCACAAAAATATGCCGATTATCGAGCATAATGGCGACTGGTTCGTTAACAGACGTTTTGCAAATATTTTCGAATACAGTACATATTTTTTATATCAGGAATATTAGCTTCCTATCTTACTGCGAGCTACAAACTTGAAGTTCGTACTTGGAAAATGAACTGACTATTACGTGAACGAAACATGATACGACTACAGAAATAATTTTGTTATGGGTGCTTTATACTTGCTTACATTTCTTGCGTTTCGCCAAGATTTCCTGCTTCTTCTTTCGGGGTCTAAAATTTTCCGCAAAATGGGCAAGTCCTTTTCAGAACGCCGCCGTGGAAAATTATTACAATCAACATGCCATCGCTCTGCATGTGTCGTGCGGTGCGCAGTATTGCCTGCGCCAGCCGCTCAACCACGACGTCGTGGCTTGCGTACAGCTAAAAGCAGCGCTGACAGATGGTGCATCAAGCAACGAATATTCGGCTCCTCTCGCGCTCTCTAGCGTCTTCACCACCGACAGGAGACGGTGGGATAATTTACGCTTCAAACAAGCGTCTATCGATGGCGCCGTCTTTGGGCGCTGGGTGCTTCTTCATTAGGGAAATATTGAACAGAGTTATCGGCGCGTTAACATTGATGCTTGAATTAAAGTGGCGCTATTAAACAGAAGTAGACGTAGCCCTGAAAGAACAAACTACACGTCTAGGAGGTGGCATTGGTCGGTGGTCACCAATTACAGAACGAGTCCCTGTGACGTCATGAGTAGTGAGCTAGAAAGGATTCTGTGAGCGCCATGGCTTCATTTGTTTTCCGTATTATCTAGGCTCAGTGTTTGACGAACTTGCTGCTAGGTGACTTGGTGCGAACTTTGCGGCATTGTTAAAGCGCTAAAAAATGGACGGGCACAACAAACATTACCGGTAGCCATTGTCCTGTCATCTTTCTTGTGTGCGTCCATTTTTAGGGGTGAAGCCCTTTGGGGACTCGGGCTGTCCGCGTCTCCTGTCGTCTTCGTGTCATGTAGTGTCAATACTAAAACACCGGGACACTTGTTTTTCAACACCTCGCGGTAGAACGCTCCGTGTTTCAAAGACACGAGACGTTTACACCAAAGCTGTATACCTCTACCCGCCTGCTGTTTTATATCCGTGGACAAAAACACCGAGGTGCCGAGAATACACTTATACACTGTATGCTTCGCTCCTCCTCAGGTTTCACGTTAGTGGAGATGGCCTAGTTTATTTTGTGTGTGCTTCAGTCTTGTCAGTGTTTCACGTGTTTGTTACAATTAGCCTTGTTGCAGTTGGATCGGCGCAGTGTTTTAAATAAATCAAATGTTGATTTATGTTTTAATGTCTTAAAATTACCCTTTGAAATGACGAAGAGTAGAGTAGAAGCTGTGCCTAGTAAAGCGGCAAACGGCTTCATAGAAATTAGGACAGGGGAAGCGGACCCCTTCTCACCTCTCCGTCCCTTACTTCGGGTCTATCACCTTTGCCTGGGAAAATCTGTGAACTGGTTCCACTGGTTACTGAGAGGGCGAGCGTAGAGCGCCATTATGCTGGAACTGGCCCCCACTTATCGGTTCCCTGCACGCCCTAGCGCTAAGCTGCAAGAAATATTACGCCAAGAAAATATTTGTAGCCGGTTTTTTGAAGCGGTTCTCTTCCAGGCCTCTTAAAAGTACCCATCGGTCACAACGCAACCATTCTCAATCTTCAATTTTCCTTTAATTTTTTGTTGTGTAGCGGATTCAAAGGCGGTACCCTTTCGTAAATATTTTTGCACTTTTCTGAGCTATATTTAACGCAACACCTTGAAGGAGCCATGCAGACAAAGTGCAAGTTTGTTTTATTCGAAAGATTTCGCGTTTGTACTGTCCCCGGCGCTTGTCCGGAAGCAAACCATGCTGTATTCACTAAGAAATTAATCAATTTAGGTGAAAGTTTTGATTCTCCCGCCAAATCGTCTTTTCGCGACATCTGCAGTGACATCCCAATAACCGCTCTGCAGCCGATTTCGGAGCTTTGTTTATCGTTAGTCAACCTAGATGGCGCCATCTCATACCGCAAAGGGCCGTTTTCTGCCCTTGCTTTGTTTTCGACCGTTTTTGTACCAGGGTTCTTTTTGTTAAGTTAGAAAATAATCGTTTCCTGAAACATGGCGTTCGCTGGACAAATATGCTTGTGTAAGACACCATCGCTTACGACAATCGGCCAGCGTCGTCTGAGACAATCCCAAAGCGTCGCAGTGCTGCGCAGCTAAAACAAGCATATCGCCCGATTTACTAACAGCACTACGTATCGGAACATCTATGTTCACGTGTACATTCGTATCTTCTACTGCTTACCCCACCATTATTACTGCTATAAAAAGAATGTTCCCTTAATTTACGCACAAATAGCTGATTCGGCAAGCATATAAGCCCTGCCTAGTTTGCGTTTTCTTTTGCCGGCATCAGCCAATCGCACAGCTGGGCATATGATATCATAGCTTCTGTTGCGGGAAATGAGCCAGTTGGTCGCATGTTCATTAGCACTTCAGGCGCCCGCCTTGTCGTCGTAGCTCGCTGGCTGGACCCAAGTAGAGCAACAGGGCGTTTCGTTGTAGCGCAGTCGTCGTGGCATACCCCAGAGGCTTCTAACGCCAAACGGTTTACATAGTCATAAGCGTTCGAAAGTCATGAACCTCTGGCGTTTGTTTAGCACAAAGAAAACCACAGGTACATTTGAGGCAAAATACACGTAATAAACCGGCAGTGCCCGCGATCATTTAGTTAGGAACGCTCGTTGGGTTGGTTTTTACGATAGTAAGCGAAAAAAGCGGCAGCGCAAGCAAAAAATGGTGCGTTAGAAATGACGCAGAAAGGCTCCCTGCGCAACAAGAAAATGGCGCGCTCGAAATGCCGCAGAAAGGCTCCAGCCACGCAAGAAAAAAAAAAAAACGCTTTCAAAACGACGCAAAACCGCTCCAGCATACGAAATTAAAGCAAGCACAAAAGGAACCGAACTCTCGCTGGCGCAGTGTCAGGCAAGGGGCGCGCGAGCACTGCGAAGGCGGGAAATTTAAATGGCATGGTATGGTAGCAGTGAGTGGATAACGGCTGTGCGGCCCATTATGACGAATCGCTGCTCTGCACTTCCGACAGCTTTCACATTGAGTGGCACTGGTTTAATTGTTCCTTAATTATATAGCTTATTTGAGCAAAGTTTACGTTAAAAGTGGTGTCTGTATGATTCTAACGAGGCAATATTTCGACTGAACCAAACTTGTTGTTTGTCTGCACGGCCCGTTTAAGCGAATACGCATATTCATTTATAGCTTGCTTTCTAGAGTATGATGCAGTCCGAAGTACACCCACATTTTTGTTGGCTATGACCATTCGAACAGCGTACGCTGTTTGTGCCGTCAAGAGAATATGCGCCTACCCCTAATCCAAGATCGTAGGGATTGCTGAAAGGTTCAGCGACATTAGGCAACAAAAACACTTTTTTCAATTTGGGCGCGGAGAGATACTCAAAATTCTATATCTGAACTGTAAGTTGGGAAACCTTTGACTTTTGGAAGTCACGCTTCTCAGTCTAATGTCGTTTCGTTGCGTTGTATCTTTTTGTGAAAACGTACAAAAGAAAAGCGAACACTCACCATGTATAAAAATATACTAGACGTTTCGCAACCGCTTACAGGTTCCTCGTTCGCAGAGTAAGACAAAATTACTATGATGTGCAGCTTGTCTTACTCAGTGAAAAAAGCAACCCGTATGCGGTTTCGAAACGTCTAGTATGCTTTAATGCATGGTTAGTGTTCGCTTTTCTTTAGTACGTTCTTATGCCAGACCAGACGACATTTCGTGGAACCCTTGCGTATCTTTTCGGGAACATTGTGCTCCATCTGCTTTTAGTGAGCACTACCGTTTACCTGCCTTAACAGCTCTTTTCTCCCTCCGGATGTCCCCACAGCACAGCGCATCGGGCAGTATGTAAACAGGAGTGGCCAGTTGGGCCCCTGCGACGACTTCTACTCGTTCGTGTGCCAGGGATGGCTGCGGGACAACCCCATCATGGCTGGCTTCGCCCGAACGTCGTACAGCCTAGAACTCCGGGAGCGCATAGAGGCCGGCATGATGGGATTCATCGAAGGTATCTATTGCATCCGCTTGAGTACGGCTATCTCGTTTGCTTAGAATAGGGGAGACCTGAGAGACCCCTTAAAGGGGCAATGAGGACAAAATACATGAGAATTTTAACTTAAAGAACTCACCTTCGGTAACGCACTTCACTCCAGCGCTGCCCAGGGAAGAGTTTTCGCACAAGATATTTAAAAACTAAAAATTAGCGCTGAATAACGACGGTGGTGACGCAATACAGAAAGTAATAAATACTGATTGATTGGTTTGTTTCCTCCATGTGAGAACTCAAGTGGTATATATTGAAACGGACCTAGAGGTACAACCACAACCACGCAGTAGTGTATTTTGGTAGGCAGCTAATGGCATGAAAAATTCCCCTGGACGTATTTATAGCTGCGCGTAAAAATGGGTGGTGAATCGACACTGCAACCGTCCGTTTACACTATTATGAAGCTCAGCTGTGGAATGTTTGGGTTGAAATCGGCGCTATTGTCATTTGAACAAGGAATATTTCCAGAAACAAACTTTTATGTTGTCTTTATATGCCTGCGACGTGCAACACTAAACTGAACGAATCTGAATACCGCACCTTGAATTGTTTTGTGGGGCATTTGAGTGACAAGACATCCATGGAAGCTTGCACTCACACGCAAGGCTTGTATGGCGAAGATGTTGTAAGTGAGTATTGGCGGACACATAGTTCAGTTTCAATATCATTGTTTATTTGCATAGTTGAGTCGCTAGTGTTCGCCGTCGTTAGCATCGAAGAGCTTGTTGTCTTCTTCGCGGTGAGTGGTGGATGCAAAGCCTTCTTCAGCATTGTAGTCTTCTACCTGTTCAACTGGCGAAGCTTGCACTAAGGCACGCAAGGCTTGAACCATAGCGAATCTGTAGGATTTTTTTATACGTGAGCACTGAAATTTTTTTCTTTACATGTTCCGTCGTTGGTTTGCACTGTGCTAGTAGTAGTTACCGCCGTATGCATCGATATCATCGTGTTTCCCATGCCAAACATTACATGAGCGGTAGCGCTTGCCGACACCGCTGGACTCTTTGTTTTTCTTTTTTTTTTTTTTGCTAAAACCACTGCGCGAGCCGTGGACTCGGCGGTCGCTGCGAGGCAGGCGCTCGCGAGCACTCGGCATTTTCTCGCTCCTCGTCGTTTTTGACAGTTCTTTTTTTTGTTTGCTTAAGTCACTGCGCGTGCCGGGAACGCTTTGCGGTAACAGCGAAGCACGCGCTCACGTGCGCTTCACATTTTCTTGATATTGTTTTCTGCAACACCGAACTTACGGCTTGTACATCAGCTTCGCTGTTAAAAGTTCCGGCAGCCTGGTACAAAATTAGGATGATGTCCAGCAAATAGGACATTGCGGCTCATTAAGCAAGTGAGGCCGTTGAAACACCCGGCCAAGGTTGCGTTGTGACGCAGTTGGTATAATATGGTTATAGCCGGTGTAGATGTCGTGTAAAGGAATGGTATGCAGTATGGCGGGAAAAGGAGCGATCAGACGGTCCCGGGCAAATTTTCCTGGAAAATACAAATTAAAATACAATACAAATACAATACCATTCCCTGAAAAATACAATACAAATTATGTTACCTTCGGGAGTGGGTCGCAAGCTTGCTATGAACGAGATGTTGTGCAGAGTAATCAAGTAACTGGAGATACTTCAAGATACGGAATTTTTATTTTACCGACTGACATCACATGTAAGCGGCTGAGAAACAAGCGAAACTGCGAAGCTGACAGTGAAACTATCGTGCCCAAGTGGACACTGCAAACAAACAGAAGACTAAAAACTGAAACTGCCTGTTACGTCTATTCGTAGGACCATCTCTGCGAGCCGACGTTCAAGTTAGCACAGGTATTTGTTTGTACTTCGTTTAATCTGCCTCTTCAAAATTAGAAAAAAAACGTTAAAACGTTTGTGCATTGTTTTTGGAATAAACAGAAAAACTCTTAATCACCAGCACAATGGCTGAAATTTGCTTTATGCCCACTTTTCGAGCAAGCCTGCACGGATTGGATCCTGTAAGTCTTGTGACAATTGAAAAGATGCGTTCCGGAAGCGCCTCTTTGCCACAGCGTTGTGTACTGAGCATGGTGGTGCCAAATGTAATGTGGTTTAGGATGATTGGCCACCTACTGGATCTTCCGAGTGTACCGAGTGAATTCTCAGTCGAGCTGAGTGAAGGAAAGTGAAGTGAAGCTGATGAGAGCGTTCTGTATTTAATTGCAGTCTATATTTCACAACAAACATAACAATCTTATTCTGATGTATTAGACAGCATATACAATAATCAGCGTTTTGTAAGCTCCATTAACGAGCGCACGAATTCTCAGGCAAGGCGTTTAGATCCACTTCCTATGTGAACTTCTTTTAGGGCGTGTCAGTAGCTGGATGGTATCAAAGCAATTTGTGTTTCTTCTCCGCGGCAGCTTAAAGAGGCCATGAAGACAAAAACGAAGTTTGGTTCATTCGAATGATTTGGTGTTTTATAGTGCCCCTAGCACTTGTCCGTCAGCAAACGTTGCTTTATTCACTGAGGAAATGAACAATTTTTCCCAAAAGTTTGATTTCCCCGCTGAATAACGTATTTAGTGGAATGCGATGCCGTATCCAGGGCAGGTGCTTACGCGAACGTGAGTACGCTGACCATGGCTGTAGCGAAGACGAAACGCCTTGTTTACCTTCAGTCTTTATAGATAGCGCCACAGTAGCGCTCAGGACACATGTCCGCACTCGCTTTGTTTTTTGAGGGGACTTGTACCAGGGTAATTTTTGTTGCGGTTGATAGTAATCGTTTCGTGAAACATTCGGTAAGCTCGACAAAGAGAGTCACAGAAGACACTATCGCTTATGCCAGTTAGCCAGCGTGACCTCAACGCGCGGGACGGCTCTGCAGCTATATCCAGCATAGTGCGCGCAGTGCACACTGGTGCTTCTACGTTTACCCCTGTGTTCGCAACTCCCATTGTTTACACAGCAATTGTTCCTCGGATAGAAGGATTAAATCTGAGCGCACATTGCTCGTTCTGCAAATTTCTCGTTCTACCATGCCTCACTTTTTTTTACTTGTTCTTGGCTCATCCAATCTAACAGCTGCCGATAATACGTCATAGCTTTTATTGCGGGAAATTGGCTAATGGGTCGAATGTCCATTTTCTTTTTTTTCGAATTATGTGGGTGATATGAGTGAAATTTGTTTTAAAATGTGTTGCAGTCTAACAAGGCAATCTTTCGAATAAACCTGGAGTGCATCTTGTTTTCATTGCCCCTTTAAGCTCAAGTGAAAATGTGTGGCAGCTTGCTTCGTTACATGTGTTGTTGGCAACACTCTGATCACACGTCTTCCTCCGTAGCGTAGTGTCCACCTTCTGAAAAATGGAAGATATTGCCTGCTTCTTTTTTACATTTTACTTATCCCTTTGTACTAAGTCGACCAACATATTTTTCGTATTTGCATCGTACGCAATTTTACGCAGCAGAAGCATCGGGACCAACAGGCCACGACGCTTCCTACAACTCGACAGTCGTGTGGAAGCTGGTCAACTTCGTCCGTGGCTGTGAGCAGACGGGTAACCACATCTTTTTTTGTATGACTAAATTTTCTAAGGAATGGTAGCGAGCTAAAGCGATGGCATACTGCCTGACAGAGACAGGCTGGTGAATGTCACGTGTGCTGGGCAGTAAGGATTTGCCAGATTACCTCGGCGGCCGAACACTAGCCTAGAATTCAAGCGATGACCATATGCCCTCAGCATCTCTTTAATGAACTAGATCCTCAATCAAGCAGCTCTTTTAAGGAGGGCACTCGCCTGACCAAAGGGTGCCTCCTTTGGCGCTTGTCTACTACGTAATTAGGAAGACCTGTCGCATCTCCTGCCACGCCTCCCCTCAATAATGTGCACGTTGTGACAACGTGTCGTCTTGCTGAACCTTTCGCAAGACCAAATTTTCGTCAGTTTTGTAGTTTGTCAGAGAGCCATGCAACTTTGTTTTACAAATATTTTTTTCTCGGCGGCAGACTATTTTGCCTTGATACCAACTTGTTCAGCCTAAGGCCTTTAACCTGAGAGCTTAATTCCAGTTCCTAGATGAACACCTTATGGAAGCCTGGCTAGTGAGCTATGGACAGCACAAACGAGACGTGGGTATCTAGCGAATGTCTCGGCTGGATCGTCCCTGCACCCTTCCAAAGTTCGTGGGTTGTTCGCAGAACACAGAGAAACCTACTGGAGCGTAGAAACTTTCATGCTGGCCATGTAAGAGCAAAAAAACCCGGTTGGTACGTCTTCTGCGAGTTGTCCGCAACACAGACAAGCACTTTCCTCAAATTACCACTAACTGTTTGCAGCTGGGCACATGAAGGTGCTGAATAGGGAGCCCGAAGGCACACCACCTAAACCCACACTCATTTTCAACATTAGTTATAATGGTTTTCTCATTTTTGTTTTAGTTGTATCATGTACCCAACGCTTAATTTTGCTTTTACTGCAGCGAAGCATGCCTTCCTTCAAACCAGCTGGCCACTCCCTTAAAGGCTGTCGGTTTGTTTGAGATTATTACAGCTGGTCTTCATTATTCAATTTTCAGAACCTGAATTATGCACCTCCTTTGATGGATTGCTGCTTTGCCGTTTCCTCGCTTGTTCACCTTGAACTATAAGTTCCTTGTATGAACTTTTGTTGAGTTCTATACTGCTGAAAGATTCACAATCTTTGTTTTTCTGAAACTAATTCTGTTTGGCTGGCAGAAACTATTTCTGACGCGGGAATCCGACCCCTGAAGCGTGTGCTGGCGGACCTGGGCCTTCGCACGTGGCCCAGTGTGCGAGCGTCGGAGCCGGGTGTCGAGGAGGTGGCCGGCCGCGTGACGAGACACCTTGGCGAGTCCACTGTTTTTGCAGTTTCGCACGGACCTGACCTGTCTAACCATTCACGAAACATCATCACGGTAAGTCACCTGTGAAGAACAGGGAACCAGCCTGTCCACAGCAACTCTAATGAGTAGTCCATGCACCAATACTGACCTTTCTAACTAAGCACACTTTGTGTTGTAAGAATCTGAACGCCACTCCTTTGAAAAAAATGCAGCAGTTAAATACTCAATAAATTATTTTGCCCCGCTGCTGGCTATCAACGCTTCGCGTCTTTCTCGTTTGTGCAAAACAATTATGGCCGGACTTTTGCGATTCACAGATGTGTGCCTGAATGTAGCTACTAGCGGAAATTCTTGTGCGCCAAGCATTTACTGTAAGAAACTCCTGAGCAACCACGGCTAAAGCCTAATGTGATACCCAGGGCAGCTGCTTCACTACCACGGCTACGGGCGATGGAAGCACCGTTCAAGTCGTACGAGTACGTTACAGTAGGGCGCAACAATTCGAAATTTGACTGCAAAGGTGCTGGCGCGCTTTGGCCCCTGACAGGTATAGGGGGTTGCTGTGATATAAAAGTGGTTGGTTTATAGAGCCAGAGCTGCCCCCCCTTGCGCTCGCCTGGTCGCCGTTGAATTGTGTATGCAAGAATGCTTTTGACTTGGCAGTACGCTAGTTAAATACAGTGTCGGCGGGAGCATGAGGTGATACGAATGTATATGACAATGCGTGCGCGTGTATACAATTCGTAGCACCACGAATTCCACCGAATAGGCACATTTTTGTAACCTGGTATCTTACGAGTACCGTACGCGTTATCTGTGTGAGAAATGGCAGATTCTATGAACTACGGTGTGAAGAAAACATTGGAAGGTAAATCTATTCAAAGAACACGTCACCCTTTCTCAAAACAGCTCAGGGGGCATCCTCGTACAACGTAGCCTCGAACGTGCCTTCCTGACCGCCGAGTTTCCCACTTTTCCAGCCCTATATTTTGTCCAATACAATTTTCAGAACGACTGAATGCTTCCATTTCAAATTGTTAACTTGTTCGCAACTGATGTATTTTTCATCCACCGCTTATGTAATACTTTCTGCCAGGAGCCATTTAAGGAAATAAAATTGAACTGAACTGAAGTCTCCCCGCCCTATACGTGGATGAGGGCCCATGAGCAGATGCCATTTGTCGTAGGCCAGAGTCTTCGTTGGGGGGATCTCTAGTCGACTAATTTCCGTTCGGAACCACTAGAATCAGTCGGATCTCAGCTGAGGCCAAACACTGCGCCATGCGTGTGATCACAGCCAAGGACTGTTACTGGCGGACCCGCATCCTTCACCTGGATTCGTCACCAATGCACAAAATGCACCATATCGATAGTTGGGGCTACACTTCCCACTCCTACTAACCGGCGTAGTGCGAATGTCTGGAAACGTTGGGCTAAGACAAAGAAAAAACTACACTTGTATTATACATGACATGGCAAAGCGGTAAAATCTAAATGTCAATAGTGTCTGTAGCACACTGAACTTTATTCACGAATGTTAATGGCCTCCGTGGTACCTTTGGATGGGTTGGTCATACACAAGTCATACAGAAGAATGGTTATGACTTGTGGATTCGGAAAGTTATATAGTGCTGCAGCACACCCATTCTTTCTCTCCTGAAAGTGGAAAAGCGTACTGCTTATAGGAAACAAGGGTACGCAGCATTTTGTTCACATCTCGTAATGTCTGAAAGAAACTTCTCGGAGCAGCTAACACGCTGGAAGTCAACTGAACGTTGATTCAGCAAAGCGTACATCAGAGCCGATGCACCTGTTCAGTGTTGTGATAAAATTTGTTAGTCACAAGTGCTAGATAAGACTCATCTGGGTTTCTAGAAATTATTTTCCACGCGAAGTTTTGTACAAATATACTGAAAAAGCTAATTCACAATGTTTATGATAATCGCAGTTTTGCTGTCGGACAAAAATTGTTAGCCCTCATTTTACCCAATGTTTCATTCACATTTTGTGTTCGACATTTTAATGTCACTCCGCATCCACATCAGGCATTTTGTTCCCCAGCATGACTCACCATTGGTAATATTACCGGTAGCTCATCCCAAAGAGCAAGAAGATCTCCCAATACCGGCCCAAATAATTCGCAATTTATATCCAGGCGTCCTGGCTGGCTTCATTGCGAAATGACTTAGTCGACGCTCGCCCTGTCACCGCTATGCACCAGCATGAGATGATTACTAAGGTATTGTAGATGCCGCAATTTAGACCATTATTCTTTCCATGGTGCTTAATAAAATTCAATGAAGTTGCAGGTAACAGCGCACCGTGGGCTCTTTGGGGCAAAGCACGTTACAAATACAGGCACCATATATGGCGCCTGTATATATTTTACCTCGTTTCCTTCATCCACGTCTAGTTTGCGCCAGGTTTTCTTCTTCCTTAAAATATGTACCAGCAAGCTGAGCAACAAGTTTTGTTAAGTGCGGAATTAGTTAATCATATGGCTGTAGTGAACGAAGCGTGAAGAGGACCCCAAGTGACGTCAACGTTTCCTGACTAACTCAGGCTGAAATTATTGTCTATGCTTATAACGCATTTGGGAGCATTTAGCGTTCTATTTTCACACTTATATCACATAGTCCCCTTCTGAATGGACTGGGAGGGATGCCCTCCAATAGCTAACATGGAATTGCAGAACAGGACAAAAATGCTATTACTGGTTCAGACTCCTTTAGTTTTTCAGGCCTTGACGAGAGTTACCCGTGTACTTCAGGTTATTTAAGAGAGGCACTCAAAGCGACCAAATGGTGATGTAAACACGTGCGAGAAAGCACGCGTTTATGTTTGATTTTTATAGTAATACTTGTCATATGATAGGTCTTGACATGGTTCGGGCGGGTACTATAATCCGATAACATTTTCTGTCACGCAACACAGATCGACCAGCCGGTGCTCTCGATGCGCCGTGGTCACCTGTTGGGAAACCCTCGAAACCTAGAGTCGTACCGGACTGTCGTCAGAGCGGCCATGGCTGTTACTAAGCCTCGTGAACAACTGGACGGTATAGCTGGTGACGTCATGAACCTGGTGCATCGAATCGCCCGGGTGAGTAGGACCATTTTTAATCCTTTTTGCGATTGGGAGGTGCCAGGAACCAAGGGTTGTGGCTGCGCCTGCAGAATAGTTATGGTACTTTTAGCGATTATAAAAATTATGACTTGTTAGAAATGCAGGTAATAGTGTTATTGATATTATTTCCGCGGTGGCCGAATTTTGAAGGTGGGGCGTGTGTTTGTGAGCAGACGTTCACGACCAGGGACCGGAGGAGGGGGTGTCTGTTGCAGATCGACGTGAGGCACGCCTTACAAATCCGCCAATTTACAGCATTCCTGTTACAGCTACTGAAATGGGAGGCAGGAATACTTTATTTTCGAGACTTCAAAGTTCTCGTGATAGCTCTGGTGTTTCAGAAAAGTCTGTCTTCCTAACACATTGCTCTTTAAAAACTGAGCACGTCGTTATAACTGTGCTTTTTATAGGTTTGAGCGGCAATGGGCGATGAAGATGTGTACTGCCGAATATAAACAGTCTGTTGAAAGGCTGGAACAAATCGAAGCGCAGCGACTGATTTGTGCAAAAAGCGCTTTCGGCTGCAAGATTCTGTATGCAATGAGCGGGTCTTGCTGTTATTGTTCGGACACAATCATGCCCAGTGGTCCATGCTGGCATGCTCGCGCTCTTCATCGTGGCATTGAAAACAGCGCGTAAGAATAATTGTGGTGTCTCGTGCCAAAAACCCGCAGGGCCTCCTTCCCTTGTCGGAATTCAGGAATAGAGGGAGATTAAAAATTCCTTTTTTTGAGCAGGCACTTGTAGGAGCGGGGCCTTTTCACGGGCAGTCTAGATGTTAGGGCTCTATCATTCATCAGGAGAGGGTCTAGTTGGCGGAAGCTGGACAGCAGTGTCTCCCACTGCGCAGGGAAATAGGGCGCGGGCGATAGTGATAAATCTGTGTTCTAGGCCCACCTTTTGGTTGCACAGGTAACGTTATATTTGCTCGTCGACCACGTTGTGCGGCCAAACACGTGATGACCTATGTGTTGAAACGCTCATTGAAAGAACCACAGCTTGTTTCGCTAATTTCCTGACGATCATGTTGAGCTTATCGGTTTCCGTCTTAGTCAGAACATCGGGATGACCTGAGTAAGAAATCTTGAAAGAACGAAATCCTGGATAAAGCGGGCTGTGTCTTTCTCTTTCATGCCTTCGCGTCTGTTGTAGCTGGAAATGGTGTGTAGCACCATTTATGGTGTTTTTGCAAGCCGCTGTATCAATTATCCATTCTCCGCGACCAATTGCATTTGAAGGCCCGGAATCCGGAGGGTTGTGCAAAGTTTTATGATATCTTTCTTGAGCTTGACTTGGATATGACACTTCTCTAGTTTGCTACTGGGGAGCTTAACTAGACGAAGTTCTGATTTTGTAGAGACCAGATCAACCCGCTGTCTTTCGTATATTAAGCGACGGAATCGGAGACGAGTTGCAGTGTCCTGCAGACACACCAATGCGTCGGTTCTATTCACAGGGGGACATATTCGGCAACAAAAAGTGCTTGAGGTTTCGTGTACTCTCAGGTCACCCAGGGAGATCCAAGAGCGCGATGTACGTGCACCCACTGCCTGTACTTCTACGTTACCACTTTCTTGCCCTGTACCCACGCCCTCTGTAACGCCCTAAGGGCCCTTAGGGTACTCTAATTAATTAATTATTTATTAAATAATTAAATAAATAAACAAACGCGCAGGGTTATTAACGAATTAGGAGCATGTTCAGCTGTAAGCAGATTTGGAGACTTCATATTAGCGTTGTTATATTTTTATGCGCATCCTTTATGGCCAGCGTTCGGTGTATTCTTCATGTCAGCAAACAACAAAAAGTCACCGTTTCGGTGGCGCGACGTGTTCTATAGCGCGATCGATCTGAAAGCGGACGTCCTAGTGTGTGTTGTATGAGCACATTGCCACCACTAATGTCGCACATCGTTCAAAACATTGCTTTGACCCTCAAACATTGTCTTATCACTTGGATATGCATTTTGAATAGACTAGTTATCAATACCCACCATTTCTAAGATCAGTTGAGTCTCAGGTGCGTAGTGAAGGTTTCTCAAATGTTTTTTTCTGTGTGCCACCAACGTCGGCCATGTCATTGTTCTTTCTTGACGCCCACTCTTTGTCGACCTTGCAAGTGCTTAGGGCCCGAGGTACCGCTAGGTCCAAGGTGCAGCGATCCCTTCGTGAAGATAATTTTTTGTTCTCCCTTTTGAATATACTTGCCGTCTCTCGTCATAATTGGGACCCCACGTACAGCCCTAACCCAAACTTCTCTGGACATCAACATTGACACAGTGCAATAGATAAAAAAGTGTTATATCTTAGCTGTGAACGAAAGCCTCTGGTGTCTGCTGATGTACGCTCTTTCCAACAATGGCCGGAGAGGCAGGAACCAACTTTCGGGAGTTTGTTATTACAGCATCAATTACTCCTGTGACGATGGGGTAGCTCGGAGGGGGAAAGCGACAAACCCGGGGTCATCACGGTGCAGCTTTTATTCTGTGTTGAAAACGAAACAAAATACCGGGTAACTAACAATTAACCATGCCGTGCGTGATTTACTCTCATTATTCTCGAATGTTCATCCTGGAACCTCTGCGTCGTAGCTCTTACGTGAGTCGACACATGCGTTTTGGTATCTTTGCAGTCCACGAAGACGATAAAGGAACGAACCAAGATCGGTTCCCACTTCCTGCGGGAAAGACTGGACAGCCTTCAAGCAAAAACGAGGGTAGGTGTACGCACAACCCTATTCCGCATCTGTCTGCGTTGCTTCTCAGTCCCCATGGGTGAACCTGAGCAGCACAATCGTCCCATTCTTCCATCTATTCATTGCGGTAATATGGAGAAAATGTAATGTAGTTCTGACTCATGAGTATACTGTAATCATTTTTTTTCTTTGGTTCAGTCGTGAGTTCAGGTACGTGCCAGATGTACACATTTTCCCTCACTTTCAGTTTCTTTTTGTGCAGCGAGCTGAAATAAACGCAGTGATGACTCCCATCTCATCAATGAGGTCTGGTTTTGCTGCTCACCTTTGCTAACGTATTATTAGCGAGGAGCGATCATAAAAAGTTAGAGCCTGCAATATATAAAACGGTACTTTATTTCTTCTTCACGAAGCACCCCCCCCCCCCGGGGGGGCGGGGGGGTGGGGGGTCTTGTGCAGTGGCTAAGACGTTGTTCGGCTGAAGCAGCATGCGGGCGGGTTCGTTGCCGGCGCGGCCGTCTTCCTGATGGAAGTGACAAATAAAAACGTCAGCCACGTGAATCAAAGTTTTGGCGCGCCTTAAAGATCTCCAGGTAGTCAAAATTATGCCCGCGCGCGCGGTTCACCAATTAGAAAAACGTACTCCACAAAACGTTCACACGGAACGTCCAGCACTACGTACTCGTACTGTCAAAGAAGGAACCAATAACTACCAATTTTCTTAGCGGAGACACGTGATGCGTACGCGCCCACAACTACAGTATGCGGACGTACATGCATCACGCAATCCAATCACCACAGTTTCACCTTGTTCCTTTCACCGTACGTGGTGGCGTAGCGGCTGGTATCAGAAGTAATGTCCAATATCTTGCTTTAAAACTGTGGTGCACTCGTCAATCACGTGACGGAACACCATTTAGGTTGCGGTTTGGTATTCCTTAGTTTGCGGCTGTCTCCTGAAGAACAGTACGTAGAGAACTGATTTGGAATCATTTCGATAATGCGAAATCGCTCGCGGACGTTTGCATTGGTCGAACAATATCACCAATACCAGAAATGTTGAACCAATGCAATTTTATACAATTCAATTTGTTCTCTGCCTTGTTGACACTTTTTAATGATACCCTGCAACGCTTTCTTTACTTTTTCCTTAATACCAAATGATTTCGGAGTTTACTCAATAAATCATTCCAGTACTAAGAATAGGAGGTCACAAATTACCTCAGCCAAAACTACTTGCTCAAGAAAAATGTGCTCTCTTTTGCGGTCTTGGCGTTCTTGCAGCGCTTGTATTACGTCATTACAGCGGTGTAGTGACTATTGGCCGGCTTTATTTCAGTTGCAGCGATAAACACATTGGATGTCCACTTTGAAAAAAACGCCACAAAAGCAAAGCAGAAATGGGAGGCGGATCTGCAGCGGCGAGCAAATCACGCACTGCCGCTCCATGCAAGTGATAACTAGAACTTCCACAGTGCCTTCAGGCGCAGAGGAAAGAGTGAAACCGTTCATCGGAAGTATTGCAGAGTGACTCAGTTTGACGTGCTCCCGTCTTCTTTCTTCTCAAAAGGGTGACAAGTGGTGAACCATGAAGGGCCCGACAACACCTTTCTTAAAAGATTTCACGTTCTATACAATGAAACTTGTCGAGCGGTCCTCTCGCGGCAGAATTTTTATAACAGTCTCTTATGCAACTAGTGCGCCAGTATATTGTCTGTGGAAAGTTTGTGCAATGTGTTGTGTACACTTGGTTCTAAGAAAATTATCCGCCTGTCTTAGGTGCGTCTGAGAGAAAATGTAACCGACAGAAGCACCGTTCGTATTTTTGTAAAAAGCACGTTGTTTGTTTTTACGCTAGCTAACATAAAAGAACAGGATAATAACGATACAAGTTGTGCGCCCTGCCACAACGTTCTGCGCACGCAGCGCAAGCGCGGGAAAATTTATTTCAATTGACAAAATCGCCATTGCAGCCAACACTGTAGGAGCTAAAGGAAAGGGAAAGAGTAGAGAGGTGCGGTGGAAAAAGATAAAATGGTGTTCTGCTTCAGAGGCAGCAGAAAACTGCTAACTTTTGACGATATTCTGCACGGGTAAGCAGATACGCGGCCAATTGTTTCTTTTCGCCTCATATGGCAAATAAGCCAAAGGTCACAGTACGTGCCCGCCTCGTAGACAGACGCTGACTGCTCGTTTATACAGACACTGACAAGGTGACGAATGACCCTTTCGAAAAGGGACAGTGCGGCGTTATACAGCAGAGTGTGGACCAAAACTCTTGAAGAGAGAAACACCCTGCCACTTCCTCCGTTGTGCGGAGATTGAGAAAAATCGAAGCTCCTTTCTTAAGAAAAACACGGTTAGAACGCGAAGCTTTCTTCCATGCAATGATAGATAAGGTCAATGTCCAAAATACAAATTACTTCGACCGAGTCGGAATGTCGCAATAGGATAGACGTCGGCTTCATAATGGGAGGGACCCAGGTTTGATTCCGATCAATGGAAGCGTTTTTTTGAGGCCCTTAATGTGCTTTCTCTTGACATCTCATTATGTAAAACCTGTTGTGTAAGGTTGGCTTTCGTGCAGTGCGTTTTACTCGGGCGTCGATGCCATCAGTGGGGCGTATAAAGCTCCGCTTTAAAAAATGCCTGCACATGTGTGAGTGTTCACAATCAGAGGTTTGTGATTACACCTGCTGCCCAATATTTTCTTTAACAAATTCTTCGAATAAGGAAATTCCGCTCAATCTTGTGCTAATAACGCAAGCTCGTGCGAGCCCTGCTGCGATGGTAGTGGTCCCCTTTAATATCACGCTGAAGCATGAGGATACAAAAACAACATTAGCGCCTCAGCAGCTCAAATCAAAGGGTTTATGAATGAGCTATAAAAGGCGCAACTGAACCAAAATACCCACATCAAAACGTCCACCTTCCAATGACGGCATTGCTCCATGTCTGTCTCCAGTGGCACTGGGCACTCTTCCTCAACACCGTGTTCGACGGCGTGGCCATGGTTCACGACAAAGTGTACATCCGTGTCAAGACGCCTTTCTACATTGGGCACATGTCCAGGATTCTGAACACAATCTCAAGGTGAGCTTTTTTAAGGACGCGAGTCTCTTTTGGGCTACTTGAGCGCGAAAAGTTTGGTCTGTCTGTCGGTGTTCTGTATGTATGTATGTATGTATGTATGTATGTATGTATGTATGTATGTATGTATGTACGTATGTATGTATGTATGTATGTATGTATGTATGTATGTATGTATGTATGTATGTATGTATGTACCCGCCGCGGTGGCTCAGTGGCTAAGGCGTTGCGCTGCTGAGCACGAGGTCGCGGGTTCGATTCCCGGCCGTGGCGGCCGCTTTTCTGATGGAGGCGAAAAGCAAAAACGCCCGTGTGTACGAGATTTTGGCGCACGATAAAGATCCCCAGGTGGTCAAAATTAATCCGGAGCCCTCCATTACGGCGCGCCTCATCGCCTGCGTTGCGTCGGCGCGTTAAACCCCACAATCAATCAATGTAGATATGTATCTATCGAAAGGCGGTTTATTTGCTGGTAGACACAGATGTCACACAGGGCCAGAACCGCAGAGGGAGCCGACAAGCGATCGCATCCAAAGCCACGCAGACCGAGCTTCTCCTTCCACATGTGTTCCTGGTTGTCTGCCAGCAACATGGCGATGTCTGATGTCACATAGCCATTATAAGGGATTGTCCTCTGTTCCTAATTAATACATCCCACTTTACCTCATTACAACTGCCCCGCGGGAAATAAAGCGCCATCCTGGCGCCTCACGGGGCAGACAAACCTAGGTGATCATAGTACGGCTTCAAACGCTGTACATGAGAGAGAGAGAGAGAGAGAGAGAGAGAGAAAGACTTTATTCAATGCCAGCAGAGGGGAGGTCCGGGCTACACAGAGCCGCTCCCTCCCCCCGACGCGTTTACGTCACCCTCGGGACTAGGCCCCGCCGGCGTCGGCGAGAGCGGCGCGCGAAAGGTACTCGGGAACTCGTCCCTTTCCCCCCCGTCGGTGCCTCTCTCCGCCTCTGCCTGGCGAGAGCAGCCTCGAGCTGCTGGACGGCGAAGGTTTGTGATGTCAGGTCCGGTGAGTTCGCGGCACTGACGATGGTGTCCGGCAACCGGCCGTAGAGGTCGGCTGCTTCTACAGGATGCACTGCACAGTCCCACAGGATGTGGGCCAAAGTTGCGCGTTCACGCTCACATACACTGCACACATCACTGACATAGACGTCCGGGCACACGTGGCGTGCGAGTGCCGGCGTGATTACCGATAGTGTCTGTAACTGGCGTAACAGCACTCCCTGCGAACGCGTGAGTCCCGGGTGGGGCGGTGGCGCGGTGCGGCGGGCGAGCCGGTACCACTCCAGCACCTCCCCGTACGTGAGGAGGGGCTCCGGGTCCCACCCGTCGTCGTCGTCTTCTCGGTGGTCTTTCGCCGCGGAGCTCGGAGGAGGAGGGGGGGCCCCGCCGGTAGCTCGGTGGCCGCCGGCCGGACTCGCCGTCGCCGCCGCCGCGCGGTTGGTCAGTCCTCGCGCGGCGGCGTCCGCCGTCTCGTTGCGGTTGGGGAGACCGCCGCCCACGTCTCTGATCTCCGTGTGCGCCGGAAACCACCGAAGGTGGGTGGCCGGCACCGCTTCACTGATCACTGCACGACACCTCACAACGCGCACAGCACTTTCACACACGTTGTTCTTGGCGTAGTTCGCGATGGCCGAGCGCGAGTCTCTGATCACCGTGGTGCATCGCGGGTCCGTCAGCGCCACTGCGATCGCCGTCTCCTCCGCCCGGCGGGCGGACGGGGTGCGGACGCTGCAGGCGCTGTACACTTCACCCGTGGTGGCGCGGACCGCCACCGCGACGTAGGCGTCGGGTCTGTCGGGGTACCGGGCGGCGTCCACGTACAGGGCGCCCGTGTCGTTTGCGTGCGTCGCGGCGAGGGCGCGCGCCCTCGCTTCTCGGCGGCCTCGGTTGCGGTCGGGGTGGACGTTGCGGGGTAGCGGGAGGATCCGGAGCCACTGCATCACCTCCGGCTGGAGCTGCGTCGTCTCGTGCCGATGCGAGTCCGTGGTCTTCGGTCCCATCTCGAGGCGCTCCAGAATGCGCCTGCCCGTTCTTGTGGAGGCGAGGCGCTCGAGCTGCGCTGTCGTTTGGGCCTCGCTGATTTCCTCGAGGGTGTTGTGCACCCCCAGCTCGAGTAGCCTGGCCGTGCTGGTGCTGCATATCAAGCCCAGGGCCGTCTTGTAAGCCTTGCGGATGGCTGCGTTGATGCGGTCCCGCTCCTGCCGTAGCCAGTAGTGGAACGCGCCGACGTAGGCGACGTGGCTCATCGCAAAAGATTGGAGCAGTCGGAGGAGGCTGGCCTCCTTCATTCCGCTGTGCCGTGTCGCCACACGTCGGACGAGTCTGGCCGCCGCGCCGATCTTGGTGACGAGGCGGTCGACCGTGGTCTTGTTACTTCTGCTGGCCTCGAGGTACATGCCGAGGACCCGGAGCGTGTCTACCCTGGGGATGACGGCGCCGTCCCTCGTTCTGATTCTGATGTTCGCCGAGTCCTCGGCCTCCCTCTTGCGGTACTTGCCCGGCGGCGGGACGATCAGCAGCTCCGACTTTTGCGGCGAGCACCGCAGGCCCTTACCGTCGAGGTGGTCTTCGATGGCGTCCACCGCCGTCTGCAGCGCGTCTTCGATGTGGCCGTTGCTACCCCCGGGGACCCACAGCGTGATGTCGTCCGCGTAGATGGTGTGGCGGACCTGTGGGATCCCCGAGAGTCTGCGCGCCACCCCGATCATCACGAGGTTGAAGAGCAGCGGCGATATCACCGAGCCCTGAGGGGTTCCCGTGCTCCCGAGCTTCTTCGGCGGCAGCTGGAGGTCTCCCGCGTGTATTTCGACGGTCCGCTCCGAGAGAAAGTCTCGGATGTAGTTGTAGGATCTTCTGCCCAGGCCGAGCCTGCCGACCTGTTCCAGGATGGCGGAATGCTTGACTTCGTCGAACGCGCTCTGCAAGTCCAGCCCGAGCACGGCCCTGTTGTCTTGGGTGCCGACGGACGTGTCCAGGATGTCGTGTTGTAGCTGGATCATGGCGTCTTGAGTGCTGAGCCTCTCCCGGAAACCCAACATGGTGTCGGGGTATAGCCCTTCCGTCTCGAGGTAGCGTTGCCATCTGTTGTTGAGCACGTGTTCGAGAATCTTCCCCACGCACGACGTTAGGGATATCGGGCGCAGATTCTCGATGTTGGGCGGCTTGCCCGGCTTGGGTATCAGCACCGTTCTCGCCGTCTTCCACTGGCGCGGCAGCGCTCCCGCTCGCCAGCAGCGGTTGAAGTACCTCGTCAGGGACGCGATGGCCCCGTCGCCGAGGTTCCGCAGGGCCTTGTTCGTCACCCGGTCCGGCCCGGCCGCCGACTTGCAGTTGATGGTCTGCAGCCCGGCCCTGACCTCCCACTCCTCGATGTCGCGGTCGAGAACGGGATTGTCTGCGCCCGCGTACTCTCCGTGGCGTTCGCTGGGGGTGCTCGGGAGGTACTTCGCGTCGATGCGCCTGCATGTCTCTTCCCTTCCCAGCGCTTTGGTGGCCGTGTGCACGACTTGCGCGAGGCGATGCTGCTGGTAGCCCTTGGTGCCGGTCTCGTCCAGGAGGTGACGCAGCAACCGCCACGTTCTCCCCTTGTGGAGCTGGCCGTCCGCTTCGTTACACACCGCGTGCCAGCGCTGGGTGCAGAGTTCTCTGCTGTACTTCTCGATCTCGCGTCCCAGCGTGGCTATCCGCTTGCGGAGACGGTGATTGTTTCTCCTTCCCCTCCATCTCTTCTGCAGCAACTGCCGGGCCTCCAACATGTTTGCCAGGCGGCTGTCTATGCCGGGGTGTTCCTCGTCCGTTTCGAGCTCCGTCGTTGCGTCCGTTATGAGGCGAACGATGTCTTCGGTCCAGCTCTCGATGTCCGCGATGTCTTGCGTGGACTCCTCCTCGGCGCGCGCGCGGAAGAGGTTCCAGTCTGTGATCTTTTGCTGGCGGCGACGCTCGTCCCGGGGTCGCGCGGTCGTCGGCAGCTCGATCTCTATTACGAAGTGGTCGCTACCCATGTTCTGGCCCGTGTTTCGCCACTTTGCTCCGCCTCTGACCGAGTTGGCGACGCGGACGAACGCGAGGTCCGGGTTCGTGTCTCTGGTGACCGACGTGCCGATGCGAGTGGGGGACGAGGGGTCTGTGTGCAAGGTGAACATCAACGAGAAGCTGCAACGTCTCCTGGCCGCACAGCAGCAACAGCCGCAAGCACCGGCCCACCCAAAGGGGGAGCAGGGACGGGTCCCACTTCCCCCGTCGCTTACGCCGCGACACCGACCCCAACCGACGCCGCCAACACCGGCAAGCCCACAACCAACGGAGACGACCGTAAGCCTACCGCCATCCTCCGAGACCGCCATGGAGGCCCAAGAAGACGAGGAATCTCCGCGAACAAGAGACGACGAGCAAGAGGCACGAACCCAAGGTGGAATAAGTGTTGCCGTCCGGTTACGACGCTGCACCGAAAGAATAGACCGCTTAGAGAATAGAGTCGACGCTCTCGAGCATCGCATGAACGCCCGGTTCGCGGCAGTAGAGCGCCGCCTCGATGCGCTACAAGAGTTCCTATACAGGAAGCTAGGCCGCGATGACGACGTGGCAGTAGAAGACCGCAGCCCAACCGTCAACCCAAGGACATCGCCATGACCAGACAACCCCGGACCAACTCGACGCTCACAATTTGGCAATGGAACTCCAACGGCTTCGAGTGCCGGAAAGCAACGCTACTACAAATCATCCAGGGCGCCGAGAGGCCCCCGGACATCATAATGGTGCAAGAGACGCACACGGAGGACGCCCCGTCCCTCACGGGTTACAGAGCACACGCAAGCACCCCGAGTGCACGAGACTGCGGGAAGGGGGTGGCGCAGGGCGTCTGCACCTTCGTGAAGAAAGGGATCCCGTTTGTGAAGCACGAGGGCCTCCTCGGCCGCAGCGCACTGGAATACTGCGCAACCGAAGTGGTTCTAGGGAAGAAGAAGAAAGAGTCCATCCTCTTGGTGAATGTGTACAGCAATCCCGCGCATCGCCAACAGAGATTCTGCACCATTCTGCACACGGCGCTGGCGACGGCGCCGAGGGACACGATCGCGATTTGCGGAGACTTTAACGCCCCCCACAAAGAGCTCGGGTACACCCGCACGACGCTGAAGGGCAAGGAGATGCTAGACGAGGCGGCCGACGCTGTACATGAACAGTCTCCCTCCCGCTGCGACAGAGATCTGAGGAAGGTGTCATGGGCTGTATGACGTAGTTCACCGGCGACATCCGATCGAGGACACGGTAAGGACCGTGAAACCGAGAAAGAAGCTTGCTACACAATCCTGGTGTAGTGAAGGGAATCCACAGCCCCACCATAGATCCTGGTAACTACGTCGGGTGGTTGGCTGTGCCGTCGTGCCGAGATTTTTGCCGCCACTCATGTTGCGTCGTAAAGGATTTTGCAAGCTGGCGGCATTATTCCGCGTAGTTCGCAGCTTCAGAAGCTGTGCAGCACTCAGAGCGATCCGGTCGGTAGGGGAGAACAGTAACAAGGGTATCAGTATCAACAGAACAGTATCAACAGTATCAAGCTCAACGTTCTTGAGGTTATGCGAGATTTTATGCGAGAAAGTTGGGCAGCGTTCAGGGGTCAAGGTCCTGTTCACGGCGCCTAACAAGCGTTTGGCTTTGTGCAGGTTGAGCTGTCCCACGCGTGCACGGTAACCGATCTGCGCCATCAAGCACAGACACGCCTTTGTGAAATGCCGACATAGCGTTGTGTGCAAGATTAATCTGTCGTGTGGCAGACACTATATCGGCCAGACCGGCAGATGCTTAAACGTTCGCCTACAACAGCACAAGAACAAGGTCAGGAGCGTTGCTACCGACGGCCAGCTGGCTGCCCACTGTAAAAAAAAACATGTCTCGTGAAACCCGTGTCATCCTCTGTACGACCAAACAACCGTCTCGTATTTTCACCGCTCAGGCCTGACAAGAGAAATTGTGGAAGCGGCAGAGATAGCAAGGTCGGGAGATCGATGCGTCAGCAGGCCGTCTGTAGCTGTATCGAAACTTGAATTGGATTTCTTGTCGTAGGCGACACGTCACTGTTTTTTTTTTGTTTGTTTTGCCCACCGTTTTTTATGTTTCCCTTTCTTTTCCCCTCTTTTCATGCTGGCCAGACGTGTTTATAAGCGCTGGGTCTGAAATAAACTTTTTGTTGAAAGTTAGCGCTTGTCCTGTCCACAACTCGTCTGTGTTTTTATTTAGAGCTTGTTTTCCGTCTGAGACTAGGGACGCAGGCTAGATCCCGGCTATGGTGGTTGCTTTTCTGATGGGGTAGAAAAGCGAAAACGCGCGTGCCGCAAGTTCTCCGCGGAAGTAAAATATCTCCATGTGGTCAAAATTAATCCGGAGCTGTCCACTATAGCGCACCCCGTCGCGCACGTGTAGCTTCAGAGGGTGACCCCGCAATCGATTTATTTGGCCCACAGCATTTGTTAACATTATCAAACAGGCCGAAATTTATTCTGAACGCAATGAAAGGTTTATGTGTCCAGTACTATACGTTTATGAATGTTTTTAGTAGCAAAAGCATGTGAGTTTCAGTTACATACGCGATTTTCTGCCTTGAAGGGAAAGCCTAAATGGCACAGGTGCGGTACGTCGTTTTAAAAATCTAGTCTATTTCATGACAATACAGGTAGGCCCGCAGGGAAACAACCTCTTTAGGTTGATTTTCAGGAAAACCAACAGCGGCGCATAGTGTCAATGCATATCAAAAGTTAAAAACATGGATTTCCTTGTCTACACACGGGTACGATGCAGAATACATTTTTTCGGTATCCACCGCGATGGCTCAGTGGCTAAGGTATTGTGCTGCTCAGCCCAAGGACGCAAGTTCGATTCCCGGCTGCGGTGGCCGCCTTTTAGATGGATGGAGGCGAAAAGCGAAAATGCCCGTGTGTTCGAGATTTCGCCGCACGTTAAAGATCCCCGCATTGGTCAAAATTAGTCCGGAGCCTTCCACAACGACGCGCCTCATCGCCCGTGTAGCGTAGGGGCCTTAAAGTTTGCCCTTACGTACAGGGCGACGCAATGTAGTCATGACACTATTGGTACGAGGTACAACTTCCAAGCAGAAAGAGGAACTTGGCATCGAAACCCCTTTGAGGGGCACTGATTAAGGCGCAGGCGCGCGACGACCCTTTCCAATGCCGCAGCGCCACGGTGTTCAACTACGTTGGTTTCCGCGTGGTTCTGGCCCTGTCGCCGCTGCTGGCGGACGCGTCGCTGGCGGAAGTGTCGCGGCTGCGTCTTCGGCGTCGCTTCGAGTCGCACGGCGAGTCGGCGTCGAGGCAGCGGGTGTGTCTGCACCTCGCCGAGGATGCCATGCCCCTGGTCGCCCTCCACGCGTACGCCATGGTCTTCAACAAGATGTACGCGCCCAACGTAGACAAGGTGCGTTCCTTTTTCCTAGGCTTCATTACAGCCGGCCCGCTCAATCACATGCATTGTTTGGCGTTGCGAAATAATAATTAGGTCCGTTTCGGCAAAATGTCCCTCAAGATGAATATTTCTAGAAGAAATACAAATAATAGTTCCGTTTTTTATAGCCAACTTGTTTCAACATAATTTTGCGTAGGAGAGGCATGACGCTTTTATGCTCTACTAAGGGGAAGATAGCAAGAAAATGCAAGGGCGGAGACAAGACGCCAAGGTTTACCCTGAACTCCCAACTCATCTTATTGTGGACGAAACAGAAGTTACATGTGCTATCTTTATATAGGCTATATACGCTGCTATCTGTACATTTTATACCAGCACGACGAACTCCCCAGCTTACAAATGTGATTACGGCTGTGATCCGTGACCGCGAAGGGCCACTCGTAAGTTGTCTAAGCGGCACATGGTACCTTACGCAGGCCTTAAAACATGATCATCGCTAGCATCAAAGGGATTGTTGCAAGCGAGATATAAATTATGTGTCCCGCGCTATGGGGGCGCCTTTCTCCGTATTTACAGCACTCTTTTGGGACATTTATCAATGCGATAATCTCGATATGCTGCTCAACAATGCGCGCTGAGCTGTGGCACGCAGAGTCCACACAATACGATGAGCTTTACTTAATGCGCGCTATTACTTTTTCTGAAATAATATTTGTTTACTACTTACCCTTTGAAGGTTATATACACCGTGGAAACCATTCGTTACTTCATGAGGTCATTCGTCGAACAAGCGCACTGGATGGAGTACACTTCCAAGATGGCTGCAAAGTACAAGGTAGGGTTCATTTTGTTTCAAACCCTTGGCTTATATTGTGCGTACCCAATCCGTTTCATTTTGCGCAATATTACGCCATAGAGATGTTCAAGACATCTAGATTTGAACATGGTGTCGTTGCGTTTTTTTATTGAATCGCGTAGTTCTTTGGCTTCCTGAAACTGACGGGTTTAAAGGAGCCATGAAGAGAAAATGCAAGTTGGTTTTATTCGAAAGATTTCGTGTTTTATAGTGCCCCCAGCGCTTGTCCGGATACAAACGGTGCTTTCTTAAACAATTAAACAATTTAGGCTAAAATGTTGATTTTTAAACAAGAAATTAAACAATTTAGGCTAAAATGTTGATTTTCCCGCTCAATCGTGCGTTTTCGTGGTCCCAAGTGACATCACGGGAACCGACCGCTCTGCAGCCTAGAATACCTTCATTCACGCATCCGCCGTACAGGGTAGAGACACGTAACGCAACGCTGGCGCCGCCATTTTCGGTTGCTCGCTCGCCGCCGAAGCAAGTCATTGTGTCAAAACCGCGCTAAAATTATCGCCGCAACGCGGTTTACTGAAGAAGTTTGAATCATATTGTCTGTTTCGCGTTGCTAGGTCTCGTGGGAAACGAAAAGAATAACGCGTTGAGCCCGTTGGCCCAATTGCGGCGGCACGGGACCGTTCAAAGGTTGTCTCCACCCTGTAGCGGTGTTGGTTTGTTCCCGCGTTTCTTTACGTTCCGTAACCTAGACGGCGCCACCATACCGTGGCAAGCGTTTGGTTTGTTTTTGCCCGCATTTAAACCTGGCTTGTTTTTGTTCTGGGAGAAAATATTCGTTCCCTGAAACAGTGCTCGCTCGACAAATGGGGTCACGTAAGACACCGTTGCTTGCGTCAATCGGCCAGTGTCGTCTGAGACAACCCCAAGCCCCATAGTGCTGTGCAGCTAAACCAAAGCATGCTGTGCGCAGTACGAACAGCAGAACGCATCAGTACTTCTATGTTTACATGTGCTTTCGTAACTTCCACTGTTTGTCCCATCATTCCTATTGCTTCGTAAAGAATGTGCCCTAAATTTAAGCGCAAATCGCTCGTTCGTCTAGTTTGTAAGCTCTACCTAATTTGCGTCTGCTTCTGCCAGCCTCCGCCAATCGCAGAGCTTAGCCCATGTGACATCACAGGTTCTGTTGCGGGAAATTAGCTGGTGGGTCGCATGACCATTCCCGTTTTTCCTAATTATGTAGCTTATTTGAGCGAAGTTTACGTTAAAAGTGGTGTCAGTATGATTTTAACGAGACAATCTTTTGAATGAACCAAACTTGTTTTTTCTCTTCATGGCTCCTTTAAGGACCAAAGAAACAGATAGTCTTTAATTGCGTCCAATTCTAAGCGGCTGGGAATTCGTTCACACCGCTGAACATGAATACGATTGGCGCGAATTACGTACACATAAGCGCGTTATTAGCTTCGCTGGACAAAATTAATGCTGTTCACGGCTTAACAGCTCCAAGTGACCAGTGTATTTAATGATTCCTTTGTTTTTCTCTGCAGCTAAAGACTATGAAGGTGAACATCTTTTATCCGCTCTGGATTACGACCGACGCTGAAAAACTGGGGAAAATCTACTCGATGGTAAGCATGCCTGCTCATTGCATAAGCTTGTGTCGCCTCGGTTTCTGAAAGAAGTAAGACCAACTTGCAGAACAGAGTAGCTTTCATTAAATGAAAGCTGTCTTATTGGCACCGATGGCGTTTTGTCAAAGAACTGCTGCATTTCCCAATAGACCGGCCGGTCGAGTGAAAGCACTGAGAAGATCTCTAGATACACGATGCGGGCATGAAACTGAACCTCCATTGTGTCAAAACTGTTACTTGAAAATCGCATAAAAAACGATTTACGATAAGACAATAAACTGATAGACCTTGAAAAAGTAGTAAAATAGCAAAACGTGATCTCATAAACCACTTATCGGTATACATTTAAATCGTTCATAGATGCGTTTACTTATTGCCCGAAAAATCGTCGCATGGGTTCGTTTTTTGCTTGTGATTTGAGTTTTTGGAGGTTTGACGGTCGAATGCACGCACTTTTAGCGAAGGTATTAACCCACTTTTGACGCAGTTTTTTAAGTCAGGAAGCTTCTTTCTTCAAGAGCAACTTTCTTTGGGAAGGGATGGTAAAGTTTTTTTTTGCTTTGTCTTACGTATTCTCAGATTGCGTACACAAGCGCCTGCATTTAACAAGGTATTCGACAAATACGCTGTATGAATAGAGGGCATTTGGTTTTGAAAATAGTATAGCAGTGCTTCTCCCTTCGCTGTCATCAGGACGACGCCAGTATTTAGCGCTAGGCGTATGCATTATAGCAGTAACATGATTGGTTTAAGAGTGGTAATACTTATCATGTTGCCATAAAATGATAGTAATTTATCAGTAAAATATGCCATTGTACTCTGCGGAACTCGATGACCAGCGAAACTGAGGTGACCAGAACTTCAAAGAACGGTGCGAACTCTTGATAGAAGCCATGCGGCGACTAACCGTTTCTTGACGCTATACAACGCCAGTAAATGGTCTGGACACGAAATCAGACGTACCAGTTCAAGATCAAGAATTTGTTCGCGTGACATTTATGGAGAGAGCGTTTATACGCTTCGCACACAGAAATCTTTGACGTACACGGCTGCATGGTATCCGGACTATTCGTGGCCTCGCGATTGCGGCGGCAGAGAAGACGTGAAATTCAAACTGGAGAGCGACAACTCTTCCAGAAAACTCCAGTGCTGTATCAAATGAAACAAAGCCAGCACGCAAACCAACACCAATACAAAACAAACAAAAAGGCAAGCACCTTAACCCGAATGCTTCAGGCTATGCAATGCTGATGACGATGAGGTTTAACGCGCCGGCGCTACACAGGCGATGAAGCGCGCCGCAGTCGAGGGCTCCGCATTAATTTTGACTACGGGGGGAGGATCTTCAACGTGCGCCGATATCTCGAAAATAAGGGCGTTTTTTCTTTTCGCCTTCACCAGAAGAGCGGCCGCCGCGGCCGGGAATCGAAGTTACGTCCTTGGGCTCAGCAGCACAACAAGTTGGACACTGAGTAACCCCGGCGGCTGCGCTAACGTTAGCGCAGAGGAGGGGCGCAGTACACTTCAGTTTAGCACATATGTTTCAAACAGCCTGAGTAGTATTGTTTCCACAGACCTTACCATATCAGCAGGATCCCTAGTTATTCATTTCTAGTGATGCGCTTCAAAAAGCTCCGCCATAAAAATAAAATAATTCTAGCAGTATCTAAATACATTTTTGGCGATTTCTACAAATTGAGGGCGTCCTCTTACCGCATATTGTCGTCCAATGAACCGACCTTTCAAAAGAACGCTCGTTGATCACTGGAACATATCAAATGATTGTAAAATTTAAAAAAATGCCAAAACTTGTATTTTTGAATGTGGAAGAAAAGTAACTTGAGTAGGATTGTTACGTGGTAATGCGAAATACGGCGAGTGATGAAAAACGCACATTGAAAGTAGTCAGCTTCGATATCGATACATTCTTAAAACCCATTATTGCGCATTCTCAGTTATGCATTTTGCTGTTCTGATAAGTATGGCTTTTCTGGATCCGTACTTGCCCCGAGTAATGGTGATTTTCAATGGCAATTTCTTCGCAGGCTGCGGTCAACCGCAAGGAAGTCGCTGAGAGCTACTACCTTCTCCGCAAGGCAACAATGCAGCGGTACTGGTCGAGGTTCCCCATGGAGGAGGTGGAACCAGAGTGCGTCCTTGGCTTCTCCTCACTTGTGATGCCCGTATGATTGCTTAGGGACTGAGCATAATAACTAGGTGACCACTATTATTAATGCTCTCGACTGATTTCCTCGATTATAAGAAATGAATTTTTTTTATTTTTTGCACACAAGTGGGCCATGTGTGCTCTATGTGGGTATTCTTGCCGTTTTTAAGGAGCGGTTTGTGTGTTTTTCTACGGTAATGACCGCACGGAACTCATGAAGAACGGAACAGTTGGACTTGTTCATATACCGCTACTACACTCGTCTAGACAACTCCCAAATGCGTTAACAAGCTTGAAAACGGCCGAAGAACTAGCTGTGTCTACATTCTTGGTGAATTGAAACTATGTCTGTTAGGAAAACCTTCTTCAACAAAGTTGGAGGTTGACAACTTCTACGCTTTTTGCATGCGCGGCTAGCACTTTTGTTTACAGGTGTTATTGTTGATTGTTACTCTAGTACTGCTACTGTGGGTGTTGCTGTAGGTGATTGTTACTGTAGGTGTTACTTTATTATTGTTATACTGAAATATCAATTGTTCCTTGTGTAAAGGTGGCAAGGTTCCGTCTTCGACATGGAATGCACCTATGACTGTGAGACCAACACGCTGTGTAAGTGGCCGAACATATTTCTTATGCTCGATAAAAGATTATTTAATCCTTATTAAATACAGTATAACCGGAAAACAAACCGAAAACATCCCAGAAAAATAAATCGAGTCTTGGGTATCAATGAGTGAGGTTCTTCGAAATACACGTTATAATTAGCAAAATTCATTACCCTTCCACTCTGCAAACAAGGATAATCAGCGGAGCTGGGGGAATACAAAGAAGTGCATGAAACAAGCACGTAGTAAAAAAACAGTGTGTTGAAAGAGCCGTCTCAGCGGGCAATTTCAGTGGTTGTTTTTTTTAAGATACCTATATTAGATTTACTTGTACAGAGAACTTACCAGAACCCTGGCCTTGCCGCGAAATCTAGTTTTGTCAGTGCGACTCAATTTTCGCGTCTGTCTTCAACTTCCCGCTCTCCGATCTCAGGATTTCCGCGTCGTCGACGCTGCCGCTCTCTGGCAAGCTGCACAGGTATTGATTCTGGACAGCACAGCTTTTAAATGCAGAGCATTTCTTTTACTCACGATGTTATGCGTACGTAAGTCGGCGTCCGCAGCCAGCCAGCACGTGCGCCCCTCCCCCGCTCCTCCTCGCTTTCAACAACCGGTGCGGGCGCGCATGCGCGTGCTCCGGCGCTGAAAGAAGCTTTGCAGCAGCAGGTGCTATCTCCTCTTCCTCTACTGCGCGCGCTACGAATATACTCGTTGCCCGAGCGAAGGATCCGCGGCCCGACGTTGACGTTTGGCCGCGGCTTCTCGTGCACGAAGTTCGGCGTCGGCAGCGCGCCGTCTCGCCGCCTTGTCTTCTGCCACCGTCGATGAAGAGGATGGCACGATGTCTTGAACTGGTACTGCAACGCTGACGTTGGCTCGCGTCGCGGTACTGGTTGAAGGTGTTGCTTCCATCGCTTATGAACTTCTTCGTTGGCGCACTGCCCTCCCGAGAGGGATAATAAGAAAGAAAAGAAAAGAAACAAAAGAATAATAACAAAGATGCAACCGATTGCCCCGCAGAGAGGGTGGGATGCAAACGATGGCAATAAATAACACGTTACGTACTTACGTCTCTCGTATCTCTCTCTCTCTCTCTCTCTCTCTCTCTCTCTCTCTCTCTCTCTCTCTCTCTCTCTCTCTCTCTCGTCTCGCAACCCAACTACCCAACCCCTACGGCAACAACTACAACTACCACCGTCAACTACCACAAACTACGTCACGTGACCACCCCCAATGCTCTGCATTTACTTGTGTCCCTCGCGCGGGGGCCTGCGACGGAGGATTTTTTTCTCACTCAAGCAAGCCCCAGAAAAACAAGCTATTGGCAAGACTTAAAAATACTTTGTCAGGCTCCGAACAATAATCTATATAGAAGAAAAAACACCCCTGCGTAGGCATTGTGCATGAATTTCCGTAAACCCAGCCAGATATGCGAAGGAATAAGTTTGCGAATAAGTTTGGACGAGGACGAAGGGAAGAAAGGACAAGACGAACGCTAGTCTTGTCCTCCCTTCCCTTCATCCTCGTCCTTTGCGCAAACTTATTCCTTCGTACGTCATGACCCAACTAGCCAGCAATCAAGTCCTACTAGCCAGATACACACAACAGGCGGGGATAACAAACGACAAGAGGAACTACAACCAAACATCACGGAAAGTAAAAGTGAGTTCAACTAAGCCTAAATGACACAGTCAGGTATTTGAACTTGCACCGTTCCGACGCACCTCAAGCCTCTGGGGGCGCACCAGGGATGCGGGGTTGCGTAGCGAGAAACGTACAGTGAGTACGGATCTCGCGCTGACGTCGCTAACGCAGCTCTCTATAGGACGAGCTGCTGTACCCTTCCGATAGCCGGCGAGACAATTTGCTTGCATCGAAGGGGGCAAAGCGTTTCTTATGAAGGATTTCTGGGACGCCGCACGGGTGCGTGCATCCGACCGCGTGCGCCCGTCAGGCTCCACACACCGTTTCCTCCTGCTCCCTGGCAGCAACTTTGGCTTCGGTTCGGCGCTGTCCTCTTTCAATTGGCCACAGCCTTGCACGAGCTCGGCTTCATCCTCAACGCTCAGCACGTGGTGAACGAGCACACTGAGCGCGACTTCGTTTTTTTAAAGCGAAGCTTTCAGCCCCTCACTGATGTCGTCTGCTATCCCACAAAACGCGCACTGATGATGTTAGTGGGTGAAGTGCAGAAAAATTAAAACGTTTTCCGTGACTGGAATCGAACCTGGGGCTCTCGCGCGATGAAGCCGACGTCTATCCGACTGCGCTATTCCAGCACGCTCGAAGTAATTTGTAGTTGAGGAGGGGTGCATGGATGCGCAAAAGTACACAGAAATCGCAGCCCTCCGTCTAACGACGGCATTGGTTATAAGCCATAGAATGCGCGCATAAGTAGCACTAGAGCACAATCGCAGTGCAATCAGCCGTCCCAGTAAGCAATATTTTATGTATATTGTAAGGTGGTGTGACGTTTGCCCGCTCGCTTTTGGGTTGGTTTGCTTGTTGTTGGCTTTATTTTAGAAAGCTTCGTGTTCCCCCATTGTTGTCGGTTCGACAGAGGGTAGCCTACGTGAATTTTTTATTGATTGCGCTGTCTTTTTCCGCATTGTATTGCGTAGTGTTTCATCAAATACTGTTAAATGTACAACCATAAAACCTAATAAATGTTGATAGATTGTTTCTTTAAACGCGGAAATAAATTACGAAGGAAATCTTTGGGTGGATAACCTGTTAATCCTGGGTATCCTTAAGTCAGCGCATAAGACCAATTTCACTCGTTCTTGGGGCAGCTGTCCTTACTTTGTCCGCTTTGCATTTTTGCAATTTCAAACCCCGAATATATAATAATGTGGCTGCGCTAATGAAGCTTATCCAGCAATTGTAGCTTTTTGTTCTTTTTGTTTTTCCACCGTGCAGACGTTCCTATGGGCTTGTTCAGCGAGCCGATCCTCCACTCCGACGTTGGCTCGTAAGTTTCAAATCCATTGAATACTACCCTAAAAGAGCCCTTCATTCAATTCCTCAGCGCAAATTACTAAAATATTGTACGGCGTAGCAACACCTAATTAGTATAGAAAGGTGTCAGTACAGATGAAAGCTAAACGTGTTTGCTCTGCTTAGTTGGACAATGGCTGAACCAGGAGACAATTTCACAGAAATTTCTGGCTTACTGTAGTATTTTCCATACTTCTGTCATTGCAAAACCTTGCTTCCTGGTGCCTTCCCACAATGAGCGCAAGCACCTAAAACCGATAGTGATGGCTCCTACCGACGTCAGCGCCTACATTGAACTTCTATAGTTTCCTCTGTTTCGTTGTCTGTGAGTGTCACGCTTTCTTCTTATCCTGATATGGTGCCAGTGGGCATACAAATGTGTTCCACAATCTAATGCTTCGACTAGATATTGCTGTTAAGTGTTCCTAGAAAATGTATAATACCGTAACTTCCACCGCTATGAACGACTGCAAAGGTTTTAATGGCACCATTGTTCTTCAAATTCCTTAGGGGCTGTTTATCACCTAGGAATTATATCTCGCACGTACTTCAATTACAGATGTTAAAAGCGGCAGGCGACTAACTCAATACAATTGTGTGATGGACAGTTACGGCGCGAAAAGTTGGAGGTTAACTATGCGCCTTGACGGGTAACTTGTGTAAGAGCCCGACGATAAATGGAAAGGCGGATGATGGAAGCAGCGCTAGGAATAGCAATCGAGCATCCCATATCTGAGAACAAACTCCGGTGGAAGACGTCTTAGCTCAGGTTAGGAGAGCGAAGTGGACTTTGGCTGGGCGTGTACTGCGGGAAACAGACAACCGACAGCTCGTCTGTGTAAGACAGGAGCTTCGAAGAAACTGGAATGGAAGTAGAGTATCAATTATTCAATGCAGGCATAAAATAGAGAATGTTGGAGACAAGGAGTGAACTTGGGCATCGAGAAACAGAAATGGCTGTAGGAAAACGGGAGACGCCTTCATCCTGCAGTGAACTGCTAGAACCAACTGAGGGCGATAATGATTTTGATGACACGACATGAAGCGATTAGACCATGCATCTAAGCAGAATGGGCACCCCGGAGCACGCCGAACTAACACATTTTCGTCAGCACGTGGAAGAAGAGCTTAACGACACGTTCACCAGAACTTCCCGGCGTCCAGTGGCTTTACAATCGCGTATCACTGGCCCTGTATGGTAGAAGTGCAGCGTGCTGGGCCACTTGGTACATATCGAAGTTGCTGGTTCAGCGTTGTGTTGTCTCGTCTCTCCTCGTGTTTTGCGTCCTTTTTCGCTGGTTTCCGTTCCTTCCCCTGTATGGTACCGTTGATTTTCTATATAGGAAAGGGCATACCATTTTCGAGAACAAGCTTTCTCTCTTTTCCCAACCCGCTCACTTTCGTTCATAGTGGCGAATATCAAGCTTACCTATTCGGCAGCATGCTCCAGGCGGCGGGCTGAACTTTGGAAAATGGACTAGCATGCAGCGCATGGCATCCTCAGGTCAGCTCACAAGCGCTGCCTTTAATGTAGGTCGCGCGGCTCGTTATCAGAGGTTACTTCTAGCTAGTTAGAGAGTAGGGTGGCCTCTCCAGCTCATTTCTTTCTGCTTCTACGCCGGTAGTTTCTCGGCCGGACGTCTTTCCTAGAACTGAGACGACACCTTCACAGCTGGTGTATAATGAAAGGGAGGGGGATAGAGAATGAAACAAAATCCTGAGGGAGAAGTGTGAATCCGGTTGGCCTACGTAAATTGAAAGCGACGTGTAAGGAGAAAACTACAGATTGCACTGAACAATTAGAAGCAGATTGAGTAGGAAATGTCGTATGAAATATGTATAACGAGGAGATTCGTCGCGCAGACCCATGACCACACGCGCGACGCATATGCACTATGGATGTGGACCGGAAGGCCAGGGGCGGCTCCGGGGTAGCATCGAGATTGGAAGGAGTACCAATTATACTGGTGTGTTGAGTACCAATTAAAACTGGTACTCAACGGATAACGTGAATTCAGGATTAGTCGGTGGCATGCCAGTAATTTAGCCATACTTCATTGATTGCAAAGCTGCTGCTATAGCCCCGGAAGCGCAGTCAACGTGCCTTACAGTAGAACGCAACAAAAAAAATTGGCCGCGTATCTGCTCCTTTCGTCGCAAGTGTCGACAAAAGAAGATAGTCTTTGTCGATATTTGCAAAGTAAATGTCTCCCTTCGCTTTCCCGGTAACCTCTGATGTCCCTCTTGCGTCGCGCTCCTTCCAAGGTAAATACGCTAAAGTTTTGCTCAAGCCAATTTAAAGGAGCCATGAGGACAAAATACAAGTTTGGTTTATTAGAAAGAGTGCTTAGTCCCGATAACAATGATACCAATATTATCGCAATCTTCGAACAAATAACGGAGATATTGAAGAAAACGTCTGAAGTGGTCGCGACGCCCTAGCCAATTTCCCGCAACTTTTCTATGACGTAACAAACCTTTTTTGTGTGATTGGCGGCCGCCTAACTGACCTGTCGCCACGACGCATGACTGGACGTTTGTAATGGGGCCTCTAGTTCCATTTGACCACCTCACTTGAATGCTGAAGCGCAGTTAACACACTGAAAATTATGTTTTATTGTTGGCCCCTATGACGTCATTCTTGCTCATAACACGTCACTGTGGCGCGAAATTTGAAAGTTTTTAAACACTTCTGGCCTTTTTTTCGTTAAAAAAACATTTTTTGGGGCTGTAATGGAGCTGAGTGAGATACTGAATCCTAGTTCTTTCACATTACACGAAGTTGTATTTTCTCTTCACGGCTCCTTTAAAGGCCAACTGCACTCAAAATTTCGGCCTCTTGAAAACCCTATTTTCGTATAGTCTGCTCAAAAATAAAGCAACATGCAAAATACAACAGTTGAAATACGCACGTGGACGTCGCAAGCCGCCAGCAAAAATTGGCGATTTTAAAACCGAAACCGTAGAGGTCGCGGCCATTGCAGTGACGTTGCAGCTGTCCAGCGAGCGGCCGGACGGTCACCAGCTCGGGAGAAAGTCTTGCGCGAAAGCTCTACACGCGCACGGGGCAGCAGAGCTCAACCGGCTCTCCAGCTGCGTGGCTGGCCAGAGGAAGAAGCTTCCGTCGGCTGGAACGTCACAGGCGCGTCATGGCTGTTTACGCGATCCGCCGGCAGGTGCAGCGTGCTCTGCGGCGGAGCTTTTTTAAACGCTTCTGACTGATTAACGAGACGTTCCACGGGGATACGACTTGTGTCCCAGCTGGTTTGGGGGTACTTACTACGCATTAAAGATAAATTTGGTCGAGGTAAATTTGGTCGAGGTAAAATTTGAGTGCAGTTGGCCTTTAAGCTTACCGCGTTCTACTGCTCCAGGCCGGGTGTCTCGGTGCCAGCGCTGCCGTACGGCGGAGACGCGCGTGAATCGAGACGCCCTACTTCAGCGTCTATAGAACCGCGTTGCCCTAGTCCACGCGAGTTCCAAGCAGAACGAGGAACCTATCTAGTGGAACCTTTGGTAACTGTTGCCGCTTGAATTTTTAAAATGCCGCCAGAAGCTATAGCGGCGCGGGCGAGAGCAGGGGACAGTGTGATTTTTTTTTCTCCAGTGGATGTACTATTTCATTTCTCAAAAATCAAGCATCTGTGAATTTTTTTATAAAGGAATATTGTAAATGCCCCTTGTGTATTAATTTTCTGTCTTATATTTGCGTAATGTCTTGTTCTTGTTCAACAATGGTGACAAGTATGAACATATACACCGGACTTGAACGCTTAGAATTCGCTGTGAGTACATAAGACTATTGCGCAGACTTCGTTTCTCCGTGGCCAGGTGGCCGAATCGAGTCGCAGACAGACAGACAGGCAGACAGACAGACAGACAAGCGGACGGATGGACGGACGGACGGACGGACGGACGGACAGACAGACAGACAGACCAAAATTTCTTGGTTTAAGTAACCCAAGAAAGACTATCGTCTTTAAAAAAGGCCCAGAATATATCCAGCGTCTCAGACGGAAATGTTTTTAATGATGTACACGATCGCATTGTCCAACAGAGGTACTGTCGGGAGCAAAAGTCTGGATTCCACGCGAGCGGCGGCCGAAATGCATTGCAGCGCCACCCTGCGAAAGCTCGCCTGCTGTCGAGACACCGGCTGTAGGGCCTATCTTAACTGCACGCATGTTCGTTTGCTCGCACGAGACTGATACGCTTTTTGTTCACGGAAAGACCGAACGGTGTCGCTTCGGCCGTGTCTAGCATTTACGACTGGGCAATTCCGTCGGCGTGTAGCATTTGCGATACGGTCTCAGTGAGTGGCAGTAAGCGGCCACTGATGCGTTGAACGGGTAGTTTTTCGTCACTCTTTATCAGCGTTGCACATCGAAAGTAGTTGCTATCTGCGACTGCACCGCAAAACAATAGTCTCAAACTGGTTTAAGGAAGCGTGTCGCTTCGCGACTGCTTTTATCGAATGAATCGAACGAACATGCGTGCAGTTAAGATAGGCCCTACAGCCGGTGTCTCGACAGCAGGCGAGCTTTCGCAGGGTGGCGCTGCAATGCATTTCGGCCGCCGCTCGCGTGGAATCCAGACTTTTGCTCCCGACAGTACGTAGACACTTTGTCTAGCAACGTCACTCGTCGGCAGATGTTGGGAGCGTGCTTTACTTTCTGCTGAGCGCTGCAGGTAAATATCTCTCCCATTTCCACAGCGAGTGCAGTGGCCTCATTAAAAATGGGAGAAAATTCACTTTCGCTCAAACGTCGTGTTTCCTGCAGTACTGTCAGCGAGTCCTCTACAGCGTCATGAGCCGCCTCGATGTCATTTCAAAAACAATTTGCTGAACGGATACGCGTGTGCGAAAAGATCATATAGTACCACCAAACCAATAAAGAAGTTCCTGTGAGATATCCCTTACAAAAATGGTTATTGAGATTGAATTGAAAGTCAATTGACTTTACTCAGTACATTGTGTTGACAGTCAATTGACTTTGAATAGAAATTTTGTATTGAGTTCTCGTTGAAAATTGGCCGCCGCGTTTCAATTGAAACTCAACGCTGAGTTTCAATTGAAAGTCTATTGACTATAGTCAACATGTCTGTTGATTTCCAATTGACTTTCTGTTGAGTCTCAATACACTTTTCCTGTTGAGTTCCTGTTGTGACGTGTCAATTGAAAGTCTATTGAGAAAAGTCAGTGGAGTTCTAGTTGAGACTGTGTTGACTATCTATTGATTCTCCTGTTGAGTTCCTGTTGAGAAATGTCAAATGAAAACCTATTGAGCATATTCAAGACAGCCCGTCTGATTTCATTTTAGTCTTTTATCAAGTTATTTCAACAATTACCTCGTAAAGTTCAGTTGACTGTACTAAATATATAGTGAGTCTGCTTCAATAATGCAAAAAATCAAGGTGTGCATTGAGCAGGTGAAATAGTGAGGTGTTTCATGGCAACGCTTGCTTTATTGCTCACGAAAGCAGCACGGGAGGACTGGAGCCTTGCAGGGTCCACTTGGCTACTTGACTGTGTAGCCTGCAAAATACAACAAGAAACAGCCTTGTTTGTTTCCACCAGTATAGTACGAAATTATTGCGTCCCTTCTTATTAAGCATGCTGGTCTAAGTAGCTTGCTATTTTATATGTTAGATGGTTTGTATTTATGGAAAGCAAGGCAAGGAGACAGCAGTTCAACAAATGTATAAGCTTCTTTCAGGTTTTAGTGCATCAAGGCAAGCTAACCACATCAATTAATTCTACAATGGGTAGGGAGTGGAATGCCTTTAGTTGAATGCCTTCCGCATTAAGGCACCTGAAATCTACAGGAACAACGATGTTTCAACGTGGCAGGGAGCCAAAAAATCACCCGCATGGGTCCGTAATTGTGTCTTCCACATCTTTCAGGCCCAAAAGAAATCCAAATAGGCCTATCAAGACTGGTTGAGCCACTACCTGACAGGAGAAACCCCAAACCTGTGCAAAAGCATACCTGTCAACCTGTGGATTTTGTTTTTTGAAATTTTAATGCTTGAAATCTCGTAAAACAAAATTAGAAAATTGTCAACTTGCATGAACTTGTTTACAAAACTAGCCTTGATTAAAAAAAACTAGGGTCAGATGGTACTGTAATCTAAAGTTACTACATCAGGCAATCATCGCAAATGGCTTTATGAATGGATGAGCGCATAATACTTTGTGCTTACCGACTAGTGGAAAAAAATACATGAACCGTGATGGAAAAAAACGTGCCAAAAAGAACGTGACAGGAAAAATACATAACTTCAATTTCGCAGTCTTTTACACTCTTGTAACGCTGAAGTATGGTGTGTGCCTTGCAGTATGTTTACCAAACAAGTAGCACTAAGCAGCAGCTTAAAGGGATCATATGAGACATGGGTATATCCACATTTTTGCCTTCATCATAACAATGCCAGAGGGGTATACCAGTATAACAAGGCCGTCTAATGCCAGTTTACACACAAAGAGAACACGAAACAGTTTTGTTTGGTGAGGGGAAAAACATCAGTGTCTGTAAATGAGAAAAAATTTAAAAGCTTGTATCCCTTTGCTTGGCGAGATTTTCTATACACTAGCAGCACTAAAACAGTATAGTGATACCATGCCGACCAATCATTTGGGTAATTCCTAGAGGCAGAACATCTGTCAAAACAGATTGACTAAGCCCTCGCGCAATGCCGGTGTAGCATCAGTCAGTGGCACGTCTGATGCCACATTCACCCAAAATGTTATTCAGTGATTTTGCTATTACTCACACCACATTCAGCCCAACTTATTCAAAACTGCTCCGAGAAAGGCAGTCAGCAGGTTGTGATCAGAAGCAATGGCAAATTTCAATTTATGCTAGCAAGTCGAGCAAGTGCTTAAGCCAAAACTGGTATTCATCAGTTTGAAAGTTTGGCGCCTGTGCATGTTCTAGCGCAAACTGCCTAGCACCTGTGACAAAAATTGGCAAATGAGAAATTCACGGAAAGATACATGGAGAGAATTGGCACTTAGTGGTAAAAGACTAATATATGACAACAGTGTGCAGTCTGTTTCCAACTACTACTAACGCAGCAGGTTTTTTTCTGCATTGGTTTTAAAGCCAAAGTGTCTGCTTGCCTTTAGGGTGCCGAGGTAACACATCAGACTTGTGTAAAGATGTTTTGGGTTCAAACCCTACCTTCTGCGGATACACAGTCTCTATTTTCCAAAAGCAATAAATGAATTTGTTATATTCTTGGGCATTATTTTTTTAGCTGGAATGAAGTACGGTTTAGGCCACATTTGTCACTGCTCTGCACTCAGGGAACGCTCTTTCTCCAAGCAATCGTTCAAATTAATACGCAAATATATTGCTGGCTGCCAGCACTTTAGCTTGCAAGTATATTTTACCGCCATGTCTCCTAACTGGTTGAACACACTATCCTATTTGTGACTGGTAGATCTGCCTCTCAGCCTAGCGCTGTCAGGTGTGCTTGCATGGCACAGTATTCGTGCGTCTGTTATTGATCCGACAGGCACTTGTTCGATTCAACCTCCTTCATTTTTTTTTTCAATTTCGTTAACTTCGTTCGTCAAACATTTTATTTATCTTCATCATGGTGTTCTTTCTTTTTTTATGACACTTCGTACTAGGTAATTCATGGCTGCTGCTCCGTTCTGTAGCGGCACTGCATCTGGGATTTTATTCATTCGTCAATTGCCTTCAAAGGTTTTGTTAGATCTTTAGCTTAAGATACATACAAATATAGAACACGCGAAAGCAATACAGCAGCGCGGAAGACAGTAAAACACTGATTGATGTCAAAATGTTGTGTGCCGGTACAATAGCCTCCCCCTTCAATTTGTTACACTTACGTACAGTATTTTTGAAAGGCTGAAGTGAAATCATACCCTTTAGGTCGAACTGTTCATATACCGACAAATAACCAAGTCGTGAGTATTGCCATACAGGTAGGTCTGCACAACATTTGTCATGATGAAATGTACAGTGTGCGTCAGGCTTGTCTAGGGCAAGCGAGCGCACGGCTCCGGAGCGTGCTGGCGATATCTGCTGATAACTGCTGGGTTAGAGATAGCTTGCCATTGCGCGTGCGCGGATCTCGGACAGGGTCGGGCCGGTCGTCATTTCGCATGGGCCACTCTTATTTGCAGACGCCACCACCCACGAGGGGCACTGGTCTTCCCCAGTGCCAGCCATGAGCGGTGACAAGCCAGATAGACGCGCCGTTTGACGCGTTTATCGCAGGCAGTTACGTAATCGCATAAAGCAACGAGCGCCAATCTTCTGAATCTCAAGCGCACCAAACGGAAAGCACGCAACAAGAATTCACTGCAGGGCTTTCGGTCGAACCTGTTGTGCGATTACGTAAGTCCCTGGGGTGATAATGCACCGCGTCAAATTACGCACTGATCTCCGGCGTCACCGCTCACGGCTAGGGCCTGTCCGAGATCCACGCACGCGCAATGGCAAGCTATCTCTAACCCAGCAGCTATCAGCAGATGTCGCCAGCATGCTCCGAAGCCGCGCGCTCGCTTGCCCTTGACAAGCCTGACGCGCACTGCACAGGAGCGCTCGGAAAGAATAAACTTACCTTATAACAACGTCGCTCCCAGCGGCGTTCCCAGCGTGGTGAATTTGACGGATTCCAAAGCGTTGCTAACAGGGAAGGTAACACCTCACTTCGCAAGCTTCTTCACCGTACGATCACAGCTCACAGACACAACACGGACACAAAGGATGTTCACCGGCGGTAGAAAAGCGCATACGATGGCTTTTCCTTCAATAAATTCGATGTATCGCCAGCTGCACTGCAATGTCTGAACTTCGATGCTCGTTGAAAAGATTCGCACACGGCACATAAATCGTCAACAACACGAGCAAAGCTGTAAATTTGCACAGAACAGTGAGAACGACCGCACAGCGTTGGCGCCCGCACATCCGGGATTGCGAACAAGCGACTTTGGCTTGGCTTGGAGTCGGTTTGCGATGGCTATGCCACGGCTACGCATTCTTGTGAAAAATTGAGCGTGAAAACATTGACACGAGATATTAAAAAAACCGACGGCGGCTTGTGAGTCCTATGTTAATATTTACGATCATTGTTTATAGAATCATTAATAACCCGTCGAGCAGCAGTAATATTATTTTGCAGATAACCGAACTCCGCCGAGGTCGCGATGTTGGCTGTTAGCGCCACTGGCGGCAGTGGCAACTCAGCGTACTATACATTCGCGGGGAATCTCGGAGGCCATGTCGCGACAGCGCGGTCACTTCAGCTTAGCGTGGGAGGGTGCCAGAGGAACCAAAAGAACTGGTTATCGCCGGGTGTGGATGTGGATGGCAAGTCATTTGTGTCCGGGCGCCCTCTTCGGCGAACTGCAGCAGGAGAGAGGACGGAAGAATTATGGAAAGTCCAGTCCTTGAAAACAGCTTCAAAGTTCTTGATCTGCTTGCGGGCGCAGGATATTTGCGAGGCGCTTGTGTTTGAGAAACATTCCGCGGACGCGTTGACATCTTTAAAATACTTTTGTTAGCGAGAGAGCGGTTCGGAGTGTAACAAGCGGCACGCCAGCTCACTAATTTGTTCGGTTTCTCTATTTTGTTTTCTTTTTTTGTAGTGACGTGCAGCAGTGTCAGGCTCGTTCTTTCTTTTTGCGTCCCTGTGCAGTAGAGATAAGTTCTTTCTTCTCTTTTTTCTTCGTTTGTTCGTTTACTCCGTGTGAGCGGGGGCGCCTTGTGAGTCTCTTCCGCTTACGAGTATAGATTTCTTTTGCCGTGAAAGAACTGTTTTCAGCTGTTTTAATAGAACATAGATGCGCGTTTGCTCCTTGCGGGATTCTCTGTATTCCACACTGCAGTTCTACAGTTGTTATCGTAGACAGTTCACGGTATCCTCAAGGAAAGTTATGTATGCGAGGGATATTGATTTGTTGGACTACGAAATTTAAGGCGCCGACGCTGCACTGGCGATAAGGCCCGCAGCAGTGGAGGGCCCCGGATTCACAGCCTGAGCCCGGGGTCTTAACGTGCGTCTAAATGTCGAACACATTGGAGTTTTCGCTTTTTGCCTCCAAGAGAAAAGCGGTCTCCGCGATGGGGAACTGAACTCGCGTCCTTGGGCTCAGACCACGGCGGGGTGTAGTACTGGCTACCCTAATGAAGTTCACGAGTGAACGACGATGAGGCCAAGCTTGCGTTCGCTTGATTTGAAGGCTTGTTTGAAAAGTTCGCTGTATACAAAAATTTAATTGTTCTTTTTCGACGTGTAGTGATTTACACCAACGTTTTGCTTTTTTTTTTTTTGAGTATGTATAGGCACATTTTCGTTACTGGAATATTCTTTCGCGTTTGGGTTTGTGAGATAAGTATTCATTTCTGCAAAACAGCGCTGTTATTATCGTGCCTCCACAGAAAAACACTGAATCATCGCACTAGGATGCGATGTCACATATGACTTTTGTAGATGTAGCAGATGAAATGACTTTTTAAATCTACCTCGTCCCCCCCCCCCCCCCGTAACACAACGTATCACAGCATTGTATGTGTGAAAAGAGGTAGGAGGAGTTATGACTTTTTTTTTTGTCCCCAGATCTGGGACCCGAGATGTGTAGCCCCCCCCCCCCCCGCCTTTCTGTTTTTTCCCGGCCGAGATATGCATGCTTCAAGATTCCGCACCAACCTTCCCGGAAGACCGACTTCGAATATCTCCACTGCCGCTAAAGCGCCCCAAAGCGGAACCTTAGTAGTACTGAAGATTGCTCACCAATTATGTCAATGTATTGGGCATAAGGTATAAAGAAGAAAATCAGCTGCTATAGCAAGGAAACGTTTCCGCGGGAGTCACGTGCCAGAAGAGATGAGTCACTGGAGTTTTGTCAATGTTTATTTCCTCCATTGTTTTGTGCAAACCATGTTGCGGCAGTATTTGAGGAAATGCATTCAAAAATTGTCCAATACAATTGATTTCCCCACTTAGCAGGTATAATTATTATTTGTGCAAAGATATGCTGCTGGTAAAGGCTACTGGATTACCCTACGGAGTTTCATCAGTGTTGAAAATTAAGCGCGAACCATAAAACATGGAAAAGAAAGAAGGACACCGGTATAATTTTCAACAATGTATGTTCACCAACTAGTTCGACTCTCAATCCTACTTAGTTTTGTCAGTAGAAACTCTATTGAGTTTCAATTAAAGGAAGTCATTTGACATTCTGTTGAGGTTTGTCTATTGAAACCTTGTTGACTTTTTATTGACTGCACTCAATAGAAATGTCAATGTAAAATAAAAAAAGCATAAAAGTAACCTAGTAGTCTTAATTCCGTAGACACAGTGGGCAGCGCTGAAAAAAATGACCCTTCAAAGTGTATGTTTGAGCCTGATGAGTTTTGTCCATTGGTTCTCCAAAGAGTTTCAATTGACTCGTGTCAATTGGTTTTGTGTTGCGTTTTCTCAATAAAAATCCTTTTGAGTTTGTACTGACACATCTCAATAGCCAATTGAGTTTGAATTAAGTTTCTGTTGATTCAATAAAAACTCAACAGGAAAAGAATTGAAACTCAGAATCCATTTTTGTAAGGGATCAGAGCTACAGCTGTCGCAGCTCTAGTCATTTGGGCGTTCCCTCCACTGGGCAATATAATATACATAGCGTTTCGACAATTTGTTTGATAACTTCCGTGAACAATGGTGCGCGTTGGGAATGGTGCTGTGAAGAACAATGCAATTAGATCTTCAATCACACCATCACTCCGCATTATTTTAGATCCCTTTCTTTCGCTCAGACTTTGTCGTCTGTATCGGTGCTGCTCAGCCGTACTCTCGTGCCCAGAGCCGAGGCGGATGCTTCTGGGGCAGCGAAAACAGCGCTAGCGCAGTGGTACCAAGGAACGAGCCCCCGCGGGGCGAAATTGGAGACGGTGCGATATCGACTTACTCCAGTTCTGACTTCGAATGTGTGCTCATAACATTACTTTGTTGACAGATGAAACTGGTTGTTGGAGAGGAGTGGGTAGAGATGGGCATTGAAGGGGATAGAGGAGGGGGGGGGGGGTAGGGGAAAGAGCAGCTGTCGTAACGGGAGATCCCCACTCCAGGGCCCTCGTCTGGATCGGCCGCGGGGGAAAGAGCCTACTCGATACCTTTAAGGACGTATGACACACGCCTGAGCTAAAACGACATGACTCTGAAGCCTTGAATTAGCGATCTGTCAAACAACGGGCTACCAAGGCTTTTTCCTGATTCAAAAAGAGCTCCTTTGGTGCAACATCTGCAGCTTTCGCATGATATTATTTTGTTAGCTGTAAACTTGGGCTAGTTAATGCATACGAAGGGTAAAGGAAACAGCACAGGACTGTTCCCCTGTTTCTGACTTCTGTGGTTAGCGCTGCCAAACCATCTGTAGTTATCTCGACTAAGGCTTGGGATTGGGCTAGTTGGTTTGACATCTCAGGGGGAAAACAGCGCAGAGACGGGGACTAACGGACGAAAAGACAGTACAAGCGCTGACTAACCACTGGGGGTGCTTTATTGCGTTCTGCAATTTATACATGAGGAAAAAGTGACGTCACAACCCTAGGAAAGGAAAAAGAACACGCTGAAATGATTTGCACTGTGAGCGAACAATGAGTCTTTCAGAACTTGACAAGCGCTATCTGTCGATATGCGCTATTTCTTTTTGAAGAAGTGCGACTGAAGCCTGACTGACACATTTCTTCCTTCCTTTTTTCGCTATTGAGTAGGCTTCGAAAATCTCGCGTGTGCGTGATTCCGTGTAGCGCTTTAGAACCTTGGTTCTATCTAAAAATGGGATGCACCCACATGCCTTGCAATGCGAGACAAGGTGGCTCCCGCTGCCGACACGTAGAGCATACGCATGCTCGCGCAGGCGTTCATTGATGCATCTTCCCATCTGTCCAAAGTACACAGCTTCGCACTTCAGAGGAATCTCGTAGACCACGTTGGTGCGGCAGGGGACGAAGCACGTAGCATGATTAGTGCTGCAGTCCGCCTTAGGTGGTGTCGTGTTCGTGCTCTGGAAGAGCTTCGGTCCTCGCGGCGCGGCCGCGGCCGTAAATTGCGGTCGTCCTCCGCGTCTTCGGGCGGCAGCTTCGGAGAGGTGTTGAGAGCCTAAGAGCCCTGTGGCCGACCGTTCCCGCTTCTCGACGGAGAGATTTCTGCGAATCTTCGGAGCGAGCTGACATGCACAAGTGATGGAATTTGGGCAACATAGTATCTTATTAGAGCTCACCACTTCCCGTGAAAAACCGCTTGTTATCCTGACTTGACATCTGGGTGGCCGCAGTGGGGCTACTCGAAGCACAAACAGAACGCAGTACTCGAAGAACTAACACACAGAATGCAATAAAGCACCCCCAGTTGTTAGTCAGCGCTTGTACTGTCTTTTTTTCCGTTAGTCCCCGTCTCTGCGCTGTTTTTCCCCCTGAGAGTAGTTATCTCATTTTATCTACTTTGGTCTTTATATTACTCTATTCGTTTTCCTTGTGCAGTATACGTACAAATAGTTATCGCCCTGTGCGCACTGTTATATAATGGCCAACTAACAAACAGGAATCCGCTAACATGGTGATATTTCTGGGTTACTAAAGCAGATTTCCCTGCTGGACTCTTTTTCCCGCAGTATCTTCAGCGCTGCGAGACCGGGTGCAAGGATTGCCCACGCCATGCTAGCGGCGATCGACAAGCGGGGTGAGTGCGGTGCCTTTGCCTCCCCTGAGTACGCGTTATCGATGCCAAACATAGTTGAAATACATACAGATCAAAACAGGGTACACAGGGAGCTGTCCGAAAGTTTTGGCTTGAGCACTGAGATATAATTACGGTGTCACATCTCAAGTAAAATGAAGCACACACATATGCGCCCGTGCTATAGCACGTGCATGTGAGCTAGGTCGTGGCTGCAATGAAGATCGAATGGGAGAAACTAGGGTTTGAGAATTTAACAGGTTTAATAATAGAGAAAAAAACTCCCACCTCCCCTCGCGGGAATCCTGTGTAGATGCGACGCATAGGCGGAGCGGCGAAGGGAACGCGCTTTATAGCGCGCATAACGTTGAGGGGACTGAGTAAGCTGGTCCCAGTCGATGACGACGTTGGCGTACTTGTAAAGCGGCGTGGAGCCAAGCGTGGATGTTGCTTCGCCGGAGAACGGCACACCGGTTATATGCGCAGCGCGCCCGAAGGAGAGGAAACCGCGGAAGAGAGAGTACTGCACATGCGCCGGCCCCAGCGCGTCTGCCGCGGCTATGACGCAACGTGCCGCGGCTATGACGCAACGCAATCCAACACAATCCAGTTTAATCCAATCCAATCCAAATCCAATCCAACCGAATCCAAGCCAAGCCAAGCCAAGCCAAGCCAAGCCAAGCCAATCCAATCAAATCAAACCAAATCCAATCCAATGCCCCTCGCGAGAGAGTGTTCGTTATCGGAGAGGAGAGGGGGTGAGCGGCGAAGAGCGCCGGAGAGCGCAGCTCGCGCGGCGAGGAGAATGGCAGAGGGGTGGACAACGCCGACAACAACGACGACGACGCCGGAGGGACAAGGCGAGTGAATCAGATGCTCTGCATCTAAAAACTGAGGTTACAGTAGATCAGAACAGAGGAGCACGGGGAGAAAACGTCTGACGCGGGGCACAGGCGTGGGGCGACTCTCTCTAGGCGAACAGCAAGCAGACCTGAGAGAGTGAGAACGAAACATAAACAGTCGCGTTGAGTCAGGGGCGCGTTCGTACTCTGGAGGATCTTCGGTCTTCGCGGCGCGGCCGCGGCCGTAAATTGCGGTCGCCCTCCGCGTCCTGGGGCGGCAGCTTCGGAGAGGTGTTGAGAGGCTAAGAGCCCTGTGGCCGACCGTTCACGCTTCTCGACGGAGAGATTTCTGCGAATGTTCGGAGCGAGCTGACACGCCTCTCCTTAATTTTGTGCCTGTCCTCAGGCACAAGTGTCCGCGTTGTTTGACGTCCGTTCGTATCCAGACACGCAACTGTGCACGAATGTTTGCGCAGTTGCTCGATGCTGGCGGTTTGTTTGTTTTTTTCGTTGCTCAGGATAAACTTCGTTTAGTGGGAGTTCGTTTGGAAGAGGTCGGCGAATGTCAAACTGACTTGATTTTTGCGTACCGTGGGATTCGTTTCGTCAGGACGTGAACTTGGGAGCATTTACGGCGTTGCGTTGGTCACGTCGCTTCCGTCGGCGATTGAGTCTGTGTAGCTTCTTGCGGGTTTGATGCGCGTGGGAACGTTGGCGTGCGTTTCGCCTGTTGGCGAGATGCGTTCCGTGAAAGTCGCGGAGTTCGGTGCGTTGAGACCGTTGTTTTGCTCGAGGTGTGCGTTTCGTACGGTTCGTGAGCCGGTTGTCCTTTCGTTCAGCCTGCGGTGGCGTGGCGTTGCCGTGAAGTGGCGCGGCTGGTGGGACAAATTCCTTGCGACTCCTTGCTCGCCTTCGCCGTGGTTGCGCTCGGAAGTGAAGTGGTGGGAAAGTGGGCGTAGTTCGTCTCGCTCGTTCGGTCCCACAATCTTTGGCGCCGTAAGCGTTGCTTCCTCGGTAGGGCATTCGATGCCTTCGTGTGGATCGGCCTCGTTCGTTGTCGTTCTCGCCGTGTCCGTGTTGCCGTTCAAGCTCTCGTCGCTTGCGGGTTGCTTCGAAAGTGGTGCGGTCGGCATTCCTCTCGTGCAAGCGGGCTCGATGGCGTCTCGTTCACCTGGTGCCCATATGCTCGCGGCTGCATCCTCCTGTACCATGGTGGCGTTTGTGGGATGAGTCTCGATCGGAGCAGCGGGCGCCGGGTAACGTGTACGTTCCGGCTCGAACGTGCCGCGTGCGCTGTGTGAGTAGTTGCTCGTAGACGGATTCACCTGCGCGAGTGCGATGTCGTTCGTTGGCTCAACCAGGGCTGGAGCAGCGGGTGCCGGAGAGCTCGTACGTTCCGGCTGGATTGAACCGCGTGCGCTTGGCGTTGCGTTTTTCGTGGCAAGGTTTGTTCTTGCGGTTGTTACGTTCGCTTTCCAAGCCGGGAAGGCAGCATCGGGAGCGGAGGATGTCATTAATAGCGTTTCCTCCGAGCGTGCTGGCTTGGTCGCGTTCCGTGCGTCGGGCGTTTCTTTGGTCGTGGTCAGCGCTTCTGGTCTGGGTACGATGTCGTTCGTGGGCGGTACCTGGACTGGAACAGCGGGTGCGATGGTTGTAGTGCGTACCAGCTCGGGTGCGTTCCGTGCGCTGTTCGTTTCGGTTGTGGTGGTGAGCTCCACCAATCCAGGGACGATGTCGTTCGTCACCTCGGATGCGTTTTGTGTAGTTTGCGTCTCGTTCGTCGGGGCCATGTCCACCAATCCGGGTGCATTGTCGTTGGTTGCGTGGGCTGGGGCCGGGACAGCATGTGCGGAAAATGTAGGTTCTGGCTCGGTTGCGTTCCGCTCTCTGAGCGTTTCGTTCGTAAGCTCCACCAATTCGGGTACGGTACCGTTCGTGGGCGAGGTCTGGACTGGAGGAGCTAGCGCCAGGTACGTGCTGCGTTCTGGCTCGTGCGCTCTGCTTACGTTGCGCGTCTCGTTGCTCGTGGCCGGAAGGACCTGCGCGTGGGTGATGTAGCTCGTCGGTTGGCTCGGTGTCAGAGCAGTAGGTGTTCGGGATCTCTCCAGGAATTCACTTATCTTCGCTTGAGTTTCCGTGACCGTGGCGATCACCTGGGAGAGGTACGATGAGCGGGCGGTGCACCGTTTTGCATGCGTTGTTTCGTCCGTGTGCGTGCCGTTGTGCTTGCCGCGCGTCTCCGGACCAAGGTGTGCGTCGTATCGCTGAAGGGCTGCCGCTGGCTCTGGCACCGTGGGAAACGCGTGGCCGACTCTCGCCAGTTGTCTCAGAAGACGCTCTCGTTCTTCGCGCAGCCTCCCGTTCTCGAATAGCGCCGCTTGCAGGTTCGTCTGCCGTTTTTCGTCGTAGGCAGCCTGAAGTATCGTTGGCACATTCGTTATTTTGGACAGCTGGCGACGTTTTTCGTTGTCCTCTAGGAGACGCGAGACGATGTCGTCCTTACGGCCAGAGCAAGGGAGCCCTCGTGATCGTAGTTCGTTCACCAACTGCTGCTTCTTCGTTGAACACAGGACGTCGCGTTCTGTTGAAATCAGCAGCCAGTCGATCACAGTTGACGTGGAGTCCGTCGTTGCCCCTCGTCTGCGTGCACTCTCGTAGTCGTGGTGCAGTTCGTCCGCGTCGTTCATCTCCTCGTCCGTTCGTTCCGGGGCCTCAAATCCTGATCCTGTCGGCTGCGCCATGTGAGCTAGGTCGTGGCTCGAATGAAGATCGAATGGGAGAAACTAGGGTTTCAGATAATTTAAAAGGTTTAGTAATTGATTGATTGATTGTAGGGTTTAACGCGCCGACGCAACGCAGGCGATGAGGCGCGCCGTAGTGGAGGGCTCCGGGTTAATTTTGACCACCTGGGGATCTTTATCGTGCGCCGAAATCTCGTACACACGGGCGTTTTTGCTTTTCGCCTCCATCAGAAAAGCGACCGCCGCGGCCGGGAATCGAACCCGCGACCTCGTGCTCAGCAGCGCAACGCCTTAGCCACTGAGCCACCGCGGCGGGTAAAAGGTTTAGTAATAGAGAAAAACTGAGGTTACAGTAGATCAGAACAGAGGAGCACGGGGAGAAAACGTCTGACGCGGGGCACAGGCGTGGGGCGACTCTCTCTAGGCGAACAGCAAGCAGACCTGAGAGAGTCAGAACGAAACATAAACAGTCGCGTTGAGTCAGGGGCGCGTTCGTACTCTGGAGGATCTTCGGTCCTCGCGGCGCGGCCGCGGCCGTAAATTGCGGTCGTCCTCCGCGTCCTGGGGCGGCAGCTTCGGAGAGGTGTTGAGAGGCTAAGAGCCCTGTGGCCGACCGTTACCGCTTCTCGACGGAGAGATTTCTGCGAATCTTCGGAGCGAGCTGACATGCACAAGTGATGAAATTTGGGCAACATCGTATCTTACTAGAGCTCACCACTTCTCGTGAAAAACCGCTTGTTCTCCTGACTTGACATCATGCTGGCCGCAGTGGGGCTACTCGAAGCACACGACTGAACTAAATGCAGGTTTTTTTGCGCACCGGCAGAGAAAATTAGATGCTGTTGTGCCTGGTGCATCGTAGTTGACGTAGCGTATTTGGTGACTGGGTGTTTTATCTGGAATTTCATTTCGGTTAATTAGTCCATTCCTTCGATGTCAGATAGTGGAAGTACTTAGCTAGGAATAAATGCAGCCAGTTGCTATGTTGCGAGAATACAACGACAAGATGATAGCGCCAAACTCCGTCTATGCTTCGGACAGTGCTCGGTACATTTTCGACTTTGTCCTATTGATGTATTGGTGCATTGTGCCAATTGCGTAAATAGCATTTTCTCGAGGAAACATTGATGCACCTTGTATAAAGCAAGCAGTCAGTCTTTTTGGTATAAATATGACTTCTCTATCACTTGTATATGACCACAATTAGTGCGTGCTCCACCCTCTATATGAACGTCTGCGCACAAAAAGGAGTTCTCCATAAGAAGATGTGAAGGGGGCAGCGTGTCACTGAAGTCGTTTAAATTTTTAGTAAATATCTTGACATTTTGCATACAACGCATCACATCTATTCGTTAGTGTTGATGTTGCATATTTAAAGTAGCTGCATCAGACGTATGTGGCCACGTCCCTTACCAATAACACCAGAAATATTCATTTATAGCGAGTTGTTATACCTAGTACATACAGATCTTGGCGGGTAGAACTCTGTCACTGGAACACGTACGCTGCACATAATAAAGAAGACAGCAAGATATCGTCCCGCGTACTTCTTTTTTACGATTTGACCCGAGTCGTCCTGTTTGTGCTACTTAATCCCATGACGACTAAGAAACCGACCATGGCGGTTCCAGTACATCAGTAGGTGGCAATCTGAAGCCAGCCTACGGAAGCTTTGGGATATGCAGGCTGCATGGAATGACTTTTGCGCGCAATTTGTTTAACGAGAACAGTGAGTGGGAGGGCTCGTCTTTTGCGTGTATAACCTGCAAAACATCCGTACGTTGTTTCTCTTACAAAATACGGTCCTACATATTAAGACTTTATTCAAAGCCTCAGGCGAGCCTAAGTTGTCTTGTCGAATGAATACATAGTTTTAATAAATAATATCTTCGCTTGCATATCTTTATATCCAATCCAGCAGACACTGAGTAGGTGCACGTGCTTAGAAACCCGCGCCCCTAAGGCGAACGCCTCCAGTTTATTTGGGCACGTTAAAGGCACATAGAAATATGCTTTATGAAAAAGCACAGATTTCCTAGAGTATTCTCATATTGCGAAATAAAACATGACGTTCCTAACGTAAAACCTTTGATTATTTTTGCGACGCCCCAAAATGACTCCTTTTGCAATTTTAAATCAGTTAGTGAATCTGTATAGCGCATTTGGGATAGCCTGGATTTGAGGATAAAAGCACGGTGAAAGAGTAAAGGAAGTTCGTGCATTCGGGGCTTAATAAAGAACACAAAGGGATGTTTTAGTTATGTGTTGCGGCTGATAAGGTTCTGACGCACGAGTTCATTTAGTTACGGGTGAAAAAATTAGGCATCTCATCTTTCAAAGCTATTTTAAGAATGCGAGCGGGACGAGCTGCTGCGAATTGTTTAGTATATTTGAGGCTGTCGCGGTTAAGCAGCTGCTCAGCCATGGCCTTGAGCATCGCCACCTACGGAGAGTTTCGCCGCCAAATCAGTAGCTGATTTTCTGAGAATTCTTGTACCGTGACTATTTTTATTTGCCCTAATAATATAAATGTTGAAAGTATGGTTACTTTTTAAATTATTTCGAACTGCACTACCTCGGTACTTCTTATTTTCAGCTGTTTTCTGCCTCAGTAAATAGGTTGCGGCCGCACCAGTGACATTATTGCACGCATAAGGGGATGCTTAAGTTAGTTACAACTCTGCTCATGCTAGTTGTGCAACAAAACGTTATATATGCGAAGCTCCAGCCAAGCACTTGTCCGCACTTGCGCTGTGAAGTGAACGAAGTTCATAGTTACCCCGCACATGTGAAAGCTTAGATTGTGAGCAATAATGGAGCTAGCTGCATTAGCTAGCGGCTACTCAGTAATGAATTTTTATTCATGGCATAAACCCTCATAATCGAAAATACGCGAAGCATAAAAGCTTTTACGTGGAATTTGTAGGCATTCGTAGATAACGAAAAAACATTGGTTTAGTTAGTGACACCTCAGCGATGGTAGCAGCGCAAGACCAACGAATAATGAAGGCTTGACTAGCAGTCTTGGAGGACTTCTACCAAGAACGTTCCGTAGAGGTAACACTTCAAAAAACAGCTAACATTTTGTGCCACTCCATAAAGGGTGGCACAAAATGAGGGGCTCCACCTCTACGAACGTGCTTACCGCATGGCTGTGGGGAGTATTTTGTAAGCTTGATTTAGATCCGAGTACTAGTAAGCGATGGATATTTTCGCCACCGGAGACTTATGGAAGACATCGCGTTTTTCAGCAAATGGGGAGAGGGTCTGCAAAAAATGCTTCAGGTGCTGTGCTTAGAAAACTGCGCTGTGAGGTGAAAGGCAAATAGTATGGTCTGGGCGTGCATCCGGCAAAATCTATGAAGTATTTGTAAGTTTCGCACGTCTAGTGCATGTAAAAAAAGTACAAAATCAATGCACACTCCCTGCCGTAGCTAACGGGGTGGGAACTTGCCCAGTTTCTTAAAAAAATTGCAGTTGCGGCCAACGAGTCACTGACAGAGAAATGATAGGAGCGAAGTTCGGAAGTGGACAACGGGCGTCTCGTAATAGAGAGCGAACTCTTGTAGGAGACATGTCGTGTTTGTCCTCACAGCACCTTTTAAATCCAAGGCACTATGTTGATCAGTAATATTACCGGTATTTTCCGGCAAAACCTTTCACGAAGAATGTAGTACCCTTGGATGTCCAGCTTGCAGTAACAAAAGACACTGCAACTTCATTAAGCGTTAGGAAGTGCAAACAATGCCAGAAAAATTCCCACATAGGAGAATATAGTGTTAGGCAGTAGAACTATATAAATCACTTTCACAGTATTTTAAAATAAGATAACTGGTGAAAATTTGTCTGCGTAATAAACAATAAAGTAATTCTGCTACACTAATAAATGTAGTCCAACATGAGTAGTGTTTCTGTAGTTTCAATTATTAATTTATTTAGTTGCTGTTGTGGCGGCACGGTGCAGACTACAGGAACACGGGTAACCGGATGCTCTGATGTTTAAGTTAGCAGCGCTGCATGAACTGTATAAAAACGGCTACACCGCGCTGGATGGCGCTGTGCGCAGGCTCGCTGTACACCGTGTCAAGCACGTACCGCAAGTGGTGGACGGAGGAGTCGCACTACCGGTACGCGCAAGTGCTCTCGTGCTTCATGGAGCAGTACAAGGGTATCGTGGACCGCAAGCTTCACCTCCGGGTGAGCAAATCCGTCTATTTTGGCCAAAGTAAACAGCATGAGTGCCAGTTGTTGTCTGAAAACCTGATACACCTGTATTGAACAAAGTTTCGGCACTCACATATGAACTGCCTGACATCACAGACATGAGGTGGCGCTTTCATCGGCACAACTTGCGGCAGGAAAAAGAATTGTGGCAAGGAATCGCTGCAGATTTCAATTTCCAACTGTTTCAGAAATGGTCTAGGTGTACCGCAGAAACATTAAAAAAAGAGAAAAATTACTATGGAAGCTTATAGCGTCGTAAAAATATCAATTCGAAAGCCCAGTTGGACCTTTCCTCGGTCTGGTCTTAAGCGTTCTGTTTAACTTTGAGGTCTCGCACGTCACCGCTTGCCCAGACCCCGGGACCCACCCTACGATGCTTGTTCCTCTTCATGGTAGCTTTTTCAGCAGCTTACGCACATTATACTGTGTAATAGTAATTATAGTGGTGGCAAGAAATGTATCATAAAAGGAGGCTGTAAAATAAAATGGAGGAAATAAGATCACAGCTGACCTGCCTCTCATGTCTCTTACACATCCAGGTGGGACTCTAGTCTGACCACACCTGCGTACGGTGTACCTGTTATGCGCTGTATCGAAGCGCAGTAGCGACAAAAACTGAGGCTGCCCGAATTTATAATTCGAATTTTAACGCGGGCCTACAATATATGGGGTGCCCCGATTGGGTAGCCAGTACTTAGTCTGAAAATTCGTCCCCCTATTCAGGTGAAAATTTCTCGCCCTATTCTCCCTCTATTCATAATGTTGATGTAGGCAGAATGCTAGCTCGTAACCGCCGCAATTATGGCTGGTATTGTCACCACCACAGGAGCGCAGGTGGCGTGGAGCGTACGAGCAAACGGATGTAAACGTGTCTCCTTAAAATGCTTCGCAATTGCTTAACTAAATTTTCTGCAGAAATTTTGAGAACGGCAGAAACCTAAACGAAGTGTAATATTGAGTAATCCTCCCCGTGAGTTTTTGTTTGTTTGTTTGTTTGTTTGTTTGTTTGTTTGAAGCCGAAATCTGAGAGCGGAAAGGTTTTGTGCGTTTCGAATCGTTACACTTGGAGACAGGGCTTATGCGATTTATATATAAAGCCTTGATCTTTTAAGTACACACTATTTTACCAGAGTGTACACGAACATGACAAATGGTGCAGATTTGCGTTGAAAAACAAATTTTTTGGTCATACCCGTTGAATCAGCCCGTGGTCTAGTAGGCGGGCCCTGGTGGGCGGATAGAGAATTGTTTCGCCACCTGAAGTTCTATTATTCGTGCTGAAATCAGGTTGCGCGGGTATTACCAGATAACTCGCCGCTACGGCCAGGACCGAACCAGTCCCCAGACGTAGCGCAACCGTGTATTTCATAGAATCTAGTATTGATAATTATTCGGCGGGTGGAGCAATTACTGCTAAGATTGTCAGCCATATGTTCACACGTCTTGCAGCCCCTCTGAGCACGCTTTTTCCTGTGATTTCTCTTGTTAACGTATTATTGTGTACAGAGCCGCATACGTGTTTTCTTGCCCCTCTGCGCATGTGAGCCTTTGCGTGTATATATCTCTTTGCTTTTGCTAATAAACACTAGTTGTCAGTCGGCGCTTATGTTCTGCCTCTTTTTGATGTCCCGTTCACTTGCGCTGTGCTTTTTCCCGCAATGATTTGCCAATTCGACCAACTTTCAGTGTTACTGCAATTTATGCGTGGCCATTGCACACGTATTACTTGGCTAAGTTGACAAAACAAGTGGCGTCTACAGACCCTAGTGGCTAGACTCGTTGGCAAAACTCCTCTTGGCTTCTTGTAGCCAGAAACCCTTGTTCAAACTTCGTCATTGTCACGATCACCTGTACGGACCGGGCTAACATCCCCATTGGCTGCATACCGAGGTATTCGCAGGGCTCACGACCACATTGGCAGCGATGCGTCTTGTGGCTGTCGACGTGGAATAGGGCGCTCTTTTGCTGCACTTGGCTGTGCAACGGCCCTACGTTAGCCTTTCCGTTGCCGTTTGAGGTCATTCAGAATCCACGGGTACCCGCAGCCTGACGTGCAATGACTTCGGTGTTGCTTAGAACGTTGTTAGTCTTAACGACAGGGTTACTTAACCTTAAGCCTTGAAAGGTCCAACAATTAACATGCCCACCCAGCTGGATGCCCACCCAGTGAGGCCGACTGCAGCCATGACTTCATCCCTGCCTGTTCACTGATTTGGCTGCAACGAATATGTAACCACCGACATTTGACAGAGGCGTACCGAAAAGCATGGGCCAGTGACTAGGACAGCTTCTGAAGAGGGCTGACGACAGCTAATTCACCGCTTGAAATTTGGTTGCGAGGTCAACGTACCTAGCGACATACCGTAAAACCTCGTTATAAGGAAGTTGAAGGAGAAGGGGACCTGAATACTGCGTTATAACCATTCGTTATAGCCAATTTCCATTTCTAACGACTGTTTACATGCAAGTGAGGATGTGCTCAACATCGAAACTCACAGCAGCCCGCGAAAACAAGAAAAAAAGCGAAAAAGAACAGCAAAGATACATACTTTATACACGCCAAACTACTCATCCATGATCATTCGAAAGCACACGCGCTGTCGGGTCACTTAGAAAAAAAAAAGTCTTGGGTAGATTTCTCTCTCGTCTTCTTCAGGCAAATGATGGATTTTAATGCTTAGCATTCTTTCACGAGTGCCCCTAGAACCAGGACCGTGTAACGCAAGGCTTTTCCACAAAAATGCAGATTTTGTGGAAGTTGTATTTGTAATCGTTATAATAGCGTAAATGGAGGTGATTGGTTGTACAGAATTTTGAAATACCAAAAAATAAAAAAACGAAAAAATAGCAAAAAGTACCGAAAGGCCTCGATTTCCACAAAAATGCAGATTTGGCAGAAGCTCCACCTTTATTCGTTATAATAGCGTAAATGGAGATGATTCGTCGAAGAGAATTTTGAAATACCAAAAATAAAAAAATTAAGAAATAGCGAAAAGTGCCGAAAGTACTGGATTTCCACAAGCAAATTTGGCGGAATTTCCTCCTGTAATCGTTATAATAGCGTAAATGGAGATGATTGTTCGAACATAAATTTGCAATACCAAGGAAGTTACCTGTAAACATCTCACACTCTAGACAAGCGGCATAAGAATGCTACGCTTAAGTGGACAATTATCTCAATTTCCGCTGATGTTTTCAGCTGCAGCCGCAATTTCGAGTCCGTCCTTGCCGTCATCTTGAGCCCCAAGACAGCAGGTTTGCCACATCCCTGTAGAGTGGCTGGATGGATATCTAGGCACCGTACCGGGAGCCCGGGAGACACACACCTTCGGGCGTGTTGCAATGCGCTTCCAGCCATTTTATCGCGCCGGAGTTCGCGGCCCGTAGCTAGCACGAGTTTCGAATTACCGCATCCGAGATGCCGCAGAACTCGTCGCGCTCTTTAAGACACCGGCCTGACAGGTACAAAAATGTTTCGTAAATGCTCGTTCTGAAAAAAAAAAGGTTCCTTATAACCACTGCAAGGAAATTTCAGCTTCGTTAAAACGAGGTTCTAAATACATGCGTGTCCAAGGAAATTTCAAGGGGAATTACGACTGGTTCGTTGAATTCATTATTTTGGTATATCCTGCTTTGTTTAACGAGGTTATACTGTGTATGCTTTTAAGCTCGACTAGAGGTTACGCATGCGTATTTTAGCTCACATCATCACAGAACACGTGGGAGCCCTCGCAACGTGTTTTTTAGAATGAATTGATTGATTCATTGATTGATTCTTTGATTGTTTGTAGGGTATAACGCGCCGACGCAACGCAGGCGATGAGGCGCGCCGTAGTGGAAGGCTCTGGATTAATTGTGACCACCTGGGGATCATCAACGTGTGCCGTAATCTCGTACACATGGACGTTTTTGCTTTTCGCTTCCATCACTAAAAGCGGCCGCCATGGCCGGGAATCGAACCCGCGACCTCGTGCTCAGCAGTACAACGCCTTAGCCACTAGGCCACCGCTGCGGGTCTGTTAGAATAAATGCATGCCTGGCTCGAGTATAAAAACATCCTCTTGTATGGGCGTTCTTATAAGACGACGTTATCATACGAAGCGATGCGTGCGTGCCTGCTGTCATAAGAAAAGCGGAGATAATACAATTCCTCCATACCGTTTTTTCGTGTGGGCAACTACTGTGCTTACAATGAAACGAAGGAAATAAGCATTGTTTTGACTGAGCATACTTATTTGCGGGTTTTATTTTAGCTCACAAATGGTTGTTTACTGCCAATTTCCACTAAGGGACGAAAACAAAGATTTTCCACGTCGTTTGGGTATACTTGAGGCAGAGCACATACACTCATTCACTTGAACTGTGTTGCCAATGTTGGTGTTACGTCCACCGTATAATAGCTACCTAAAATTTAGCAGCCTGGGGTATCGCTACGGTATGTACAAGCATAAGATGTGTATGTGGGCTTTTGTACTTTTGGTGTACTTAATGTTCTTTCGGGAAGTCGTTGGGAATCACAATGCCTGTTGCTCTCTTTTCCTTGTAGCTAACCTCTTCAGGAACTGCTGACATGAATGTTGCCGACAACGCCGCACCCGAAGTGCTCTTCGAGGTGAGTTCTGAAATTACCACGGAGCTTGCATGCATTCTTTTCAATGTTCATTTGGCATGGGAGGAGGTTCACGGGCACCGGTGAAAATAACGCAACAAGCCCGTTGAACATACGGCTCCCTGCAAAGCCTAACCCTTAGGTGAGCCCATAAGTTACTGCAGCTGCACCTCAGCTCCAAAAGTAAGCGTTTATAGCCTCAACCTTCCCGCCAACAACACGTGATTCAGCCTAAGCTCTTTGCCAGTGAGGAAAAGTTGGATTTCGGGAGTGAGGCTGTTGAGAGATCCCAAAAAGTTGCACATACCAAGTGACGTCACTTATTAGGCAAAGAATACGTGCTCAGGTAGCAACGGACCGTCCAGTTCACGCAGCTGTTGCAATGAAGAGATGATCGCTATGCAAGCTTCGGGGCAGCTTAGTAACAGTGACGTATTTTGACAACTGCAATCGAAGAACAGCCTCGACTGCTGCTTTTATTATATTCTTCAATCACTCACGCAAATAGCGACGGGAAATCGGGCTTAGGCGGACACAATGGCTCGTGACCATGCTGCAAGTCTTGTATTTACTGTGCTAGGGTCCGTAAGTCTACACTCTTCTCGATGTCCTCTGTTTCCCCCTTGCTAAATGCGCTGCTCCCATTTAAGGCGAAGCTTTCTACCTCTACCGGCCAAGGGTTTTGCCGCGACCGTTGGCGTCAACACAAAGCTCTGAAAACAAATAAAAGGAACTATGGCACCGGTAATCGAACCTGCACCCAATATAGAAACAGAGTGAGAGCCCTTTGTCTTACGAATTGAGCTACGAGCTCACGCGGATACGGGGGAGACAGACGGTGTACTCACCGATCACACCTGCAGGTTTACCACCTGCGTCCACGCTTAATGCCACGTCATAGCGTCACGCGACCTCTCGTGGCGCTCTTTGTAGAGCAACACGTGTGAATTGAAGTGACGTCGCATAAGTAATCATTGTGGGTATCTACAACTTCGCTTTCCTACCACCCTCACAGGCTAGATTGGCGCGGATTTTTTACCCTCTGATATTTCTACAGGCCAGCTGGCATTTTGAGGCGCCTTTTTTTAAAAGGGCTGTATTTGTAGCAACGTGAAACACTTGCTTCTATGTTATTTTCTCTGAGTGACTTTCTTTCTTTTGTAGTTGCAGCCGAAAGAGATGACCATGACATACTGAAGTGTACTGGAAAACGCGGCGTTGACTACAAAGCTTTTTCTATTGAAACTAACAGATTGTGATCATGAACTCCCTTGCTGGAAACGAAAGGATCATAGCAATTGGACAACAGAAGCGATAACACCCGCTGTCGGTCACGAGGGCAGACTACATGATCAGAATAACGTTAAACAAAGTATGAACGCTCGATAGCGGTTATGTGCTTTTATTTAGTGCCTGGTATTATGTGTGAAAGCAAATGAGGCAGAAGAATTCTTTCACAGAAATTGTGAATCACTGGCAAATACTGCATAGTATTCGCGAGTGCGTCCTGCTGGCGTGATGACTTTTGCGTACCGAATAACCGATTCTATTATTGCCGGCATGCAAGGGTGCAAGAAACGGAAAATTGAGCCGTAAGCAAGCGAAGAACGTTAAAAGAGCAGCTGAGAGTCAGAAAAAAGGGTATTTAATGACTGATTCAGAAAAGGAAGAGGCGGGAGAGCGATCAGCATTTGCCGAGTGCTCGCAGAAGCAACGCATTGTCCACTTTTCGTGTGTTTTTATTGCTCTAAGCAACTAGTGTCTAATGCCTACCTTCCCCCCTCCCACCAGATAGGCCACACTCAATGCTTCGCTGCAGGAGATAGCGTAGCAAAGACAGAATAATCAAACATGTGCAGATCTTGCAGCCTAATCACCAGAAGGAAAATTCACTAATAAGAAATGACGCGCGTCTGTGGTAACGTGTCCCATGTAAGTGTGTCCCGAGAAAATGTCCCCCCGCGGAGTGACCACGACAAAATGCCCCCAAAGCAGCCGCACACTGATGTGAGTTGAACAAGTACAGTTGAAAGAACGCAGGTAGGGAAAGCGTTCGAATTTTATTTTTAATTTTTTGGCCGCTTCAATATGACATATCTCACCCTTTATGAGGCAGTTACTGTTCTTCAGCTGGCATTTTGTTCATGCACTCGCGAAGAGCGTAACATTTCCCACAAGTGCTTCACGGCGCTCGTAGCGTGCTATTCTCCTGATAGCCGCTATAACGGCCCTCTGCAGTGCAACACAACCAAACCGAAACTATTCTGTCACCCGCAGCGGTGGTTCAGTGACTATGGCGTTGTGCTGCGGACCCCAAGAGCGCAGGTCCGATTCCCCGCCGTGGTGGCTTGCTTTTCTGATAGAGGCGAAAAATGAAAACGCCTTTGTTTCGAGATTTCGGCGTATATTAGAGATCCCAGGTGATTTAAAATATTCCGCAGCACTCCACTACGGCGCACCTTACACCCCGGGTGTAGCTTGGAGGCGTTAAAGCTCATAATGAATCAACCAATCTGCCAACAGAAAATAGCTGGTGTTTATTGGCTCCGAGCCAGTTAACCGGCCATCTAAAACGGAAATTAGTAATTAAGCGTGTCATAACGCCTTTATTTTAATACATTTGAAGAGGGGACACAAAAAAAAAGCCAGAAAACCAGCCTGGCATGCTCCCTCCCCCCCAACAAGCACTGACGTACAGAAAGTCAAGGCAGATTATAGCCCCCAAAAAAACTGTTTTTGGCGCAAAACAAATTGAAATGCAAAGGTCGCTGCGTAATTAGGAATACTGTTCGTCATGGCCATTTGGTAGACATTCTTCCCAGGACCTTCTTCCGCAAATACTTTCTGCCTCAAACACCATTTCTGAGTTAGCAATCACGCAAATTTCTTCTTTTAGAGTCCGTTACTACGGCGTAGAAAATACTCACCAACATGTGGTCATGTATGAACATGGATGGCATTATCAATGATCCGTGCAACTCGGAGCTTCTTTACAGCGGAGATATATTTACCCTATAACGGCCCCACTCTAAAGATGGACTGGCGTATGTGAAAAAAATCTCGCGCTTCCCAAGGCGAAGGAGACTTATCAATCCATGATTTCAGCAAGTACAAAATATGCAACAAAGGTTTTCTCGTGGGCTCCATTGGTTTGAAAAGAGGAACTGACGTGAACCGTCGCCTTCCGCAACTACAATTTGTTCACACTCTCATTGCGTGAATGTGCTCTTTTGCAGGCTTTTCAACAGGCCATTTATGACATGGGTGTAAGCAGCCAGCGTTTTTCATTTGGGGGCCTCGAGAAGTTCACCGCCGATCAGCTATTCTTCATTTCCTACGCCATGGTACGTTTTAAGTGTCCCAATGCTGCGCCTTCTAAAGCAAAAAACCAGCACTCTAGGAGAGTTTAAAACATTTAAGCAGTGCGTTCTTTACATTTTCTACGCAAGTCGCGCAAGTACTGCGTCGTCAGAAGTACCGTCTCTCTGTACAGAGCTTCCCGCTCACTTTCTGCGGTGCATCGTTCCCCCGCGCGAGGAACTTGCCGCATACCGCGTGGTATGTTTATTGTAACGCAACTTCCGTGCGATGTTTGCGGAACAAAAATATCGCATTTGAAATATATTAAGCGTGCAGCGCTTGGAAACTGTCCAATAATTTTTTATCTTTTTCTTATCAAAGGCTTGGATGTTCTCCCGGCCCAGTTTGATTAGGCATGTTTCGCAAATTGCTGACAGATAAAATTACAGGTACATTTGCCTGCGAAACAATAATGCGTGTATAAAAATGTGCTAAAGTTCCTGCTTTCGGAGTAGCCTGATACGTATCACGACATGTTACGCTAAGCCAATGAAAGATTGCGTACATTTGTGCAATATCCCACCGTGTGCTGTAAAGCCACGCAAATTCTTTCGTCTCATTGAGGATTGGCCGTCGAATTCTCTATGATAATATCTAATTGTCTGCCACGTTAGTTCCCTTCGCAGTAAAATCGACAAGTTGCGAGAAGGTGCTCGATGAAGCGAGCTGCTTCTTGATTCCTCGTAGCTTTGAATAGGCAAAGCTCTCATGTCTCTGCATAATGCGGAAATAATAAGTAGTTTTCGAACCCGGAAACTCTATATTATCTGTCATTGTTAACTGTATTGAAGCGATGTCATGGTGCCCAGCTTGCACATCGTTGCGACCATTGTGACAAGGGACGTGAATTACTGCTTGAATAGATTGTTTATGTGCACTCTTCAGTAATCCTGCAACAATATCGAACCTCATGAATTTACGAACGAGTGTGGCTGAAAGGTAAAAAAGAGTACCCGCCCTCAATTTTTTGAAGTTGTTAAGATCTGATGGTCTTTTTTTTGAGATTTTGTTTCATGAAGCCCATCATCGAGTCAATAACCTCCGTTTCGTTCATAGACTTTCTGCGCTAAAATACTACATAAGAAATACAGTTAAACCTGGGTATAACTAAGTTGACAAAAATTGGCATTTTATTGTTACATCCAGGTTTTCGTTACATGCTGGTTTCGAGTTAAAGCTCGCAGGAATGCCCTGTCGGAAAACCCCGCGTTTTCCAGCATTAGGAGAGCGATGGAATACGCCGGAAAGAACGGAATACACTGGAAAACGCCGAGCTGGAAGACATCAACGCGGGGAGGTTGCTGGAAAACATCGAATAACACGGGGACGTTGCATTTGGAGACTGGGATTCAGATAGGGCGAACGGGTCAGTACGTTCTCACGGCACCGCTGCTTGGCTGTACACAGAAATGCCTCGCGCCGGTTACGTGGTCGACTGGCTGTAATCCAGCGCCGCGATCGACGCAGGTGCTCCGAAACTTGGCGTTTGCGGCCCGTGCGGTGCCACAAAATCCCACTTTTTTAGCCTGCGCTTCGCGGAAAAAATGCTCCGTACGAGCGAAGATCATGTCGTTCAATTGCATTGCAGGCGTCTGTCATAATGAAAGTTTGTTGTATTGCTGCCATTAGCATACCGGTCGTGTTTGAAAAAAACCTTTGCTACAAATTTCCAGTTAATAATTCAACTTATCGCAGATCACGGTAATGTTGGAACTTCTAAGCGTAGCCCACTAACCAAACTAATTGATAAATAAAGCCCTTCAGAAATTCCTGGGGTTGTTTGAGTGAGTTGTAACTGCATACATTGTACCTTGGACAACCTTTGATGAAAGTATCAGGAAATAAGGGCAGCTCGTTGGCAAAACGGACGCATAAAGCGCAAGCAAGACTTGCTTTTTGAGGACGGGGTGTAATTATTGCAGTTCACATTGTGACATGTATTTTTGGGCCTTTTAGAGCCCCATTGTCTCCATCTGCGTGCTGTTGTATTATTTTTTTTAGCGAGCAACCTGTTTATTTTAACGCGAATCATGTGTCCAATCAAGCTTAAATAGTGAAAACAAGATTTTAAAACGAGCTAACCAGTCGCCGCTACCGGTGTTTAAAAAAAAAAAGAAATGGAGCCAGTGAACCCATTACAATATCAAGATGTGTTAAAAAAGAAGAAATGTAGAAAGAAAGAAAACGCCCGCCTTCGCTCCAGCAGGGCCGCTCGGAAGAAAGTCGCGCGACAGCACTCGCGGGGCGGGGGAGCCCACAATACGGAGAATCGAGAGGGGTGCGGAGGGGTCACGGCGCGTAAGCAGCTCTCGTGATCGACCGGGGAGCACTTCGTTCCTCCCTGCTTTTTGTCTTTCGGTCAAAATTCGTAGGTGGCTGCGTGGCTGAGTGGCCCGTCCACATTTGACATCGGCGCTGTGCCTAGTTGAAGTTACGCGTAACTTTTTTGTAAAAACGTGCATCTTATGTCTCCTGGGAGTGTCAGCAGCAACATGTGAAGCTACGAAAGCTGTGGTAGAAGCAAGAACAGTGGTCCGGATTCAAAGCATCTCGACGACACACCGTGGTGCTTGGGATTATTGGCACTTTGATGCGAGTGGATACGAGTACTCTCGGAGGCAGCGTGATTTGGAATACGTGCGATGTGCTTCGACGATCGACTGAAATTGCAAAGACCCCTGAATGACTTGGGCAGGTATCGTGCGCGCGTACTCTTCGTGATAGTGCTGCACCACGGAGACGTGCGCTTTTCGTCACAGGATACCCTGCCAGGCCTTGCTGTACAAATGCATTGTCAACGGATCAAGGTTCACCAAGGCAAGGAATCCAGCTAAGGATTGACTTTCTATTTTAATTCTCACGTTTTGCTGTTAAAGGAGCCATGAAGAGAAAACACAAGTTTGGTTCATTCAAAAGATTGTCTCGTTAGAATCATACTGACACCACTTTTAACGTAAACTTCGCTCAAATAAGCTACATAATTAGGAAAAACGGGAATGGTCATGCGACCCACCAGCTCATTTCCCGCAACAGAACCTATGATGTCACATGAGCTAAGCTCTGCGATTGGCGGAGGCTGTCAGAAGCAGACGAAAATTAGGTAGAGCTTACAAACTAGACGAACGAGCGATTTGCGCTTAAATTTAGGGCACATTTTTTACAAACCGATAAGAATGATGGAACAAACAGTGGAAACGTAACTAAGTATCACTTTTGTGTTTTGATACTTTTGTGTGCATTAACGCGTTTCAAGAACCAAACAATTATGCTGAAAAGTGCGCCTTTCGCGAACTTCGTGCTCTTTTCTGCAGTCAAAATTGTTGAAGGGATGTGCAAGCTGGGACACTGTACCGGGCGGGGACATGCTTTTTCTCTCCGGCGAACACGGCATTTAAAATTGCGAACTTCTCTTGAAAAGACAAATGTTTTCGTATTCAGGAAGCAGAAATCATCCACGAACCCAAACCACAGATATCACGGGGCACTCGCGACTACACGCCGACAGGCAGGCCTAGCACCTAACCGACACCGCAGTCACACGTGGAAACGCACGCGAGAGTGCGGTGCGGGCGAAATTCTCTAAATTAGTGTATTTCGGCAGCCGATTTTTCAGAAAAAGGGCAAGAAACCTTCATTCATCAGCGTAGCGAATTCGTTACATCGGGTCGCGACGTCTTCCTTCTTCACTTTCTCCTGTAGTTGACCGGGCTCGGGTGGGAGGCCTTGCTGTCGGCGGCTGGTACGAGTGGGGCTTGCTTGGCGACTTGCACAGGGTTTAGGGTGCATGCACCCCGCCCCTCTACCAGGTGTCATAAAGCCAAAGATGACACAGTCGTCTTTGAAGGAAAAACAAGTTTATTAGAGCGAACTTGTGCTCCCCTAACAACTCAAAAGTACACAGGCGGCGAAGCATGCCGTCAACAAAGTGACGTGCGTAGGCGAGTGTCGGAAAATCGAATGACGAGGCGTCTGCTCTGCAGGCTTTTGTCTTTCGGCGCGAGTGTTTCTCGGACCGTCGACTTACATCCAGGACACTGTAAATCAAAGAAGATTATTCTGGGCTAGTGACGTTATGGCGAAACGCTCTCCTTATCCGAATGAGATAACCCGTGCGGCAAAAATAAAAAATGGAACATGCGCTTCGCTTGGGACACAGCTAACACAACCGGGCGCAGCCGGGCAGTAAAAACAAACCATAAATAAACAAAGTCACTGCATGATTCGCGGCAATATAATAAAGGTCGATCAAAGGTTTGCCACTGCACGACCGCGTCGGCAATGTCTGCGTTCGCGCCACCCCTTCTTTGTCTCCCTCATACGAACTTCCGTGTTTAGCTTCCTCGTTAAAGCCAGGGATGCAATTCCTTCCTCAAGAAAAATATGCCGTTTTTAAATTCCACTTGCTTGTGGTGTTGTTCCAATCACAACGCCACATTGTCCGTATCTGGAGAGGGCATTTCTTCCGCAACTCGTAACTGGCAGCCAGTCCCGCTCTTGTCGCTGCACTTTGTCGTCATAGTATAGAGGCTGGCTACACTTCAGACTCGATAGCTTCGCTGGTCATCCACTTTTACAAAGGGAAATGGCTCACATTTTTACTGCGACGCAGCATACTTCTGACTAACCACGGAAATTTGTGTGTCCGCGTCAGCAGAAAACTCCCAGGCTACTACTGAGTATACACAAACATACATTCAAGGCTACTATTGGCTACTGGCTACCTCCTGACTACACAAATAAACTACTGCCACCGCCAGGGTATAGTGGCTAGAAGGGGAGGTGTCAGCATCGGCTCGGCCAGGCGGGTAAAGCTGGCTCAAAAATGTGTCTAAACACGAAAGCCGCCATGATGCCACGCTGTAGTTGCCAGATCAGTAGTTGAAGATATGGCTAACAATTTTTCTTAAAAATGAGGCACAAATTTAGGGCCCTAAGCTAAAATTAGGCAACTTTTATGGCAATAACTAAGTTTCTTTACGAGTTTGTATGTTTTTTATTAGTCTTCTTGAAGTATTTATGCTTGACGAACAAAAATAAATGAAATTATAAGCAAAAGGAAGACGTCGGGCTGAGGCGCCAAATTCAGTTTCGGTATATTGTGAGGAGCGTCAGTCGTGTGGGGCTAATTTACAAAGGTTCACTCTAACACGCCTTAGTGTCTGCTGTGTCACTTCGTTGCTTGCGAAGACACGCTTGCGAAGACTGCCGACGATACGGAATAAAGCCGCCGCCGCCTATCTTCAAGGACACCTTCTCTACATGTCCATAGTGGCTGCTGCCGATTTGAACTCGCCGTCAGCCGGTCATATGTTACGCGAAACATGTCTGGGCAGATCGGCTCCTTTTAATCGCATATGATTCGTAAATTAAAAACAAAGAAATGTACGAACCATTTTACTATGCCTAGCGTATAACTAGGCTCTTGTTTACGGGTGCTGTTATACTTTAACTGAACGGTGTTTTACTTGAGTCAGAGATAAAACAACTGCCAACTAATAATAATAATGGTAACTTTATTTGCACGATAAGGTGGTTTTCTAGAGGAGGACAAGGCGAAGCCGAAAGGTAATCCCGAATGTAGGTGCAGAAATCTCCTGTATGGGTGTGTGCGATTGGTGCATGCTCCTTCGATCGCTGAAACACGCAATCTGAAATTTTCGAGAATATATTTGATGCTTTGCATAACACATTTCTTAAATTCGGCGGATGAGCGACGTTGTTTAATTACGTATGCTTGCACCTCTGCTCTCATATGGCCCATGTATATACCTGCACAGAGGAGGTGGGGAGGAGTAAACTTCGTTCATGTGAGATGGGCACCCGTGTGGTGGGGCGTTAAGAAAAATTATTCTGTCCTTCCCTGGGTGCCTTCACCAATGAACGGAAACGGCCACTTCTGTTCACGCCCAATGATCAGGACCACCCCGCCTGCAGGCGGTTTTGCCTGAAATGCCTGCGGGTTCGGCCGGAAATCTGTCTGTAAACAGAGACCGCTTAGGAAGCATGTTGAGGTAACACACATATGCGCTTTCTTAGGTCGCGATGAGACCGTCATGTATTTTGTGCAAGGCGAAGTCGACGAAGGATATACGTCTCCCTTGAAAAGTAAATTAATTTCAGTGCCCCTATAAATTGTTATTGCCGCTCATTAGTTCAATCATAGTGGTTAATTTTGAAACAGCTGCCAAACATAACTATAGCAGGTGAATCAGACTGCCTAGCATGAGACTATCAATCGCTAATATAGAGTATTCAGACACTTAATGTGCATTGCATATGGCAGTCATTAAGAAAGCCGACAATAAATTGAACTCTCAATTTTATTATTTGCGACTGTTACATCTGCACGTATCGGTTCAGCCAGGGCCATCTGGAGACGTTCTTCAGCTGTATACACTAGATAAAAGGAAGGAATGCGATATGCGAATGCGATACGCGATAGAACGAAGGAATTCGATATGTGTAGCACAGCCTTCTCATTTATGCCAACATCAAACCGGTGGCCACAAAGGTGCCACACCAGACCTTGTAGAATCCAGCGTGCTCACAACAACAAGGATGATGACGAAGTTGCATTACCGAAGCTGGGTTCCAGTAATGCTGTAGCTGATTATGAAAGTTCTGGCTAATGCTCATTCAGATTGTGGTCATCAGCATTCTTAGTTTCATCAAAAATAATGGGCAATCGCAATGCCATCAGTCCGTGTATCAGAAGCAAAAATAAACACAGCAAAAGCAAGAGGGTCATATGTACAAGCAAGTCCTATCCAAAAAATTTTATTTCACCACCAGTAATACCACCAGACCTCTAGGGAAGTTTGTGATGGTAAGAGCAAGGCTAAGATGACCTAATGTGCGACTTTAAAGAAAGGAAGAAACTGTAGAAGAAAGCTAGGGAGGTTAACCAAGGAAAGAAGAAGAAGAACTGTCCAGCTGGCTGTGCTACATGTGGAAATGGGAACAGTAAACTTGAAAGGAAAGGACTGGCATAAAATAAAGGATAAAAAATTCGTGAGAAAAAAAAAACATGGCGAGGAAATGGCCAGTACAAAGACAGCACCATGGGCGAAAAAAAGATAGGCATAAAAGAAGCAGGCAAAATGACGAAATGGGCAAACGAAGAATGCTGCATGCTGGTAACACCCCTACAGCACGTGTGACTGTTTTTCTCTCTTAATCACTGCAATCTGCTTCTTCAAGGCAAGAACTGATTTGGCTGCCTCAGCTCCATCTTGTCTAAAACCACTGAAATATGTCTGATTTTCTGTGTACATAATGTAAATAGGGTACATAATTTCTAATTTTTTAAAATTTCTCCTGAAGTGTCTGCTCCTTCGTGGAAGCTTTCGTGACTAACTGCCTCGTAGAATTGCATTTGCTTTGTTCATTTTTTGCTCTTTTATGCTGCCTGTGCTTGTATTTGTTTATTTCGTTCTTCTCCTCTTCTCCAGTGCTTAGGTTTTTTATCATGAAATTGTTTTTTCTTCAAAAAGGTTTTTGGTTTTTAACCCTGTCTGTTTATTGGCTTTAAACCTGCCATAGCTTTGCTGGAAATAGTTAGTTCCTCCCACAATTTTCCTCTTTCTTAATTCTGGGAGAGGAGGCATGAAATTTTAAAAGGTAACGAGCCCTGCAGCGACTAATGAACACTTGCACTACTTAATTTGTAGTTGGAATTACTGAAAGCTATAGTTCCACAAACCCAGAATGGAAATGCGCGTTCTACATGATATCTTCTAGTCTCTGGTTTGCTTTTGTCGAGATTTTGTTTAAGCTGCTATTAAATAGAATTATGCGACCTAATGTAACCTGACAACATTAATCATGTACCTTGTGTGACGTCCCCAAGCATACAATTAATGACAAATCCTCTAAGCGTACCTAGAAAAACGGAAAATCTCTTGAGAGAGTTTCTTGATGCACATAACTTAGTAATATTAGGCTTGGGTATTTCACGGTTATTGAATCTAAGCTAATGCAAGGGCCACTACCTAAAAGCATTTCAACTGGAGAAAAGAGTTGACACACGTGCTGCAGGGGCCTCGTAGACAGGCACAGGAACAGGCACAGAAAGCATGTTTGTTTAGCATAAAGTGCAGTGACAAATACGATTTCCATTTACATGCATTTCTTGGAAGCGTTGTCCAGTTCGAACTTCCATTCGCTAGAAAAGCAAGTAGTTGTAAAGGGCACCTCCATAGATTGCGAAAACAATCAGCTGACGCAAACAGGGGGGGGGGGGGGGGAGGCGTGTGAAACATGTTAAAATAGCGCTGTACAGACGGGACAACAAAGAAAAGACTACACAGGACTAGCGCTGCATATCAACTGAACTCTTTTAGCACACACAAAATGATATATACAGAAACAGCGCATGCGCGAATACAGGGGAAGCCACCAGGAAAAAAATCAGGGAAAAAAAGCAATCAGGGGGAAGTGATTTCTTTTTAAAGGAAGCAGGAAAATAAATGAAATGGGGATATTATTAAGCTCTCATGGGAGCTCACCTGCATTTAACACAGTCCGGAAGCGGGAATAGTTAGGGAAATAGGATAGGAGAAAGAAAAGTAAAGATTAGAAAGGTGAGGAAAGAGTAGAGAAGAGTAGTTCCACTGTGGTCGATTCCGTCGCACACAACACACCACGAACACTGTTGGCTGGCGTAATGCTGCGTCCGGGAGACGAGAAACCTCGAAGGGAACACTGAAGCGCGGAGGCGAGCATGGTGCGACGAAGAGCGAAGTCTGCGGCGGTCCCGACCGCTTTGGAGACGGGTACTGGGTGGGGGGCGGGAGCTGGCACTCGACCGCCCACACCAGCAGAGCGAAAGCCAGGCGACGTCCAACGGCCCGCGCTTGCAACGGGCCGCCGAAATGAAGCCCCTCCGAAGCACAGGAGAACGAAAAAACACGTCCGCTCAACTCCGAATCGACGACCGAACACTCCCCTGACGCACCCGCAAAAGCTACCTCTCCGAGCGTACGAAGTACCCGCTAATCTAGGCCCTACCCTTTTCAGTTGCGGAGAATGCAAAACTGCATCTAATGCGGCAGCATGGCACAAAAGTTCGCTACCTACCACAGGAAAAGCTTCACACAACGTTTCTGCACAGCAAAGTTTTCACGGCGCACTCACAGCGCGGTGGCTGCCATGATGGAATGCGTTGGTTACTAGGTGAATACCGACTACTGCCGCCAACTCTAGTAGGCAAAAAGGCAGCGGGCAACGCTGTGAGGGTGGCATCATGTCAGCGCCCGGGTGTAGCACGGTTTCAATGCACGGGCTGGCCGGGCAGCTTTTGCTCTAGAGTCAGTAGTATTAACTCTATGGGCTCGGCCGCGCCGTGTTCGGCGGCGTGCTGGTATTTCAAGCCGTCGCGCGGCGTCGCGCGCGTAGTTACCGAGATGCCTCGAGCAGCAGACCACCGTTGCCGCGCCTGGCCTCGCCTTCCTCGCCGGCGTAGAGGGCTCGTGTTTTTCGCCGCGTCTGCAGCGTGCTGGTGTAAATTTTTTACATCGAAGCGGTTTATGGATATGGTCCATGATATTTCAAAAAGTGGTTTAGAGGTTGGGTATTGGGCACCGTGGAGTCAAAAAACGCGTTGCGGCAAAGCCAACTTTATCGCCTACGGTCAACCTTTGAACGGCTGTAGCTCTTGTTTTATGGGAACTTTACCGAAAGCAAAAAAAAAAATCACGATTGGCCGCAAGGACAACTTCACCATTACTTCGAGTTTTATTTACTTGTGGCAAATTAGTTCACAGTGAAGTTCTAAACGTTAGAGAATTCTCGATACATGGCCATATAGGAAGGCTGTATGGTTATAAAAACCGCCTCCACTCTTGTTTTATAAAAAGTCGCATGAAAAGTTGTATAAGAATTGGCCGCTAAGATGACTGTTACAGTATGCCGAATTTCAGTTCGAATTGTGATAATCACTTAGCCGAAGCTGTAAACGCACGAGTGGGACAGAAAGCGGCTGTAACCGTTGCTTCTAGCCACCATAGCCAGGGATCGAACCCGGGCCCTCGTAGAGAAGAGGAGCTAGGGCTCGTCGTCTTGCCGACTAAGCTACGGCCAGACGTGTACAGGGAGGCGACACGTGGTTGTTTGGTTTGTGTCTGGGGAAGAGGAGGGCGCTTTTTGGCGGTGACGCATGAAACAATGGTGAGAGGTAAGCAGTGAGAGAGGTGACGCCAAAGACGCGGTGACGCCCTCCTCGTCATCCTTCGGAAGACGCTGAAAGTGGCCGCCAGAAACACCACGTTCCAAACTGCGCCGTTAGGTTCCGACACGGGCGACATGAAAGCAAGCAAAAAAAAAAAAAAGAACTCCCGCTGGCGCTGTTTAGGCAGGGGGCGCGCGAGCACTGAGAAGACGGGAAATATTAATTGCATTGCCAAACCTCCGTTCAATTCACCAAGAGAGGAGTCAGAAAGGAACGCGAAAAGCGTCATGGGTGGTAGCAATGAGCGGGTTCCACGTGTGTGAATTCAATCGACGCCGCATGGGTAATTGCTGTGGGTGTCGTTTACAGCTGCGCAGTGCAACCACCTCTACAGGGTGGATTGGAGCCAATTTTTCTTTAAATCTCGCATCTATCGCTACGCCCACTTCTCCACGGAGCAGGTCGGCACAGGCAATGAAGTAGATGCATCCCCAAGTTAACAAGATCACTGCCAAAACGAACTGAAGTGGAACAAAAAATATGGCGAACCCCTCATCCACTGTCGGCGAGTGCAATAGAGACGGAGAAGGGCTTCGTTTGAACCGAAAAACCCGCAAAGAGCAATAAGCTAAAGTTCCTGCCCTCGCACTAATGGAACCTGCCTGATGCCTGGAATCCAACAGCTTCTGTCATGGTGCAGCAGGTACAGAAAGAATCACGGAGGTACTCCGTACAATTGTTCAAGAATTAAGGAGAGAAAGAATCAGCTTTCATTGTCTCCTTTCTCTTCACTCAGGGCTTCTGTGAGGACCAAAGGCAAGATTTCTTGAAGAAGGAAATCCTTCATGGCACCACAAGTCCTCCGAAATACAGGTACATGATTGTTACGACTAAGTTTTTTTCCGAACGGGCGTTTGTGTTTTCAGTTTTGTGGCCGGGATTGGATGTCAGCACTATTCAGGCAGAATTATGGGCTGACCGCAGTCTCTTGGAAATATATCCCACTTGGAGCCTGCATAAAGCCTGGATTATGCGCGGTTGCTGTTACGTTTAAAAATCAGGTAGCGGGACTCTTGCATGGGGCAAATTCCTGCCGTCAATAGCCTTCTGTAAAGGTCCTTTATGCTGACATCACGTGTCATACAGGTGGTTGTAAAAGTAACAACGTTAATTCATAATTCATACTTTTATACTTTGCCCAAATGGCTGTGCAGAACGGTATACTTTGTCTGCGCCCAAGAGCCACGTCGTGATCCTTGAAGAGCTGGGTGAAGGAGGTCACCGTGTAAGAGTCATGGCAAAAAAAATCACGTGACGCGTTAGTGTTTTCCGTCTCCCTAGCCATTGTAATTAAAACTAGAAGGAATGACTGCGCGCTGTTTCGCATTTGTAAGGCATCAAATTTAAATTGGGGCTTTTATACGCTAATGCAACTTCTCAGCTGCATGGTACGCCTTAGTGGACGGTTACCGAATATCATAGGGAACCTGGTTCTCTTTAAACATCTGGAAGAATGGTGCTTTATTTGTATAAAAAATTGTGCAGTGCGTGGCAAAACATGTCATAAAGTGTAAAACAGTGGGCTTGTTGATACATACTTAGTTTGATGACAGCGCTAGGACAGGACACAGAGGAGGCGACACGAGACTGGGCGCCGAGTAGAAACAAAGAGTTTTATTTCGCCGCAGCTGAATATATACCCTGAGAAACAAATACAAAAACACACAAAATCATAAAACTGCGAAGGTTAAGGGCTTTTTTTATAAAAAGAGGCACTTGCGCAAAGATTAGAATTCGTAACTTAGGTAATCGTGCTCCGTTTTATGCAAGTCAATCGACGCCATGCTGACGGAATTGTCATTTAGTCTATGGACGATGTGGCCCTCGAAGATTTCCCTGGTGTGTTGCTCCATATATCTTTTTAGCACACGTGTCTGTTCGAATCCGCGCTTGCATCCACACTTCGCAAAGTGAAGGGCTACATTACTGCCTTTTCCTGTTTTTCTGGTTGCAGCCTTGTTCCCGCAGCCGGTCGTGATGCGCATTTACGCCGTCACTTATTTATGAAAAAATGGCATCACGGCCGCCGTACTGGCCATTTAGGCAGAGAATCAAAAATGTATATGCGGATATTGGGTTCTTTTTTGTTCGTACGCGTAACTATCACGTGTTAAACTTTTTCTTTAACTTACGGCCAGCTGAGCCTAAAAGGTCAACAAGCACTGCAAAATCCTTTTGTTTATCTTTAGAAAAGCCTGAGCGTCGTGTCTTTTTCTAGAGACTTGAGCTCGATCGGTTGCAGAGGCTTATCTCTGGCTTCGGTAGCAAGCATCTCAACGTTTCTCGCACGCCCCTCGCACTGCACGCCAACCGTGCTTTGCTTTATGACCGAGACATCCGAGGAGCCACGTTTGCTAGCTGCACCGGTGGCATTCGATGTCTGTGGCTTCCTTTGTTGCCCACCACTTTCCGCATTTCGGCACTGTATATGCGGTCATGCACTCACTGCACACTGAATTTTACAATGCGTTCAAGCAGTGGCGGGGCACCTCGATTTGCCGTGCGAGGAGCGCGTCAGGTAAGCGGTCACTATGTGGGATGAGTAGCGAACGCAGCGCAACCGCATTCCATGGCAACGTCTGTTCAGCTGACGTAACCTTTGTCCGTGCACACTTTAGTGTTTGCTTTTATTTGCCGGCCAAGAGCAGCTCCGAACAGTTCCTGGGCCCATAGAAATTCTGTGGGCAAACAAAATACGAAGCTCCTCTGGAGCCGTTCTGAGCAGTATGAAATTACGAATAAATGAGACCTGATATTTCTTTTGTTTGGTCGCTCTGCCAACGGATTGACGCGAAATAATTTTGCCTATACACCCACATTATTACCAACGCAATGATAAAGAAAACAACCAGATATCCCTGGATGGATTGTTCAAGAAGTGGGAGTTAATCATTGGATTAGATGGGCACAACGAAAATATTTCAATTGCGTCGTCCGAAATAGCTATAGCGGGTGGTATGTATGCCGTTTTTTATTTCGCGCGTGAGTTCTCCTTACAAATAAGCCCATAGATTGTACACTTTCCCTACGAAAGGGAAAAAATTGCAACATTGTGGACAGACAATTGTGACGAAATACTGCTGGTGAAATTCTGCTGGTATGCTGCGCATTTGTGTCCCTCACGTGACATTCTTCAGAGTAGATGGATTAGAAGTCTTCTTATTCTGACTTCCGCAACCATACTGACCACTCAATGTCCACACAGGTAATTATTTACCTTTGGAAGCATACTTTCACGCATATCAGAAGGTTTCTTGGTGTCGGTTTCTTGAAGCCTGTTTAAGCTCACCGCGTTTGTTATTTCTAAATTAGCGACATTAGAATGGGTACTCAGGATTTCACTCATCCATTTACATATCGAAATCCGGTACATTCATTGACAAACTTTGTTCGCATAAATATAGTGCTAAAAAGAGACTTCAGATATTTGAAAACTGTCATGCTAAACACGTGAATAATTAAATATTCATAAGCGAGTTTTCATATGTCTCTGAACATATCCTACGCATCAAAATATTGCACTTGTTTCTGCACGCAAACGGCAAACAAACCAATGCATTAAGGTAAATACATTGGAAACCAATATATGAAAAGCAGTTCCAGGCTGATTTTCGTATATTCTCATTTCCTCTAAAAATTGCAACATTTTCACATTTTTTCGACATTCTCAGACACTTCGCAAATAACGAAGGCAAAAGTTTAGTAAGCTATGCAGGCCGAAAATCTCGTCCCGTCGTGAAAAGATGGCCATAAAAACATCGGACTGCTTAAATATTAGAAACAAAACAGGAATAACACGGATAAAGAAAAAATTATGTATTTTTATGTCAGAGTCGTCCCAACTTACGAAACTACTCGCATAGGGGGTATACATCGATATGTACCAGCGAAATAAAAGGCTTACAAATATTGTAACCAATACATAAGTGGATAACTAGGTCATGCAAACTGATTTTATTTTGAATGCAAGTTAGTTTGGCGCTAACATTAAACAACGGTTCATAGCGGCGGCGCAAGCAGGTGTCATAAAAACAAACGCGAAAACAAAAAATAAGGCAAGAAAGCAAAACGCGAAAATATACGTCCCCTGTCCCAACAGATATTGGGAGATCGTTGTGAAAGTACGTATGTTTATTTGAATTGAATACACTTCTTTATAAAACGATGTTCGACTGTCGATGTGGGAAAGAGGAATTGATATCAGTCAGTGTCAACTTGGGGAAGATGAAAATAGGCAAAAGGCAAATGATGATTCACTACATTCACTACATACTAGTGAACGCTTAGGTGAGTTAGTATTTCTGCAATGAATTCAGTTCTCCCCTAAAACGGCTGCACTAGATAGGGAGAAGGAAAAGACTAGTTATTTTCTGCGGCGCACAATCTAATGACAAGGCTCTTGTTTCTTGTGATTATGCTTTTTTAGATCACGTGAAAGAAAATCGTAAATACTGTTTCACAAGTACCTCAACATCATTCGAGCTTGCGAGGTTTGGAAGTTATTGGAGGCAATAGAATATCAGTCATGCGAAAACAACTAGGGCGAAGCCACGAGGACGCACTGGCCTCACACTGTCTGATCCTGTCAATGCGTTCGACAGTAGAAGTAATAAATGCTGCTCATGGTATAGGGGGTGGTAGGCATGTATGAGTGGCCGGCTTGTGTCATTGAGGCATGTCAAAAACATCAAGGTTACTTCATTTTGGGTATCGCAAACTCTCTCGCAGGGTGAACCTCCCATTCAGCAACATGGCATCGTTTGCGACGGCCTTCAATTGCTCTGAAGGCAGCCCGATGAACCGGACGGTGAGATGCACGTTCTGGTGACGCCGCTTCGAGGGATTCCCGCCTGCTAGATCCTGTAGAGTCCAGTTTCTTCGTTGCATCACAAAGAAAATGAGGCTGTTTGTGCGTGGCCTAAACCATTGACTGAATAGGTTTAATACTCCAGTTAAAATGACACATGATAATAAGCGCACGGGCTTCAATACCACGTTTTTGTGAAATAAAAATACCTCATGTGTGGCAACGCGGACTCCACGTTTGACCTTAAGAGGTATCGTTCTATAGATGTCATCCTGCATACGCACCTGCATAGTTCGGGCAAAACAAGGAAGCCAACGTACACTGCATTAGTTCCGAGCCAGTTACTCAGTACTAATCGGCCTAAATATTCTATCTTCTGTTTCTATTTACCCTGTGACCAGTTACTGTTTCACACAGTAGACAGAAGCGGGGGTGAGTTTCAGTTGGTGTAAATAGACGGAAGACAAGAAAAGACAAGAAAGAGAGAAGATATAACTGTAAATTTGTGCTCAGCCACTCCTGTTACCGTGAGCCTGCACGGCACTGAAGTTTACGAAGCGTCCAGGCTCTTTTATTCTTCGTGTCGAAACCATTCTAGAGAAGCATGTTCATTTATTCTTTGCGCTGAGTCCAACGACGCGGGTTCGATTCCAGGTCGCGGCGGCCGCTTTTCTGACGGAGTAGAAAAGCAAAAACGCCAGTGTGTTCAATATTCCGGCCCACGTTAAAGATCCCCAGGAGGTCAAAATTAATCCGGAACCCTCCACTACGGTGCGCCTCATCACCTTCGAAGCGTCGCCGCGTTAAACCCCATAATAAATCCATCCATCCATCCATCCATCCATCCATCCATCCATCCATCAATCAATCAATCAATCAATCAATCAATCAATCAATCAATCAATCAATCAATCAATCAATCAATCAATCAATCAATCAATCAATCAATCAATCAATTATGTGTAATTGGGTATTCAAAACAATTTTAGTCTTGATACAGACGTGTTAGGTTGAACCCGCAGTTTCTTAACTGCTAAGCGAAGGGCTGCTAAGCAATAGTTTATATTTATGAAAAGCTTGCAGCTATAGAGTGCAGACCTGGTGCACAGTTGCAAAGTGAGGACGCCCCGCTCAGCAATCCTTCCGCTCGTGTAGGTGTAAGAGGCTTCTACGCTGAAATCCCAGGACTTCACAGCCGTGTTAGTGAAACCCCAACCGTGTTAGTATTTACAGGCGCCGGTACGAATTAGCTGTCATTCATGATCGAAATAGTGTAACTAAAAATTTCTCAACCTGATTCCTGCAGTTTCACTTTGGAACCCCTATTCACGTATTTGTTTTCGTCCGAATTAGGCACGCACGACTGGCCACGCACAAAAGCTGGTTTTGTTAAGACTCAACCGAAAACTCCTAAAAGCCACAAAAAAAGCCTGGAGTGCCCTACAAAATTGTTAGACCATCCACCTAATACCGAGAAGGCCACGACGCGAACTCTACATTTGTGGTTTACGACAAGATTTGGCGTTGTCGGGGTCACTTTGCATTTCAAAATAGGAAACCTGCTTTCAATAAGATGGCTCACTTGTGCTTCATGATCTTAGAACCAGTTTTGAATGGTCACAGACCACTTTTATTCTTCGCATGAAACTCCTATCATGATTCTCTTTGCTCCCATTTATAATGTCGGTGGACGCGCTTTTCTAAAACTAGTGGTAAAACATCCCCTCTCAAAAATACTGAAACAGGTGTCACGAAGAGGCGATCAGAGCTCTATTGTGTCACAGCACAGCACCGGCACCGCCATATTTTGTGTTTGTTGTAAAAACTACACCATAAATAGCTGCAGTATTTAAGCCGCAACTATTTCAGCCTTCGCGGTCTCTAGCGCTGCAATCGGGAAGGATGCAGATTAATTGCTGGGCGCACCTTTCTCTTCCGGCCGACGCCACTGTTTTGCGACCTGTGTTTTTCCAGACAGCAGTCGGTAAGTGTCGGCCCAAATCTTGCTACCGTGTCTTGCCTCTCCTTTTCCGTGCTACAATGCCTGGAGCCAATTACTCGCTGTTCTTTACTGCAAAGCAGTATATGTCGACCCCCCCCCCCCCTGTTTTCAGTCTGGTGCACGGTGTAAGAATATTCTTACACCGTGGTCTGGTGCCATCTATTTACTCGGCGCCGCTCCGGGGCTCCTCCCCACCACCGCTGACACCTCTTTCACAACTATTTTCCCCCTCGCCTCCACCGATGCTCTTTGGCAAGTTGTGCAGTCGACCGCCAACGGCGCTATTGCGGTTGTCAGATGATTGCGAAAAATAAACAGAAGCACGGATGGGCGTCAAAAAATGTTCTGGCGATTATTACACTCCCTAATAAGAAACCCGTGAGCAGCACGAGCTGCAGTCTTCTCGGTCACGGCGCATTTCTGCTGCGTCTCAGGAAGTATTCACATTATCAGCGAACGTTGGGCGACGTGCACTACCCTGCTGCTACCTCGTAGAGTGCCGCCGCTGCCGGCCAGCATGTTGCAAATGGTTTTCGAACATTCCGCGCAAATGTCACGTGGTTCGGATTAGCCCCGCACAAGGGAGCAGCGAGCATTAGTTATGTCGAGAACCGCGGGGTCGCAGCGCAGCGCAAGAGAGAAAGTACCAGCGTGGCAGGCTTTCGGAATCGCTCTGCCCGTGCCGTGCTGGCGCACCAAGCACGCGCCGCTCGTCTCTTTATTCTCGTCTTTTCTAGCCGGCGCCAAGGCGCCGGCTAAGAGCGCCAACCAGAGGGCGCTACAGGGCCCCCCGCCCAGACGGAATGTCGAACGTGACGCGACGGCGAGGCTGGCGGGCGTTGGTTTTGGGGGCGAGCAGTGGAGTGTTTAGGCCTGCGATGTCTGCGCGGAGTTCGTTGGGTGGCGTCTCGAGGTAGGCCGGTTTGAGGCGGTCCAACGAGACGACTTCTTCGCGGCCATTCAAGAGGATGGTGGCGGACTTGTGGGTCCTGTTAAGGACACGGTACGGCCCATCGTAGGAGGGGGTAAGAGGCGCCTTTACGGCGTCCCGCGTGAGGAAAACGTGTGTCGAAGACGCCAGGTCGGGATGCACAAAGATGCGGTGGTCTGAAGACCGAGGTGGGACCGGTCGCAGGTGCTGCATGCAGTCCTGCAGGCATTGGAGGTACTCAAGCGGCTGGGGCGAGGAGGCCGTAGGGACGAACAAATCGCCAGGAAGCCGCAGGGGTGCGCCGTAGACAAGTTCAGCAGTTGAACAGCCGAGGTCGCGACGAAGGACGGCACGCAGGCCAAGAAGCACTACAGGCAGGTGATCAACCCAGTGCTCTCTATCCAAGCGCGCAGTGAGAGCACTTTTTAGCTGGCGATGGAGCCGCTCAACGATGCCGTTGGCACAGGGATGGTATGCTGTGGTGCGGCAGTGTTTAGTGCCAAGCAAGCGGCTGAGGGAAGTGAACAGGGTGCATTCAAACTGCCTGCCTCGATCCGTGGTAACAATGCCGGGGCAGCCGAAACGGCAAACCCATGTCGAAACGAAGGCTTTTGCGACCGTTTCTGCCGTGATGTCCGGAATTGGTACGGCTTCGGACCAACGGGTGAAGCGGTCAATCATTGTGAGAATGTACCGGCAGTCACGGGAGGGAGGAAATGGTCCGACCAAATCAAGATGGACGTGGTCAAAGCGACAGCTAGGTGGCAAAAAAGGCTGCGTTGGGGTCTTCGTGTGGCGGGTCACCTTGGCTGTCTGACAAGCGAGGCACGAACGGGCCCACTGGCGGACATCAGCGTTGATGCTCGGCCAGACGTACCGCTGTGTGATGAGGCGCTGCGTGGCTCGGATGCTGGGGTGGCAGATGTCGTGGAGCGAGTGAAACACAGCACGACGAAAGGCAGCCGGAACGAAGGGTCGAGGCGCCGCCGCTGACATGTCACACCACAGTGAGCCAGGCACGAACGGATGAGGCACAAGTTGTAGACGAAGGGAACCCGGGTGGTCCCGCAGTGCTTGCAGCTTAGGGTCTTGAATCTGCGCCTGAGATAGGCGTTCCCAGTCCACAGCAGACGCAGCACTGCCGATGGAGGTAATGCGTGAAAGCGCGTCAGCCGCCTCGTTGTCGGTCCCTTTGATGTGCCGAATGTCCGTCGTGAATTCCGATATATAAGCGAGCTGACGGAGTTCCCGTGCAACGTACTTGGAGGAGTTCGTACGGAAAACGTACGCCAGAGGCTTATGGTCCGTAAGAACGTGAAAGGACTGGCCCTCCAAAAAGTGCCGAAGTGCTACATGGTGGCGTAAATGGCGAGCAGCTCACGACCAAAAACGCTGTAGCGCGTCTCGGCAGGTTGGAGCTTCCGAGAGAAGAAACCCAGCGGGTGCCACTCGGAGTCGATTCTCTGTTGGAGAACAGCGCCTATTGCAACGCTGGATACATCTACCATGATGCGAGTGGGCGCGTCGGTTCTCGGGTGGATGAGAAGCACCGAGTCGGCGACGGCTTGTTTAGCAGCGTTGAAAGCGGCTTGAGCTTCGGGAGACCAGGAAATCGCGGATGAGGAGCTCTTGGTTGTGCGAAGAAGCTCAGTCAGTGGATGCAGAAGCTCGGCGCAGTAGGGTATAAAGCGTCGCGAGAAATTCACCAGGCCCAGGAATTCACGAAGCTGGCGGAGGCTGGTAGGTTCAGGGAAGTCCTTCACGGCTTGAACGTGAGAGGGTAAAGGACGTATTCCCTGCGCCGAGATGTGATGGCCCAGGAACTCGAGCTCGGACGTCCCGAAGACGCATTTCTGGGCGTTGACAACCAGGCCAAATTGTTGAAGGCGTTCAAAGAGTTCTCGGAGGTGACGCTCGTGATCTTGTGGAGTAGGACTCGCGACTAGGATGTCGTCGATGTACGCAAATACAGCCGGAAGGCCGCGCGTCACCTCGGCAATGAACCTTTGAAATGTTTGAGCTGCGTTGCGTAGCCCAAAGGGCATGCGCACATACTCAAACAAGCCGAAGGGTGTAGTGATGGCCGTCTTCGGGATATCGGCAGGCTCGACGGGGATTTGGTGATACGCTTTGACAAGGTCCACTTTGCTAAAGATTGTGCACCCTTCCAAGTGGCTTGTGAAATCCTGGATGTGGGGTAGGGGATAGCTGTCGTGAACAGTCTGAGCGTTGAGCGCTCGGTAATCACCGCACGGACGCCAGTCTCCACTTTTCTTAGGAACCATATGCAGTGGAGACGCGTGGTTGCTGGACGATGGGCGGATAATACCGAGTTCCAGCATGTGCTCGAATTCACGTTTAGCAGTCGCCAGACGCTCACCGAAGAGGCGGCGCGGCCGAGCTGCGACTGGTGGACCACGCGTGACGATGTGGTGGGTAACGCTATGGTTGGGCGGCTGCTTTAAGTTGCAGGGTCTCGTGACCTCAGGGAAGTCTTCGAGGATTCTTGCGTACGGGCATGAGGGAAGCAGCGTGCGGATGCCAGTTGGAGCGACAGTAGATAATATGCCCAGGATGGAAAGGCGCGTCTTGCTGTCAATCAGGCGATGGTGACGCATGCTGACATCTAGGTCAAAGTGGGTGAGGAAATCGGAGCCGAGGATGGGCTGATTGACGTCGGCTACTACGAAGACCCACCGGAAGGCGCGTCGCAAACCAAGGTCGAGGGTGAGGGACCGCAGACCATACGTGGCGATAGAGGTAGAGTTCGCTGCACGAAGTGTAGGTCCAGGTGACTTAGAAGTACGCTCATCCTTGGTGGCCGGTAGTACACTGACTTCAGCACCCGTGTCTACCAGGAAGCGCAAACCAGAAATGCGATCCATGACCAGGAAAAGGCGGCCAGGTTGTAAGGCGAGGTCACTTGCCGCCATTAGTGATCTCGCGGCGCGTTTCCCGACCAGCTGCATGGGGAAGTGCAGTGACGGGCGCGGTGCTGGAAAGTGCGATGGTACCAGCAGATAGCCGAGCTTCGAGGGCTGCGCGAACAAGAACCACCCGGGGAAGACGAACCGCGGCTAGGACGTGGGGAGGAGCCGCATCGGCGATCAGAGGACGTCCGAAGCGCTTCAATGGAAGCGGCGAGTTGATCGATCCGAGTCTCTAAGCGGGAAACGGCCGATGACTCTGCTGTCGAAGCGAGGGGGGTGACTGGGGGAGAAGTCGCGTCGTGAACTTTATCAGCAAGCTCGGTGGCGCGGTCGAGGGTCAAGTCCCATGCAGCAGCCAAAACGATGTGAGTGGACTGTGGCAAGCGCTGCAGAAAGAGTTCTTTTAAAAGTGCACCGTTGGAGTCCACGTTGCTCGCGCCCACAAGCTGTCGCATGGTGTTGAGCAGCTGGGAAGGGCGGCGATCTCCAAGCTCTTCGTGGGTGAGCAGGTGCCGGAGGCGCGCGCTCTCAGACGCCGTGGTTCGGTCCAGAATACTCTGCTTGAGCCGCTGGTACGGAGTATCGTTCAAAGGTGCACCGATGACGTCTGCCACTTCATCAGCCACCTCCGGAGGCAGGTTGCAAAGCAAGTGGCGAAACCGAGTAGTCTCCGAGGTGACGCGGTGCAGATCGAAGACGGCTTCGACCTGGGCGAACCAGACGTGTGGGTTCTTGCGCACGAAGGTGGCAGACGGAGCTGTATGACTGCGACGTCCGGCGGCCGCGAGGAAACGTCAGGCAAAAGAGGGCCCGAGGGCGCGAGGTTGCTGGGGTCGGTCATGTTTTAGTCCGGAGTCACCACTGTCGAGAACCGCGGGGTCGCAGCGCAGCGCAAGAGAGAAAGTACCAGCGTGGCAGGCTTTCGGAATCGCTCTGACCGTGCCGTGCTGGCGCACCAAGCACGCGCCGCTCGTCTCTTTATTCTCGTCTTTTCTAGCCGGCGCCAAGGCGCCGGCTAAGAGCGCCAACCAGAGGGCGCTACAGTTACATATCGTGTTTGAACCACCCGCGCAAACGTCACGTGGTTTGGAAAGCGAAGAATGGAACAGCGTCTCGGGAAAGTGTCAGGGGGAGGGAGCTCCTTGGTGGCGAAGGTTTCAATGCCGGGGGGCTTGTTCAGTGACGTAGAGCTAGTGGGCTTGCTCCGGCCGCACGCGAGCTCGGTGGACAAGCAATTGCACGACTTTTTGCCGCGGCCGCCTGCTTTCCGCTTTATGATATACTAAACAAAAAAAGGAAAAATCGCACAATTGAGTTTTTTTTTTCGAGAGCAATGAAACATTGCCTCATGTATTTGTCAGTGTCTGCAGTTTCCTTTTCCTGGACTTGTTGTTTTCGTCCTGCACTTTGTCATTGAGCACTCGGCAAAAATTCTTGAGTAGGATGTTGGTACTGCATCACAGCACATGCTTTAAATCAACTACACTTTTGTGTCCCTCTTCGCAGTCGTCAAAGTCGAAAGAGTCGTCGTCGGTCAGCAGCTCTGACGTTAGCTCAGTGACGAGCTGTCGCGGGTTAGGAACATTTAAGAACTCTGCTCGTTCAGAGAGCTCCTCAACGACAACATAGTTGTGGGTCACAGCGTTCACCGCTGCCATTGCAGGGTAAACAAGTCCTCCCCTGTCAATATCCTTGACATGGCTGTACATTGGATCGGTCGCTGAGCAGACCGATCCGTCTGCCCAAACGATGAGCAGACGGAACGAATTGTCCGTGGGTGGGGTAGGATGAGGCTTCCATGGCTACACAGGAATCTGTATGCATGGGCCGAAACAGTAAACAAGAGGCAGCAAAACACCATGAAGTCTACTGGATAGCGCCTTCGTTCCTTTTTCACGAAGTGTAGGTTTACTTGTTCAATCAGTAGCGTCGTCCCTGGCGCTTTTTCTTCTTGTGATAATTTTTTCAGAAGAGAAATTATCGTTTCCCGGGCATCATTGTCTGAATCTTAAGAGGAGGCGTTCAGGCCACTGTCATACTGCTCGACGCCATCAAGAAACTCTAACACCACCCGTTTGCTGTTTGCCACCGCTGGGACAAGCAGGTTGCAGCCCAGTTGCCCGGCCGGTGTCTTTGTGACGTGTATTGTAATCGTGAGGTCTGTCTTTACGACGACGTAGTACTTGATGCTGGGACGAACTGAGCGAGCGCTTTTTGCAAGGACGCAGCATTTAACCGTGTTCGTTTTGCCTGTGGGTCCTTTCGTCTCGTTTCTTCTTTGCTCGTGTAGCTCGGGCATGACGGGAAAATCGTCGGCACTGCGTCTGGGCGCAGTCGTACTCGGGAAAGTGGCGCTGTAACTGTGCGTCCACTCACTTCGTCCACATGACTGCCTTCCCGGAGAATATCGTCCGGATTGAAATGGCGCTCGCGTACCTAAAACAGTAAGCACGCTACGTAAATACGAGTTACCTCTACTAAAAATTAATTAACGCAACATTATAACGCTCACTACAAGTGAAATAAGCCGCAAAGGCAAAACGTGCTTACCTTCGAGTGTTTCGATACGGATAAGTTATTCCTCGGTATGGCTCGTATCCACCGCTGTCGCGCTCGCTCATCTTTGGGGAACGCAACCACGTGCACTCTTGAACCAGAGTCGTAGTCCCCATTGCAGCGGGGCACACAACATTTGACGGGCATTTTCTCGGTGCACTTCACATCACGAAACACACTAAAGCACAGTACACACAGCACACTGAATTTTCGCTGGAAAATTTGGCTCGAACGCGTGCCGAAATGAGAAAAGACGATCGGCGTACTCTGTCAGCCACCGACGTTAAGAGGGCCTGTCCGGACATGCCGCGGTCAAACTTGTTCGCCATTCAGTCACACTTCCCTCCGCGTCCGCTCAAGGTCAAACGGCGGGAAGCGTCAGCCCACTACCCCAGACAAGTGGTGACGTAGGCCCACCAGCAACCCGGCCTTGCTCTAGGTGGCGTTGGGTGGCGACACATGAAACATGTGTGAGGGAAAGGCAGTGAGAGAGATGACGCCGTAGCCGCACGTGTCGTACCCCACTTCACCCTTCGCTAGACGCTCCTCTCCATTTTCTTTATTTCGTCGCTGCGACGTTCGCTCACTCGGTTACGCGGTCACAAACAGACGCCGCTCCACGCAAAGCCCAGGTAACGGCTGCCAAAGGGCTAGCCTCTAAAACTACCGGAGCCCGCCGTCATCATTTCCACTCAAATTCCACTTCGCCAAGTAGCTCCGAATCGCTCCCAGTAAAAGAGAAACTTCCCCAGTTGAAACGCCGGCTTGAGGCTATATTTCCTTTTCAGCTTGGAAGTCCTTCCGAGCGGCATTTTCGCTGGTGTCTTTCACGCCTAAGTATGCCACATAACCGACTGCCGGTTTATGCGTACACAGTTTGCGGGTCGAAAAAGGGGAGCATGCACCCACAGCTACGCTTCATGCCACTACCGATGGAATGGCGGTTGTGCTGGAGGGAGATTTAAATGTCGAAATTACATGGCTCAATGCGGCTAGTCGGCTGGCCTCCTTAAACGAGGGTTCGGGTGTGGGTTGATGTGTTACGCAGACATCTTATGAAAACAGTAAGATGTATACGAGGGGAAGGAAGACGGACAGCCACATGTTTGTACGCGAGAATAGAGCTCAAGGCTTCCAGGTTTTAAATCGTTATTATGGGACGAACGCATGCCGCTCGTTTGGAGGCAGAAGAGCAAGAATCGAAGCGTTGCCCAGAAGACAAGAGCGAATGGGCGCAAAAACAACGGAAAGCTCCTTGCGCCGCCTTTAGCCCCTCAAATTCAGCTCGTCGAGTAGCGCCGAATCCCTCCAGGATGAACACCAACTCGCCCGCTTGGAACGCCGGCCTGAGCCAATGTGACTTCGTCAGAGGGTTTCCAGGAGATATTTTGCACGGCGTCTGCCACTTCTATGCACGCGCACATAACCTGTTTCCTGTTTATGCGTGCGCATATTTGTAGTGGAGAATAGCGGGAGGAAGGAGGGGGGTGTGCACACACAGCTATGGGTTTCACGCCCGTACTGATGGACGGCATGTCCGTTGTGCTGGTGCGAGGTTTAAACGCGGACGTTAAACGACCCAATGGGACCTGTCCGTAGTCCTTAGTGGTAGTGCGGATTGGGTTTGTGTTACGCTATGTTATTACTACTGACGCAAAAGCCGTATCGTGGTCTATGGACGTAAAAAGTGGCATGTCACGCAGTTCGTTTGACTCAGACGTGAAATGACGTCATTCTTTAAAGTTATTACGACAGTTGCGGCAACAGTCTGAACCCGCCCTTACAGGTGCTTACGACGCGGGAGGGACAAAGGGAGTTCCATGTTTATCTGCCAGAACAAAGTTTGGATCCTTCTGAGGTTCATTCAGCAATTGGCTATGAAGTATGCTCCATCGCAAATTCCCTTAAACGTGTTTTGTTTCGTGCACTCCGTGGGCTGCGTCCAGCTTTGCAGGTCATCCTCCTTCACAGAGTGGAAGGGCACTATTTTTTTCTGGTTGCCAATGAACAAAATGAAAATCAACATCTCTTGTCACTGCTTTAGGTTCCGTCAAACGGTTGAGAACACATTGGAGATCCAAAAATAAATTAGTTGTCAGGAGACTTTGCGTAACATCAACTTGGTATCAGTCATTCGATCAAGGTAACAGAACGAGACATTGACAGTCACGAACTTTTGTGACGGGGTTGGAGCTAGCAGTGACTAGTCGGGCTGGTTTTTTTTTTCTTATCAGCACTCTAGCTAGAAATTCCCGGCACCTGGTGCCTCGATTCCCGTTGCAGTGCAACGCACGTCTGTTGAAGTTTCGGTGACACACGATAAACACACATGACTAGGGCGAAGAGAAACGAAAACGGTGTGTTTATTTAAAAAAACGTAATATATAGAAAACAAACATTGTACCCACATACACGTCTTGCCTGGCATGAGGTGTAAGCTCCAAAGAGAGAGAGAGAGAGAGAGAGAGAGAGAGAAAGAAATTTCATTTGTCGACCAGAGGCTGATGTACGGGCCTCGCCCCGTGAAAGGTATCCCTAGTCCGGGATTCCTTGCCTCGGCTTGGGCTGGCTGTCCTTGCTGGGGTCACCAAGTTGAGCTGGGTATCGGGGCTGGGCTGGGCAGGGAAGCCCTCCGCTACTCGACGTAGATGCAGTGGGCACAGAGGGAAGGTTTTAGGGTAGGAAGCTGAGATGAAGGCGGGTGTTATGGGAGTAATATTCGTTTGGAGCCGCCGCCAAGTCGTAGTCTCGTCTTGGGAGAGGCGCCAGTGTGGTGGTGGGAGGCTGCAGCGAGTTTCCCTTAACTGGCGATTATTTCTGCGCAGCCAATCAGTTGGTGGGGTTGATCTTGAAGGGGGGTTGAAATTGGCCACCCTGAGCAAGGCCTCGGTGTGCGAAATCACGAGCCGCGGCGTGAGTCACTTCATTGCCGCGGATGACAGCGTGCCCTGGAACCTAGGCGATGCGGATGTCAGGGGGAATTTTTGATCATCTCCAAAATCTCCTAACAGATCCGCTCACTGAATTTGTCTCTGTTCTGCAGGGGACGTGAATTTGGGACTAAGCGCTCGTGGGCCTTGCTCTCTCATCAGATGCGTATCTCTCTTCCGTTTGAGTAATGGCAGTGCGTAGAGCCCGCATAGTTTTCGCTTTTGAGGTTCCATTCGAAGCGGCTGGAATTATTTCTTGGAGTGCGTGCAATTTTTGTTGCGTGGACATTTCATGGCACGTGCAACAGCTGGGTACTTAAGTTTGGCATGCTCTGCGTGGTGATGTTCGGGTTTACCATCTCAACGGATTGCACTTATTTTTCCTAGCACCTGTTCCTCTTCGGCACTCTTCCCGTCAGGCGTAAATCATACGGGCTGTTTGACAATACGCCAAGTTGCATTTTTTCGGAATGAATATAGGTTTTGGGACTGGGCAGGAGCGTAAAATTTATTTCATGAAATGTTACTTCGTTGTTTTCATTTTGTTACGTTAGAATATGATGGCAGGTGCATCAATACATAGCAGCTAAAGACAGCGGCTATGTGGTGCCTTCGCAGTTTACTTCACAAAGCTTTCGAAGCTGTGATATCACAAAGCAATGTCGACAGCTACCGTAGAATTTATATAGAATAATTTTTACAGTGAAGCAGCTATGTACAAGCTGTCTTCTATCTGTGCGGATCGTCATCAGAAAATTCCGTTTACCGAAATGGACAGGGAAAAATTCTACGCCAATAAGTATAAGGGAAAGTGGCGAGGGGGCAATAATCCCACGAGCAAGTTTTAAGAGTGCGCTCCTAAAGAATAAATGTGGCACAGTTTGCGCTAGTGAGGCAACGCTGGAGAAACAGCAGAGCTGGCGGCCCCTCTTCCTTCATCGGAGACCCGACTGTTGCTCTTCACATGGATATCCAAACTGGCCGCTGAAAGTTCTTCATGACTGGCAGGTCCCGATCGAGTGTCCGCAGCCCTTTACATCTCTGCCAAAGTGTACCGCGTTAGCCCGCGCTAAAACCCGAGGAAATTGGCTTCGCAAACTCGGTGTCTGTAGCGCGAACTCGGCGTCTGTGCTCTCAACTTCAGCCGCAAACGCATGCGAACTGGGGAGGAAAACAGTGCGCCAGAAATCACGCCACGTACGCTGGGCAGGATCTTTTCAAAGGTAGAGCTAGCGGTCGCCGTGCGCTCCTCACAAGGGCACGCTTACGTGAGCTCAGAATTTTTTCTCAGTATTTTCGGGAGCTCTTTAAGTGGCGCACGTTCACGTGCGCTCGGCTAGGCTGAGTTTTCTGGTAACGCTCCATTGCGGAACTAATACGTGCTTAACCAGCTCTGCTGTTAAAATATATTTTTTGAGTGAGTGCGAGCTAGTGGGGTCCAGTTTTGCCGAGGTACACTCTTCGTTGTCTTCATCGTTCCCTCGTTTACATCAAAAGACGAGGGACGACGAGAAATCGCAGGAGTGGGCGTATAAGAAGTGAGCTCAAAAACAATTATCGTAGTCACTATTTCTTGAAAGAAAAAGTTTTCGAATTAAACATTTAGAGCGAGATTGTGGAACCGGACATGTATGTACCACAATAGGGAGTGGTGCCCACTGCGAAAGTGCTCATTCCACTCAACCTGCCGCAAGCTGCGCTAACATTAAGATGACGTCGTACGACCTGAAAGGGAAAACTTAGTGCTCAACTTCTCTGGATTGACAAGCGACAAAAGAGTTGAGGCCTGACGTTTCGTTTTCTGGTCGTACGACGTCAGCTGAGCCCCGCAGCTTGGATCATCAACCACGATTTCCACAGCCTTCGCCACTACCACTGGCTACGAATACGTTACAATTATTAGAGATTCTAAGCAAGACTTCTGCTTGGACACATCTCACTTCCCGCTTTAAGGTTATTCCCATAAACCAACCCCCACCACGACCTCTGCACCATCTGGACCCCCGAAAACTCGTCCTTCGAAGGAAATGAGGCGGCCCACGTCGCTACCCGCGCCCTTCCGCACCGGGCTTTTCCCTCAGGGTCGGAACCCACGAAGCAGACTTTTCCAGCCCCCGCTGTTCCGTCACGGTACCACGAAACCGCCCACCACTATCGCAGCCTTCGTCTTACCATTCCTCGGCGCCACCAACAACTTAACCAAGAAGTCTGCATTCACCAGCCGTCGTTCACAAACACCTCTTACAATGCACCCATCGCCCGCCGCTTTTCTCCAACTCCATGTCCTTTCACCTGTCACTTGTCCCCTACTACCTACCAGATAGTGTGGGTTTGGCCAAACAACCCACCACTCTACCCCTATTCCAAAGCTCCACTCGAATATTCGGAGGAACTTCTGACCAGGTCCCACCATGCACACCAGATCTTTTATAGTCACCCGTGCTAGGACTGCAGCCAAGGCCAAAGAGTACCTGGACCAAAGCGAATTCACCCTACCGAGTGACGCCTCATCGACCACCGTTTGCTCGATTAAACGTTCATTCTTATTCTCACTCACTCACTCAATCACTGACTCTCTCTTTCTCTTTTTCTCGGCCTCAACTCTGGCACTCCGGCGCATACCCAACAGCGGCTCCGGTTTAACTATAGCAAAATGGCACACGCCTAGTAAGTTGCTTATACACAAAGTCGGTTTTCTACGACGTTTAATAAAAAATCATGCACCCCTCCATCTAACGACGGCGGTGGTTCAAAACGAACCTTTTTAGTGATGTATTCTTTAGTTGGCCAATCCCACACTGCGAATATGTGGTACTCTGGAGGTACGCACCACTTTTGTAAAATACCCACTGCATCTTTTCGGTGTGCACACCATAGGCCTAGCGTTCGTGTTTGGGGTGTACGGCACGAATCGGTACCAGCTGCTGGCACGAATCGGTACCAGCTGCTTGGTGTTTGCTACAGCCGCGTCGAAATGGAGCAGTCGAATAGACCCCGGCCTCATAACGCGAGAGACGAGGGTTCGATTCCGGTCAATGGACGCCTTTTATTCTTTCACTTCACCCACGATTATTCATCATCACCGCCGCAGAAAGTTTGCGTTCTTGCAGGGCGTATTGGCGTACAGCGATATCAGCATGGACACTATAGCTTCGCTTTAAAATGAATTCAGCCTACTGCAACGTGTCTCATTGTAGATGCTGCTAGGGCATGACCAAGCAATCGATGAACGTTTCTATCAATGAATTTCTGTGGCCAAGCAAGGGGAAATCCGAGCAAGAAAAATTTTGGCCCGCACCCTGAATCCGGTAAGCGTATTCTGAAGCCCATACCAAGGTGCACGAAATGCATATAGCAGAACAGGCCCGCGACCTACCGGCAGGAATGGATGCTGCTTTCGCCCGATAAACCGTGGCTTGCGCAACGAAATTGTCTAACTTGAGTATAAGCCTTTCGACGCGCTTTCCTGTAACCCGAAATCATGAAGCCAAGCCTGCTCGGTTTGATGCGCTGCGGATGGGAGTTAATCCGGGTGTAAGCTAGCGAAATCGACCCAATCACAACCAAACAATTCTGTCAATAAAGCAGCAGCACCCTCAAAACGTTTAAACACATAGTGCCTCAGTATTCCAGTGCTGAAATTGCGTTAGTACAAAGTAGCGAGGCCACAAAACATACCTGCGGATCTATACAGACGCAATTGAGTTCATCCTAAGCACGCCTTCTGTTATGAGCAGGCAGCCTGTAGTATGAAATGAATTGCCTAAAGCTAAGCAGGTGACAGAAGACAGTTCTCATTCTGCCTAATATAACCAATTTTCTTCTTCGGCATATTACACGCCTGCAGGAAATGCGTGTATGCAAGACGATCGTTTTATTGAACTACAAAGAGTCCGCATTTTCTAATACACTGCAAGCCAAAAATAATAACAATAACACAACAATAACAACACAAGCCATCGGGAGGCCAAACACTATCCAGCAGTAACCGGCAAATCATTCCCACAGCTCAGCGATAACTATGTTTCGGCGTCCTCTGTAGTTCGTCACCAAGCATAGCAGCGCAACACTTGGAGTAACAACCAATATAGAACAAGACGAAGGGAATGTCCTCACGTGCCACAAAGAATACCAAAAGCACAGCGGAGTAGATGTCGACAGGATTTGCCCGAGAGGTATGACCAGAATCAGTACCGCGTACATCCAGGCCATGGCCAGGACAGCGATGGTTCCAGGGCACAGCTCCGGGTTGACTACGAACAGCTTAGCCCCGGCTCGCAGCTCTCCATGTCCCATGGTCAAAAGCACGGCCTGCAGCGGAAAAGGTGCAGGTACACGTCGCCTGGCATGATATACACCAGGCCTGCTCAGGACGTCCTGAAAGACGCGGAGGTCGAGCGGGTATGCGTGGAGGCAGGGACGAGGGGACGCGAGCCCTGTCGTTTCGCCGCCGTGGTCGGAGCACGTGCCTGGTAGAAGCACTCCCACTGTACGCGGCTGCAGGGCACGAAGCCTGGTTAGCTCCACCGATATTCCTGTTGCAGGTAAGTGCGACCGTTGGGGCCGATGGTGGGATCGCGTACAGCAGGGGTAACCAGGTCATCGCTGAACTTGTCGCCGCGACCGTCGACGTCGCCCTCCGACTGCTCGTCACCGTCGCCGATGGTCCCCAGCCGGAGATGATGCGCAGCTGGGCACGCTGCCGGGTTGGCCGGCGTTAAACCGCTTGGAATAGGAAGCCAGCGATGGAACGAAGTGGGCAGCCCAAGGGCCGCTAGCGCCGAGCGTTCGGAGCGGAATGGTGGTGGTGGTGGTGGTGCCAAAAGAGATGGCTCATACCCACTCAGGGGGATTGGCCAGGAAAGGGGCGCTCACAGAGAGAAATTACAAAGTAATTAAAGAAAGACATTTAAGGAGGTAAATAAAATATTAGGGAAATATATACAGAAAAAAAACTGCTCAAACATGAGACGTAGCATCAGGAAGTGTTGAAAACAACATAAAATAAAATAAAAAAAAATAAAGGAAAGAAAACATGAAAAGTACGTAGAGAAATAAAACAAGAAGGGAAGCTGGCGAAGGAGAGGCAGTGGGCGGGAAGGCACTGATAGTAGCGATCATACACGCAGGGATCTTTTTGAGGGAAGCCCGGCATGGCCTGGGGAGGAAGCGTGGCAGCACGAGATAAGCCTTTTTTTCTTTGTCTACTTCGCTCTCGGTGCAAGGGTGTGGAAAGGGATTAGCCAGTGCTTCTTGGTGGGTAAAAATCACAGGCTTGCGCCACATCGTTTCAGGCTATCCCGAAACGTTCTGTTGGTCAATACAAATAAGGACACGGGTTTTTATGTTTTATCCACGCGAAATAAGTCTGTTAGGCTAACGCCTCAAGCATACCCCCCGACAATTCAGAAACAACAACAAAGCGTTGAAAACGCTTCACCGAAACATTTCACGTGTGCAAATAATACAAAAGCAATAAGTGGGGCGTTAGAACACTCGCAGTAATAGCGTGCGGGAAGCAGTGATACTACGCATTGCTGAATTTCGCTTTCACGCACTTCGATTGGTTTGACGCAATGCTGCGAACGTTGGTGGTGGTGGCCCGAAAAACGGCGCATACCCACTTAGGGGGATTGGCCAAGAAGAGTTGTTTTCATTACAATCAATCATGCGACGCAAAATAATGAAGCAGAAGAAAGAATTTGGCCTAGGTTAATGAGAGAGAGAAAGAAAACACGAAAAAAACAACACAGAGAAGAATAGGAAAACTATAGTAAAAATCAGCCTAATCGGAATGTTTTTAACACTGCAGACGAGCTGTCTCCGAAATGAAGGAGTGGATGGCGTTGCACACGTCCCTATGGCATCGGCCCAGCCTAGTCCCCCCAAACGACAAAAGCACCGGTACCGTCAAAGGCAGTCCAAGACGTAGTAGGGGAATCCCCAGCAGCCTTCTCCGATGGTTAGAAAATCGGCGGCAAAAAAGAAAGAAGAGCTCTTCGGATTCAATTTCTTTGCAAAAGTGGCTCAAAGGGGAGGTTATCAGATTTGCCCTATATAAATACCGGTTAAGTGGCGGCACACCACCACGAAAAGAAGTTAGCAATACTTCGCACAAGCGTGTTTGGCATAAACTTCTCTCCCAGCGGTACCTGAGGTGTTCAAGTTCAGGGGAAGTGTTCAGACCATGATCGGAGGCATCTTGATTGAACAGGTATTGGTGATAACGTGCCAACAACACGCAAGAAAACGGGGCAAGAACCTCAACGATCGGTAAAGCCAAAGCTGTTTTAGCTAATATGTCAGCGGTTTCATTGAGGGTTAACCCACTGTGGCCGGGCAGGCAAACGAGCCGAATCTCCCGCACGTGAGTGGGGACGCAGGAATAAAACGTTTTGAGAATAGGATGTAAAGTTTCTGAGGAGAGAGCCATGCACACGGACAAGAAGTCGGTGAGTAACATCACGAAAAATTCGCTGGGTCAAGTTTCAGGATTGCGAAGAGTGCGTGGCAGCACGAGATAATTCTTTTTTTTTTCTTCTTCTACTTCGCTCTTGGTCAGTGTGGAAAGGGATTGTCCAGTGCTTCTTGGTGGGTAAAAATCCTACGCCTGCACCGCATCGTTTCAAGCTATCCCGAAACGTTCTGTTGGTCAATACAAACAAGCACACGGGTTTTTATATCTAATCGAGGCGAAATAAGTCTGTTAGGCTAACGCCTCATGCGCACCCCTCCACAATTCAGAAACAACCACAAAGCGTTGAAAACGATTCACCGAAACATTTCTAGTGCGCAAATGATGCGAAAGCAGTAAGTGGGGCATTTAATGCTTTCGCAGTAGTAGCGCGCGGAAAGCAGTTATCCTGCGCGTCACTGAATTTCTCCTGCACACAGTTAGATTGGTGTCCTGAAATGGTGCGAATATTAAGTGTAAATGCACTTTATAAGCGACCCTGAATTCCGGCGACCGCCGTCCGTCCACATAGCAACAGCTGCGGGTGCGCGCGCTCCTCGTCTTCCTTGGCAACGGGGGGAGATGGGCGCGCGCTGCCTGGCCGCTGACATGGCACATACCCACGTGGGGGATTGGCCAGGAATCCGGCGTGAGAAGGGCTAATGCACCCGCTTAAAGGAGTACTGACACGAAATTTCAAAGCTGAGATCCGCTCTAGCAATCAAGTACAACGACAACACAAATAGATGTCTGTGCATGGCACATACCCACGTGGGGGATTGGCCAGGAATCGGGCGTGAGAAGGGCTAATGCACCCGCTTAAAGGAGTACTGACACGAAATTTCAAAGCTGAGATCCGCTCTAGCAATCAAGTACAATGACAACACAAATAGGTGTCTGTGAATAAATGCATCTTTCTTTCTTTGTAGTTGTGTGTGTGTGTGTGATCTCTCTTTCGCGAACATTACCGAACCGCGCAAATTCAACTCGTGCATTCGCACTTTCACATTGTTCCCCTCGGGGAAATGCGGGTAATTTTTTTTGTTTGCGCTGGGATGCAACTGCAGAACGGCAAAGTAACCGCTGCGCCTTGTCACCGCACCGACTGCTCCTCCGCGCGGTGCAGTGTGCCTTGTTCCAGGCATTTTGACCGTGACATCAGTCATTTCCATACTTTTAACACGAAAGTGTTTCCGTCCTCTAATCTCCATCTCTGAGTAGCGCATGTTGGAGTCCCCCGCCACAATCACCATGCGTCTTTCTTCCATTTCCTGGCTGCCCACCGGCGCGGCCACCTGCTTCCGCACCGGCTGAGTCAGTGCCAGTCCGGGATCGTTTTCTGGCGTGTCGTCTTTGTCCTCCTCCTTTCCCTTCTCGGGGTCAAGCCCTGTCGACACACCTGCCTCGTGACCTACGTCCTTCTTTCTCGAGATGTCACCCTTCGTCGCCAGTTTGACCTCCATTTGCGCCAACCTCGCTTCGACTGCCTTTCTCTGCCTTTGTTCCTCTTTGAGCTCCTCCTGTAGCTCGCCTACCTTAATCCTGAGTTGCTCCTTTTCTCCCTCGAGCCGGTCGAGGCGCGACGCTAGCACACACTCTGCACCTGAAGTCCTGCCCTTCCGCGTCCTCGACCGACTCGAACCTCGTCTCCTCGAGCGGGTATTCGTGCTCACACCCCGTGCACACCACACTTCTTCTGAGGCATGGTACTGCCCGTCCAAGTCTTGCACAACTCTGACTTAATTCACTGCCGCGTTCTCGCGCGCTCCCCTCCAATCTAAAAATAAGCCGCAACGTGCAATTCTTTCCTACAGCATCAATTATTCTTTCACTAATTATCCACTAGAATCACCAACTAACACACTTTCCAACCGCCACGTGCAACAACCGCGTGACACATCTGATTCGGTCACTTCCCTGCGCTAACAACTACCGCTCCTTCTACTAACCCTATTGTCTAAAACTACATGTCTCTATAAAACCTGGTCAATCGAAAAAAGGAATATTGATAAGTGTTTGAAATTTCATATTCCTTTTTTCGATTGACGAGGTTTTATAGAGAGATGTAGTTTTAGACGGAACGCACGGCAATCCTCCAAATAGGACACATCACATCAGACACCTCGAATTTGCCATCGATAGGTACGCCGCAAGGGGCTGTGTTATCACCCATGCTCTTTAATCTGGCCTTGCTAAAGATCCCCAAAGAATTACAGAAAGTTCCCCGTCTACGCTTCAGTATGTACGCCGATGACATCACTATCTGGGTGACAGGTGGCAGTGATGCGCACATTGAAGAGACCTTACAAATAGGTGCAAATATTGTAGTTAAACAAGCAGAGTTAGCAGGCCTTACATGTTCTCCTAACAAGTCCGAGCTGCTCGTTCTGCCACCCAAAAGAGCAGCCCGCACAACGTCAGATATCTCTATCTCTATTAGTGGTTATTCGGTCCCGGAAGTTCAAACACTAAACGTTCTCGGGCTCCTTATACAACGGAATCGATCCAATACACAATTCGTTACCCAGTTAACTAAGCATGTTGTCCAAACAATTGGTCTCATAAAAAGGATTGCAAACCGCCGGCATGGGCTCTGTGAGAGTGAGAGATCGCGACTCATTCAGGCCTTCGTGATCAGCAGAATAACATACTCCCTCCCCTACCTTCATGCCAGTGCTGCTGAGTTTCAAAAAATCAATTGCCTTATCAAAAAAGCCTACAAAGCGGCACTTCAAATACCCCTGTACTCTTCTACTGCCAGATTAGACCGTCTGGGTATCCATAATAATGCCGAGGAGCTTGTGGAGGCGCAGCTGACAGGACAAATAGCCCGCCTATCCACTACCTCAACCGGTCTGCACATCCTAGATCGACTCGGGATTCGTGCCCCTACTTTGCCCGCTCATAAATACCCCATTCCTCGCGCTATTCACGCTCGACTTGTAGTCCGTCCTGTACCACGCAACATGCACCCTGTGTATCATGCGGGACGCAGAATGCAACGAGCGCAGGCTCTTCAGTGACGCCTACCTGTAAGACCAGATACTTTATACGTTGACGTAGCAGAATACCGTCACCGCGATGCTTATGCTCTCGCCATTGTGAATCCGCCGGACGACCCCCCGTTATGCTCCCTTACAGTTCTCACCCTTGCCCTTCCACGGCGGAGGAGGCGGCAATTGCGCTCGCCCTGTCACAAAGGCCGACCCCCACTATCGTAATCTCTGATTCAAAGACGGCCGTTCAAAATTTCGCCCGTGGTCTCATTTCGCCACTGGCACTCAAAATTATCTCTCAAAATCCTCCAACTTCCCCGGTAGAACTGCTATGGACCCCGGCGCACTCGGGACTCGGGGGGAACGAGGCGGCCCATGACGCGGCTCGAGGATTCACAATCCGAGCGGGAGCCAGCCTAGTTCCTTACCACGGGGCCCGATCCGCCAGAGACCGCCTGATTGCGTATCATGACAAACTCACACATTACCGCCTCGCCCGCCGAAAATACCCCCCGGCGCATCCCCAGCTCAGTAATGAGCAAGCGCGTACCTTGCGACTTCTGCAGGTTCAATCCTTTCCCTGCAGGGTGGTGCTCCATCACATCCACCCTTCCCTCTACCCCTAACCTCATTGTCCCGCATGTGGCCAGCGCGCCACACTTCCCCACTCTATGTGGGCCTGTCCATCCAATCCCTTCCCTTTAATCACCCGTGACGAGCAATGGGAGGGTGCGCTGGGTAGCTCCGACCCGGGCGTTCAGATCGCCTTGGTCGAACGAGCTGCCATCGTCGCCGCCGACCTCCAACCCGTTCCGGCATCTGGACTCCAGCTCACGCAGGACTAGGTGGTAACGAGGCTGCCGATGCCTCAGCCCGCGCGCTTGATTCCCGTGACCCTCCTCCCCCTCCATCTCTTGACGATCCAGAACCTAACCCGGTCAGCTCATTTCGCGACATCACAGCGGTGTACAAATCAAACAGGCTCCGATTTCCGCCTCCGGCGCCGGGCCTGACTAAGGCTGACGAGCGCTGGCTCTTACGGCTATACACAAACACGGTATCGTGCCCGGCGATACTTAGGCACTTTAATCCGGCCTTCTCCGGGGAATACCTACACTGTGATCATCCGTTTGCGGATACTTTCCACATGGTGTGGGCATGCCCATCCAACCCGGCGGTCCCCCCAATCACGTCCCCTTCCCCCCCTACCCGTGAGAGCTGGGAGGCTGCCCTGCTCGGTTGCTCGACTTTGGAGGGCCAAAGAGCCCTCGTGTCCAGGGAGCGCCGCCGCGGAAGCCACAGGGGTCCCGGACTAGGGACTCCTCCTAGAGTTTGTACAGGGTCGGCCCTTAAGGCCGCCCCTATCTCTCACTTGTACATAGTCTTAAATGTTTTTCACCACCACCACCACCACCACCTCCAACCGGCGGCCACTATGCTTCCCTAACCCCCAGTCGCTCAATAAAGGTTTTTCTCTCTCTCTCTCTCTCTGTACGTCCGCACACCTCGACAGCTCACTGCGTCGCCCCATACGATGATGATGATGATGATTAAAGGCCTCCCTTTTTAATCGGGGTGATGGCGTGCGCCATCTAGCCTATCTTACTAGTTTGAATTTAAATTTAGTCCCTTTTAAATTCATCCCTTTTAGCCTACCTTAAAGTTTGAATTTAAATTTAGTCCCTTTTAAACGCACTACCCATATAGCGCCATCTATGGGTGCTGTCAGAAACACATTTTTTTATGTTTTTTAACGTACGTGGCCTCAAGCGTTAGGACGGTCGACATGGCTGCTTTTCGTCGCTTTTGACCGATCCATGGATGGATCGATCCCACCAATCTTTTTGCGACAAATCACGGTAATAAAGCGCAAGTCTTGATTCGTGGGCCGGGCTGATGCACACGATTCGCGCCAGGGCCGTCAAGCTGGCGTGGAAACTTCCCGATCGCGCCATCAACACACTGCAATGGTTCGAAGACGGCTTGCCCAATCTGAAGGTAGGTATTTCTGGCCTTGTTGGTTTGTCCCGTAACGCTTGCTTTACTGATGTTGAAGTAGGAGACCCGCATCGACCACCGAGCTTATGTTTCCGTCACCAGCCTTTCCAGCCGATGCGCGAGCATGCATGCGTGTCGCGTCGTTCCTAAACAGCCGGCCCGTGCAACTGAACGGTGCGAACGCGTATTGTATGCCTTCAGCGCGTTTCCCCTCGCCTTGGTAAATGTCGTTGCATGCATTGTTACAAGTGCGATGACGCATATATGGACAAGCACTTTTTTAGTCAACAAGTGTGAAGCTATTAGCAATGATAGGAAATGAGGGGAGTCAGTGCTGATGCTTGGATCCGCTTCCTAATGCCGTATAATTAGTGTACTGAATCTTTCTCAGGGCCAAAACATCGTTCCAGGTTGTAGTGAAAGTTGTGCAACAGACCAGGAAGGCACCCATGCCCTTTTTCTTGTCGTTTCTCTTTGAAGCAGCCTTGTATTTTTGCATAGAGAACCAATTCGGCCCGCGGCAAACTTTATTGGTTCCTTATGTAATAAGCATGGGCGTCAGCAGGATTTTATCTTGATGGGGCCGGCATATCCAGTTTCACGAAGAGGGAGAGGGCATGGGGGAGAGTACAAGTGCTGGGGTAGCTTGGGGGGGGGGGGCTACATAGGTTCCCATTCTGTAGTATGATTCTAATCGTGTACATGGCTATTTTTAATCAGACGAGGTTTTCTTTGGGGGGCAATTCCTTTTTCCTAAAAAAATGTAGTTCTTATTGTAAACAGCACCAAGCAGCAAAAAAAAGGATATCAGTTCTAACTGAGGAGGAAAAAGGTTCACGTCAATTTATAAGGCTATGTCAAAGACTACGTCAGCTTTTTTATGCGGTGTGGTTCCAGTTGGGCTAACAAGTGATTTGCAAAAAAATTGGACACCACTTCACACTGTGGTCGCATGCAGTTCTGCACCAACGGCATCTGCCCCACTTTTCTGTGACTGGCAATAAAAACTGGCTGCTTCAAAATAATAATAAAGAAATTTGTTAGCCACATTTACAGTCAGGCAAAAAGTATTTTGCAGCCTTTTCATGTAATAAGAGTTGGTATGGAAAATCATGCTCAATAGCTTTTTCACGAAAGTGGGTTTCAAGAATTGAAATTGGGCCAGTAGGACAAAAAATAACACAAAATGAAGAAACAACACAACAAAGGTGCTGGGTTCTGCCATGTATATATTTTTACTCTTTTTCTATCATGTATAGAAGCACCACAGCCGTATTGCTAATTATATTGCACCTTTGGTTTTACAGGTCAAACGACAACACCAACTGAAGGTGAGGATATGGTGTATTGAAAATTTACTTTATATTGTAAAACAATGGCAGTGTTGATGTCTTCTTGAAAGTGTAAGAAACAACAGCCTTTCTTGGACCTTCTGCATGGAAACTTATTTTTGAATAACCTGAAAACAATGTGAAATAGTTAACTCGTTTCTTCTTGTCTTCTTTTTCTTTTAGGGAGGAAGGTGCTTGCTTTTTTTTCAGGTTGTCTTGAGTTGACTGTTTTTCACGATTGATTCAGTTATTTAAGCATTCTGGAGTAGACATATTCTCATTATAACTGAGCAGTCGTCGCCTGACGTTTATCATGCTAAGCGTCACACGTGCACCCTGCATGCTCACCATGAGCACGGACGAGTTGCAGTGTATGAATGAAGATAGCACAGAATTCTTTTATCAGCATGTAACCACCTAAGAGTCATATACTGGAGCAAAAGCATGGGCATTTTATGTGCATAGAAATAATAGCAGTTGCCCTGCCAGTTGGAAAACATACAATTCAGACAACGCAGATGCTAATCAATATAATTCCTTCTGCTTAGAAATGGCCTCTTTCCAGCATTTTCTAGTATCTAAATGTAACATGATGCTTGGCTGCAGCAGCTCTGATAAACTAGAAAATGTCAACAATGAAGAGATGGGCATTCCTTCCACATAATCTAGAGATAATTTTTTTTTTCATTCGTGATGTGAAATTTCCTAGGCGAGTCTTTGGACCTTGGTAAGAAACTGTTACAATGCGCAAAGTAAAACGTGGTGGACCAATGGCACTGCTAGCATGTGACATTATATGTACGTGAAAGAATGCGAGATAAAAGTTCTATACATCTTTCTGTTTCCTTTTCCTGTGTCTGCATGTTGAAAGCGCCTTTATTTAACAAAACAAGGCCGAGTGGGAGGAGGGGTGTGAAACGTTTCAAGGTCCCACTGCAAAAGAATGTGTCCTAAGCGTTTCTTAAGCACTATGAATGAGCTGCTTTACATCAGAAGTGTTTCTTTACACCGGTGACTTTCACACATCACATTTACCCCGGTGACTTTCTTGCACAGCTTAACCGCCATGCGGAAAAGCGAAATTTAACAGCTCGAGGCAAGGTGTACAAACTCATTAGCACAGGTGCACGTTCTCCCGTTTGTGCTCAGGAGTTCGTGTAGAACATGCTTTCATGACTTCATGTAGTTCATGTAGAACATGTAGTCAATTAAAACTGGTGTTTTGTGCGCCGCCGAAACCACAACGCGCTAAGAGGCACGGGGCAGCGTTGTAGACATCTCCTTCAGGGATCTTTAGTGTTGATCGAAACATCGGGTACGCACAGTAATTTTTCGCCTTCATCGTAAATTCAACACAGCCTTGGCTGCCGGGAGTCGAACCCGAGACATTGCACCTCCTGCAGCCATGAGAAACCATTCTGGCGCCTGATAAATCTAATTAAGGCAAATAAAGCCGCCGTGGGATATTATTTAGAGAGTTGGCAATACCCAGGAATGAACAGCTTCGGGCTACACATACTTGATTACACAAAACTCAAAAACAAAATAAACAAAAAATGACGCGGCCGGCCCGACCCAACGTACGATATGTTGATCAACACCGTATTAACGGTATGTTGTATACCGCATGCCCGCGTAATTTCTGTTCCTGCCTCGATTAAAAGCTCAAGCGCGTCGTAAACGGCCCTGTGGGCCGCCATAATCTATTTCACGCCAATGACTACAGCGCAAACTTTGCCGTGACCGAAACCAGGTACGTTGCCGCTCGTACGGAGGTCGCGTCAGCCCGCCACCAACTCAATTTCAATTCAATTCCCGTGTTTTGCCAGTCCTCTCAACAACTGATGGACGCAAAATCCCATAACAGCAATAGGCGACCGGCTTTCACATTGAGTGGAACGGCTTTAATATTTTGTTAATTATCCCCTTTTTTGGGCTTCAGATGGCCACCAAAAGTTTGCCTTTGCCCAGAAATGCCGCCTCATAGACATGCAGAAAAAAAGGAAGGGCGCCAAACAAGCTACATGGATTATATTCACCAACACAGACTTTACCATCCGCACCGCTTGGGGGCTGTGTATGGCACAATTATAAACGCAAATCGCAGATGATGTGCTCCCGTGATACGGCTGTAGTCATCGGATATGGACAGTGCTGTTGACAGTCGCGGCACCAGACACCGCTCTTCCCGTCTCGTTTGGTACACTTGACGACGTGCTTCCAATATCTGGAAACGAACGGGGAATAGAAATAAAATGAAAGGGCAGTTGATAAAACAACCATGCACTTGAATAGTCGCTCACTTGACTCGCTCGCACGGGCACTTGGAGCGGTCGAATGCCCTGGTATGCCTGCACAGGACCAGAATTGTGCTTCAAAATCAAAGCCAAAACAATCAACGCACGTCACATGTAAGTGAAAGACAAAATGAGTTCTTTTTTACTTACGCGCAAGTTTGCGGCCTTGAAACAAAAAAGGAAACGTACGTTTCGAGGTAACGCCACATGTGTGCGAAAATGGACATGCGAAACACACAATACTTCGATCTTGCATAGAGAAGAAGAAACATATTTGAAGTGTTGAGGAATATTATTTGGTATTCCTCTTGGAAGCTTTCGTTCCCACCTCTTAAGCGACCTCCAGCTTCCGGTTGGTCATTTCCCTCTACTTATTCACTATCATCATAAGTGGTTTTTTTTAGAAACGTACCTTTTCGCCTGCATCGTTTATTTTAATCCTTACCTTAATTTTTAGTTAGCCAGTCACTGCATTTACCTCAATACACTGTCACACTCCCATGAATACGCCAATTAACCCATGGCCCTCAATCCACAGCGGCTGCGAAGCAACTGACCACGGCGGCGGTCAGACCTGTGACACAGCAGAGGGTGCTAAGGATCTCTGGATCCGGACAGGCCGCCAATAAAATTTGAACCTGGCAACCTTTAACGCGCGAACCTTATCTAGCGAAGCAATTCTCGAGGTGTTGTTCGAGGAATTAGAGGGCATTAAATGGGATGTAAAAGGGCTTAGCGAGGTTAGGAGGGCAGGCGAAGCCTTCATGGTGATGAAAAATGGACACCTCATATGTTACCGTGGTCTAGAGGACAGAAGAGAGCTGGGAGTGGGATTTCTAGTCTATAAAAGCATAGCTGGCAACATAGAAGAATACTATAGCATTAACGAAAGGGCAGAAGGTCTTGTAATTAGGCTCAATAAGAGGTACAAGCTCAAGGTGGTGCAGGGCTACGCGCCCACATCCAGCCACGACGACCAAGTAGTGGAACGCTTCTATGAAGATGTGGAATCGGCAATGGCTAAAGTAAAAACACAGTATACCGTAGTTATGGGGGACTTCAATGCTAAAGTAGGCAAGAATCAGGCTGGAGACAAGGCAGTTGGAAACTATGGTCTGGGCTGTAGAAATAGCAGTTGACTTTGCAGAACGGAATAACCTACGCATAATGAACACCTTCTTCTGTAAACGGGAGAGTCGGAAGTGGACCTGGAGGAGCCCGAATGGGGAGCAGAAAAATGAAATAGACTTCATATTATGCGATAACCCTGGCGTCGTGCAGGATGTGGAAGTGCTCGTAAGGGTAAGGTGTAGTGACCACCGTATGGTAATATCTCGAATTAGGCTAGATTTGAGGAATGACCGCAACAAGCTAGTACGAAAGAAGCCGATAAATGAGTTAACAGTAAGACGTAAAGTAGCAGAATTCAGGATCGCGCGGCAGAACCGATATTCCGCTCTTAACGAGGAAGCCCAGCTTACGACACAGGAAGCCAGCGACAACCTTACACGCATTATCACTGAGTGTGCAGTAGAAGTCGGGGCACTATGGCTAGACAGGATACTGGTAAACTTTAACAGGAGACGAAAAATCTAATCAGGAAACGGCAAACCATGACAATCTCTGATTACAGAATCAGAGCTGACAGAATATGAATCTCAGCTGACAGAATAGAACTAGCGGAGCTCTCGAAGTTAATCAATAAGCGTAAGACAGCTGACATACGGAAGTATAATATGGAGAGGATCGAATACGCTGTAAAGAACGGAGGTAGTCTGAAAGCAGTGAAGAGACGTCTTGGCGTGGGTAAAAATCAGATGTATGCACTTAAGGATAAGCAAGGCAATGTCATCACAAATAGGGATAAAATATTCACAGTGGCCGAGGAGTTCTATAGGGATCTGTACAGCAGCCGGGACGTCCAGGATAATGCCGAACGAGACAGTAGTTCAGAGGAGATAGACATCCCACAAGTAACGACCGAAGAAGTAAGGAAGGCTTTGAAAGAAATAAAAGGAGGCAAAGCACCTGGTGAAGATCAGATAACAGCAGACCTCTTGAAGGATGGCGGAGAAATTGTACTTGAAAAACTGGCAAACCTGTATACGCAATGCCTAATGACCGCAATGGTACCGGAATCTTGGAAGAATGCGAACATCATCCTAATCCTTAAAAAAGGCGACATGAAGCACTTGAAAAATCACAGGCCCATCAGCTTACTGTCAGTCGTCTACAAGGTACTTACCAAGGTAATCGCTAACCGAATTTCTGCAACCTTAGATTTCATTCAACCTAAAGAACAAGCAGGGTTCCGTAGAGGTTATTCAACAATGGAACATATTCACACGATCAATCAGGCGATAGAGAAGTGCGCTGAGTATACTGAACCCCTATATATAGCCTTCATAGATCATGAGAAAGCTTTTGAAACGGTCGAAACTTTAGCAGTTATTCAGGCATTACGGAACTAGGGGGTAGATGAGCATTATGTAAGAATACTAGAGGATATCTACAATGGGTCTACAGCTACCATCATCCGTAGCTGCCATCATCCAAATACCTATAAGGAAGGGTGTCACACAAGGAGACACAATCTCTCCAATGTTATTCACAGCATGTTTACAAGAAATATTCGGAACGTTGTATTGGGAACAGGTGGGAGTAAGGGTTAATGGAGAATACCTCAGTAACATCAGATTTGCTGATGACGTTGCCTTGCTAAGTAACTCGGGGGACGAATTGCAAAGCATGCTTTCCGCACTGGGCGAACAGAGTAGAACCGTGGGCCTGAAAATTAATATGCAGAAAACAAAAGTAATGATCAATAACCTCGGGACAGCACAGCCGTTTGAGATAGGTGGTGAGACAGTGGAAGTGGTAAGCGAATATATCTACTTAGGCCAAGTTGTGACCCCAGATCCCAACCATGAGGCAGAGATAATTAGAAGGATCTGAATGGGGTGGGGTGCATATGGCCGAGATTCTCAGATAATGAATAGCAGCCTACCATTGTCGCTCAAGAAGAAAGTGTATGACAGCTGCATCTTACCCGTACTTACCGACGGGGCAGAAACTTGGAGGCTCACTAAGAGGGTTCAACTTAAATTGAGAACGACTCAGCGGGCAATGCAGCGGAAAATGATAGATGCAACATTAAGGGACCAGAAGAGAGCGGAGTGGGTCAGAGAGCAAACTGATGTTAAAGACATATTAGCAGAAATTAAGAAGAAGAAATGGACGTGGGCAGGGCATGTAATGCGAAGGAAAGACAAACGCTGGTCATTAAGGGTAAGAGTGGATCCCTAGAGAAGGCAAGCGTTGCAGGGGGCGGCAGAAAGTTAGATGGGCAGATGAGATCAAGAAGTCTGCGGGGATAAATTGATCACAGTTGGCACAGGACCGAGGTAATTGGAGAATAGTGGGAGAGGCCTTTGCCCTGCAGTGGGCGTAGATAGGCTGGTGATGATGATGATGATGATGATGATGATGATGATGATGACTGTCACACTTCTACCTGTTGTTAGACAATTATGTCCTTATAATGAAAGTGGCAGTGTCTCTTATAAATATATCTCTTATATTGAAAGTGGCATTGCACTAAACGTGTAACTTAAGTTGAGGCAGACTGGAACCCACCTGTGCAGTACCCCATTTAATGGCCATTAGGCTTTGTTATCAATACAAAGTTCCATAACTATCGCTTGCCAGCTGAACCCGAATTAGCTTCCCATTATAAAGGTGTAGGGCTAGTACGCGTAGCTGCACGCCACAGTGATAATGCGAGCAATAGGACGTAGTCTATATGCACGAGCTCGCAAGCCCTGATGTAGGGTTGATCACAACTGGGCTCAGGTTACTTTGACTCTGGGCGCTCTGGACCAGTCGGCCGTGTCCAGGCTTCTCAGTGGAGTGCGCTGTACAGCAGTATACAATGTGTCCGAAGCACCTTGCCCGCAGTAGGTCACATAACGAAGTCCTAGGTACAGGAAGCTTGTTTCGTTAAAACCGATACTTCGCTATAGCAGAGTGTGATTTGATTTCAATGCACTGCACTAGCATCCACGAAACTGTTCGAGTGAACCGAAATTTCGAATAAAGTGACTTCACTATAGCAAGCGTTGATCGTATCTATACTCTTCACGAAGTCTCAAAGTTGTGTAGATGGCGGCCACAATACTAGGGAGATGCGCGTACCTTGCACGTAGGCAACGCCCAGCGCGAAGGCCAGGCTCGAGACCACCACGAAGAGGATGCAGAAGGCGCAGAAGCAGGCGTCTGAGAACGACACAAAGGTCGGCACAGGGCTGGTAACGACAATCCTCTCGCGGTGGGCGTCGCCGCTCGCCGCCTCAGCTGATGCCGGAACGTGGTGAGCGCGCGAGGTCAGCGACCCCAGCGACTGCTGCGACCGCTGTGACGGGGCTGGTGCGTCGACCGCTGCTTGGTGGCTGCTGGCCATGGTCTCAGTCCCGGCGCTGGTATTATTCTGTTTACCCCCACCCACGGCAAAGAAAAGCTGAGATTAGAGCTGGGGTGTGGGTTTCGCGAATGTACAGCGGACGGCAAAACAAAGTTTGTAGCTTGTTTCAGTTACAAAACTTGTTTTAATGCGTAGCATACTTCGCCGAGTAGCCCCACAGCCAGAACCGTGTAACGCCCATTTCCACAAAAATGCAGATTTGGCGGAAGTAACCCCCTTTCATAATTATAAAAGCGTAATTGGAGATATTTGGTTGAAGGGAATGACGAAAAACCAAAAAATAAGAAAAGTGAAAAAATACAGTTTTCACAAAAGTGATCTGACCAAATAAAAAAATATCCATCTTATTCACTTCCCCCCAAAACCAGACTAAGTGGAAAGACGCCGAAGAAAAGCGTTAGACATACGAATAAAGACAGCGTAAACGGACCAACTCTACAGTACGCTTTGCATCTTCGAATAAAAAGCAATTACCGAAGTAGAGGCACGTAATTGCTATAATGATATATACTCATATCATTGACGAAAAGAAACAAAAGAAAACTTAAAAAACAAAATAATCCAACATCTTTTGCTACCTATCATCATCATCATCATCGTTATCATGATGATGATGATGATCAGCAGCAGCAGCAGTCTATCTACGCCCACTGCAGGGCAAAGGCCTCTCCCATAGGTCTTCATTTATCCCGGTCCTGGACTAACCACGGCCAATTTATCCCCGCAAACCTCTTGATTTCATCTGGCCATCTATCTTTCTGCCGCCCCTGCCCCGCTTGCCTTCTCTAGGGATCCACTCTGTTACCCTCAATGACCAACGGTTATCTTGCCTTTGCATTACATGTCCTGCCAACGTCCATCTCTTCTTCTTAATTTGTACTAATATGCCCTTAACACGGGTTTGTTCCCTCACCCACTCCGCTCTCTTCTTGTCCCTAATGTTAGACCTATAATCTTCCGTTCCATTGCTCGCTGAGCCGTCCTCAGTTTAAGTTGAACCCTTTTCGTTAGCCTCTAAGTTTCGGCCCCATTGTCGAACGATATGTGGACTCAAAAAAAGTGTCGGTAAATATAGTCAGTAATTTACCATGTATGGAAAAAAAGGGGGAAAGTGGTTGAGGCTGCTCGGTACAAGCTTTTACTGCAAATATCTGAGTTAGCGGATGCCATTGATTTAAGGCTTCTGTCTGAATCGAATGCAACTAGCTGCGTTTCTGCATATACCTTTAACTAACCTTAATTAAATTAAGTGTTAAACGTCTAAAGTTTTCGATGTATTAGACTAGTTTCATCTGTTATTTTTCTAGGAGGAAGCTGCACAAAATTCAAGTGTGCAATCGAAGTATCGGAAATATTTCGAGGGTGCCAAAAACGAAGTGACGTTCTGGTGGTAATTAAAGTTTACTGGAGCGAACTTTTATTCGCAATGTACAAAAAGCAGAACAAAAGTCAAAAGAGCAGTCACAAAATGAATCAGCCTTTTTACTCTGCGCAACAAAGAAAACCAGCGAAGCGGTTGTGTGTTCTTTAAAGAGACAAAATTTTATATATGCGTGCTAATATATATGGAGTTCAAGCATCAAGACAAAGACACATTTGCTTTTGACTCATATCTCATTGATACGCGTCCGCCCTATGGAACCACTCAAGAACTGCCGATAAGGTGGCTAGGCGACGCTGACGTCTTTCTATTGATGAACACAGATTAGACGATGCATACGTGCAAGTTTATACGACCTTTAGACGCACACAGCTGATAGACCAGCGAACGAGCGCCGCGCCGACAGCAATGGCACTAGTATGAACAATGGACCATCTATCATAGGATTTCACGAATCTACATAGGTTTTCATGAATCATAGTTTTCATGAATATACAAGAATGCCCAGGCATTTTTTTACAAAAGCTCCGGAGACGAACATTTCTCGTCGACGCGACGGTGCACACGCATGGACGCAGAAAATTTGTCGGGGTAGCCATGTACAGACTCTCTGTAAAACGGGACGCAGAGAGTCGGTAATTGGCGAGTCGAATGCCGTGACATTTGGTCTGCGCGCATGTAGCTTGGAGAGGAGTGCTTTCCATAAACATTCAGTCCAATAGAGAACACTGTCGTTCATACCGGAACGGCCTGCGCAAGCGACGAATGGGTTACGTTGGTTTTTTAGTAAGCAAAATTGCAGGGTTAAATCTAACGCTAGAAGTAACAATCGAACTCTCAGCTTTCAGCGCAGAATAAGAAAACAATGCCAGGTAAGGCACTGGAGAATAAACAATTCACAAAGCACGATGGTGGCTATGGTGGGCAGTATGGTGCGGCGACAGTGAGTCACACTATGGCAGATCGGTACTGCATTTCAAGCTGATCGGAACTGCATTGCACAGTGCTTGTTTGGCTCGTACGCAGGGCGCATGGGTCGCGGCAGTACTTACGAGTCAGGAAGGCACCGGAAAGAGCCTTCTTTTTCGGTCCACAAGGTAGAAATGGTGTGCGGGCAGTGCAAGGCGTAGGACGAGGGAGGGAACGCCGTATGCTTTTCGGTGTGTACTGGGCAATCCGCGGTAAGGTCCAGCAGTTTTTGTGGAGCTGGCTCTGCAAACTAAAAAATATATAATTTGGTGCATATCGGCTACACCAGAGAGATAATTTCGACAAAAGAAAAACGTGTGCGCAAAGACATAGCTAAAAAAACAAAACCAAAGTAAAACTCGGCCACCATCGAAGTTGAGAGAGACAGGAAACAGCGGAGCTAGTGGTCTTCAGTAGCTTTAACCTGGCTTTTCTGAGGTCTATCCCCTTTTTTAGGGGAAATATGCTAAAAAGCGAACCTTTCTCCATTCAAACTGAGTTAAATCAAAGTACGCTATCAAAGGTCCTAAATTACAAAATACAAACGGCCGAAGTCCGGAGCCCAAGTACACTTCAACTCAGCCAAAGTCGAAAGCTAACACCCACGTTGCGAACCAACAGAAAATGCTGAGCGCCCCAAATACGGTGACCCAGGCTCGGCCGACCTGCGATGAACACGAGGGACCCAGATTCGATTCCGACCATGGAGGTGGGGGTGGTGCAAAAAGGTTTTTATTATCGCATTGAGTGTTACCGCAGGCGGTGGGTGGACGTCCTAGTACGGCACACATTAAACATTTTTACACCCTTTTAGCCAAAAAGGGTGTAGCATAAGTGGAACAAGGGTGTTGGGAGGCCTTTACACCCCTTTGCTTGATTCTCAACACCCTTTTCCTCCGCTCCACCGATTCACATTGCCACCCTGCATGCCATCACCCCAAAAAAAGGGGTGTGAGGCTCAACACCCATTTTTTAGGGTGTTGAGCATCCTCAACACTTTTTCTAAGGTTGTTGCGCACAACACCTTTTTTTCACCCGTACACCCTTTTTTTGCCAAAACATCTCTTAAGGGTGTTAGCTAGGGACAAGATTTTCACACCCTTCTCGGCTAAAAAGGGTGTAAAAAGTTTAGTGTGTAGTCCCCGCTGTGCTGCGGCGGCCCGGGCGGGCGGAGCAAAAAACTACTGATCAGCGAGCTGGCCACTGCTCAGGAACTCTCCCAGTGCTCAAGGGTGTATGGTTATGGGTGTGGGGAATTGGCAGGGCACATTAAAACCAAATGAGTACAAAGGAGTAGTTGTATTTGGGGTTCCGGGGCAGTATGGGCAGTTGGGGGGGGATAAGGTATGCGGTTGGGGAGATCCAATGGAGGAACGTGTGGTTGTGGTAAGTCTGTCTGTAGTCGTTGCCAAATGTGTCTGCGGCCATACCTAGGGATAGATATGGGGACGGTAGGGCTCTGCAGGAAGCCCGGTAGTGATGATGAAGGATGTCTCAGTAGTTTTGAGAGAGGGGGTGCAGGACCGGAGGGCCGCTAATTGGTTCTTCTTCCCCTTCTGGGAATGCCCGGTAGGTAGGCTCGTGGGCAGTGGCACAAGCCACATCATTCTCAGTTAGGGACGTATGGGCTAAGACCCATACAATGCGCGTCTGGGGCACTTGTCGTCGTTGATGGAGGATAGTCGCTTCATGGCCGGTGATATCCCCCGTTGCAAACCGTGGGGCTGCTGCCTGTGAGTCGTTGAGCAAGGTAACTTCGGAGGTCGGGGTGGGCACCACAGCTAAGGCGATGGCCGCATCTTCAAATGTACGAGTAGAGCCGGTAAAACATGTTGCTGTTGCCAGCGTGCTGCCATTCACCCTGATATACCACAGCCGCATGTGCGTGTCCGGTAGCTCGCGGCGTCTGTGAAGCATGCTTCGGGGTCTCTAGAATATCTCGCTGTAAGAAGCCTTGCGCGGTGTCGCCTGAACATGGGAAGCGCTTTTTTTTTCTTTTTGAAGTCGCTCTCCGAACACATGCTCGCGGGCTCCTTGCCTCCTCGGCCCTTTCCCTCGCACTTCCTGGCGTAGCATTTTGTCTCTCTGAACTTGGCCGAGTGCAGTTTTCTGTTAACGTTCGCCACCCCCACATCTTAAGCTTAAACCGGTCATATCGAACAAGCAGCGTGAAAGAGACGGGACATAAGAAGTATAAGCGATGACACAGCGTTGAACGGATGAACGATGACATCCGTGCTGTGTCGCCGTTCATCCTTCTCATGTCCCGTCTCTTTCGCGCTGCTTGTTCGATATGATCCCTATGAACCAACTAGCCCAATGTGCCATCTTTTTGCTTGAACAGCTCCGCTGTTAGAAAATAAATTTAACACATGTATAAGTAGTTATCACGAGCGAAATGCTACGCTTGGTTTTGGAAAGGTTATGAGAATTAGGCTACTGCAAGACTATTCCGTTTGTCGCTTGCGGTAAAGCGTACACACAGATGGCCAAGCCGGCTCGCCATCCATTGCGAGCCCGAGCGGCCACGCGCCGGCGAAGCAGCTATACAAACGTCGCCTACTCAAGTGATACTGCAGCGACGAGTCTACGCTACGAGTAGCACAGCTGTGACACTTGGGCGCAGTTTATCACGTGGCATAGTGAGTCTCCTCAAGGTCACTTCAACGCTGTGAATGACCTTGAAAGATAGCGCAGTAGAGGTTTCGCTCTAAAAAAGGTAACGCTTTAGGATTGACGCCGCGGTTTCTTTCTGAAGAATGGATCTGCTGAGCATTTCTGTGGGGCAGAAGGGAAACACTGAGTGCGATCGAAGAACACGATTCTTCACTATCAGTAACCCAAACCAAATCGAAACTGGGGTTCCGTAAACCTCCACCTATTGAACCTTAATCGGAGCCAACTCTTCCTGACCACTCGCGGCGGGACCATACTTTTGCCGTAGTGTGCTCATTGATAGTGTTTTATGCCGACATGTGCTGTCTATGTCCAATATAGTCGTCCATAAAATAACTTTTGTAGGAGATGGGAGCAAATTTAGCTGCATGTCTGCGTACCTACATCTTCAAGGCGCCCACCAAGCTGGTCGACATTTCTTTATCATGAGCACAGCGATAAATAGGACAATCACTGTGACTCGAAGACGGCAAAGCGCTTCGAGCATTAGCGTCCAACACCTGCTGTCCCAATTGCTTCCATACCAATCCCTTTAGCCGAGGAATTAACCCGAATGTTTAATAGCAACAAATAGTAATTAGTGACCATGCTAGAATCCGATTAGCCATAATTCATCAAACAATAAGCCACTTACGGGATGAGGCTTCAGGGCTCGAACTTGGCCGATAGCATCTTCCTCTTCGTTCATGGGCGTACGCACACTCGCGCACCTGCAAGCCTAGTTCATATATGCGGGTGCGCCGTAGAACGGAGGAAGGTTAATAATACTACTACTACTACTAATAATAATAATAATAATAATAATAATAATAATAATAATAAAAACCAATCAATCAATCAATCAATCTTATTAAAGTGCCCAGGAACAGCCGAAGCCTTCGTGCTGGCGCACTGAGAAGTGAAAATAAAGAAAAGGGCCGCATTGAAATACATCAGCGGCTGACACATAAACAGCCAAAAAAAGGTGGGTGAGTGAAAAACAACAAACTGGAATACCACAGAGAATAAAATTAAAAATTGTATCCAAACTACATTATACGACTAACCGAGACAGTAAATTATGGTACATTGCCAAAACACACCGTACAATGACCATAGCAATCGGATGAAGCATCAATTACACAAAAAGGAATGAAAAAAAGTACAGGAAATATTTGTAACTATTCACATAAAGTGATAAGTTATAAAAAACATTTGTTACTGTGCCCTGCCCGGGCCGCTTAAACATATGTATGAAGAATTGACTACAGAAGTGTATCATAGTACATAGAACGATTATGCCCACAGCACCAACAACATATACGAAGAAATGAGAACAAACTAAGTGTAAATAACACACACATGAGGAAAATCACTGAAGAACACGAGTACTGTCGAAATGAAGTTAGCGCGCCACGGCTAACAGCCAGGCCAAAAAACTCCCAAGGGGACGGCAAAAAATATCAAGTTTCCCGGAGTGAAGGTTATATAGGCGTTGCAGTCTATCAAGAGGAGAGCATCTGCTAAGTTCTGCAGGTGTGTGGAAAGGGTGGTTAAGCCTTGTTGCTTTTTTCGGAACACGAAAACCGATTGCTGCAATCAGTTCCGGGCATGAAATTGTACCATGAAGCAGTTTGTATAAGAAAACAAGATCCGAGCGGGTTCGTCGGTACCTTAAAGAGACAGTAATCGGGAGAGGCTCAGAGGGAAACCGATGCATAAATATTCATAAAAATTTGGTCTGTACACGCTCTACACGTTGACAATTAGATATGCAGGTTGTTTTCCAGATGACAGAGGCATATTCAAGTTGCGGAATACAAAATGCAATAAAAAGATTTAGGAACGAATGAGGAGACTGGAAGTCTCTTGAAAACTTGCATACACCACCAAGAGTGCGGAGCGCCCGCCGAGTCAGTTGAGTGACATGAGGCGAGAAAGTTAAGGCGCTGTCAAAGAGCAGTCCGAGGTCTTTGATCTCGTCGACTCTAGACAGAAAACCGTTATCAATACTGTAGCGAAAGAAAATGGGGTTCGTCTTTCGGGTATATAGACATGACCTTTGTTTTCGCCGGAATAATATTTAGTCTGTTATTCGAGCACCAGTTAGCAAAGGAGAATATGTCTTGCTGCAGGGCATCACAGTCTTCGATGTATTTTATACGTCTGAATATTTTGATTTCGTCATCATAAAGAAGAAAAGAAGACTTTTTAATTGCGACTGACACATCATTCACAAAAATGGAGAACAAGAGAGGGCCCAATACGGAGCCTTGGGGCACGCCGCTTGTTGATCTATACATAGAGGAAGTCTGCCCATTAACTCTAACGAAACTGAACCGATTGCTTAGATAGCTACCCAGCAAAGCCATGAGTGGCGTATCAATGCCCGACTGCAAAAGCTTATCAAGTAACAACGCGTGGCAGACAACATCAAATGCTTTGCTCAGGTTACAGTAGACAACGTCCAACTGGCCTCGCTCAGAAAGTGCAGCGGAGGCCTGCTCCATGAAGCAGGCGAGATCAGTTGTTGTCGACCTCCCTGACATAAAACCAAGCTGTTTACTTGTCAGAAATTGCTGTACAGAACTTGACAATACCTTGTGCAGCGGTGCCTCAAAAAGCTTGGAGGCAGCACAAAGTAGACAAACTGCTCTATAGTTTTTTGCATCACAATTGGGCCTGATTTGAAAATGGGGCACACTCGAGAAATTTCCCACTTACGAGGAAATGTGTTTGTGTTTAGACAGTGATTGAATATTGCAGTTGAAACAGGAACAAAAATGCTGCTGTATGTTTTTAAAATAGCGGGAGGTATTCTGTCAGGGCCACACGACAGCGACGGTTTCATGCGCCTTAGACTCTGAAGCACCAACTGCTCGTCCAATTGTAATAAGCTAGAACCCTGTACATTATTCAACATGATGTTTATTTCACTCTCATCGCGCTGGCCATATGTAGTACTAAATTGCTGCGCAAAGTGGTTGGCAACATCACGAACGTCTTCCCCAGAGGAATCAACAAGACGGATTTGCTCATGTGAGTTATTGTGACGGGATAATATTAATAATAATAATCAATCAATCAATCAATCATGTTTATGTACGTGCCCAGGAACAGCCAAAGGCCTGAGTGCTGGCGCACGGATAGTTACATAAAAACAAAATACAAGAAACATATTGCAAGAAACAAACAAGCGACAAGGCACACACAAATTGAAGTAATGAAATTTACATAAATAAAGCACAGGCGGAGCCTGGGTACAGGTAAAAAAGAAAAAAAGAAGATGCCTTTGTGACTCCACTTGTTGTGAAGACCACACAACAAGCAGAGCAACAAAGTGTGACAGTAATACAACAAAAACAAAGACATGAGTGCACAAACAAATGATAAGACGAACAAATCACAGTAAGCAGTTTCAAATATAGGCCCCTATCAATTGGTTAAACAGAACCGCAGAGAAACCAAATTCTAGCAAGAAAAACAAAGAAGAACGACACAGATATCCTAGATGTTTAGCATACTGTATTCAACAGCGCAGTACGGTAAACTGTAAAGGAACTTTGAAAGATGTCAAGGCGTTCAGAGAAGCGGTTGTAACAATTCTGTATTCTGCGCACAGGAGAATGATTGGAGTTGCGCGCAGCGGTCAAGAAAGGGCGATGCGACCTGGTGGGCCTTTGTGGAACACTAATGGTCTGCGCAAGAAAGGTCACCATGAACAATTTTGTGAAGAAAGGTAAGATCTGCACGCATACGTCTGCAGTTCAAGGAAGGGATGGAAGGAACTATGGGTAAGTCAGAATCAGGATGAAAACTGCGATTGTGATGACAGTGCTTAAGTATGGATAAAAACTTGTTCTGCACACGTTCCATTAATTCAATACTAGATTTGGAGATGCCGTTCCAGGCAACAAAAACATATTCTAATTGAGGGATACATATTGCATTGTATAGCATTAGAAATGGATCTGGAGAAGAGAATTCCTTTGTAATGCGACAGACATTTCCAAGACTTAGGAGCGGTCGCCGGGTGATGAGCCTAATATGAGAAGAAAAAGAGAGGGTACTGTCGAAAAGACCCCCGAGGTCCCTAATCTCCTATACCCTTTGCAAAGGAGCTCCCTCTATACTCTAGGAAAACAGTAGACGATGGGTTTTCCGGCTGTACGTGACAACCTTTGTCTTAGCCGGGTTTAAAATTAGACAGTTTTTCCGACACATCCCCTTGCAAGGCAAAGCAGTCCTGAAAACCGCTAATGTGCCAAAATAGTTTGACATCATCAGCATAGAGAAGATTTTGTTAACACTGTTGACACATCATTGATAAGGATAGAAAACAATAGCGGACCCAGCACAGAACCCTGAGGTACACCACTTGTTGCAGTGTAAACACTAGACCTTTTGAAGTTTACGTCTACGTAAAAGGACCGGTCAAGGAGATAGTTGGACAACAAGGCAACAAGGCTTGCGTCTACACCGGACGTAGTAAGCTTGTTAATTAATAATTGATGGTTCACCACATCAAACGCCTTACTGAGGTCAAAATAAATGACGTCCAACTGGCCGTTTTCGCAAACTGCAGCCGAAGCCTGTGTCAAAGCTTGCAAGATTTGTAACTGTCGATCGACCCGAGAAAAAGCCGCGCTGATTTGGTATCAGAACGTTCTTCACGCAGGCAGCAACAACGTTGTGCAGAGCTGACTCAAAGAGTTTTGAGGCAACACAAAGGAGTGAGGAAGAAGACGAAGAAGAGGACAGCTGTCCCGTTCTCATGAGCAGTATCACTTAAAAGTGTTACCACCGTGCGCTAGAAGTCATCTGGATCGCGCCAATATCCTACTTTAGGCCGTAAGTCAAATTTTCGTCATTTTACCGTCATCTGAAGCTTCGAGGCGGTAGTGCACCGCTACGCCTAACACCGCCGGCGGGGCTCAGCGTCGCCTATAGATGTGACGTCACCGGTTGCGGTAGCTCCAGAGGCTGCGCCGTTCGTCGTGCCAAGCCAAATACCATCTGATACCATTGCCTTGCGACGTATATGACATGGACCAGCAGCCCTCGGAAGCATTTTCCTGCACTAAAGAAGACGACGAAAACAATACTGCACCATGGATAGAAGTCACCCGACGTGCTCAATGCAAGAAGCAGAATTCCACCACTCCAGATGCAGTACAGCCCCACTCAAGCCGACGATAAAACCGACCAGGAACCCCAGCCTACTTTCAAGGAAGCCAAGGCCACCTCCACTTCCAGAGAACGACTACAAGATTGTGATTCGCCCACGCAATGGCCTAGCACTGAGTAAAGTCAGCCCTTACACGCTTGGCAGCTGCATTCTGCACGAAGCAAAGCTCACGTGGCGAGAAGCGGATCTCAAGATCAGAACTAATGAGCCTCAAAACATACTGTTCGTTAGCACCCCGTACATCGCGGCGGTGTAAGCACTCAGCAAAATTCAACAGCTGAAGATTGAAGACACTATTTTTCCAGTAAACACCTACGGAATCTCACCCGAGAATTCCTGTAAGGGAGTCATTCACAACATCTCTCTTGACGCCACACCAGAGCATATAATGGCGGTTCTCTCTGCCCCTGGTTGTGAGCCTCTCACATGCAGAAGAATTGGCGCGACGGGCACAATGCTGATCACATTTGCTGCAAAGAAAGTCCCCTTTTTCGTGTACATTGGAGGAGTTGAGACCAGATGCTACCTATACAAGCGGACCCACGCTTTCTGCCACTTGTGTCACTCAACAGGTCACAGAGCCCATGTTTCCTCCAAGCCGAACGCTGTCACGGACGACCACTGCCTGCCTGCTGAGACAAAAGGACGTTCCGCACCACTGGCAGCCCAAGTGGGCACTCTGCGCCGGGGAACACGTCACGTCTAGCAAGGAGTGGCCGAAACGCTTTCTTCCACCAGTCAGTCGGAGGAAAAAGCAACGCGAGGTCACCAAGGGTCGCCGTACAAGCGGGGAGTCAAGATCCCGCTCCATATCCAGAGGGCCCTCCAGGGAGAAAAGCAAGACCCGATCCAGGTCCAGGTCTCGAGGGAGAACACCTTCCGCCAAGCGAAGATCTGCTGAAGACGCCACGGCAGTGCAGGTGAGCTGGGTTCAGATGCTCTCTTCACGTGCTCAGACCCCTCCTCCTCCCCCTAATCCCCCCAACCGTGACGAGCTGGCGGAGCTAAAGCGACTAAACGCTCAGCTTCTTGTCGAGATTAAACAACAACGGGAGGAAAATCGACAACTCCATTATGAGCTCCTTGCACTCAAGGCAGAAATCAGGCAAGGGATAAACCCTACACCAGAAAAACGCAGAAAACCTGACCCCACCACACGAGAGCCCACACAAATACTCCCAGTTCAACTTCCCAACCACCCCGTACGACAGAATTCCCGCTGGCGCAAGAGAAATCCCAAATCGCCGAAACCGTAAAGGAAATGATGGTCATGTTAAAACAAATCACGCAACGGTTAGATAAATTACAAGGAAAGGGACAGGCAGTCACTGCTCGTCACTCTCGCCGAGAGCTCAAGCCTTACAGCAGGCCATCAGCCCTGACAGACGACGCCGCCACCTCTCAAGATGGCCCTTTCCAAGAATAGGCGCACTTCTCAGAAGGAATCAAAGCTTACCATATGGCACTGGAACTGTAGGGGCTACAAGAACAAGTCAAGCTCACTAGCTCAGTACATTGACACCATTGAAGATTCACACGATATCATTACACTTCAGGAAACAAACTCCCCTGCGAAACTTTCGGGCTTTGTCACCTATGAAGATGAACCCACGAGCTCTCTCTCCACGGCTCACCGCCATAATCACAGCCATACAGCACCCACTCCAGCAATCCGAGAAGATAGGAATACTTACTGAAATCGTACCGAGTAAGGTTAAAGTGGCAGAGAGCTTATACGTATAAAACATTTATTGTCGCCCCATAGGCCAAGAAAGTAACCTTTCTCATGTAATCAAACAAACAAAGCGCATTGCATCCTCTAACACACTGGTTATCATGGGAGATTTTAACGCTGCACACCCCTTATGGGGCTTCAGCTACACTAACCAAACAGGGACCACCTTGCACTACCTCCTCCAAGAAGAAAACTTGATTCTGCTATCTGACCCGCATGCTCCCACGCGTTTGGGCAGTAGTGTCTCCAAAGACACGCCCCCGGATCTCACGATTACCACAGGGAACGTCAAGGATATGTGCTCTTACAGGGGGGAAACCCTGGGAAGTGACCACTTCGTCCTTGCCACCACAATACATGGAAATATATACGCTGCCCGGCTAGGTGCAGCCAAGTTAACGGAGTGGCCGAAATTTCGCAAACAGAGGGAGCAAGCCAGACTTGACGGTGCAGCCACCCAGCCCCTCACTCTAAAGGAATGGTCCACCCAAATTCGCGAAGACATGAATCGCGTTAAAAACAATATGCAGCTAACCACGATGGCCCCCTGTGTAGATCCACACCTTCTCCACTTATGGGAAGCAAGAAGAAGCCTAATGAAACGGTGAAAACGCCAGCGCCTCTATCGTCGCCTGAAAAAAAGGATAGCTCTGCTGACGGAGGAAGCAGCCCGCTATGCGGCTCACTTATGCAAAGAAAGTTGGTTGTCCCTTTGTGATTGTCTACAGGGAACACTAACCACATCAAAAACCTGGAGACTGCTCCGATATCTAATCGACCCTTCCAAACGCAAAACAGAATCGAATTACATCATGCGAGAGGTGATTCACACCCACCCAGAAAATTCCGCTCACCTCATGAAGTCTCTCCACGATAAATACCTCCCCCTCTATCCAAAGACACCACTACCTCCACATACAGGTCAGCCCAATGTTAAGCTGGATGAGGACATTTACATACACGAAATCAAAGCAGCCCTTCAGACCATCAGGTGCAACACGGCTCCAGAAGGGGATGACATAACTAAGAAGCTGCTGGCTAACTTAGCTAGCGAGTCTATTATTGAGCTCACGGGCCATCTCAACACGGTGTGGAGGTCACGTCGAGTCCCGGAAAAATGGAAGATGGCAGAAGTACGCCTTATTCCAAAGCCTGGAAGACCACCGAGCACAGAAAATCTACGCCCCATCTCCCTAACCTCGTGTTTGGGGAAGCTATTGGAACACATCATCCACAAAAGGCTACAGAACTATCTCGAACTGCACAACATGTTTCCTCATACCATGTGTGGATACCGCAGTCACCTCTGTACCCAGGACATACTTCAACTCAAGAAAGAGGTCATGCGTAAAGCTTCCCGGGACCACCCAAAAGCCATACTAGCCCTAGATTTAAAAGCGGTATTCGATAATGTCAGCCACACAGCCACACTCAAACAGCTAAACGGCCTAAACTGCGGGCAACGTACCTACACCTACGTTCGAGACGCCGAAAAGCTATTCTCAAGGTGGGTGACCTGAAATCAAATCCCGTTTCCCTCGGCAACAAGGGCACACCCCAGGGTGCCGTTCTGTCCCCCTTGCTATTTAAAATAGCCCTGATTGGTCTTCCTCCGCTCCTGGCTGCCGTACCAGGCATACGCCATGGATTATATGCGGACGATATTACCGTATGGACCATTCATGGATCAGTAGGGTACATGGAGAACACTCTACAGCAGGAGGTTGACATAGTCATTCAATATGCACGACAGTGTGGCCTAGAATGCTCGCCGCAGAAATCGGAGCTGCTGATCGTCTCAGGAAAGAAGAAACTCTCTCCTGGGTCGCCAACCATCTCCCTGCACATGGACGGCCATGTAATTGTTCAGACTCCACAGGTCAGAATTTTAGGCATGCTTTTCCAAGCGGATCGCTCGAACACCCAACTGCTCAATAGACTTAAGAACACCACAGAGCAATTATCGCACATGATCCGCAGGATTAGTACCAAGACGAGGGGTATGCGAGAGGAGGATGTACTCAGGCTGGTTCAAGCCTTCGTCGTGTCTAGGGTCACTTACTCCCTCCCCTACGCCATACTCTCCAAGACCGAAAAGGACAAGGTGTAAGCCCTGATACGCTAGACGTACAAACTAGCCTTAGCACTACCTGTTAGCACCTCAACGCAGAAACTTTTGCCGGTGGGAGTCCACAATACCTTAGATAAATTATTGGAAGCCCAGAATTTGAGCCAACTCTTACGCTTGAGCTCTACCCCTGCCGGTAGAGCCATTCTGTCTCAACTACACCTGCGCTCTCCTCTGCAACACCCGCAGGCGGATGCGACTCAGCTTCCCGATGAGGTTCGCAAGTTCATTAATGTGGCCCCACTACCACGCAACATGCATCCGACACATCACGAGGCTTGTAGAGAAGCCAGAGCGAAAGCTATTCTTAATCAATGTGGCCGAAACTCTGCCACAGTCTATACAGACGCCGCTTCATATCCCGGGCGAAGAGCTATGACCGCGGTGGTTTCTACTATCGAAAACCTCGTTACATGCGCATCAATCCCCACTATCCACTCTCTGCAGGCGGAGGAAGCGGCCATCTCCCTAGCGATTGCACAAACTTCGGCAGAAATAATAATCACAGACAGCCAACAAGGCTGTAGAACCTTCTCCAGCGGTTGCATATCTCTACCTGCCCGGAAAATTCTACTCGAGCATCCTCCTCGACATCCCGTACGGATTATTTGGGCTCCAGCCCACTCCGCCGTGTCTGGCAACGAAGCTGACCATCAGCGTGCCCGAGAGTTGACCCACCGGGCAAGCCAGGAGTTCGGCGAGCAGTGGCAGGTCTCCCCTCTTTTGTCGTTCCACGAAGTCACTCAGCATTACTGCATCGAACGAATGCTATATCCTCCTGCGCACAGAAGCCTTACCAAAGAACAAGAGCGCCACCTCCGAGGCATTCAGACAAACACATTTCCCCACCCCACTAGAGCCAACATTCTGGCCCCCACCCTGTACTCCTGACAATGCCGCTTCTGCGAGGCTCCGGGCACCCTCTACCATATCATATGGGGCTGTGATAAGAATCCCCCCCTACCCCCCTGCCTTTCCCCTTCCCTGAGCACTTGGAGAGAGCACTGTCCAGCTCGGACCCTGACGACCAGCTTTGGCTGGTGCAGCGAGCCCAAAAGCCGGACGGACTCAAGGGGTCCTGAAATGAGGACTCTTCCCCAGGGCTCAGAGCTTCAGATACACGTTTATTTCCCCTCCTCCACTAAGGAGTGAGATTGGGCGATAGTTAGTAACGGCTGACTTATCACCAGACTTAAATATTGGAAAAATTCGAGCGATCTTCCATGCACCAGTAAATTTGCCGAAAAGTAAACAGTTATTATAAATGGAAGTTAAGACAGGCACAAAAATGTTGCCGTAAGCCTTCATTTAGGGATGCTGGAATTCCATCTGCACCACAGGAAAATGACGGTTTCATCCGTTTAAGGCTATCATCGACAAGTTTTTCATCGAACAGAAGTGTATTAAAATTAGACATATTATTAAACGATAGGCGTTCGTCGTGACCATCTGGCAGTTAAAAGACAGAATGAAAGTACTGAGCAAAGCTGTTGACAACATCCTCAACCTGTTCCCCATTGGAATTAAGCAGGCTAATGGGTTCTTTAGACGCCTTAGAACGGCCGCGTACATACCTCCAGCAGTCAGCCGGTTTCTGAGACGCAGAAGCCTCTAACGACTCTATAGAGCTGGTGGTCACGCCGGTAGAGGCCTTTACAAAGTGAGCGATACCGACTTAACTCCGCTTTCCACTTGTCAAGCCCAGAACGCTTGGCCTTTTTGTGGGCGCTGTCCTTACGTTTAAGCGAACTTCGAAATTCTTTAGAGAACCAGTGGGGAAATTTGGAATGAACAGGCTTATAACAAGGGATGTACTTTTCCATGCCACTCCTGACAATTTCGGTAAAACGTCGAACCTGTTCTTCAACATCATTGACATCAAAAACACTAGACCATTCAGCAGATGAATAAAAGTGATACAGCCCAGCATAATCTCCACGCTTGAAAGCATATCGCGGGAATAATAATAATCAATCAATCAATCAATCAACCTTTATTTTTGGTGCCCAGGAACAACCCTAGGGTCTTGGTACTGGTACACCATATACAAGCATTCATAAAAACAAACTAAAATCAAGACAACACAACACAGAAAACCATATATATGAAAGAAACAATAAGGTAAACATAGTTACAGAGATCCCAGAATGCAAAACAGCAAAAAAAAGGAAGCCTAATGTTAGAAGCCATGACACCCAGCCAGCAAAAAGGTTGAAGGCACGTGAAAAATTGAAAATACACAAGCAAATACTCAATGAACATGACGGAGATAGATTATACACATAAAACAAAGGTTTTGTAACAAAATGTTAGGAAGTTTCAAAATGGAAAAACGAAGTTCAGCATTACAAGCACTGACACTTAAACCGACAGAAATTCAAGCAACACAAAATCAGGAAAAGTGAAAAACAAACAAGCAAGATGATGATTTGCATAAAATAAATATGGAACAGAAATACGGCACATAAATGACATAAAGGCACTTAAGCTACAACAGTTTTCAATTCATTAGAGAACAAAGACAAAGAGCTCTGGAAAATATCAAGACGATCGGAATATTCATTATATGCACATTGTATTCTGCAGATGAACGAGCGTCGTCTACTTAAAGCATCTGTTCTGAAAGTTCGAAATCTTCGGAAAAGTTTGTTCGGCAAGTTGACATTGATAAGTGCAACCAAGTCATCACACAAAATATCACCATGAAGAAGTTTATAAAGAAAGATAATGTCAGCTCTCATTCGTCGACACCAAAGGGAAGGAATACTTTTGAGACAAGATATGCTGCCGTTTGCGTCTTCTTGTACATGACGGACACGGTGCCTAAAGATAGAAAGGAACTTATTTTGAACCCTTTCGATGCGGTCACTATTGGACTTGCAAGTTCCATTCCAGACGACAGACCCGTATTCAAGAAGAGGTAAGCAGAGAGCCGAATACAACTTTACGAAAGGAAGCGGACCTTTAAACTCTCTAGAATACCTGCAAACAGCACCCAGACAACGAAGAGACCGACGGGTAATTTGTGCAATGTGGGAAGAGAAAGTCAGAGGAGAATCAAAAAGTACTCCCAAGTCCCGAATTTCGGTCACCCTCGGCAGTGTAGTGCCTGCAATTTCATAAGGGTATTGCAGCTGTTGAGTTTTTCTACTATAGGAGACAACTTTAGTTTTTGAAGGGTTCAAAATAAGGTCGCTTTTGGTGCACCAACGATGGAATGACACAATATCAACCTGAAGAGAATTACAGTCCTGAACACTACGCACTTCTCTAAAGATTTTTATATCATCAGCGTACAACAAAAAAGAAGAATTTTGAATGGCAGAAGCAACATCGTTAATGAAAATGGAAAAAAGAAGGGGACCCAGAACAGAGCCTTGGGGTACACCACTGGTTGCTTTGTACCTAAAGGATGTTTGACCGTTAACACTTACATAGCAATATCGCTCCTTGAGATAACAACGTATAAGACCCACCAAAGAAGCGTGTACATCTAACAGAGTGAGCTTTGCAAGCAATAACGAGTGGTTGACAACATCAAAGGCTTTGCTCATGTCACAGTAGACCACATCCAGTTGGCTTCTACCAACGATTGCTGGGACAGCCTGCTCCATGAAGCATTCAAGGTTCGTGGAAGTTGAACGACCACGCATAAATCCATGTTGATTAGGAATGAGGACATGTTTAAATGAGAAAGACAAGACCGTATGAAGAGATAACTCGAAAATTTTAGAGGCAGAACAAAGCAGCGAGACAGGCCTATAGTTTATAGCATCAGTTTTTAGGCCTGACTTGAAAACAGGGAATACGCGAGAGATTTTCCATGAGCGAGGAAACGTTCCCGACCGGAGACAGTTATTAAATATTGAAGTGAACACAGGAACGAATATATTTCCATATGTTTTTAGGATTGCAGCAGGAATACCATCTGGCCCACAAGAAAGCGAGGGCTTGAGCCGCGTGATGCTGGTCCGAATGATGTTCTCGTCCAGTTGTAAACAACCGGAGTTCTCGCCCTGGTGACAAGGGGCGCTGCTGTTGTCACTACCACCGCTAATCCCAAAAAAAGAAGAAAATTGACGAGCAAAGCAGTCGGCCACCTTGACAACCTCATCGCCGTTGGAGTCTAGAAGACGAATAGAATCTTTAGTTGTACTAAATCTAGAATGAATGTATTTCCAGAAGGCTCCCGGTTGGTGAGTTGCTTTAGTTTCTACCGACGCCAGGTACGAAGTATGATCACGTTTGTGCAATATTTTACATAGGGCACGTAGGCGCCGGAATTCCTGAGCAAACTGGTTGGCACCAGAGCGCTTCATCTTTCTGTGCGCACGTTCCTTGAGTTTCAGGGCATCCCGCAATTCAGCAGAAAACCAGTTTGGAAACTTGAACCTCCTCGGTAAATATTGCGGGATGTATTCCTTCATACCCGAAAGCACAATCTCTGTGAAACGGTCGACTTGTTCATTGACATCAGTGTGGTCAATGACGGTCGACCAAGGGGCAGCGGAAAAATAGCCATACAGCCCAGCATAATCTCCCCTGGCGAAAGCGTAATGAGGTTGCGTGTTGTTGGAATTTACGGAACGGTGGAGCAATGAAGGGAGGCAACAGGAAATAGAAAGAGGAGGATGAAATCTGTCCGGTATTACTAAAGAACAATCAGAGTGCAACACACTAACGCCATCAAAGTTCGAAAAGCACAGGTCCAGAATATTTCCACTGCAATTTTTTATGCGATTACACTGTGCCATAGAAGTGAAAGCCAAAAAATCTAGCAACCTATTACCCTTCTGTTCAATGTGGTGGTTGTAGTGGGAACAAGTTAGCTGGCTCCACTCCACGCCAGGAGCATTAAAATCTCCAAGCAGGAGGACTTTGCGGTTGCCATGAGTGATAAGCACCTGTTCAATGGAGGAGATTAACTTATTGAACGCCTCAGGAGCTACATCAGGAGGAATGTAAAAAACACCAACTAGACGTTTTTCAGTTTTAGAGAAATGAATTTCGACCCATAAAGACTCATCTGCGTTATCAATATCGCTACGTAGCACACACGGGAGAGATTTGTCAACGGCAAGAAGGACCGTTGATAAGGATAATAATAATAATAATAATAATAAAAATAATAATAATAATAATAATAATAATAACAATAATAATAATAATAATAATAATAATCAGCCTGCTCAGGTCCACCGCAGGAGGAAGTTCTCTCCAAAGGACGTCCAACCGCCACTATCCTGCGCCATTCGAATATACAGTTCACCTCCGAAGTTCCGTATTTCATCCCTCCATCGTGTTATTGGCCTTTCCATTCTTCTAGACCTATCACTTGGTATTTACTCTTGCGGGTTCGTCTCACTACAGGGCCAGCCCAAGTTTATTTCGTTTTCTTTATTTAAACTATCATATCGTCAACTAGTTTGTTCTCTGATCCAGGTAGCTCGTTTTTGTCCCTGAGTGTTACTCCTAACATTATTCGCTCAAGTTTCCTTTCTAGTTATTTAGTAAGACGCGAAGTTTCAGCTCCACATGTCATAACCGGCAGTATGGACTGGTTGTAATTTTCTTTTGAGTGACAGAGGTAGCTTACTTTTCATTATTTGGGAGTGCTTTCCGAGTGCTCCCCAGCCAATACCTTTCCTGCGCCGGACTTCTTTCTGGTGGTTGGGGCCAGCACTAACCATCTCTCCGAGGTAGTTATATTCTGCTACTTCTTGTAGCGTTTCGTATGTTTTCCCAGTCTAGGTTTCTAAATGTGCCCTCCAGACATGCTGTGAATAGTTTTGGGGAGATGATATCGCCCTGTCTTACTCCGTTTCGGATCTGAAATTTATCGCTGTGCGTGTGGAGGGTTTCCTGCCCGTGCATCCTTTATGATGTCTTCTAGAAGTGGTACCTCGCTATCCTCTCTTTCATGGCCTTTAAGTGCTTCTAAAATGGCTGCTGTGAGTATTCAATCAAACGCTTTCCCGTAATTTATAAATGCGATAGAAAGTTGTTTAGTATACTCCGCGGAATTTTTTACCACTTGGTTGACGACATGTATGTGATCCATGGTTGAGTGCCCTTTCCTAAACCCAGCCTGCTCTCATGGTTGATGATTATCCAGGCCGTCGCCTATGCGGCTAACTGTACGTTGGGTAAACAGCTTGCAAATAACTGACAGTAGGCTAATGGGTCTGTAATTCTTGAGCTCTTTGGCATCTCCCTTCTGATGGATCAGAATAATGTTGGCGTTTTTCCAGGCAAGTGGCACTTTTTGAGTCTTCAAACATTCCCAAAAAATGCGGCAATCTTTTACAGTACAACATGTACTCTTTCCTTCAAAATATCTATGGTTATGCCGCCGTCACCGGCAGAGTGTCCTTTTTTCATGCCTTTCAGAGCCTTTCCACCTTCCTCATCAGTTAGTAGTAGGACATCTCAATTTGAGCTTGTATTCTCAGTAGTTTCTCCTTATCTAATGTCACTGGAATACACCCTGGGGTAGAACTGTTCTGCTACCTTGATTATCTCGTTCAAGTTGCGCGCAATGTTTCCCTGCCAATCTCTGAGTGCGTACATCCTGTCGTTGCCGATGGCTAGCTTTTTCTTAGTTGCTTTCAAGCTTCCCCCTGTTTGCAGCTTTTCCTCAATCACTGCCATGTGAAGTGCGAGAACGTCTTTTGTTTTGTTTCTGTTAATCAATTTTGGCAGCTCGGCCAATTCAATCCCATGCACCGTACTTTATACTTTCAATAGTAATGCTATATAAATATTAACCACTCGTGGTTATTTACGTGGCCAAGGACAGCCGATTGGACGCAGTGTTGTACGGAACGGCGTTACAAGGAACGGCGTTCCTGGAACTAGTTCCTTTTTGGAGGAACGGAGGAATGCCACCGTTCCATTGAGGGTCGGTGGAACTGTAACGGTAACTCGTTACGTTTTTGAAGGAACGGCAGGAACGGCGTTCCTGCCGTTACATCGCTAGGATTTGGCTGTTTTTGATGCCGAGGCTCGAGTACAAAAATCCACAAAGCTCTACTGCGTTTATCTTCCTATAAGATGGTCAATTTGCCCGCCCTTCAGCCGTACGTGCTTCCTCGAAGGTCAAAGGCAGAAGAATAACCACGCAGCAGGCCGCAGCTTGTGTTTGCTTTCATGCTGGTTGCTTGCGCGGCGTTCGACGGGTGAATAGCGTAGCCGCGAGAATGCTTTTCACCCTTCATCGTTTGTCTGGGGAGGCCACAATGCGCGTCTGGCCGATAGAATTGTTCCCTGCCGGGGAAAGAATAGAGAGTTTTAGCAGTCCGTCCGTTCTGTCGTATGCGTTGTTACTGGGTTGACCGGGACCCGGCTGGCACTTGGGCATTCGTCGCGGTAGGGGGATTAGTTCCGCGGGCCTGCCTTCGCCATGTCCGTGCCTCCGCACCCTTCCTACTCGCCCTTCCGCGCGCTCAGGAGCAGACCGGCCCCGGTCGACCCGGCAACAACGTAGCCAACGAAACGGACGGACTGCTAAACGGGATCCAGACATTTCGGTGTCGAACATTTCGGTCCAGCACGTTTCGGTGTGGACATTTCTGTGCACGGACATTTTGGTGCACGACGTCTTGGCCCAGACATTATGAGTGCGGTGATCTCCCAGGCATTCTTTGAACATTTTAGCTTTAATATTGTAATTTCGTGACTTGATGTGATTTTACGTTCGAGACTTGTGCTTGCGCCGCCGTTCGCGGAAACGAACGCTAAACCCTGGCAGAGCATTGCCACGTGAAACCCAATTTCTGTAGCAGATGGTAAAAATTAACGTTGTTAATTTGGATCCGTTCAACCATTTTTTTTGTTATTTTAACATTCATGTGGACAACCCTAATACTTTAAGTGTTACCAGAGCGCTTTCCTTTCACTTCACCCAACGGTGCAAGACGCTGCTGCTTTTAATCTATTCCTCCGCTCCCCCCCCCCCCCCAGGAAAACTTCCGCGAAAAAAGAACAGAAAAACGAGGTCGATTAGGCGCGTGTGCATTTCGTTTTAATTAATCTCTTAATCAATCTCGCCTTCGTTGCATTCGGTGTCAGTTCTACTTAAAACTAACAAACTAACCATCGCACTTACGGTGGAGGGGAAAGCTGAGCAGCCCGCCGGCAATCATCCGCCTAAGTAGAGAGAGAGAGGTGTCACTTGTGCTTCACCATTGCGTCGACTGGACTTCGAAAACTTGAAGGCGACTGTTGCCGCTCTCGTCACACTAGCCTATTCATTTTTCTTTTGCTCCTTATAATGGGAGGAAGCGATGTATACCCGTTGTGCCATGATATGCGCGACTTAATGAGTTAATTCCCAAGGGGGCGACTGAAGGCGCAGAAAGAGCGATTCCTGGAGTGGGGGCACCATCGGTATGACCGCGACGCGCGGAAGGGCGTAGCCAGCAAACGATAGTGGCCATTGTGTTCTCAGCGGCTTTTTGGGTGTCTTTTTGTGTCACATTAAAGAGGTTTCGTGCTCCCATGGTGAATGTAAAGCTTTTTCTCTGTTTTAAACGCGAAGTGTGCTATGTAATTGTTCTGAATGTATCACCCAATTACTGCAAAAGCCTCCACTAAGAGGCTAGCAGTATGTTCTAAAGAAAAAATAAAAAATCAGTGCGGTGACGCTTCGGAGACCGTGAACTCCACCACGCCAGTAGGATTTTCAGGGGAAACCGAAAATAATATGGCTGAAAAAGAAATCTGGTCGAGATTCGAGCATAGAGGCGTGAGGTGGGAGGTGGGGGGGAGGGCACTAGAACAAAGAATTAAAATGTGGTAAATGGAGGCTTGTAAACATTAAACGAAGGTTGGTTGTCCCGAACACAATGGCTGGATTTTGTATGCACAACCGGTACGCGCTTAATCAGCATTTAGGACATTAGAACCTGCGGCTGTTTTCCAAAAGGCCTGTTTTTCCTCCCCGACAATATCATAGACCAGTGTTCGCGAATTATTTTAGCAAGGCAGCCCAGCCTACGTAATACTCTTCATGAGGTTTTCTTCATTCTGATGGGCTAGCTAATGTTTGTTACTTTTTGGATATTCAGAGTGTGCATGTAATTTATGTTTTTTGTGGGTGTGATTTAAAAAAATACAAAAGAGGCGGTAGACCATCGCAAACGTGGGTAATTGTCTTAGCTAAAAAGGAGCGAATATAAATTAGCAACCTCCCATAAATGAAAAAAAAACGTGTGCAAAAGAATTCAATCGGCTGCATAACAGGTGTCCCCGGGGAGAGGAATTAAACAAAAATATATAAATGTAGAATTTCTAAAAATACCTGGCAAAGATCGAACATGGCATCAATCAAAAAAATAAATTCACTGCTCCAGATTGTTGTCCATAACCCACGTTAAGCGGAAATAAAAATATAACGGCTGTCGCAGACAGGCAAGCACCGGATAATTTGGTCGCCAAAATTTGGACACCGAAATTTCCCCACCGAAATATCCTGCACCGAAATGTCCTCGAGCCATCTGGAGTTTGTCCGGTGCTCCCTTAAAAAATTCGCCCAGGAGCGTTTCTTTTGATTATCTTTGTCTCTAGATAATCTGCTGCCGGTGGTGTTGATATTCTTATAATATACGTAGTTCGATGTGGGATTTAAATGTCTCACTTAATTTCGACCCGGGATTATCCGACACTATATTTTAATTTAAAAACCTAATTGTAACGTTAATGTAACGACACGTTCCAATTTTCGAAGTGGAACTGGAACGCGTTCCTTTCGCAATAAAGGAACTTGTAACGGGAACTCGTTTCAAAACTGCAAGGAACGAGGAACGAGCTTTCGTTCCTATTTTGGAGGAACGTGTACAACACTGATTGGACGTTATCCCCGTTCAAAAAGTACTGAATGGTAATACATTATTTTTATTTGTATTGTATTTGTATTCATTGATATGTCTATGAAAACGTGTTAACTAAAACTCAGTCAGAATTCGTGCACCTATTGCGTCTGCCAATCAGATAGGGAGGAGCAAGGCAAGAATACTATGAACTGTGCATTGATTCGTGCTCGAACGCTAGATATGATCATGCGCAAGGATAATCAAACTCATAATCAAACTCAGGCTCATATCCAGAGCTTTCATTTCTTGAGACTGGGCCTATCAAATGTAAATAATTTTCATATGTTGGTTCTAATCGCTGGGCCTGAATTCGTGGTTGGAATTAGATACTCTGCAGAACTCTTAGTTCAATTCCTGAACTACCGCGACATAATAGTAGCACAGCCGTTATTGAGACAAATATAATCACAAAAGGTACCAGTTTAGTATATGGGACCAAATAATAAAAGTAGGTTACCACCTTCAGGGAGGCCAGAAACCGTTGCGCATTACTCGTTCCGCGAAGTGGAATCACCGGCATATATACCGCTCATACTGCCGACAATTTCTTGAAGCACCTAAGAAGAGTAAAGAGCTGGTTGTTTGCAACCTTGGCATTATAAACTACAAGGAGATAGTTAGGGAAAAGTGGCTGAAAATATATTCAATTTTGTTCACCCAGACGCACCCTTTACCAAGCATAAAGTTTGTGTCAATTAGCACTACTTGGTAGTATATATTTTTGGGTCCGTGATGCTGCCAGGATAACATGTCATCGGTGAACTTGTATTCAAAATATTACTTACTTTGGTTTGAGCACAATAGCGCAAGCTTGAACTACTTCGCATGTCATGCTCAAAGAACCACGCGTAATGAAGCACAGGAGTCATACGCTCAAAGAGCTTGCTATTGCATGTCAAGGAAATCTTAGCGCCATAACAAGGCGTCACTGCCGCTGACAGACAACGATTCCCTCAATCTCAATCCAAGCTGTCCAAATCAGAAGAAACGACTCTTCGTCGCATCCAAACGAATACCTTCGTCCATCCATTTCGCGTACGCCACATGTTTCCCACTCAATTTCTCACCCAACGAACTTTTTCCTATAAGCCTGGCACATGTACTGCTCCACACTTCTTTAGTGTGCGCATAACCCCGACCTCCCACCCTTTTCTTGCCCCTCCCCCTCCATGAGCTGTGGGAGAACCTGATTACCAGCGACCACCTATTGGCGGTGAGCGCGAACACGGGCGGTGCTGCGGAGCGCGCCTCCGTGACGTCGGCTTAGGGATTCTCGCATTTGTCGTCTGCTTCACTCACGCTCGCTCTCCCTGCTGTTTCTTTGCGCTTGGTCAACGTATGATGCTTTTATTGGCGTGTGGGTAACCTTTAAATGCAGAGCATTTCTTTAACTCACGATGTCACCCGTTCTTGGCGTCCGTAGTTGTCCGCATCGCTCGCCTCGACATGCCCGGCTCAGACGTTTCGCTATCGGCGCGATCAACATTCCATAGCGCGCCCAGGCACGTTTCAAGGACACTCTCTCCCCTCTCTGGGACTCAACGTGCGCCGAGGCTGCCAATTTTACTGCTGACGAGCGCTCTCTCGTCAGCAGTTGCCACAAGTGCAACAACATTAACGTAATGCAAACTACTTAACGTCGTGCGCCCCCGGAAATGCTCTGCATTTGATCGTGCCCCTCGCGAGGGGGATGTTTCACTGCGTCGCCATGCGAACACGCTTTAGTTTCAGTTCCGTATCTCCCCGCCGCGGCCGTGGAGAGAAGGCGGCCGGCCGCGACTCTCGCCACCGCGGCGCTGCGGTTGCGAGTTGCGCTAGGAAAGCGAGCGTCGTCTGCTAGCGGGGAGCGGTACGCGTTCCGCTCGGCATCTCCGGTCTTCGCCACTTCTGGGTGCGCAGTGCAAAAGAAATAATTCAAAGTTTCATGAAACGCTTGCCGGAACTAACAACAAAGGTGCAGTGAGAGTTCCCAGTTCACAGGTAAGTGGAGGACCAATAGCAAAGACAATTTCCGACTGGGAGTAATTACACTCGGCCTTTGTAAGCGTCCGGGACCGGAATCCGATGGGGTAGTCAACACCATTGACACGGTGCGACAAAACATCCCCACTGCCTACAGGGGACGCGTCATACTCGAGCCGCAGTGGCTTGTCAGGGTCGAAGTGAGCAAGGAACTTAGAAGTCGCAATTGCCTCCTTAACTTTTTTTAAAATAACAATAAGCTTAAACATTGCCGGCGTCGCCCCATTCCTTGTGAAGCCGGTCCTGTGCGGAGCGCGAGGAGTCGGAGCTAGGCGTCAGCTTCTCAATTAAGCAATATTTCGAACAAAGGGAACAGTCAGCTGCTAATAACCGACAACAGCGAAAATGGCAGACCAAAACAAATTCTAGGCCTTCAGGGCTGCTGGTTTTGGCAGATGGCATTACGGTTCCCGGTAATCTTAGGTAAGGTAAAACAGTTTTTGCAACCTTGCCGAACGCTCGAACGTGTTGTGTGACGTCCCTTTACGTTGTCAAGGCATGAAAGTTTGCCGACATGCACTATGGGCTGCAAAAACTGCAGGTTGAGTTCCAATTAACGGACTGTGTATATAGCGCGTTCTGATTTTATACCAGGCATCTAACCAGTATGGAGGTTTGTTGAGCAAAACGAGCTACGTCTACGTTAAATATACAGTCACACTATGTTTGTTCAGGCCTGGAGGGATATTTCGGTACATTTTCCACAACCATATCTTTCCGATATTGGGATATGCGTTATAGGAAAACTGCACTCAAGAGGAGGAGGAGCGGGGGAGGAGGAGAAAACTTTATTTAACAATCCAATCGAGCTGGTTAGTGGGCCAGGTCCGCAGTCCAGGACAAGAGAGTAAAAGTAATTTTCTTCAATTCATAGAACGCCATCCCGAGTATAATAGGATTTGTTGTTTGGGCCTTGAAGGGTTGGGAAGCAATAAAGGGCTACTTGAAATTATTCTTCGGTTTCGATTTGTAATATATGCAGGAATATTATTTATTGCGTTAGTTAACAAGTCCCTTCAACACCGTAATGATGTCATCATTGTTCGGGTTTAGAGTCAGTTCGTTATGATAACAATATAATTACGATAGAAATTCGGAGCACAAAAGCCGCCTTCGACTACTGTGGACAACGTTGTTTAAGGCGGGTTCGCGGTGGCGTAGCACAAACCTTCTAATTGTATTTGCATGGGAATAAACAAAGCACGCTGCGGATATGTACCTTCTTGCACGCGGCCGTAATGAAAGCCAATTTATGAAGAAAGGAATGTATGCCATACAACATGAAGGAAGTATCCACACCATCTTTGTGAGCCTCCCAAACACCCCAAAACCTCCTAATAAGACTTTTGTCACGGCGCAGAAAAATTATTGCGTTGGGCAGAAAAAAACAGCAAGAAACATTAATCTGATACAAGACAACAACAACAACGAAATAAATACCGTAGACTCTCGATAAACGGAACTTCAAGGGACCGAAAAAATTAGTTCCGTTTAACAGGAGTTCCGTTTACCGAGATCGATGTATAAAAGCGCAAATTTATGTGCGTACACACTATCAATACCATTTCATGGAACTCGAAGCATCAGAAGGTGAATGCAGCTGATAGTTTTTCAGAAAGCATGAAAACTAAAAGAGGTTTAGGCACAGCACTCACAAAGTTAATTTGGCAACAATGAGTCCCTGAGCATCAAATACATCAAATATGTTTGTTTGAGTCTTTGCAACGGCATCTTCACGGAGGCTAGAGGCCTCAACTTCGCGAAAGCTTACGAGCCACCGAATGTAGAAGACGGCAACGCGGTAATGAAGCACGAATAGCACCACGATGGCACGAAGGAGGCAAGAAGAGCACAGCCCCGTAATCTCGGTGTCTTGAATCGATACCATACGACTGGAACAAGAACTGCGATGTTGCATTCGCGGCGCTAACACGGCTGACCTCTAACAAGACGAGGCTTACGAGGAGGGAGGGAAAAAAAACAATCACGTACGAAAGAGCGGAACCGTAAAAAGCTGATTCTCATGCCAATTGGTTTCACAAGAAGTTCCTTTTCTGGTTCCGTTTAAACGGTGACGTGGAAACTTTAGTTCCGATAACCGAGAGTTTTTTCACGTTATCTGAATACAAAAGGAACCAACTTACTGCACTGTAAACGCAAACTAGCCGGAAATGGAGTTTTAATCAAGTAATGTGCCCTGAAAAGTACCTATAGCAAAAAATGTACTCCCTAGGCATGATCTAAAGAAGTGGACGAACCTCCATGGTAGTACCGTTGCCCATCCAGGTAGCAAAAGGGAGGATTTAGAACTACTTAACACCATTTGTGAGATGGCGTTCCGTTCCTTATATACTACCACGTCCACAATAAACGCCCTATCTGAGGTAATCATCTCAAGCGGGCGGTCGCCATGTTAGTTATTCTGTTGTCTCCGTGCACCAGCACTTCAACCGTGGCCTAATGCTAATCAGAACGAGTGAGCAGGACGCGACGGTTGCACGCAGCTACAAAACCAATACCGTACGTATACCCGTATAGATGCTTCCACCAGCGCGATCACAGGCAGAGAGTGCGGCCGCGTTGTCTCAATCTGTTTATTTTGGCGATAGGTGTTGTCAAACTCTGCTGCTAACGAAGAGGCAGTTCTCGCCGTTGCAAACAATTGCAATGTTCATCTGCTTCGCTTGCTTGCGCATACATAGACGATTTAAATTCTCGTGCCAGCGCGCCAACGCACCCGACTGCAGCGACTCAACTTGCCCTGGCGGCACGACTGGCTGCCCGGATGTAAACAACCTCTGTGTATCAACGCAGCGCGGCAGCGCGGCCGGTGACTCGGCGCGGCCGGAGCTTCAAGCCTCGCCTTGGGCCGTCGTTTTTTCGTATTTGTGAAGGACTAGTAGTGCCATTTGGTGGAAAGATTTTCATGTGCTCCTGTCACACGAGGAACAGCCGCAAACAGCATTTGGATACGGCGACAGGTGTGGACAGCTCGCTGGTAAGTGGTCTTTCATCAGTCGATGCGTTTGTCAAACGTTTGGATAAGGTTAACAGCGAAGTACCCGGGTACCCGTGCCGCTCACAGCTCGTACACGCACGGGCAAAGAAAAAAGCGCACACTCGTATTATTTTACTTGTTTGTGGGTTTTGGGGTATGCGTTCGCATACTTTTGTAGGCCGGTTTGTAACAGGGCATTCGAGATAAAATCGTTTGTCGCGCGCGGCGTCGTTTCAAAGCAACGTGACGGTTACTTCGTGCTGGCGAAAATCAGCGCAGTCAGACGGAAGCGGGAAGGAAGGTAGAGAGATCGGGAAAGAGGGCGCTAATATATAAAAGAAAGCGTAATGCAAGACGAGAAATATAACACAACCCGCCTGCATTTCTCCGAACTTCAGGACAGAGCCGCACACGGGTACGTTGTCACAAGCTCGAGCGTACGATGTCTAAAAGTACCGTATATTTTTTTTTTCATTTTTCAACGTGACCTGAGCCACTTATCTTCTCATTACCGCGCATGCAGACCTGATTGTGTCCCTGTGTTTGAGCGCACAGCCATCCTTTTGCGACATAAGAACCAGCAAACGCGAGAAATTGTAGAAGCCAGCCACATCAGAAAAGCTGGTTCCGAATGTATCAGTCATCCCCTATCGCCCTGCTTAATCGAGAAGTCGCATATTTAGACGCACATTGAGCGCTATTTCGGTGCTTCTTCTGGGAATGCGTGTTGGGGGTGGGAGGGGGGTCTTCATCCATGTATGATGCGGTTATCTTAGCTGATTTTTCGCCTTTCGTACGCCTCAAAGTTCGTTTTGGGGTTTTGTTGTTACGGTTTTTTAGTATTTTCGGCTGAGTGCGCCGAGAACTGTGACGCATTGGGGGCGCGGCAATTGGGCGCTTGGGCATATAAAGCTTTGAATTGTGCAATAATAAACTAGTTGCGAGTGTGCGCTTGTGCCGTCTTCATGTGTTCTTGTCCTCGTTAATTTGCGCGCAGTTTATTTTTCGCAATGCATAATTACCAACTCGCCCAACTCGCAACCCTTTTACAGATCCTATACTCCGTAAAAATGAGTTGCCTGTCCTTTTAGGTACGGCAAAATCTCGCGCAGCGCATCATTCTGCCAGGGGGCCATATCCTAATGTCAATGCACACACTATGAAAGCAGCTTGCACTTAATGCGTCACATTGTCTGCTGATAAGCATTTTAGATTCGCCCCTCTCATCATCATTCACTTCGTGGAGATAGCGGGATTTTCTTTCATAGCTTGTTGTCACTGCAGTAATTAATAGCAGAATCAGTCCTACAAATCACAGAAACGGTTCGTTTCACGTTGAAAATAATCACAGTAACACACTTTGCACCACACGGAGGAACAATCGGTTGCAGTGATGAGGCATAAGGGTAACTTGTTGTTAAAGGGTCATTGAATACAACCAGCAAGTTGATTTCAAACGGAAGTCGGACCTCCGCATAGCCATTTCAGCATTGATTTAGTGCCAAGATGCCTTAAGTGCTGAGAAATCGCTGTTCAACTGCTCATCATACGTGACGCAATCACGACTGCAGTCGCTGTTTGCATCAGGATAAACCGGCAGCAAGTGAAGCAGCGGTGATTAATAGCAGTATACAAGCAACTGAATACAACATTACCACGTACCAAGCAGTTTGGTCAGTTCCGGTCAAATCGATCATGCTTCCCCAAACTCCCCTGTCATTTGCCGTTCGAGACCACTAAGCAAAATGTTTCTCCATTGGACCTGTGATCAGTATTTACGCTTCACTGAAGAAAAACATTGGCCTTTTGAGGCCCCGCAAGTTTTGGCGTCGAACGATTTTCTCATGCGTAGCTCGCATGCTCCCTTGGAAAGCGGTACTGCCACCCCAAGTATGGACGAGTAGCACCATCCAGCGGCAGCCAAGAAAGAAGTTGTGCGCGTCAGGCCACTTAAGCCCTTCCGGTGAAAACGTGTTTTTGCTAGTTTCAACCTTATTTAAAAAAAAAATGCCAGGTGTAAGAGGGGTATAATAGTGTTCTCCGTGAGCTAATCTATCAACCTAGAGAGACTTGCATTTTAACTTCACTATCATTTAAAGTTGTGCTCGAGTATATTGTGCGGAAGTAATATCTTTTTTATTGCTGCAAAAGCCACCATGGTTAATGCACTGGCACTTGGTTTTATGAAGCCTTTGCATTCCTAATTTAAGTACTGAATCTTCGCAGGGAACCTGGCATAACAATTTTATTACTGTACCGAATTATTAAGTTCATTTAACCATAGTGTCTGTTTTGAATTTTACATGTGGGGCATTTTTTTTTTCTTTTTTGCTTTTTCAGGTAGATGTTCCTTTGACTCCCTGCCTGCATTCCGCGAACGGGGAAATTAGCCTCCGCATCGATGGCCAGAGTGTCTTGACTGCATCATCTTTACTGGGAGGACGGTGTAGTCTGTTTGCATCGTTCTGGGTTTTCAACATTCAATATCCCAAGAAGGCACACAGAGCTCTAATGTTTGTGGAATATGTCTTTTTCGACCTTGCGAGCACCAAACCACGTGTGAAGGATTTAGAACTAATTAACCTTTATCGCATCAATATCCCTCACCAATATTTTATTTGTTTTCAATCCTGTAATCATTGGATAGTAGTTTAAAGAATTTCGTATTATGTTTCTGACGTTTTCTTTTTTTTTTACTGAACAGGGGATATTTGATGGGCCCTTCTGTATGCTGATAATACAGCTATGTTTTAGTGAAGCAATAATACTAACCAACTAATATAACTTGAAACAATTATCTAACTAATGTTGGCAACTGGTGCCAAATGAATCAACTAAAAATTATCGGAAAAACACGAATTACATGGCTGCTTCTTCTCACTCTGAAGAAGCTGTCGCGATACCACCCATTCTGTTCTATATCCTTGCAATTAACCCCTCAGACTGGGTCACTTTTCTTGGCGCATTTGTGTCTTTATCAAAACGCACTGGTATTTTCCGCAGCATATTTCTCGTTCTTTATATTACTCATTTATCCATAGCCATCTCATTGCTGTCTGTCTCCTACATCATTTATCTCTTGTGCCTTTACCATCTACAAAATGCTCGTTACCTTTCAATATCAAATCGTTACACAGCTCTCGCTCATTTCACCACCAATTGAAAACATTTTTTGTTGTTTTAAACCACTGCAACCATTTTTTTCACTTTGTGTACTGAGTACTGATGCGTACTGATAAGTACTCACGCGTTCTCAATCCTCTAGTATTATATAATGATGTCACTTACCATGCCGTTGTGTTTGTGCCTATATGTTTTTCGCGTATTTCCAGTTCTTGTAGTAATATTGTTTCTACAGTTTGTTCAACTAGCACACAGATCGCTCATTTCACCACCAACTGAAAATGTTTTGTTGTTGTAAACCACTGCAACCATTTTTTTCACTTTGTGTACTGAGTGCTGATGCGTTCTAATAAGTTCTGATAAGTACTGACGCGTTCTCGATCCGCTATTATTATATAATGATTTCACTTACCATGTGGTTGTGTTTGCGCCTATCTTTGTTTTTCGCGTATTTCCAGTTCTTGTAGTAATATTGTTTCTACAGTTTGTTCAACTAGCACACAGATCGCTCATTTCACCACCAACTGAAAATGTTTTGTTGTTGTAAACCACTGCAACCATTTTTTTCACTTTGTGTACTGAGTGCTGATGCGTTCTGATAAGTTCTGATAAGTACTGACGCGTTCTCGATCCGCTATTATTATATAATGATTTCACTTACCATGTGGTTGTGTTTGCGCCTATCTTTGTTTTTCGCGTATTTCCAGTTCTTGTAGTAATATTAATTCTACGGTTTGTTCAACTAGCATTCTATTGCTGTCTTCCATTCCTAACTGGCGTGTTTTTAGCAATTTACCATTTTTGCTTTCTTATAGGAGGTCGCCCTAAGTTTTTATTTCGGAGCCTCCTTGTGTACACCATGTACCATGTAAACTTGTATGCGAAAGTTCCTTTGAAATAAACCTGAAACCGAGCAAAACCGTGTGAAATCAGTACTCCCGCAGGGAACTAGAAACTCTCCCTTGTGGCCTTGAAAAAACTCCTTTCGGAAGGCCTACAAAACCGCCCCAACTTTGCAAAACTCCATTCAAAAGAAATATATGCTTCCCTTGAACCTCCTAAAAACTCCCCTCGCGAGGCCTACAAAACGTAAAACTCCATGCCAAAGAAGTAAATGCTTCCCTTGAACCTCCTCAAAACGCCCCTAAAATAACATAAGTACTTCCCAAGGGAGCCATAATAGGCTCCTATTCAACCGCCTAAAAAGTCCATAAACATCACTTAAAAACGCCTTGAGGAAGCAAAGAATACTCCATTTTGATCTCCTTAAATTCTCCCTAACGTGCAAAGGGCCCGCGCAGCCAGCCGCAGCCAGGGGATCCCGGACTAGGGATCCCCTCCACCGGGCGGGTGCCCTAACAACTGCACCTGTTGTTTTAATAAAGATTTGTTTCATTCATTCATTCATTCTTAACACTCCCTAACTACCTCCTTTCTATCACCTAAAAACACCCTGTTTTGAGGAGGTAAACAAAACCTCCCTGTTCCATGTAGTAAAAAAACTCCTACAAGGAGGATCACTAGAGGACAGGCGAAAAAGAACCTCTAGGGAGTATATGGGTGGAAAAAAATTTTAGAGTGTGGCTACTGTTTCTTTAAGCGGCAATTCCGATTAAGCGATTTCCGTTTATCGAGATTCTACTGTAGACGAAAACCGCATTATTTATTGCTGTACGATGTGCGTGTAGGGGCTGCTGCTTGGTACGTAGCATTACACTGTTGAGTCTTCATACGAGCATCTAAAAAATACTGCAGGGAAGCCTACCCATTTTGAATACTTATCGAGAAGCTCTGATCGCTGGTCCTCGCGAATAAGCTAGAAAGGACGAGTTACACACGGTCTTCTGACAGATGCTCTGAAGAAAGTTGCTTTCTATGTCCTCGCATGTTGCAAACTTGTGGGGGATACAGCTTCAAATTATTCAGATGCGTCAGAAGCTGGCAAAATAACCGAGTCACTAGAAATACGCTTTTTAACGCACTTCAGCAGCAAAGCGGGCGATTTCTAGCACAGCCACTGCTCCCCTCACAAGCGGAGTGTAGCAGACGACAGCGGCGCGAGTCCCTAAGAGAGCCAGGGGGCGCCACTCAAACATCTCACCGCCAACAGACGTTCAGCAATATACTGGCATCTTGGGCATCGGTCGCCCAGTCATCACTTGTATTCCAGGAATAGGGGAATTATGGATCATTAAAGTGTCGTACTACTACTACTGCCGCTACTAGGTGAATCTTCTATTTATCATTTCACTTACTCAACTTTGTAGAGATGGCGTCAGAGGTGTAGCAATTAAGTAACAGCGTCCTTGTTTTTATTTTTAACAGTTTTTCTGAAGCCTAAGCGCTTCGGAAGGATGCGCGAAAAAGATTTGACACATGCGCATAGCGCCCAGCAAAGAAATATTGGCAGCCACATTTTATCTGAACTATTACATTGTACATCAAAATTGTGTTCCTTTTCAAGCTGCAAGAAATGCACCGTCTTTCGCACTTACTTGGCTCGGCTTGCGAGTCGCGATCATCTGCCCGAACTACAGTGTGGAAGCGCCGGGTGGAAGGTCGCAGTTCTCGGGACGCCGCGCTGGTTGGAAGGCAGTGGCGCACCGCAGTACAATGCTACGCCACCATAGGAGCATCATGTTCACAGCTATAATGCCAGGATGTCTCGAAGCCCAATGATGACTGTTTGCTTCGCCCGCGTTCCTGAGCATCCATATATCCCCGAAGGCCATGCCTGCCGCTATCGATCGCGAGAACGCGTTTTTTTTTTTTTTTACGGCTTCCGTACGTTATCCAGAAAAGGCGCGTGGATTTTTTCTCTTCAGGAAGCGAAGAAGGGTGCATGTAAACAAGAGCCTTAATCTTGGCCTATTTCAGGGGGTCTAGGGGGGGGGGGGGGGTGCGGCGGCCGCCCTACCGGACTCCCTTCAAATCCGCCACTGGGTGCCACCTTCTTGGTCGTTACGAATTCACAAATTATCTTTTGTTTTGTACTACAACTTTGTTTTTTATTGATGCAATGTTCGTAAATAAATGTTTGGGGAAATCCTGCTTCTGTCTGCGGTGATTGCCAGGGAAGAAGCAGGTTGGGATGTGGAACAAGAAGAAAGAAAGAATGGGAAGGCGTGTTAGGTAAAAGTAGTCTTGTGGTCTTGCTTCTCGCAGACAGAAGGGAAGGGTGGAAAGGGGTGTTAGGTAAAAGTATTCCTGCAGTCTTACTTGTCGAAGACACCAGAGAAAGGAAATGAGGGCCGAGGGTAGCTTCGTTGAACCTTCAGGATCAGCCCAGTGCTACTGCGTTTTGCTTTGGCGTGTCGAGGCCACTGAGCGTGGCTGTAGGTGCGGTGGTCGTGAAAGGCAGGGCAAGTTCACCCCATCCCGCCTCGCGTACGTCACCCGTATATTGATCTAACCACATACGACAAAGGGATTCTGCACCGGCTCATTCGCAGAGCCCTTACACAGGCCCTCGGACTCCCCATGTGTACCTCAACAGCCAGGCTTCTTCAAATGGGCCTTCACAACGCTATCGAGGAACTTACTGAAGGACATCTCTCAAGCCACCGCATCAGCCTTGCGCAAACTCAAACAGGACGCTTCACCCTCCGAAACATCAACTGGACTTCTGCCGACCCCGTTCACCTCGCCCCTCTCTCAGACAAGTGGCGGAAGCATACTTCAGTGAGACCGCTCCCTCAAAAAATGAATCCGGGCATTTGTCCCGAGCGGAGGGCTGCAAGCAGCCAAGCCCACAAACGCATGTACAGTTATCGTTCCTATGTATACTACAGCGATGCAACTGGCAACACTGCGAACGGGAGCATGGTTTCAGTGGCTACATCTTCGACCATTTTTATTGCATGTGCATTCATTCGGACAACATCCCCTCTGGACGCCGAAGAACTGGCCATTGCCTCAGCCCTCACCCAGTCCTCCAGGAAAGTCATACAGATTCAAGACCACCCTGCCGAAGTTTCCTGTAGCAGAGGGGGCGCAAACAACGCTACGTGTTCTTCAACGCTAACATCCTACTCACCGAGTTGTCATCGTGTGGGCACCTGCACATTCCTGTGTAGCGGGCAAAAACTTCGCCCATGAACAGGCCCGCGAACTCACCCACCGAGGCTCGGAAATCACTGCAGCCCCCACACCACTTCTCACTTATCAAGACATTCCTAAATTTTACCGGGACACCAGACGAAAATTCCCTTGCCCTCTCCCCGCCCTCATCAAAAATCAGAAAATCACACGCCGACAATTGTTAACAGAAAGCGTTCGTACACACACTCCGAATGCATCTATAAATAGCATAGCTCTTTATAGGTTGTTAGTTTCGCCATCGAGTGCTTCCACAAAAAAATTAGACCCATCTCCCCGAACTGAACCATGAGTAGGATGCAGATCGTCATGGGGGTTCCGTTTGCGTTTCCGTGATGTTGGTCAGCCAAATTTGGTGGAAATGTAGTGAACCCCGTAATGCTCATATATCCTACTCATGGTTCCCTTCGGGGAGATGGGTGTAATTTTCCTTATTGCATGCGTATATACGCGAGCGAGACGAGATTGAAGTGGTATCTAAAGGTCTGTTAGTGTTTGCGCTGACGCTCTCACTTAAAGGGACACTGAAATGAATTAGTCAAGCTCCCGTTTTTGCTTGCACTGAGTAGACTGGCTCAAATTAGCACACTTTTCATCGTTTATGCGGTTGACAAATCGGTAATTATTTTGCAAAGCGCGAAAGAACAAAAACTACCATGCGCGGTTTGCGGCGGCCGCACCAACTAAAGCTGTGACGTTGGGAGGAGCGGGCACCGTGATTGGACGATGCCCAAGGTGAGCAACCAAACAAGATTCGGTTTCGGTTCTGTAAAACACAACCGGTGGCGTTGTTGGATGGGCATTCTCAATAACTCAGTAATCATCGTACCGCGCTTCTGCCATGTTGTCAGCTGTAAAAATGCATAAAGATAAGCCTCCCAGGACGGCTTGGAATCGTAGCATTCACTAGCCGAGGCCTACGCATTGCATGGACGCCCTCCGCGTACCCGCAGACGCCCAAATGTCATGCGTTTTTCCCCCATATTTGGAGCTTGCCTCACTCATGCCTGTACCGTAAAAAACGTGTTCGCACCAGGCCAAGGGTGTGTTGATTCTGGCCTGTGCCCAGTGCCCGCAAGCAGTCGGTGCTTATGGCAACAGCACGCCAACGAGAACTCGCTAGCGCGCCAGTGCCAGCCTGCGCGCGTTCTGTGAACTAGTTCGTGGAGCCATGAACGTTGCGGCCCAAAAAAAGGTGAACTCAATGTAGAAAACATCGGCAGAAAACGAAAAAGTGAACTTACAAAAAAAAAAAGCACGTACCCGTGGGGACTCGAACTCGTGACTTGCAAAACAGTTGCGGCACCATACCTAACGCCCCAGACCACTCGGCCAACGTTGCGGCCCAAAAAAAGGTGAACTCAATGTAGAAAACATCGGCAGAAAACGAAAAAGTTAACTTACAAAAAAAAAAAGCACGTACCCGTGGGGACTCGAACTCGTGACTTGCAAAACAGTTGCGGCACCATACCTAACGCCCCAGACCACTCGGCCACGGGACGGGCTCCGCCGACCGTGGTAATATAAGGTATATATTGTACAACAAGTTTACACTTTTATTTAGTTTCGGCATTTCAAGCAGCTTAGGTGACTATTTGTTGTATTGCGCTCGTGCAGTAAGCGTCCCCCGAGTTTCCACAATAGCTCACGTCTAGCAATTGCATTTCGTAGACGGAAAAGCGTTCTCAGATGCGTAGTCGTGCTGCTGACCGCTGTGCTTGTTCGCCCAGCGCAAAAAAGTGCTTCCCGCACCCTATTTTTACGCTTTACAGTAAAAATATCAGTTGATTTTATTTCCTTAGTACCTATATTGACTTCGCTGACTCTTCTCCCGCCTTCAAGAGGCCTTATATTTTCCTACTGGCGTACCAGTCAGCGAAGCGTCGCATGTGCGCTTGTGCAGCGCTTGTGTGAAGCGACCTTTACTTGGAGCTAGATACAGTGTACAAACTAACCAAGTAAAGAAAGGCCCATTCTTCCATTCACAAACGTGTCCTGGCTTCGTTTCAACTGAGCGAACGAATTGCGACGACCCGTCGGCGGCCGGCGGACGAAACGCTGGGCCGACTGACTCTGTCTGAAGGCCGGGGAGCCGTGCAGTAGCGCAGCCAATTGCGAGCTCGGCTCCTCTCGACGTCACACGAAAACGCCGCAGAAAATGGGCGAGCGTAAAGAGACGACGACCGCATTTTCTAATTAATTTTTCTACTAAATAAAATCGCGTAAACGCGCCCAGAGTGGTGGTAACATGGCCTGGGGACTCCGGACTACAATTTGCGCAAGTAATCCCGCAATGTTTACATATCACTTCAGTGTCCCTTTAATTGCGTCAGCACACTCACTGACGGGGCTGTTGCTTCCATCCTACTTCATCTGAAGAATCACGGAGTCAAGCGCAAGCCCAACCGGAGTCAAGCGAAGCATGCGGCCAATCCCTAGGCCAATCCCTAGGGGCATCCTGCCAAAATCATCATCAGAAGTGCTGCGGACGGGGCGACAGCGACGTACACGCCCTCCTCTTCGCAGCTTTGTCTTCTTCTCCTTCTTCGTCTTCAGCGGTTCCCCTATGAGAAGATCGCGACGGTGGCCCATGCGCAGGTGCTGTGCGGACGCCGGACCACCGCCGAGGCCGCGGGACATACCCCCGAGCATACGATTCTCTTCCTCGCCATCTTCGTCTTCAGCGGTTCCCCTGAGGGAAGATGACGACGGTGGCGCATGCGCAGGTGGTGTGCGGACGCCGGACCACCGCCGACGCCGCGGGACATACCCCCGAGCATAAGACACTCCGCATCTAAAAAATTACCAGGAAAAAAATTGACGAAGCTTGCACTAAATCACGCCGCGCTTGAAACATAGCGGAGCTGGAGAATTTCTTTCTTTGTAAGCACTGAAGGACACATTACCACGCATTGCATTGCATTGCATTTGAAATTGTTTGTTTAGATTTTACGTCATCGCTTTTCGCCGTGGTAGTAGTATTCATCGTCACATCCGTCTATATTGCCGGCTTCCTCTTGCATGACCGGTGTCCCTGATGGTATCGTCCGCGGGCTTTCCTATTTCTCCCTAAGTGGAACGGGTCAGCACGCGCTAAAGCCGGCGGCAACCGGCTTCGCGAACTGAGCGTTTGTAATGCGAGCTGTCGTGATCCACCCTTGGGGCGAGCATGCACGTGAACTGTTTTCTTGGTACTTTTTCGAGCCCCACGCGCAAGCCTGAACGGCGCCTGGCGTTCCGTGTAAAACGCGTACCCGTGAGGGCAACGGCGGGAGTAACTATGACGCAGGAATTTCTGATGACGACGCACGCATTACGGCCAGAAACACCAGCTCCTCTGTTAATAGTAGCGAGCGCACGTGAGCGGGCGCTTGGTGAGTAGCGCCCGGCGTCGGCCAGGCTTGCGCGTGGGCTTGCGCCACTTGAGGAGCTCGAGAAAAATACCATGAAAAATACCGAGTGCACGTCCCATTCGACAAAAAACATTTCTGTAGTTTTGTCGTATTTTCGCGTGTCGTACTGTTGCATTGTCGTAGTCTTGTCGTGTTGGGATTCTGGTGTTCTGTCGTGATTCGTATTCCTGTCCTGATTTCATGTTCCGTCGTGCCTAATTCGTATCTTGTGGTGATCCTGATGTTCCATCAGTAGTTTCACATCTCTTGATTGTTATTGCCCATTGTGAAGAGTAGCCTAAATGGCAGTTCTGTTGTAACTACAGACGTGTTTGTCATTGAGACAAATTGACTTTGGCATTACGATAGAAATGTGTGTCGTGACAACAGATGGGTTTGTCGTAACAACAGGACTTCTGTAGTCACAACAAAGTTTTCTCTCGTACGACAGGAATTCCTGTTAGGTTTTTGCGGTATACCTGTTGTGATTTTAGACTGGGGTGAGCGTTCTCCTCGTGAGGAGCGCTCGGTATCGCCCAGCTCGACCTTTGAGAACACTCTGCCCAGCTACCGTGGAGGGATCTCTCCCGTGCTCATCTCCCAGTTCACGTGCAGCCGCGCCTGAAGTGGGGCGCACAGGACAATTCGCGCTACACAGGCCGGGTACGCGAAGCCGGTTGCCGCGGGTTCTGGTGTGTGCGCGGCCCACTTTGGGAGCGATGAGAAAGCCTGCGGAAAAAAAAACCATGCGGGCCCGCTGGTCTCGGTGAACTTAAGGCGGCAAGCTGGAAAATCCATGTGAGGTTCAACAGCCGGGTCTCCGACGAAGGGGGTGGGGCTGCCAGTTCTGCTGTTTTTCCAGTTTTGCCGCGCTAGTGCAGGCTTCGCCAATTTTTAAGATCGGAGCTGTTGTTACTATCGGTAGTGTGCTCAGCGTCATCAGAAAACCCCGGGTCATAGTTATTCCCGACGTTTAGCGCGATCGTGAGCAGGCGCCTTACGAAGAGCGCCAGGCGCCGTCCAGGCTTGCACGTGGCGCTCGCAAAAACTACAAAGAAAACAGTTCACGTGTGCCGGCGCTTCAAGGGGAAAGAAAAGACAGCTTGTGTTACTGAGGCCCCGTTCGCGAAGCCGGTTGCCGTCGGTTCTAGCGCGTGCTAATGCGTTCCACTCTGAGAGAAATGTCAAAGCCTGCGGATGAAACGATCCGGGCATCCGGATCCGGACCCGCATCCGGACCCGCCAGTCACGCATGAGAGTCACGCATGAGGAAGACGACAATATACTAGATGGATATGGCGATGACTACTACTACCACAGTGAAAAGCGACGATCGAAAATGTAAATAAACAATTTCAAACCTGATGCAATGCGCGGTGGTGTGCCCTTCAGTGCTTGCATAGAAAGAAATCGTTCAGCTCCGCTTTGGTTCAAGCCTGGCGCGACTTAATGCAAGCTTCGACAATTTTTTTCCCCCACACATAACACTGCTGTATGCAAGTTTAGTCCACAGCTAGGTAACCTCCGAAATATGATTATGGAATGCGCTCACAATCCATCACTACCACCCATTCCTTTCCTAAGTTGTGGGGGACTCGACCAGCGGTAGTCTGAAAGACAAAACTCTTCTGGTGACCCGGGCGAATACGGCTGCGGCAAAACATGGATTCACGGACTACTGTTCCACACGCACTATTGTGCTCACTAAAAGGTTTTTTTTCTCCCCACCTAAACTGGTTGCATCAGCAACTTGCCTACCCACATATTAATACTGGAAGCGCAAGTAGGCGCTGCCGCATAGCTCCTTGGGACCCATCACCGACGACGACGAAACAGCGGATGGCACTGACTCGTGGCTACAGCGATCATGGCCGCTAGTAAATAGATCGTATCGCTCTGCGGCACCATCATGTAAATATATCGGTCACATCGTCCATGCTCCGTCTCATTCGCCTTAAAGTTTTGTTACCTTATGATTCCTGCAAATACGTAAGACATAAAAGTACCTGGCGAAAGGGAACAGCCAAAAAATGGGACCTGCCTCTCAGCACGCACATTATGCCCACCGACTGACTTTACAAAACAGCGGCCGATAGCTCGACCGATAGCGAGGATACACTTCATCTATAGTGCAGCGTGACGGAGTTCGTGGAATGTTTCCACTGAGATACGCCCCACCCTTCCTCAGGAAGCTAACGCAGGAGCACGGTTTACCTTATACGAAGATCCTTTGAGGATGTGCTGAGCCACGGAGGGGGGAGGGAGAGGGACTCCCCCAACCCCTCTCCGTTGTACATAAGCAAGCATGTTGCCGCCATGCATGGTCGGATCTTCATCAACAAGTTTATAACAAACACTGCCTTCACACCAGAAACAGTTCGTAAATGGTATGTACACGCCTCACCTTCCTCCCCGATGTCCTCAGTCAGTCAAGCCCCCCAGCCGACCTCCGCCACTTGGTCTGGACATGTCCAGCCTTCAACCGCCCCGAACCCTCAACCAGACCCAACTCTATTAGACACGTCCTTACTCGCGCAAATAGCGACGTATACTCTAAAGAGTGGGCTAGCACGGCTGGTATGATAGCGCCATCGGTGACTGTCGTGGTGGGACTATTTAGCAATGGACACAATTAGACTTCGGCCTACGACTGTATCTACTAATGGACTTAATCGAGGCATCAATGTGAACAAGTACTTAAGTGATTAGCTTTCATTGCGCTTCTTTCTTCCCTTACCACGCTCGGACCTTTGGTCTTCCTGTCTTAAGAAACGTTTTTCAATCAATCAATCGCCATGGAGGAAAAGAAGAGGAAACGGCATGACGTCACGCAACCAGCGTTAGCAAGCCAGCCTCCGCTGACACCGCTGCCTCACTATTTCCCTTTCCCGAGCCGCCGAAGTCATCCTAGCACGTGACTGACGGTACTGTTTTTGCGGTAGCTTCATGCCGGAGTTTGTTCGGTTGGAGCGGGCACGCTCTCACATGGCGGGGTCACGTTGCACAGTGACGTCAAGGGCTCACTTCGATTTTAATTTTCATGACTAGGTTTCCCGCTTCAACAGTGGCGCCGTCCCCTAACTTTTTTCATCCTCCATGACCACCGTAACCACGAACACTAAGCAGCGCGTGCTGTTCGACTGCATGCTGTAGATGAATCTGAATCGTCTTAGCTTTAATTGAGGGTGATGATGAGGATATGCCTTGAATGACACATGTCCAATCCCGGGATCGCGTAATCTCCAGTGGTTGGAAGAAAAGATTCTTTTTGTCTAAAGGGGATTACGTGAGGATAAGTGGAAGCTTCTGGAAGCGTTTTGTAGTCAAATTAAAGCGGTAAAAATCGATAACCGAATAAAAGGGTTCATAATTGAACCCTGGAAAATCGCGTTCACGTCACGCGCGGTTGGTTCCTTTTTTCCTTTTCTTCTCTAGTATGGGGGCAAAATTATGAAACCGTGTGTACTCGAATTAGGAAATTTGTGCGCCTTTATTCAGCAGGAAAGTAGGGTGGTTAAATATACCTCCATGTTTCTAGACTTTATTGCTATATTTAATTTCTGATAGAGATTATCGACCTGGTAGTGCTGACAAAAAAAATCACCGGCTGTTTGAAAATGCGACGACGAAGAAGAAGAACAAGAAGCAGTGGCGTTCGACGTTGAACGAATACGGCGACTGACTGCAGCATTGTAACGCTCTCCGAATAATCAGGATGTCTTCGGAAGCAGGGCTGCGCGTTGTGCCACGACTGCTGCTCCTGCTAGTGTGCTCCTGCAGCGGCTGCCTGGCGGAAGTCAGTTGGCGGGACTTTGCCGCGACCGAAGACGAGCCGGTGGAAGCCGAGGTGCACATCACGGCGCAGGAAGACGTCAAATACGTGGGCGACGACGTCAACTTCACCTGCACCGTGCGCGCCGACGCCAAACCGAGGGATCTGACCTGGTTCATGTACGAGCAGGACGTCACGAGCGCGCTCTTCACCACCGTGCAGACCGTGGAGACCCCGCCAGAGTCCCGGTCGAAGGCCGACAAGAAGATCACCTACAGCAGCCGGCTGACCATCAAGAAAGCCATGTTCAACTACACCAGCATCGTGCGTTGCAAGGTGCGGATCGGCGAGAACCGGGTCTTCCACCTGAGCACACCCATGACCATCACGAAGCGCGTGGACAACAAGCGGCTCATCGGCGAGCCGTGCAGCCGCACGCAGAGCTGCGACCTGGAGCACAGCTTCTGCAACTACTCTGCCGCCGGCGTCGCCGCCAGCGGGGGGGTGTGCCAGTGCGACGCCGAGCACCCGGTCTACTCGAGCCTCGAGGAGCCGCGCTGCCTGCCCCCGGCCAGACTGGAACAGCGGTGCGAGGACAGCGCGCAGTGCGCCAGCGCGGACAATGGGTCCCAGTGCGAGGAGCACGTGTGCCGGTGTCGCGCCGGCTTCGGCGCCGAGTCCGGTCGCTGCGTGTCCGTGCCGGACGTGTCGTCGTGCCGGACGACCAACGCGTGCCTAGACGGCAACGCGGAGTGCGTGGACGGCCGGTGCGTCTGCAAGGCCGGCTACGTGCTCAAGCCGGGCAGCAGCCAGTGCGAGGAGAGCGGCGAGCAGGAGTTCCAGATGGCCGTCATCGGCGTCTCGGCCGTGGCCGTCCTGCTCGTGCTGAGCGGCATCACGGCCGCCTGCTACGTCATCAACCGGCGCAAGGAGGGCGCCGAGCGATACTGAGCGTCCCGAGAGATTCGCTTTTCTTTGTTCTTGTTTTATTTTGAAAAGCAAGTGACGTTGAATAAATCGTTGTGTTGAATATGCCAACTTCGTGGCAGACCACTTCTCCGTTTTCATAACGTTGACTACAACGGATGAAAACTATTTCATGTCCAGCTGATTAGTTTCCATCTTAATCCTTTCATCATTCAGTATATTTCTGAGACAAAGTGGGTCAGCTTGTCGGTATTGCTGGCGATGATGGCAAATGCCTGATTTCGTCATATAAAATCTGTTTTGTTTTCGCAACCGGAAGTGGGACGCTGTGAGCGAATGCTTACATCGGTTACTCTGTGGGTACTGTTGAGAAAGGACGCTGCCGAACACTGCCGACTTGTTGACCTCACCGACTGATGATATGGCACCGTGCTTTTGATGCATGGTTAATATGTTTATCTGGTGGGAAATTATGTACCACCATCAAGCAGGAAGGACATAGGAATAGAGAAATATTTTAAGGAATCGTGAGCAGGAGGATGTCAGAGCTTCCACCCGTGAGGGACGTTTTTAGTCCAGACGTCTTGGGGACGGCTAGCCGTCCGGGCCCGCTCCACCAGCCGTCGTTGGTCCGGGGGCTAGCAGCTGGTCAGCTGCTCTTCCCACGGCGCATAAGTAAGTAGAAAGTTGAAAGTTGATTGCGACAACATGTACAGGAATGGCTATACAGTTGTCGAGGCGGACGGTCAAAAAGGCTACAGGAAAAAAAAAAAAGCCTGACAAGGTGACGTCCCCCTCCCCCCTCCCGTATTGGCACGACTCTGCGGGAAATGGCACGTACTTTGTGACAATAAAAAATAACAGAAGAATGCACACAATTAAGACATAGAAAATCAGCTTTCAGTGTTCAGAAAGACACAATAAATACAATGAAAATTCCACAAGGAAGAAAAAAAACACACATCAGCTCTCAGATTTCAGGAACAATAACCAGAATTCAAGAATTCACAGCAAGAAAGAACAAAAAACAGTTCGCAGTTTTCATAAACAAACAATAATTACAGTACAAGATTTCATAGAGCGGAAAAAAAATACCTCTAAGTTTCTGAAAGAAACAAAAAGTTAAAATACGTCTTTTACTGTTATTCCAAAAGGTACATGTCTAATTTCTTTTTAAATCCTTGTTCAGATTTAGCATCTTGTACCATGGTTAAAATTGCGGGGTGACTGTTTAAAACGTTGGAAATCTGGTAGCTCAATTTCTGGTGCCCGTAGTTTGTGCCAGTTTTTGGCTTTGTGTATATTACCTGCCTAAACTGGTATTCATGTCTTCGTGAAGTGTATTTTCTGTAAAAGTCATTAGGGTCTGTCCTTATGTGGTGATAAATAGTTAGAGTTTTTTATTTAGAATGTTCATAATTGTCAATACGTGATGTTTCTTAAATAATGGAGAACTGTGACTGATGTAGGGTGCGTTTTCAATTATGCGTAAGACTTTTTTTTTGGAGCCGGTATAGGTTTTCTATGTTTGTTTTTCCTGTTGAACCCCACACTAGAAGGAAGTAGTTAAGGCGAGAATGTACTAGACTGTAGTACAGTTGCCTTTTTAACAAAGCTGGTAGTGAATATTTCATCTTATAAATAGTACCAATGCACCGGGATATATCCGTTCGAAGTTTGTCAATACGTGGAGACCAACTCAAATTTTCATTGAACACGATGCCATGGAATTTGTGTGAACTAACTTGTTCAATACATTCGCCTCTGAAATTGAGGAAAACCTGTTGCCCTAAACGTTTGTTTGAAGCTCGAAAAATCATATATTTTGTTTTTCTTGTGTTTAAATTCAGTTTATTTGTACTAAGCCAATTTGACAAATTTTCAAGCCATAAGTTTGTTTGTCTTTCTAGCAGAGCCATACCTCGTTTGTGTCATCTGCACGTTTGTATCATCTGCATACAATATTATATCCGGAATGAAAGGCAAGTTAACAATGTCATTTATATATAATAAAAATAATAGCGGGCCGAGAATAGATCCTTGTGGAACACCGTACTTAATTTGTCCAAAGCTGGACCTGGCGTGACCAATTTCGGTGTATTGAAGACGATTATGTAAGTAACTCTTGATTAGACTAAGACAGGTTCCCCTGATTCCGTATGTCTCAAGTTTCTGAAAGAAAATATCGTGTTTGATAGAATCGAAAGCCTTTTTAAAATCTAGAAACACTCCAATAGTAAATAATTTTTGTTTAATATTATCAATAATTTTATCTTTTATATTTGGTATTGCCATTTCTGTTGATTTTTGTTTTTGAAAGCCATACTGTTGTTCGGCGATGATACGGTTAGTTTTACAGAAGCTTAAGATTCGAGTATTGATTACCTGTTCTATTACTTTTCCAAAAATGGGTAGAACTGAAATCGGTCGGTAATTGTTCATGTCATTTGGATCCCCACTTTTGAAAATTACGGAAACTTTTGCAATTTTCAAAACATCAGGAAAATCACCAGAATTGAGTATCGGGTTGCAGATATGTGAAAGTGGCTGACATATATATTGCGCGACCGCTTTTATCGGCTGTATTTTAAATTCATCAACCCCACATTCCCGGCTGTTGTTTAGTTTTTGAATTAAGCTAAGAGTGTCTGATTCAGTAACGGGAAACAAAAATATTGAGCCTGCAGTACTGGATGGAATACAATGTTTTTTACTAGGATTAGGTGTGTGTGGGACCGCAGTAGCACCCGATTGTAAAAAAAAATATTGCTAAACTTATCCGCAACCAAACTTCCCGTGCACTGTTCTCCGTCAATAATAATCTCGGAAATAACTCGCCTCTCGCCTTTCGCCATGAGGTTGTTAATATTGTTCCAGATTTTCCTGGGGTCGTTATAAATAGCTGCAAATTTATTTTCAAAGTATGCATTACGCGCGTTTTTAATGCCGGAATTTAATTTGTTAGGCACTTTTTTAAACTGAATAAAAACATCATGATTTCTAGTCTTTATAAACGAAACTTTTTTGAGATTAACGGTAAAAGTAAGGGCTGATTGCCAGTCCCATTCCGCATGGTATAGCATGCCAGCAACAGGACACAAGTTACAGGAGGAGGGGAATCAGGTGTAGTAGGGTGTTATGTATATGCGAAAAGGCTTGTAGGCGCCGCCAAGCGGTTGTTTCGTCGCGAGTTAGTTGCGAATGGGGGGGGGGGGGGGAGCGACAGTGGTCGTTTCAGTGGTGGGCTAGAGTTTCGGTGCAAGTGTGGAGGGGTGCTGGCTCTGAGTTTATTCGGTCGAAGTGTTCTTCTTCTAAGGAAATGGCCTGCTGTGAATTAGCCCGGGCAGCGGCCTGCGCCTCCACGTTCCCCCCGAGGGACTAGCGGCCTGGTGAACAGAGGAGTAGGAAGAGGAGGAAAAACTTTATGAATGTACAGGGCAGGGTTAAAGAGAGGGAGAGGCTGTTAAGCCTCTCTAGCGTGGGTGGTGTTCCTCAGTCCGGGATCCCATTGGCCGAGGTCGCCGCCCGTGCCCGCTAGACGAGAGCCAGCTGACACTCCACGTCCGAGCAGCCGGACAGGGCCGCCTCCTAGCCGTCCCTCGTTGACTTCACTTTGGCTTTTATCCCTGGATTACATTGGCAGGCCGATGCCATATGATATATATCTGCCCACTGGCCGCAGATGGTACACGAGCCCTACGAGGACGGGTTGATGTCTTTGAGACTTTCGGGGCTGTAGAATAAGCCCGTCTGCAGGCGACGAAGATGGCGCTCTTCAGTTCTATCCAGGCCCTTGGCGGGCACCGGAAACGCCTGCCTAACGAGGCTCGGGCATGTTGTGACCTCAGAGAATGTTGTTAGCGGGTAAGGTACGGGCGTACGGTCAGAGCCTGGGAAGTCAGAGGAACTCCGGGGGAGAGACGCTCGGGCGGCTGTGTGTGCACCCTCGTTCCCCTCTACTCCCTGGTGGCCAGGTACCCATACTAGTTTTTTTATGGTGTCGGATATTTCCGGATTAACATTTGTGAGTCTTTTTCCAGCTAGGGGTGCTACTCGACCCCTGATCAAATTTCGGCAAACTTGTTGGTAGTCAGACATTTATGTGCGTTGCGTCAGAGTGAGTGGCGGCCAGTGCTATAGCCGTCTCGTCAGCAAACTCAATTTTACTCGTTTTCACCGATAGTCCACCCACCTGTGTCTCCTCGTGCAGGACCGCAACCGTTCAGATGCCCTCCGGTGTGGGCCCCGCTGCGTCTACATAATACACGCTTTTACGGGTGCCATATTGTTCTGTTATGGATGTTGCCCGGGCTTTTGTTCCTAAGTTTCGGTCAGGATGCATATTACGTGGCAGAGGTTTAACGGTTAGTTGACGGCGCAGGCGGGAGGGACGTCCGCTCTGTCTTAAGTGGTAGGGGGTAGAGCAATGCGGAGATCCTCAAGGATCTGCGTGCCAATAATTGTCAGACAGTCGCATAATTTGGCTCGTGTACTGAGCCTCTATGAGCTCAGTGATAGTATTGTGCATCCAAACCTGTGTTAAACGTTAATTCAGTGGATGTTTCAGAAGGGAGTCCAAGGGCTCTATTAACTGTCCTGATCATAATGTCAAGTTTCTTAAAATCGCATGGTGGTAGCTTGAGATAGGGCACTGCAATATGTTATGCGGCTGATAACGAAGGCCTGTACTAGGCGGAGCGTGTCGCATTCCTGGAGACCCCCGTGTTTGCCTGATACTCGACTGATCATGCGGCTGATTTGTTCACAAATGGATTTAAGTTTGTTTGTTAAGGGCAACTGTGTTATTGCCATTGTTAATATTTTGCAGGCCCAGCACGCGGATGGTCTCCACTTCGAATATCTGAGTGCCGCCCACAGAAATGTGAATTTTAGGTACTTCTTTGTCCCAGTTGATGTGAAGCAGCTCGGATTTCGCCGACGCTGGAGGCCGCATTCCTCAGCGTAGGTGTGCACTAAGGTAGCCGCTACCTGGAGGTTTCCTCAATTTCGCCGACGCTTCCGCTTGTTGCTCACAAAGTAATATCGTCCGCGTATATAGCGTCGTGGACCCCGTCTACCATTTTGAATTTCTCAGGAAGTTTCATCATGGCCAGGTTGAACAGAAGAGGGGAAAGCACCGCTTCTTGAGGTGTGCCACGAGTTCCAAATTGTACGGGCCCATAATTTGTTTCAAGAATTTTTATGTATGCCTTACTTCCCCGAAGAAAATCCTGAATAGAACGAGAGGTATTGTACCCTCCATTCGTGGAATTTAGTGACCAGATGATGCAAAGACAGTAGGGAAAGTATGCTGTGAACGGAGAACGATATAGTTCCAGTATACTGGTAATTAGAAAAACGTTGCTATGATTAGAAACAGCTATGGTGTTGGCCGAGTTGCATAGGTGAGGGTTTATATGACTTCTACAGCCAGAGTGTATGTGATGTGATATTAGCACTATTTTAATATTTACTCAATTGTTAATGATTTTGAGTACCCTTAGAGAAGCCTCAAGCTTACGGAGATCGATGAAGTGGTAAATATCATAATTGCCATATTTTTATTTTGTTTTTTTAAACGACGCCCACGCGCACGAAAGGCAGGCCGAACATTTCATTCCGCGGAAAGTTGTCCCACAAGCTCGCACAGCTTCCGGAATTACCACTCATCACGCTCAACGCTGTTCTTAATAACGCAGTAAACTTTCCAAAGTGCGTCGGCATTTAGGCGGATTGAATTACTACAGGCTGCCCATTCATGAAGTCTGTGAGCCATGCTTGCTTACGGGATATCCAAGAAACGGCATTGTTCAATTTGTACAGTATACCTGTCCCAATCCTATACTGAAATGCTAACATGCAGCGTCCTCAGGACTACTTACGAAGTTTCCGCGCCACGCACATCTGTGCTACCTATAACATTCTTATCCCTTGTATTGGTGAAATCGGCGGGATACGCCACTCTACAATAATATTATGTAAACATCCTGAACCGTTCTACTTTGTGAAGGTGAGTGACTGGCGAAGCTGGAGTTATAGAGAATTTTTATTATTCGCACGAACTCATTAATTGTTTTGATCGATAGCCATCGTGACGAAGGGGACATATACACATTTAACTGGTCTTTCGTTTCTATATACGTTCTCGTGGACGACTACCGCCATCCCAGGCAGCCGTACAAAACAAACTAGACACTAGTTGTGTTTCTGCGGGTAACGCAAGAAAACAAGCACAACACTTTAATACATCAAGAGTCACATGAAACTTGTGGCAATGAAGTGTTCTTTGTTCGTTGCGTTAACCCAGCGTTGTTAGCTTGTTGCATTAACTCAGGTAACGCAACAGAACAAAGAACAATGGCCGAAGGGTCACTTGAAAGCATGACATTGAACATTGTTCTCGCCGCAAGCACACGCACGAAGCACCGGAACACTCCAGTTGTGTCCTTTTCCTCCCTCTTGTTGGAGATGTGGGTGGTATCCACGCAGGTTACTTTTACGTTTTTAGTCATACACCTCAGTAAAACTTTCTCCTGCAGGCGATCCATACTGTGTTTGGCTGCGTGCTACTTCGAAATACTTTCCACGTATTTTTCTCATTCGTGCAATAGTGCCTACCGTAGCATGCGCTTGTGTCCCATAGCGTTCTTACATCACAATCCCTCCGTTGAGCATACTTTCATGGGAGTCAGCTACTACCTGGGACATGATATCCCTCTCTGTTCCACGAGCCCCCTTACCTGCTGTGCCGCCTGACGGTGGTTAAAGCCATAAAAAGGGCCCATCTCCCCGCGAGGGGACTCGAGTAAATGCGTCGCATAGGGGGTGGGTGTATTGCGTTAACGTTTACTGTTTGGGGAGTTGGTGGTAGTTAATGCGTTGTATCAGCAGCTTCTTGACGTAGTTTGAATGAGTCAAGGATATAAGGCGCGATCGTAGCCTTCCATTCTGTGTGGGCTTTGTGGCGCAGTGCATGGGTGGAGCACCATGTACCTTGCGTTCCGCCCGCAGGGTTGTGGGATCGAAACCAGGCGCTGGTAAGTATTATTTTTTTATATAGTGTAGGTGAGGGGTGAGGACCTGTTGTTGAGAGCGAGGAGGGTAGCGTGATGCGGGAGAGGAGGAGTGGGGGAGAGGGCGCGCCTGCGCGCTGAGCTGTTGCAGACGCACGGCGGACGCTACATGTGAGTTAAAGAAATGCTCTGCCTTTAAAACCCGCCAGTATCATCAAATTCGCGCACGCCAACACAGCCCTCAAATGCAGCAAAGACTTGCTTGACAGAGTGGTTCATTCAATAACTTGCTCGCGAGCAGCTTTCGGGATCCAGAGTTAGTACTGTTGGTCTGGCAGCAGCGTAGTTGATCGCCTGTGAGTAACCACGGGATAACATAGGTGATATTGATGCCAAGAGGGGATGTGCCTGATTTCGCGAGATAAAATCGCACAGATGCCTCATTCTACCGACACCGAACAGTTACAGCAAATGATCCAAGTACTGGTATGATGCCGCCTGTGTAGATAGTGAGACTTCGTTGGGGTCCATAAGTAATTCTTGCTTGTGTAGTGAAGTGACGTTGAAACATTTCTCGTGATAATATCAATACGACGCATTTTGTGTTCACTTGAAGGAAAACCAGATTAATTTACATTTATGGCCTCATAAAATCTCATGGTTGGTGGGTTCGCTGATAGTGGGCGTAGTTTACTGGTGACGACTGTGTTATCGTCGACGGCTGAAAAGTCGACGTCCAACACCCATGGTCGACGCTGACCTCAGATTCAGCGGTGAAGGCATTGCGGAGAGGAAGTAACGTCCTTGAGTGGTTTGCGGCAAGCATATCCTAGGTGGCCCAGTTTTCCAAAATTGAAGCGCGTTTTTCGTCATGCTGGACCAGGCTGTGATGGATTCCGCCTTTTGCCGCAGCGGCCACAAGTTACCGACAGTACGCCTAGGCTGCTGGTTCGGGGGAACGTGGGCCCCGGCCGTGACGATGACTGACTGCTCCAAAGCCCGTGCGTCGAAACTTACAAAGCGTCGAAATGTCGAAAAGTACATGCCATGCCGGCATGCACTCTTATGGATCTCCAGAACTTCTCCTGTGGTACTTATTGGGTTCTGCGCCTAGCTGTATTCTGCAATAAATGTTCCGTGAACACTTAAGCAATAAAGGGGGGAGGACAACGTGGGGGATTGAAACACGTAGTCAAATTTCATTCACAAAGGCTGAAACACAGGCATTCAAAGAAAGTAAAACCAAACGGTTTATTCATACAATTCGTTACGCAAAGGGAAACTATATACTATAAACTATACTATATACGGAAAACTACAAGCAATGAAGACGGTCGCATGCAATGCAATAATGAAAAACATTTTCCAAGTCCGCTCAGTTAGTTCCTTGTTTCCTTGTAAGTTCTCTCAGTTCGTGAAAAAATAATAATCTTCGCCACATCGCTGTGGCCAAATCTTCAGTTCTGGATACGTTGTCAATGTCCATGTGACGCTGGAATATTTTGGAAACGTATTTTTGACGACAAAAAGGTCCTGCATTTCTTCCATCATGCAGCTTCTTTAGGTCGTGAGATCACCCACCCTGGAGTTTTTCATACGATGAAATTCCTCTCGTTGTATCGCAGGTAACTGTATCCTCCGGACTTCATGTTGAATTAATCGTAACACAGTCACCGTAAACACAGATATTCAGGACACCGAAGAGCGGCACATTTGCTTGGCGTAGGAGCATCTATACGATCACACTGCGAACGAATTGGAAATTCCCAGCACGTGTCACGCACGAGCACACGAGCAAGATGAAATGTGGCTGGCTGAGCACATGCTGGTATAAGCAGGTCCATCGCGCTACCAAATAGTGCGGAGATACGAGCTCATCTTCAATCCCACCCTGCGATCGCCGAACAGCCGGTATCGTGCGCCGGAAACCAATCGCAAGACGAAACACGGCTGTAAGGGGAAGATATATACGCCAACTTAAGCAAGATACAAGTCCTGACGAATGGGACATCTTCACAGATGCCTCACTTGACGGCGCGCAAGCGTCCTTTGCCTGGGTATGCTCTGAACACCCTGTCCTGAATGGCCACCGGCAAATCGCGCACACCTACGGCATCGCCAAAGAAGCTGAACTCCTTGGAATACTCGGGGAGCTTCAACAGCTGCAACACTCTGCACCAACTAACGTTACCAAGTTGAGACTAACTACGGACTCTCATAAAGCGCTACACGAGCTCAACAAGGCCTACACTCACAATGCAACTGCCAATCACATCATAGCACTAATACAGACCCTCCAGCAACAAGGCACGATTGTTCGACTTGCGTGGAAACCTGGTCACATGTTTGGAGCAGATGGAAATCAGCAAGCCCACGACGCTGCAAGGGAGTGCCTTCTAACCCCTCCTCCCCTGATTTCCAACCCTCCGCCTGCGCCTACCCCAGTGACATGGTATTTGCACCGGCAACGCTTGCATGAAGGAGGGCGTAAGCGACTCCAAGAGATTACCCCTCAGGGCTTCCTACCTGCTGGAATCCCCCTCAGACGGCCAGAAGAAATTTTTATTAACACGTCCTACGCAAACGCGGCAAATACCCCAGACGTAACCTGAAAATGGTATAACGGCGCCACTTCCCTCACATGGGCACCCACGTGTACCTTTTGAGGGCAGGCTACAACGCCTAACCTGTATCATTTAATCTAGCACTGTACGACATTCGACAAGGGCAGAGCCGCCCTGCTTGATAAGTGGCCACTGCCATCTGACGCTCACGCACACTTACAGCTACTCCGGAGTAACGCATCCTTACTCGGAGCAATAGGCCGATACGCACTAGAGAGTGGTCTCTACAAAGCAGTATAGAACGGGCCTGACCATGTTTTTTATGCGGCACACAAGAACGAAGACGCCCACGAAAGAACCTGCGATCCCACAATGAACTTTAGTGGTATTTCTCTCCTCGCCTCCCTGCTCACCTCCTTCCCGCCCAAAGAGCTCCTTTATAATAAAGCATATTTATTCGTTCATTCTTCGGACCTTCTTTTAACTTGGTATTTATTTTTATTTTTATTTGGTAAACACACCATCGCTTAACATTTTGTTTTCTTAAGAAAAAGATATAGTTCCTCGGATGAAGAAAACATCCAAAGCCGTCTGTATGCAGTGCCCGTCTGTAGACAATGGACAGACAATATTCCCCTGAGTACTGAGAACAGATATAGTGTTCTCCGAAATCAGGGAAATATTGTGTCACTATCATCGCTGCGCGCACGAATAATAACGCAGCGCGAGACACCACACCTGTTCCTTGCCATCAACGAAAGCTTTCGTAAGCGTCGCCAAAACGGTCTGCCAAACAAACACAACCAAAAATAAAACCAGCAAAGGTGTCCCCTCCGCCTTTTTATCACTTCTCGCAATGTCCTTTCTATACCTCCTTCGGTCCGACGTGGGACGCTTTGTCGGGTTTCTCCCCCATACTCCATGACGAATCTCTAATTCAGCGTCACGGTAGAAGCAATTCGCGGGTTTGCAACCGCCAAAACCTTTTTGGACGTTTCGGCAGGTAGCGTGACCCGAGCAAGTTATTAAAAATCTGCCCAGAGGCTGAGAGAGAGAGAGAGAGAGAGAGAGAGAGAGAGAGAGAGAGTAAACGTGTTTATTGCGAAAAGCAATGGGGAGGAGTCCTCAGTCCAAGACCCCTTGAGCTTTCCCCGCCTCAACAGCCCTCAACACCAGCAGGCGCTGGTCATTGAGGTCGGAGCTCGTCAGAGCACGTTATTTACCTGACCGCAGCAGCGAAGGGTTGCAAATGAATTCTCCGACGTCCTTCGCTCAACGTTCATTTGGAACCTTTGCCGACGCGCAGTATCCACAGTTGCAACCTGAATTTGACCGTTAAGCATTAACTGCCTTTAATTTTACTTTCCAGCTATTGTTGGTATAATCAGTAACTAACGTTAATGAATAAAGACTTTTATATAACCTTCTGATCAACATCATCATCGTTATCCAATCTGTGTTGCAGATGTAGCTACGTAAATTATGCGTATATGAATTTCGCTTCATAAGACATTTTGAAACCAGCGGAATTATAGCTTTATGGGATAACACGTTTCTATTAGGAGGCTGGGAGCCTTATGCCACTATGTAGTTAGCTAAGGTAGCTTTAATGAATTGCGGTCTGTAGCCCACAAAATCGGAGCATCCCGCACGTGGTTTTCAGGAGCACGTGAAGACGAAGAAGAAGAAGACATCGGCGAAGTGAGCACCCCAAAGCCTTGTCCGGTAAGTGCATCATGTTTTGAGGAATAGCCCGGAAGCATAGGCACTCGTTTCTGATACGTTCGAGGTGCACCGGGGCACTGCAGCGTTTTGGGCGAATTTGCAGCAATGCAGTGCTCAATAATTATTTTCCCGGCAGGCCTTTGATGCTTTTGTTCGCTGGTCAGTTCAGTTTCATGGCAGTTTAGCTAGGCTGCGGCTATACGCAGGACGTCGTGCAGTCGTTACTGAAAGGTGATAACCGCGTTTTCGTGTTTCCGAATTTCGAGCAGGGTTTTTATGCGCGCTGCGTCGACAGCGACCTAAAAGGTACCACCCCTCCCTATTCTCTCGAAACACTCGTATAAGTGGAATAAATTATGTTTCGGCCTTGGAAGAGTGAGTTCCCGAAGTGAAGAGCAGTGTTTTAAGGGTCCCGTGTCCATAGTAGCGTGAAACTTATGTACCACTCCCGTCAAGAAAAATAACGCGTGAGGTATAATAAATTCAGTGATTACATTGAAAAAAAAAGTAGGCGGTGAAAAAAAGACAATGTCGGATAAATAGGGAATGAAACCTAAAACATTCGTAGAGACGTCGGAGGCGGTGCTCTGACACGATAAAGGAGGCTGGCCCTTTCGTAACCGCTGCTGGTGAATGCGTCGGGTCGTGCGTACAGCTATTCATGTAGGATGACACGACGTCGTGTGTGTAGCATAGATAAATGAAATATAAGGCTGATCCTTGTGTTGAACGAATTGGTCGGCACACACAACGGAATTACGGCTGATCCGTGCCGACGCACGAGGCTGCTGCTGTCGTTGCATATTTTGCGGTTTACGCCTTATTCTTGTTTCACACCTCGGCAAAGGAATTCTTGTGTGCAAGGCCGGGACATTGCAAACGTGCTGACGCACAGTAAATTAAGATGTCATTCTCCGCAATACGTATATATTACCGTCCAATAAAATTCTTCGGACGGCAAGTCTGGTTACGAGCTTTGAAGGCGAAAGCGTTGCGATACTTATGAAATACTTATGAAATACTTATGAAATACGACAAGGAGGTGCCCTACCTCGTCGTCCTTGACATCAGCTCGGCGTTCGATGGCCCTCACACCACCATCCTGGAATTCTTGGACGGCATGGGCGTCGTGGGGCACCTCAGAAGCTATGTACAGGCGTTTCTGGCTGGCCGTAACCTTCGGGTAAAGGTCGGCCGGGCGACCAGTATCGCACGAGTCATCCTCTCTGGGGTGCCCCAGGGGAGCGTTCTGAGCCAGTTCCTGTTCAACTTGGTGCTGCCTCCCCTGCCAGACTGCATTTCCGCTGGCCTCCGGTATCCAGTGGGAGTTGCAGTCTACGCGGACGAATTACTTCAACAGGCAGCCTGACCGCACTTTACGCCGCAGCCATCCCGGCATCATAATTCTCCGTGCTGACGTGCACCTGTTATGCTCACGTACGGTTGCGTTCAACTGGCACGCGACAGGCTGTAGGTTTTCTACCGCCGCTGCAGCAACGTTCACAGATGTAGTGCGGAGGTTTCGCCTTCGGCTGTTACTTTGGAGACAAGGGTCTATCACCATACTATTTCAAAGGTGTTCATTACTTTTTACAGTGGTGGCCATTGGCAGCGAAAAAATACAAAATTGTTTTTCGCACTATGAGGCACCTGAAATTTTCACCTCAACGCTGTTCACAGAAAGTATAATTGTCGGTTAAAGTAGTCAACAGGCGGAAAGGCAGTCCTCCATCACGACCGCTGAGGGTGAGTAGGTTCCAGTGGCGGCAGTAAAACAAATAGGTTTATCGCGCCCGCCAATTATATCTTGAATTTGTCGTGCCACACTAAGTGAATGCTCAGCCAAGCTATTTATTAGACAAAAAGGCGGTGGCCATCCTAACGAAGATTTGTTTCGTATTGTTACGACTTGCCAACTGACCTTCGACGTTTATAGTAATCTCTATATGTTTGTGAATGCATACACGCGTTAAAATTTTAGGGTCAGCTCCACAGAAACGGGTTGCGCGATCTTGGAGTGCTTAAAACAAACTTTAAGTATCGGCTATTGTCTCTGCATCTTTCAGTTTACGGACGGCCTAGCATTGCTAATCAGAGAGGAGGCTTTTTGGGCACCTTTTACATTCGTAAGCAATGCAGTGACTCATAAACATCGCGGAGGAATCAAATTAGCGTTGTACAGTGTTTTATTATTCCGACACTGTTTGCTCTTGCTTCTACCATATTTCACTTACTTCGATCGCGCTGTTGCAGTATTGCGTCCTCCCATAAAAAAGTGAAAATGATGAAATGGGCCTTGCAGCAGAGGAAAAGTTTTTATCACTTACCGGTATTACTTTTAGGTAAGGGTATCACTTGAAGTGTGCGACTTTTAGACGACCAAAGTAGAGTGAACTTGAAGGCTTGATAATCTCTGTAATATCAGCGACAAACTTGTTTGACATGGTCGCCATCTTGGAAGCCGCGATGGCGCTTTCCACCGCAATATCGCACTCATCAAGAAATTCCAATGAATGTAGAGTGAAACCTTTTTATATAGACATCGAATATATAGAACTATCTGCCGCATCAAGCACTATCAACAGCGACTTCATTTTTGTTGTATACATTGTAAATAACGGATTATATCATCCTACACCAATCTTTGCCCCATATCCGGGATCGACGCTTGAGAAATGGAAATTCGCCAATTATGAGGAATATCTTTTACGCCATAGTGCTACTTGAGCAAGTGGTGGCTTGCCCAAGATAGAGGGAATGTGTCTATAGGAAGAGAATTAACGCGGAAATATGATTTAATTCCCGCCTCCTCTTTCCGACACAAAACTACGGGCGTCACGTTTTATAGACATCGGCTGTAATTCTCAGTGTAAAAAAGTCTATAGGACATGGTCTCATGTCCGACGATTCATCTTTGTTTCCTCAGTGATAAAGACACTCCGTCAGTACGGGAATAATGCTGTGACCCTTGAGAAAAACCACGCAATTCTTATCACATAGAACATAACTGCAACACAAACCGGTTTAAAGGTCCTCTGGATAGAAGATATGACCAGCTCGCGTCTCCCACAGACGCATTTAATCACGCAGAAACACAAAGCACGTTCCCAACATCCAGATCACGGAGAAATCAAGCTTTGCAACTGAAATCACGCCCGGGAGGTTCCTCCTATAGCACTAATCCCTGCTTTTTTGTGTTGCGGGCCGGGGTAGAGAGAATATTGCCAGTGCCAGGAGTCCAACCATGGCCAGCAGCCAATCAGTGGTCGAGGAACCATCCCCGCCACAGCGGTCACTGGAACCGCTGGCCACCAACACTCGCCCAGTACCGGCGTCAGCTGAGCCCACGAGCGGTGGCGCCGACCGTGAGAGGATTGGCGTGAGGAGCCCTCTGCGGGCCACCAACGCTCGCCCAGTTCCGACGTCAACTGAGCCGGCGAGTGATAACGCCGACCGCGAGAGGATTGGCGTTACAAGCCCTGTGCCGACCTTCGTGTCGCTCCCAGACGCCTGCTTTTGCGCCTTCTGCATCCTCTTCGTGGTGGCCCTGACCCTGTCCCTCGCCATGGGCGTCGTCTACGTGCAAGGTACACGCTCGTCGGCACACTTTCGCGCCACACTGCACCATAGCAGTGGAACTGTGGGAGCAATCTTTTCTGGTGCGACATCATGTAGATTTCGTAATTGGGAATGACAAGTATGAGATACCGCTTGCGAGGGCGCTTCGTACACTTTATTAGTTGCTCAGCGCGTTCCAGCTAATTCGACAGAACCGCACGGTGGTATACCTAACCGGCTTTATTCCATAGCACCCACGGTCCAACTGCCCTGAGGGTAGCTGAGCTTGAACTCTCGTGCCAGTAGGGGACACTGCTGCCAGTATCAATGTGTCTTTCCGTTGCACGCTCCGCTTTCGCAACTTCATAAGGGGAAGCTAACTCGGCTTTATCTGGCAACTAAGGGTGGTAGAACCTTGTTTTTACAAGAAAAACCGAAGGACATTTAAGGGGTCGGGTTTTAAAGGGGGGGAGTTAGGCTGTGCACAATTTGCAATAGAACTGAGGTCTTGCCGGCTTACAGTGTCCTGTAATACAAGGCCGTTTTTGATAGAATAGGGAGGTTTTATATGATCAGAAGGTGAGGTAAGTAACCAATTTTTGCGCATCCTTAGGCAACGTAGTCTATAATCCCTAACGATGGTCGCTCTTTTTAAGCGAACTATGATTGTGAGCGGCCAGTATCACGTGTTCGTCAAAACAAGCAGCCTGAGTCCGTCATGCCGGTCCAAGCAGGGTGTGCAGTTGAGTTGGGAGTTGTACATTCACGTATACTATGTTGTATATCGAGATATGTGCCGCTACGTAAACAAATAGGAGCAGGATTGGAGACACTTTAGTAGAAAAGGTGGATGCGTGCTCGAGCTTCGAGTGAGTTTTTCTGTGCTTAAAGGAACAGTACTGGCTGCTCCCACAATACGCCGTACGAAGAGGAGAAAGGTATACTGCCAGTTGAGGCGTAGCTCTTTTGGGTGTGAGGACGCTCCGTACGAGGGAGGACTGGCTCACATGAGACGAGCCACACGGGCCAGTGCATCAACTTGGTTACTGACGAACATTCCAACATGTCTATGAATCCAAATTACTTCATAATGTGCATGGATGGAAGTATTGAGTAGATGCGCTATGTCTAACCGAATGATGTTGCGGATGCGCTGTTGACAAGCTTCTTAAAATCTGAGGAGGAACGGAGTTGCGATGGCACTGAATGGCACGAGTGATGGTGAGGAGCTCCATGTCGGCTACCGTAGTGCGCCCATCGATTTCAATTGCCACGGTCTTAATGGTACCCAGATGCGTAGTTACAACGAAGCTACCGCAATATTCATCCACGCTGTCATGACGATACATGCTTGGTTGGGCATGTCTTGTCTACATGTTTTTGAAAGAAGGAAACACGTTGGTGTCGCAGCTCGGGGTCAGAGACGGAATCCATGTTTCTGGGAAAGGGTGCACTGTACGTAGGTGCGTTGTAGGGGTCTCCTTCAGGTGAAAGTGATGGCTGGTAGAGAATCTGAGGGTGTCGATGTCCTGTAGCCAAGGGTGTCAAGGATTCGACCTGCTGGAGAGTACGACGAATGCGTTGAAGCTTGTTCCTCTGATGCCCAGTGGTGGGCTCATATGACGTAATATACGTGCCTGACTTCACAAGTGCGTCAGTGCTGAGACCAGCAGTAACGCCTCAGACAACTTTCGTGGCTTTTCGCATGAGCGCTTTACGATGTGATGGTAGGATAGGTAATAACTGAAACGAGAGGAGAGAAGGCCTTAACGGTTTTACTGCCTTTAAGCCAGTTAGCCTATTTGCACGACTGTAACGCGCACATGTTTCCGCTAGACGTACACTTCCAATTTGTGTGCTTGTTACATTCTCACTCAAACGAGAAATCGGCTATAAAGCGGCTGGCAGAATCGCAATACACAGTGCCTCCTCCCAAAAATCCAACTCAGTGCAATTCAAAACAATCCGCCAACGTCACGTGAAAAGAAAAGATTTCTAGACGGCCAGGACTATAGCCAGGGCTATTGTCTCTGTAACACAACCAAGAAGCCGAGCAGTCCTTTGGACGCAGGTTTCAAAATAAAGTTTATATATATATATATATATATCAATGAGCGCAACTTAGCCCATAGTTGCACATATTGGTCATGTTGGAAGTGGCACCTCGTTTAGACCATTACGGCTGGAGCAGTTGCTTCAAGCGCAAGGTAATTCTACTCGCCCAGAGCGGGAGAATTAAGCGGCATCGCGCACTGACCATCCTGGAGACATAACATCGCGATTGGTTTAAACAAATCACAGCGATAGTTTCAGTCAAAGCTTCCACCAAAGGATTCACCGGCCCCGAGAACGGACATTTTCGAGAACCCGATGTCTCCCTGGCCGAATTCATAAGGAAGCAACGAATGAATTGACGGTCACACGTCTGAAATTACGAAGGTGAAGGCGCTAGTAACAGCAAAAGCTTTCAATGTTCGCCCTTCAGTTTTAAAGGGACTCCGCAAAACTTTTGGTAAAACCTTTCACTCTTTCCTTCGCGTCATAGAAGCACTTCGAAAGCTATAGTTATCGGCAGGTGGAAGCGGCACTGCGTGATTTGCTCGTCGCAGCAGATCGTCTTCCGTATGTGCTTTGTTTTTGTGGCTTTCTGTTTATAGTGGCTGTTGTATGCATTCGTCGCTGCAAAGGAAGCAAGACCGGGCAATAGCCGCTACACCGCTGTAATGACGTAATTCCAGCGGTCGACGAACGCCAAGACCGGGAAAGAGAGATATATTTTTTCAGCTAGTGTTTAAAGAAGTACTCACACCAATTTTCGGCATCAATATTATTGCACAGTTCGCTTTCTTTACTCAACAGAATACCCTGGCTGAAATATGAGCGGCCTGAGACACGAAGAGCAAACTTTAATTCGATCTCATTTATCGCGCCGACTGAACAGCACGCGGAGCCGCACTCAGCAAATGGACATCAGCGTGATATCATCCTAAGTGAGGCGGACAGCGCTCGTCAAAAACTCGTGACGTCGATTCACGCGCGTGGCCCCGCGAGCGGCGAGCGGGCGCCGGCGCATTCACAAACGGGCGCACGTAGCCAAAGCTACAGGCATAACCGCTGCCCCGAAAGGCACTGTTGTCAAAAATAAAGTTCCACACATGAGAAGGGAGTCGATAATATAGCCCGGAATCGCAGTAGAAGTTACTATCAGGACTTTTTTTCAAAGCGGTCATCGAATTTCCGCCGCAATGGTAGGCCTAGAACCTTAGGGCAGCTCAACCGTTCAGCTCCGGTACAGTGTACTAGGAGGAGAAGACTTCTAAAACACTGCAGCGCCGGCAGCGGCGCGGTCGAAACAACGCCCACACCGGCCTGGCCTCCGCACTGTTTTGACGTCCGCACAAAGCTGTGAGGTCATGCCGGGATTCTGTCATATGTGGCTTTCGGGATTAAAGCGCGGGAATTTGAAACAGTCAATTTTCTGGGCGTTCAATGTAATTAATTATCACTCGCTGACGTATTTAAAGAGCTGCTTCTGGTTCGCCAGAGCATTAAGCATCGATGAAAGCAATAAAAGTGGAACATAAAATTTTCGTGTCACTACTCCTTTAAGCTATGCAGCGGTAATTTTTAATTGAGGTACTTTGCGACACCCTCATCTAAGTTCTGGATGTGTTGGTTGACTACCTTCTGCAAGCGTTATAAAAAAAGTTGAAATTGCTGCAGGGTCCCTTTAGGACGCACAGAAGCTGGATAAGCAAGTTTATGAACTGCAAGAGGTGTTTGCTGCCACAGTTGCGCGCATCAAATAAAGTGCCTTCTGCCAGGTGCGGGGTGTCTTGATTTACAATCTGTGCGGTGGAATCGGCGGCAAATTATATTTTCAAAATTTTGCAGTAAACTCACATGCGCGTTGCAATCGTGGGTGCGTTAGAATCGTGCAAATACGGTACTCTGTGATATTGTTGAGCTGTTCATAGTTTGCTATCCTTATTAGATGAGATGAGCAGTGGTTGTTCCGTGAACTGCCGTTGTTTGGCAACGTGAACCTGAGAATGCGGACCTCGATTTTTGAGATAGCGGTCGCCGTCTCGCCAGAGGCGAAGTTTATTTGCGGACAGTTGTGGGTATGTTTAGTAGCAAGAATAAACTTTGTACGGAACAGCTTACGCACGAAGTCGAGCTTAGTCTTGCATATACAATGTCGAAGTCTTGTTGAAGGGCATTTGGTTTCGTCGTTAAGAAAAATGGGAAAAAGTGTATTCAGGTCTATCGGGGATGTGAAATTAAGGGCACGGCCATGGTACGTAATTCATATGAAGACGTGTTTGTCGCAAAAAAAGGTCTTTGTTTTACCATGAAAGGTAAGTTGCCTCTACCACTCATAAGAAGGATATACAAACAACGCATACTGCCGGTGATGATATTACGGAGCTGAAAATTGGCGCATTACTAAACAACGGGAAAACCAACTTAGGCTTAACGGGTCATGGAACGAAGCTATGAAGGCAGCAGCACTTAGGGACAAGAAACGAGCTTCCTGGATTAGGGAGGAAATTCAAGTAGATGATATTATGATTCGAATAAAGAGATAAATTGACTTAAAGAGAAACAAATGGACTGAGTCTGGGCATGCAGTGAGAAAAATCTCGACCGGTGGACTTTGAAGGCAAGGGAGGGGATACCGAGAGACGAGTATAGAAGAAGGGGAAGGCCAATAACACGATGAAGGGATAAAATAAGGAAATCCGGGGCAAAGAATACACTCGAGCAGCTCAGGACAGGAGCGTTTGGAGGTCGATGGGAGAGGCCTTCGTCCTGCAGTGGACCTGAGTACGCTTTTCATGATGATGGTGATGCTGACGGGGAAGAAGAAGCGACAAGTGGAGGGGAGGTAGAGGTAGTTGGGCAGATGCGAACCAAAGTTGGCCGGAGAAAGGCCAGTAAGCAATCTTCGTCCTTTTAGACATGCAATTTTGACTCAGTTATATATTTCGCGTACTCATCGGCATTTTGACACATGTTACGTCATACTAAGACGCAAATTTTCCGTTTCTTTTTCAAGGCAGCCAATTAGTGCGTAAGTATTACTAACGAAGTCTGTTTTTCACTTATATGCCACGCGCTTTAACCATATATCTGGGCTTGTTTACCACGCAATACTGGCCCCGTGCAGGCATACCAAGGCTTGTGACCGCTCCAAGCGCCGCTGCGAGTGAGTAAAATGAGCAACTGTTTAAAACTCGCGATTATTTATCAGCTGTCTCTTCATCTCACTGTTGTTACTCATTTTCCAGCTTTTGAAAGGGCGTCGTCCAATGTGCTAAACGCTCCGGGAAGAAACGAGGTGTCTGCTGCCACGACTCTCAACAACACTTTCGCCCCTCGGTGATTGACGCCGGAGTTGCGAGGACTACATGTACGATTTGCGCTTATAAATGTGTGTGATATGCAACGTCCACGTGATGTGAAATACAACGCCTGTGGCTGGGTGCTGAAAGAGCTGTCCCATAATTTACATTTTTTTTTTCTTTTCTGTCGAGAAAAATGTGTGGCGTTTACCCAAACGTGGATCTCGAGGGACGCTTGGTGGAGGGAAGGGGACGGGAATCGGGGCAAGGAGGTAGAGACAGAGGGAAAGAGAGAGAGAGAGCTTTATTGAGAACCAACCACGGTTAGGAAATTTATTGTCGCTAAGTCGTAGTCAGTTTGCTGTTTCCCCGCTTTGCAAGCAGGGCACATTTCATTCGATTGAAAACGTCTTGCCGGGGACAAGGGGTGCTGAGTGCAACTCAGTTAATCAATGAAGACCGCAAGAGTCTGCGTTATAGTTGTATAGCCTGCTTGGGGTCATGCCGGCGGGGCTGACGTGTTTGAGGAGCGCTAGGAGCAGCCGTGGGAACATTTTCCGCTTTTCATCGCTTTCTGGGATAACCGAGATGTCGCGTATTTGTGCGCGACGCGGAGGAGACCTCCACCTTTGTTGCTTGAGTCCGAGCGGCGCCTAGGGTGCCTGTGACAGCGGAGTCTAATTGTCAGGGGTAATTACCACGTCCGTGCATGCGGGGCGCGGGAGTGCTCTGGTGCACTCACTGTGAGGTTATCCGAAGGGTCGCCCACTACGAATAGAGGAAAGCGTTCCCCCACGACTTGAGAGGATGTAGAGACCAAGGTGCGCAGCGAGTTTCCCATTACATGGCGCCATGACAGCGGAGACGGGTGAAGAAGGACTGATAGCTCCTTTTGTTAGCGCGGTTGGCAAGGAGAGGAATAATTGGCTAATCGCGGTGCGCGTCGTATGGACAGCACTTTAGAGATGTCGCCCGAAGGACGGCGGCCAGCACTCTCAGCCGCTTTTAGTTGGTTGGGTTGTGTTAGTGGTGCGCTTGTATTTGGATGAATACCTTGTTGTGGATGAGTGGCGGTGTGGATCACGTGATTGTTTGCGTGCGAACATTTGGGGTTTCTGGTTATGGACAATCGGAGGCCTAGAGTGCGTTAGCTAGCAGGCCCTCCTCACTTTCTGTTGGGACATGCCTTTGGAGGCGGGGTTTATGGGTAATAAAAGTGAAGTGTTTGGGATTTTTCGAAGGTTATCTAGAGAAGATAGAGACGAGGGTTGGTTAAGTGAACTAGGCCTCGTGAGTTAAATATTGTAACGGAGCACGTAGGTGGATAATGCCTAATTGCGCTATGACCCATCACCGACGATGACGAGCAGGGTGTGGCTGGCGCGAGCTGTTTCATGGCCGCTTGTACATAGATAAATCTTGTAAATGCACCGCTGCACCATCGTTCAATATTTGTCTCATCTTTGCCTTGCCACCACGTAACATGTTTGGTGGAGGGTGCGGTCTTCATCGCCATACTTCCCTCCAAGTAACATTATGCTTAGCTGAGTGCATTTAGGTATTTCTCTTTTCATGTAAGTTGTATATCTTTGTTAATTAGAATGTATTGAACTGTAACCTAATGTCGTCGTCATTAGATTAAAAATGGTTAACCCCAGAATCTTCAGAGCCAGTGTGTACTTCGTCGTGGTACCGAACATGCTATCGTAGTGGCAGGCCAAAACCAGTCGCTACAATACTACGGGTCGCCTCCATTGACTGCTATACTCTGCTGTAGTGCATTTTGATGCACCGCACTTGAGGTAGCTGTTCTTCAAACGAAGGAGCGAGAGTCCGCCAGGTTGGGTCAGTGGGACACGGCAGCTGCGTCGGTGTCTGAGGGTTGCATGCAGTTAGACTGCGCTTGTCTTCGCATGCAATACTTATTGCTGCCTGTGGGGGCTAGGGTGAGGCGGAGGTTATTCCCTTCCATTCAGTTGCAGATGTCGTGGTATATCCGTGATGCCATAATCATTGGATCTGTCCAAGGGGATGCTCGGTGCCCGTATCCTTAACTAAAAGGCGAGCGTGTCAGGCAAGGAGGAGGGATACGTGCACTGCTGGCTTCGTACAAATTTCGAACGTCCTTTGGGGCATAAATGCAATTATCCGCCCCCTTGGATCCGCTGCTGCATACACAGTAAACCGTCGTTGTGACATCGTCGTAGGGAAAGGAAGCTGAATTCGTTTTAAAAGATACGTGATGACTGACATCCCCATGCCCCGGAAAAAAATTAGTAGTGGCTTAGCTCTGCTATGCCAGGATATACGTACCGTGAGCTAAGGTTCAGCAATCCAGTCCAATCCAGTCCAGTCTAGTCCAATTCAGTCCAGCCAAGTGCAGTCCAGTCCAGTCCAGTCGAGTCACTGCTCCTCGCGCATGCTCAGCACGGCTATTCACGCGCCACGCGAAAAGGCTATCAAGCGGCTCCGGCGTAGCGTCAGACTTGGCTACTGCGTAATTGAGGCGCACACCTGGGCACGCGCCGGCGCCAGTGCGTCTACCGCGGCTGTGACGCAACACAATCCAACACAATCCACTTCAATCCATCCTATCCAAATTCAATCCAATCCAATACAAGCCAAGCCAAGCTAATCCAAGCAAATCCAATCCAATCTAATTCCCCTCGCGCTTTCAGAACGGCCCTTCACGGCACACGCGAAACTGCTCAACCTCCGCCAGTGTAGCTTACGCTACAAAACGGGCTAGCAGACGACGGCGACGAACCGGCGGTGGAAAAGGAGAAAGAGGAAGACCACAGGTGGTGGTGGTGGTAACCGGAACGCGGGGCGTGAAGCACGAGAGGGGAGTGTGCCGGCAGAGCTGGTGGCGAGACAGCGAACGGGTGAAAAGATCGCGCTCGGGAGGTGGTTCCGGATTGTGCCTGGGGCATGCTTGCGCCGAGCACCGAGAACCCCACCAGGAGCTGTTCCGGAGGTCCCGCTGCTGCCACTTGGGGTGTCTGTTCCCGTTGGCGTTCCGGGCCAAGGTTCGGGGACGACGCCTAGACTGGCTAGGCACGAGCACGCGGGTCGTGTGTTCCAAGCTGTTCCAAGCAAAGGATCACCTAAACACAACTCGAGTGGTGATCCTTTGCAGAAGGAAAATGAATTTGTAGTCATTCCTCACACGCACACGATTGCCCAGGGGCTTAAAAATCTAGGTTCCTGTTATCGCGTTAACGTGGTGTTTAAAGCTCCAAATAAATTATCAAAAATTTGTCCACTGGTTGCCAAAAAACAGATACCAATAAAAAGTCCGTTTTTAATAAGTGCACAGTCAACCCCAAGTACGAGTATGTTGCGTGTGCTGGTATCGCAATCACTTATGTTCCCAGAAACGTATAATGAGGACTGCAAGCAGTGTCACCAGAAGGCCGATCTATTCCATACAGTATGGAATTGCCCAATTACTTGGGACAAAAATACCCACCAAGCCTCATTAGAGTCCTGGGAGGAAGCCCTGTCCAGGCCGGACCCTACACAGCAGCTTGCGCTGCTTAGTAGGGCCAGGGATGGCCAAATAGCTTCTGGCGTCCTGGAATTTGGATCCCACCCTTGAACTCTCCCCCTTTTTCCCTCACCCCTTTTCACCAAATAAAGCTTACTACTACTACTACTCCCGTTGTCTTGAGGCTTTTGTTACATAGGTCAAAGCAGTCGTTACGTCAATAAAAGACTGCGGGATCATTATGTGTCCCCCCAAAACTCTTCCCTTTCTAACTTCGGTTCTCATTGCGACATGTGTGGCTGTACAGCGGCTTTGTCTGACACAACCGTGTTGCTCAAACACCCTAATCAGCATACAAAAGAGGTGTCAGGAGCTTTTTACATATCTAAAAATTGTGAAACTTGCGTAAGCGAACCTTCTGTGACCTTGCACAAAAGTGAAGTTTGTTATCTTGCAGAAGGTTTGACTGGACGGGTTGCAGGCGTGTGTACTCAACCCTTTTTCAATTGAACTGTTTTGACATGCGCGGTGTTTTGTGTATGTATGTTTACTTTTCCAATAAACAATTCCGTTGTGAGTGCAGTGCTGTGCTTGTAGCCTTCCTGGTCCTCGTCTTTCTTGCGCTAGTTGTTTCTTCGTCATGAACGTGTAAAGAAGCCGACAACGCTGTCCTGCCGACTTCAAGATGCACAACCATTCTGACTGCGTTGTGTGGGGCAACTCCCAAACTGCTAGTTATTTCACAACCCGTATGCACTGAAGTAATTTATAGCCTTTGTTTATTAGTAAAGTTTGGAAGAGCACAAAGTGGGATGGGCCCCTCGCGGCCGCGGCACCAGTGATCCCGTTGACGTTACATTGCTTTCTAATTTTGTTAAGTACTTCTCGTCGCCCAAAATTGCGATTACAGCAGAACCCGATTATTCGAATTTCTAAGACCGTGAAAAAGCGTTGTAAAATGCAGGCGTCGTAGCATCGGAACAACAACAGTCACGCCTATAAATAGTTTCAGACGACCGATTTTGCAAGAACCTTCAATGTAAACTAAACATATTCTTTGGAGGGCTCGGAAATCCAAATCACTAAAAGGGTAAAGCGAAAAGAATAATCCAGTGCAGGTGGCAGTCACTGCTGTATTAAAAAAATCCTGGTACCACAGTCCACTGCCCGGATTCCCGCCAATGAGTGAACTTTCACACATGGCACCCACGATCACGACAAACACATGAGAAGCCTAAGCCTGTCAGCGTCACCCGGTTGGCGAATCAATGCTGATTAGGACAAATGAACGTCTGCGCACTGCCCCTGCGACAACCGCGCAACAAGAGGAGACGCCAGCGAGAAGAGGGGGAAAGCGACTGGACAGAAGAGCTAGAGAGAAGAGAAACGAAAGATTAGATGAACAAAGCTGTGCGGGAGAGAACCGCTTGAGCGGGCTCAAGGCCCGCGGCCCTTTCATTTCATTTGCCGGTCAGTCGCACGCTTCGCATGGGTCGTCGGATAACGCGGGTCAGGTATGAAAACGTGTCAGATAACTGAGGTTTTCAATGCATTGTTTCTACGAGGACTCTGCCGGGACTTGTTGTAATATGTATTTATTAATAATAATTACACTGCGCGTCTTGACCTTTGTCATCGCCGGAGGGGAAGATGGGACAAGAGAGTTGGAGGAAGGGGGGGGGGGGCTGACTAGTCCGTCGTAAAACCCAGGGGCTCCACTGTGTTTTTGCCCACTTACTGGTTTATTTTGGCTCTTTTTTAAATACGGTAGGAATCGCAGAAACTATTCGCTGCGGAGTTCCGAGCATACTTTTCTGAATTTAAAATCTGCGTAAACGTCTTCTCTCTCATAAAACAATCGAAGCATGGCTTACACATCGCAACTTCTTCTTTCATTGTAATGTAATTCAGCGTGGGCGCACACAGAGGAGTAAAGAAGGGGAGTGTGAGTATTTGTGAGGAGGACGGAGTAAGATGGTGGCCGGAGGCATGAGTTACAAGGGCATGGTCTTAGTGGTGCTAATTAACGAACAAGACACGGCATTACAGGAACTTCACAAACCCGAAGCGATGTCACTTAACGTAAGGATGCCATTACCACTGGCATTGGTGCAGCGGCTGGCGGAACTAATGGAACGCGCAGCTTAAGGCAGACTTGAAGCCATACTCGACACGCTGAAATGAGTGCGCAAGCATTTCCGTGCCAGATTTAAGCAACGACTCTACGAGAATAAACGTGCGCCACTCATTGAGCGAATAAACGGCACCGGCGTCCGGAGGCACAAAAAAGTGTGTGGCGGCCTGAAATATCAGCGTTGGCTGCAATGCTTCAGGAGATTAAAGCTGGCGCTGCGCTTCGGAATTGAAAACAATGCACCAAGCAAAGCATTGCGCGTAGGGGCGGAATCCTTGCAGAGGGGCTAGCCGGTCTGCTGGCGGCGGAAAGGGAGAATAAACGTTGACTGAAGTGCAGAGGTCGGCTTGTATAGAAGCTTTAAGGAGGCGTCCTTAGTCTACGCTGCCTAGACGCGAGTATGGGCCGACCTAACGTTAGGCCTAATGTTGGGCCTATCGCTGAAGATGAGCTGACACGAGATTTCATCACCTGCAGCTCCAACCATTGCACTCGGACCGCTTCTTCTCTCGCCCAGAACATTGAGTGCTAACCCGCAAGAAGCAGCTGACCACCTCCACATAACCAATAAAGACAGACACATCTTTCCCAAACTGTCACGCAGGGTCAAATCCACATCCTGTGCTGTGATACGATTGGCCAAACGTCAAACCATTTAGAGGACACCCCGCTACAGAGTGGCTGACTACCGCAAGCAAGTTGGAGGAGAAGAGTAGCCGGGCTGCCTCATCATAATGGGGCCACCGGGATAAGGACGGGATGAGGCGGCTCTTAGACGTTCCCGCCACCCCCGTTCCCCCATTCCTTTTGATTCTTAATATAGAATTTATTTTTCTCGCTCTGGCGGATACCACACACAGGGGGAAATCTACTTAAAGCGAAGCTTTACATAACTAAGGTATAAGCATGGGCGTGTTGGTATAGCAGTCTTGGAACAGCGCAAAGGGACGAGGACGGGGCTTAGATGAGACACGGCGCAGCATAACAACAGGTGTTTATTGCACAAAATGACTTAAATACAGAATTCTATTGTAACAAATGAGACAAAGAGAGAAGTAGAAAGAAACAAACATTTCAAGCCGTCACTGCAGCTCACGTGCTGTCACCAGATAAAAAGGCAATTTCTTTGTCTGTTAACAACACCGAAGGGTACCTGACACACGCGTCTTTGCTAGAATATATCTCGTACGCTTGAACGATCTCCCGTGTCATTTCATTGTTACCTTTATAAATTAAGAAGCAATATCTGAGGTCAGGATAGCAACCACAATCTTTACGATGTATGCCTACATGTCCGTTATCTTCCTTTTCCACGTTATTGCCATGCTCGCGCAATCTGTCATCAACACATTTTCCTTTTTCTCCGATATACTTTTCCTTACACTTGTTCAGCGGTATTGAATAAACCACGCCATCCGAGAAAACCACGAACGGCGTGCGTTGTTTGGCGCTACACGTATCAGATTTCACGTGGCCCTCATTAACTTTGCTGCAAAGCTTGCATATCTTGTTAGGAGCGGAGAATAGCACGTTGACCTTAGCGCGTTTTCCAATCGTCTTCAGATTATGCGAAAGCGTGTGAGTGTATGTGTTAGTAGTGATTTTCGTAATATCTATGTCTTTTGGAGCATCTTGTCTGTGTCGCTCATTTTTCACCTGTTTTAAAATATTTTCAGCTACCGAAGCCTGTAATTGTAGCGGATAGCCGGCGGCCGTCAGCCGAGCCGCCTGCCCACGAATGCTGGCTTGCATTGTTCAATAAGGGGCGTGGAAGGCTCGTAACCACATGGCACACCCCTACCATCTTCATTCGCGGCTTGCACAGCTAAGACGCTCCTGCTGGGCAGCGCGCTGTTCATACGTCACCAGCACCAAGCGCGGAGAACGTGATACAAGCTTGAACTCGGGCTGCTCCCCGAGCGCCAGTCTCCTTCGAACCGCGCGGGCACGAACACGAAGGCAAGCCTTATCTGGTGTAGGATAAATTCAGCAGCGGACGCTGTAAGAAAGCAGCAGCGCGGTGAGAGAGAGAGAGAGAGAGAGAGAGAGAGAGAGAGAGAGAGAGAGAGAGAGAGAGAGAGAGAGAGAGAGAGTGTGTGTAAAAATTTGTTGAAAAGAGAAGAGGTCATCCTGCGAGACAGATTTTAGGCGCGCTACATCCCACTGGGGCAAGACCATACGGGGGTCAAAGAGGAAACGGAATGAATGCATAGGATATGAGAAATGACAGCGAATTCAACCAGTGAACGATGTACCCTTAAGACACGTCTAACACAAAATGGGGCGCAGAAACAGGCTGTCAAAGTCCAATTTATATCTCGTAATTACTATGTGCAAAAAAAAATATGACAAATTATTTCGCAGTCTGTAGAATTTCGCAATCTCGAGCCGATAATGCGGCCAGGATTTGCTAAGGTATATAAGTAGCGTTTTGACGGCACGACTTTGCTTTTCGGTGTTAGCACACGTGTCCGAAACCTTTTGTATGGACAGAGGGCGAGTGTCCAAGCGTAGCAATGCCGTTGGGGATAGTCTCTGAACAACTACACAAAAGGCAGTCCGGGCTCTCCTCGCGTCCGATTCTGTGCAGATACTTTCGGGTCAGTGCTACTTCAAGTTGCAGCCTGTATAGCAAGGTCTTGACTTCTGTGAAGTTGAGTGGCGTGGGCGAGTCAGAACTATAATATATTTCACCCTGGCGGAATAAAAGTTACCTGGAAGTTAGCGCTTTGGTCCTTGCCTTCTTTGTTCATGTTATTTTTGGGCGCTTGAGATTAACGTGGAAGCCAGCAACGCTGCATGAAATGCCACGTTTGCTATGCTCCATTATCACCGCCTCATGTTTTCTTGTGCTTCAGGCCTCACAATAAATTACATACTGGTCAGATAGCCTCTTTCGTTATGGTTAACATTCCATGCGTTCCGAGATACATTATGCATTATTATGCCCTCGTGCTCGTGCACGAGGGCACTTCGATAAACTTTTTCTGTATATTCTGCCCTTTTTAATGAAATATACATTTGTTAGCTAGCTCTTGAGTACGCGTTTTTTTTTCTGTCTTGTTTTTTGCGTTGATTCCTTCGGACGCCTCACTAAGCGTGAAAACGCGACGAGGCGAAAACCTGAACCACGCTCCCAACTCCCGGCGTTTATGCTGCTACTCCAACAGGTCCCCGTCATTTTAGTTTTCCGGAAATCCTGCTACCCTCTTTTCCATGTTTCAGAACGTGAACCAAACGAAGAATGAACAAAGTAACTAAAACCCTTTGATGACACAGATGGCTGAGTCCGTGTGCATAGAAACATAATAGCCGGTTCTACCTCTCTGAACACGCGTGGCTATTGAGCCGGTGACCTTCGCCTTCGCAGCGAAAGTAGCGAGCTCCGTGGTAGCGAGCCAGACCGGGCATTCAAATGTGCGCACACAATAAAACGCCCACCGCGTGCAACAAAACACAGCGTAGCACGAGAGCTTTCCTTCATCGCATGAGCTGTAACGCAAGAGTTTACTTCACCGTCTGCGGCACTTCGCTTCGTCAGAAGAGCGTGAATCCGCACGCAATAGTTATGTTTCTTGTTCTCGCATTCTACACGGGTGACTCGTTCGTGAGAACTATACAGAAACGGTCTAGGTTTGGCGCGCTGTTAATCTCTTGATAGCCTCTACACCACAGAGACTGGCGAAAAGGTACCTAATCTGAGTTGCGTATAGAGATACAGATTCGAAGAAAGTGGTGTAAAATCCACTTTGCGTATTTTTGCGATATTTTGGACGGCTTAGCCGACGACAGAAGTGAGCCTGAGTAAACGCAGTGGAGGCCGACGACACTCTAACATTATTAAACAGTGTGAAAGAATTCAAAGGTGGGTGTTTAAGGTAACGGTGCACTTAGACTCGCGTGCTGAGATAAACGTATGGCCGAAAAGGCATACAAAACACACGTGGTCCAGGTGTGGTATATTCGTCTTTACTAGTCAAGTAGTAGAAAAAACATTTTAAAATATTAATGTCCTAACTGCAGCAGCTATAACTATATACGTACAAAATTTTGCCTCTTGTGTATTTTTTAAAATAATTTACCAGTAATTCCCTTGAGCCCAGCCAACGGAGTTGTTAAAATCACAACCGTAACAACAAAAAATGCAGCAAATTATTACAGCCGCAACACATCAAACAATATTAACTTACGAAAATTCAGCAAGCAAATGCAACCAACACATGGAGCAAATAATGCTCAAGAGGCCCGGTTAAGTATCCCTAACGCATTGCAAAGATTGTGCCAGAAGTAGCGTAAACTTCTTTAGCCATCCAGCGCCCTCAGGGATGTCAATGAAGTGGCGTCAGTATACACTGTAAAAACAATCCGTAATTTTACGGACAAATTACGGACCAGATGGCCGTAATAAAACAGAGCCGTGTTCCGTTTGATGCCGAACAAAGAAAACATCCGTAATTTAACGGAAGTGCGCTCCGTCCCTCAGTATACGGATGCTCTCTCCGTTACACGTCAAACGGAATGTTTTTCTGCTTTGCAAAATACGGGCGTTTCCTCTGTATGATGCGGAACAGAAACAGGTCAGTTTATTAATAACTGCAAGAAATGTATTGTCGTGTCGATCGTCGGGAATCGATCGAGAAGCGAAAACTTCGCCTCGACAACATTCGTGCCGTAATGAATGCGGCTCTGTTTCGTTAGTTTCTAAAGTGTAATAAACTTAGTGAGGACCATGAGGCCCACACCGCTCAGCACGAGCGCTGTATCGTATACGACACTCCGGCGACGTCGCTGCCCCGGACCTGAAAACTGCACATGCGTGTGTGACCGGCACACTTGTAGAAAATATAAGGTCATTTGGGTGCTGAAGCAGAGTTACGGAAGGTAATTTAGTTCTTAAGGAATCAATATCGTCCGAAGTATTTAGCCTAAAGCTTAAAACCAAAGCACAGCAAGCACTATTCATGCAGTGCGAAATCGCAGTCGCAGCCAGTCACACACATTTTTGCGAGCGCTTTCTCAAAACAGCGGAGTTGATGGCGATCAACTATTGTGGGGGCTTCGCGGAACCTTACTGCGGAAGCGCTATTTAAGAAATCGCACTTCATCAGCCAGAAAATCTGTAAGGCAGCTGTAAGGCAGGGTGGGCATCCATGTATGCAGATTGTTCGGCGCAATGGTAGCGTTCGGTGGTGCAGTCCAATAAAATTCCCCCGCATTTCCCCGAGGGGGAGAATGTGAAAGTGCGAATGCACGGTTGTCGGCCCGCTTGCGGCGCTTGCGCTCGGCCCCCGCAGCCCACCGCCTCGCCGCCTTCTCTTCCATCTCTTCCATCGGTTTTGTAGTATCACGTGTACACCACGCAGTTATCAAGCCGCTATAACGCCGCTGAGTCGCCAACGCACGCCGCTGACGACGTAGTTTGAATGCTTTAAAGATATAAGGCGCGTTACTAACAATGATATCAGCGTCGCGTCCGTGGCTTCGTCGGCAGAGCGTCGCGCTGCGGCCGCAAAGTCCTCAGATCGAAGCCTGCTTGTAAATGGCACGGTACAACCCCCCCCCCCCCCCCCCATTCTATTTTTTTCCTGTTGCATCTCTTAGTCATAGTCATTTTCATAGTTTTGTTCGCACAGAGCGTTTGTCAACCCGGTCCGGTGGTGTGCATGGCTAGACAGAAAGGTGGATGTGTTTCTTAGTCACGTTCTCTTTTGCAGTATTGCTGTACCCGTTGACAACTGCATACAGATTTCTGGTGAATGGCGCCGTAGAGTCCCCACACCTCTTTTTTTCTGTCGTATCTCTTGAAAGTAATTTCTGTGTACAATCTCTTTTATTTATTTATTTATTTACTTATTCACAGAATACTGCAGGCCCATTTAAGGGCCTCAGCAGGAGGGGCAAGAATATAATACTGCACACAGCTGTAAATCAGCAAGAACAAAAAAAAGATACATCAGATGCAAAAGATACAAAAAGATACATCATGGGTCATGGTTCAATACGATCAAGTGTTGGATCAATATGATCATGGATCAATACGATTTTGAGAGTGTTGCTGTGCTTACTGCCCACCGTGTTAGCCTTGCTTCAAAATTTCGGTGCTTTTGACATCTTTTTGTTTCTTAGTCAATATTGTGTGTGTGTTAGGTTTTGATTCATGCCCTCTCCCTCTGCTTCTTCAATCTGTTACCTATATCCCCCCTACATACACACCAGCAGGCGTTTTTATGTCTGCCCAAGGGTTGAACTGGTACTCGGACTATTTGGTCGACTGTGTTCAGCCAACCATTCAATAACCCTAAATTGGACTGGGCGATCTAAACACACAGCTCTTCAACCCTGTTGCAAAGTGAACTGACAGCATTATTAGGTGACATTTAAATATGACACGTAAAAACACAGTGATTTCTACTAATAGCATCTTTGATAAACTGCACCAGTCACACCGGGGCGCACCGGTGCGCCTCTTCATCCTTGATCAACTGCGCCGGTGTGCACCATCTGTCCTCCATAAACCGGGCCACACCGTCGCGGGGCAGTTTTTGGCTGCCCCGCCACACACTGAGGGAGTCGACGGGGCTCCGGGGTGCAATCACAAGATACATTGCAAACAACGCTAGAGAAGCGGCTTCCTCCACCGTCTGCTGCAGCGACGGTGGTGATGCCGCATCGGTGCACTTGTATGAAGGTGGACAGAGCTGTATGTTGTTGCTGACAAGGATGACTTACGAAATCATTGGGCAATGATGGAGTAAAAGTAAAAAGTTTATTGGCATAGCTTGCGACGGGCTCCGCACGGAGGCAACAACGGCCAGAGATTGTAAATGAAGACATGAACTTCGTGTACTGCAAAGAAGGCTGCATGAATTGCCAGCCAGTTGGAGATTTGCATCCGCTTCGTTCGATTGAATTTTCATGAACAGTCACTGCGGTGCCTAGACCATCAAGCGGAAGGGTGGACAGAAACAGGCACTCGTATCATGGCTTTAACGAAGATGAGAATCAGCTTGTATGTAGCTGTTTAGTTGAAGCGGTGAAAGTGCATTGTTGCGCATGTGTGACGGATATGGGTTTAATGTACACATAATCATTGCCCTTCAATAAATATCACTTTCTAGTAGCGCTGTGTCACATTATGCTGCTGTATTGCCACTTGTGAACATTTTTATGCGTTGCTTTCTTAGCTTAAGAGATGGTGCTTGGGTAGAATTGCTCAGTTTGTCCTCGATCAATGCTCCATGCCGGGTGCACATTGTCACCTGGCACTGTGCGTTGCACCGGTTTTGGGGGCAACCCCGGTGCGTGCTTATTGAGGACGTTATATGTTGACAACCGACCAAAACTAAAAAGCACCATTTATCATTTTCAGTGAAATTGACACCCCTTGTTCCTTCAGGGAATGTTTGTAAGGATCTTACTGGAAGATGCACAAGTTGAGCACAAACAAGGGTTCATCCAGAATTTCGCTTTTGGGGGATTGTCCAAATTCTCCTCATGGGGTGATGGGGGGATTTTGAGTGGGGAGGGGGCATTGAAGAAATCCCTGTTTAAACTTTACAATGCTCCAATAGGAATTAGAGTATTTGAAAACAGCTGCTGATGGGACATGCTTAATCCATAAAAGCACATAACAAGCTGGGGCTTCAGCATTTTTTTTTTTCAGTGAAACGTACCATGTACAGCCAAACTGTTCACTGTGAAGTATTTGTTTCTGTATAACAGCACGTTGCGCCGTATCCTCCAAAACAGTGCATGATCGACAGACGCTAGACGTACACATTTGTGCCCTAGCTGCCTGTCCACAATGTATTTTTCCTTTTTTAAGTAACAGTCAGACGCCCTACCAAACAACGATGTCAAGACATGCTTTGGCTCACACCAAGGCAAGCACAGTTTATTGCTGCAGCCTTGGTTGCTTTTCTTTAGCGACAAACTCAATCGGCTGTGCAGATGTATTTTAGGGCGTGTAGGCAGGGATTCTATCTTCTATTTTCACACGGGCCGCTGGGAGCGGCCTGTAATATTCTTTTCGCTCGTCGCTACCGCACACTGTACCTGTTTGCTGTACCCATCACGGTTTTCGCGTCGTTCGTCGCTTCGGTTGCTTTCTCATGTTGCGCCTTGAGCTATGCCCACGTACTCTAACTACTTCAGAGGTTTTCGCTGCTGTCAGCAGTCGTTTTACACAACAGGTTTGCTGTCATTAATTGTCGTATTAGCGTGATGTGGCTTGTCAGCAAGATCGGTGCGTGACAAACAAGCGTTACCAAACTAGCGGCGTATTTCACTTCATTCGTGGCTACCCTCGCTTGCATGGAAGAGATCGGGAATGATCTGAGATAGCTTTGTTGGGTCAAATAAGGGAGCTTTGGCTATATCGCTTGTAACACTAGCGTAGTTGGCCTTGTCAGCAAGATCGGTGCGAGAGAAGCAAGCGCTATAACTGCCGAAATGTCTAAACTACGGTCAAAACAAGACACAAACAATATCCATTGACACTTTGGTAATTATACTATATTCTTAGCCCACCAAAACCTCTTGCTAGGATAGTGCAGTGGTAGAATACTCGTCTAGCGTTTTGATAGTCGCAAGTTCGAATCTCGGCGAAGATTTTTTTTTTTTTTGTCCGTGAGGAATTTAATAGCTTTTTTTTTTACAAGGGAAAGCGCTTGTTTCCTGCTTCCAATCACATCAACGTTGGCGATTTGTTCCGTCTCTTTCTCTAAAAAAGGAAAAGAAACCGCTGAGAATTGACCGGAATAAAGGCCGTCAAAACTATCGAAACTACTTTAACATCAATGTAAATGTGTCAGAGTTTTTCATTACTATGTACTTCTGCGTATGAAAACCTCAATTTGAAGATATAAACTTGTTATAGCTTTCAGAAACGAAAAGATTATTGCCAATATTCTCGTACTAACACGACTTTCGTCAAACTGAGAGGTGCTGCTATTGCAGCCTGGCAACTATGTCTCACATTGTGTGTGTGTTTGTGAGGATCCCGCGTTTGTGCTGTGCTGTTTGCATCAGTTTTATCTGCAGATTTCCAGCTGAAATCAAACTTATAGAAGTTTTATTGCGCGATGTCAGTCCTTCCAACCTACGCATGTGTTGAAAACATGGGCACTGGAAGAACGATCATCGCCGCCCGCCTCAGAAGACTGCGCGTCAAAAGTGGATGGCATTGCTTCCGAACAAAGTGTATTGGTGTTCGCAAAGTGAAGACGACAGTGAAGAAGGATTTTACGTAGGAAACATCGTTCCTGCTAGGGTAAGTAGGCATGTTTTATAAATCTGTACTTGTTTGGAACGGGTTCTGGTGTTTATGGGTCAGCGGTTCACTAAACCCCCATCTCATTTTCTCTTAAATCCTAGGGGACTTGCGTACTTTCTGGGCGACCTGGATTTACCTGTCCACGGTTTCCGCGGCAGTCAGCATCAAATTACGCGTAAGCTAGACCTTAACTACGACGCTCGCGCTGTAGTAGAGGGCTGCTAATTATTTGACATGATCACATCACGCGAGGTTCTTTAACACCTATGCGTTTTTGCGTTATGTGTCTACCAAAATCTGCCTTCGCGACTGCAGATCCCGTCGAAATTTCGCGTGAGCGGCACAACGCTGTGATCAGTACACATTCGTGAATGCCTGCGGTATACGATGAAGTAACGTGGACAGGAGATGCCCTGGAAGTAGTGTACATGCGAAAAAGCGGGCACTTGATTCCGTAGGAGCAGCTCGCGGGAACTGTGGGGCTCGATATCAGAGGCATCTGCATTGTTGTAAATTAGTGATGAAAGTTAAGCAAGGTGTCAACATCCTAATATCCCGAAATTGAAGACCATACAGAGACTAACAAGGAAACTGTAGGCCCGCACTCTCAACTCGATTTATATTGGAGAATCGAACTTGCAAAGACAAGCTAGGCAATGCAATAGAGGATCCTCAACAAGCACACACTAGTCCCTATTGAAAGCTATGGACCCAGATAAGCTGCTAGCATGCGTTCAATGCAAATTAGCGTAGCGGTAAGCTTTGGATATATCATGAATACCCCAATCGCATTACTGGCGTGTCTAATAAACACATCGTTAATGTGACCTAAATTTCACTTTGGATGTTGCTGGAATGTTCTTATTATTGCCTTGATGGTGAATGTCCTTAAGCGATTACAAATCCACTTGATGTAAGCATTTGATCTTTGCGTGGCCTTCTCTTGTATTTCAACTACTGTCTGTGCACTCACAGATCGTGTACCTTCAGGTGCTGCTGCTGGCTGTCCTGGGTCGGCTGCCTGTCAGTCCAGTTCCCAAGGCTTTGCCAGGGCCTCCCCTGGCCAACCACCTGCTGGACCTAAGCTGCGGCCGGCCTTCCCTTGGTGCTCTGTATGCTTCGCCACCAGGAAAAGCCATTCCTTTGTCTGTCACCTGGCACCAAGTCACTCGGCACACCCCTTCAAACGCACGTCATTTCCTCGGCCCCAGGCACTGCTGCCATTCAGCGCACCCATCGATTATGTACTTGCAGGTTAGTTATTGCACGTTGTGCAAACTTCCATTGTCATGATGTATACCTGTTAGCAGTGTTCTAGCCTCTGGTTATTGGAAACATTTTCGTGAAGCAGTGCTGTGCATTTTAAGCATGTTATTGGTTAGTGGGGATATTCAAGAGAATCTGGAGGCGCAGGAAGAGAAACCGAACTTTGTTTTAAAGGGTTCATTCGCATGGAATCAAGCCAGGCAATCCTTTTAAAATGTTTCTATACATATGCAGCGGGTGTGGAGAGGGCCTATCCGTAATCCACATACTCATTCAATGCAAGGCACTTGACATAACACAATGCAAACACTTCCAACAACTATACACACGACATATTCCACTTCTTCTTAGGAGACAAGCCCATGTTTTCACTCAAACGTGTTTTCGAGTTTCTTACCGACGTAAAATTTTTACATCTCATTTCTTATCATGCATCTTGACAACCTGGCCCTTTACACCAGTCATCTTAATTATGTTGTGTCTTACTTTGTTTATTTTTACTGAAATGTTTTACTTTTACTTTCATGTCGCTCTCATAACACGACTTTTGTTTGGCGCTCTTTGCCCTTAGTTTGCCTTGCGCCATTAAAACCTAAACACCATCATCATCATAAAATCTTTCTATAAGGCTTGAAGAACTAACCATACAAACTGACGTGGAACTACTTTCTATTTTAGGTAAGCTTAAAATTCCACCTACTTCAGATCCTACTGGTATTATTTACAGTGTACTGAAAAGTACAATCCACACTGTAGAATTCTGATGGCGCTATTTTCAGTCTCTCGACAGGCGCTATTCTCAGTGATGGGTGGATAGCCGAGGTAGTACAAACCTTTCCATCTGGGTACCGTGCTTCACCATTAAACTACAGGCCAATTTTCCTAACAAGCACCATATGCAAGGTTGTGGAACATTTCATTCTCTCTCAAGTCACTAAGTACTTATAAAATTACATCATCATATTTGAATATCAGCATGGGGTTAAGAGTAACTCACAAGGGTTACTCTCGTAAAACGCAACTTTCTGGGATTCTTCAGGGTCTACATTCATCCATTGACGCAGGTTTACACACTCCTGCAGTTTATCTCAATTTTTCTAAGGCATTTGATCGCATTACACACCGCAGACTACTTCTCAGACTTCACCGTAATGTCCTCATTTGGATCACGGATTTTCTTCCTTGTTGAATTAAAGGGGCCCTAAACAGGGTTCCAAATGTAGCGATTTTACGTGCTGTGCGCTGAAGGAACAGCATCCCGCAAAAAATGGTTTAAAAGTGTTAAGTATTAGCTAAGTTATTGTTCAATAAAAAGGGTTGGCAATAAGGCCTGGAGCTTTCACCCTGTCCTCGCACCTCTTAATCGGTGTGAATGCTATGACATCACTGACATGCACAAGACCACTTAGAGACCTTACAGTTTCGAGGTACACACAGCCATTGACTCTGCTTGTCACGCTTTTCTTTTTTAGCAGGCGACGTGTATGCTCTGCCCACTGCTGGCTGCGCTGAGCTGAGTGGGGCAGTAAGCAGGCGGGCCGCTCGCACTGCCGTGGTTGCGTCGGTATGTCAGTTGTAGAATGGGGGAAATGAGTGTTTGACGGCCAGATAGGGGGGTCCCAAACACAACATGTTCGCTGGTGACTGTAATTGAAGATTTCCACCTACGATTGGCGGTTTGCTAGCATTTCTTGCAGCTGGCGCTGTTGCAGCGAGCAGGTCCCTCTAACTTGCGCAGAAAAGGCTTAGCATCGCCGCAGTTATTCAGTCACCACTTTACGAAGCTGAGCTGATGACGATTACCAGCGCAATCTTTCACTGCACTATTTCCCCCTTTCATGCATTTGTAAACTGATTTCCAGCAATAGTCCCCCTCTGGCGGGCAGGGACAAGTTTTAACTGCTGCGGTTCATGCCATATCGCGTATACACTGCACAGCGGGGTCCTTGTCGACCGTGCAGGCAGATGCTTGCCACGCTCACACTTGTAGCGGCGATTCCACCTGCAGAGACTCTCCGTGTTTTTCGGTGTTATTCATACTTTGCAAACAATGCACTATATCCACAAACTCAGCTAAGCTCGTGTAACGGATGGCAACGATCGACATTTGTTTTTCCAAAGATAGCTGTGCTGTAGTGCCGTTCGACGGAACCGCCGAACCATGCACCCGCATTTCCACCGCAGCTGGGAACGCTGATTAACTGCAGATTTTAGGAAACCCGCCAAAAGCAACGCTGTAGTGTTCAGCACCGGCTTTGCCATGAAGGTTGCGTCAGAGTCGCAAAGTTACATCAGAGTGTGTGAGAATGGCGACAAGGATTGACAGGTAAACAAGGAAAGAAGCGAAGACCTTTCTTGCACTTTTGTGCAGCATTCGCTTTACGCAGAGGTATTATATTTGGTATACGTTGTCGTGAACATGTTGTCTAGCAATTTTGTATTTGAAACCACTACCTTTGGAAGCCTATTTAATGCCCCTTCAAGTTAACGTCTGCTAATACCTCTACTTATTTTGCCCCCATTAATTTGGTGTCGTCCAAGGCAGTGTGCTTGGTCCTCTACGTTTTAAATCTATTTTTATCATCTACCATGTTGCATATCTTCCCGTGCACATCTCGTCGCAGACGGTGTTGCAGTTTATCACACAATATCTTTCGACAACCACCATCAATGCTTTCAAACTGATTAAAGCACTTCTCTGGGCTAGTTGTTCATATCACGCTTGGGTTAGATTAATGCGCTGCTTAGGCTTACGATACAAGGATGGAGACAAAGAAACACACAACGCAAATGGGTAAGTGCAAACAAGCAACTATTTGTTCTTTGGAACGCCTCCAACAGCTTTACAGAAAAGAGAAGAAACAAACACTAAAAAAAGGGTGGGGGGGGGGGGGGGGGGAGGGGGAGATTTAAGGCGAGAAATGAAACAACGAATCTTAAAAAGCTGACTCTCATGCCAATGGGTTTCACAAGAAGTTCCATTTCTAGTTCCGTTTACACGTTGACGCGGAAATCTTAGTTCTGATTGCCGAGTTTTTTTATGTTATCTGAACACGAAACCAACCAACTTACAGGCTACTGTTCCGTTGAAGCGGCAAGTCCGTTTAAGCGATTTCCATTTATCGAGATTATACTGTATATCAAGGAGCTCTGGGTGCAGCTTTTTGCTTTACTGGAAGCTGCACTAACATGTAAACGTCTGGTTGCAGAATTCAAGATAGTGGCTCAGCTTTTAAATTTTATGTCAGTACTCTTATAATAGTGGCGAAGGATAGGGCAGATTGCATTAAATGGTTGGCATTAAGGGTTGTACAACCTGGGCACCGCCGTAATATTGCCATATATATGAACGTGTTTCATCTTTACAACAAACAAGTGAGAGCCAGTACTTTGTGCGTCTTTGCGAAGTCTTTGTCAACTTTTCACGTTGTCATCATATTTATGTGTCTACCAATTTGCCCAATGGCATGTTTTTTTTTTTTTTCAACACCACTTTAAGCAGTGGTGACCATTCAGACATGGACACCGCTTAGTTGACACGGGTATTGTAAACCTCATTGCTAGGGTAGTGGTTGTTTGAAGGTGGCATATATCTGGATGCCACCCGTCAGCCACTAGCAGTCAGCAAAGCAGTGGGTGCCATCGTCCTCCTTAGTCTACTTGCAGGCTCCTAGCTATTGCAGTTATAGGTAATGCAAGCTATAAGAGGCATAATAACAGCTTGGTTTAATATGAACTGCACAATAACAGGTTTTTCAATGTACTTGTTTCCATGAAATGTTGTAGTGCTCCTCAATTTTGTGGGTTTTGGCATTCTAGGTCGACTTCGTATAGTGAAGTGTCAAGTGCACTACAAAAACCCTCTGCCCCATAGTAGCATTAAATGGCTTATGCCGGTTGCGACCCTTATTAGTGAGACTTTGCCAAGTTTAGTATTTTATTGTAGGAAATAAGGGACCTCTGAAGATATCTTATTTTTGGCATAAACCACTGCTTCACTGAATATTATAGCAATATTGCGGACAATGGCTTTAGTGAATCTTGCAAATATTTCTCGAACATCAAATAACCAAACTAATACTGTTTTACATTTGTTCTCATAAATATCCTGATGAACTATTGCAGGAGGCATCTTTAAGAAGAAATGCTTCGTAGTGTGTGAGCAGATAGAGCTGTTCGGAGAAGGTATGGACTTCACGGAAGCGATGTGCGTGGAATTTCTTCTCTACTATGTATTCAACATGGTGTACCCAGGAAGCGTAGCCACAACACTGGAATTCATTCAGAGGTGAGTTTGATCATGCTTAACCTACTCTTTAGACAGGTGTCCTCATTCCAGGATGCCTTTAGCTCGGGCTACATCGACACCCCTTCCAATTAAGCGTACCTGATCTTCGAGGGGTGAGCTGGCCAAGGCTCTCTCCCGAAGCTTTGTGGAAAGGTGGGTGGCGGAGTCTAGGGTAGAGTTGGTGCCACCACCCACTAAGTGTTCAAGCAAACGCCGCCTGTATAATCATTGATTCATTGCATAACGCGTGAGCGAAAAATGGCCAAACAGCCACTCTCCTGCTGCTCTCTCCTACCCTTTCCCACTCCGTAGCCTTCCTGCGTGCTTTCATGTCCGTCGGCCAGCGCCGCTACTCGGAAACTGTGCAAAATAGTTGGCTGTTTGTTTAGCGTTCCTCAGGCAGCGCTCCTACGCTTTGTTGTTTTTCACCATGACTGTCTGTCTTGGTCTGTTGCTGATAAAACCGCGCCACGGGCGCAAAATCACTTGTACTGCCGCAGGCTGGTGCCGGCTTTGCGCGCTTACCTACGTGGATCACCGGCCCCGAAATTTTCTGAGTGGGGCATCCCCGCTCTCTCCCCTCTGCATTTTGGCGTTGTTTTGTCACCGCTGTTCGCACTCCGCATCAGTACGCAGTTTTAAAATTGAGGACTGTACTGTAGAAGTGCCCAGACAGTGTGACCGGGCCCTCAGCTGCTTATCGTTTTGTTTTCTATAACCTTCTGAAATTTACAAGCATGTGATATTCTTGGAAAGTAATGGTAAAAGTGAGTGCCTGAATAAAAAATGTGTATGCAATTTTTCTTGCCTACATCCTCCTGAGAGAAAAATATCAGTAAAATATTGGCTGTACCCTCGGAAAATATCGTTTTTCTGCTCGCTATTTGTCCACCCAAAAATTAATATGTTCTTACACTACTTCAGTTCCGCCTTTGTCAGTTATCTTTGGAAAAATACAGCAAGTATGAAGCGAGCGACGCGTTGAACGAGATCCCCAGTGCGGCCCAGAATTAGCGCCATATCGCAGCTAACATGTGAGCGAAATGGCTTTTGAAACCCAACATGCAAGCTGACAGACACACGTCGTAGAAGTGGGGGCAGTGTTCGCAACTCGCGAGCAGTGACATAAAACGGGATGTCCGCCAGCGCGTGCCACATAGTGGATTAGTGCCTGAACTAAGCGTCCCTACCCTGCCCATTGAAAAGCACGCGACGCGTTAGGCAATGTTTATACAGGCGGCGTTGGTTCAAGGGTCAGAGGCTCACCCAGAAGCAGCAAAGTGGAGACAGTTGTGTGCAGTCAGACCGGAGCAGTCTGGTCAGGGTGTTGGAAGGTGTTAAAAGGGCCATGAAGACAAAATACGAGTTTGTTTTATTTGAGGGAGTTTTATAGTACCCCTGGCACTTGTCCAGCAGCAAACAAGGATTTGTTCACTGAGAAATTAAACAATTTAAGCCAACATTTTGGTTCTCCCGCTGAATTGTGTTTTGGGACGTCAGCGAATGAAGGGCACAAATAAATTGTAATAAAGAGCGGTACGTTTGTAGTGAGGTGGGTGGCTGCGTGGGGCTGAGACATAATCTGGTTTGTATACTGAGGTCATAGCTGTCGAGAAGGACAAGGTTTACTTTTCTGCTCAAAGAACAAGGCGCATTTAAAAGCATTAGTATGAAATACGCATGCAGCTCAACTCAACTCCTCAACAGCTATGAACTCAGTATACAAACCAGATTTATGTCTCAGCCCCACGCAGCCACCCACCTCACTACAAACGTACCCCTCTATTATAAAAATTTATTTGTGAAATAATGCTGCAAGCATTATTTCACTTGTCAAATATTTGTGGTTAAAAGGGGTATGCGCCTGTGTAGCATGTGCTACAAGGTGATGGTTTTGTGTTTGCTCTTTACTAGAATGGGGAGTATGACCAATCCACGAAAAGCAGATTGGGCATGCTACTTTTGTTTAAACCATGACGCTTTCAAAAGCGTATTTGTAATGTTAGCTCTTAAATGCTACAGGCACAGAAGGACACGACCTGCCCATTTTTTTTTTGCATTCAGAATCATTGCAATTCATAGGAATAGGGCTGAAATAAAAATTGTTCACTTGTTTATCTTACAGACAACTTTTCAACATAAATCCTCTGAGCGGCACCAAATGTGACGGAAAGCGCAAGTCACGAACCAGCGTGAATGTAAAGGTTATGAAGCTAGCGCAGGCCCTCCGAATGATCCTCTGAAGTGGTAAGTAGAAAACCTGCACATTAGGTCATTTTGGGACACTCATTTGTAGTGCTGCCTGGGCACCATTCTTAAAGGGACAGACAACTGATTTGTGTCGCGTATATGTTGTCTAGCTCATATGAAAGCCAGCGTTTTATATTGCCCAGTAACCACAAGCAATTTCTAAACAAATTGGGGGAAATACTTTTAATTTGGCAGCAAACTTCCTGAAATGGGAAGGGTGGCGGTTCGTAGTGTCGAAACTTGACACTACAATATGATATGTGTCCCTGTCACGTGACCTGCAAACCTAGCAGCTACTGTAACTGCTGAAACGTTTATTGAAGTATTGAAAACCTTTCAATACAAGTATTTGTACAAGGTTAAATTGTATATGTATTTCTAAACATGCCGCCCACCGTCACTGGGGTGCTCTCAGTGTGGCTTGAACCACCATGCCCAGAATCAACGGAAGCGTTCAGTAAACAGACCTAGTGAAGGAGCTTTGACGATTCTGCCTGAGTCAGGGGCGTTCGTTCTGCCAAAATATTTGATTTCAGTTTCCAAATAGGGCAATGGCAGCTTTAAAAAAAAAAAAATGTTGCGCCCAGGGAGAATCGAACTTCCCACCCTTACAATGTGAAGCCAAATTCTACCTATCGTCTATCCCAACAGATGGCGCATTCGTGCAAAAGAGACCGTTGCATTAAAAACAGACATAAAGGAACAGGAAAGCCTGCGATTCAAACTTTTTTAGCTGGGGACAAGTTTTTAAATAGCGTTTTTCATCTCGCATACAGACAAAAGTATGTTGCCGAGCTACCCTATGTCGTGGTTGCCAGAATTATTTTTGGGAGGGACACATACGGCTCGTAGATCTAAAAATTTCGATTTAAGAAGTTCTGCGCCGTTATTAGCACAACCGTTTCTCGTCAAGGTGCTCTAAGTGATGCCCTTTCATTTGGGATAGAGAATATATACTCGACAAAAATCGGTTGTCTGTCCCTTTAAGCTGTGTATCCCGTCTGAGCCACATCTGCAGATATGTTCTCAGCATGCCCCACAAGCAATACAAGGAGTTTTGCTCATTTCAAATTTTTTGTAGTGCAAATATTCTCTAGAAAATGTTCAAGCAGTGTCCGATAGCAGGAGGGGCTATTATTGCGCGCTAGTAATAATGGTTCATCTATCTGAAGTGAAATTTAATGCAAAAAGTCAGGTGGCTAAACATACCAACGTTACTCAAATTACGATCGTTGTGAACGTGCACCTTGGGGATTGAAATGTTTCGCACCAGCCTCCTGCACGGAGCCTCACGGTACCGACGGAGGCCTGGTCCGGCTGCACCCATGGCCACTACGCCAAACCGACACCTCTCTATTCAACAGCTGGTGGGGTGCGACGTCGGTCACCTCGCTTTGTGAAACTTTTGCCGTGGCTCTACACTTGTGCAGAGAGCCGAGTCTGAGATTACAAAAATTCTCCCGCATTTCCCCGAGGGGGAGAATGTGAAAGTGCGAATGCACGGTTGTCGGCTCGCTTGCGGCGCTTGCGCTCGGCCCCCGCAGCCCACCGCCTCGCCGCCCTCTCTTCCATCTCTTCCATCGGGTTTGTAGTATCACGTGTACACCACGCAGTTATCAAGCCGCTATAACGCCTCTGAGTCGCCAACGCACGCCGCTGACGACGTAGTTTGAATGCGTTAAAGATATAAGGCGCGTCACTAACACTGATATCAGCGCCGTGTCCGTGGCTTGGTCGGTAGAGCGTCGCGCTGCGGCCGCAAAGTCCTCGGATCGAAACCTGGCGCCGGATGCTGTTTCTTTTTTAAATATGGAGGAGCACTGCGGACGCCGCCGCCGCCGACGCCGCCGCCGCCGCCGGCGGTGGATGGTTTGGGGTCGCTTATAAAGTGCATTCGCACTTAAAAATAATAATTTCAGCATTCCCACGATAATAAAAATGCCTTACACTTGCTTAGTTTTTCAATTTGATATTTTCAATGGAACTCCAGGCTATCTATGCATAGAATTTAAAAATGGTTTGTAAAAAGGTAGTGCAGTTCGTACCTTGTGATACTCTATTACAAAAAAACTTTGTTGAAAGGTGGTTTCAGTTTTATGTACGTTCAGAACAGATTGGAAAGTGCACTGCTCCCCCCCCCCTAATTTCCCAAAAATTTGATTTTTTTTTTAGGCTCCTAAGGTGACATAATAAATGTTGTGCTTCTGGTCCAAATCAAGGTTCTTCTGCTGCAAAATTGAGATTTCGCTGCTTCAAAAACTGCTCCCAAATGTGATTCAGTTGTCTCACCCTGGGAATTGATTAATGCATTATGGGGTTTAACTGACGAGGGTATGTTTAACCTCTGTGTGCACCACTTTGCGCCACTGTTCTTCAACCTAACCGGAGTCATGTTTTTCGGTAGCATCCTTGTTCTTGATGGAAAAGCAGGCCATCTGCTTGGACAGGCCCGTACTTATGGCGATGTCGGCCTGCTTTTTGCCATGTTCGACAGCGTTAATAATGCGTAGTTATTCCAACAGTGAAAGGGACTACCCTGCCGCTGGTTGCACGAAAAAAGTCCTCCGACACTGGCTTGGCCTGGCTGCACCCACGACCCATTCTATGCCGGCATTGTTGTTAGACAGTTCTATGCCGACATTGTTGCTAGACAGTTTTTTCACTGAAATAAACTAACAAAAGGCATATTGGGGCTGGCACCTTGAAAGTCTGCTATTTTTTGCCCAAAAATGTAGTCTGTTGTAACCGACAGTGTGCTATGTAGCCTGGTCCATTATGAGCGAAGTGAACTCCACTTAAAATGCATGGGCACCAAACAAACTCAAATGGTCTGTTGTAACTGGAAGTTCGTTGTTGCCGGATCCACTGTAACGAGTGTAGACTATCCAGGTCGGTTGAATCATTAGGCGCCACTCATGGTTGCTGTGTCAACTACAAAGGATGGCACACTGCAGTGTGTTTCCACGCCACCCCAGCCTTCAAAGTGTTGATGTTCGAATGTTGATCTTGACCTTCAAAATGTTGATCTTGACCTTGACCTTCATGGTTAGTATTGACTATGTTCACACACACGTTCAACAGATAAATGCGCTGGTAGCCCACAAAATTAGGCCCTGTGGACTTGTCAGTCATTTGTCATAGGCAGATTCAGCAGTTGACAAGGAGATTAGTGTGAGGGAGAACTTGTAGAACCTGTCTTTGGAATGAGCTTTTTTCTTAAGTTTGTGTAAATTGGCAGCACTAACTTCGGACATGGCCTACACATTCTAGATTTAAATGCGATGTGCTAATTACACCTTTACAACTGCGAAAAAATTAGTGGACTTCGTACGTGTTAGGCTCTGAGAAATAGTGCTGCATACCTTCGCACATATTTTTGAATTCCTAGGTGTTCACGACTCAAATAAGTGATGCCTGGGACTTTAATATCTTGTTTTCTTCTTTTTAGGCTGCCATGAGCAACTTTGGAAAGACTCCAACAACATGACAGCTAACCTTGAGCAAGTTTGGAAAGACTCCAACAACATGACAGCTAAAACTCTCTATTAATGCTCCTGCCTTCGCAACACCTAAGAAGTGCTTGGTGTTCTTGGATTTCTTACACAGCAGAATCTTGACATTGCATAGATATTGTAAATTTCACCCAAAATAAACATTTCGACAACTACCAGCTGTATTCATTATTGCATATGCCAAGAACTACATATTGAAAAAATAAAACTCATTGCCAATCTATCAATATTACGGAGAGATTAGTTTTGCACTACGGAATGCCAGTAATATTACGGTCTAGCCATAGTGGGCAGCACGGTGGGTCTGTTACATTACGGAGTGGAGGTTGTATCAATTACGGGGAGGCAGGTTTTCTGAAACGGAGTGTTTGTTTTATTACGGTCGTGCTGTACCACCAAATACGGTGGGTCCATTATATTACGGAGTGACGGTTCTATCAATTACGGAGGAGGCAGGTTTCCTGAAACGGAGTGCTTGTTTTATTACGGTCTTGCTGTACTACCAAATACGGTGGGCCCATTATATTACGGAGTCAAGGTTCTGTCAATTACGGAAAGACGTGCTTTTTAAAACGGAGTGTGTTTTGTTACGGCCTTTCCGTACTACGGAATGTCCGTTCTTAAAATTCTTTCCGTTGTCTAAATAACGGAATTGTGTCCGGCAACATTTTACCAGCAGCTTTCTCCGTAAAATTGGCCATTTTTTTTTACAGTGTAGCTTTGGTGCTACGGCTAATTTGGGACAGATTTCGCGGCGTCCGCTCGTTTCTTAGGCTCTCGCTTTCCCCATTGGCAAGGATAGTCGTGGCCGCCAAGGCGAGGCGCAGCACAGGAGAATGAAAAATGGGCTAAAGGACATCTAAAGATAGCGAAGCGGAATCAGAAAAAGTGACGCCAGGGCCTTTTCTTGATATTCTTTCCTGCATGGCTAAGCACATGACGAAGATACACAACGCTTACCACACTGGCACCCAGAAACGCCTATCGATATTTTGGTCCTGCAAGGATCTGGCATTCCTTCCCAAAACTTAGAGGCTTAAAAGCATACACACAAGATATGACTAACCGCACCGCCGTACTCGTATCCAAGACTCCTGCCGCCCAACTATGCGATATAGCTACAGCCATCGCCTACGCCTCCATGCAAATTCTGCCCTCCGACCTGAGGAGAGAGAGAGAGCGAGGGAAAAAAATAACTTTATTGGGAGAAGTTGCTGATACTAGGCGTCGGCCAAGAGTCTTCGGGCTCTAGCAGCGTTCTTGAAAGTCCCAGACGTGATCTTCTGGGTCGGAGCTCAGCAACACGGTCTCTCATCGCTACGCCTGCGGCCTGAGTGATGCTACGCGCCGGTGCACTGCGGGCAACTCCATAGCGTATGTGCTAGGTCTGCCCTCTCCTTAAATTAGTGGCATTTGTCAAAATATTGCCCTGGGTATCCGTAGCTGTACGTAACCGGGTTTGGATACAAATTCGTCTGAAGAAGTCGCCATACGACAGATTGCCTCTTATTATCGACCGGTGAGCGGCGGGAGGAGGGGGGGGGGACGGCCCGTTCTGGACAGTAGTGATTTGTTATGTCCATGTAGGACACGAGAAACGCAAGTTTTAAAGACGATAGTCTTTCTTGGGCTACTTAAACCCGAAAATTTTGGTCTGTCTGTATGTATGTATGTATGTATGTATGTATGTCTGTCTGTCTGTCTGTCTGTCTGTCCGTGACTCGATTCAGCCACCCGATAAAAGTAAAATTAATATTGCACAATAGTCTTATATACTCACAGCCGCATGTAAACGTCTAAGCCCGGTTTATATGTTCATGCTTGTCAACTTTGTTGAACAAGAACAAGACATTACGCAAATATAAGACAGGAAATTAGTACACAAGGGATATTTACAGTGTTCCTTTATTAAAAAAATTATAGATGCTTGGTTTTTCGATAGCAAATGATATTCTACATCTACAGCAGAAAACCGCCGCCTCCTGGCGGCATATGAAAAAAAAAATTCACAGCATATCCACGGGGTGAATGATGATGAGTGGGCGAAGCTCCTGAGGGGAAATTATCGGTAAAACCGTGACTCTTCAGTGAAAGTTCGCCCACTACATCTGTGTCCGAACGTAACGTCTAGAAAGTCTCGCTTAAACCGCGCGTCGGCACCTTGGGGCTGAGCTCGCCTGATGCGTTTTGCAGACGCCTCACGAGCTCTCACTGCATCGGGGTCTGCCTGCCGATACGCGCGCTTTCTCGCCGCTTCCCGTTCTCTGACGTTTTGCAGATCCTCTTCGCGCCGCAGCCGTGCCGCTTCGCGTACGGCAGGGTCCTCGCGCCGTTGCCGTGACGCTTGGACCTCTCGTTCTCGAACGCTGGGATCTTGGCGGCGTCGTCGCGCAGCCAGACGACACGCTTCGGCCTCCCGCTCTCGTACGGCAGGATCTTGGCGGCGGCGTCGCGCAGCTTCACGGAGCGCTTCTGCCTCGCGGGCTCGCACATCTGCAGCCTTATCCATCGGGCGACTCCGAGCGCGCGCCAACAGCGAACGGATTTTATTACAACGCTCCGCGCCATCTAGTAAACAATCCAAGAACTAAACTAGAGGTAGGCGCGCCATCTAGTAAACAATTCAAGTGCATCTTTTCATCATATACAAGTACCGCCATCTAGTAAACAATCCAAGAACGAAACTAGAGGTAGCCACGCCATCTAGTAAACAATCCAGGAACTAAACTAGAGGTGGCTACATACATACGTCGAGGATGGACAGACCCACGCCCTAAGGAGCTTCGCCCCTAAAATCACGCGGCAACAGCAACGAAAGGTTCTGCTAGATACGTTCCATGTTCTGCTTGGAACCCACGTGGAGCACGGCCACGCGGCTCTATAAACCTTCTAGTCGGCCGCCTCCATTCACGCGCGTCTCCGCCATACTGCAGCGCTGGCATCGAGGAACCCGGCCTGTAGCAGTGGAACGCGTTAAATTCAAATCGCCTTGCGCAAACCTTTAGTGTGTTTACCTTGGAATGAGCGCGCCGGTACAGGAACAGCATGAGAGGTGAGCGGGAAAGCAAAGGGGGGCATTTCTTTCGTAAATGTCTACAAAGACTATCGTCTTTTGACGACATCTGCGACGAAAGGAGCAGATACGCGGCCAACGTTTTCCATACTCAACTTTTGTAGTACCCCGACCCACGCCCTCACTTCCATCAATCACCTCATTCTCATCACTATTCGCACTTCCCGCCCCACTCCCCTCATTGACCTAAAAGTTGTCCATGCTCTCCACCCTCCATGGCGTTATCACCAGGCAAGCAAAAATGGACCACTTTACTCGGACACTCAGCAGCACGTTCTCACACTCTTCAACGACCTTACAACCCCTATCCGCCTGAGAAATACTATATCAGAAGATACGAACCTCGTCCTTACCTTCTCGCATAATATTCTCTATACTGAATGGCAATGCATCGAAGACAATGCGTGGCTGCTTCTCAAGGCTCAGTTATCTCACCGCAGCTGTTAACTATCCCTCTACTCAAGCTTCCGCCTATCTTTAAAACTATTCCTGGCATCTATCATGCTTTATACGCCGACAATGTAAGCACTTGTACAGCTGCTACATCTCCAGTTCACAAAGTACACTTCAACAAGGTATCCACACCATGCGCGCATATCAATATCGTAGAGGCCTCGTGACCGGCATCAGCAAGTCATCGCTCCTATTATCCACTCCAGCATTTGTCGGCGACGTCCAGTCATCACACACTACGTGGAACCAATAAGCCAGTCTTTACCCATTTCTTCACATACTCTGGGTAAATTCTTCCAAGACGGCAGCGACCCCGCAATCACTCCTTAGCTATAGGAGCCGCTGCCGCTCATCTCTTCAAACGCATCACTCACCTGCGCCCAGACCTCAAAGAATATGATACAGCACGACCAACCAAGTATTTTTGTTCAGTCGCATCGCATATCCCAGCTCATAAATTAACCGGAAACCCAAAGAACGTAAGAAACCATTCGGTGGTTTCTCCCATTCTTTTAGTTATATACTGACGCGCCTGTGTCTCCTTTCCCGCGTATAACTGCCACAGCGAGTTATAATGGAGGGGGGGGGGGGTATGGCAGACATCTTTGTGAGTAAAAACTGATGCGAATACGTTATGGGATGAGCCCACTGATATTCGGAAAGTGCGGCACCCTTAGAATGACTTAAATATGATGTTGTAGTGTGATGGTAAAACTTGAACATTCTTTTAATGACTACGCTCTACTGAGTACACGAAGAGTCGTTGTTGTTGTTGTTGTTCCTCTTCTATTGGCACATTAGGCACATACCCACGTGGGGATTGGCCAGGAAACGGGGTGGTTTTTTGGGGCTAAAACGCCCACCTCATGGCCCTATATATTCAGCCTGTAGGAATTGGGGAAACAGTTACCGAATTATATAATAGATCTAAAGAAGAATCAGTGAATGATGTCATTTTTGGGAGGAAAGGCTAAAAAAATTTGACCTGGTTAGCAGGACATGCGTCTGGTCTCTGATATGTACGCGTGAATGACCGCAATAATCCCTCTATGACAAAATTCCAGGGATGTGGCCCCGAACGAAAGAAGCACCGGAATCGACAGAGGAAGGCCAATACGTTGAATTGGTACGGCTAGATACTAACTGGCCACACAGCTGAGGCGAAAGAACCGGCATAAGGGCCTTCGTCCTTGTCTTCATTGTCTTCTCTCGCGCTAACGTTAGCGGAATTGACCACATCGCCATTGTAATTAGAGAGCATGTGCTGCTCGAATGGTCCTGCTTAAAATGTCTCCGTGGCAATATCATGGTGGCTTCTTTGAGTAATGACGCGCCGGAATTTTCGATGGATATTGGTACTGCAACCGGAAATATGGCAAGCATGGTACCGTTACTGAGGCGGTAAAACGTATTCAATATGCGCGTGCCAAAACGCGAGTTGAGGGTGGCTCACAAATTTGGCTCCACAAAATCAACTTCAGGAAACACGCCAAATATCATTCCGAGAAACCTTCCCCGATATCTCTTGGGCATGTTAAAAATGAAGTTTGTATAGACTGAGCCGAATGGCTGCACCCATATACGTCGGCACGCATTGTTGTGTGTACTATTCGAGAACCTTAATTCGTTATGAAAGCCGCATGAAGTGGCTTTCAGAGGCGCACACAAAAAAGCATAGTGCACCTCTGGACAAACTTAGAGGTTTTCTTCGTAGCAAAGTAGACATACAAATAAAGTGTCATTATTAGAGAGAAGGCCGCCCTCTTCGTAAAATTGGCCGTTAAGACAAAATACACTTTTGTTTCATTCAATCATTCATTCATTCATTAATTCATTCAGAAGAAGAAGAAGAAGAAGAAGAAGAAGAAGAAGAAGAAGTTTATTTAGGGACGTAAGAAAAGCACATAAGTAAAAGCAGTATAGACAAGGGTCCCAAAATCTGTGACTGTACCGGGGCCCTCTATGAGTCAATACAGAGGTAATAATTACAAAAAAAACATTGTCAGCAACACTGCAACGATATAAGACGCTCTAAAAATGAAATAAAAAAGGTGATTTCATTTCAAGTAACAATCAAAACGGGAAAAAGTTCGCAATCGACAAAACAAAACAACACAAGATTGCAATAATCAATTTCCATCAGGAATGAATCAGCAAAAAGTGAAGCAAAGACCAATTAACAGGGCAAAGGATGATCTTGTAGGGACAATTTAAGTGACGACACGCACATAAATAATTTCACAGCAGGGGGTAAGCTATTCCAAATTGATATTGGAGGGAAAGTTGAAGTCATGTTGCCGTAATTAGTTTGTACACGTGGTAGTAGAGAGTTTCTATTTGATGCAAACCTTGGGCTGTTGTGTTTTGCTAAGGAGGTGGGGTTGATCAAATTTGAAGGCAGACGGACAAGGACTGCTTCCAGATCACATTACACTTAAATCAAAGAGACTGCTTTGTCCCAATACCAATGATATCAATTTTAATAGAAACTTCAGATCATAAAATCTCAAGGTGTCAAGGAAAACAGATCAACCATTCGCGATTCACTAGCCACTTTATAACCAGGACCTGATGACGTTACATGGACTTGTTTTCGCGATTGGCGGCCGCGGAGCAAAACCAACCCCAAGCAACATGACTTTGTGATTGTTATGATCCCTCTAGTCTCATTTCATCGTAACACTTGAATGGTAACGTACTGTGAAGAGAATGAAAACATTGTTTCTAGTATTCCTCTTGCTATGTCAGTGCTTACGTTGTGTCGAGGAAGACCTAGATTTTTTTCAATATGTTATTTGTTTTTTCGGTTGAAAACGTATTCGGGGCTGGAAAGGAGGCGAGTGATTTACCAAAACTGTTTTTTAATAAGCCGTGGCCAGTCTAAAATCACAACAGGAATACTGCAAAAACGGAACAATAATTCCTGTCGTACGACAAAAAGCTTTTTTGTGACAACAGAAGTCCTGTTGTTACGACAAAGCCATGTGTTGTTACGGCACACATTTCTGTCGTAACGACAAAGTCAGTTTTCTCAACGACAAACATTCTTGTAGTCACAACAGAACGGATATTCACACTACCCTTAACAATAGGCAATAACGTTCAGACCATGTGAAGCTGCTGATGGAACATCAGGATCACGCAAGACAGGAATCCGGCACGGTAGAACGTCAAAATGAGGGCAGGAATACGACACACGACAGAATATCGGAATCGCGACACGACAAGGATACGACAAGACGACAGTACGACACGCGAAAATACGACAACACTAGAGAAATTTTTCTTGTCGCCATTTTCGACTGGGTACATGCTTGTATTTAGTCTTTGTGGCCTCGTTAATGGTTAACAGTACACGCAGGAAGGAGTCCACCGTTTACACGCAAAGCTGCATGGACGGAAACAGGTTCGGTTGGAAAAACCCGCCAGTTCAGCACGCAACACACGTCACTAACAGATCACATGAGTCCCCTCGGCAGGACGATTCTTTTGCAGACCGCAGAGCAAGGCGGTGGTCGGAGGCTCCGAGTCTGACATGCTGAAAGCCACTCAATGAGAAAAGTAAAAACAACAAAGAAAGTTGTATAAGCCAGGCAAGCGGCGAATAACTGTCAGCGCGCAAAAGCTTTATGTGTCCGAACGTCCGGGGCAACGGGACTCGAGTTACAAGGAAACGCCTACGCTCGCGTGATGCTGCGGTGGCCCTTGGTTGCCAAACCTCGGTGCAATAAAATGGGGCGACGGCAGTGATTGACAGCTCGCGCGGTTATCCACGCTTCCTGCTGGCGAGGCCTGCGGATTGGTTATCGCAGCGTACGCGGATGTATATTCTTTGGGGGAAGCCGCGCGAGTTGCTTTCAGTGCTGACGCGCATCCGCTTAAGGTGAATATCTAACTTTCGTTCAAGGCGCACGCCGGATGCCTCCTAAACGCGCAGAAGCGATTACAGCGATCAGTGAAATAGAACTATGCTGAATGAGCCAGCCACGACGACATTGCTGGCACCATTCTGCGGCTTCATTTGGCCGCGCTTTCCTGACAGACCCACGCGAAATTCATTAAAGGACCCTGAACCAATGTCGCAGTTCACACAAAAATCGCAATCTTCGTCAGTCGCTATAATGAGGAGGCTAGATGCTACACCACACTGAAAAAGTGCGACGCCACCAACCAATGTAATCTTATGTAGCGGGTAGCGGAACGATTGAGCAAAAATGAACTACACAAGTGGCGCTACAATAGTCGCCCTTGAGCGTATTGCCACGCTTTTTTGCGTGGAAGTATGGTTGTGTATAATACACTACCATCTAATGGAAATATTGCGAATTTAGTTAACCGTTGAGGTGGATGAGTGGTCAACACGGCACGGTTGTCTGGACGAGTTCACGGTTTCAGTTCCCGGCAACAACGGTTGGTCTTCTGATGGAGGCGAGAAACAAAATTTACCACGTGTACCAGGATTAAGCGCACATCAAAGACCTCCTGGCGGTATGCTAAAGAAACAACCAATACATTTTGATTTAAAATACAAATGCGGGCCTGACAAAGTCTTAGGAGGGCATGTTGGGAAGCGCCCTGGAGAAGCAATAAGCTGCTTATAAATTACGATGCAGCATAACAAGAGGACATAAAATGTCAACAGCATTGAATCCGAGATATTTAACGAGACGTTATTCAAACGAAAATTGCTAAGAGTCTTGCTGTGACTACCGTACAAGTAAACTTTGAAAATGTATCATAGGGATCATGTTGAGTACGTGAGATAAATTCGTAAACCTGTTCACGGTACTCAGTACGCGCTCAAAATATCGTGAAATGGTTCCGAGGCTGAAGTTTACTTAGGTAAACTGTTTGTCCTTGTTTGTAAATTGACATGGCTAAATTAGTAAACGTTAGATTAGTTAATTGCAGTTAAGGCCAACCATAGTTCAAACTAGGCTAGTTCGCTATTCACAGCTTTATGTAGTCACTGAAATTTATTCAGTTAACGTTACGTTAGTTGATTAAAGGTAAGGTTATTTAGTTACAAAAAATACAGAGTTAGTTAGCATAGTCATAAAAGCGGCGTCATGCCTGAAGTAAGGTTGGGTTAACCTAAGTAACTTAGTGCGAGTAATCCACCGTGCATTCATTTGAGCTCTCGTGGATATAGCAGCCTTGAATAGGGTGTTTAAAACTTCACCGTTAAACCGTCGCTCCGCTCCCTATCAAACCGCACCATGAAGGATAGCTGTTGAGACACTGTTCGTAGTGCAAGCGCTTAGATGGCGCGCCGCGTGGTCGGCCGAATTGTACTACACCAGCTGACTGCATTCATGTGATTGAATATTGATAACGTAGTAGTGATAGTAACCTATCGTAACATTATCGAAGTTGTAGATACGGGCGAATGCTATCTGTCTTAAATGGACATTAACAACATACCCAATAAACGCTTTTACTATTTTCTTCGCGTCTCGAAGCACTGCGCGAACTATAGCCGTCGGGAGCACGGAGCGGCACTTCATGATTTGCTCGTCGCAGCAGATACACCTTCAATTTCTGCTTTGCTTGTGCGGCTTTCTTTTTCGGCGGCTATTGAATGCATTCATTGTTGCGACTGAGGGAAAGCCGGCCAACAGCCGCGGAACCACTATAATGACGTAATTCCAGCGCTAGGAGTGCGCCAAGACCGGGAAAGAGAGAAAAATTATTCGATCAAGATTCTGAGCTATCTGGTGGGCATAGAACAGCAAGTTTTGCCTTAGGTACTACTTTGCGGCCCCCTGATCTATGTATGTAGTACTGGATGTGTTAGTTGACTGCGCTCAGCAAGCATGGGAGATTTCGAAAAAGGATGAAAAAAGTGTTGCAGGGCCCCTTTAAGAGACTGTGTGTACAGTATTATTCATAGTCGGGTATAGTCAAGTCGGGTATACGAATAATACTTGTAATAAGCGGTGAATAACGATAAGGGTTCCCACGGGAAAGATGGTCTAACAGAAAAACGTCACAAAAAGCGCTAACATCCGTAAATCACTCAGGATCAGTCTTAAAACGCTCGAGTTGCTGTTTACACAGTACGCACACTGCTTAAAAACATTCGCACAATTTATTATGTAGAAAATATCGACAGGGAACGCCCGATGAGTTGTAGAGTAAATTAGCGAATGCATGAATATATTGCACTAGGATTTCAGTCTAGATTCTTGGGTAAACAGGTAAGTAGTTAGAGTAAAGGGTCGGCAAATCATGTTCTATTGGTGAAGCGGGCCTTTTTTACGAAGGACCACTGTAGAAGCAGCACGTCGTCGGCAGCATCCGTGAGGGGACACCCAACCGATTTTTGTGGATTACATGTTTTACACCTCAAATAAAGAGCCATCACTTAAAGTACCTTGAGCCGTAATGGTTTTCCTGGTAGGGCCCTAAAACGTCTGCAAGGGCAATTTTTAGATCTGCCGGCCTTAAGCATGCAACGCTGACAGCGAGCCGCACGCCATCATAATTTAAACTCTACTTGAGCAGCTTAGCCAGCGAGATCATCTCGTCCAGCATATCCACTGTTTGAAGGGGTGTGTTTGTTGAAGTAAGGGAGATTACATATACAGGTATTTTTTACAGAATTCGGTCACAAAACAGGTCTCTATAAAGTAGTATGATGGCGGATCGTTCACCGCCTCTCTAGATGTAGCCCCAAACACACCCTTTGTGGCTCCTGAACGGCTCCTTTTGGATGCCCCGATCATGGTCGTATTAGAGTGTCCTGGCCACAACTTCAACTGTGCATATCGTGCTAAGTGAACGCTCACAGTGCAGTGAAGACTTTATATGAACAATCTTCCCCTACCCTTTTTCCCGTGTCCAACCACAGGGCCTATTGCCCTCCTGCTATAATAAAGTCATCCATTCCATTTCAATGCCGATAGTCACTATAGGTTTGTGAAATGACCTTTGCGGAACTTCAACTAGCCCAACCCAATGATTAAGGAAACGGCTTAGTCGTATAATTACCAAATTACAACTGCGGATTTCTCCCGGCGCCATATATTCGCGTGGTCCGGATGGCTGTACCGCTGCAAATATTCAAGCCCTGTACAACCCCAGTAATGTCCGCTAGGCTTCCAGGAAGCCCTGTGCGCTTTTTTTTTTTGCGGGAGAGGTATGACTTTGTTGGCTGCTTCAATTTTATCGTAGAAACGCGTGCCGGTTGTCAGCTCCAGAAATGACCGAGCGGTAGTTCTCCTGATCGTGGGCGGGTTTTCCGGTGAGTCGGGAGGAATGTGCAGCGCGGCCATGCATGGGTGTGGCTCCCATCGTAGGTTGACGCTGACTACAAGCATTTCGCGAACGCATCCTGTGTGGACTGCACGCGGTAGCATCTTGTAACGAAGTATTATGGAGTGTTTGAAATGAACTAAATGATTCAAGAGACGTGTGCACTAAAGGAGAGGTGAAGAGTTCGTCACGCACGAGGGTGACTATTTTAAGGGAACAGTACCCTGAGAACAATGTTTTCAAATTTTTGGTCTATCATCCGCTGAAGCAACACATGAGCTATGAAGCGCGACGTAGTAAAGGGCTTCGGATTAACTCTGGCCACCTGCGAATATTTAACGTGCGCCATATTCTCGACACAAGGGCGTTTTCACTTCTCGCCGCGATTTCAAAAGCGGCCACCGCGCGCGGTCTGATAGAACGTGCGTCCTTGCGCTCAGTATCACAACGCCTTAGCCACTGAGCCACCGCAGCGGGTGTCTGAGAACAATGAAGAAAAAGAAGATATTCATCGCCGTTGATAAAAGAGCTGTGTGACATAGAAGCAGCGAACACTGCAACAACTGCTCGGCAACAGAACGGTAACGGTTTCCCGTGTGACCTTTGTCGTGAGCTGTGTCCGTGGAAGAGAAGTCGGCCGCGCCCAAACATAAAAAGGAAATAATGACTGCATTACCGACAGTTCACAATCCAAAGAATGGTACCTGAGAGAAGTTTCTCACCAATGGCGCGTTTCTCAGAAACCCGCCGGTAATTTCCATAGGTTGTATATTTTTGCATATTGAATTGTTGAATTGTATTTCGCTACAAAACACGAAGAAACCAAGCTGCTTTACGGTACCGGGCGCACACACTCGACTTATTCTCTTAAATGGGACGTCCGCTTCCTGTTCATAAGCGTTGCTACTCTCATTCTTTTTGCGTTGCTTGTTGAGCGACCAAAGGTTTTCTTCACTGATCGTGGCGGCTATTCCAAGTTTCGAGGTTTCCTAAACACTTGTACTTACTTCCCGCCAACTATACATTGTTAATAATTTGGAGCAGGATATTTTGATTGAAACTGGAGAGAACGGCAAGAATATGCAGAAGTCATTTAAAAAAAGAATTTGCTATAACCAAAAAAGTTTTATAATAAAGGCCAGCAATGCTTATAATGCCGATTTCAAATATTTTCACACGTTTCTTTTTTACTAATTACGGATTGTTGCTTAACCGACAAGACTGCCGGCTGCCGGTGTCCGCTCTTGAAGTATTTGGGAATCCTCAAGGTTCTCCTGTCCACCGTGTGCTGACGGTTTTTAGCACATGAGGGACTCATAACGCTGCAAATGAGTGATTTTAATTCTGAGGAATGCGTAAGTTTCCATTCTAGAAGAAATACTTCGTTCTTGTTGAATATGTGTGATACACCTTTACGTGGGCGTGTCCATTCCGCACGAGATCCAATCTTTACGGCACTTCTTACTAAAAATGCGCATCCCCCCCTCCTCAAGGAAAGATGGACGGAACGGAACTGCTTCTCTACTTGGGCAGCGTGTTTTGTCTCTGGCACTGCGTACCCTGAAGACCTGGCAATTTTTAGGGGTACAGAAGTGGATTTGCCGAACTCTTACGGGAGGGGGGAGGGGGGTAATTGATCGCGAGTAATAATTTATTTAGGTTTCACTACTTCATAATTGACTTAAAGCATAGTCCATAGAAGCGGCGCGATGCAGGAATGTTCTGGTGCGAGCCGCCGTGAAGAAGAACCAGAGCGACGAATGGGACGCAGTGTTTCCTCTGCTTCGCGTCACCGTGACCGGTGGGGTCAAGACATTCGCGGCACTGTCGAGGCCTGATTAGTACTAGAGAAACTAGAAATTAGCCTGTAAGATTAACAGACAGGGCATTTCAAATGTGATACGTTCGCTGTTCCTGTGCTCGTTTTGCTCTAAATTTCAATCACCTCTGCGACGTTGCAATCCACCTCTGCGACGTTGTAGTGAGAGTGGTGCCACTTCGGCATTTGAGAGTAACTGCAAATGAGAGAGAGAGAGAGAGAGAGAGAGAGAGAGAGAGAGAGAGAGAGAGAGAGAGAGAGAGAGAGAGAGAGAGAGAGAGAGAGAGAGAGAGAATTCTCTTTAATGTGAACTGGTGAGGTCAGCCCTGCTAGGGACAAGGCTTGCTACACCAGATGGGGGTATACGTTGATGAGTGGTGCATATCAGACATCAGGGTTACAGCAGGAAGAAAACAAACATGAAGCGTTAAAAAAAATGAAAAAAGAGAACAAGAAAATATGAATATTTCACTGCATATAATATGATGTCTATATAACGTGACTTGGTGACAGGAAATGCCTTCGACCCCGCCCTTCCTCCTCTCCCCCTCCTCAATACCTTGCTCTCTTTATGGGTTATTGCCTGGCGGCCTGACCATGAAGGATCAGCCGGCAAAGAGCCTGCGTCTGTCTGTTCCGTCTTTTAGATGACTGTGATCGAGTTCATTCTTTTTAGCTGCTGTTCCGCGCGTCAAATAAAGGTACACCCGCTGAACCAGTGGGAGACTTTAGCCGGAAGGAACTGTCACCAAGTGACAAAAACTATGACACCCGCCGCGGTGGCTCAGGGGCTAAGGCGTTGCGCTGCTGAGCATTAGGTCGCGGGTTCGATTCCGGGCCGCGGCGGCCGCTTTTCTGATGGAGGCGAAAAGCAAAAACGCCCATGTGCACGAGGTTTCGGTGCACGTTAAAGATCTCCAGGTGGTCTAAATTAATCCGGAGCCCTCCACTATATGGCGCACCTCATCGCCAGCGTTGCGCCGGCGCGTAAAACCCTACAATCAATCAGACAAAAACCATGATAGTTTTAGAGGAGCCCGACGGTTCGGCGTTTCCTTCGCTTTCGGGTGACATCGGGGTGCAACCACAGAGACAACGGTGACCTCCGCCACACCCGAAACAGCGCTCTATGCCGAGGGTGTCGACCCGCTGAAGGGGAAAACCCTTGTCGGCGGTTGTGGCTTCCCGTGCGCACTGTGGCGTGCGGCGAACGTGCGAAAAAGAGAGGTCGACCGCGCCTTGGGAGCCGTGACTTATATAAGGACGCGCTGACGGGACAGGAAGCCGCTTTGTACGCACCTGCCACACATTGAAACCAAGTACGTGTTGGTCCAGGTGTCACGGCAGAGAGAACGTGCACGTTCCTCAAAAAGGCAGGCTCCAATACCGGTGACCTCGCGAACAGCGTTGAAGGGCGCCAGTGGTGTGCTCGTGCATCAACTTCTTGTTTGGCGAAGCTGAGCGGTGGCTGGGAGGGTTGAAGGGTGGGTGGGTTGAGCCTCTGTGACTCATAGTTCATCGTGTTCTCCCGGGGTTAACATCAGAAGCGAAAGTAGACAGGAAATGAAACAACTTCCGCTAGCACGGGAAGGCTGTGGTCTCGTGCCAGTTTAGAAGCCTTGAGGAACGCTGAAAGATGCGCCATTGTTGTGAACTGGCTGTCCGAAATGGGTGCACGGACGTTCTGTTTGTTCTATTTGGATCTAATAAGCGCTGCGAAGCGTGGTAAATGGAGACAGAAGTCGGTCGCGCGTACATTGGACAGTGGAATTAAAATATTTCGCCTCCCGAGAAGTCCTGTTTGAAGCGCTATTGTTTCTTCTCACCCCGTTTCCGCAATTTTATAACAATCCCAACTGTGAAATAAAGGTAAAAACCACTACAAATCCCTGTTAGTTACAGCAATTAAGAACAAATTGAGGATTACAAAGTTCGAAGTGCCCGGTACTTACTCCTAATGAAACTGAAAATATAACTGTGCACGAGTAACCAGTGTACATCTCTTAATTCATTCAGGAAAGCATTCACTAGATTGTTGTCTATGTGATCACGAGTTAAAAAATTGTTTTTTTTTTCTTTTTTGCACGGCACCTTTATTGTTTCTAAGCGCCGCTAGCTGTAAATGTCACGAATGTGCTGCTGTATTCGTGCAATTTTAGTTAGGGTTAATATATATTTTCGGTCAGAAAGTGATAACATGCACAAGGTAAAGCAAGAAAACGGTAGGACTTTGCATCGTTGTCAATAACATCCACGCATATTTCATATTTTTCAACTGCATAAAAAGCCACCCGGGAACCCAGACGTATCATTCATTGGTTTTCCCGACAGCAGTGGTGCACGCTTCAATTTAATCTCACTTCACAACCGCTGGGACGATACCTTCTTTAAACTGATTTGCGCGCTTCCAAATCTCTATTGTACACTTACTTGCTCTGTACGCATATCAACGAGGTATTAAAACGTTCTCAATTTACGGGTAACGCTGGAATCCAGTCTTCAAGCCTCGCGAACTATTGTTATGTTATTTGCGTAACAGTCGCTGATACAGGCGGCGGTTTTGTAGTCTTTTCCTGCACACCAGCGTGTTAAAAACGACATGCACCTGCCCTCCCCCACAAACGATGGCGGTGGTTGAACGCGACGCTTTCTCGTGAGGGATTCCTTGGTTGCCGTTCGAGTTTGGACTTTGACTCGTACACTGTTTGAACATTGACAAGCTTTGAATTTGGCTTTGACTGTTTGGACTTTTGATCGCGGCGGCTTTGACTTTGACCCTTCGCCATTTAATTTGGCGTGAGGAAAGCTTCGCGTTAAACTATCATCGTCGTTAAGCGAAGGGGCACATGATTTTTATGGCTAATTTTGCACTTCTGTGCGCCCCTCTCCAAATCAATCTGCTTCGACCATGTAGCAACGGTGCAATAGGATAGACGTCGGCTTCATAACGGGAGAGTCCTAGGTTCGATTCAAAGCAAGGGAAGCGTTTTTTTTTTTTCTTTCACTTTACCCACGGCCATCATCCTCGACGGAGAAAGGTGGCTTTCCTGCAATGCGCTTTCGACGCGACATACGCCCTAAGGCATAGAAAGCTTCGCTTTAAAATAACCCTGCAAGGATATGACTGGCCATTTGCTGAACGGGCGATTGACTTAACCGGCGTCAGGGCGTCTTGACGGGCTGAGTCATCGCTGACTACTAACTAGCACAAGCAAACTGACCTCAGGAAAGGGTTTTGTAACTGTGTTGCTTTTGGATGAGCGTTCCTCGTCATTGACGAACACCAATAACTTCAAATGTCGTCCGATATAATTGCTCAGGGTTTTTTCTTACTTCATTCTCCTGGAATGTTCGCTACTTATGACGGGCAATTGGTTGCTCTACCCGCCACGGTGGCTCAGTGGCTAATGCGTTGCGCTGCTGAGCCCAAGGACGCGGGTTCGATCCCGGTCGTAGTGGCCACTTTTTAAAGGAGGCGAAAAGCGGAAACGCCCATGTGTCGAAGTTTCAGCGCACGTTAAAGATCCACCCGCCGCAGTGGCTCAGTGGCTAAGGCATTGCGCTGCTGAGCACGAGGTCACGGGTTCGATTCCCTGCAGCGGCGCCCGCTTTTCTGATCGAGGCGAAAAGCCAAAAAAGAATTACACCATCTTCCCGTGGGGAACCCTGATGAGGATGCAAAGCATCATGGGGGTTCCGTGTGGTTTCATTGTGTTGTCGTTATGTTGAGTGATCTGGTGTTTAGTAGCGCCAGAGGCAATTCCGCGTCCGGGTCCACACCGGTGGGAAAGGCACGCAAGTACTGTTGTGTTACGGTGAGTAGGCGGTGGTTCTCGAGGCGCCGAAACTCGTCCATCATGTTGTTGTCGATGTTGTCGTCTCTGTGGTAGAATCGGTAGTCTCCGTCAGCGTTGGTGAGGTAAAGGTTGTTGACGTTGGTGCACCTGCTGAGAGCAACGTACACGCCCTCTTCTTCGCAGCTTTGTCTTCTTCTCCTTCAGTGGTTCCCCTACGGGAAGATGACGACGGTGGTTGAACGCGAAGCTATCTCGTGATGGAGTCTTTTGTTGGCCAATCCATACGGTCATCCTGCCGCAATCATCATCAGAGGCGCTGCAGACGGGGCGAGAGCAACGTACACGCTCTCCTCTTCGCAGCTTTGTCTTCTCCTTCTTCTTCTTCAGCGGTTCCCCTACGGGAAGATGACAACGGTGGTTGAACGCGAAGCTATCTCGTGATGGATTCTTTGGTTGGCTAATCCCTAGGGGCATCCTGCCACAATCATCAGAGGCACTGCTCACGGGGCTCGGACGCGGGACATCCCCCCTAGCAAGAGATGCTTCGCATCTAAAACGACATTGTGTACGAGATTTCAGCGCACGTTAAAGATCCCCAGGTGGTCAAAATTAATTCGGAGCCCTCCACTACGGCGCGCCTCATCGCCTGCGTTGCGTCAGCGCTTTAAATTCTACAATCAGTCAACGTTAAAGATCCCTAGTTGGACAACATTAATCAGGAGTGCTACACTACGGCGTGCCTGATAGCTCGGGCGTAGCTTCACCACGTTAAACGTCATATCTCTGTGATTTGTTGTCGTGGCAGTGTTGAGAGCTACCTGCGTCTATACACGTAAATAGTCGAACACAGAGCAAGAGCAATAGCGAGGAGGGTTACTCACATAAGGGCAAGGGACTTGCCTTCATCAGAGTAAGCTTACATCACAATACTGCCATGCAGATTTAGTTCGCATGTCCTATTTACCGTTACGGTAAATGGTGGGTGTTAAGTTCGGGCTCCGCATGTAATCAATGTAGGCCGCCGGTGGCTCATGTATTGGCGTCGCCTCCGCTGGTAGCTACGATCCTGTGTCCCTTTCATGTAGCCGCACGGACGCCAAGTTCGGAGACGCGGAGAGCGTGTGTTGTGCCCGTCCTTTTGTGTGTCAAAAGACGGGGGTGATTAGCCTGAGTATCTCTGTCGCGTCGGAGGTGGCTGGGTCATCCGGCATAACAAGCTGACGGGAAGCCAGATTATCGTATCTCTTAGTGTTGAAAGCGCGCGCGGGGTAAGTTTGGAAAATCTTCGACTCCGGTGGCGGCGTTGGTCGATTGACGGGTCAATCGCCTCGGAGACCACCGAGTGGTCCTTAAGCGCGTCTTCCGGTGGGGCTGGCGGCAGGCGGCGGCGCCCTTCGTCTGGGAGGGAATTAGCATCCCTCATTGTCCCGCCGCGCACGCAGACGCACGGCGTCGTAGGAGGCGCCGCGCGGAGGGAGGTCAGCCGCGCGGGGACCGCTCCGGGCCCTCGGCTTGGCTTTCGTGCAGATGCCGCCCGCTGAACGTAATGTGTGTCCACTTAGGCCACAGATGTCCTGTATTTGCTTGTCGGGTGCTATGGCATTCGTGGGAAACGCACTATAAGTGTGTAAGAGAGAGTGTTAGGTCACGTGACCGCAGGTGGGGACATGTGTGTGATTGGCTGGTTCCTGTGGCCAATCAATGATCTGTAATAATTGTTTTGAAAGGTTTTTCTCTCTTTCTTGAACGCCCCCTTTTTGGAGGCGGGGTTTTTGCTATCAAAACCGGAGTGTTGGGTTTTGTCGAGGGTCGGTCGAGAGGGGATCTAGTTTAGTATAGATCTCGGCCGAACAGGCTGTCAGAGTGACAATGTAACCGTCACTCTGACCTGATGTAAAGTTGGAGTTTTGTAAATAATGTAAATAAACCTAATATCTAGCAAGGAAGGCAGTCCTCATCCCTCACCCGCTCCAAGCATCGGTCGTCGGTCATCGGAGCGAGTCGAGATCGTCCTCTCGGCTCGCGCATCAAAAGACCATCACTATTTCGTCTCCATCACTTCGCCAAGAAGATGGAGAGACGAAATTTAACTGTGGGAAAGAGAGAAATATGTTTCGGTGTATGTATACAATCGGGATCAATGTACACACCCCCTTTTCGAAACATCTTTCTCTCTTTCCAACAGTTTGCCGTAAAGAAATGTGATCTAAATCTTGATGGCAGTAACTTGGTGTAAACCTGACTCTGGTGAAGGGATGTCATTGCCGATACGCGAGTAAACATCCTTGTTATTGGTCTTGCCATCTGTTCGAGTACTTACTCATACTATTTCCACGCGCTCATTGTGAATGTTCTGTTTTTCAGTGATGGCTCACGGCCCTCTTTGATTCTGCATCGGCGGCGCCTTCCACTTTCTTATTTTATGTTCATCATCAACATCATCCACCATCATCATCATCAGTTTACGCAGGTCCACTGAAGGCCAAAGTCCTCTCCCATGCATGGATCTCCAACCGCTCCTGTCGTGCGCTGCTCGAGTCCACTGTTTGCCCCCAAATTTCTTTATTTCATTCCTCCATCGGGTTAATGGCGTTCCCCTTCTTCTAGACCCATCTTTTGGTATCCACTCTGTTACCATAATTGTTCCCTGGTTTTCGGTTCGTCTTATTACGTGACCAGCCCAAGTCCTTTTGATGTTACAGAGCTACAAACTAGAAGAGCAAACTCAAACAATGTTACAGAGCTACAAACTAAAAGAGCAAACTCAAACAAACTCAATTTACCTTCTTTTGAAGAGAACCGGCGCTTGGTATGCTCACAAAGACGGACGTCAAAAAAAAAACGCACACTTACACGTGAAGACGGTGCCCTAACAACCGATTTATTCTAAACAAGGCGAAAACATATGCACTACAAAGAGAATGAAACAACATATAGCGGAGAGAGGTGAAAGGTGAGTGAGTATACCCAGCGCAACTTCCCTTTAAAAGCACTAGCCCGTCACAAACCGTTAAACTACCTCCTGAGTGGCACTTTGGGCAGCAGTTGTATACGGGCGCGACAAGTTGGCGGGCCCAACTGCCCTTCGAGCCCGATGTACAAAGTGTCTGTGCTAAAATAAGCAGCCTCGGCCACACAAGGATGGCTAAACCCAGCTTGCGCACATTATGCAGGCAACCGGGTTACGGGGGCGACATCGGCCTTATTTCGCACTTACGCTGTCGGTGGCAACGCAGACTCATTTCACTGTGCAGCCACGATGCAGTGCCCGCAAATAGAGCGGACACGACACGGATACACGGCCCGCGTGGGGATACATAAAACCGCAAGCATACCTACTCCATTACCATATTGGGCTCACTAATTCCGATGGATGCTCGAGCGAGATGTAACGGCTGTGCAGCGGAAATGTTTCTTTATAACGGTGGCAGTTGCGAAACCCCTCCATCCCAGTAACAGTTCACACAGTATTATGTTCAGTAGCATTTAAATCAAGAGAAATTTGCTTGGAATGGGCTTCATTCCGAATAAATTGATTTAGATAGCAAGGTACCTGCAAATTACTTTCGCGTTTAAATAATAAAGAAACTTTACTTCAAGGCAATCACGCCGATATCCTGGACAGTCGTGAGCAGAGTGCGGTATAAATAAAGCATCGTAAATATGACTCGGTAATTCTGTCTCACCTTTCCTATCAGAAACCTGTACTAATACTGTAAAGCACAGTGACCATTTTTGCTGCCTTCATGAATGCTGTTAGAGTGTGCATTGTTATAGACAAAGTACGCGAGGTTCCCGGTGACATCCTCTTCATGGCTATAGTCAAGGAAATACCACCGCTACCTTGCCATTCTTGTCGAGAAGAGAGAGAGAGAGAGAAATGGGTCTCCATCCCCATTGTTTGCGTATTCGGGGAATGGAAGAGTCATGTTGCAGATTATTTGACTCGATGGCGCACCAACTTTTAAAACCATGATCCAGACGGGACGAAATGTGGAAGTGAATTCTGGAAAACGTGTTTTATTGAAGTTGTGGCGAAAGATTTTAAAAATGAGTTCATGTCGTGAACATTTCGCCGCAATGACAGGTCAGGTAGGTTAGGTACATCCTTCATGGCATGCAGTTAGATAAGAATGGCGGAAGCAGTCAGATATTACAAAACGAGCAGCGCAGTTTTGAGTCGATTCAAGGGTGAGGATGAGGGTGGATTTGGAAGGATTCCAGATGGCTCATGCACACTAATTTAGAACGCACCAGGGTTCTGCAAAGAGTTAGCTTAAGCGAAAAAGATGCCAATGAAAAATAATCTCGCAAATATCTCAGCATTTGACGACGGAGCTAAAGGGTTGAAGGGATTCAGATATACATACCGTATTTACTCGCAGAATGATCGAACTCGCGTAATGATCACACCTTTAAAGTTTGTCGTCGAAATTCGATGTTTTTAATTTCCCGCGCGAAGCAGGCACCCTGAACTTGCCGCAGCAATATGTCCTATGTGTGCCAAATCTGCTGATGATGATCGTGCTTACCTATGTTTCTTTCCCTTTCAAAGCGGACATGGCTACGTTATTGCCGTAGACTTGCCGATATCAGCGATATCGGCAAGCCTGCGTTCAATATTGATGAGGAAGAAACTCTCACTAAATGCACTTACTGTACTCACAAGACAAAGAGAAAAATGCGCTCAGCTTGCTGTGTCGGCCCCCATATCTGTTTTGATGTCCCGCACTGTGACAGAGGCAGCCACATATAGGTCGTCCTGTTGTCACTTCGCAGCAAATTCGTTCCGCCGCATTCCGTAGTTCATGAAAACACTGCATTTTGGGTCACTTTGCAAGGCGGCTGGTGGCGGTGTGCGGAGTTTTTATTGTTTTTATTATTCTTATTATGTTTATGAGACCTATCGTAAAATTTCTGACCCGCAACTTGCTCGTGTTTTCTGTGCTCAAAAGTCTTTCGAGAAAAATTTACCCCGCGCAATGAACGCACCCCTAAATATGCATCAAAATTTTTGGAAAGAAAGTGCGATCATTGCGCGAGTAAATACGGTAGGTGACAATATCCTGCTGGCAGTATTGTTGTCGCTATTGAAAGCGTCTACTTTTATCAACTTTTTGCGCATGCGATCGGCCCGTCGTGACGAAGGAAATAGGATGATATGGGAGGGAGGGAGAGGTAAAAAGCGTGGGGGCAAGAGGCAGTTCTGTGGGCACGCCGACAGAAGGTACAGGTATGGGAGCGACCGCGGGACCTGCTTGGCGGTGTTGAATGGGTCTGGAATGATGCGCCCAAACATCTGTAGTGTCACTGTTCTCCTTGGTTGCTGCATAGTTCACCATGCCTTGCCTCATTCAGTCTTGCAAAATGGGACAACGCAAGAGAGTGTTTATAGCCGCTTGCCAATTTTTACTACTGCAGCGTTTGCATGGAGTGGTGGCGCCACGGGAGATGCATTACAATGGAAATGCCGAACAAGTACGAATTCGTAAAAGGACGGCCCTTTCCCAACCAGCTAGACACTTGGGTACAGGGCGCATGTCTTGTAGTAGAAAGGCTGCGAACGGTAATTTTCGGTGTTTAGTATTGGTGCTATTCGGACGGGTCATAAATCAATTTCAAGGCGCCGCATAGACTTGATAGGTGGCTCACAGAGGACCACGAAAACACGAAACAGCGCTCTGGGCGGAGCGGTCTTCTTGCTATGATTCAATGGGTCTAATAACTACTTCCTTCATCGCCGGTCACATTGCCTCCAGCGGCGTGAGCTGGCGGGCCCTCTCGTTATCAGGAGCACCATCGTGCCTCGGGAGGTTGTAACATAATGGCCTTGTAGTCTGTCGGTTGAGGCTCTGCTTTTAGAAATTATTCGTGACGACCTATGCCTCTGCTAGACGGCCATTTCAAAGGCCTTCTGAAAGCCGTTGAACCAAGTGTCTATCGAGCGCACCGTTGTAAACACATAGGGCGCAGTTGTAAGCGAGCGTTCAGTGGTCAATTGAACGTTTTCCTGCAGCACAAGTCACTGGGAGGTCAGAATGTGGCTTGAGGGTGTTTGTTGATTATGCCCGGGAAATTACGCCGATTTTAAATTATTTGCAGAAAATTATTTCTCATGTCAGCAAATTAAAAAAAAATGAAACGCACAATTGTGCCGTCCGCCGCGGAAAACACATCAGCTCTTTGTTTCCATAAATCAGTATTGAGTGAAAGTGAACGCGGATTCGCTTGAGCGCGATTGATGATTCGAAAAGAAAACTGAAGGCAAGAAGGGGCTCAGCCACGCCACATAATGCTGTAATGGAGGAAAGAGTGCTTCGCGCCGCAGCAGTCGGTGGCCTTGAAACGTAGCCTACCGCTGACGCGCACTCATGGCAAGGTGCGATTACGCGAACAAGAATGTGTTTCTTAGAAGGAGCAGTCGGTTTACGACCAATCTACGGGAACTATTTTATTGGGGGTAATAAACAAGCGCGATGTATAAATGTTTGCGAGGAGTGAGCAAAAAAAAAAAATGGCCGCGCATGCGCTCCTTTCGTTGCAAATGTTGTCAAAAGACGATAGTCTTTGTACACATTTGCCAAGGAAGTGCCCCCCTTTGCTTTCCCGCTCACCTGTCATGCTGTTCCTGTACCGTCGCGCTCATCCCAAGGTAAATAGGTTTGCGCAAGGCGATTTTAATTTACCGCGCTCCACTGCTACAGGCCGTGTTCCTCGATGCCAGCGCTTCAGTACGGCGGAGACTCGCGTGAATGGAGGCGGCCGACTACAAGGTTTATAGAACCGCGTGGTCGTGCTCCACGTGCGTTCCAAGCAGGACGTGGAACCTAGCTAGTGGAACCTTTCGTTGCTCTTGACGCGTGATTTTTCATATGCCGCTAGGAGCCAGCGGTTTTCTGCAGTATATGTAGAATATCATTTGCTATCGAAAAACCGAGCATCCATGAATTTTTTTACTAAAGGAACACTGTAAATATCCCTTGTGTACTAATTTCCTGTTTTAAATTTGCGTAATATCTTGTTCTTGTTCAACAAAGTTGACAAGTATGAACATATAAACCGGGCTTAGACGTTTACATTTGGCTGTGAGTATATAAGACTATTGCGCAATATCAATTTTACTTTGAATGGGTGGCTCGATCGAGTCACAGACAGACAGACATACAGACAGACCAAAATTTCTGGGTTTAGGTAGCCCAAGAAAAACTATAGTCTTTAAAAACATTGTTTTGCCTTTCAGCTGGGTGTGAAACTTCTCAATTGCTCCTGCGCTGCTAATAATTTGGCTGGTGAACGCGTTGTTCTAAACAACCTTTTCCCCTGAGACAAGCGTACTGCGAGCGTTATCGGCAGTAGCAGTCGTAGTATAATGCCATTTTCAGCAGCTAGCCCCGAATTTGACAGCGGCGTCCGCATGAGATGCCACCTGCGCAGAACTGAATTATCAGAATAATTTTGGGTGGATTGTTGAACAACAAAAACAACCAAACAAATAACCTCTGAGCCAGTATTGCCGTTTTAAATGTCCTAATATGACGGTAATTACTGCTTAGCAATCGTACCAAGCAGAACATCTTTTATTTAAGGCGTCGTCTTGGAGCATAAGGGGTAGAAATTCCAAGAAAATATTTCCTTTGTATAGTTAAAGGAACAATAAAACACAATCTACCTTGCTACAGGGGCTGCAAGACGCGGAAAAATATCTGTCCTGTTCTTTCAGACGCTACGAAGCGAAACTAACCACTTCAAGAAACGGAAAACTCGGCACCCCTGGGACAGCCATTCTTCTGTCACGCTAAGAATAAATTAGTTCCACTTGAAACACAAGCGGCCGGGCCCAGTTTATACCGGTTTTCAGGGTGGCTGTTAGAGACTACTTTGTGCCAAACTATTTACAACCTCGCGGGGCCACGAAAGCGCCATTTACGACAGTAATTGCTGGTTTTAGCCCATAGTTTCGTGCGCTCCTAAGCCCTATGTAACTGCTGACACGGCAACTCGTCTTCAAGAACACCGCTTGGCGTTTTCAAACTTTGCTTTGTGCTGGTTCCACAGCTGTGTTCTAAGGGTGTTATTTTGTCCGTGCCATAATGCCGTTAATAATGTCCTAGATGTGGTATAGTCAGCCTTAAAGGAGCCATGAAGACAAAACACAAGTTTGTGTTATTCGAAAGATTTCGTGTTTTATAGCGCCCCCAGCGCTTGTCTGAATGCAAACGATGGTTTCTTCACCGAGAAATTAATTAATTTAGGTTAAAATTTTAATTTCTCTCTAAATCATGCTTTTTGTGGTCTGCAATGACATCACAGGGCCATGTCTACCATTAGTGAGCCTAGATGGCGCCGCCACAGCGTGGCAAGCCGTTTTCTGCTTTTGGTTTTTTTGTGAACGTATTTGTGCCTGGCTTGTTTTGTTCATGGAGACAATCGTTCCGTGAAACATGGTGCTCGCTCGACCAATACGGTCACGTAAGACATCGTCGCTTGAGTCAATCGGCCAGTGTCGTCTGAAACAACCCCAAAGGCAGCTAAACCAATCATAGTGCGCGCAGTACCAACAGCAGTATGCATCGGTACTTGTTTACGTGTGCTTTCGTAACCTCCACTGTTTTTCCCACCAGTCTTACTGATATATAAAGAATGTGCTCTCAATTTAAGCGCAAATAGCTCGTTCGGCAAGCTTATAGGCTCTGCCTAATTTGCGTTTGCTTTTGCCGCCCTCCGCCAATCGCAGAGGTGTCTGGTATGACATCATAGGTTCAGTTGCGGGAAATGAGCTAGTGGGTCGCATGGCCATTCCCTTTTTTCCTAATTATGTAGCTTATTTGAGCGAAGATTACGTTAAAAGTGGTGTCAGCATGATTCTAACGAGGCAATTTTTTTAATGAACCAAACTTTTGTTTTCTCTTCATGGCTCTTTTAAGGGACGTCTTCTCGAAATCAAATCAAATCAAATCAAATCAAACCAAATTTTATTTCCAGAAACGCTGGACGGCTTTCTAGCTATGAGCTACTGCCGCTGTTTCCCGACATCGCCTCAGGTCCCGGTGGGGCACACTGCACAGTAGAGGCAGCCAACACACCGAACGGTGGAGTCTGGCTAAATTCGGCCACACAACCAGCCGCGGTGGCTCAGTGGCTAAGGCGTTGTGCTGTTGAGCACGGGCTTGCGGGTTCGATTCCCGGCCGCGGCGGCCGCTTTTCTGATGGAGGCGAAAAGCAAAAATTACCCCATCTTCCCGAGGGGAACCCTGAGTAGGAGGCGGAGCATCGGGGGGTTCCGTTGCGTTCCGTTGTGTTAGTAGTTGGGTTTGGGGGAAATTGTCGAAGTTTCGGTAACGCTGCTCGACGTTCTCGAACCGACGCTGCTTGACGTTGCCGAAGCTCAGGATCCGCTGCTCGACGTTGACGCTTCGAAGCTGGTTCACGCTGATGAAGTTCAGGGTCGGCCGCTCGCTTCAAGCGTTTGCGTTCAGCGTCGCGTGCCCTTCGCTTCGCAGCTTTGTCTTGAGTGGACGTAACGTTTCTATTAGTGTTTGTGCTGATGCTGACGCGTGCTTGCGTCAGCCCACTAACTGACGGGACTGTTGCTTCCATCACACTTCATCGGAAGCATCAACGGAGTCAACCGAAGCAAGCGCTGCACTGAACGCGCGCAGCGGTCTACCCACTTTATATTCACACTTGAAGGAGAGGAGACTAGAGGAGGAGAGTAGCGCATGCGCCGCGAGAGCAGAAGCGAGAACGCAGGAGAAGCGCAAGCATGTGGTAGGACAGAAGTGGAGAGAATAACGCGCAGCTGTTGGAGAGCGGGAAGGAGGAGAGTTGCGCATGCGTACTGTGAGTGGGGACGCCGACGCCGCGGAACATACCCACGAGCAAGAGATGCGCCGCATCTAAGTGTCCGTGTGTACGAGATTTCGGCGCACGATAAAGATCCCCAGGTGGTCAAAATTAATCCGGAGCCCTCCACTACGGCGTGCCTCATCACCTGCGTTGCGTCGGTGCGTTAAACCCTACAATCGATCAATCAAATTCTGCCACACGACTGAACCTCAACCATTTGGTACACGGCTCGGGCGTTTCAACATACTCATACGTATGGTAACACGAGTCGCCCGTGGTATTTGGTAGTGCAGTGGAATAGCCTCAATTATAAACGTCTCGAAGCCACATGAGAAAATTGAAATTATTAATGGCCTACCATGGCGGCCTCGGTGGGGAACTGATATTTAGATGGTAGTGTTCGGGGGTCGATCCTGTGGCAAATACCAGTAACAGCATGCTTCAGGTTGGTTTCCCCAGTCTTGCGGAAAGAGTTTGCTGGTATTTTTTTGCGCAATGTTTGAAGAATGTCGGGAACTGAGGAGTTCTTGGCGCTGCTCATAAGCCGCTTATGGGATCCCCTCCCCGCTGAAACTCTCAGCAGCAGCGGCGCAGAATCAGGGTTATGAGTGTCGATCATCAAGAGAATGAGCCGATAATTAGGTCGCACTTGCAGCATGCCTTTGGGAGCCGTAGATTCTAAACCCCCCTAGACGGTTAGGGAGCTGAACCTGTGATATTTTTGACGGGTCTGTGAGCTGTATACGATCACACCAAATATGCGTCACAGGGGGTTCTTCGTTGTTCCATGTACAGTCGCGTGCGATTTGAAGGTAATCGCGCGAGCTTCGACCGATAAAGGCGATAACGCCCCCGCGCGGGCTTTTTCGGAGCGACTGGGACCTAGTTTATGCATTCTCCTCTCTCTCGGTCACTGTTCCATCAAGCAATGATCACTCCCGCGGCTAGTAAACCACCCTTTCCGCTTTGTGGTGATCTTGTGTGGTTGCAATCACGTGTGCGTTTTTTTCTTGGTTATCGTGAGCAACGATAGCAGCCATTGTTATAAATGTCCAGTATTTCCCGAGAATGCGTTTCTGCGCACCTTTTGGAGAACTGCTGTAAAATACCACGAGTGCGACGTCGTCGCTGCGTGCGCGGTAAAAAAAGAGGAAGGGGTTATTGATTTTGCTGCTGGGGCCCTATCCTCGACTGCACAAATTGCCGGCAATTCAGGCAATTTTCCGGAAGTCTTTTCTGATTGGCTTTCAATTTTGGCCACGTGCTTCCGCTTGACAAAGCGGTTGTGTGTGCTGTCGTCATTTTGACGTTTCATGTCGTCTACGGACACCAGTTCTAAAGTTTGCCTTATTTCTCGTTACTAAAGGCGCATAATTCTTGGCCGGCAGTGACAAAACAGACTAAATGCAGCGGACATGACAACATAAGCCTGCCTTTGCTATTCAACAACAATACTGCTTGTAATACACACCCCCTCTGTGATTGGCTGAAAAGGCGTGACGTAATTTAAACAGTTGGCGGGAACGATTACGTCATGCATTGGCAACTTCAGCCTTCGTAAAAGTGGCGTAACGCTACGTAACAGCTTGAAAATGGCGGCTGTTTTTGTCGCAAAATACAAGTAAAATAGGGCACAATATTGCCCCGGCTCACGGCGCCGCGAAATGTGCGGCAATTTGCAGCAGGCGCAGTTTCGCATGCGCGCTGTTTAAAACATGTTTCCTACCGAAACAAATTATAGCTTCAACTGCTTCCAAGTCAGCGATCATGAAACATACAAATAACATGCAGTACTTTGCTTTTATGTTTGGCAATGAAATAAAAATTATTTGTTTGCCGTAACCGCAACATAAGAGGACAGTACAAGCCTCTCCATGACAAAGAGAACCCAATGCATGGCATTTGTCCATACTTGTCCTAGTAAGCTGTTGGGTCACATGATCGAACTCAAGAGAAAAATAACAGTGAAAAGTGACTATTTAGTTCATTACAGCGCTGATTGCAGTCGAGCTTGACGAATGAGTGAATCGGCGATATCGGTGCGCTCCGCGGTTATCAGGCGTAGCGCTTCGCTGCTCTTATGTGTCATAGAAGCGATGGTCGCGGCCGTCTTTTTCTGTGACCACGCCATAAACTTGTAACATAGCAGCAGACGATGGCGTGGCGGCGGTGGCGGCAGGGAATGTGATAACGCAACAAAGCTTGCATTGAAGCAGAGAGCCCAGTTATGTTACTAAAAGCGATTGAAAGAAATAATTAGATACGGTAAAAAAATTGTGTGATGTTCTTGAGCTTGACATCCGCCTTTCGCTCGCTTTTAAATCAACGTTACTCGATCGCCTTGTGGTGTTGACGCCAAATTTAACCTCCAGAAATGTGTTTTTCTTGTCAGCCTCAGCTACCGTCTTAATTTTTATAGTACATGCCAAGTGTTTTTATATCTTTCTTGCACAATATTTGATACCTTGGTAGCGACCTTTATGAGTGACTTGTCAAATTACACTGCATGTCGTCATAGCTATAGGTGCAGCACGTCACTGATTGCTTACGTCGTGCTTACGCAAAAAAACATGGGCGAAATGCCGGCAATTTGTGCAGTCGAGAATAGGGCCCCTGGAGGGATGGCTGCTGGAATAAACAGCGACCGAGGGAGAGAAGAATGCGTAAACCAGGAACCAGGCAGAGTAATACAGCGTCGTCCTGTCGTCTTTCTCTCCTAGTGTCCCCGTTTTTTACGCTGTTTCGTCAAGATGATACATAACCAGTACCAACTCGCCCAAATGTTGATCCTTCTAGAGTAAAACAAGCCGCGTGGGGGCATTATCGTCGTGGTCGGTCGACGCTCGCGCGATTACCTTCAAATCGCACGCGACTGTACGGTCAGGACCGATTTGAAGGTTATCGATGAAGCACCGAACGAGCAAGACTACAGCGCCGCTCCGTGGCACATTTTTTTCATTCGAGAAGATGAGATTATGCTACCCTCCCTCACCACTTGGCTCTTGCATAGAATTCGCTCACCCCCTTCTGCAAGGGCCTACTGCCGCAGTTTTTTTCTTCATTCCTTTTGGGGTGACGTATCCGCGTTTCGTTCCTCGGCAATTTGATAACAACGAAGATACCTCGACATTGCGGCAGCAAATTACAAGTTTTTTTACACTACAATGCCCCGGTATGCCGACATAGTTACCCGGAGATGGCTGCGTATCAGTGTGTAGTATATCGATGGCGGGAGAAAAGAATAAAGAAAAAAGAAACGAGCGTGGCATTTATCGTTTCTGAGGGCAGTGCGCGCGCTGCATAGAACAGCCAAGGGAGAAGCAAACCTAGCATAATCTCGCTGTGGCTGCTGTTAAAAAGTGGCGCAAAGGCGCTGCCGTCGCGGTCGGTCGGCGCTGTCGCGGTAACCTTCAAATTGATCCCTACTGTACGCTTAAGGCCCCGTGCAGACTTTGATGAGATGCAGCAACTAAATCTACCGTGCCATCTCCCATCGCGCCGGCCAGTTAAGTATTTGGTTGTATCGCGAATTTTTCAACGGCGAGGATGTTGAGGAAATCTTTTGTGTATGGTGTCCGCAGTTAAAAATACCAAGAAAATGCCTAGCGCTCTTGTACGCCCGTGTAGTTCGTTTATGGAAGAAGACCCCCTCCTCCTGTCGTCCATGATTGCAGCCTATTTGCTTCTTCGCCTTTATAGCAACAAAGATGGAGTAAAGGTCGTTGCGGCAGCGAAAAAGAAGCAAATCGGCTGCAATCGTGGATTTCAACCGACTTGGTGGTCGTGAAGGTCGCGTACAGCTTCGCCACCTTCAAGTCTTACGCGTTAGTGTGGCCTTCCTGCATTTTTATGCTCGGTTTTAAGTGCTCAACGTTCTTCCTTATTTGGCGGCAAGTCGTGGGACCACATTGTACGTAAGACATCAGAAGCGTTGTCGCTTTTGGATGCCATGTAGCGGAATTTCAGCAGTTTCTATTTTTTCTTCACGTTTCTTTTCAGAAGACGACAGTTTTCGAGTCTTTATTCCTCTAGTATTCGCTGAGCACAGCGCCCACGTTGTATACTTGTTCTGGTATAATATTTACTGTCTAGGCAATAAAGTCATTACAAAAGTTACTTACTTGCTTAAATGAGCTGCAAATTGTTCCTGAACTCACACACGCGTTCTTAGTTGTAAGCTCTCTCTCTCTCTCTCTTTCTTCTTTCTCTCTCTCTCTCTCTTTGCGTAAGAAGCTTCCTGATTAGCATTTTCATAGATTCATTCGTTTCAGTAGTTTCAGTACGTTTTCGTAGAGTCATTCCGCGATGGCCGTTTTCGTGACGGAGGCGAAAACCTAAAGCGCCCGTGTAAGGAAATCTCAGCGCATGTTAAATATAGGCATTCTAAATCGATTCGGGAACATCCGATTTCACGCGCCTCGAAGTAGGTGCCGTTTCAGCGAGGAAAACCACTAATTGATTTGATGCTATCTTTGCATTCCCCTTTCCCATCCGCTTTCATGCACTAAACAGCGCGGGGCAGCGGATCCGTGTGTTTCGTGCCGTCATTAAACGTGCACCGCGTACATGTTTCTAGCCAGCTTGATTGTTTGCTCGCAGCATAATTTCAGGAAACTTTCCCCGGCATTTCTTTTTGCCAGAACGCCGATTTGGCAATCCGCTTCCTAACCTATAAAAACCGCTTGTCTCAGCCGTGTACAACGGGTGCTTGCACAGTTTACTCGTCGCTAGGGGCGTAAAAATTACACCAGGATATTTCTCTCTCCCACTCTTTATCACATACACGCACCTGCACGCACACTACGCGGGGAGCAACTAACAAAGAGAGAAAGAATGAGAAAGGTGTCTGCTAAGCTGCTGCCTCACGGGAGGAGTGGTAAACAATCGAGCGTTTCGGCCATGCCCTCGGGCTGGCACGCACAAGACTGCGCCGGCTGCTAGCGGTGGCGCACGGACGGAAACTTGTTCCTTCTCTCCTCGTCCCAAAAGCGGCCGCCGCCGAGAAAGAAAAACCCAGCGGCACCGAGGTCGCCCGCTGGCATAGGCACGCCACCAGCTCAGCTCACTCGTCGGTGTAGTACGTACGCACGCTCTCGGCGACGCTGCTGCCATCAGGCGTACTCCACCTGTGCCGTTGCAGGCCTCCCCTCCCTCCATCCCTCCCCGCGGGTTGACCGCCGTAGTCGTCGTATTGCGTGCGCGGCGGCGGCCTGGCGACGCGTCCTGCACGGCAGATCTCGGCAGAGGTGTAGTCCGTCGTTGCTTCCTCGTTTTGCAAGCTGCTTCTGCCGTCTTCGTATAGCAACGTTCTGCTTCGGCTACTTCTGAAGACCATCCGTAGATTGTAGGAAGAAGCGACAACCGGCTGAGGCACATTTATAAAGGTACGTGAGTGACCGGAGACGTATGTAAGTTAGCTCGGATAACGTTGCGTGACAGTCGTGTTATTGGAGACTACGGGAGCCGTCGCTGTTCTCGGGTGTCCGTCGGCTCTCTGTTGGCATGCAACTTGAAGACAGTCTATTAGCGGATGCGCCGTATAATATTATGATGTTTCATCCTTTGAACCACTGGTCTGGACATTCGTAATGCGTTACGGCAAAGAGACGGTTGTACCGCGGTTGTGCGGTTCATACCACTCCCTCAGTCCGCACGCAAGCGTTCCGTTCGCATGCAAGTGAAGAATGCTACTGAGCGTTGGCGTTTCGCGCCACCTAGCTTGCACGAAACCATGTCATTTGTGAAATACAGTGAGGGCTAATATGGAGCGTGGGGGTGAATATTAAAAAAAAAAAGAGTCGTGAAAAAGTCAGCTGAGAAGCTTGCTAGGTTTAGTAAGCGTAGAGGCGGTCAGAGAAAGCAAAACCTTGCAAGCGCTGCTGCTTCCATTTTGTTCTGAAAACCGTATCGCGCGCTACGGCGCTATCTTATAAGCAACAGTTGCGTAATGGCGTCAGTTTTAATTTCGTAAGTGCTGGCAGAGCGTTGTGTTATCACCGTGGGACAGCTGCCAACAGATATGCGCACACGCACAAACACGTAGAAATGCGTGTCAGCATATAAAGTAGCTCGCACAGCAGAATTTGATTGCGGTACAACGCTTTGCGGGCTACAGTCGGGGCTGCAAACGACGAAACTATGTCGCAATTGCCGCCTGAAGACCTACGCCGTTCCAACCGCTCTCCCTCTGCCCTGAATGCATGGGGGCAAATAGTTCCTCCAAGTGAATCTTCACGACAACACACCATTGATGCAGCGAATGCAGCCCTTGTTGCAGAGATCCTTGAAGTGACATGCCATCGCTTCGAGGCGCTGATTTCAAGAGCTGTTTGCTTGAGAAATCGGCGCCTTGAAAGAACAGAGGGTACACGATGGCTTTCGGACTGCCTGTCGCACACTGCAAAGATCTCGAGCTTGTCACCCGGGCACTGAAACTAGATAGGACGAGCGGCGACTGACAGCGCCAGTAGAACCGGGCAGTCAAGGTTACGATAGCGCGTTGACGACTACGTTTGCGTTTTTCAAAGTGCACACGCCATGGTGAACGAGCCGACGCCCTCACTCGTGTCATTCCCCCTGTGAGTCAGAAGGCGCGTCTCCTTTTAGGCAACGAGCGTCCACAAACTCTCTCTGCCTAGATGGCGCTGTACTGGCGCCTAATCGCCTTTAACACCTCGGCTGATTTGGCTGGAGATCGGTGCATAGTGGCGGGGTATGAATATCATAGTTTAGGCTTTAGGCTTAATCCATAGCTTCATTTTTAGGTTTAACTTGAATTGAGTGACATAATACGTGCGCTCCTCTCAAAACGCGAACATCTAACAGGTATGTATTTTTTTGGCACCACGAGAAGATGCCGTCGTCCAAATGTGTCGTTCCTGAGACCCGTTTTGTATTGCGGATATTTTTTGTTACTTGTATGATTATTCGGGTGTTGCAAAATGATTTCATTTGTATAATAGAATTGCACATTTCGTTCTTGTTTGTAAGCTTGAGGGGTGGGTAGCTCAATCAAGAGTCTTTTGAAGCTACTATTGCACCTTTTAGCGTTTTGTAGTGCGAAAGCACTCATATCACACCTAGCTAAATTTGTGGTATATTAGGCGAAGCCTTAGCAACGGCGTCATAGTTGCTCAACAGCCGTCCGCACTACTGCCTGCAGCGGGACGGGATAGAAGGCAGTTGTGACGCGGGTATGGACGGCCGGACGTTTGCCCTGTCGCTACGCTGTGAGCTCTATCGTCGTGTCAAACGGTACCGCAGTTTGACGTATAGTGAGCTTGAAGTCAGTTGACAAGTCATTAAGCCTAACGTTAGGGGTGCCAAATGGTACGTCTATACATGGGCCTAACAAGGACAGTTGATAAAGGGTCTTGGTAGTAGCAACGGAGGAAAATACGCAGAAGGGAAAAAGGCGATGATGACACGTTCACATCGTCATTTTAGGGTATACGCAGGCCTACATGTCCTGTGCAACCCCAATCAAGCCGCCGACGGTGTTAGAACACCCGCCGCGATGGCTCAGTGGCTAAGGCGTTGTGCTGATGAGCACGAGGACGCGGGTTCGATTCTCGGCTGCGGTGGCGGCTTTTCTGACGGAGGCGAAAAGCAAAACCGCCCGTGTGTACGAGATTTCGGCGCACTTTAAATAACCCCAGGTGGTCAAAATTAATCCCGAGCCCTCCACTACGGCCCCCTCATCGCCTGCGTTGCGTCGGCGCGTTAAACCCTACAGTCAATAAATCAGTGGCACAACGCTCGGTGGTACATTGATTGATTGATTGATTGTAGGGTTTAACGCGCCGCCGCAACGCAGGCGACCAGGTTAGCCGTAGTAGAGGGCTCCGGATTAATTTTGACCGCCTGGGGTTATTTAAAGTGCGCCGAAATGTCGTACACACGGGCGTTTTTGCTTTTCGCCTCCATCAGAAAAGCGCCGGGAATCGAACCCACGACTTCGTGCTCAGCAGCGCAACGCCTTAGCCTCTGAGCCACCGCGGCTGGTTCAGTGGCACATTGGACCACTTTGTGCTCTATGAAACAGTTAATAAACAACTATCACTTTTGTCAGTCAAGAAGTGAAATCAATCAATCAATCAATCAATCAATCAATTAATCGTTCGGAGGGTGAGCACTAAATAGTCGGTGACAAGAGAAATGTTTGCACACTCGGAAGCCTGGCGAAGCCTTACCTCCAGAGTAGCAAACAACCGCCGTGGTTGATTGAACGGCTCATTACAATCACGAATGTGTGCCGCTTTCGGGCGATATTCCTCAACAGGCGAAGGCGAAATGTCTGTCAATTCGTAACGAAACTTATTTTGACCATGCAACTGCCGCTGCTCTCTCCGCTACCCACCCTTTGCGACATTCTCCTTCCGTCGTCCCTACTTCCATGATAAAGGGGATAGAGGTTTGCTCAATCCAACTCACTTTTCCCGTGATCTCACTGTTCACGCGCCATCTGTTGAGATCTTTTGTTACTGTTGGGCTTGGGGTGCCGCCTGCGGCGCAAGCTTTCTTTGTCCGTTTTGCGAAAATGTTGTTTCGGTCGAGTTCTTTTCCTTTTTTTGGCCAAAAATTAAGCTAACGTGTATTTTTAATTAAAACACCCTGCTACTACTAATTAGTATTTATGTTCTTCCCGTAATATGCTTAATGAGTTCTTTTTGCAGAAAAATGTTCACAAGCATGAAGTATGCTACCAGATTTTGTAGTTTGGGAAGGTTTTGCCTGTACATGCCTTTAGTAGAAGTGTTCTTTTAACGCTTGGCCGAGCGGCTGACTGGAGGCACAGACAGAAAGACAGACAGACCAAATTTTTTAGTGTTTAGGTATCCCAGGAAAGCGTATCACCTTTGATAACTTTTCAGGGCCTTAAACACTGCGCCGGCGTATGGAGTATTCCCCTGCCGCGGAACTCACCATCCGGAGGAAAAAATTAGCTTAATACGAATGCCTGATGCTGCAACCATTCCTTGTCTTCGATTGACAGGGCCCATCCGCGCATGCCGCGGAAGTTCGCTATTGTGTGCACAGAGAAAAAAACTCTTCGGGCGGCGCAGTCCATACATACGTATAGCCGCGTTTGTCGAACGAGGAAAGTTTTCGATGAGGACAACGCTCTGAGAAGGCAGTATACGGCGATTGTTATCGCGCAGGTTAAATGTGAGCGGGAGCTCTGCCAACCACAGCGAAACGAGAATCTTTCATCAGAGCTTCGGTTTGAAAACCGTTCTTCCCTTTTGACCTCACTGTTGATGCAGAAAGTAAGCCAGGAAGTCACGAACGAGCGTAGAGGTTGGACCGATAGGAGCGCATTGCTTCAGCCCTTGTGTCAACGGCCCAACACCGTTATTGCCGTGGAACGCGAAAAGCACAAAGAGAATTTTGGTTTTCCCCCGTCTGTGCCTGTCCGTATCTATCAGCCCTGCAAACAGCCGAGCTCGTTATTTGTAGAGTCCGTATCGCGCCTGACAGACAAGTTTCAGGCATACGCGATAGGAGAAAGTAACTCCACTGACGTCGCTGGAATACGTATGTGGACGCGTGATGCTCGGGGAACGCCCTGATACGCCCTCGACGTCACCAAAGCGTCGCCCGTCCCCTGCGCGCCGTTGGCGTCGGCTATCATTGGGAAATACTAGTTTTGTCTGTCCAGCGTGGCGGCACGGCGTGCAAAAAGCGAGTGCTACGCGCTCCGTCGCAGGGGGGGGGGGGTGGCGGTCTCACGTGACCGGTTTGGCGCTCCCACACACTTCCCTCCCCCTGCTTTGCGCCTGCCGTATTAACGGACTGGCCAGTTTACGGCGGCTGTCAGACCTCGGCGACTACCGTGCCTCTCTTGACACCGTTCCTGTGGCGTGTCTGCTTCTCTTTTCTCGACAGAGAGGGCCCCGCACGAGAAGGAACCATTCGGGCCGAAGAGACGTTGTCTGCTCATTTCGCGGCGACTTAGAGAGAGCCCTGCTGCGTGTATTCTCCGGAGCAGGAGAGCGGGAGATCGACTTCGAACCGCCGAGTTCATTGGGATCTCACAAGACGGCCATGCCCCACCCAAGCGCGCCCACCTTACGAATGGGCTGTCTCGCCACCGCCATCTTATGCTCCTGCCTCGTGTTCGGCTCTTCGGCGGCACCGTCCGGGGGCCAGACCAACAACCTCGTCGACAGTGTGGCACCGGGCCCGCCGGACATCGTGCCCGAAGGTGTGGCGAAGGCAAGCAACGAGTTCGGGCTGGCCCTGTATCGCACCTTGGTAAACTCGAGCTCGAGCGGGAACATCTTCTTTTCTCCCTGGAGCCTGAGTCGCGTGCTCGCGATGGTACTGCTGGGAGCCCGCAACGAGACGGCCGCCGAGCTGTCACGTGCGCTGGCCATGGACAACTTAGACGACCCGATGGCCGCGCTGGCCGCGCAGCAAAAGCTCGCGCGGCACCTTCTGACCAACTCGAGCGAGTTGGCCTCGAGCACCATCGCGCTAACTCGGGTGGGCGACCCCGTGTCCGCCGAGTACAGAGCCAACCTTGACCAGTACCTGGGGGACGGCGGCGTCATGGAGGTGGACTTCTCGCGCCCCGAAGACCTGCTCAGCCGCGTCAACGGAGAGGTGTCCCGGGTCACCGAGGGACGCATACAGAACGCTCTGCACAGGTGAGGTCATTACGCGTTCTTACCCCATAAATTCCCTGTTTAGGGGCCTTAAAGACAAAATACAACCCTGTTTAATTCGAAAGGACCTTCCTATGGTGACTCACACAGCGCCATTCCGCCCACGGAAGACGTTTTATAACCGCAAAAAATAAATGAAAAAAGTGTTAGAAAGCATTCAAATTTCACGCAACAGTGACCTTTTATGGACAGAAGTGGCGTAGAATGACCCAGCAATAAACACATACTTTTTAGCGCTTAAACTGCACGTTAGAATTGAAGGGACACGATCAAACGGGGCTAGAAGCCCCGACTACAATTGCCCAGTCATGTTTTTTGGCGTTGGCTTAGGTTGGCGACCGTCAATTGCACTACAAGTTTCTGCGACACCATAGAAAAGTTGCCAGAACGTGGGCGGGAACTTGCCACTGCTTCATATGTCTTCCTTATTATCTGTATGTTTGTTTGAAGCTTGCGATAAACTTGGCATCATTGGTATCAGGACAAAACAATCCTTTTCAATGAACCAACGTATTTTTTTTAATAGTTCAGTTAACGGCACACATGGCTAGGCATAGTAAAGCGGAGGGCATTTTAGAACACGGGCTTGTGGGTGAGTACACATTATAAAAATTGGCCCAAGGCAGCCGTGGAACCAGTATTTCTGAGTTTACCGCTCCTTACATTAAAGTGCGGAACATGTGAACCTGATTACAGAACGGTGTACGGAATGTAAGGCTGCGCTGCCCGTTTATGACATCTCATGAACGAAGCTTCGAGGAAGGGCTGTGGACATTTGGCTCTTGCGGCTGCACTTATCTGACCACTATATACGCCCCATTTGCGTAGAAGTGGCATGCCGTATGCTGGTAAAGGCTGATATAGCCTGTCCAGTATTGGTTCAAGTATTCTGCGCGATTTTATGCTGTCAGACGCGATTGCGTCGTTGTAGCCGTTTCGCCCTTCTTGCCGTACTCAAGCAAAACTTTGGCGCTTGTTCCGGCAGGTGTTGACGCCGCATAAGCAAACTTGAAAACTGGGGAGGCCTGTGCCCCAATCTAGCATGAAACATAGGTATTCTTTTTTCAAGAGTCTATCATCACCGCTGTCACTCTGTAAGAGAAAACAATAATTAGGGAACTATAGAGAAGGTGTTGGTGCTGTTACTCAAAACATTTTCAGAATCTTGAAGCATGAAGTCCCATTTAGCTTCGACGGCAGCATATCCACTAAGCGGGATCGGCCAGCGTCAATGACGGCTGTTGTCAAAAGCAAAGCTGTTCTGATTGGAACACTACGTCAATATAACTAACCCATTCAATAGAACCATTCCCACTCATTGGGACTGGCCAGTGACGATGGCAGCTGTCTTGAAACGCTCGCCAGTTCTCATTTGGCTGCGACGTCAATATAACCAACCCCTCATTACAAGCATGCCCACTCAGGGGGATTGGCCAGTTACGATGAGAGCTGCTTTCAGCGGCTCACGACTTATTTACTAATTTCCATTGCTTGCGACGTCCATTTACCAAAGGAGCATTGTAAGCGGTTTAATCGGACATTAATTAATGCTTTCACCAAAGGCGCCTGGGTTTTGTGTAGCCTTTATTGCATCAGGAAGACGCTAGAGTGTAGCCCTCGTCACATTAGGCACATTTCCGTTCGATGTGACGTTTTTCATGATGTTCTGCAGGACCACTTGGCAACCGAACTGCAAAAGCATCGCGATATCGCGATACAAGACGCGATAGAACATAGAAGACGAAACATCGCGATGGAAGACGATAAAATGTTTTTATAGCGAGTGATCTATGTAAGAAGACACCACGGGAACAATTGAGAATTAAACGCTCTCTGTGTTGCTTTTATAAAAAATAACGTCAACAACGTTTGGGAAAAATACCTTCTGAGCAAGTACATAGATTAAATCCGCCCATAAGAATATAGACACGAATTAGGAAACTGAAGAACTACAAATATTTTTATTACGACTATTTTGGCCCATGTATAAAAGTAAATGAAGTACTGAGCAATAATTACAATTAGCCATAGGATATACCGAATTAATCCCTTTGTGACAATTACCACAATTTGTAGCTAATGTTCTTTTTGGTAACGCTGCACCATGCGTGCAGGTATACCCCAACGTAGGGTTTACGAACCTGAGTTAGCTACACACAGGTGTGTGAATAACCGAACGATCGGCGCACATGCAGGTCGCCAGACCCGATGAGCAAGCTGCTGCTCCTCAACGCCATCCACTTCCGGGGCATCTGGCAGAAGGCGTTCAACCCGAACGACTCCTTCGACGGCGTCTTCCGCGGCCTCTCGCGCAACACGCCCGTGCGCATGATGATCGGTAAGGGCAGGTTCCCGCTGGCCTACGAGGGCAGTGCCTACGTGCTCGAGCTGCCCTACACCGGAGAGAGCAGCCTCCTGCTGGCGCTGCCCAGGCGTCGCTCCGTGAAGGACCTCAGCGACATCGAGAACCGGCTCGAGCAGATCCTCCTGTCTGCGAGGCCCGAGTTGCGGCCCATCGAGATCGAGATTCCCAGGATGACGGTGCGCACCAGCGTCGACCTCAAGGAGCCGCTCAAGAGGCTGGGCGTCAAGGCGCTCTTCTCGGAGCGCTACGCTGACCTGAGGGGCATCCAGGCTGAGGGCGGCCTCTACGTTGAGGACGTTCACCACCGCGCGGCGCTCGAGGTGGACGAGAAAGGCACCGAGGCGAGTGGCTCCACTGTCGCCATCATAGTGAGCCGCATCGGTACGCCCAGATTCTCGGCCGACAGGCCGTTCGTGTTCGCCATCAAGCACCGACCTACGGGACTGCTGCTGTTCGTAGGACGCGTCACAGATCTGTAAAGCGACAGTCTACGGTGTTCACAGGCGGAGGGCAGGAACCGATAAGGGGAGATGTGCGGGACTGCTAGTGGGCTTCGATCTGTACAGTCATCCCAGTTGCGTAAGGTCGATATCTAACCCAAATCAAAGAGATCAAGAAGTAGCAATCATTGTTGGCGCGACGGGATTCACCGGTCACTTTGGCGAACAAGGTAATTTACGAGGCGTTCTTTGATCCGATTATAGAATTGAAGCCATTTGAGGAGCCGCAGGGAATTCCAATTAAACAAGTTGCTTAAATAGATTGTCCGAGTGCTGAAGCTCCTCAGATTGACATGCTGAACGAGAATAATACTGAGGCATTTGCTAATACAGCTTTGCAAATGTACTTGAACTAGCGCCGGAATGGTTGAAGCTGCCGGACTGTGCAAATGCACCGGAAATGGGGGCAGGGGGAACCTAAGCAAAAGTGGCGCCCACGCTGCGGCCAGGCGCGTTGTGAATGCAGGTTATACATGCCAGATGCGAGGCGGCCATGGAACCTTACGGCGTAATTTCTGATGGCATAAGTTTCAGCAACACCAAGCCCTGTCGGGTGGCAAATGTAATTACTCGTATTGCATGTATTTTATCGGAGTTACCTACACAAAGTCAAAGATCTGTGTCGAAATTCGGCTGGACAGTGAAAAACTGAACGCTAAAATTGGTCAGTGCTCTCTCGTCCCAGGGCAAGTGCGGAGTGGGGGAACGTTTTAGCGTCAATGGGATTACAATGCGGATGGTTTGTCTTAGCCCAGCCTAAGGATATTGATGTGTGCCGATACCATTCAGTTATGCCACCTTCCACCTTACAGCGATTCTCTCTGAACTTTGTTGGCAGCCGCTAGGATAACCACATTGCTTTTAGTGGCAATCATTACATTGTCACACGAATCAATCACTAATTACTGTTCCACGTGGGGTTACGCGCGAAGCCCGATGCGGTTTCAAGAACCTCTGCAACGACGATCCACGACTGTCAACTTAGCGTCTGTGACAGGACTGCAAACCTCCTTGAAGGGCAGTTCAACTTGCCTACGATATATTTAGGGTTGTATTGTTCTGAAGATCTTAGCCGGGGTCAGTGCTGGACACGCCCGCAAAATGTTTTTTGATATTGTATGCTCTGTTAGTAGCCATGCGGCTGGGCCGCCTACCTCTGTGTATAAACCTGTAGCTTATGCTTCTCCAAACTTTTTTTTTGTGAATTGATCTATCCTTTCGCCCAGAGTTATATTTCAAACTTTTACATAGCGTAATATCACGTATCAGTTGTCCTCAAGGTGTTCTCCCATCGTGTGCATACATTTGTAAGCGGATATTTTTAACTGTTAGTCAAGCTTACGGGAAAGTTAAATTGCCGTTTGTGCATTATATGTGTACTTGTACTTTGCCAAAGATGTCTCTGTAATAAAAACCTTCCAGATGTCTTGGGACTTGATATGTCGTTGATACTACGATAGTGTCGCACTTGGAAGCATGATTTACGGTATTTGGTAATTGAGCATGAATCATGTAACGAGACTACTTTAATGTGCCCCAAGAGCATTCAACGTTGAATTTTGAATCGATGCACAAGTTGAGTAGTCTCTGTGGACTACGCAATGAATTTCAGACAGGGGTGCAGCTTTGCAACTCACGAGAGTCCTGGGGCCTTCGCTTACACAAAAGACTTTCGTATAACTGATCACGCCCCCAAATGGCAGGACGCAAGCGGGAAGTAAGTGCCACCTTCGCAGTGGACATGCGCAAGCATAGTTCCGTGTAATCCTTGATCGGACCGGTGGCATGACTGTCTTTAAAGCGTTTGTTACCAGTTGTAACGAGTGCAGACGAGGTTCTTGCTTTGCTGGTGCCTGAAAGCTCACATCGCAGGAACCAGCGTCGGCTGCCTTGATACCGGAACAAAAAAGGCACCACAAAAGGTAGCCACAGGCTGGCTTCGAATGCGTCGCATGGGCCGAAGAACTGCCTTCAGACCACCGACTACACACCCCTGCATCCTTCAAAGCGAATATAATGCTGGCCACCGCGGGACGGGCAACGCACTCAGGGTTCGCGATCATAAAAATATGAGATGAAACTGTCGCAGTAATATGGGTCTTAGCTTAGTATTTGACTGCTAAATTCACGGTGCGTTGAAGCATTGCATTTTCGAGGGCTTCGCCGCGATTAAGAAGACTGTCTGGTTGAATGGCCGAACACTTTTATAATTCACCGCATAGGTTCGTATACAAGAATGCTACAGAAGCTTCATTGCGGCAAATAGATGAATTCGGCGCGTGATGGGAAATTTATCAGCAGGTTCCAACGGGATGCGAGCTCAATACAAACTGCTCGTAATATACGCAACAAATAGCGGTGGTGTTGCGAAAAAAGCAAAGCACCTTTTACAGACATACGAAAAACAAACGAACTAGCGTAAATTAGATTTGGCACAAAAATACGCATACAATTCTGGGCGATTAATAGTACAGTTCAATTCACCGCTACAAGGAGCCACTAAATTCAGAAAAAATTGCGCGAGGAATGTTAGTGAGAACTGAGTTCGCCTCCAACTTCTCGACGCCGAAGTCAGTGTAGCGTGCAGTTGGCCGCCGGCTGCGAGCATCCGAAGGCGGCCGAGAATTCGGGCATGTTAAGCACGGGAAGCAGGCAGCCGCTGATGGCGGTGCCCAGCTTGCCGTGCGGCGCGGCATGGTCCTGCCGCTCCTTGGCTCCGCACGACAGCAGGCAAAGTCGGCGGAAGAAAGTGCGCTGCGCCGACTTCCAGTACGTGTCCCAGTTGGAGGCCCCGCGCTTGGACGCGTACGCGGCGCTCAGCGCATCGTGCGCCGTGCGGGCGCCCTGCAGCCAGAAGTAGTACTCGGGCGCCTGGCTCTCGTTGGACCGCTCCAGCCTCGCGTTCAGCGCCCCGCGTGCGAGGGCCTCCACGCACTGGTCGTAGCGCAGAAAGGCCGTCTGCACAAAAGTAGACCGCATGGCACGGCTCTCAAGCGGTCACAAACACTGAAGGGGTAAGTGCTCATGTCTATTGGAAAAAACTGGTAGGAACGTAGACTACGGTAAGTGCACACCTACACGCACACGCTCCGGCTCATGCTCAAACTCAACTCGCATACAAACTCACGTGCAACTAACCCGCTCCCTCGCTCACTCCCTCCCTCCCTCTTTCCCTCCCTCTCACTCACTCACTTATTCACTGACTCAGTCCGGTGGATGGCATGCCGCTGCCCCGGGAACAACAGAATGCAAATCGCTTGTCATAGCAGTGTCGTATCATATGTCATATCATATCACCTGATATGGGTAGCATTCTGAGAACGCTGATGCGCCATAATTACAAAAACTTGCGCGAAAAGGGGGACACGGTTAAAGTGAGGGCAAACACACACACACACAGACACGCCGCAAACATTTGTCCACCGTTTTCTTTCTCTTCCACTCGTCGATCAGGTGCACTGCCTCCTCCTACGAGGAAGGAACCCCAATCATAATTCTGTTCCTGCCAGGAGTGAGCCATCTCCGGCTTAGCGAGGAGCGGGCCATGATGGAAGCAAGGTGTGTGAGTACGTATAGATAAGGCATGCTATGATAACGATCATCCTCTGGGACCGAAACACTGCACCCTTGACTGAATTCACTGCCGCGATGCAGGACACATTTTCCCGCAGCTATATGTCTCATCAAAAGATAAGTAAGCGCCGTCGCTTATAGTCTAAACGACTTATAGTAAGTACACTCTGAATGTCCCCCTCCCCCAATTTTGAATACATATATATATATATATATATATATATATATATATATATATATATATATATATATATATATATATATATATATATATATATATATATATATAAATATCTAGAGAAAGATAAACTCACAAAGCGCGCAGAAATAGTATAAGTAAAGAGTCGGATACACAGCAAGAACAATAACAAACAATGTTTACTTACGTAGCGGCAACGGGACTTGCCTTCATCAGAGTAAAGTAAAGAATAAAGGACAGCAAAATCATGTAACTTTACTCTGATGAAGGCAAGTCCCGTTGCCGCTATGTAAGTAAACATTGTTTGTTATTGTTCTTGCTGTGTATCCGACTCTTTACTTATACTATTTATATATATATATATATATATATATATATATATATATATATATATATATATATATAGCAGCGACAGATGGTTTAGTATAATCTGGATAAACGGACACTGAATGAACAGGACTACGGCCTAAGCGCAGAAAACGCCTTGAAGTTGGTTCGTTTTATACTAAGACAGTGTAAAAAATTTGAACTGAAATTTTCGGACCCCCACGCGAATGGAGCCAAAAAAGATTCAGAAACGCAATTTCTTGGGAAAGCGCAGAGCCATTGCGATACGCGTAAATTGGTGGTTTCTATATCTGCAGCTTCCAAATTTCTTGCACGCTCCTCACACCGCAATAGCATTGCTTGCTCGCCGTCGCGGTGTGCCTGCAGTCGTGTTTAGGTCGGATAAACTATTAGAGCCTTTATTAAAGCATAGAGACCCTCGACACTAATCCTCGCTCGGGTGACACCTGTGCAGGTGTAATCGGCAGTCAAATGCTCTTCCAACGAAGAGGTTCTCCACGACTCCTTCGCAGCCCGTCGAGCATCGTCCACCACCAATAAAAAAAAACGTCTCAGGGAGCTAAAATAGGCTATATAAAGTTGTTTTTCACTTCCACATTTAATCCCAGTGCCTACCGTATTTTACAGGTGGAATGACTAGATTGAGTACAGACACCTTTTTTTTTAATTGCAATCGTAGCGGCTGAAAATTTATCCACAGCTTTCTTTTGAGCAATACAGTTCATGGCCATATTTCACCGCTCTCCTTATTACCTGGATCTTTTATTGAGCAGTAATGAACACATCTCTCTGTAAACGAAATTTCTCGTAAACTAAACATCTCTAATCGGCCAGTTGGGGTTCCGTTTAATGAGCCCACTGAACCTTATTCTGAACCTGTCGTTTGCTTGTACATGGGTACTGTTGCACAGCATGCCAAATACTGGATCATTGTTCACGTATTCACCACGAAAGTTGAGCAAATTTGTTTTGTAGTAAACATGCAGAGTGTAGCCAATTGTAATTTTGTCGTAATTTCGTAACGTAGCTATAGTCTCAGTGCAAGACCGCTTCAAGAAAAACACTAACGAGGGCGGCATAGTAAAGCGCCGCACGGGCACCTAACCTGCTGCACGCTGGTCCACAACTCCGGAAAGTTGCTTGGCACTGCGGCCCGAAGAAGCTCCCGGGCGATGAGCGTGCCCAGGGTCCCGAGCGAGAACTCGTACGGAACGTCACTCGGGTACACGACGGGCGCCCGTTGCGCAGCCGCAGGCACGTTCAACGAGCTGGGCACGTCGTACGTAACGCGAGTCTCGAAAAAGAACTGGTCGCTCTTCTCTTCATCTTCGTCGGACATGGGAGGATTCACCAGCAGGAAGCGTTGCCGCTCCTCTTGCATCCACATGAACCGGGCAGGAAAAGATCCGAGCGGCGTCGATGTGCTGATGTTGGTCGCAGTGTGCCCCTCGCTTTTGCTAAGCGCCTTAGGGAGGGTGGCGAACTCGGGGCTTCGCAAAACAACGCCGCTCAGCACCACTCGGGAGTGCCGCTTCATAGCCTCGCCCATCCAAGAGGACCTCTCAGCATCCAGAAGTACCAGCGAACGCACGTGTTCGAGGACGGTCGCCACCACGCCGGCATCTACCCGCACGAGGTCGTAAACTAGGGCCTTAGCGCCGATGACGGCCTTCCAGCTGGCACGTAGACATGGCTTAACAGTGCGTTCAGGGTTGGAGACGCCTTGCCCGCGGATGTAGTCGAAGCAGAGACCCTCCATCAACACCTGAGCGTATAGATAAACCGTCGCATTCCCTCTCGGGAGGCCGTCAAAGAAGCCTAGCAGCGCTTTGATGGCGTCCGCCTTGTCCACAAAGACTCGAGATGCTTCCGTGATGCGGCTGCTGGTAGGGAGTAGAGCGTTGAGGGTCTTTAGCCACCAGGGAGTGGAGACCTTAGGGGTGAGCGAACCTAGGGCCGATATGTTGTAGCTCTGCTCCTTGCCCGTCCGTGCCAGGAACTCTTCGACGGCGATGTCAGTTTCCACAATGTGCGAGGCATCGAGACCATCCGGAAGCTTAACGTCCGCCTCAACCAGCAGGACCTTGAGGTAGGCCATGAGGTCTCTTGCGGAGAGCACGCTGCACTTGCGGGCGAGCGAGAGGCCCAGGCCGATGCGAACTCTCGGTGAAGTCCTCATCACGCGCACGAGTCGGACGTCGAGAAGCGTGCGAATGCCTTGCACCAGTGACAGCATCACCACGCGCTCGAGAATGTGGGCGAAACTGGAGAGGGCGAGCAGGTCCTGGTACCGACTTTTCAAGTGCGGCAGCATGTCTCGCAACCGCAAGTGGGGCGCCCTGAGAAACCGGTGGCAGAGCTGGTAGAACTGCGCCACGCCGAACAAGCGACGGTAGGAGTCACGCTGGTCTTCCGGCACCGAAATCAGTCTGGCGTTCAGCTCGAGCAGCAGGTCCCGCCCGGCGCTCTCCAGGAAGCTGCCGTCCACGCCGCGCGCTCTGCGGCGGGAGCACACGTGGCCGTAGAAGTCGCGGCAAGGGTCGGCGCTTGCGGTCAGGGTCAACTCCAGATCCCGCACTGCGCGCGAGCAGTTCAGCGTCGAGCAGTCGGTCAGTATGGGGACCGGGCTCTTTCGCAGCACGAAAAAGAGCAGGAATCCGCCGGAAAGAATGATCATGGTGAAAAACGCGGCAGCGAAGAGGACAACAGCGTGGTGGTTGTGCTCGACAAAGGACGTGATCGAGCGGGTGATCTCTTGAAAGGTAGTGCCTCCGACTGCACCAGAAGAGAAAAAGTGGGCGTTACATGACGAATGTGCTGTGCTTAGGGAGCACGTCACATGCCAGGGGCATCAGATGAGCAGCTGCTGTTGTTCCTGGAATTCCTTAATTTATGAGCACTGGAGTCGCAGGATTCAAGCGACTACTGTGCACTTAAAGGTCGAGAACAAACGGGGGATGGTTTTATGACTGGCCAGGTCGCACCCCGAGCTGCCATTGAGGTCAATGTTGAAGGGACAATGCATCAGCCACACGGACGCATCGTTGGGCGTCATATAAACAAAACGCACAGTGCAGTGTCTTTAAAATGTACAAGTTCACGTAAAACATGTCTACAGAGCCTGTGCTGCACTTTAAAGGCCAACTGCACCTACATTTTTGACAACGTAAAAATAATTTCACCTAACACTACATAGAAAAAAGTTGCGAAATGCAAAATACTCCGCTTCAAACATCAACGCGCGCGGCAGAAACGGCTCGCGACATTGGAACCGAAACTGAATATAAAAGGCGGCCATAGCGGCGGCCGCACGTGACGTACGTGATGGAACGGAAGCCGCCGCGCCAGAACCGGCGGCCGCTCAGAGCCGCTTTCAAATGCGCGCCGTAGCGCCGTGTTTCGCTCTGTAATTTCCACAGAAGAACTTTCACTAACGTATAGCCATGATAATGGAGTTAGGCGCAATTGCGGCTTCCCGTTGCTATCAATGGAGATGAAGTAGTTCGCCCGACAGTAATTTTTTTCCATCATAATAACTGCCGGAGTAGCAATTTTTGGCACTGCAAGTAAAGAAGCGGACCCTGATTTACTAAGCTACTGGCCCATATGGTTACGAAAAGCAGCTTTCGTTATAGCCGACGCCTCGGCTATCACGTCGCTCTTTTTGAAGGGAACAAACTGCACGCGGGCGGGGAACAGTTTTTTATTTCTACTATACATTACGTGCAAACAGCCTCGTGAATATCGACCCAGTATTTTTCGCTTTGCTCCACATCGAGAATCTAATTATATAAGTGGTCTGAAACTATAAGCCAGCTTCCACAGCAAAATAATGCACTAAAGCACGAAAACATTTCCTATCTGTCGCTGTTTCCTACTTTAACCAGAGACAGGTGCTGTTGAAAATATTTTACTTTCAAATAAACTAAACCTAACCCTCAAAGTAAATACTTCACTTCGGAATTGAACAAAAATCTAGTCTATTATTTAGGAGAGGAGCAGTTTCGTTAGTTTTCGCACTTCGGGAAGACGACGGCTGATATTTGTGCGGATGTACTAGTTACTACGAGAAAGGCTGGTGTTGGTTTACTTAGAGTGAGGCAAAAGTCGTACGAATGTTTAGAGCCGCGTGTACAACAACTCTATTTAGGTCGTCAAACTTTTGGAATGGTCTAAAGGATGTAGGTGGCGTTGGGTCAGCCCAAATATGGCCAATATTGGACGCGAGGTGTGCAAGTGGTCAAGAATTTATAAAATATATTTTTTTCTGTGGTAAATGCAATAGGAATGACAAATGTGAGGCAAGTGCTCGTTTCGCGCTATTTTTTCTTTTAGTCAAAATATTAGTTTCAAGTAAAAAGAGTTTTTCTAACTCGAAGACGTTCGCAAGCGCGTGAATAGTTTGTAGGCTTCTAATCTTTTTTTTGCATTGAAAAAAAAAAGGCGGATATTACTGCCTATGCGCTTAGTTTAGACATGTGGTGGCGACGGCGGTACAGTGCGCTGGCGTCGCAGAGAAACGCTGGGCGAACGCATCCCTCCGCCCGGCGGAGCGCCCTGCAAGTCACCTGAGAAGCGCGAGCTTTGCAGGACAGGTTCCCCAATCTCCGTCACAGGCCGTTCGGAACTTCTTACGGCGACTCTCCGTCAGGTGCATACGTCGTCTGCTCGGAGGTACTTTGAGCGGCGGTACCTAACGCTCTCTGTGATTACGAAGCTAAGGATTTCGCCACGGTGATTTTAAGAGCATAGACTACTTATTTGGACAAATAAAAATTTGAGCGCAGTTAGCCTTTAAACGCCTGCCTCAGCACGAAGCAGTGACACTTTGGTTATTCAGCCACAAATTACTCAACAGTCATACAGACCCCCAACAAGCAGTCAAAAGTCAGTGATGTGAAGTGTGCATGCGAGCACAAAATCGCTGTTTACAAACGCGCAATAGCAGTGAATACATTCTCGCTCCTTCGCGACCGTATCATCCGTAGCACGCGCGGAAAGAAATAAACGCACCCCCAGTTCATTATCCACTAGCAAGACTGTTTCATGGACAGTACCTGACAGCGATGCCGGAACAGGCATTCAACACAAAAACCAACTGAATTCTTGCCTGTTTTCTGCCGGCGGGCTTGTTCCCCAAACCAACCTTATTTACGAACAAGAAAGCACACTTACAAACAGCCTAAAAGCGCTACAAGCGAAAGCAGACTACAAGCGCTAACCGACTGGTACCCAAACCCTGCACATGTTAACTAGCTTTTCAGAAGATTCAGAGGCCTGGAGCTCCAATCCTCTGTAACGAATGTCGTCTGCGCATGCCTTAATGTCCCTATCAGAACCCTGTAGCCATACCTCACACCCGCTGCGGCCGGCTTCTTTTAGCATTTCGTCGACAAGCACTTCAACGCTTTGGCGAAACGCGTGGCCGCAGCGCGCCCCAAGCCTTGCACTGAAGATTTCCTACCCGTCTACCTACCTATACTACTACCACTTTAGACACCTACCCATACCGTACCCACCTGCCTATACTCACTATACATTACCTTAGTTTCCCGGCCTTCCAGCGTCGCCTGCATGCTTGACTACGCGGAATGCAAAACACGAGCTCTTCAAGTTCCCTAATCCGTCCGGATATTCTTTGCATAGGCTGATAGAAGTTCATTAAATATAGGTGCTTATAGTTGTCATATCGGCTGATGATGCATAGGGAAACAAGCCCAAAAGGAGAGTGCTTCGTTTTTTTAGTCGTAGCATAGACTTGCATATCGCATGGATTTGCATATCGCATATACACTTGCACAAGTTGACTAATGATTATATAACTGCTAGCTACGTGTGCGTCGCTCAAGGACGGGAAAATGCCGAAGAACATCATTTGAGTTATAATGCAAATTTAAGGGAACGTTACGTGGCAGAAAATAGTGCGAGTGATCTGGTGCTGAGATTAAATTTCATTAATTGTTCCATAAGGCCCCTAAAAAGCCAAGGTGTCAATCACGGATGGTAATAACGGTAAGAAAAAATGCGAAACCATTATGTTTGATGTGAAACAGTCTGCAGAAAGATAGTAGTATGAGGTAAACAGTCGCAAACGCTTTTTTATGCAAGAATGTATTCACCCGAAAGGAAGTGCGCTCGATGGAGTGGTTTGTGGTGATCGTTAATTTCTGTGAAATGTTTGCGTCTGTTTGCGTCATGTGTGAAACAGTCACGTTGCGTTGCACGGAGAATGATATGGCCGCGAACCATGCATTGGGTTTGTTTATTTATGTTTTGCTTTTACCGCCTGGCTGCGCCGGTCTGTGTTATCTGTATTATATGTGTGCCAAGGGAAGCACGTGTTCCATTCTTTTTTTCTATGCCGCATGTGTTATCTCTTCTGATAGGGAGAGCGTTCCGAACAAACGTGAACAGCCTAGAATGATCTTCTTTGTTCTGGATGTAAATCGACGGTTTGAGAAACACTCGCGCCGAAAGATAAAAGCCTGCAGAGCAGACACCGCGGCATTAATTCGACTCTCCGACGCTCGCCGACGCACGTCACTTTGTTGACTGCTGCTTCGCCGCCTGTGTACTTTTTGAGTTGTTAGGGGAGCACAAGTTCACTCCAATAAACGTGCTTTTCGATGTGACGCTGAGAGTATCTCTTGTCGGCGGCCCTGTCCTTCCTGCGTGCGTCCGTCGTCGTCGTCGGCGTCCGCACTCTCCTCCGTTCACCCCCTCTCCCCTCCGATAGCGAACACTCTCTCGCGAGGGGCATTGGATTGGCTTGGCTTGGTTTGGCTTGGCTTGGCTTGGCTTGGATTTGGATTGGATTGGATTAAAGTGGATTGTGTTGGATGTGTTGCCTCATAGCCGCGCCAGACGATGATGATTGTAGGGTTTAACGCACCGACGCAACGCAGGAGATGAGGCGCGCCGTAGTGGAGGGCTCCGGATTAATTTTGACCACCTGGGGATCTTTAACGTGCGCTGACCGCGGCAGACGCACTGGCGCCGGCGCGTGCCCAGGTGATAGCGAACACTCTCTCTCAACATCTGCGGGTGTGCGGCCCAGCGCGCTCTCACTCCGCCGGTGGGCGGCGCTGCGCGTGGTGCTACGCATGTGCAGTACTCTCTCTCTCCGCGGTCTCCTCTCCTTCGGGCGCGCTGCGCATATAACCGGTGTGCCGCTCTCCGGCGGCCTTTCGGTCGACGGTTGCTCTCCGCTTGCGCTTGAACCCTCCTCAGCGTCGCATCACACCAGGGTTCCCGCGAGGGGAGGTAGGCGTAATTTTTTCTTCAAGACGACCGCCTCTTCTTTGGCTTCGTGACAATATAGTTTTGGAATTTAAGTCGGAGAATGTTGGAGCGGTATGTTCGAAGATCAGTGTTGGAGAATATTGTATAAAGGATGAGCGGAATAAGCTTCCCTTTCGAGTACGGCTGTGTCTCTAGTGTCGTCCGATTGTACTATAAGCACTCCTCTAAAGCGACGCCCACCGGCGTTTTTATGCAAAAATGCAGCGTCTGGCACCACTTCGCTCTCTATTAACGTACCGTTACGTAAACTAACCTAACATGAGCTTACGAACAGAAAAAAATCATCTAAAACACCGAGAACTAACCTCTAAGACGGAAAATTTTAATTAAAACTAAGGATGTAAAAAACACAAAAAAAAAACAAAGTGAAAAGCCCAACGAAACGAGAAGGTAAAACGGGATCTCTACACCAGAACGGCGACGCTCTGGCTCGTCTCAGCTCAGTCTTAAAAATTTGATTGTCATCGGATGGCACTGTAGACACTGCGTTCGAATAAACCTCGGGTTGTTCAAATGCCAAAACAATCATCGTCTGTGTGGTTTCCGTCTCCGTCGACGAGTGGACAGGAATAAGCGTTTCACTACGTCTAAACAAATGCGCTAAAAAATCGTGTAGAATTGAAATACAAGCTCCGAAAATTATTCGGCATTGAATGCAGACCCTTCAAATTCGACGTCCTGCGCCGCTGCCCTGTACGCTAACGACGTGTGGCGCATCACTGTCGTCAGTGTGAGGCCGCAGGGTCCAAACGTTCCACGAAATATAAATTTGTAGACCTTTCTGCGTTAACCTCGCTCCATCCACTCTGACGCGCTAACCAGATCTTTGTCGCGCTTTGTTGCGCTAAACACGTACAACAGGCGGTTAGCATCACTTCGCAAATTGTTGCTCTGCATACCATTGCCAAGTTTATACTAGATACTACGTAGTCTATCACATTTAGCTGTATTCACTAGCCCTTATGCAGGCCACGTGAAATAATATTGCACTACATAAGTCCCTTATAGAGCAAGCGGCACTCGAGAGCGAGTCAGGGAAATCTCTTTATTTTCCAAGCAAGTTGGCTAGGAACGCGTGGTAGCCGCCGGAAAACTAGCCTATCGTATATGTTCTCAAGGGAAATAGGCGCGTGACCTTAATATATGCGCTACTTATTAAGTGCAGAGCACTTTAGGGGCTCGCTTGTCGTAGCTAGCTCGCTGGACTGAAGAACCCCATGGCGTACCGTCGTAGCGGCGTCCCACAGATGCTTTTAAAACCAAGCGGTCATAAGCGTTCGGAACTCGTGAACAGCTGGCGCTTGTCATACATCTCCCCATTGTTTAGCGAAAAGAATACTCAGGTACATTTGAAGGAAAATAAACGTAATTAACCGGCAGCGCCCACGTTTATTTAGTTGGGAACACTCGTTGGGTTGGTTTTTACGACAGCAAGCGAAAAAAAAGTGACTGCAAGAAAAAATGGCGCGTTCCAAACTCGCCGCTGCCACCCATTACGGCAAACCACTGTTCTGCGGTTCCGACAGCTTTCACTTTGAGCGGAAGGGCTTTCATTATTCTCGTGCTGCCATTCTTGTTTATACGATTAGAATATGATATGTCAGCCTCTATTCATATCGATGCGTAGGGATCCGTGTTCTGTTTGGGATTTTTTGTAGTTATTGTCTGTGCGGGGTGGAGACTTCTGGGTTTGCTCGTTTCCGTAACAAATCGCCAAACGTAAAACAGAAAAAAAAAAAAAAATGTGTAGGAGTTGGAAAGCCAAGCAGTGGCGCAGGAGCACCGCCGCGCTCCTCGTTCTCTACGCAGTTGCGGCAGCGGAAATCACGTTACTTTTGGTGCCGTTGGTGTTGATTCCGCCGCCGACGACGATCACGTTTCGCAGTCCATGAGACAGACACAGCTTTCGCCTCAATAATCTTGTGAGAAATGGACTGCGTTCCTGAATAAGTGAACTGTAAATTTGCGAAGAAATTATCAAAGCCGTCGAGGCATATTCCTGTTCGCGCACTGCATACGTTCAGGATCCCGGTGAGTGTCGTCGCTTCTCTCTGGTCAGGAAGTCACGCGGCCAATTGTATACAGTCTGTAAAGAGCACGTTTTACTCTCGATTCCTTGAAGGTGCATTTTTCACCAAGTCACTATACAGACAAGTTTTATGAATTTTTATGCGCCGTATTCGTCTTCGGAGAAGTGTTAAATTTTGCCTCCACATATTTTTCCACTGCCATCCGACCGGAAATTGAAGATCCGCCGCTTTTGCATATATGCGAGATAAAGTTACAATAGTCCAATTTTTCTGAAAAGGCTCCTCAAACACTCACGTGGGCTAACTAACACTGCACTCATTTTCGAGGATGAGGACGGCTTTTTTCAGTTATCACTAGCGAGGCACTAAAGGCTGTAAAAATGGTCACTTAAAATGAACGTTGGACCTTATGCCAAAGGGCATACTGTCGCAATTTAAAAAAATGCACGTTGGCTTTTTGCCCGCCATAAATTTTGCTTTTTCTGGTGTAGATAAGCTCTGGAACTTCGCGTTAGTGTTTTGTTTCCTTTTTTGAAGTAAATGAAATCTGCAGACTTCGATGATGATGATTGCTGATTGCTAGTGGTATCCCCTTTGTATCAGGTTGATCACGTGTCATCTTACCAAAACAAAAACAACTAATAGACCTCTGTTTTATACTCTTCGTTTAACACTTGCGCTGTTCTTAGGGAAGGCACAAAAAACTTATTCGGCAGGAACAAAATACTTGTATTTTCTGTTACAGGTGGTAGCTGTCCTAGGCAATATTCCCCTATCTGCTTTTCGTCCACTTGCATTCTAATTCTCTTTTCGTCGCATCGACAGCCTTGAAGAACTCCCTGTGTGCTACCCTTCAACCCTAGGGCTTCTGGAAGCCGAATATTTCCCTCATCTAGATTTCGATGGATACCCTTGAATTATAACACTTTGTTCCGCATAGTTTCTGTTTCGTTTCCGCAGACCACGCATACCACATCACTTCCCCACAAAGCTCTTAGTTCGCAAGCAACCTGCTCTAGCCTCGAAAACAAAAGCAGCGGCCTTGGAATTATCGTAGAAATCTTCCTTTCTGATGTCCAATTTCTCAGCTTTATAAATCTCTAACGACGGTTTATTCTCTGTATTCATTCTGTTCAATCTGCCTTGCCTCTTTTTTGGTTACCATTATTCCCGATTTTCCCGCGCTAAAATTTAAGCCGAGGTCAGTGGCTTCCTGACCGCTAATATTTATGATGTTCTGCATATCTGTCTGGTTATCAGCTAAAAGAACAATGTCGTCTGCGTATAACATTCCCGGAATACGCTGTTCCACCACTTCACCTTCCAACATATGCGTTCGGTTGACCCCAATTGACTTTCTCCTAGTTTCTCTTCCAACGTTGTTGTTAAGTTAGGGTACCTAACTTAATAATGCCGGGCAACTAGGTATGGTTCGCGGAGTATAGCGTGCTTTCCTGTATTGTTTGGTTGCACGCCGGCCTAGCTGACCTGGGTGCGATTGGCCTGAGGAAAAACCGCACGCACAAGCTTCTTTCTTGGTCGCCGCGCTATTGTGTTCACCGGACGAGCGCGGATGTGTACAAATGCGTCGGTAACTGCAAAGTAGTTAGAAACAATGCCAGCACTTGAAAGAGGATTTCCTTTCGTTGGTTTGGAAGACCGGCGGTGGGGGGCATTGACATCTTCGCGGCCGCGATTCCCGCCATGAGAAAGCCCGAAGCGGACGGGAGCTGAAAGTCAATCAAGGGGTCAAAGGTATAGCAAGAGGGCACCAGACGTTCCGTCCACCACGGTTAGTGCTGAAAGCTATTGGGCGAAGTTCCCATTCGCCCCACGTATGGCCCTGGTGACTGGGTGGCTGAGATGCGTCAATAGGTAGGCGACCAGGCTTTGTTAGGCTTTCGACGTGTTTACAAAGGAAAGGAATTTTGGCGGCGTGGGGCACAATTGTAGGTGCGCATGGTATGGACAATACTTTAAGACGAGCCGCCCGAGTGCCGATGGTCGTCGTTAGGTATGCTTTTAGTTAGTTGGTTTTCACTTGTGTTATATCTGTGTTTTGCGGAATACCTCCGGGTTTCCGCTTGAGAGAGAGAGGTTGGTGACGTGAATATTTTTCCCTCACCTAAGCTTGTTTCTCCCGGCAGCCAATCAGTGCCCTAGTGTTGGTTAATGAATAGGCCACCTTCTCTCTCAAACTGTGACGTCCTATTGGTGGGCGGGGTTTCAGGGGTAAAACCTATGACTTGCATGCTTTGGGCGACAAAAGAGGAGAGAGGAGAAAACGAAAGCCCCGCTGGGTGCGGGCCTTTCCCGCCCTCTTTCTGCGATCATGAGCTATGAGAGTTGTAAATGCCTATTGTAAATAAAGTGTACATATTGTACAATCACTTGGAGTAGCTCATAATTCACTACGTGCCGTCTACCACGAGCCAGTCGTCGTTTCATCTTTTCAGCGTCGCTTCGAGCATCGGCAACCGATCTACTAAAGCGGGTCACATACATTACCACCATCCTATCGTGAATTTAACTCCTGCCATGTAAAGCATAAACAGTATTGGGGTAAAATGACAGCTCTGTTTCAGCCCCCGATGGCTGTTGACCTGCTGTGCGCATTTCTTCCCTTCCCATGTCAGGTGCACTCTATTATACACAGTCATCCACACTTCTTTACTGACCCTACCTGTCCAGCCTGCGGGACAGTCGACACTCACTACCATTCCCTCTGCGAATGCCCCGCAGACCCGTACCCCCCCGTTCCCTCCCCTCACCTCTGGGAGCAGATGTTGCGTGACCCGGGGGAGTCAGGCCAATTCCTGACCACCTCCCCGGAACTGGCGGTCGCGGCGGCCCTGTGGGCCTCCTCCACCCCCAATACCTGATCCATATGGACGAAAAAAACGTATTCCTTCCTTCCTTCCTTCCTTCCTTCCTTCCTTCCTTCCTTCCTTCCTTCCTTCCTTCCTTCCTATTATCTTTATAGATTGCTATAAGCAACTGTATTAACTCGTCATCTAATCGCTGAAGTTTCAGCATTCTCCACAGCGGTTCTGTTTACGTTATCATATGCTCCTTTGAATCCAAAAACGCAATGCATAATTGCCTTTTTCTGTATTTTGGCAATTTCTATGCATTGCGTTATCACGAACAAATTATTATCCTATCGCCTGCCTTGTTTAAATCCATTCTGCCGTTCCCCAAGGATTTCAGTTTTTTCTATCAATGCTTTTATTTCTGATCTTATCGTCTGCATTACGAATCTATACAACACTGACGTTACTGTGAGCGGTCTGTGTGAATCAATACTAGTTTTGTTGGCGCGCTTCCTTCATCGGAGATGAAGGAAGCGCGCCATCTGACGGAAGGCGTACGTTAAGGTGTCGCGTAGTTCATTACGTTGGCGAAGGGTAATGTTTATGACCCGAATGGAAGAAAGAACGACAGAATGGGAAGAGCCGGCCCGTGGAGAGAGCTGCCTTGGAGAGTAGGGACGTTGCCATGGGGCACACAAGTCGGGAGCGGATTGTTAGCTACCGCGACGGGTCTTGCAACTCCCGACACCGCTTGCACGCGTTCAGAATTGAGTCTGCGGCCAGCGCGGAGGGAACAAGAGAAAGGAATGCGTATGACGGTGACTAAATGCCGATACTCGTGGGAAACAACGAGCTAACCACCACGGCGGCTGAGTGGCTAAGGCGCGGTGCTGCCGAGCCCCAGGACGTCGGTTCGATCCCTGTCGCGGTGGCTGGTTTTCACATGGAGGCGAAAAGCGAAAACGCCCGTGCGTCCAGTTTTCGGCGCAAGTTAAACATCCCCAGGTGAATTAATGCTAACAGCGCGAACAGTTAGACGATGGACGAAAGAGAGTGGCTTCACGTAATCAAGCCACACATTTTCAGGAGCAACAATCAATTAACAAGAAAAATAGTAGAAGCCGCCGAAATGGCACGTCTTGGCGAAGCATGAGTCAGTATGCCGGCCCTAAATCTTTCAGGGAAAGAACTGTGTTATCTGTTCTATGTGGCGGTGCTCCCCAAGCGCTAAATCACGCCGTTCTCTTTGCTGTTTTTGTATAGATACTGTGGTTATGTTTATTATGCGGAGCGCCTGTCTGGTTCCCTTGCTTTTTGCGCAACCGGGAAAATGTGTGAATACTTACGTGTTTGTGTTTTCCGAAATAAATAATCATTTGGAAGTGCGCGCTTGTGTGTGTAGCCACTCTATTTCGTCCTTCGTCTAATTGTTCGCGCTGTTAGCATTAATTCAATGCAGTACCAACTTGCCCAAACTCTCACGTTAATTTCCGGGTCACAAAAATTAATCCGGAGCACTTCATTACAGCGCGCCTCATAGCTAAGGTGTTGCTTCCGCGCATTAAACCCCGAAAGCCACCACTAACAAAAGCAGGTACAGGCAATGTCGTGGCTAAATCGAGCAAATGCAATTATTGAGGATGCCCTCCACAGGGGACGCTCGCGACCACTGAATATTTGTCTCTTTTTGAAGGATGCTCACGCATCCTTTAAAATCCCCAAATATAGCTTTGGTTAACTTTTTTTCTAATCTTCATCACGGCCGGCTTATGCCGCTAGTTGTGACCTGCAATTAAAAGTTTCGCTGCCTGATGTTATAGGTGTCACTTATAGTGCGAAGTGACGGTAGCTCGTACGCACCTCAGACTGTCTCCGCTGCACTTGTTACCAGGGGGGACCGAGTAAATGAATGAAAAATGAAACAGCGTTACGCTGTATACGGTGACGTCCTTTGATTTTTAAGGAAGGCAAAGTATTAGATGATCAGCAACCGGCGACAGATACATTTTGTGTCTCACATTTGCTTCTGCTCATAGCACTGTTTTTAAAGAATAATTCAAACACGTAAGCTAGTCCCACTCGCCTCTCACGAATGGTTGCGTCGCAGGCGAGTGGCAGCATACGCACTGGCGTTACGTATTCCCACCGTTCCAGAATTGTATGTGTTATTAAACGACTACAGATGCCAAGCATTGTAAATATGTAAAAAAATTCGGTACTGTAGCCTACCGTCTCATGCCAATTCGCTTTTTTCTTTTGTGTCTATTTTAACGACAGCTGGTGGCCATTGAAGTTATAACCAGCCGGAGCCGCGATGGTGGCGTGAACTTATAGTCATTTTTATCTGGGAATCTATACTCATTCCCTGACATTACGAACACATTATGCTTTCATCCTGTATGCAGTGCATACAGGGCAGGATACACTAGGTAAGGGAGGAGATGGAGTTAACTTACATCGAACGGAAGACTTGCGGCGTGTAACCTTTGAAGGTTCCGTGGCCTGCAGCAACAGAATTTGAATCTCAGATTTTTTCGCAGAACAAATCCAGACTATTCGCTATTTTCTATTACGATTCAGACAAAGAAATACCCCCCCCCCCTTCCCATTAGTCATATTCCTACACATGTTCCATTTCCCTGGGATTATCGCGGTCCCAATGTCTGCAAGGAAAGGAATCCCCCTGAACAACTTGAGCGCCACACGTTGCTTCAAAGCTTGGAATTGAAATCCTTGAAATCCCCAAGCGCGAGAACAATGCAGCCATTCTAGTCTCGTCTGTGGTGAAAGGGAAGATGCGTTTGTTTTAAAATTCGTAGTAAGGAACTAAGTGTAAGGGAGTTATTGAAATGAAAGGCTTTACCATCTTTTACTTGCAAGGAAGTTAGGTAATCTTACAGACAGGCAGGCAGGCACGCAGACAGACAGACAGACAGACAGACAGACAGACAGACAGACAGACAGACAGACAGACAGACAGACAGACAGACAGACGGATGGATGAATGAATGAATGAATGAATGAATGAATGAATGAATGGGTGGATGGATGGATGGATGGATGGAAGGATGGATGGATGGATGGATGGATGGATGGATGGTTTGTTGTCGGCTGCTGCAAAAGTAGTTTTTGCTACTTTCAGCGTTTAAACTGACGGCTGTGTTCGGCAAAGAGGGTTTAACAGCTTTCAGAATCAACAGACAAGTTTCAGAAGTTTAAGCTACCATCTTGACCACAAGGGAGTGTGTGGAATACAGGCGGCGCAATGGAAAGCGCTTGCGTCACGTGATGCAAGCGCTTTCGCGTTCTTCTGGTTCACTGTGGCTCACCTTATCACAATTTAGTAACGTTCAAATGCCGTGTGATGCTTGCCCCTTCTTCGAGTGCCTAATCGGTTATAGTTCGCCGTAACCCTTTCATACGCAACATTGATCAGGAGAAACAACCCAAACAGTATTTTTTTCGTATTTTGGGGTTTTTTGTACATTTATTGCCTCCTGTTGGCAGACAAAGCAAATCGGACATTCAAAAATTAAGAAAGACAGGGCAGCACGTACAGGTCCCCGCAGAAGTAAACGGAGCACGGGAGCGGTGGCCGAACTGCAACGCTGCGCCGCATATGAGCGCCCACGGGAACCAAGGAGCGCTGGTCTAAGAGTGTGTTCGCACTCCCCCCGCCACCCTATCTGATATGTTTAACCGCCGCTCTGCTGGCGCGTCATACTGGGCGTGACGGCTTTCAAAAGCAGCGCTGGGCTGTAGAGGGGCGCTGGTTGCACTGCCACTCGCACGCATCAGCGGCGACCGAATCCGCCGCTGTTGAGCTTGACGAAGCTACGCGCGCTCGGAAACGAGCCTTGTTGCGCGCTTATAAAATTGTAGGACGCTGCGGTTTGCCATAACGTGTCATTGCGATATATTTCATTGTAAGCCGGCAACAAAAGTGCCCTGGACAATTTGGAGAGCACAGTCCCAGAAATTTTTGTTGTTCGGAAAAAAAATCCCGCTTCTAACGCTGTTTTTTCTTTTAATTTTGAGTTTCTCCCAAGTTACTGCTGCCACTCAGTTCAGGTCTGTTGTGAAGGAAAGAAAATGCAAAATGACATTGCCGTGGAAATTTCCTGTGTTAAAAAATGCCGTAAAGAATAGATACCATCGTTGTCTTCTATTACAGTGGGCCTCTTAAGGCGCTTATTTTGTTGCCTCATTAAAACCGACGTTGTTATTTTGAACGAGCACCTTCTCTTAGCGAAGAAAATGTTGCAGCTTTAATTAAACCTTTTGGCGCTGTCATGTCGACGGTAAAATGAATAAAATATTAATTAGCTGATGCTTCGACACACATCGTTTAAAAAATTCAGTGCCCTTCTACTCTGTGAAGAAGGATGACCAGGGAAGCTGTGGTGCGTAATTCGTAGCGGCTAATTGTTACATAATTTATTTCCCGATAGTTCCGGTAAAACAACTGTTACCGCCACGAACTCGTGGCGGTGCGCAAAAATAATGATGAAAATTTTAAGAACAAAATTATACGAAGCACCCCCAAAACTAGAAATAATAGAAAAGGAAAATGACGCCCGCAATTAATTACTTACGAAAGCGCAATGGTAAGCTTTATCGTGTGGCCTTACGTAAATATCCAAACAAAAGTTGTCCAGAACCGTCAAAACTTGGGACGGTGTCCATTTCGGTTCAGGTACCCTCGGAAAGATGCGTCAAACTAGAATAACTTTCGCGCTGCTACTGAGCAAGGCAAGGTGTTTTTACAGCGGAGCTGTTGTAAGTGTGGGCTTTACGACAGTCGGGTGTGGTATCGCGTCACGCTCCTTCCGGAACCGTTTTTCCCGCCCTGAAAAAACCGGATCCCAGTGTGAAAAAAATTCATAAAAACAAAAAAAAAAAAACAGTTTTACGGCCTTGATATCTAACAGAAGACGGCTTATATTTCCAATAAAAGAAAATTTATTCTAACAATGAATTTGTGCTTAGAGATAAACCGACTTTCAAAAGATCGCTGTAAGTTTGGTTTTTGTAGGCTGGCTTTTTCACATTGCCTTTTTGCGCAAGGGAGCATGGCCAGAGAGAAATATCTAATTTCCGAGCAAGGTGGCTTAGCAAAGCAAGGTGGCCGCCGGCCGATGGCTGGCGCCGATGCTGGCGGCTCGGTAAACCGTAAGTTTCTGCACCTCCGGTTGCGAGCTGTCCAGCGCGTCCTCTAACGTCTCGATGTTGCAGATTGGGGGTTGTGTTGAGAGGACAGGCCACACGGTGAGGATGAGTATCAAGGGAGCCACAGAGGGGACCAGTTAGGTGGAATGGAATGGATACGGATGGATTTTGTGGAGAAGGCAACGACTGACGCGGGAGTTGGTCTGGGGGGTTTGTTACAGGCGCTCCTGAGCGTTGGCGAGGGAAGTGTGGTCAACGGGGATAGGGGCACCGGGCGAGACGTTTATACTCCGTGAGTTCTTGGAACAAGAGCAGTCGACCGCGAGCCAACCGAGCACCGCGGTCTGGCCGCATCGGTTAAGTACTACTACAGGAAACGGCTCAAAATTTGGTGTTACTGAGTTAACAGTGAAGTTGTAAACGACACAGAAAAAGTGTCTGCTGTGCTTAAATGGCCATCTACCGAGGAAGTTTGGTTTCAGAAAATAGCGGGGACTGTTGTTTTATCGGCACTATCGGGAAATAAATTATATAACAATTAGCCGCTAAGATGTCTCTAATATTACACACCACAGCTCCTCTTGGCATCCTTCACAAAGTGAAAGAGCACTGAATTTTTCTAACGTTGTGTGTCGAAGCATCAGCTAATTAATATTTTGTAGTTGCCATCAAGATAACAGCGAGAAAGGGTTTAAAAGCTGTAAAATTTTCTTAACTAATAGAAGGCGCTCGTTCAAAATAACAAAATTGATTTTACCTCTTTTCATACCTCGAAAAAAAACAAAAGAAAAATGTACCAAATTTACCAAAAATGTTTTTCTCTCAATTTGTAGCGCTCCTTGTTCTGAAGACCCGCCACGGTGGCTCAATGGCTGAGGCGTTGCACTGCTGAGCACAAGGTCGCGGCTTCGATTCCCGGCCGCGGCGGCCGCTTTTCTGATGGAGGCGAAAAGCAATAACGCCCGTATGTACGAGATTTCGGAGCACGTTAATGATCCCGAGGTGGTCAAAATCAATCCGGAGCCCTCCAGTACGGCGTGCCTCATCACCTGCGTTGCGTCGGCGTGTTAAACACTACAATCAATCAATCAATCAATCAATCAATCAATCAATCAATCAATCAATCAATCAATCAATCAATCAATCAATCAATCAATCAATCAATCAATCAATCAATCAATCAATCAATCAATCAATAAGTAAATAAATAAATAAATCCTTGTTCTGAAGAAAACGGCATCATTATTTCGATTAAATAACATTCTTTTATTTCTTTACCTGTGTTGCAAAAAAGCGCCGTCAGAGCTCCAAAATAACAGATAACGACCATAATCGTCATTGGTCATTTTCGTACAAAATCTCAAGACGACTATACTCGTCAACGGGAGCGAAAGGGTTATTGCGGCAACAAAATAAGCCCCCTATGATGCCAGCTGTAACAGAAAACAACGATGGTATCAATTCTTTACGGCCTGTTTTAACACAGGAAATTTCCACCGCATAGGCATTTTGCATTTTCTTTCCTTCAGAACAAACCTGAACTGAATGGCAGCAGTAACTTGGGAGAAACTCAAAACTAAAAAAAAAAAAAAAAAAAAAAACAGCGTTAGAAGCGGGATTTTTTTTTCGAACAACAAACATTTCTGGGACTGTGCTCTCCAAATTGTCCAGGGCACTTATGTTGCCGGCTTACAATGAATTATATCGCAAGGACACGTTATGGCAAACCACAGCGGCCTACAATTTTATAAGCGCGCAACAAGGCTCGTTTCCGAGCGCGCGTAGCTTCGTCAAGCTCAGCAGCGGCGGATTCGGTCACCGCTGATGCATGCGAGCGGCAGTGCAACCAGCGCCCCGCTACAGCCCAGCGCTGCCTTTTCAAAGCCGTCACGCCCAGTATGACGCGCCAGCATGGCGGCGGTTCAACATATCAGATAGGGTGGCGGGGGCAGTGCGAACAAAGTCAGACCAGCGCTCCTTGGTTCCCGTGGGCGCCCATATGCGGCGCAGCGATCCAGTTCGGCCACCGCTCCCGTGCTGCGTTTACTTCAGCGTGGACCTGTACCTTTGTGCGCTAAAGAACTAGGTTTGTTCATGCGTGTCGGCTTGCGCCCAGCCCGTCGGCTCGATGGGCTCGTGACAGGTAAGCGAAATTGTGCAATTTCGTTGTTATTAGAAATGATAACGCTGAACGTCTCGGCTTCAATCCTAAAATGAGTGTGCAGATGATGATCAAGGTAGCATTGTTCTTAACCTGATGTATGAAGCAGCAAGTGCCCGGTGTTGCTCGGGAGCATTACTTTATATTTGTGATGTCTGGAGTTCTTTTGATCATAAAAATGATTTGTCAAACTTAAGCAAAAAATCGAATTTTCGGGCATCAATAAGACGATCGTCGTCTGCCGCCTCTGCCAACTAAATGCCTCCCTTATTTCCCCCTCAGCTCTCATGCTGTTCCTCTCCAGTGTCGCTTCACCGACGGTAAACCCGCCAATTTAGATTTAAATTTACCGCGTTACCCAGCTCCATGCTGGGTGTCTCGATACCAGCGCCACCGTACGGCGACGACGTTCATGAATTGAGGACCTCCATGCGCTTTCCAAGCGCAACGTACTGGTACCTTTCGATACTGTTGCCTTTTGGCTTCTCGGAATGCCGCCAGGAGGGCCGCGGGAGACCGCTTTTGTGTTTTTCTGGGCTTATTTTTTATTAAATCAGGAATTTATGTATTTCTAAGAAAGAAATGTGCTGATATTTTGTCTAGGTTATGCGAAATGTTTTTTTTTGTTCAAAAATGCTGACAAGTATGTACATTATCCCCAGACTTGGATGTCTAGAAATGGCTGTGGCTTTACAAACGTATAGCCACAGCCTTACGCCTTAATTTTGGCCTGGCGGCCGAATCGAAAGACAGACAGACAGACAGACAGACAGACAGACAGACAGACAGACAGACAGACAGACAGACAGACAGACAGACAGACGAAAATATCCGCGCTTAAATAGCGCAAGAAAGAATGCTGGCTTTGAAGTGCGCTACCGCGGCATTAGCTCGGCATTTTGCCAACTCTTTGTGGCGCCCTTTGCCTTAGCCGGGCTTTCGCCATAAAGCACCAATCATCACCATTATCGTCATCGGCACTCGCATAAGAGAGAACAAGAGTTAGCCTCGTGCATGCCCATCCATGAGCAGAGTGTAGCATTAGGCGAGTTTGTGATTCATCTTAACGGGCTTAGCGCGAGGGGGGTGGCAATCATTTTGGGGTTGTTCTGCATCTCATGTTTTCGGCACAATTGATATAGATTACTTATCGGGTCGAATGTTTTATCGCAGGTGTGTGCATGTGTGTTTATAAATATGGCTTGTTCCTCTAATAAAAGTTGGAAGTCAGCGCTCGTCCTTTGTGCCTCAGCTTATGTCTTTGTTTCTGCTGCGCTGTATTGTTAAGATCAACTGATGAATAGTGGGGCTCCTCGATTTACAGTCTCGGATTCACCGCGGACTCACCTAGAAGCAGTCCAGCATTCTATTTTGCCATCTATCCCTACCGCTTCGGAGACTCCTCGGACTACCCGCTGACTGTCCGCGCCGAATTCAAGACTGTAAATCGAGGAGCCCCAGTGTTTGGGCATGACTTGGTAATGACATGTGCTTACAGACAATGAGAAGTTAATGATTAATTAGTGATTGATAGAAATTGTTATAATGTGTCATTAATGTGGATTTAGGCAGATTAAGCTAGATTACGCAGAATTAGGATGGGTTAGGATGGAATAATTATTGATTAGTGGTTGATATATGGTAAGGTTGGATTAAAGTAGACTAAAGAGAGCTAAGAGCAGGGAGAATAAGGTTGATTTAGGTGGATTAAGATGGCTTATGGGGGAATAAAGCAGATTATGGGGGCATGAGGTGTAAAACATGGGTTAAGGTGGACTAAGATAAAATTGAATGGGGGACAGTAAAATAGCGTGGCTGTTGTGCCAATTGGTGAACGTGTTTTCAAAAGGTAGCCGTCACAATAGTGCGCACTCTTTTGTTGATTTATTGATTGATTGATTATGAAGTTTAACGCACTGAGGCTAGACAGGCGATGAGTCGCGCTGTATTGGAGGGCTCCTTAATAATTTTGATCCCCTGGGGATCTGTAACATGCGCTGAAATCTCGCACACACGGGCGTTTTCGCTTCTCGCCTCCATCGCCAATCGTCAGTCAGGAATATATTTTATCATATTGCTTTTCTGTTGGCATGGTATGCGGCGTGTATCGGCGTGCACTAAATTCTCAAACATACACGTCGGTTTTAGGACATCCTTCCAAATGGCACAGATAGCCTTAAAAAGAGCACGGATAGCCTTGTAAACAGCCCGAAACATTTAAAACAGTTCAGATGCGTAGTAAGTAGTAAGGCCAGTGTTTTAGGCACGAGCAAGATACCAACACAGCGTCCAGCCATTTCAAGGCTACCGTAAACTTAATGTTATTCGCATCCGATTGCAGGCTTCTGAGTTCCTTCGTTAAATAGAAGGACCCCCGCCCGCAATCACTCTATTTACCTGTAGCTCTTGCATACAGCTAGCCGGAGGAGTTCTCGCGGATTTGGAGGCTCGGCGGAGTCCGGGAGCACGCTGTGGCGCTCTTGGTCCCGCACTTTCCAGCACCGGCGATAGCGCTGCCGCATCAGGAGACACGGCCGGCGAGCACCCGCTGCTGGGAGTGCTGAGCGTAGCGTCCGGCTGCTGCTGCGGGTCGGCTGGAACAAGAGGCTGGAGCGACGACGCTGAAGCGACGCCGGCGGCTGCGGGGGGCGCAGCACTTTGACGGCGACTTGCGCTGCTCCTGGGAGCCCGCTTCTTAGTGGTCCCCTTTGACCGTCCCGCTCCCTTGGAGCTCGGCGAGGCAGTGTTCTGGTGGGACTCCGGTTGCGCACCGTTGGGGCCAGCTGCTGTAATGAACGCACAGGCGGTCAGAGAACAGGTTTTTGAACAGATCTGCTCGCATCGGCGGGAGTCGGAACGGAGGAGCTAGGCGTTGGCGGTAGGAGAGATTGCTGAAGTTCACGTGACGTAACCCCTCGCTCGGCACCTAATGGGAGCAGGGAGCAGTCAAGGCCGCATTAGTTAGCTGAACACGTGATCGTTTTCCTCTCGCCTATTTTCGCATTCCTCCTCCGGTATTGGCTGCGGGCGCGACCACGGGTGGCGCTGCGAAGCGCTTCTTCGTGACGTCGGCTTAGGGGTTCTCGCATTCGTCGTCTGTTCCACTCGGGATGGCTCTCACTGCTGTTCTCTCGCGCCCGGTTCACTTCTCATGCTTGTCCGCACCAGATTTTGCGTGTGCGTAACTTGTCATAACAAAAGACAAAATCGCCTACACTAGCTCAAGGCGGGATTTAAAGTACAGTTTTTGATAACTCTACGGAAGAAACATTGCCGGCGCCGCACCATTCTTTGAGAAGCCGGATCTGTGCTGAGCGCGAGGATCGGAGTTTGGTGTCAGCTTCTGTATGGGGCAATCTTTTGAACAAAGGGAACAGCCAGCTACTAATATAACCGACAACAACAAAAATGCAAGACGGAAACAGATTCCAATCCTTCGGGGTTTTAGGCTTTGGTAGAAGGCATTCCGATTCCTGGTAATCGTATATAAGGAGGTGTTAAAACAGTTTTTGTAACCTTGCCGAACGCTCGGAAGTATTGCATTAGCATCACTTAGGTTTTCATGGCGTAAGAGTATGCCGACATGCACTACGGTTCGCAAAAAAAAAAATAGGTTGAGTTCCAAATAACCCATTGTTTGTATTTGGCACCAGCTAGTTTCACACCAGAATGGAGGTTTAAGCGCGAGACACATGGACGACTGGTGCATGCGATTCGCATGCTACTGATTGTTACGACTGTCGCCACGACTAGCTATACGCGTGAATTTGAGACACTTGGTCCTATGCGCGCGTGCGATACGCCGTCGTCGCTGCTCCGCCCACTGTACTTGCTCCATGGTTGCCTCACTGTTTAGGCGCACTCAGGCCGATTTAGGTATGTGCAAGAGGAATTCGAGTAGGAAAACAAAACATTTATCAACTTGAAGCGAAAAGGAATGCTGCTATTACGTTATACATTGCATTTTTATATGTTGAGTCCGGCGGTGTGTCCCATGTATCCGGTGTGTCCCATGTATCCGCTCGACCATACTGTAGGTGCCGCTGGTAACATGCGCATACCCGTGCGGAAAGGGCACGTATGGTTTCTAGAAATATCTGCGCACGGGTCGGCGGCGGCGGCGGCGTAGAGCTGCTCCCCATAAAATACTAGGAATTGCCAATGGCGCCTCCTCGGGACTCTGAAAGAAACTTTCTCAGCGATGACACCTTCGGACTCTCATTGGCTCTGGCCGCACGACGATCACAACGATGGCACGACTGCATCCGTCTTGCCAGTTGAACGTCGTGAGCCTCCTCGAACCAGCGAATGACTCCAAAACCAATCTTAACGATCAGTCGTAACGATCAGTCGCATGCGAATCGCATGCACCAGTCGTCCATGTGTCTCGCGCTTTACTGGGAAAGACGTTAGCTGTTGAGCACGATACAAATAATGGGGTCGGCTCAAACTTGGAGGCTGTGCTCGTATACAGGGCACGGCGCCATAACGGCTTCATTTATAAAGCAGTCGTGGTTTCACCCTCGTCTGATATTTGTAGGTGTAAACCGAATCATAGAGACTTAGGAAAGACACACCCATTTTTAATTACTGCTTTTTCTATCCCTATAAAAAGTAAGTACAGAGTGCAAAAAGTCAGTATGGAGAGGGGCACTAGTACACACACACACACACGCACGCACGCACGCACGCACCCACCCACACACGCACCCACACACACACACACGCACGCACACACACGCACACACGCGCACGCGCACACACGCACACGAAAACACACACACACTCACACACGTCCAGACCAAGTCGAAACAGGATTCAGGAAACTGTACCTCGGGCCGCATTTGTACTGTTTTAGTACCTTACTTTAAGGCAATAGTTTTGCTCTGCATTTTTCAAAAGCATTAATAAGAATTACCTGCGGCACAGTCCATGTAAAAATTCATACTGGATTGTAATTTGGAATTGATTAATACCGGATGGCATCTTAAATATTCGCTTCGGTTTATTGCTGTGCGATTGAAAATATAGCACTGCATGTCACTTACGCTTTTGATTGCACCATTCAACCCTTTCCTGATCACTGTCCTGATCACTGGAACAACGTTTAGCTAGAAAGCCATCCGGGGCATTTGAAAAGAGTAAGTAATTCTAATAAATGACGTGGAAACGTTTATGTTATATGAATAATTGCTATCGGATTAGGTCCGGGTAACAGAAAATTGTGCATCACTGATCCCCCCCCCCCCCCCCAGCATTCTTTAGAGCAAACAGAAAGCGAAGAAACAGGAATTATCCCGGATATAACCGGTTGCGTCGCGCTATAGCTCACCGCGGCTATCCTCGGTTCCCGCTCTCAATGGAACCCCAGTGCCGGCTTGAGGGTGGTGGTCCCGAGCAGCCGGTCCGGTGAAGCGCGTACACAGCTTCCTCTTGGACGTGGGACCACCGTGGTGGGGGAGAACTCCGGCTGTGGCTGCAGAAGCAGCAGCGGCAGGGCCGGCCGTGGCGACCGGATGGGTTGACGGGGCTCCGCCATTCCCAGCGCTCTCAGGGTTCGCGGGAAAATTTGCCGTCGGCTTCGGCGGGTCGTTGCGGTTTCCACTCTGCCGTTGCATTCTGCCGTGCGCGCTTCGAAGTCCTATAGCAGGAGCTCGGGTATGTCGGATAGCTGGACTGTGGGTCTGTCGAACTGCTGCAGGAACGTTCGTTGGCTCGAGACGGCTCGCGAGTTCGCGTGCGGCTGGATCTCTTTCGCGCCAAAAGCGGAAGGCTGCTGATCGCGGCGCGTGCGCCGGTTATGATGGCAATGGGGATCGCTTGTCACTTTCTCGTTTTTTGTGGGCAAGAAACTACTAGGTGGTCCTGTATTTTCAAATTTGTTTTTACTGTTACGATCGAAACCTAGGGTTTTTTTTGTTCCGGTGGTAGCAGAAAGTTTTGGATGTCTCATCAAACGCGAAAAGTGACAGTAGTCGTCGTCGTCGTCGTAGTCGGTCTCAAGGGCACCAAAAATGCCAGTGCTGTAAAAGACGATAAATTGGATTCCTGTGGGATTAGAACCGTGGTCGTCAGAGCTTCAGCCGACTGAGCTAACCACAGTGCTTAACCACCATTCGGCCAGACTAGAATAGGAATTAGCATGATATGTGCGCCGTGATAGGTGCATGTGGCGCGACGTGCGTAGACCGGGTGTACGCATAGGAAAGCTTTGACTGTGGAGAAGCTGCACCGTAAAGTGCTTCAACTCCACCAGTCCGAATAATTAGCACCAAACGACAAAGAAAAAGACGAAAGAGATGCAAACATGAAGTAGCGAAGAAAATTGGGTCAGCTTGCACCAGGGGTGCAATGCTGGGGAAACAGAGGAGCTTGGGGTCGACCTAGCTTCTTCTGGTTTTGCTGCGTTTTGCGAGGTTTTGCTGAGTTTTATTAGGTTCTTTAATGTTCTTGCTAGGCTAGGGTAAGTGTTGAATGGTGAGGCCAAGTTTAGCCGGATTTTACAAGGCCGTTTCGTTCGGTCCCCCACACTGACAGTGGATCCCAAGGGGGAAGAAGCTAGGCCGACTCACAGCTCTGCAGTTTCTGAGGCCTTGCACCAATAGTGCAAGCTGCGCTAATTTTTGTTTTTGCGTTTTAGCCTAAAAAAGGCTATCACCTTTAAAATGGTATTGTGAGGGGTAAGTACACGAATATGCCCCTTGTGCTCACTCTCGAACAGGTGTGAAAGCCAGATTCACTGTTATCATAAGTGTCTGCGGTGGCGCATCCTTTACAGGCGGCGCAGTTTTTTATTGGCGGTGTTTTTTTTTGCTAACGCCACCGGACCAAGCTCAAACTTAAACAGCTGCGCTGTTCAAATGTTTTTGATAATCAATAATCATCCGCCTCAAGCCACGTGAGCAGACCTGAGTTCCCCCGCATCTTTTTGGGCGGCTGATAGCTCAGCACGGATTCTTGTATCTAGAAACAGAAGCATCTGGGTAAATGTCACTCTGGGAAAATGGATACATCTCAACCTGCCCTTTGTCGCCCGTATCTGCTGCCGGAGTGTATTCTACTTGTTTTTAGACAGTGTTAGCACTATTGAACTATACAGCGACAAAGGGAGAGGAGCGCTGTGGCCGGGCCTACGGGTAAGGGAGGCCGCCAGTCTGCGCTGATATAAAGGTTCGTTGTATCTCTGCGGAGGAGCTCGGCAACGCAGATTCCCGCCGCTCACGAGATTGTGTGCGGATGGGGTTAGTGTTATGGCGATAGGAAAAATAGTGGGTGGTATGTTGTCAGTGAAGAGTTTCAGTCTACACAGTTTGGGGAATAGAGGGTCAGGGTTTATGAGGTCTAATAGAGGGCGAGGTCTATGAAGGCGAGGTCTATGAGGATAGTGTGGTAATAGCTTTAGTTTGACGACTTATCTATGTAGAGGCTTCAGGGCAGAAAACGCTTCGCTAGTGTGCACATAGTGAGAGAGAGTATCACTTTATGTAGGCTGAAGTTGGGTGAGGGTTGTATGAGACGATGAAGGTGTGGGTCAGCTCTGGAGTCTAATGCAGCCGGGAAGTGGAGCTAGCAGGCGGCAGCGTACGCTACTTGGCTCACTATACAAGTAACGAACGGTGAGTTGCCCACACAATAATAAGAACGAGGGAAGGTGGTAAGGCTTGCCCTATTGCTACGGGGGTAGGAGAGCGAGAACTTGGTGTAAACGACAGGCGTGTTGTAAGTCTGTAAAGATAGTAAGATGCGAGGAGGTAGTGGCTGTCGTCGCGACATGGGTGACGAAGAGAGCTTATGCCGTGGAGGGTAAGGCTTAATGGTAGGATACAGCCGTGAGTAGAGAGCCTGAGGAATAGATCATTGCCGCTGTGGTGGGGACTGAGGAGGGCAGGTGAGAGACAGACATGTAGCGGCAGATAGATTGCGCCAAAGCGGTGGTCTCGACAGCGCATGGTTTCCTTGGCTGTATGCGCAATGCATAGGTTTTGGAATTGCGGACACCTTGAACTTGTGGCAGAAACAGGCGGCAGGGGTTAGTGAAGTTGATTCTTAGGAAGAGAGGGGTATCCCAGATTGTGATGTGCTATGCGGCCGGAGGGAGCGTAAGGAGTGAGAGTAATTTTTAGAATGTGAGGAAAACACAGAGAGGTCAGCCTGATCGTATAGTCTCTGACCTGCTACTCTGTAGGGGGGAGGGGAAAGAGCATTGATAGAGAGGGTGACAGGTATGATGATGGACATGGAGGTGATAGTATAAGTATATGCAAAATGCCGATGCTATGTACAGTTTATTTTAAATAGTTTACCACCACGATATGGAGCTACAATCTAGCTGCCAAACCGCTGCTTTTTAAGAATGCCAGCACTGTCTTGAAGGCGTTGTTTGAATACTGCGGGTCTGGCCAGGGTCCCAGCAGGACGTCCTCAGATAACGCCCGATTGTCTAACCAAGCCAACGACGTGGCTAATTCTACGGTAATGCGCGCAGCAGGGACAGTTGCGCAGAAAATGTTTAATAGTCTCCGGTATGTGACACGATTCACAGTCAGGCTCACTCGAACCACCCATGAGGTGTTGGTAGCGACGAGTGAAAGCTACGCCGAGCCGCAGTCGATGGAACAACGACGCGTAGCTTCGCTGAGTCTCTGGGGGCATCCGGAACCTGCAATCGTGGTCCAGTCGATGGAGCCTTCTGGGGTGGGGGTCAGGGTTGGCCCCGTAATTCATCATGGCGTCGCGGAGAACAGCGGTGAGAAGAGCGTTCGTGTCTGGTCTTGCGAAGGGAAGGCGGACGACTACTGCACCTGCTGAAGCCTTTTTCGCCTCCGCGTCACCCCATTCATTGCCCGCCAACCCACAGGGGCCTGGAACCCACTGAATTGTCAAAACACGGCCTTGCTGCACCGAAAAAGAGCATAGCTTTACCACTTCTTGAGGTCAAGGGTATGACGGAAGCCCGCCTGGAAGCCCGAGATGCATTTTGAAGAAAAAAGACCTGGACCGCGACCACGAGCTATTTCGAGTTTAAAAGAAATTAACGTTTCGGCTTCCACACGGAAGCCTTGGTCACAATAATCTAGTTTTTAGATTGGAGCCACATAAGAGGGTCCAGGGTTGAGGTGGATCACAAGAGTCTAACCGAATCGCCTCGAGGATGGCTACCAATTCTGTAGCAGTAGAGGTTGTCTTGTGGTCGAGTGTGAAACGTCAGGTTACTCCCAGGCTTGGAATCCCCACAGCCGCGGTTGACCTGGAGTCAGTCACAGAACCATCGGTGTAGACATGTATAGCTCAGGCATTTGTAGTTGGGCCAGGTATTCATCCTCTAAGAGCTCGGAGGAGGTATCGCGAACACAGGAGATAAAAACGCGGGGTAGATGTTTTGCCGGTTGGGCAAGGGAGGTTTTGCTAGACTTTACGATGAGGATACAGCTTCAGGTGCTCAGATGGCCGAAGACCTGTAGAAAGTACCATACTGTGTAAGGTGACTGCTAAGGATGACAGGTATCAGTTTGCAGGTATCGTATTCGTCAACTCCACGCCGACAATGCTTTCCTGCTGTATCATCCCAATGGCTGCAATATCTGCGCGATGGTGGTTATTTTCTAGGTATTCTTGCATTATCTCGAGCTGGCTGCTGTGGTTTTATATTTATTGAAAGAGAACAGTTCGGAGGACAATTAGGTTGCTTGGTTGGTTGCCTCAGATAATGGACCCACTCGGGGGATTGGCCAATAAGGTGTCTGCCAACCTAGGTTGTAACATAAATAATTTGAGATAACAGTTTAATGAGGGAAACAGGAGCATGGAATTTTTAAATGGAAAAGTATAGTGTGGTAGGAAAACATATATATGAAGAAGTAGCTGCCTTGCACAAAAACATGCCTGTCACCGCAGCGTAAGAATGAAGGGCGAATACAATACCCATGTGGCAAGCTGTAATGCGGCAGCACCTAATGATACAACCTAACAAGTGGAAAGAGAGAGGGGAAGTATATTAAAAGTTGCTTCTACATGCGTATGTCGCATTGAGGAGAAGCTGTGGCAATTGAAAAGAAATTGTCCTATAGTTCCTGGTTCACTGCAGAAAGGATATTGAGGGGATGAAGTCAGGCCAGATTTAAAGAGATAAAAATTTAATGGGGAAATTCTACATCGAAGTTTAATTATTACTACCTTGCAATTCCTAGATTCATGAAATATTCGCTTCGAATCAATGAACGAGGTTGTTTAATCCATAGAATGAGAAGAGTGTCTTGCCGAAGACTCCACTCCTTTTATTGAGACGCTCGGGTAGTGGGACAACCCAAACGGTGATGGTGACTATGTAAAGGGAATAATGAGTGGTGTCATCATCAGAAACAACACTGAGGAGAAGGTACAGATGATAAGGAAACACTGGCATAAGAGTTAAAGGGGCACTGACACAAAAATTTTGCATCTTGTTTTTTTTGTTGCGATAAGTAGCTAGTGACCTACTTATAACCTGTAGAAACCTCATTTGCTTCAGCGTGCGACTGTTGTTTAATTAGAGGCATTTTCAATGCGGCCAGTCGCAGTTTCGGTTTCAGCGAGTGCCGCGAAACGATGGATTTTGTGGATTTTGTGTGAACAAAGCTGACCACGTGACCGTCGGAGGGATATCACAGAGCAGAGCCGCCGTAGCACTGTCGAATCCGCATCGACGGCAGTTTCTGCGAATGCCCCCACGTACTGATCTCGTGAGGCGCTTAATTAAAAAGTGACTGTGGATGTGACGCAGGCGCTGCGAGTGCAAATGCTACCGCGGCTAAAGAACGACGCGCGACGCTCGAGACGGTGGGTGGCAAGACGCGCGCTGGGAGCAGCCGGCCCGTCTGCCTACAGGTCCGCCTACAGATGTGTTCGGCTCAGCACTGCGGCGGATATTCCAGTGCCGCTCTCGTAAGCGGTGCAGATGACAATTTTTAATGCAACCCGCCATCGCATCATTAACTCCTTTCTCACGTAAGCCACCATGGTCGGGACTTGGGGACAATTCGTGCAGCGGTAACAAGCTATCACTCGAGCTACCTGCGCCGGCCTGGGCCACTTCGCGGCCGTGGCCGCCGCCTGCACAGCGACCGTGCGGCTAGCTCAGTGAGCTTTTCGTGCCTCCGGCGCGTTTTCGCATCCAATGGTAATAAACAGTAATAGAAACAGAGTGCCTGGAATCGCTGTAGAACTTTGGTCGCGGCCAGCTGCCCGATTAGCTGACGAAATCACGGCGCCTCCGCCGCCAACGATCGGGTTGTTCGTTCTCGAGAGCAGAAGCTCCGCCCTCCGGCCCTCCGATTGGAGCGGCGAGCCGCGCGAGCCGGCGCAAAACGCCGGTAGTGCGGAAGCGGCAAACACAAACTCGTGACGTGTTTGGATGTTGTTTATTTACAATGGCGCGTGGTCCTCTGCTGGCTGCTCGGTCGCGTTTCGCACACTTCAAAACTGATTTTAAATATGTTCTAGGCTGTATTCGCCGCTGATATTTTGCAGATGATGTATGTGTGTTCCCACCAATCTATCTCCGAAGTTATCTCGCCTTCAAAATTTTGTGTCAGTGCCCCTTTAATGTAGGCAGAGTAAAAACTACTACCACTACAGAAACAGAGAGAGAGGGAGAGAAAGAGAGAGATTTTGAAGTGCAGGCGAGGTTCCTCAAAATTCCGTTCGACCAATTACCTGCATTTACGCTACTATAACGGTTACAGGTGGAACTTCCACGAAATCTGCATCATTGTTAAACTTGAACTACAGGGCTTTAAACTGTTCCATATTTCTTGTATTTTGTTATTTCTTTTTAGTTTTTCAAAATTCTGTTCCACCAATTATCTACATTTACGCTGGATAACGATTACCGCTGGAACTGCCACAAAATCTGCATTATTGTGGAATTGCAGGGCGTTACACGGTCATGGGCCGTGACTGTGGGGGTAATCGGCAAAGAATGCTACGCATTGTTGCGACATTGTCATCCCACCGCTGACAACCCATTGCTGCACACGGGAAGGCGTACGCGAACCGAGCTCCGTCACCTCCGACATGCGTGTGGTAGCCAATGTTGCTGCCTTGAAGAAGACCAGAAGCTGAAGGCAAACGTAACTTGTTTACTTCATGGCGAGAGATAAGCCGAAGCCAAAGAACAATGCCCCGACGGGTGAGCTTACAGTACAGGACTCGAGCAGAGTGACAGCACTGATTCACTGCTCAAACAGGAATTAACTGCAGCACTGGGGGGTCTTATTTATACCAGCGTTGCACACGTTCCTCTAAAACAGGAACGAAAGCTCGTTCCTCGTTCCTTCCCAATTTTGAAACGAGTTCCCGTTACAAATTCCTTTATTGCGAACGGACCGCGTTCCAGTTTCACTTCGAACATTGGAACGTGCCGTTACATTCACGTTAAGTTCAATTTTTTAAATCAAAATACGGTGTCGGACAATCCTGAGACGAAATAAACTACGAAATTTAAGACACATGGAAGTACGTATATTATACGAATGTGGTGGTGGTAGTGGTGGTTGTTGTGTGGGATCAGGCGGGGTTAGCCTGGCTGGATATGCCGGCAATTGCTCATCCCAAGCTCCTCCTATATTAGCCAATGGTAGTGTTCTTTCATCACGAGTTTGCCAGTTCCTGAAGGAAGCATAGGAAAAGGCGCGACACGTCTCTGCAGAACATCCAATGCCCCCTGGAAATACGATGTGGTCCAGAGCGCTGTGTGGGGCTGCTAGCTTTTGAATCACTTGGAGCTTTGCAGTCCGCTCGACATCATGATCTGGGCAACACATTACGTAGGGGTGTACATCCCCTATCACTGCACATGACGAACACACAGGCGATCGCACGAGGACCACCTTGAATAGCAGTGCTTGGTCTTCGCTGAGCCCGTTCGGATGCGATACAGCAATGTTGCCTCCGATCTTGTAAGTCCTGTGGCGCAAGGCTGGACGAATGTGAACACGGCCAGCACCAGATCATCTGGAGACAAAAATAATCCAAAGAAACGCTCCTAGACGAATTTTTCCAGAGGCACCAGACACACTCCAGACATGTCTAGAACTGCGACTTTGGTGCTCGTTTATTATAGGTGCAACGCATATGGAACTTTCCACTTGGGTCTTACAAATGCGCATTGAGGTTGCTGCCCTTCAGATGTGCAAATACAAAGTTACTCACATGCAAGAACAGAATTTAATTTCTTGCACAAGAAACCGCAACGAAAGGAACAGTACACAGGCCTTTGTTGAATGCTGATTCAATATCACAGTTTAGTTTAAAAACCTTACAGCTCCCTTTGCAGCAAATGGAGTGAGGGAGTTAGAAAAGTGAAGCTTTGTGGATCATACAGCACTAGTTTGCGAGTAACAAGCAACACAGAAGAACAAGTAATGACTACGAGGTTCACAATACAAGTTTACGTCGGAAGCCGATAAAAAGAAAAAAATAAAAGTCAACCGTGTAGTCACACACGAAATCTACGCACAAGAATTACAAAGTATACCGAGCACAATCAGGGTAGTAAAGGAAACAACCAAAGACAGCCAAATATGTGGACGCGACGCAGAAATCAGTTGCTGTGGTTAGGAATGCGCATAAGAGAAAAGCACAGGAAATAACGCGGAACCTAATCACGTGAGTAAGAAAAATTTACACTGTAAAACATATAGTCGGACACGAAGCGCGACACTAAAAAGTAAAAGAAAAAACAATATATAAATAAAAAGTACTCAGAAAACAAGAAAACTTGTGCTGTGGGACCGAAAAGACAGATTTTTCGGTTCTTCAAGCAGGAAAAAGTTGTGCACATAACGAAGTTACAGGATATCGCTGAAGTGAAAATGAATGTAGAATTAATGAAAAATTGTGAAAACAATTAGTGAGAAAAAAACTTTCGGAATGCATAGTGGCAACTTAGTAGAGTCCCTGGTTTGAACACGGCAAGAGTTGCATATCGATGTTGGAGTCAGCTTTCGCCAGCACTTCGTTGGCAATGTTGAAGAGCGTTCCACGAAAGCGCTTGAGGGTGCTGACGTGTTGTACTTGGGCCGGTAACTCTTTGAACAACCTCACAGCGAGCGCAACTCCGCCGACAACAACGCACCCGGGCCTCGCGCGCACTACTGCGGTAATTACTTGTGACACTTTACAGATACGGTGGTTTCACAAGGGACCTGCAGCGCCGCTCGGACTTAGGCATCCTTTCCCTGGCAGGGAACAATTCTATCGGCCAGACGCGCATCCTGGCCTTGTGAAAAACGATTAAAGGAGCCATGAAGAGAAAACACAAGTTTGGTTCATTCAAAACATTGTTTCGTTAGAATCATACTGACACCAGTTTTAACGTAAACTTCGCTCAAATAAGCTACATAATTAGCAAAAACGGGAATGGTCATGCGACCCACCAGCTCATTTCCCGCAACAGAACCTATGATGTCACATGAGCTAAGCTCTGCGATTGGCGGAGGCTGGCAGAAGCAGACGCAAATTAGCTAGAGCTTACAAACTAGACGAACGAGCGATTTGCGCTTAAATTTAGGGCACATTCTTTACAAAGCAATAAGAATGATGGGACAAACAGTGGAAGTTACGAAAGCACATGTAAACATAGAAGTACTGATGCGTTCTGCTGTTAGTACTGCGCACAGCATGCTTGGTTTAGCTGCACAGCACTACGTGGCTTGGGGTTGTCTCAGACGACACTGGCCGATTGACGCAAGCAACGGTGTCTTACGTGACCCCATTTGTCGAGCGAGCACTGTTTCAGGGAACGAATATTTTCTACCAGAACAAAAACAAGCCAGGTTTAAATGCGGGCAAAAACAAACCAAACGCTTGCCACGGTATGGTGGCGCCATCTAGGTTACGGAACGTAAAGAAACGCGGGAACAAACCAACACGGCTGTACAGGGTGGAGACCACCTTTGAACGGTCCCGTGCCGCCGCAATTGGGCCAACGGGCTCAACGCGTTATTCTTTTCGTTTCCCACGAGACCTAGCAAAGCGAAACAGACAATATGATTCAAACTTCTTCAGTAAACCGCGTTGCGGCGATAATTTTAGCGCGGTTTTGACACAATGACTTGCTTCGGCGGCGAGCGAGCAACCGAAAATGGCGGCGCCAGCGTATACGTGTCTCTACCCTGTACGGCGGATGCGTGAATGAAGGTATTCTAGGCTGCAGAGCGGTCGGTTCCTGTGATGTCATTTGGGACCAAGAAAACGCACGATTGACGGGTACAATCAAAATTTTAACCTAAACGGTTTAATTTCTCAGTGAATAAAGCACCGTTTGTATCCGGACAAGCGCTGGGGGCACTATAAAACACGAAATCTTTCGAATAAAACCAACTTGCATTTTCTCTTCATGGCTCCTTTAAAGGTGAAAAGCGATTTTGCGGCTGCGCTATTCACCGTCGAACGCCGAGTAAGCCCAACCGGCATGAAAGCAAGCTCAAGCTGGGGCCCATTGCGTGGTTATTCTTCTGCCTTTGACCTTCGAGGAAGCGCGTTCCCCTGAAGGTTGGGAAAATTGGCCAGTTTATAGGAAGAGAAACACAGTAGCGACTTGTGGATTTTTGTTGTCGAGCCTTTGCATCAAAAACAGCCAAATACTAGCGATGTAACGCTTGTAGAAGGAACCCCGATCCTGCCGTTCCTTCATAAACATAACGAGTTACCGCTACAGTTCCACCGACCCTTAAAGGGCTACTGAAGCACTTTTAAAACCGGGCAAGACTGTACTTTTTACAATTATTACATTGGTCAGTTTGTGCTTGTAAAGTTTTTTTGGTCATATTTAGCTTGGGGACAGCGGTATTCGTCGTTAAAGTTCACCCTACGCCCCGCCCACTGCTTCCTGCCGCATCGCCGGAAGAGCGAGGACCTGAGAGGCAGCGACCGGAAGTAGCGTCATATACGAAGTCAGCCAGCGACGTGCGCCGCCGCTTCGCTGTGTCCCAGTTTTCTGGGCGAAGTTCCGAATTAAGCAGGCGTGTAATCTGCACTTTATTAATCATCATTGTCTTAAGTTGCTTCCGCGTCGATTTTTAACCGTAATGCTACTGTGCGATTCCCTAAAGCGACTCCTAGATACCAGAGATTTCCTACCCGAGCGCCCGTGGCTACCACATTGCCTTCACGAGTAGTCGCGGGGTCGGCCGTGTCGTCGGCTGCTCTGTGCTTCATACGCGAAGCGACGGGCTCAAACAAATACGGAGGTACCCCAAGTTCCTGATCCATTATTATAAGGGAATTAGAAAATTTGTGGGACCACCGCGCTCTGGGCTTCCCTAACTTCTTGCTCGTTTTCCCGATCAACGTTGTTGGCTGTGACGACAGCTTAGCTTAATAGCTAGATTTTAAGAAGAAATCAAGCAAGCTGAAAGCATGAAGCGTTTTCTGCGCGCGGAAACCCTTCGCACACTGGCCGGTCGTGCATGCCCGTACGGCGCACGAAACGGCTCGCACCACACATGCCGCGGCTGCGACCGCTCTTCGCTGCCGTCCAGAATCAAGGCCGTCGCGAAAAGCAGGGTCAACGTGCAAGAGAGGATGATAGTGTGGTGAAAAATTGTGCTAGGGATTGTCATCCAAGGTGATTTCGAAAGAGGTGGTCGAATTTGTATCGCGATGAGGAGCGCCGACCAGTCGCGGAGGCTCGTCGACGGGCCTGCCCGAGCAAGAGATGCGGCGAGAGGCCGATAGATGGCGTTACCTGCGCGCAAGAATGAGCACAGCACCGATCGCTAGAATGACTAGCAACGTGGGAATAAGGTTCCACATGCGAGAAAGGGGATGATAATGTGTGAGGATAGTCATTCGCAATTGTAGAGATAGCGGCGACCAACTATCTCCCTTGGTGCTAAGCCTAAAGTTCCCAACATCAGCGGCCGTCCGTGCAACCTGAGCCGGCTGGAGCTGTTGGGGAAGGCGTTCTGAAGCTCGTCGGGGACCAGCGTGCTGCGCTTGGGTTCCTCTACTTTTTGGGGGGCGACCAACGTTCAACTCCCCTATTCTAAAACATGCGTATGTGCAGCAATGCCACGTTCCGCTGACCGGACGAGCAGCGACCTGGCACCAGCACCTCTGCGCGACGCGGCGACCGGCGGTGGCCGCGCTGCCTGTGCGCATCGCAGGCCGCTGCACAGAGCTTGTTGCCGCCTGTCCAATGTAAAAACAAAGTTCCACATTCGAGGATGGGGATGATGGTGGGTTGAAAAATTGTGCTAGGAATTGGGGCTAGCGCTGGTAGTGAAAGCGGCGAACCATTATCTGCGAAACTTGCCTGCACCCGAGAAAAAAGTCGGCCATGACTCGTCGGGGGAGAACCCCTTTATAAAACTCGCCGCGAGCGAACCTGTTTTGTTTATACTTCCCTCAGGCTCTCCTATTCTAAGGAAAGATTGTGTGAGCCCTCCATTCACCAGAGGACCTTCCAGCCCGTATCTGAACGGGAACAGAATGATATCTTCAGGCCGTGCGGTCCCCGCAGCGCCGGCACTTCCGAATATGGCGTCATCTGCCGCCAGCCAATCGCGAAAGGCAGCCAGGGCTCTCACCGTGCCCGCGGGCAGGGTTCGTTTGCTTTGACCAAAAAAATGGTTTGGGTGTATGACACCTAAAATACACATGTTTTTCGAATTCAGCCTCAGAAAAACCATAATGTAATGCCCCCAACAAACTTTTTTTGAAAAGCTCTCCACCAGCCCTTTAATGAAACGGTGGCGTTCCTTCGTTCCTCCAAAAAGGAACTAGTTCCAGGAACGCCATTCCGTACAAAACTAGTTTATACGCCTCGAGCGCGGCCTATAGGGGCGCCACTGAAATCCCCCTAGCGGCCCGTTTCGAAAGCAGGCGCGGGAGTCTCCGTCCCGCTCCCCATTGTCGCCGCTGCTTTCGCGGCATGTTCACGACTGAGATTTAGCGTTTGCAGACGTTGGAAATCCATCTTTATGTGGAGCAGTCACTCTGTTCGCAAATGGGGTGTCTTTACGAGAGTGTAAATGTTTCTGACGCTATCTTAGTGTGGTATATTCGGTCTGTGTAGGCGCCAGGTGTGTGTCACAGGCCAGCGTCGCAGAACCGGCGTATGCATGGACCTGATTGTAGGTACACTGCCCTGAATTTACTAGCAGTGTCTCCGTAACCGCCGTGTCCTCAGATGTTCATGATAGGGCTATACACTACGATGTAAATCAGTTTCGTGCGCTTACATATTCAGCGGAACACTCATAACTGACAGCACGCCAGTCACTTTTGCCAATAATATACCTCACATATTGATCACCACTATTTACAAGCCAGTGTGTGTTAATTTCGGGAATATTCAACGTAAGTACAACGGATAATGCAGAATTATACTCGGGGATCAGTACACGACAAAGAGTCTTCTCGTCGTGAGGTGAGAGCTCGCAAACATTCACCTGCTACATATACCCTCTGCGTGCAGTGTGCAGACGGGCTAAGAAAAAAATCAGCTTCCGCGACTAAACGCCTCTTCCAAACACCGTCACATGGCACAAGGAGCCTGCAGAATAAAGGAGAAACTGAAATCAGAGGGCCTTATCACGTACCACACTCTTCCAACGACACCTTTCATCGCTTGTGAACTGCCTACCCTGTATACTTCAAAAATGCGTCCGCCGAACGATCATCTGTTCTCTAAAGTCGAAAAACAAAACGGCAGTGAACGCGAGATTTGTGTGATTACTAAAACATTCAGTGCTTGATTCTGCCCCGAATATGTACACAGCGTCTCCCTCCGCCCCGCCCCGCCCCTTCCCCCCCCCCCCCCTATGTCTCGCGAAATAGCAGTGCATTTCGCGTATAGTTGGTCTGGTGAGCCCTACCTGGCTTGAGTTTCGACGAACGTCTTTAGCATGTCAGAAGCTGCACCGTATTTTTTTTTTCATTTCCGTTATAGCTATTATGTTTCTTCCGTACTTCCACAGCATGTACTTTTTGTGGGTTCATATTAGATTGCCTTGGTTCTTGCTTTAAGGCGTGTAACATATTTAACAGTGTACAGGTTTGTAATATACTTAATATTTTTGCATGGTTTATATTATTATAAAAGGCATAAGTTATTGTCCGGGATTAGCTAATCATATGCCCGAAACATATTTTTCTGCGACGTATATATTCGAAACGAAGCCGCATTCGTTGACCACGCTGCATGATGAAGCCACCCTCTCACTGTGCTAGTATCAGGTCTAAACGAGGCGACAGTAGAATTCATCGGGGCCTTACTTATTTGGAGGTGACAGGGGTGATATGCTGCTACCGTCGCCGACGCCCAGAAGAGCGGCAACGATGCGCGCAGAACCGCGTCCCCGGGTAGCTCTTGCAGGCGATCGCGTGCTCTACGAAGACGCAGCTGATTTTTAAGCGACCTAAATTTATTCTTTGCTTGTAGACGTCACCATACAAGTTTTTTAGGGCGCGGAAAGGCGAAAATAAGCGAAACAGAACCAAAACACTGCACGATCCCCTATCAGCCACGCAGCGCACATCCCGTCAACGCCGCGGAGGAGCGGCGGCAGGCGGCGCAGCGATCGCGAAGCTCAAGGCGTATACCCAAAACGCTAACGGTCCAACAAGCGTTCCCTCTGGATTGTGCGCACTACAGGAACGGCGCAGACACACACAACACTCTTTCCAGAGTTCGTGAGCGGTCGGTAGTAGCGGCGCACGCTGAGTCCGAGAGAGAGGAGAAAGGAGGTCTCCGCAGCGGCTTCCGCGTCCTTCGGACAAGTTGAAGCATATTGCGTCACGGCCGGGCTACAGCGGCGGCGTGCGCGCGTTGGTACGGCCTTCCCAAGGGGCCTAGTTCCTGCGTGCGGCCGCTGCGAGGAGCCGGCGCTGCGAGCCCACTCTGCTGATGCTCGCGTCTCCCACGCCACGGGCAAGCTATGCGCCGCTGCTGCTCGTGTTTTCTTTTTCTTTTTCGCTAGAATCCTGGCTACGGGCCTACGCAAAAAAGGGGAAGGGTAAAGGGTGATGGGGTAGGAAGCGACCGGCGAAGACACCAACTTTATGCTCATCAGCGAATGACTTCCGATAATTATTTTTGTGTCGCCCGCTACGCACCAGCCATACGCGGCTCTGATGTACGCATTCAATTTCTTTAAATAAATTATTGAAATTATTGGAAAATGAGACAGAGCAGGGATTCACCTGTACAAATTGTTACCTTTGCCTCATGCTGTTTTGTTTTATATTAATTGGCCAGATTTAGGGGAAAACCCCAAGGCGCAGTACGTTTCTCAGAAGAAAAATTTGACATCGACATCAATGCAGCAATCAAATTTTCCTTCGCTTGTTTTGTTTTATTTGCTTTTGTGGTCCTTCAGGTCCCCCCTCCCCCCGAACTGAAATCCTGAGTACTTCGCTGTTGTGGGCACCCGCCACTGAGTGCAACAGATTAATCGCAGAAAACTTACTAATCTTGCTCTCAACTGGTAACTCATTCGTCTTTGCTAGTTTCAATGTTTCGGGTTCGTATGCAGGTTGGGAGCACATTGCTTAAATGATACTGTAATTGTCAGAGGTTACTTATTAGAAGTAGCACAGCAGCTGTTAAAATACCATGCCGGAAAAAAGCATCGGTGGCTTACAACCTGCGAACTGCAGGGCACGAGGCACACTGGAAATGAATTTGTTCGGATAGTTTATTTGGGGCGAAAGATTCACACCCCAAGCCAGCTATCAGCGTCGCGATTTAACCCTGAACGTGAGGCAAGTATGAGCAGCACAAAGAGTCGGGTACGTCGTCATCCTCTGGCGTGGAGGAATTCTGGTACCTCGCAGCGCCGACTGCTTGAAGCTATGCTCCGTCAAGTTTGTTAATTCTGACCACCAATTCAGGTCCAGCGACTCGCAGCAACACATGAAAATTGCATCAATATGACAGCTTGTCTGAAACTATGATCGTTTGGTATGAGAGCCGTTTGATAATTCCTGTGTCTAATTTGTTGTACACGTGCTATCGTGAATTGCGCATAACATATAATTGTGCCCTGCTATTTACACGGATAGAAGCAGTGGCTACGCGAGTTCACTCTTTGTTTTCGTAGACATGTCCCCGAATGTTGTTACTGCGTTCTTTTGTACATTATAATAGTAGCAAAGGCTTTTCTTATTACTATAGGTGGGCAATTGGTCGATTAACCTTCCGATTAATAGATTAATGTTCTAGTCGGTATTATGTTTATAAATCAGGTAATTAGTTGAAGTCCAGGCGAGCCAAGCGCCAACAACAATCTCAATCCCTTATAAGGGTGCCATGCCTATAAATCCCTCCTTTCTGAAACTAGCACCCATTGTAAAAAAGGCTGCTGTGCGTCCCGCTGATCTCAACACCATTTTTAATCCCATTTACTTCCTTTCCTCAACGCGAGCGTGTGTTCAACACACGCTCGCCCGCTGTGCTGATCCGCACAGCCGGGATGACTGTCAACAAAAAAAGAAACTCCCTGCTGTCGGATCGAATTCTCAACGAATTTCTCGCCCTCCACAACTGCACGGCCGAGTTAACATTGAGTGCATAAAATGACCTGTATTCAGTAGCATCGACAATCCAATAGCAAAAACCATTGAAAATGGCCCCTTACTAAGCCATTTATAAATGAACACGTCCGACTAATTGGTTAAGTAATAGACTGTTCAAACAATCGAATTGCCATTTCTAATTGACGCCCTGCGCTATTTACTACAATATAATAATACAATAATGTGCATAATCCTTATAATAATGTTAAGTATTAACGATCTTTCGGCGGTGGCAAGAAAGGTCCATTAGCAATACCAGGGAGCATATGAAAACACGATTGAATAATAAAATATTGTTAATAATATTAATATCAGTGTTATCGTCTAGTGTATCATCGTAATCCCTTCAAAAACCTCCCACCTTTCTAGGGCACACCCACAAATCCGCCCCTGAAAGCAAATAAGTGGTCAATATCGTTGGTTGTCCGGCGTTGTCTGTCTCTGACAAAAATTTGGTCGAAGTCCGGCGTCCAGCATGCAGGTTTCACCGGAATAACATAACGGAGTACGAAATTCTGCTCCGATATGATCTCTGATACATAATATAAGCACGAACGCTGCGAAAACTGCCCGCGCGTGCGTAAAACCGCCTTCAAACGCAAGCGCGCAAGAGCCAGGCAAGGGTAGGCACCCGCAGCCCCCACGCGGAGAGCGGCGGAACTTTCCGTCGAGACTGGTCTGCATTGTTCTCGCCGCCGCTGCGAAAGCCCTATCAACACAGCGCACGCCGCCGCTCTAGCCCATCCGTGGCTGCGTCGGCCGCCATCGAAGTTTGATACCGCCGATTAGAGTGAACTAGAATACTTGGGTAGTGGAAAAAGCGGCCGCCGCCGAGTGAGGCACTTCGTGTCAACCCCGCGCGGTGGCGCTCGCGTGCGCCACCCGAGCGCTTTTTCACCTCGGGTAACGGCGGGTAGGCGTGCGTTAGGGCAGTCTCCGAGGGGCTACAGTTCTTTTTTCGTGTAAAAACCGTTGATAATGCGATTAATGTACCAGGGTTTTAATGGGAAAGGTAACTACGTCGTGTATTTAACGTTTGCTCATTTCTTCCTCCCATTTGGCCAACCGAGCAGACCGCGCCGTGCTTTAGCGATCGAGCTCGCTATCATGCCGATATTTTTTTCTTCGTTGTTTGATGATTTTGCTATCGTATTGTGTCAACTGAAAAAAGAGTGGCGTGCTTTAGGCTAGCCAGCATACGTCACTTCTGCTTTCTTTTCTTTATTTTCTTGCTGATTTTTCGATCAAGATCTGCATACCGAGCAAACTGCGTCGTGCGTGCGCAAACGTCTCCCGTTTTCTTTTTTCAAATTTGACCCATGCAGCACACCTGACAGATGTCTTAAAACTTTAGTCAAGTCAACGAAAAGCGCGCAAATACACGATTCGCAACCGCAATTTTCAGAAAAGCACCAAGTCACACGGCATAATTTTATTGCGCGATCATTTTAAAACTGCGCACTTTTTCGGCGCAGTGAACACCTGCTAACACAACATAATACATTATTTACATTTAATCATTTACATCTACATTACAAGCAAAAAGAACCGAGAGTATTTAAAGAAATGTGGTGCCTGCTAGGCTCGATCCTCCTGCAGTGTAAAGCAAGATCATGTGCAGCGGCTTAACTCCAAGTAGCGTGCACCCGCCCTCTTTTTAGCTTGTGAGTGGTTGATCGACTTTACAAAAAAGTGCAAACGGGTGGTTACATAAAAGGCTGTCACCTGGGCTGTAAGTGACTTGGAGTGCTGATCACACCCAATAGCACTCTCCTGTTTTTGTTTGATGATAGCCACCACATTTATGACACTATCGTGATGCAGCTCGTGAGTGCTTAAGCAGCTCGTGAAAATATTCTCCAACTGTTCGATGAATCTGTAAAGTCGACCATGGGGGTAAAGCAAACATCCATTATCCCGAAGCCTTGTGTACTCAGCTGCACCTATCCTCAAAATGGTGTCTTTTCCTGCGAGTAACAGTGCACAGCATTCCTCACACTCTGTCTTGAGGGCAGTTTTCTAGGCAACGTACCCGCAGACATAGAAGATTAACCTCTTGTCGCTTTTTGCAATGCTGCATGCAGCGTTGTCTGAACTTATATCGGGCTGCTGCTGAATGTGAAGTTCCGCCCCAGACAAGTGCGTGTGCGTGCGCGTGCGTGCGTGCGTGTGCGCGCGCGTTGTGTGCGTCTGTGCGTGCATGCGTGCGTGTATGTGTGTTCGCGCATGCGTGTGTGCGTGTATGTGTGTTCGCGCGTGCGTGCGTGTGTGTGTGCGCGTGTGTGTGTGTGTGCGTGTGCGCGCGGGTGTGTGCGTGTGTGTGTGTGTGTATGTGTGCAAGTGTGCCTGCACACACACACACACACACACACACACACACACACACACACACACACACACACACACACACACACACACACACACACACACACACACACACACACACACACATTTAAATAGGCCTGAGCCCGCCAGACTGTTTCTAAATATCAGCCCGCGTCCGACAGAGTATGAGCCCGAAAAAAATCGGCCTTTTCAACCCAGAGCAACTATATATACAGATATATCGCATTTAATTTTCTTAAACTTGGACCGAGCTTTGTACAACACACACACAAACTTTTATATATATATATATATATATATATATATATATGTATATATATATACATATATATATATCCTAACATAGAAAATATTTTTTGAGTATAGTATCAGCGGAAGATATTTTTAACGGCGCCGCAGTGACCTCGCACTTTGATTTTTTTGTTTTTAATTTACGCTAAATGATCAATGCGGAAACATTTTAGCATCAACCATCACGAAGACACTGCATGCATGCGCTCGGGCAAGCACGTCCCAAAATATTTTTTGTTGAAGCCCGAGCCTGGCCCGGGCCCGAGAAAATGCGTGCTACCTGGCCCCGGGCCCTTGCTGTGCACTAATCCACGCAACACACACGATACGTTTTAAAAACTCCACTCAAGTCAGCGAAAAGCATCAACATTCGCAACCGTACGTAGTTCTAAGAAAAGCACCACATGGCACACTTTATCGCGCGATCATTTTAAAAGTACACAGTTCATTGGAACGCTGGTTGCACGTTAACATAAAATAATTACCGCTTTAGAAATGCACAAGTTCATGAAACGTGCTGCCCACGTCTTGCAGACGTAAGGTAATTATGAACAGTTAGGAACTCAACAAATAAAAGCAGGGTAAAACAAATCGCAAATACAAAATATTTCTAGCAATCACATAAATCTATTAGGGGTGCAGTCCCACCCCACAATACTGCACAATCCTTTCAAACTGCATGAGCCATGACCCTTCTGCAATTAGAAACCGTCGCACGCATAACACCCTGCCCGTATTACCAATAAAAGACAGAATCAAGAACACTTAAGGATCAGTGCAGTGCCTGCAAGGCTCCTCTTGTAATTACACACAAAAAAGACCATGTGCGGCGGTTAAAAAACGTCAAAACACAGCGGGAATCACCGAACAGCAGCATAGCGGCACGTCGATCAACGCGCGCCGCTTTGGGATCTCCTCGGGCGGGGCACACGAGCGCCACGCGTGGCGGTTATCACGTTTGGCTTCAAGGGCGCCGTGGGGAGCAGACGCCGCTTTTTCCACTACTCAAGTATTCTAGTTCACTCTACCGCCGATAGCGAGGCGCCTGCGATCCAGACATGTAGCGACGCGTTTGAATCCGTCGGCTGCAAGCGTGAGTCACCGACAGCGGGGCCTGCTCGAAAGGCGCACGTAGTGGAGGCTTCGCCACACAGCCGAGGAGTATTGCACAAAGCCTAAAGCATTGCGTCCCGCTGATTCGTAACAGCATTAATAACGTCACTTAATAAGTCCGTCTCAGTCGTATCAGGTGGTGGAGTACTTTTGGCGTGGCCATAAGGGCTCACGGTAATGATAACACATTGTTCAGTGCTAGTTTACTTTCATGACACTTACCTTCCTTTGTATATTATCGTTTGCTAAACTCTCCTTTTTTCACAATAAATGTGGCGAAGTCAACATTATGGTAGGTGCTCAGCAGAAAACGGCTGAAACTCTTGTTTATACCAAAACGTGCTTTGAAGAGTTACGGGAGAATTGACCGCTGAGACATCTCTGTCACTACGCCGAGTTTCATTTGCTTGTCTTAATTAGTGTACAATAAATCAGTTCGTGCCTTCTTTCAAAACTAGGTGTCACCTGTGTGCTGCGTGCTAAAGAGTTTTGATGATGATTGTAGGGTTTAACGCGCCGACGCAACGCAGGCGATGAGGCGCGCCGTAGTGGAGGGCTCCGGATTAATTTTGACCACCTGGGGATCTTTATCGTGCGCCGAAATCTCGTACACACGGGCGTTTTTGCTTTTCGCCTCCATCAGAAAAGCGGCCGCCGCGGCCGGGAATCGAACCCGCGACCTCGTGCTCAGCAGCGCAACGCCTTAGCCACTGAGCCACCGCGGCGGGTGCTAAAGAGTTTTGCTGGTCATCCACCTTCGCAGAATGAAATGGCTCGATACGTTTTAGTTTGTCTGTGTTGCCCTTCTGCCATGCTAGTTTTGTTCCTGCACCGGGAAAAACGCATAAAGCCTGCACTAGCAGCTGTATCGACGTTTTTCTGAAACTCAATGCCACTCGCAGAATCAACTAGTTCCTAAAAATGCGAAACTAACTTTTTAAATCAAATACAAAAAGCCGATCGGATAAGTATTTGCTTTTTGTAAAATTCTCCGCCATTTAAAGCAGTGAAGAGATTAACTCAACCTAAAAAAACTGCCAACGTCGCTGGCTGAGCCGTGCCGAAGCTGTCCTGCCAGCAGGACAGGCAGGGAGGGCAGTCTATGTGTGACCAGACGGCCACGCTGAATTTCCTCAGTGGGCGTTTTTGCAGTCCCGCGAGTGTTTGCGTGAGGTTTCCGCACGCAATTAGTGGCACACACAAGGGGTACTTTAGTAAAATGTGTTGTTGGGCTAGTTGGTGCATTATGAATTACGAAATTGGCGCTAACTGGACAGAGGAAGGAAGACAAACATTGCGCATTGTATGCACATTGTTTGTCTTCCTTGGTCCGAAAAGGGCGCTAACTGGACCTACGGAGGAAGGAAGACAAACAATGCGCATTGAATGCGCATTGTTTGTCTTCCTTCATCTCTATGTCCAGTTAGCGCCAATTTCGTAATTCGTAACACACGAGGGGCCTGTATCGCTTTCGCCGCTACTTTCCTGTGCTAGTCCATTGAATGACTGCAACATCTACCGAGTTCAAATTGGCCTTTTTCGCCGCGAGGTTTCATGTGGGTCGCGAGGCGCGCCCTAGTCCGATGGCTACACATAAGTATGACAACTTCGGGATATTGAACGGGCACGAAAATATCGACACTTGGGCGTTTTCGTGTTTCACATGCGTCACTCGATCACTGTATCACTCGAAGTGGATTTTGGGGCTGCCCGGTAATATGCGAACTTTTACTTCCATTAAAATCATTCGGAGTTAACCCCATGATGAAGATTTATGGGTAAAGTAAATTTTGATGTTAGTTTTTGTTTCTGGAATTTGCTCTTTAGCCTCTCTAGTTGCCTGTAGGTGGCCCAGTATACCAAAAAAGTTTAGATGTTCTTACTTTAAAAGCTAACGGCGACACATTGTTGACCTATTTGTGCAGATGGTATCCAGAAATGTCTTAAAAATATCCTGCCTAAAGCCCATTAGTGTACAATTCCATGCTAACAAAAATAGCGACGTAGCCAGATTCACGTACGATGACAGTTAACTGCACGATATTGTATAACTTTTCTTGATTTCAGAATATAGTCCGCCTTTGTGATAGAGAAATAAACCTGTGTACATGTTTTTTCCAATCGCTCTAAAACGCATCTGAAATATTAGGCACAATCGTGTCAAAGCGGTAAAGTGGTAGATGTTTATAAAGGATTCGTTCTTTAATCCGTATTGAGGACGTTGGTGAAAAGACAACTAACACCCGTATAAGATTCTTATCTTGAGCTGATAAGAAGAATCGCATTAAACGACCTTCATCAACCTTTCACCAGCAATCGGTGCTGATACACAAAGTAGTAATATTTTCTGGCTTGTTCTGATGGGAACATAAACTTGTGATTTGGAGTAGATCACGAAGTTATCTTTTAGTGTCTCTGTACGCGCACCTAACAACTGTCAATAAAGATATTTTTTATTCAAGGCCATAGTATTATCGCAGATAACGCGGAGGTTAAACAAACGCACCGCAGAGCCGCTCAATGACGTTACGGCCTGCCTCCGGCCGTCGGATAGAGGTGCTTGAGTGTATTCTGAATATAAATAAGGATAATCTATTTTCGTCAATGACCTTAGGAACTTGTTTAAAAATTAAGTACATAAAAAAACAAAACAAAAAAAAACTTACGAAGGTTTTCTTTCTTTGTAGTGTAGCCACATGTTTATTTTTTGCACGACGAACTAACGCCCAGAAAAACAATTTCGTACAGTCTTAGCTTTGCACCAGAAGCGATAAGTTTGCTAGGAACCACAACTCAGCATGCTCACAAAATGAAGCCCAATCGCCCGGTTACACCTCCCTCAGAGGTAGGCGGGGAGACGCGGTGTTAGCACACAGGCAGCTGCCTTTCCCGCGCTCCGAATGACTACAGTAGGCGACTGACGCATGAGTCTTCTAAATGTGGCAGGCTTTGCGTGTGAGTTATTTCGCAACGGCAATTACACGAGTGCTACCCGTCCACTGCCCGAAGACGTCCCGTGCTGTTTCCAAGACTTGCAACAGGGGCATTAATGAACCCATTTCCTCGGAATGAATGCTGGAATGTGTCGTACGCACCCCGCCCCGTCAAAGAGGAGAACGAAAAAGCGCTGCTAATTTCCCCTCCCTCGAGGGCAACCAAGGTTGAAGGAAAACGAAAACCCAAAGCAAAAACACGAAGAACCTAACGAAGAATGGCGTACCTTACCGCGTACGTTTGTACGACGTCTTGTGTGATTCAGCATAAATAAAATAAAAAAAGCGTGCATTTCTCTCTCTCTCTTTATCTATGTCTTTCCTTCCTTGTCTCTGCGTTGTCCTTCGCTATTACTACTCCAAGGACGTGCGTAAGCTACAGAACTGAATCACACGTAGCCGGCAGGCTAACCACCGTGTGCATATTGCTGGAACTCGATGTTCGCGGCTCGCTAGAGTAGCGCAAACCGCGTCGGCGCAGAGAAAATGGCGCTTTAGGAAATTCTCGCAATGACATTTCCCCGCAACATTCTTGTACTTCTGAACGTGAGATCGCTACGAAGTTTGTCACAGTGGTCTGAAACGATCATTAAGCCTAGCAAAAATTAACTGCGCATTACTCTTCCGAATAAAATGGCGAGAACATGGGCAATGGTGGGAGATGACGGGCGCGTTTATGCATACGGAAAAACATGTACGCCCCATCAATATGATTTTTGAAAAGCTGAGCAGACAGGAGCACGTATAGACAATTTATTTTTAGCAAATAGTTACATCGGCCGGTGACCATTATTTATGCCAAATCGACAGATGTTTGATGAGGCTAAAAGCCTGGCGGTGTCCTCATCGGACGGCGAAGTAAATCTACAAGCCGCGCACTGTCATCTAACTTAAAAAAAAAAAACAAAAAACTTTACTGTCCTTTCCCAAGGAAAGTTGAGAGGAGCGCGAAAGCATTCTCACGTGAAAACTGCACGCGTCAAAAGTTCTTCAAAATCATCTCTAAAAGTGCGTCCACCTTTCGCTGAAAGTGCGTCAAATCTACCTTAAAACCGACCGAAATCGCAAATGAAGAACGAACACATGTGGCCATTTCTAGCGCACTAAGTACACGCATCTATATACGAACGGTCTAAATGTATACCGATACGTAGTTTATAAGATAGAGGTATACACTTGCACTCCTTCTTCATTAGCAATGCGTATATTGTCGTATCTAGAACAATACCTTTTTTTTGCGATTTTCTAGTAGTTGTTTTGACACAATAGAAGCCAGGTTTTACGCACGCGTCGTGTGTCCAGAGATCTTATCAGAGCTTTTCGGTCGGCCGACAGGACTATGGGGAAATGCATGAGTTTTTTGACAGGTTGCCATGGGTACCACTAAGAAAGCTTTCGCTTTAAAATCGTAATAGGAGCAACATTAGAGAGCGAGGAATATCGGAGACAAGCAAGTTACTCAATCACTGCTCTACGCTAACGCCATAGGAAGGTTTCGAGGTAGTTCAAATATGAATGAAAGGCCGAAAAATAAAAAAAAAATCGTAAAGAACACAAAAATCGTGGCTCTATAAAAAAATTTAAGGAAGCTCACGCTAACGCGTAAGATGTAGCGAAGCTGTACGCAACCTTCATGACCATAACCACGGTATAAGTCCACAATTCCAGCCGATTTGCTTCTTCTTCGGTGCCGCAACGACATTTACCCCATCACTGTTGCTATAAGCCTGAGCTTCCTCCATTTTTTTGGAAGGATAATCGTTGGGCATCACCTTGGAGAGGCGAACGCTATGACGTGTCTTTCTCGTTCCGCGCAAGTGCTGCCGCGATTACGGTGAACGTTGGGGTCTTTCTTGTTCCGAGCAGGTGTCGCGACGATTACGGCGAACGCTGGAGATTTTTTTTTTTTTTTTGGCCAGTCTTGGCCCATCTCCACATGTGGGAATTCTTGGCTTGACAAACTTGCGCCAGGGTCCCCGGGCGGTCGTCGCGAGGCACGCACACAACGAGGCTCGGCATTTCTTTGGTTTTTTAGCTGCTGGGCGGTCGTCACAAGACACGCGCTTGGCATTTTGTTGGTATTTTTAATTAGGGACAGGAAAAATTAAGATTTGCTGAGCAGCTTCGCTGTTAAAACGAAGGTCATTGGAAGTCAAGTACTTGCAGTGGATAATGAGAAAGATTGCATAGGTTAGGACGAAATGACTTAGAGCCGTAATTTCTGACATCTCTTCATCTGGGGAAACGTAGTTTAGAAGGTAAGATACGGTTACGTCGCGGTGTTGCGAGTGATACAGGCCAACATTCGATGGCATTTTCCTTTACAAACAAGTAATTTCCGATGAGATCTCGTGTTTACGAGCATCTGCTATATTTGGCGCAGCATTTGGCGTTAGTGAGGAGTATCTTGGCCGGCCAATGTGTTCTTGCAAGCAACGTGACATCGTTTGTACTACCAGTCTTCGTTTGAAAAGCTCGACACTAATAATATAGAAAGTTTGAGGCAGATATAAATCTGCTCCTTTACATGAGAAAGTACGTCAGTGCGCCTTCTGAGTTCGGATATACGTATTCTTTTTTTGAAATTCTATGGGAATTCAGTGCAGCGGTGGTTTCTTCAAGCACCAACAAAGGTTCTTTGGAATAGTCGTTGGCTCCTTTGAAATGCTTTCAACATATGATTGCGCTGTGCTTCGTTTTGCGTTTTTAAACTCTGGTTTCAAGAGAATCCATGCGGGAGGTAGGCTCAAATTGTTTGAATGCTTGTATAAACCATCGGCGTACGCAGAGGAGGGGTCCGCGGTTCCTCCTTACGTTCTAGAGCTGGGATAGAGAAGAGGGAAAGGGAAGGTGGTGAGGATGGAAAAAGGCCACTAGCTCGGCCTATCATCAAATGAGGAGTATTGATAATTATTTTTAGGTCGCATGTCATGTGCTGATGACTCACTTACGCAGCTTAGACCCCTGTTTCCACCAAGACTATCAGCCATTTTGTAATGGCCGTGAAGAGAACTTTATATGAACACAACCATCTGAAAGTCACGAGAAGACGGCAACGGCAGCTCGAAGTTTTAAAGATGGCAAGATACCGTCTTTCTTGGGCTGCCCAAATGCAAAATATCTGTCTGTCTGTGTGGCTGTCTCTCTGTGTGTCTGTCTGTCTGTGTTTGTGTCAGTCTGTCTGTCATTATACCACTCAATCCAACCCAGATAACCGTTGAAAGAACGACTGAAGAAAAAGTAAAGGCAGTTCGTTCTCTTTTTTTCGCTTCATCCCTAGGGGAGGTACTACAAACGTATGAGGCCCGTAAACGCAGTCCGTAAAGAGGAGGGCAGTCCTGGTCTGCAACCATGGCAGCACCGCGAAAAAATGAGGGGAAAGTTTGCGGGTACGCTGTCACGTCAATTCATCCAGCGGACTGGACACACAGAAAAAATTGTTTAATCGATGGCGACGGTATTAGAGCACAAGACAAACGGTAAAGAGTCATGGAAGCGTTCTGGCGGTTTGAGTCGCGTTTAAATCTTCAATTGTGACGCAGCCTCACGTTACAGTCGATGCGTCTCGTCGCGTCTCGAAGAGGCTTGCAGGACGTGGGCCCAGCCGACGCTGCCAACAGCCAAGGGAGCGTAGCCCTAGTTGCTTGGTGGAGCTGGCGTCGCAGCGTAGCCCGGACGTCCCCACCTGTAGCTTAGTTGGTAACCTGAAGCTGCCGACGGCGCGCTGCCGCGGGGTCTCCCTCCAGGATCGCAGCCTGGAGCTCCAGTCAGTATGCCTGAGGCGTCGTCAGGCCCGATCACGCTGGGGTCGGTTCCAGGAGCATCGCCTGGTGGTGGTGGTGGTGGTGGTTCCAGTTCAATGGCGCGTACCCACTCAGGGGGATTGGCCAGGAAATGGGCGCCTTACCGAAAGAAATTAGGTAATTTTTGAAGGGAAAGAAAAAATTTTAATTATTAGGATGGATTAGCAGTAGATGAGTAGAGAAATAAAAGTAAGGAGATTAGAGAAAGAAAGAAAAAAAGGTAACAACGAACACCATTTAATGAAAATTGGAAGTAAGAAAAACGAAGAAAGTGGTACAGACGAAGCAGTGAGCTTGGCGCGCATATTCTTGACAAGAAAATCCAATTAAGCTAAATACTGTCTAGCACGGCAGACGGCCTGATTCCAGGATGAATGAGTGCAACGCACTGCAAAGATCCCCGTGGCAGAATCCCAGTTCCTTCGCCCCGAACGACAAAATAACTGTAGCAGACAGGGGGAGGTTTAGCCGGCTGCATGTACTTTCTAGGTATCTTCGTCTTATCGAGGAGAACCGTCGGCAGGAGAAGAAGAAATGGTCGATTGTTTCTGGTTCTTTGCAAAAGGCGCATAACGGCGACAGGGCCAGATTAGAGCGGTGCAAGTAATAATTTAAATTTGGCACGCGACAGCGAAAGCTAGTGAGGGTTACTTCACAAGCTCGCGACTGGCTTATGCTGCACTTCCATGAATACCGGAGGTGCTCGAGCTCCGAGTCGTCGTAGGTAGAATCAGGCAGACTTTGGAGTAAACACAGCCTACGGAAGCGAGTCGAAGTTATGAGGGAAATGGGCGGCAGAACCTCCACTACTGGACCGCCCAATGCCATTCCCGCCAGAGCATCCTCTTCCTTGTCCCCACGCTCGCCTCGTTCCTCCTCTTCTTCCCGTATATCTATGCTCTTACCCCGACGGGAGGTTGCTCATGACATTACCTCCCCTTTTAAGCGTTTTTTCCTAAAAAACGGCTCAGTCACTCCACAAAAACTGTCGACCTGGTTGATCGTGAAGAATCCATGCGCTTGACTGGTACACTACCTTCTCACACTCGTGGTTGCACCACAAAGTCCTAACAGACTAAGAAACACAGTTCACAAACAATGTTCACCGTAGCGTTCTGAAGTTCGCACGTGTTCACAGTTCTGAGGCCTTAAAAACAATGTAGCTCAATACTGAAGTAACAGTCAATGCAACACGTCGAACCACAAGTCATCCCACTCATACTTCCATTTTACGAAATCCACCGCACGTGCAATACCGCACCTGTACTATCTTTTCATTTGATGTTCTCTGCCGAAATCTTCCACGCGGCATTCTCACTCTTCTTAACAACTATTTCCTGCCGTAGTTACGTAGTTCCCGTTCTGGTATACTAGGGTCCTTTGCGCTGTGCATACTCCCCTATTGTAAGTCCGGCTGTACTTGGATAGTCTCCTGGGGAACACCTCTCGTTCTTCGTTAATTTGTTGCCATTGAAGAGTGCCTGCAACCTTTCTTTTGAAGAGTGCCATAACCTTTGGCTCTGCTTTAAGGGGAGGATTGTCCTTATGTAAAGCTGGCTTGCAAACTTGGCAGGATTTTACATAGCGCCTTGTGTCACTTTGTATGTTGGGCCAAAAGAACTCTTCGGTGATTCTTGTAATAGTTGGATTTAACCTTCGATGCCCGCCACCACGTTTTCATGTGCTGTTGCCTCTCGCGGTACAACCAGCTGCATGGCTTCTCTACGAGAATTGAATTGGCACCTTCTGTACATTAGTCCATTTACTACTTGGAACTCGTATAGTGTATGATTCCGTCCCCACTGAGTTCCTACTTGCACATAGCAGCCCCGTAGAGATGGATCGTGCTTTTGCCATTCTTTCAATTCACTAGGAGTTATTGCTAATTGTCGGACGGACGAAATCCGGAGCATAAACTTTTAAGTGCGAATGCACTTCTTAAGCGAGCCTGAATCGTCCACCGCCGTAGTCCGCATAGCAACAGCTGCGGGTGCGCGCGCTCCTCGTCTTCCTTAGCAACGGGGGGAGATGGGCGCGCTCTGCATGGCCGCTGACATGGCACATACCCACGTGGGGGATTGGCCAGGAATCGGGCGTGAGAAGGGCTAATGCTCCCGCTTAAAGGAGTACTGACACGAAATTTCAAAGATGGGCGCGCGCTGCCTGGCCGCTGACATGGCACATACCCACGTGGGGATTGGCCAGGAATCGGGCGTGAGAAGGGCTAATGCCTTCTTCGCTTCCCTCATAATTCGGCTGCTCACCGGCTGGTCGAATCTGCGTACACACATTACCCCCCGCCTTGTCTTTCGAGCTAAAACTGCAGTCTTCAGTCCTGTGTTCCGTCTTGTAGCAAACGCTGCAGATAACGTCTGCTTCGCCACCTACATTATGAGTGCGACAATCTTCTGGCAAATGCCCAACGCCATCAAATGAGAAACATTTTCTAGGAAGGTGGGAACCTGTAGGATAATCTCTTGTTTCTGGACTGTTTGCAATGATTTCCAGCTTCTTGTCTGGTTTGACTTTCATTTCACCCAAATTTTCCAAGCCCTGCATTTCGATGTATGCGTCTGTCGACTCGGCCAGGTCGTCGAGAGACTGAAGTCGCCTACCTTCTACGAACTCCACTAAATCGGCATTACAACAATCCAGAAATTGCTCCACGATGATCCTATTTCGGATTGCCTCGTAGGTCCTGTCTGTGCCAGAGAGCTCCATCCATCTGTCGAAGTAGTTGCTAAGCCGGGCAGCAAATTGTTGGCCTGTCTCTGTATCTTCTAGCTTGCACTTTCTGAACTTTTGTCTGAACCCTTCTGCACTTAGGCGAAACCTTTGGAGGAGAGCAATCTTTACTATGTCGTAGTCATTAGAGTCTGACGCTTGCAGTGGCTCGAGGACACTCAATGCCTCTCCTTCCAGCAGCAAGCTCAACATTGTAGCCCATTCTGACCTTTCCCAGCACTGGCATGTGGCCATTCTTTCGAATCGTTGAAGGTACTCGTCTATATTGTCCCGGTTCTCGTCGAATGGTGACATCTTAGTCATAGGACTGGTCTTTATGGCTCGGGGTGACACAGAGCCTGTCCTCTCGCTTCTCTCTATTACTGGTCCTTGCGAAGCGTATTCAGCAAGCTGCGCCTATACCTGTCTACATCACACAGCAAAAAAGAAAACGTAAGGCATAGTTGATGCAAAGCACGACATTTTTTGATTAAAAATGGATGTGGGATTCGTTTTTCGGACAACATATACGAAAACCTCTCAAAACTGTATGAAGTGGGGTGGGATAAAAAATTCCCCGCATTTCCCCGAGGGGAAGAATGTGAAAGTGCGAATGCACGAGTTGAATTTGCGCGGTTCGGTAATGTTCGCGAAAGAGAGATCACACACACACACACAACTACAAAGAAATATGCATTTATTCACAGACACCTATTTGTGTTGTCGTTGTACTTGATTGCTAGAGCGGATCTCAGCTTTGAAATGCATTTATTCACAGACACCTATTTGTGTTGTCGTTGTACTTGATTGCTAGAGCGGGTCTCAGCTTTGAAATTTCGTGTCAGTACTCCTTTAAGCGGGTGCATTAGCCCTTCTCACGCCCGATTCCTGGCCAATCCCCCACGTGGGTATGTGCCATGTCAGCGGCCAGGCAGCGCGCGCCCATGTTTGAAATTTCGTGTCAGTACTCCTTTAAGCGGGTGCATTAGCCCTTCTCACGCCCGATTCCTGGCCAATCCCCCACGTGGGTATGTGCCATGTCAGCGGCCAGGCAGCGCGCGCCCATCTCCCCCCGTTGCTAAGGAAGACGAGGAGCGCGCGCACCCGCAGCTGTTGCTATGCGGACTACGGCGGCGGACGATTCAGGCTCGCTTAAGAAGTGCATTCGCACTTAAAAAGATGCATTTATTCACAGACACCTATTTGTGTTGTCGTTGTACTTGATTGCTAGAGCGGATCTCAGCTTTGAAATTTCGTGTCAGTACTCCTTTAAGCGGGTGCATTAGCCCTTCTCACGCCCGATTCCTGGCCAATCCCCCACGTGGGTATGTGCCATGTCAGCGGCCAGGCAGCGCGCGCCCATCTTTGAAATTTCGTATCAGTACTCCTTTAAACGGGTGCATTAGCCCTTCTCACGCCCGATTCCTGGCCAATCCCCCACATGGGTATGTGCCATGTCAGCGGCCAGGCAGCGCGCGCCCATCTCCTCCCGTTGGTTGCTAAGGAAGACGAGGAGCGCGCGCACCCGCAGCTGTTGCTATGCGGACTACGGCGGCGGACGATTCAGGCTCGCTTAAGAAGTGCATTCGCACTTAAAAACAAAACAACTGCACAAAGTAAGCTTGAACTGGTTATCGATGGTCTCCACGCCCAACAGAACCAAAAGCTCCCAACAGATGGCGCGGGAGGACTGCGAACGCGGGAAAATTGAATCAAATTGAGCAAACCTTCATTGCAGCTGTAATGCGAAGTTCCAGTCAAGGGAAAGAGCGTAAGCGTGAAAGGGAGTCAGAAAAGGTTGTTAAGCGGCGGCGACTTCCAAAAGTATCGTAATGAACGAAATTTGAAGCAAAGTAACTAAATACGCGACCAATTTGTTTTTGTTTAATTTGCAATTTGCTGTTTAATCTTTCTTGGTATTTCGTTTTTGTTATCTTTTTGCTTCTTCTTTCTTGTGTTCTCCCAGTTCTCTGTTTTTGAGTTTCTCCGACTTCCCTCCTGCTCTCCCAATTGAATTACTGGGAGCGGCATTGCTTGTAATCGTGTGTTTAGTTGCAACAACTGTTCTAAGCGTCGTAGTTGCGCTGCTGAGCACGAGGTCGCGGGTTCGATTCCCGGCCGCGGCGGCCGCTTTTCTGATGGAGGCGAAAAGCAAAAACGCCCGTGTGTACGAGATTTCGGCGCACGATAAAGATCCCCAGGTGGTCAAAATTAATCCGGAGCCCTCCACTACGGCGCGCCTCATCGCCAGCGTTGCGTCGGCGCGTTAAACCCTACAATCAATCAATCTGTTCTAAGCGTCAAACCTGTTTTGAGGAACTCGGAGTATGGGACGCGAAAGGGCAGTTTTACGAATGAGCGTATACGCCCGTAGTTCGAAGTTCGAAGCCCTTCAAAAACAAAAAAAGATGTGGTTGATTCTTCTTTCATAGCAATCGGTTAAACACGAAAATGAACTGTACGTTCATAGGAGCAGTTGAATGTTTATTGTACATCGATATGAACTTGCACGTCGCTATTTATATTTCGTCGGTATGGCACCGTTAGAAGCATCAACATTAGACACTGGATTACACACGCCGGAGCATTGCATAAACCCGATTGAAACCCCACGCGCTAGCAAGCCGTGCGAACGAAACCGAACGGGTTGTCAGCGAATCGCTTGGTGAAGTCACAGTACGCTACAGCAAAAGGAGCATGAGTTTCGGGTCGGCAGTGGTCTTGTGGGCGTGCTTGGTGAGCGACGTCCTGCTGGCGGGTCACTTAGGCAAACGTTCGACCACATTGGTCCTGCTCCGAGGCGGCGACGAGGTCAGGTTCCACAAGCTGAGCGGCGTTCCACATAGGCGGCGTACGAATAAACACAGCAGCGTCGGCTACTACACGTTCCCCTATCGAGGCGCAAACTATCGCCTATCCTTAGTGTCACGACGCACTACTTCGCTTCACCTCTCCTAGACGGCAGCACCATCTGAATGTACAAGTCCGTACAGCTATCGGGGCATCACTTCATGAATCAGTCGGTAGAGCGTTTCTTACCTCCCGCTGGTTCCAGGATGATCGTGGGCTCGAAACCTGGCGCTACCGCGCCGATGGCATGCAGCTTATCAATATCACTTAGAGTGGAAAGTGTCGCTGCGATTGCACGCCGCCATGGGAATTGTGGGTACTGTGGGAATCGGATTGGCAGCAAGTGGCTAGTGCGAAGGGCTATGCATTAGGCTTCTCGGCTTTGAAGTGCTTGTTAGGTCTGTTTTCGGTATGCTTTTCTGTTTTCGGGATGCCCCTTTCTGGCATTCAATGGCTATCACAGATATGTTTAAATAACAGAATGATTAGCAGTCAACGCGTGTGCTCGCGTTATCGGGGAGTTTCTTAAGATGAAGAGGTGACCATACGCAGCGACAGCGACAAGTGGTGCGGAAAACGTAACTCAAAAGGTACAACAACAGAGTGCACTGGGCAGCAGCGACAAGCGAAAAAAATTAATACACTGCCGCCAATGTCCTCTGTCGTCGTCACTCGTCGCTACAGTTCACTGTATCGTCGCTGCCGCTCGCTTGTGGGCTGCTTCTGGCCGGCGAAAAGCGAGGAAGGGTTCCAGCGGCCCGTTATACCGCTTTATACCGCTTGCACTGTCGCCCACTACAGCCACTAAATACGCTACGCTAGCGCACACTATCCGTTTACTGCACCCATTCAGTTAGGCTTTTCGCGTCGCTCGTCGCCGTTACTGCATGTACTTAAGCCTTGAAACACGCGCTGCCTTGGGTAGGCGCAATGAGGCAGCATAGTACATAGCGACGCGAGAAGCCAGTATTTATTTGCCACTTAAAGCATTCATGCAATTTCATCAGGCTTTGCGCTCGTGCTCGGAGACTTACTTGCGGAAATATGCTGCGCCTTTAGGTTTATTTATATCTGCTGGAGAAAACAAAGAAATACGACACGATTACATCATTCTTGCATCTCTATGTTGCATCCTCTTCCCCTGCCAAAGGGCGTAGCATACGACAATACTGTATTGAGAGGACGGAAGAACACAGTTTAAGACAATCCAAATACTTTTTTCAAGCTAAATATTACAAAAAATTGTGGTTGATCCCTCTGTCATAGGAATCAGTAAAATACGAAAATGAAAGGTCCTTCACAGGAGCAGTTGAATGTTAAGGGAACCTCCTTTATTGGCGAAGGGTTCGCGAGCCTGACCCCGCCAGACGAAGTGACACCGTCAAGCAAAAAGCAAAAAAATCATCGGCTTATTCCGGGACAACAAAATTAAAAAACTACCACCTCCCCTCGCGGGAACCCCTGTGTAGATGCGATGCATAGGGGGTTCACGTTGCAGCGTTGGACAGCGTAGGAATGGCGCTGGAACGATGGAGCGGAGCGGCGCAGGCACCGCGTTTTGTAGGCCTTATGCAAAATCTGCTGCCCTCTCGCGGCCACCGCGAGCGTGACCGCCATGTTCAAGGGCTCAACTGGAAAGCGGAGCATCGAACTGCAGCGAGTTCCCGGCGATCTATCGTTTCCTGTCGTCCAGGATGCCTACATACTGTTGTGTGCCATGTTGCACACAAAGTGGGAACAAGGATGCTCAAGGGGCAAAGGTAAGAATGCTAGAAGTCTATTAATGTTTATTGCGTGTCGCGCGCGCGTGTGTGCGTGCCGCGCGCGCAGCGAATCGTATCCGTCTAAAATTCGTTCATGTAACAATGACAACAACAAATTATGTTCGTGTGATATGAAAGGGGTTACCAAAGAACTGCCTGCTTGCCTCAATATGCCAGAATTACCTCGCGCTAACGCCGCGGCGATTGCGGACTATACTACTTCGGTGATCGGCGCGAACGCGACCTCGCGCTAACGCAGCGGCGATTGCGGACAACTACTTCGGTGATCGGCGCGAACGCGATCGAAGCTATAAAAAGAATTACAGCGAATGCTGAATGGAACGGCCAGCGCTCGTGCGTGTAATACTGATAAATTAGCGTTCTTGCTTGCTGGTCCGGTGTTTGAAATTATTTGATCCCTCGGAAGGCAGGAGTGTGAACTGGCTTGAACATAGAGGGTACAACCGCTGTGTTTACATGCTTTGCGAGTTCACGGCGAATGTCGCTGCTACAGTTTATGTCCGGACGTACTTTATGTAGTGTTTGAAAGATTCAGTTTTTTACATTCTCACAACGAAGAGAAGTGAAGTTTGCACGCGATGTAAGCATTCTGCGTTCACACCAAATGCAGGGCAAAATGAGTTCGAGTGGTCGCGTGAACGAACTCCGTGCCGAACACGAACCATCACTTGATCCGCGATTTTTCTTGCCATGAATGACGATTATCTGGCCAAAAGCACACGCAAAAAAAAAAAAAAAACCGCCGCGCAAAAAAGATGCCCTTCTAACGAAAAAAGATACATGGAAAAAGACGCAGTGTAGGTACATTTATTGTATGCCTTAGTTCTGCAATTAGCGCAATCTGCTAATTGCAGATTGCAGATTGCAGATAGCGCAATCTGCAATTTGCAATTAGCTAATTGCAATCTGCAATTAGCTACCCCTTCCTCCTCGAAGGGGAGGAGGGGGTAGCTGTTTGACATCCTTTATGACAGCCTTTTTAATGACCCTCGCACAAACAATGCGCTTGCGCATGATGCGTTCAGGTGTGCTTTCACGCGACAGAAAGCGCAACCCGCAGTCCATAGCGTTAGTCCTATAAAAATTAATCACCAACTGTGTTCGATCGTTTGTAATCTGCACATTCATTATCGTGGCAAGAATTCCTTAGTATTTATTTTTCATTCAAAACGCTTCCATCAATCGAAAATTTACTCTGGACCGGGCTGCAGCATTGCAGTGCTATTTGATTTCTTAAAAACGGGATTTTTTTTTTGCGAGCGACCCAGGATTGCTGTTACAAAAACAAGCGCAAAGTTGAATCGCGGAAGAGCGAGCATTCGTCAATGTTTTTTGCTTTCATAAGGACGATTTAGCGCACTGTTTGTTGCAAAACACGATACCCCAGCGCTACTTGAACAAACAAGAGCCGTGAGCCAAATATTTATTGCAAAAAATAAGAAACGCACAAGAGTGAAACGGAACACGCGTGTTGCGGCTGCCCGAGCGACTGATTTGTCAAAACTTCGATTTGCGTGCGGCAGCATTGATGGCTCGGTAAGCTTTAGAATGTAATTCATTCTAGGCACCATTAAAGAACTTCTGAGCAAACTCAAAAGCACATACAAATAACAACAAACCAAGAGTACTTACCCGGCGCACCGTTTCGTCTTCATCGTCGGCAGGCAAACGTACGATTCGTTGGCGAACTTGTAACTACGCTCCTGGTGCCGTTGCGATTGCGTTTTGAACGCGTAATATGTCTCCGCGAAGCCGGACGGGAACCGCGGCAACGCAGACAAGTCCACACACCATTCATCAGTCATTAAGTGCGACAACACAGCACGAGACGTGCAGCGAGTCACCAAGAAGCGATAACACGCACGCGCAGCACCTTGTAGCACACGTATTCCCGACCGGCGCTATCCTTAAACATGGCGTCGAAGCGAGGGTTCGATTCGGCTGCGACAGAGGGCAGCACTTTTGCATAAAGCCTATAGCGCGCATAACGGTGAGGGGACGCGCCGACGCCAGTGCATCTGCCGCGGCTATGACGCAACACAATCCAACACAATCCACTTTAATCCAATCCAATCCATATCCAATCCAATCTAATCCACGCCAAGCCAAGCCAATCCAAGCCAATCCAATCGAATCCAATCCAATGCCCCTCGCGAGAGAGTGTTCGCTATCGGAGAGGAGAGGGGGTGAGCGGCGGAGAGCGCAGTGGCGCGACGAGGAGAATGGGGGAGGGGCGGACACCGACACCGCCGGATGCAGGGACAAGGCGAGTGAATGAGATGCCTTCGCATCTAAAAATGACATGCACAGAAACATCAGCTTGAAACACAACCGTCATGAGAACAACGCCACAGCGCAGCCTTGCCTCCATTCACGCGCGTCCCCGTACACGAAGGCGCTGGCACTGAGACGCCAACTGTCGGCACTCATTAGCGTCATGGTGCGCTACTTCGCTTCGCCTGTCCTAGGCGGCATCACCATCTGAATGAGTCAGAACGAAGGCATAAGGCGCATTCGTAGAACTACTCACATCTTTGCTCATAGCGCAGTCGGTAGAGCGCCACGTACCTTCAGTTGTGGCTGGAGGGGATGGGCTCGAAACCGGGCGCCGCACCGCCAATGGTCCTTTCTCTGGCGACTTCACTTGCGGGACGGATATGCCGTGACTGAGGACTTGGTGTATCCGGGCATAAAACACTTTCGTGTTAAAAATCAAAGAATAAGTTACCCAGATTGGAGTATCTAATAATTTAAAAATATATCCTGGACATCCCGCTGTATCTGGCGGCGCGAGCCAAAAGCAGAACTTCTGCTTTTTTTCCCTTTGTAACCCCCAAATTTGTTTTGCAACATAAGCCCTCTAAAAAAGTGTCTTATGCAAAATAAAATTTGTGAACAGCGGCACTTTTGGCAACATTTTTTCAGCAAAAACTCAATTTGCGTAGCCACAAAGTAGTTTCCCGCCATGCCACGCCGAACTTCCGGCCGAACTACACGGTATGGCGGCACCCATGGAGACATGGAGCGCTTTAGCAGAATCACGTTGATGATAGCTGCAATTCCACTCTACGTAAGCTACTGAGAAATTCTATGGCCAATGTATCTTGTTCTTGTGATATCATTTCCGTGATGGATATGACGTATATGACGTCGGTGAGGTTTGCATCCAGGCATAAAACACTTTCGTGTTAAAAAAACAAAAAGATGCAATTGGAAAATGTAAATGCCGGTGGTTCAAACTCAGAACAGTTGGCATACCCGAAAAGGAGGATATACCCGCGGAAGTGCATTAGAAAACGGTTTACAGCACGGCTAATCAACTGAACCATTCAAAGCTTCGGACAAATCATACCCAGCTTTCTCCCCCAATTTCCGACCTCTCAGGAACCTAGGGAAACCACTTCAGGAACGTGATAATTGGCACAAAGCAAGAAGGCAACGTGGAGATGAAAACATCAGAAGAATTTTCCAGGATTCTGAATATTTTACGTGCAATTCGCTGTCAAATCTTACTCCCCATGCATTTCTATGGGATAGTTTCCATGACTTAGGAACCTAGCCGCAAAACGTGCAAGACTTGAAACTGTACGCAAAGCAAGTTTTCACCCCGAATATTAGCAGCGCAAAATAACTGCAAAGTAATCGCTGTTCTTCCATGAGCGGGAAAGCTGTGCATGAATAAATCAGTAAACCAAAGTTATGTTTGCCCGCCATCAGAAAATAAACATGGAGGTGGTTCGAGCCATGGGAATTTGCTGGTAGTACCCAAGAAAATAATCAAAGTCCATTTTTAAAACAAAGATGGTTAGAACGCGAAGTGTTCTCCCATGCTACCTGAGTCAAGCCAAAGTCCCAAATCCACTCTCCCAAAGCCCGAAATCCGAACTGCTTAAGTCCAAAACCAAAGTCCTAAGCCAACGTCCAACCCCACACCATCAATTGCCAAACCTAACATCCAACCCTACTCAGAGAATGTATTTCATCGTCATCATCGCTAACCATTTTTACTGCCAAACCACATTTTGCGTATTGCTGTGTTCGTTCAGTGCGCAAACACATCCCATTTTTATATTATGTAAAGTGGTGTATGATTGATGTCCCCTTTCTGAAGCCCATTATGTAAGGTTGGCTTTCCGGAAGTGTTTTTTTTTTCAGACGTCGACGCCACCAGTGAGGCGCAGAAAGCGTTGTTCAAGAAACCGTCAATGAAGGTCATACAAACAATTTATCCTGGGCGGTGAAGAAAGGAGTTCGCAGGGTGGTGTGTGTTTGACCTTGCAGGTTCCCTGGGAGTTAGAGTTCCTGTATATCCACGGGGGGAGCTATATACAGGTACTGTACTAGGCAGTATTCAAAGCGTGTCGTCTGCTATCGTGCGTAACAAAGCGACGTTGCTCTCGCGCTCGAGCTCCACCGCTCACAGTCAGCTCAGAAAATGATTTTAAATCCTACGGGTGCGGATTACGTTACCCTTGGAAGTTTGCGTTGCCGGGGTACGAATGTCGGCGGTAAAAGTTTGCATAGTTTCACAGTAACGTCATTGGCGCAGCTGTCACAGAGGAATAATGTAAATGTGCTGATTTGAACTGAGATAAAATTAAGTAATATAATTGAATTTTGAGAACTGCTAGGTGCACTCCCCAGATTGTCCGCTACATTTCTTGTACATACTCGTCATCATTCTATCGTCTAGTAGACTCTTACACTTCATCATCGCCATATCATCAGCATCATCATCATCGCCGCCGTCGTCGTCGGGGATTCAGATGGCCGCTCAGCCACGGTTGCTCGAATAAACTATTATCTGCCTCACTGTGCTTCCACTATCAGAATAAACAAAAATATAAATGTTGAGAAAAAATAACCATGAAAAATTAAGGGAAACAAAGAAAACAGGAAACAACACAGGAAACAAAGAAACGCTCAGGTATGATACCGGCTGACTTCGTGGAAAGGCCCATTAAGTTTTGCAAACAGTTAATTAGGGTGGCCGCCACAGCCAGGAATCAGACATGTGACAGTGTCATCTGCACACCATCTTAGCAACTGCGTCATCCCCTGGGGTCCTTGACGGCAGCGCAGGCTATCTTACGAGGCGTGAAAACATGTTTATGCGATTGCTGTAACAAAACCCCGCAAGCTAGACAATGAAAGTAAGATAACCAGCAACAAGACGCCAAACTCTTCTAGAACCCGTGCCCATGTTGAAACACAAGACGAACAGCAGAGCGGATACGAAGTTTGGAGCCAAAGAAGGGGCATCTCCCCGTACCCTTGAAAAAAAGATTTTTGTGTTGATAATTCGGGATGGTAAGATGGAACGAGGGAGGTGCGTTGTTTTAACACTAGAGCTGTTCTGACGCTGGCCTTGACAACAGCCTCTGCTGGTAGTGTGACACGCTCTCTCGGGAGCAGGTTTCTCCCCCGCACAAAAACTGGCTCTCAGATAGAAAAATTCATAAAAAATAAAGTGTCCCAGGGCGTTCATACCGTGTGATATAGGACAGCTAATACTGCCCTTAAAATTGTCTTCCAAGCATTGCATTTGTGTTTAGAGGTGAAGCTGACTTGGGGGTCTTCGTAAGCTTGGTCTTTTTACTCTGGGTTTTCCACTTGGTGTGTTGCACAGCGAAGCATGGTCATCTACGGAGGGAGTTTGGTTACAGGAAAGGGATAGTATTCTTGCGTTACCGAAAGTATCAACAACAATGTGTGGAAGTTAGCCGCTAAGACGACTGTAAGATTACGCCGAGTTTCATTTTGTTGTCATAATTGGTTCACAGTAAAGTTGTAAACGTTACAAAATTACTTGTTGCTGTCAATACCTGGCCATCGGCTGAGGTAGTGTGTTCACAGAAACTACCCGGAAAAAACTAAAACAATTATCCGCTAAGATGACTCTCGTTACGCAAAAGAAAGAAGCTGAAGCTAAACTTAATTTTCGTATAGGCAACCCACAGATCCGCTGTTTCCGCAGATTTCCTTCTGGATGGAACTGGGTTTACTTTTTCTGTACGTGTGCGAATAATGCGCTTTATTCTTGTATCCACTGCTGATTGTTTTCTATCAGTTATGAAACAGTAACATTCACCAGCCGCGGTGGCTCAGTGGCTAAGGCGTTGAGCTGCTGAGCACGAGGACGCGGCTTAGATTCCCGACCGCGGCGGACGCCTTTCTGATGGAGGCGAAAAGCAAAAACTCCCGTGTGTACGAGATTTTGGTGCACGCTAAAGATCCCCAGGTGGTCAAAATTAATCCGGAGCCCTCCTCTACGGCGCGCCTCATCACCTGCGTTGTGTCGGCACGTAAAACCCTACAATCAATCAATCAATCAATCAATCAATCAATCAATCAATCAATCAATCAATCAATCAATCAATCAATCAATCAATCAATCAATCAATCAATCAATCAATCAATCAATCGAAACAGTAACGTTCCCTGCAAGTAGCCCATACATCGGGTTTTTACCGGAAACACTCTCGTCGTTGTGGGTGGGTTCAGAGCTAGATGTGTGTAATTATGTCGATACCTGTGAAACATCTTTTGTAATTGTGGTAATAACCACAGACTATGTCTTTCGTGGTTATGCTTCGCTGAACCTGAAGGCATCACTGTTGGCAGTGTTGGGGCATGTGGTGTTAAATATGTACAAATTGGAGCTTTGTGCAGTGCATCCCGACCTGTCCCACTGATACTACCTCTTCCTGTCAATGTAGCAGTTAAGATTACAAAAGAAATACACTTTGGGTGTTTTACACAAGGCAGAGATTACGGCGGTTGCAAAAAATAATTGAGGAACATAATTGCTGCTTGTGCTTGCCATAGTAGATTATTTTCACCCTCACATCTGGTACGCTGTTGGCTCTAATTAATAGGCAACTCATTCTACTTTCACCGCTTAGGTAGCGCAATACATTAAATGAATAGGACAGGGCGCCTACATGGGCGCCTCCGTACATGCCGTTCAGCGAGTGATGATGGTGACATTTTGAGCGCAAATTTAGTAGTTTGAGCAAAAGACTATGGTAGTGATTTTAGGTCCGAAGCACGTAATTACGTTACCCTTGGAAGAGTACGGCTGGATCGATGGGAGTGGTCTAGAGGTGTTGGATACCGGGACTGTTAGATGGCAGCTGAGAAGGGTTGCTGTTTTGCATATTACACATTTCTTTAGATATTTACATGACTTTCTACACCTTGGAGTCCCACGAGTATGTGCTCTATGGCTGTATTGGGAACCCTCTTGCTTGAGAATCTGGCCTTCGGTATTCCGCAAATAAATAAATGACCACCCTAGGAAATAAATACATAAAACTTTTCTTTCAAGATACCTCGTGATTGGATGCAGTCCTTGTCAGGAACGGGGAAGGGAATGTGGTTTGCAGGGACGAAAGAGAGTTTATGACTAAACATGGAGGGGATTGGGAGGAAACACAAGACATGATAATAAGCTGTCGGGGACGATGACGATTGTTTTATGGGAAATTTGAAAGCTTTTGTTTGACCATTAGTCCTGTGACGCTGCTTTTTTTTCTTTGGGATTTACAGCTTCGCAATCGTAGTGGCCGGCGGCGAACATTTTTGCTATGACTCAACTGATGCTCACGCAAGCACGCGAGGCAACGGACTGCTGCTTGAGCGAACCTGTGACGCACCCTTGGACGTGTGCCCACGCGATCATTCAGAGCCAGACCCATACCCGGCCGATTGCGCCCTGAGATTGGCCACGACAGGAGGGCTAACTCGAGCATTTCTCTTGGTTGCTTCCTTGTGCTAAATAGCGAACTTACGCAATAAAAAAATTGTCTTAGTTGCGAGTAAAACACGTGCTCGTTACTGCAAGCGGGCTTTTTCTCGCTGGGTTGGTTAGCACATCGCACGGTAAGGCATACATGAGCGCATGCCTGAAGCTGCGAGTCGTATTTCCTGTACGTGCGCCTAGAGTGCCCGCCCAGCTCATACTTTACATTACGTTGAGTATGGAAAGTGTTCCAAGAGTACGGAAAACTGCGGCGGTGCCAGAGCCACCATAATGTTCTGGGAGAGAAAAAAACCTTGCCACACAGTTCAACGTAACAGATTTCCCTCACACTAGCATATTGTGTAATTGCTTTGCAGCACACATACACATCAGTAATATTATCTGTTACTAGCCAAATGCTTCGATTTATCTCGAAGCAGTGTTCTCGTTCCTGCCTTCTTCTATTCTGAAATAAACTCCGCAGTTATTGCTTATGATAAATCACTTGTACGTCCATGGTTTTCTTGAGATTGCACAACCATGTCAAGGTTTTTTTGCTAGCTTTTATTGGGTATGATGATAGCACGTATTTTGCTCCCGTGACATTTAAATTTTGTAGTTTCTGGCTGCCTCTTTCGAGCTCAGTGTTAATCCTCACATTACGCCGAGTAGCATATCTAAGCCGTAGTGCGTTCCTGATGCTTCATCCCGTAAATAAACCTGTTCGGGCGTGTAATTTTACAGCCCTGTTCATTAGAGTGTTTTTTTGTGTTTGGTTACTCTGGATTGGGCAAACTCCTTTTGCACAATTGCTACGTCTCCTCCGTGCAACTAAAACATCAAATGCGGATTGCCGTTAGGATTATTTTGACCCGTCACGCTTTCATATCCGGGTAAGGACGTGGGGCAGGTGAGACCCCAGATTTTCCCAGCTCAGGATTTTCTTGGCAAATATTTTGCCAATATCTTGTAATGTATGCCGTTTCCATCCTTAGTCATCTTGTTGCAGAAACGGGAGCTTCCAATTGCGCCGAAATCTATACCTCACACACGCGGAGGAACTTGATAAATGATCATCTTCTTGACCACCACCGCCATCATCATCATCATCATCAGCAGCAGCAGAATCAGCAGCAACAACAACATAATTATCATCATCATCATCTCTCGAGAGAAACGGTGAGGCGTATGTAGGCATGGGCAGCGGCATCAGCCGCCTCTTTTCACCCGAGGGATTCGTGACCAGGAACCCGAACTATGTAAAACTCAGGAGTGTTATGGCTTGTTTGGAGAATATGAAGTGCCGTTTTGGAAATGCGTCCTGGTCGATTAAATCCGCAAGCGGTATAAGAGTCCGTGAGGATGGTTATTGTGTCGTGGACAGTGGTTATTGCAGGAGCTATTGCAGCTTCGCCAAAATCGATTGATATGATCTTAACGGTGCTGGACGTTATTTCCTGCCCCTTTCGATTCACTACACAGGCTACATGAGCGGAATGGTGCGGATAAGGAGATGCGTCCACATGTAGAACGTGTAAGTGGACGTAGACCGTATTGCGGCCATTTTTAACTTTTACGCTCGTTTTTGATATTTTGTGGTTATGGCTCGTGCTCGGCAATTCTTCGTGCCTTGCTGTAAGACAGGTGCAGATTGCGTGTTATTGGAGCTAGACGTATGCACTGGCGTGTCTTCAAAGGTATATATATATTTTTATGTATATACAGTGGTATAGTATTATAACCTAATTGTTGAAGTACATCGGTATGCTTCCACAGACAGGGTATTTCTCCCCTGATCCAATTATTATTCATGGAATCTAATGGAGCTTATAATGCTTCAGTGTCGAGATTTCGGTGGAGCCTGTTTGTAATTTTGTTTTTTCCCGGGGTATTGTTTAGAGTGAAGTTTCGGGTTGCGGCTTCAGTTTTGGCGACGGTGAAGGGTGCATCCATTTCGGGGTGGCAGCGCCATTATAGGATGGGAAAGGCTGTACGGTTTGGGCCCCGTTTTCTTTCCATAGTTTTTGAAGATCATTGGAAAGCTCCGCCTCGATTCCGGGAACATTATAAATAAGTAGCTTTAATTGGTGGGCTGTGGCTAATTTTGACTCCTGATTTGTCATGTGGGATCCAAGGAGGTGCAACGTGTGGGGCGTACTGAGAGCTCCCTGCAGTTGTGTACAGAAGTGTGCCCAATTTTGTTGAATTGGAGCTGTAATAGATAAAACTCTTATTCAAGCAAACGGTGGTGGTTGAGCCGTCACTCGCTGAGGTGGATTGGCCTCAGTCGAGGTACCCTTCACTCTAGGTTGTAGCCCTGGCACAAGTCACCAGAGAGATCTGGTCCGCGTGGTGAGAGCTCGTCAGCAGGCCTTCGTATTGCTTGCGGAAAGGGGTGAGGTTTGAAAGGAGAGATGGGGTGTATTAGCAAGCCTACACCAGGTCATAGGTAGTAGTAGGAGAAGGCCAGAAGGTACACTTAAGGCGGCATTGCCTGACAGTGGGGAGAATGAGTGTGTTTAAATTGTTTGTAAACGACACTTGGTGAATGATTCAGTCTTGGTTATTAGAGGTTGGCGTTGGGGCGAAGGTCAGAGAAATATGGGTGAAGTCGTGGTAGCGTGAAGAAACAGTGGGTCGAGGGGGAGACTGGGCCGTGGCGTCTGACCTTGAAGGAAATGCCCGGTGTAGGTGGGCGCGGGAAATGGCGTGAGCCGCCTCCTTCTCCTGGAGAGACGAGTGGCCCAAAAGGGGAAGTGTACCGAGTTACAGGAAGAGCTAGAATTCCTCACTAAACGAATAGGAAAAGTGGAACAAAACATGCGGCGTGATAGCCAGCGCATGGTGACGTTAATGGTTGTGTTTTATGACGCGGTTGCACGTATGGAAGGAATTTAAGCGTCCAGGAGTCTTAAAGGGACTGAAAACCGTTTTTTTAGTCGTGTAGTTTCTCTATACCCAAATGAAAGGGCATCACTTGAAACACGCTAAAGCGAAACGGCTTTGCTATAGCAGCCTAGAACATTTAAAATCACAATTTTTATATCTACCACCCATGCGTAGCCTGCCATACGGAATGTTAGCAACCATGGTAGTGAGCATTGCGGCAACATACTTTTAACTGCAGGTGTCAAGAAAAGAAGTGCCTAACACACTATCCCCTGCTAAAACAACAATAATGTGTGGTCTTTCCAATTCCGTTATTGTGTTTTTGAATCACGCATTGAAACCGACGGAGTGGTTCGGTCACGTATGGTTGTGTCACATTTTGACGCTACATGGCGCCATCTTTCAGGCTTCTGCAAATTTAGTGCCCAATTAAAATTATTTCCGCCAGTTGATTCGGAAATTTCTTGCGGTTAGTCCACTATATACAACAGTGGCTTTTTTAAGAGCTAAAGGACACGCACTCCACGAAGATCAGTTGTCTGTGTCTTTAAGAACTTGTTTTTCTCAGTTGTCCCGGGACTTTGCAACATCGCAGTTATAGATGCCGGTGGTGAACATTTTTGCTGTGATTCAGTCCCATGCACACCAATCACGCAATGTGCTTGAACTAACCTGTGACGTACCATTGGACGAGTGCCCACGCCATCATTTAACGGCTTATCCTTTACCGGTCGACTACGCCCTAAGAGTGGCAACACGTCAGCACCACAGCGGGAGAACAAAATCGAGTATTGTTCGTGGTTATTCCCAAAGCACATGCCCGTTACTGTTTGGCTTTGCTTTTTTGGCCTCGGTGGCTACTCGGCCACCCAGTGAACTGTAGACACGGGTAGACATGAAGTATGTGGGTTTTTCATATGCAAGAGAAACCCGTGTCATGTACTCCTGCACGTGCTCCTACAGTTCCCACTCAGATCACAGCTTACATTACGTAAAGTATGGAAAGCGATGGTGATGGCGGAGGCGCCACGAAGTCGGGGAAAGTAAAAGGTTTGCACACTCTTCTAGGTAATGGATTTCCCTCTTAAGACCGTACGATGTATCTGTTTGCCAGCATATATGCTGCTTCGTGAAATTATCTGGTTCGCAGTGATACACCGCTATATCTCAAAACCGTTGTTCTCGTTTATTTTGTCTTCTTTTTTCAGTTAATAAACTCTGCCATTATTTCTCCTAATGGCCCTGATCGGTAGTTGGTACGTTGATATTGTCTGCTTGGAAGCTACATTCTTATCACGGTTTTTTTGTGGTTTTTATTTAGTATAGTTATGCTACATGTCTCCTTCCTCTTCAGTTTTTTCATTTTGTCGTTGCTAACTACTTCTTTTCATATTATTATTTTTCTATGGCCTGCCTGCTTGCAGCATCGCCAAGAAACGGATATGGGGCCTCTACATCCTGTACCGGGCTACAATGAGAACAATACCCGTTATCTCAAAACATAGCCGCATTGCCATACTTAAACAAGCATTTTTTATCTAACTACTCGAGGAAACTCAACATCTAAATACATATCTACTTGATGTGACCCTCCAGGACAAGCTCTTCAGTGATGGCTTCTGCTTATCGTCAAGCTGACCCTTCAAGGATGCCTCAACCGATTCCACCCTGGGATCGACCAACACGCGCTACTTCACGACGGAGAACCATTGCCCGCCGACAGAGAAATGTACCGAAACGGTACATCAAAAAAACTCGCTCAGGACAATGCTTCGAACGAATTACTTATCTTTAGTCTTTGGCGTTGGGGCAGGGTAAGGCGAAGGTCGGGAAAATATGGATGAAGTCATGGTAGCGTGATGGAAGTCGTAGTAGCAGCTTCAGTTCCGTTTACGGAACTGAAGGTGCTATAGCCTGGATGTGTTCCAAGATACCGTCTCTAAACGACACCAGGAGGATCGCCGACACGTCCCGGTTCACTAAAGAAGCCCCACGCTTCCTTACAGGATCTAAGCAAGGTGTCCATAACTAATAGGACCCGCATCGAGGTAATGGCTGTCTCCAAGGTGTGCAACAGCAACGCCTGCATGTCAGGCTTTCCTTGACACGAGGGCACATGGCCGGCGAAGATGGGAACCTGCAAGAACATGATGTTTCCAGAGAGTGCTTACTTACCACACCTCCCTTGCTCCCATCACACCCCCTCCCCCGCGCTCTAGTGGCACGGTACCTTTATCGAGTTAAATTGTGGCCGGAAAGTCACAAACGCCTTATATAATAGGCCACGCCCGCAGTGTTCTTGAGGGATGAAAATCATCTCAAAAGGGAAGAAGAGTTCTGTATTAATAAGAACTGCGCAAACACTGTGTACACATCAGGCGCCTTAAGGAAATGGTACAATGGAGCCACGTACTCTACATCGTACCCCAGGTACATGCATGGTACATGTTTGCAGGGCGCAAAGTTTTAGCTGGGGTGGCGCTTCCTTACTACAGAATTGAGAAGCCCATAGTGCGTATCTCCAATTTCTGCAATATGCGCATCTCCAGCTAGTGTGTAGCGAACAATATTTATTCGGGAAAATTCGCCGCTACGCGCTAAAAAGCTGTCCGAGGTGAAACCCCCTAGATGGCGTCCATGAATAAAGGTACGAGGACGTGCAGCTTAACTATCTCCTTTCTATAACTCCTACCCGTAGAGGGCTGCGATCCTCCTGATTGAATCCCAACAATCCATCAATCA